>NC_047088.1:42914967-44257733 GCF_902459505.1 Geotrypetes seraphini | reverse complement strand
AGTAAGTATTATAATATAAGATGTTATTTATTATTTTTGTTTGGTAACGAGAGAGATAATTTACGCTGGCCAGTGCCTTTGTACGAGGGTGGTGGTGTATCATTGTGGCTTATGGTGGGTTCAGGGCTGTGAATGTGCAGTGATGGTCCCTTTGACAATCTTGGTCTGCTTTTAAACAACAAAGCACGGTGGTTGGTGGTCTGAGCACGTCATGTTTGTAAATATTTTTATATGAACTGTTATTTAGTTAAGCCGTGTGGACTGAAGTTGTTAATAGCAGTGGTGCCACAGGCATGCAATGACGCTGTAGAAACTCCCTGGAAGTTGGATAGAGTTTTAAAGATCATATTAAAGCAACACAATTGCAGGATTTGGAAGAGGCACTGTGGGCCAATCTGGAAAGAGAGAATGGAAAATGTATTTACATTGGTGCAATATTCAGGCCTTTACAGACAGCAGAAGTGGACAGAGATTTAATTGAAGACATTCAAAATATAGATGTAAAGGGGAAGTACTACTAATAGGTGATTTTACTATGCCAGATGTTGATTGGGATATCCCTATTCCAGTGTCACCTAGAACTAGGGAGATCCTGGATTCTCTACAGGGAGAACTGTTCCAGTTGTTGGTAATGGAACTGATGTGGGATGAGACCGTACTGGACTTAGTGCTTACGAATGGGAAAGTATTTCTGATGTTATAGTAGGCAATCGCCTGGCATCCGGTAGTCAGTTGACGGTGTGGTTTAATATTAAGATAGGTGTAGAGAGGGCTCATTCAAAAGCAAAAGTTCTAGACCAGGGGTCTCAAAGTCCCTCCTTGAGGGCTGCAATCCAGTCGGGTTTTCAGGATTTCCTCCCATGAATATGCATTGAAAGCAGTGCATGCACATAGATCTCATGCATATTCATTGGGGAAATCCAGAAAACCCGACTGGATTGCGGCCCTCAAGGAGGGACTTTGAGACCTCTGTTCTAGACAAAAAAAAAATCTAGCTTTGTTCAGATGGGGAATTATATCAAGGAGTTGTCTGGATGGAACATCTGGAAAAAGTAGGAAGACAGCAAGCAGAACTGAAAAGAGCTATTGTAAGGGCAACAAACCATTTTGTAAGGAAAGTAAGTAAAAATAAGAGGAAAAGAAGGCTGCTTTGGTTCTCAAAAGTAGTAACTAAGAAGGCAAGGAAAAAGGAAGATGGGCAAAAATCTAGAAAAGTTAAGAGAAGATGGTCAAGTGGTCAGGAAAGCAATGATGCAAAAGGAAGTAAAAGCAGGAAACAAGGTGAAAAAACAGGGGGGGGGAGAGAGACAAGACCTTACATTTCTTTCTATCACTAAAATATCTAAAAAAAATAAAATAAAATAAAAAGTGATATTGTGAGACTCAGATAAAGGCGGGGGAATATATGCAAAAGCAGATTAAGGATAAACTGCATTAAAAAAAAAATATGTCTTATCTGTGTTCACTGCTGAAGCGCTGGAAACAGAACCGCAGAAGACAAACAAATAGGGATGGAGATTTGATAGACCCTGAACAATTTTCAGAGGATTGTATTCGTGAGAAGCTAGTAAAACTAAAGGTGGACAAACCGATGGGGTTGGATGGTGTACATCTGAGGGTACTACAGGAACTTAAGAGAAGTTCTGGCAGCTCTGCTGGCTGACCTTATCGATGCTTCTCTAGAGTTGGGAGTGGTACTGGAGGACTGGAGAAGAGTGGATGTGGTCCCTCTCCACAAAACTGAAAGTAAGGAAGAAGTAGGAGAACTACAGGCTTGTAAATCTGACTTCTGTGATAAGTAATTTAATGGAAATGTTTTTAAAACAGAGAATAGTGAAGTTTCTGGAATCCAGTGAATCCAAGGCAAATCTGATTAATTTCATTCACTGGGTGACCAAGGAATTGGATAGAGGAAGAGCGCTGGAAGTGGTGTATTTAGATTTTAGCAAAGCCTTTGACACTGTTCCACACAGGTGTCTAATAAAATGAATGCTCTTGGGATGGACCCCAAAGTGACAGACTAGGTCAAGAACTGGCTGAGTGGAAGGCGACAAGAGGGTAGTTAGTGGTCAGTGGAGATTTCTCTGAGGAAAGGGACATTACCTGTGGTGTACTATAAGGTTCAGTTCTTTGATCTGTTTTTTAATCTTTTTTTTAAACAATATTGCTAAAGGGCAGTCTGCAGGATGGATTTGATTTAAATCACTAGTCAGAAAGACTTGATTTAAACTATGTCTGTGACATGATGAATACTATTTACCAAAAAATTTAAATACTGCATGTATATACAGGCTCATCCTACATAACTAAGAACTAATCCTTATTTCATGATGAATAACTTTTGGACTATAATGCATCTTAAAAAGAAAAAGAAAACTATAAATCTTTCCTCAAGAAAGGCATAGTAATAGTAAGGAAAAAAAAAATCCAATTTAAATTTAATCATTGTTTTTTATCCACCCTGGCTGGCTGGTAAGATTTGCCGCTTTGCAGATGATACCAAAATCTGCAACAGAGTAGACACCACTAATGGTGTGGCTAACATGAGAAAGGATCTAGCAAAGCTTGAAGAATGATCTGGAATTTGGCAGCTAAGATTTTATGCTAAGAAATGCAAGGTCATGCATTTGGGCTGCAAAAGCCCAAGGAACTTTACAGTTTAGGGGGTGAAGAACTTTTATGCATGAAAGAGGAGCAAGACTGGACCATAATGGTCTTAAGATGGCCAAACAGGTTCAAAAAGGCAATGGTGCCAGCTAGAAGAATGCTCGAGTGCATAGGGAAACGAATGGCCTGTAGGAAAAAGAGAGGTATTGATACCCCTGTATAAGACTGCAGCCTGCACCTTCATAAAGATATAAAACAGGATGGAATCGGTCCAGAGGAAGGCTACTAAAATGGTTGGTAGCGTGTCACAAGGCGTATAAGGACAGGGAACAAAGATCTCAATATGCATACTTTGGAGGAAAAGTAGGAGAGGGAGATACGATAGAGATGTTTAAATGGCAAATGGCGTGAGTTTTTTGCCAATGACAAAAACAGCGCCAGCTACAAAATCATCAATGATTGCTGCGTGATCTATATATCTTGAGGCTTTTTCTCCACCCGTTTTTTATGAATGTTGATCTTTAAGGTATAACCCACTGCTGATGAAAAACTTTTTTGTAGCTTTTTGATTTAAGTGTAACTAATTTGTGGTTTTTAAAAGATGTTTAAATACCTAAATGGCGTAAATCCGCATGAGGAGAGTGAGTCTCTTTCAATTGAAAAGAAACTCTGGTATGAGGAGGAATAAGATGAAGGTGAAAGGAGACAGATTCAGAAGTAACCTCAGAGAATACTTTTTCACAGAAAGGGTGGTGAATGCTTGGAGCAGCCTCTCGATGGAGGTGGTGGAAACAAAGATTCAGATTCTCAAACGGCACTGGAATCAGCCTATGCCTTAAAAAAAAAAACGCCGATTGCACATCACTCAAACTACAGCACCATTTTGAGAATCACAGCCTCAATCGAGGATAGGCGCCAGAAACATAGTCCAGGATTTTACAGGCCTACGTTTTAAACACAGAATCACGCTTAACAATGCTGATCAACCTCGCCCATAACCACACCTCTTGACGTTCAGCGCTGGTAAGAATCTGTGTAGATGCGATTCACATGCCTTTTTTTGTAGTCACCTAGTGGCGCATACATTTTTAGTTTTTAATTGTTTTTTTAACAGCGCGGTCAATTACTGCACCGCTAATAGCCAATTAAAACACTTAAGTGCCGTTTGGGCATCTGCCTGTGTCTTCCAAATGGCACCGTCTTGAGAATTCAGGCCAAGCAGCGTACCCAAATTCCAAAAAGCTTGGGACAAGTATGTTGAATTTCTAAGGGAGAGGAAGGGATAACAGATGGAATGGTTAAGCAGACTAGATAAGCCATATGGTCTTTATTTGCCTTTATTTTTCTATGTTTCTATTAATGCCTAACACAACCAAGACGCCGGTGCCAAGTTTAACTGCACTCCACAGGCAGAGAGATCAAAAAGAGCGCCGATTGGTACGCGATTCTCCTTTAACAGACTGACAAATAATTAGAAGCTTTTCTTTCCTATTTAAATATGCTAATATATTAATTTAGAGGGGTTGTAGATAAAATGACATTAAAAAAATAATACAGTATCCATCTCCAACCTACCATCCATAACACACTAAAACCAAAGCAGCTACTGATATCCAAAATGCCGTTTATGATGAGGGCAGCTAAAGGCTGCATATCTGAAAGATGATGATTCCATGCAACAATACTCCTAACTTAAACTGATTCATAAGATGCTTAGCCAGCAATCCAAAAAGCCTGTTTTACAAAGCCTGTTTTACAAAGCCGTGCAGCAACAGCCCCGAAGCCCTTTAAATCTCTATGGGCTTCGGGGCCCTTACCGCGCAGCAGCCGCTAGTGCGGCTTTGTAAAACAGGCCCTTAGCATTTTCAAAATGCACACACTGATATCTGGTAGAAAAAATTCTTTTAAAGCAGGGATCTCGAAGTCCCTCCTTGAGGGCCGCAATCCAGTCGGGTTTTCAGGATTTCCCCAATGAATATGCACTGAAAGCAGTGCATGCACATAGATCTCATGCATATTTAATGGGGAAATCCTGAAAACCCGACTGTACTGCAGTCCTCAAGGAGGGACTTTGAGACCCTTGTTTTAAAGCAAGCAAATAAAAAAAAAGAAAGAAAAACATTCTTACATAACTATTTCCAGGAGGGATTCATTCATAAAGCACAGTTACTTACCGTACCAGGTGTTATCCAGGGACAGCAGGCAGATATTCTTAATGCATGGGTGACGTCACCGACGGAGCCCCGGTACGGACACTTTAACTAAAAAGTTCTAGTTGGCCGCACCGCGCATGCGCGGGTGCCTTCCCGCTCGACGGAGGAGAGCGTGGTCCCCAGTTAAGATAAGCCAGCTAAGAAGCCAACCCGGGGAGGAGGGTGGGTCGTAAGAATATCTGCCTGCTGTCCCTGGATAACACCTGTTATGGTAAGTAACTGTGCTTTATCCCAGGACAAGCAGGCAGCATATTCTTAACGCATAGGTGACCTCCAAGCTAACAGAGAGGGAGGAGGGATGGTTGGCCATCAGGAAAACAAATTTTGTAACACAGATTGGCCAAAGTGCCCATCCCGTCTGGAGAAGGCATCCAGACAGTAGTGAGAAGTGAATGTGTGAAATGAGGACCAAGTGGCAGCTTTGCAGATCTCCTCGATGGGCGTGGAGCGGAGAAAAGCCACAGAAGCAGCCATAGCTCTGACCCTGTGGGCCGTGACAGCACCTTCCAGTGAGAGACCGGCCCGAGCATAACAGAACGCAATGCAGGCAGCAAGCCAGTTAGAAAGCGTCCGTTTAGAGACAGGGCGACCTAGACGGTTAGGGTCGAAGGACAAAAAGAGCTGAGGGGACGAGCGGTGAGCCCTGGTACGGTCAAGGTAGTATGCAAGGGCACGCTTACATTCCAGCGTGTGTAATGCCTGTTCCCCAGGATGAGAATGGGGCTTAGGGAAAAAGACAGGTAACACAATGGATTGGTCGAGGTGGAAGTCCGAGACCACCTTGGGAAGAAATTTAGGATGGGTACGCAGAACTACCTTGTCATGGTGAAAAACCGTGAAAGGTGGGTCAGCGACCAGTGCATGTAGCTCACTAACCCTCCTGGCAGAGGTGATGGCAATGAGGAAAAGCACCTTCCATGTCAGAAATTTGAGTGAAGTTGTGGCAAGAGGCTCAAATGGAGGTTTCATGAGGGCTGAGAGAACTACGTTCAGGTCCCAGACGACTGAAGGAGGCTTCAACGGTGGTTTGACATTGAAGAGGCCTCTCATGAACCGGGAAACCAGGGGATGAGCCGTGAGAGGTTTTCTGAGGATAGGCTCATGAAACGCAGTGATGGCACTGAGGTGGACTCTGATTGAGGTAGACTTGAGGCCAGCGTCGGAGAGAGAAAGCAAATAGTCCAGTACAGTTTCTACCGCCAATGAGGCGGGATCGTGATGATGAAGTAGACACCAAGAGTAGAACCGGGTCCACTTCTGATGGTAACATTGGAGGGTGGCCGGTTTCCTGGAGGCATCCAAAATACGACGGACAGGCTGAGACAGGTTCTCTGGAGAGGTCAGCCCGAGAGAAACCAAGCTGTCAGGTGGAGCGAGGACAGATTGGGATGCAGTAGAGACTGATGCTGCTGTGTAAGTAGAGTAGGAAACACAGGAAGAGGAATGGGCTCCCTGGAGCTGAGCTGGAGCAGGAGGGAGAACCAGTGTTGGCGAGGCCACCGAGGAGCGATGAGAATCATGGTGGCTCTGTCCCTGCGGAGTTTGAACAATGTCCGCAACATCAGAGGTAGTGGAGGAAAGGCATAGAGGAACCAATCCGTCCAGTCAAGCAGGAATGCATCCGGGACCAGACGGTGAGGAGAGAAGAGTCTGGAACAGAACTGGGGCAGCTGATGGTTGTGAGGAGCTGCAAAGAGGTCCACTTGCGGAGTGCCCCAGCGCGCAAAGATGGAGCGGAGTGTGGGAGGATCCAGAGTCCACTCGTGAGGTTGAAGGATGCGGCTGAGATTGTCGGCCAGGGAGTTCTGTTCGCCCTGGATATATACAGCCTTGAGGAAAAGACTGTGGGCCGTGACCCAGGACCAGATGCGGATGGCCTCCTGACAGAGGAGGGGAGATCCGGTGCCGCCTTGCTTGTTTATGTAGTACATGGCGACCTGGTTGTCTGTGCACAGAAGAAGGACCTGAGGGTAGAGAAGGTTGAGGAAGAGTTGAAGACGTCCACCTATCGGCTGAGGAAGAGGCAAGGATGGTGGGAGACTGGCTATGCCCTGGAGAAAAGAGTCAAAAGGGCTGAGATGGTTTTGACTGCAGGAGAGGCTTGGTCGGTGGGTGAGACTGTGAACGTGCCTGAGTCTGGTGCTGCTGACGAGGCCGGCGAGACTGTTGTTGTTGAGGCGGGTTGAGCGGTCTGGCCGAGAACCTGCGTTGATAGGAAGACTGCTGTTTGTAGGGGCGAGCAGGAGGAGTTTTCTTCTTAGGTTTGATCAGGGTATCCCACCTGGTCTCGTGTGCCGAGAGTTTCTGGGTAGTTGAGTCCAGGGACTCCCCAAAGAGTTCATCACCAAGACAAGGTGCATTGGCTAGGCGGTCTTGGTGATTAATATCGAGGTCAGAAACTCTCAGCCAGGCCAAGCGCCTCATGGCAACAGCCATGGCAGATGCTCGAGAGGTCAGCTCAAAAGAGTCATAAATGGAGCGCACCATAAATTTCCTGAGTTGGAGCAAACTGGAAAGTTGTTGTTGAAAAACCGGGACCTTGCGTTCAGGGATGTACTTTTGGAAGGAGGAGAGTTGTTGCACCAAATGCTTCATATAGAAGGAGAAGTGGAAGGTGTAATTATTAGCTCTGTTGGCAAGCATGGAATTCTGATAAAGGCGCTTGCCAAATTTATCCATCGTTCTGCCCTCTCTGCCAGGAGGAGTAGAGGAATAAACACTGGACCCCTGGGTTTTCTTTAAAGTGGACTCCACTAGAAGGGATTCATGGGGTAGTTGAGGTTTGTCGAACCCCGGGATAGGAATGACCCTATATAAACTATCCAGTTTTCGAGGTGCACCCGGTACCGTGAGAGGGTTTTCCCAATTTTTGTAAAAAGTTTCCCGTAAGATGTCGTGGACGGGTAACTTTAAAAATTCTTTGGGGGGTTGTTCGAAGTCCAGGGCGTCAAGGAAAGCCTGGGACTTCTTAGAGTCGGACTCCAAAGGGATAGACAGAGCTGCCGACATTTCTCGTAGAAATTTTGTGAATGAGGACTGTTCAGGTTTGGAACTGGTATCGACCATCGATGGTTCCTAGTACGTTGATGAAGCTTCATCATCGGTACCGGGTGGGGATTCTTCCCATAAGTCCGGGTCCCTGACGTCGGTATGCGCGGGACGGGACGGTGGTGCAGATGGCTCAGTATGGCGAGTCTTAGAGAGAGATTTGCCAGAGCGCATTGAGACGGTACCGGGGGAGGAAGATCGGTGCCGGTCCTGGTCTCGGGGGGACTGGTGTCGGTCTCGATGTCGGGGAGGGTCGGCATCAGAGCGTGGTTGCACCAGAGGATGAAGTGGTTCAGCCGCGAGTACCGGCATGGAGGTGTTCAATGGTACCGATGGTGTCGACACCGGTGGTGTGGTGCGAGGCTCGGGCCGGTCCGGCACTGAAAGGAGTGGGGCCAACAGTGTGGGCAACAAGTGCTGGAGTTGTTGTTGTAGTTGCTCCTGCAGTTGGGTTTGGAGTATGGCCGCAATGCAGTCGTCCAGAGGGGGCACCGGTACCGATTTTTTCTTTTTCGGTACCATAGGTGCCACTCCATGCCCCGGCGATGAGGAGGCCGATGACAAGGCACTCACCGAAATCGGGGTGGAGCGTTTGCGGGGTCAGCGTGATGCCGGGAGGACCGGCGTCGCCGGTGTGGCAGGAGGGCGCTCAAGGGAAGTGGAAGGCTTCTTAGTCGGCTTACCTGGTGCCAGCGACCCCGAGGAAGGATCAGGCGGTGTCGAAGTAGTCGGTGCTGACTTTTGCGATACCGTTGATGGCGCGGCTGATTCCATGGTAGATCCGGTGCCGAAAAGAATATTTTGTTGGATCTGTCTATTTTTTAATGTACGTTTTTTAAGAATAGCACAGCGGGTGCAGGTGTCAGCCCGATGCTCTGGACCCAGGCACTGTAGGCACCAATTGTGCGGGTCAGTGAGAGATATCGGGCGTGCACACCGCTGGCACTTCTTAAAGCCCGGCTGAGGGGGCATGAAGGGAAACACGGCCTCCGCAAAATCAAAACCGGAGGCCTGTATGGTGACAACAGGCCCCGCCGGGGCCGGTTCGAAAAATAAAGAGAAAACAAAGTTTTTTGGGGTTTTTTTTGGAATTTAAAACGAAAAAGAAACCCAAAGGTAAAAGAAGAAAAAGGAAGACAAAAACGCGAGCGGGAAGGCAAAATCCGATATTTCAACGGCCGTTGAAAAATACATGCGTCTTCTTCGCTCCGCGGAAACGAAGAAACTGGGGACCACGCTCTCCTCCGTCGAGCGGGAAGGCACCCGCGCATGCGCGGTGCGGCCAACTAGAACTTTCTAGTTAAAAGTGTCCGTACCGGGGCTCCGTCGGTGACGTCACCCATGCGTTAAGAATATGCTGCCTGCTTGTCCTGGGATAAAATCCTTTACAGCCAAAGCATTGGTCATGTACAGAAGTCTCTCTCTCAGTAGAATTCATGAACTGAAACCAAATTTATTGGACACCCTATTCCTTTTGCCCCATTGACAAAATAGGATAAACCTCCAGTGGGCCTAAGCAACCAGAGCACTACGAGACCAATTCAAAGAAGAATAAAAGAAGGAATTCTGCCAGTTTTTACTCCTGATAAATCTGCATTCCAATCTGTCAGCTATCTCGTTACCCCTGGAGCCGCTGAAGTGCCTTTGGCTTCAGAGGACTCCTGCTCTGAACACAGACAAATTGTTCGATCTGGAACTTCACCAGGGAGGTAGAGAAATATACCAGATGGCATGCTATAGGTCAGGAGATTCGACATTATGAACACGGAAATACATTAACTGTTAGCTTATTGCCAACATTTTCAATGTGATTAATCCACATTACTGGGGGGGAAGGAGGAGGAGTTCACTAGATCATTACTCCAGGTCTTCTTAAAAGCTAACTCCAACTACCCCAAAAGTTAAAAGTTTAGGCTGTAAATCTATAAAATGCAATGGCTGAAAATTTACAAGTTCAATTTATATTCTCCAGCTCATAACTAAACAAACATTTAGACAGCATATTAAGAAGTTAAACCCAGCTATCATTTACAGGAAGTTCTGCCCAACCTACAAATTATAGAGCCGTTCAGTTTCTCTGGCAGAACCTAGCCCTTAAGTGCTGTATAATTATTCCTAAATCTTTCAGGAAAGAATTTGAGAATAATATTTTAAGGCTATAATTCTCTTAACAAGAAGGAAATCTCATTTAGCCTCTGGTGCTAGTCAAAAATTAACCTTTATTCTGTGGTAGTGTTTTCAGTTTCCTGCTAGGTTTCCACCCTGGCAAACTATAAAACCAAAAAAAAGGAGTTCTCAAAACATGTTCATCCCATATGTCTAAAAGTTTTAGACTATTTGGCTCTGACCACGTGGCCAAGATCATTAAGTTATGTTGATCCATTTTCAAAGTGGATCATGACAAATCATCATTTACTTTTTAATGTAGGTATTCCCTCCCTCACCCACCATCACCTCCCTTACCCCTTCTCCTCTTGTATTTTTTTTTATATTATTTTGTCCTTATATTGCCTTGAACAGCACATACATGGCATTCTTCCTCCACTAATCCCACTATCCTGGAATTCTTCAAGACCTGACACTACCAGATCCACCCACCAGTTCAAACTATCTTTCCCCTTGCTAAAAGGCGTCATATGCAGGTAAATTAGGGAAATCCCTTTTCTTCAAATTCACTGAGCTTTGGAATAACCTCCCTGCCCCGCTGCGGAACCTAGGCTTATTCCAATTATTCCGAAAGCATCTGAAAACCTGGCTTTTCTCCAAAACGTAAAGCTATCTATTTAAAATGTAAAGCCAGCTATCCTTTTCATAACCTCTAATATCTTATTATGTCCTTCCCTCATTTATTGAATTACCTGTAAACCGTGCCGAGCTCTAACTTTATGGAGATGATGCGGTATACAAACTTAAGGTTTAGTTTAGTCTATAAAATGGACAAATTACAAATAAATCTGTAATACCTAAAGGTTTAAATATGTGTATTTACTGGTATTATTTCTACTAGAGTTGTGATCTGTAATGTACACTAATTTAGAAAATGAAAAGAACCGTGTTTCTGAGAAGACCTATCCAGGATAGCTCTGACTGAGCCAGCCTATGAATGAAGAGTAGCCGACATCCCCCACGTAAATGACATAGATTGATTGGTGAAGCTCTCTTTAAATTGAGCAAGAGAAACCACTACAGCGACAGGACATGAGAGTGAGCAATCGAGCAACGCCGTGAATACCGTGGTTAGATATATCTATTAGATATTATGGTAAAAGAAGGACATGCATAAAAACATCTGTATATACTTGTTTTTACAGACTTGTGTGGGAAAGTGAAAAATCGATAAAGCCCTGAAGAAACGGTCGTGCATGAAACGCTGGCTAAAGTATTGCATCACTTATACCTTCACAGAACAGAGGCAGCTCCTGCACTGAAACTGATTAGTGGTAACAGCACATTCTCCTCGGAAGTTTTTTGCCAATGATGTGGGTAGAGGAGGTCCGAGCATTTATGCTCTACCAAGATAATACCTGAGACTTTTCTTCCGTTGAAATAGTGCTCTCAGATTAGTAAGTGTGGCATTTGACCATGCCACTGAAGTTAATTGATTAATTTAGAATAATTAAAAATGTAGAAAAGTTAGGCCTAGATTCACGAACCTGCCCAATCGAGCCCAATCCGGACAGGTCCGACGAATTCTACAAACAAAAATATGCAGATGGGGGCGATCAGAGGAACGCCCCCATCTACTGGCTCATATCGCTGTTGTGCGATCCCCACGCATGCGCAGACCATCTGTAGATGGTCTGCGCATGCCCGTCCAAGCCGCAACCTTTTTTGTTTTATCTTTTACCTTTTTTTCACTGGCACCGGGGAGCGCTATAGGGGGAGAGTCAGGCCGGGGACACCAAGGCGGGGCGGTGGGGTCCAAGCCCAGGCTGTGGTAGCATCTGTAGTCGGGGTACTGGGCGGCGCCAAGGTAGCTCTGCAGGGAGGGGTGGGGGGCGCACGGAGCCCGGGTACATACCGATGTCCTTCTCCAGCAGGTAGCTCACGTACATGGTGCCGGCCTGTGTGGGTCAGCCATCAGCATGCTGCAGCGGCCCACAGGGCTACTGCCGGTGCCGATGCTCCCATATCCCAATGCCTTTGCTGGGCCACTTTCCTCACCAGCAATCCGGAGTTTTTAGCCCTATGAGTTAAAACCATGGGCTCGCAGAGCAGGGAAGGGCAGGAGAAAACTGGGGCAGTGATGCGGCGATTGGGGCAAGCAGGCAGGAGAGATCAGAGCAGGGCGGCGATTCGGGGCAAGCAGGCAGGAGAGATCAGAGCAGGGCGGCGATTCGGGGCAGAGAGCAGGGCTTCCAGAGTTGGAAAGATGTTTTCAACTGGTCCCCAGCAGTTGCTTCTTGAGTGGATCTGCCAGCCCAGTCGGATCGTGAAATTTGTGTTGTGAACCACGTCCCTGCCTACTTTGCATGCGTTTCACCTCATTTGCATGCACAGGTTCAAAGCTGATCGCAGGCAAGGTTAGTGAATAGTGCAGGAGGGAAAACTGGTCGCAAAGGGGATCGCAAACCGATTGGTACACAATCGGTTTGCTTTGTGAATCTAGCTCTTAGTTGTGGAATTCCACACAGTGCCTAGCGATACCTAACTGAAAAGTGGGTGTTCTTGGGGGCACAGAACAGATGTGATTGACTTAAGCATGTCTAGGCATCTGAGATAGGGGTCGGTAAATAAGGCCCAGTAAAGCCTGGCCTAATATACCAGCGCCTACTTCCAAGATACTTAGCGATACCTAAGCACGCTTAGGCACAGCTAGGCAGTATTTTATAAACAGTTCTTAACAGCTGATTGACAATCACGCTGGGCAGGGCCTACAATGTAGGCGCTACTGTTAGGTGCTATTTACAGAATCTGGCCCTAAGTGCTCCCTCATTAACCCTGCATTATCCAGATGTTCACAGCAGTGTTAGCAGATGCTAGCTGGATATTCATAACCATGACAAAGAAAAATGGGGAGACCCAATGATCCACAGTGAAAACAATCCACCGATGAAAACAAAAACAAAGGATACAGATGTTCTGAAGATAATTTATTAAACACTGGCATATAAAACCATGAAAATTCAATTTAAAAAAGTACAATGATAAAAAATACTGTGATAAAAATCCAACCGGATTAGGCACTTTATAGGTTTCTGTGATTAAGGTTATACTCTAAATACACACCATGGCACTTTTTCTTCTCGGCCTTTCTTGGCACATTTTTTCCTCTTATGTCTCTTGTCGATGTTTCAAGCCTCTGTATATAGCATGATCTCACTTGGCTCACTTGTTTTATCTTGCAGTCGAGTATAGATACTAATATGCATGCTCCAGATTGTCATCACAGTCACTTCTTATCTTTGTATCTTTTCATCTTTCTCTTTATCATTATTCATCACTACCTATTTCTTTTAGGTCCCCTGAGGAAGTCGTGTTCGCCAAAACACGGACCGTGTAGGGTCCGGTTGGATTTTTATCAAAGTATTTTTTTATCATTGTACTTTTTTAATTGAATTTTCATGGTTTTATATGCCAGTGTTTAATAACTACCTCCAGAACATTACAGTTTTTGTATTCATAACCATTTTGTATTCATAACCATTTCCTGACAATTAACATGCTTCCTCAAAAAAGAGGGGAAAAAAATTACACACACATTACTCCTGGTGGAATTCTGTCACAATATTTCAAAATTCTGCAAAATTTATTTGTAGTGTTTTGCTAGAATTCTCCTATCCAGAAGCCTAAAATCCCTTCCTCAGGTTCCAGCCTCCTCAGTTCCCTCTCTCTCTTCAACTACAGTTCTGTCTCCCTCTAAATCCCACCCCTCTCTCACTTGCACCCTGAATCACCTCCTTGCCACCCCCCCCCACCCCCCCAAAATCTGGCATCTCTCTCTCCCTCGGCTATGAATCTCTTCTTCCCTTCCCATCCCCTTTCTGGTTTTGGTCACTCTCTCTTCCATTCCCCCACCCCCATTTGTGGGTCCAGCATGCATGTCCCCTCACCTCTCTCCACTTGTACCCTGAATCCCTTGCCTTCTCCCTATGGTCTGGCATCCCTCTCTCTCTCTATGGTCAAGCATCTCTTCCTTCTCACCCTCTTACCCCCCTACTTACAAAACCAGGATCCATGTTCTCTCCTCTCTCCCCCCCCCCTCAGCTACTTGCAATCCAACATCCATGTCCCCTGCCACTACTTGCAATCCAGGCTCTATGTCCCCTTCTTCCCTACCCCCCTCCCCCACACTAATTGCAATCCAGGATCCATGTCTCCTTCTTCCCTCCCCCTTCCCCACTAATTGCAATCCATGCCCTCTCCTCTTTCCCCCCACATACACTACTAATAAAGCACAGTTACTTACCGTAACAGGTGTTATCCAGGGACAGCAGGCAGATATTCTTAACACATGGGTGACGTCACCGACGGAGCCCTCGGTACGGACCTTTTTAACTAGAAGTTTCTAGTTGGCCGCACCGCGTGTGCGCGAGTGCCTTCCCGCCCGACGGAGGAGTGCGTGGTCCCCAGTTAGTATAAGCCAGCTAAGAAGCCAACCCGGGGAGGTGGGTGGGACGTAAGAATATCTGCCTGCTGTTCCTGGATAACACCTGTTACGGTAAGTAACTGTGCTTTATCCCAGGACAAGCAGGCAGCATATTCTTAACACATGGGTGACCTCCAAGCTAACAAAGAGGGAGGTGGGATGGTTGGCCATTAGGAAAATAAATTTTGTAACACAGATTGGCCGAAGTGTCCATCCCGTCTGGAGAACGCATCCAGACAGTAGTGCGTAGTGAACGTGTGAACTGAGGACCAAGTGGCCGCCTTGCAGATTTCCTCGATGGGCGTGGAGCGGAGGAAAGCTACAGAAGCAGCCATAGCTCGGACTCTGTGGGCCGTGACAGTTCCTTCCAGTGAGAGACCGGCCCGAGCGTGGCAGAAAGCAATACAGGCAGCAAGCCAATTTGAAAGTGTCCGTTTGGAGACAGGACGACCCAAACGGTTGGGGTCGAAAGACAAAAAGAGCTGAGGGGCTGTTCGGTGAGCTCTGGTACGATCAAGATAGTAAGCAAGGGCACGCTTACAATCCAGCGTGTGCAACGCCTGTTCCCCAGGATGCGAGTGAGGCTTAGGGAAGAAGACGGGCAGCACAATGGACTGGTTGAGGTGAAAAGCTGAGACCACCTTGGGAAGGAATTTAGGGTGGGTACGTAGAACAACCTTGTCATGGTGAAAAACAGTGAAAGGTGGGTCGGCAACCAGTGCATGCAGTTCGCTAACCCTCCTGGCAGAGGTGATGGCAATTAGGAAAAGCACCTTCCAGGTAAGAAGCCTGAGTGAAGTTGTGGCAAGAGGCTCAAACGGAGGTTTCATGAGAGCTGAGAGAACCACATTCAGGTCCCAGACGACAGGAGGAGGCTTGAGAGGCGGTTTGATATTGAAGAGTCCTCTCATGAATCTGGAAACCAGAGGATGAGCCGTGAGGGGTTTACCGAGAATAGGCTCATGAAACGCAGTAATGGCACTGAGGTGGACTCTGATGGAGGTAGTTTTGAGGCCAGCATTGGACAGTGAGAGCAAATATTCCAAGACAGTTTCCACCGCTAAGGAGGTGGGTTCCTGATGATGCTGGAGACACCAGGAGGAAAATCTGGTCCACTTCTGATGGTAACATTGGAGAGTAGCCGGTTTCCTGGAAGCGTCCAAAATGAGGCGGACCGGTTGAGATAGATTCTCCGGAGAGGTCAGCCCGAGAGAAACCAAGCTGTCAGGTGGAGCGAAGACAGATTGGGATGTAGTAGAGACTGATGCTGTTGCGTAAGTAGAGTAGGAAACACAGGAAGTAGAATGGGTTCCCTGGAACTGAGCTGGAGCAGGAGTGAGAACCAGTGTTGGCGAGGCCACCGAGGTGCGATAAGAATCATGGTGGCGTGGTCTTTGCGGAGTTTGGACAAGGTCCGCAACATCAGAGGAAGTGGAGGGAAGGCATACAGGAACCGATCCCTCCAATCGAGCAGGAATGCATCCGGGGCCAGACGGTGAGGAGAGAAGAGTCTGGAGCAGAATTGGGGCAGCTGATGATTGTGAGGTGCTGCAAAGAGGTCCACCTGCGGAGTGCCCCATCGAGCAAAGATGGAGAGCAGAGTCGGAGGGTCCAACGTCCACTCGTGAGGTTGAAGGATGCGACTGAGATTGTCGGCCAGAGAGTTCTGTTCGCCCTGGATATAGACCGCCCTGAGAAAGAGATTGCGGTCCGTGGCCCAGGTCCAGATGCGCAGAGCCTCCAAACAAAGGGGGCGAGATCCGGTGCCGCCTTGCTTGTTTATGTAGTACATGGCGACTTGATTGTCTGTGCACAGGAGGAGGACTTGAGGGCAGAGGAGATGTTGGAAAGCCTTGAGGGCATAGAACATGGCCCTGAGTTCCAGGAAATTGATGTGATGACGACGCTCCTGTGGGGTCCAAAGTCCCTGGGTGCGTAGATCTCCTAGGTGAGCTCCCCACGCGTAGGGGGACGCATCTGTGGTGATGATCATAGAGTGGGGGGGCAGATGAAAAAGTAGACCCCTGGAAAGATTTGAGGAGTTCAACCACCATTGGAGAGATTGCTGAAGAGATGATGTCACAGAGATGGGACGAGAAAGAAGGTCCGTAGTCTGTGACCATTGGTTGGCGAGAGTCCACTGAGGCGTACGAAGGTGGAGACGTGCCAGAGGAAGGACATGCACCGTCGAGGCCATGTGACCCAGTAGGACCATCATCTGTCGGGCAGGAATGGAGGGGTGCATGAGTACCTGACGGCAGAGTTGGAGCAGGGTCCGCTGGCGATCGGAGGGGAGAAAGGCCCTCATTAGCGTGGTGTCCAGAACTGCTCCAATGAATTGAAGTCGCTGGGTGGGAAGCAGGTGCGACTTGGGGTAGTTGATCTCGAACCCCAGGAGGTGGAGGAGAGAGATGGTGTGATGAGTGGCTTGTAGCACGAGTTGAGACGAAGGTGCTTTCACCAACCAATCGTCCAAGTAGGGGAACACCTGGAGGTTGTGAGACCTGAGGAAGGCCGCTACCACTATAAGGCACTTGGTGAAGACCCTGGGTGAGGAAGCTAGGCCGAACGGTAGCACCTTGTACTGATAGTGGTGGTGCAGTACCTGGAACAGTAGGTAGCGGCGAGAATTCTGATTGATGGAGATGTGAGTGTAGGCCTCTTTGAGGTCCAGGGAACATAGCCAGTCGTGTTGAGAAAGAAGAGGGTAAAGCGTGGCAAGGGAGAGCATTCTGAACTTCTCCTTGACCAGACACTTGTTGAGGTCCCTTAGATCGAGAATGGGACGGAGGTCTCCCGTCTTTTTGGGAACCAGGAAGTAGCGGGAGTAGAATCCCTGACCCCTTTGATCTGGAGGTACTTCTTCGATGGCATTGAGAAGGAGGAGGGATTGAACCTCCCTCAGGAGGAGGGGGGTTTGAGATGAGTGTGAAGCAGACTCTACGGGAAGGTTGTCCGGAGGCAGAGTCTGGAAGTTGAGAGAATAGCCGTGGCGGATGATGTTGAGGACCCACTGGTCCGACGTGATGACTTCCCAACGGCTGGAGAAAATGGTGAGACGACCTCCGATGGGCTGTGGAAGAGGTAGCAAGGGTGGATGACTGGCTATGCCCTGGAGAGAAGAGTCAAAAGGGCTGAGATTGTTTAGCAGGCTGAGGAGGCTTAGAAGGTTGAGTGGCCTGAGATCGAGCCTGAGCATGATGTTGCTGTTGACGGGGTCGCCGAGATTGCTGGGGAGGCGGGTTGAGTGGTCTGGCTGAGAACCTCCGTTGATAAGATGTTTGAGGCCGATAGGGTCGGGCAGGCGGAGCCTTCTTTTTCGGCTTGATCAGGGTGTCCCACCTGGTCTCATGGGCAGAGAGTTTCTGGGTGGTGGAATCCAGGGACTCTCCAAAAAGTTCATCCCCGAGACAGGGGGCGTTGGCCAGACGATCCTGGTGGTTGATGTCCAGGTCGGAGACTCTGAGCCAGGCCAAGCGACGCATGGCTACGGCCATGGCAGAGGCCCGAGAGGTGAGCTCGAAGGAGTCGTATATCGAGCGGACCATATACTTGCGCATTTGGAGAAGGCCAGAGATGTGCTGTTGGAATAGCGGGACTTTGCGCTCAGGGAGGTACTTCTGGAGGGCAGACAGTTGTTGGACCAAATGTTTCAGATAGAAGGAAAAATGGAAGGAATAGTTGTTTGCCCTGTTAGCAAGCATGGCATTTTGGTAAAGCCTCTTGCCAAACTTGTCCATGGTCTTACCTTCTCTGCCAGGAGGGGTAGAGGCATAGACACTGGAGCCCTGAGTCTTCTTTAAGGTGGATTCGACCAGAAGGGACTCATGGGGCAATTGAGATTTGTCGAATCCCGGAATGGGAATGACACGGTACAGGTTGTCCAGTTTACGGGGGGCTCCCGGTACCGTGAGGGGATTTTCCAAGTTTTTGTAGAACGTTTCCCGTAGGATGTCATGCACGGGAAGCTTGAGGAACTCCTTAGGAGGTTGCTCAAAGTCTAGAGCCTCTAGAAAGGCTTGAGACTTTTTTGAGTCAGATTCCAGAGGAAGGGACAGGGCAGCAGACATTTCTCTCAAAAATTTAGAAAATGAGGACTGCTCTGGTTTAGAGGTGGCATCGGGTGCCGATGGTTCCTCATCAGATGAGGAGGGATCCTCCTCGGTACCGAGAGGAGTTTCCTCCCATAAGTCAGGGTCCCTGACTTCTGGTGCATGTCGAGACACCGGGGTGGAGGGCGCGGTATGGCGAGTTTTGGACAAAGACTTTCCAGAGCGCACCGAAACGGTACCAGGGGAGGACGACCGGCGTCTATCTCGGTCCCGAGAAGAATGCCGTACCGCCTGGTGCCGAGGAGGATCCAATGTGGCCTGAGAATGAACCACCGGATCGCCCTGAAGTTGTTGGGCCGAAAGGATCGGCATGGATGTGTTCACCGGTACCGAAGGGGTGGACACCGGGGGCTCGGTGCGGGGCTCGGGCCGGTCTGGTACCGGAAGGAGCGGTGCCAGGATAGTGGGCAACAGTTGCTCAAGTTGTTTCTTCAACTGTTCTTGGAGTTGAGCCTTTAAGATGGCCGAGATACGGTCATCTAGGGGTGGCATCGGAACCGCTTTCTTTTTCTTCGGTTCCTTAGATGCCGCTCCACGCCCCGGCGATGAGGAGGCCGATGACGAGGCACTCACCGAGATCGGGGCGGAGCGTTTGCGGGACCGGTGCGATGCCGGTAGGGACGGTGTCGCCACCGTAGCTGGAGGGCGCTCGAGGGAAGAGGAAGGCTTCTTAGCCGGCTTACCTGGCGCCAGCGACGCCGATGCGGGGTCGGTCGGTGTCGAGGTCGACGGTGCCGATTTTTGAGGTACCGCCGTTGAAGGTGAGGAGTCCATCGCCGACTCGGTGCCGAAGAGGAGAGTTTGTTGAATTCTTCGGTTTTTAAGGGTTCTTTTTTGAAGAGTAGCACAGCGGGTGCAGGAGTCCGCCCGATGCTCCGGACCCAGACACTGCAAACACCAATTGTGTGGGTCAGTTATGGAGATCGGGCGTGCACACCGCTGGCACTTCTTAAAACCGACCTGCGGGGGCATGAAGGGGAAGATAGCCTCCGCAAAATCGAAGCCCGAGGCCTGTATACTGGCAACAGGCCCCGCCGTGGCAAAAACGAAAGAAAAAAGGGAAAAAGCAAAGTTTTTTTTTTTTTTTTTTGCAAATTAAAGAAAAATAAACCCGAAGGTAAAGAAAGAAAAAATAAGGAAAAAAGCGCGAGCGGGAAGGCAAAAAAGTGGTTTCAACGGCCGTTGAAAAAACACACGCGTCTTCTTCGCTCCGCGGAAACGAAGAAACTGGGGACCACGCACTCCTCCGTCGGGCGGGAAGGCACTCGCGCACGCGCGGTGCGGCCAACTAGAAACTTCTAGTTAAAAAGGTCCGTACCGAGGGCTCCGTCGGTGACGTCACCCATGTGTTAAGAATATGCTGCCTGCTTGTCCTGGGATAATCCATACTCTCTCCTCTCCCCCCCCCCCACTAATTGCAATCCATGCTCTCTCCTCTCACCATACCCCTGCCAACTACTTACAATCCAGGTTTGCACAGAATTCCACCAGGAGTAATATTATAGATATACACACATACATATCACATGACTACCTCATGCTGACAAGCAAAAACACTGTTTAGTGGTGTTTTGCAAAAAGCCTTCCTCCCCTCTATAAAACAGCCTCTTAATTATTGAAGAAGCTGAAGCAACAGCACAAAATCTGCAAGAAGAGTCCGATCTCCAATTGCAAACCTCGAAAACAAAGTGTGCTCACTGATTTTGAAGTTAAACATATGCAATTTAAGATATCTTTTTGGTAAGAGTTAATAGCTTTGACGTCTAAAATAAATTCTTTGAGTGCCAAGGATTTCCTACTAGAGCAGTTTATTCTCAGTTGTCCAGCAACAATTGATCCTGCCAGTGGATTATTTCTGAAAGTTCATCAGATGAAAATTCCTTAGATAGTGATGGTGTGCTAGTTCATAGATCTTGTGATTTTTTTATTTATTTATTTTTTTTTTACAAAGTTCACAGAACCCAGGATACTCCTGCAAATGATAAGCACCTCTTCAGACAGGTCAACCTTTCATTAGGTCTCAATTAAACATATAGGACTAGATTTTATAATTTTGTGCCTAAAAAAAAAAGTGTAACAAAAAATATGCACCTATGTACTATTTGATAAACAGTGCCTACTACTACTATAGCGCTACCAAACGCTTACAGCGCTGTACAGTCACAAAGAAGAAAACGGTCCATGCTCAAAAGAGCTTACAATCTAAACAGCCAAGATAGACAAACAAACAGGATGTCATGGATACAGGTAAGAATACAGTTAGAGTATCAATCGCTCAACTAGTTTAGATGGTATTTTAATATTAATCAGCTTATTTCCATAGCTGGATCGAGGAATTGAGCAATTGTGTAGAAAGCCAGGCGATGAGCCGTTTTCTGCATCCGATGGCAAATGTGATCGTCGCTAAAGCTGTTGAAACAGGTTTAGCAAGGATCGTTGGCTTTAATGCACCTGGGCCTTAGTCGTCTCCTCTCCAAGCCAAAGAGCCCCAATCTTTTCAGCCTATCTTTATAAGGGAATCCTTCCATCCCCTTATTGTTATTGCTCCTCTCTGGACTTTTTCCAATTCTATTGTGTCTTTTTTTGAGATGGGGGGGGACCAGAACTGATATGGACATTCACTCTTAATGTCCTCTTATACCCAGAAGCCATGACTATTTGCACCAACAGAAATGCAGTTGAAACCTCATGCCTAAAGTTAGACATAGATGCCCCTTATCCTATAATTATGCAATCAACTTTGAAGAACAACTTTGAAGAATCAGAAAATAATATTAAAGATTGAACTAGGCCAGTTACTGAGCAGACTTGTACGGTCTGTGTCTGTGCATGGCCGTTTGGAGGAGGATGGGCAGGGGAGGACTTCAATGGCTGGGAGGGTGTAGATGGGCTGGAGTAAGTCTTAACAGAGATTTCGGCAGTTGGAACCCAAGCACAGTACCGGGTAAAGCTTTGGATTCTCGCCCAGAAATAGCTAAGAAGAAAAAAAAAATAATAATAATAATTTAAATTGAATCAGGTTGGGCAGACTGGATGGACCATTCGGGTCTTTATCTGCTGTCATCTACTATGTTACTATGTTACACCCGATCCACCCATGACACTCCCACTTCCATGCCTTCTTTTGGCAATTCAAGTTGTTTGATAAGAAGCTATTAGAGCTAATTGGCTTGTTAGACAAATAAGTTGCTTGTGGTCAGTGGCGTAGACCACCCCAGACGCCGGCACATCTTCATCCTCCCCTACGCCATGCTCACACTCTTCCTTCCCCTCCTCCATACCTCTTTAAAAATCTTCACCAGCACGAGAAACTACTTTAGCCCGCTGCTTGCGCCAGACTGGCTCCCTCTGAAATCACTTCCAGGTCGTGGAACCAGGAAGTGATGTCAAGAGGAAAAGCCAGCGCAAGCAGCAGGCTGGAGAAGCTACTACTCGTGCTGGTGAAGATTTTAAGAGGTAAGGGGTGGGAAGGGAGGTCGCGAGTATGGAACGGAAGGAGCAGGGGGAGAGTAGAGAGGAAGGCGCGGAGATGCCACCACCCCGGGCGCCTCCTACCCTTGACAAGCCACTGCAAGAGGTTAGGGTTATCTTTATTTGATCTACTGCCTTTCCTCCAGAGATATCAAAGTGGTTTACAATATGAATAAGCAGATACTCTAACTCAGGGGTGTCCAATGTCGGTCCTCGAGGGCCGCAGTCCAGTCGGATTTTCAGGATTTCCCCAATGAATATACATGAGGTCTATTTGCATGCACTGCTTTCATTGTATGCTAATAGATCTCATGCATATTCATTGGGGAAATCCTGAAAACCCGACTGGATTGCGGCCCTCGAGGACCGACATTGGACACCCCTGCTCTAACTAGTTTCCTTCTCTGTCGTGGTGGGCTCACCGTGGTACCTGCATATTGGTGCACACAACTCAAAGAGCTGTTTATAGAATTCAAGCAATAGTGATCAATCTTTCAAAGAGGCAGTTATTATAGAAAAGTTGATTTACACCTACACATCATCTTAATTTGTTTTTTTTTTCTATACATGCTCAATTTAAGACTTTTCATTTCTTAAAATTGAAACTTTTTTTTTTGCCGACTGTAAAATTTCAAATTGGATTTCTCCTGGACCCACCTCTTTTGCTATCCAAATTTTCCAGCAACTAATCTGTCAAATAGTGCAACTAGATTGTCTAAATCAAGGTCTTGAACGAATTAAGGTTGGAACCTACCACTACTATAAAAGTCTGCTGATAAAAAGTTGGCTCTGTAATAGCAATAAATACCCACCCTGGATTAAGTGCTGCAAACTATTCATCAGTTGTACAAGCTTTCAAGGTTTATTATTAAAGGGTTATTAAAATTTGATATACACTTCTCCCCTCTGTATTCGCTGTGATAGGGGATTAACAGACCTGTGAATACAGAAAAACCGCAAATAACTTTATGTTATTCGCCGTTTTCTATTAAAATTCATCGTGAATATGGTGAAACCGCGAACAACATGGTGGGAGACTTGGCCTGTTCCTGAAGGAGAAGCAAAACACGGCAACGAAAGTGCTGGGAATCAGCGATTTTCTCTATAAAACGCTTGGAATCAGCGATTTCTCTATGCAAGCTGATATAATTTGGGGGGGAGGAGCCAGCTAAAAACCATGAATAATCGAAACCGTGATTGCTGAAACCGCGAATACAGAGGGAGAAGTGTAATCACCTATCAAAAAGTTTCTAGGCAAATTACAAGTATGTAAAAATAATAATAATAACTTTATTCTTTTATACCGCCATAACCAAAAGTAAAATACAGGTAAAAACAATCCAGATATATCAATTACAAAACAAGTACATGGATTGACATTTCCTGGAGGGAAAACAAACAAGAACATGAAGGAAAAGAGGGAAGACCTACAATAATTATAGAACAGAAAAACATATAAGGTTAACACAACTGGATGGGGGGAATGAAGGAAGAAGAAAATAAGTGATAAAGAAAAAAGAAAAAATGATTACAAAGTAGAAACGAAAAAGAAGAGAAAAATGGGAAAAAAATGGAAAAGCATCTTTAAATAAGAAGCTTTTTAATTTACTTTTAAAATGATCAATTATTGTTTCTTCTCTTAGGTATAAAGGTAAAGCATTCCACAGCTGAGAGGCAGAAAGAAAAAATTTCTAAATGCTTAATACCAATTATCTTCAATGAGGGAACAGAGTCGGATGACTAGTTTGAAATTAAAACAAAATTAAATCAGAAAGGCTATGCAAAGTTGTTAAAGCGATGGTGCTGAGGCCCGAAGATATATGTGCAAAGCTTGTTATAGGTGCACTTGGAATTGTAATATTTATATTGATGTAAAAAAAAAACCCCCAACAAAAAAACACATCTTTTTTTTATCACATATCTAAATATAGAAACAATTTATTGATGATGTTTTTTTTTGTGGATAAGTTTGAAGATACAATTAAAATGATTTTATTCATTGTCTAAACACTTGTGACCTGAGCCTGAAATTTATTTTTTCATATAATTTATCCAAACTGTATTTTTTTTTTTTTTACATAATGATCTGAGAAGTTAAAGGCCATTTTGAATTCCCCTATATTGCAAACCTTAGCTAGAAACACCTTGTTGGATTATAGTAGATACTTTTTTTTCATCGAGATGGCTTTGCTCTGCAATTGATTTTAAACAGGCTCAAGATATGGCAAGACTATTGGCACAATTATGAGATGGGGAACCTATAGATCAATTAATGTGTACTTTGCATATTAAATATACCCAGTTCAATATGGCAAAATTATGTAGTAGTGGTCAGGGTTAAAGATTAACATTCCTTTACAATTTATGACTCCCAATCTCCCACACTGGCGCGTTAAATAAACTATTACTGCATTGTGAACAGAAATGGATTTTCCAGCTTAATGCTGGTTTCTCATGTTCTCAATTCTGAAATTGATTGGACAGTTTTTATGATTGATCGCTCTGCTTTAAATGCATTTGCAGTAGTGTATAACTACTTAACCATTTTGGACCTTCTTTGCACTAAAGTACATACTTTATTGAATTTTTATTTTTGAAGCTTTTTGTTCCGAGTTTGTTTTATTTCTCAGTGTTATTGATATACGATACCTCAGTCACAAGTTGATGATTTGTTAAGATATTTTTGACTGATTCCGTGCAAATTTGCTTTTAAAGCTCTTCCAGTGTTCTGTGCCTTTTTTGGCACCACCTGGGCAAAACAGAACAACCAGCTACTGCTCCTCAAAAACATGGCTACGGTTTATTAACTTATATACAGCCGCTCTTGCAGTAGTATGATTCCTGGGAAAGTCCGCAAACCACAAAAAAATCATGAACAAAATGCTTTGTATATAGAAAAATAGGGTTAGGTTGCATTCCAGCAGTACATTTTGCACCTCAAAAACAGTGTTAAGGTGAATAAAGGATCCTATAGGAAAAATAGGGTTATGTTCCTGTATGGGACAGCATTTGACAAAAAAGCTTGGTAGAACATTTAGAATTCTGTAAACTTTTTTTCACTGTCCAGTACTGCTTAACGTTATTGTACAAAATAATTGAACAGACCACTGGTAGTAAATAGAAGTACAGTACCACATATACATATGCTTCTAACTCACTCTTGACTCTGGAAGCAAAGCCGAAACCAGAAGGGAATATGAAAGGAAACAAAGCTTTTTTTCTAAGGCTGGAGGTCTGCGAATACAGGAACACAGAGCGCAAAAACAAATAGTGGTAGCATCCACAGATGAGCAAAATCGCGACTCAGGAACGCACAAACGAGAACGGACTGTACCACCTATATCTAGGCAGTGCACAGATCAACATACATAGAGTTAAACAGTTAAATTTAAAATGACAGAACATAGTAACATACAGTTTAAGAAAATTGTACAAAACATTGTAAACTATAACAAAAGAAGGTTAATAGACAGTTTCCTCCTATTTTGAATATATAATCAAACCTGCTGAGTATCTTATTTACTGACATCAGTTTCATCGGCTTTAACAAACGGATGGCTTTTCAGTAACTTCTTAAATTAACCTGTTATCAGTTGTTATCCTTATATTCAATGGTAATAGGCTGCACATCATTGGTCCAACAATAGAAATAAAGTCTTGTTTCATCAAAATGTATTATTTTCTTCAAAGCTAGGCAAACTGGTCAGGTGTGTCACTTTTTATTTAAATATTTTTGGAAGAGGATGGAAAAGAGGATGAAGGAGGAAAAGCGATGGCCCAAACCTTTTCAACAAATGACACACATTTAACACCAGTCTGCAAAGTAATAGCTCGGCAAAACCCCCCCACACCCCTGCTCCTAAACCCCATTTGGTGTTGCACATCTTGCAGTGCAAATGCAATTGGGTGGGGGAGGGGTGTGGAAGGAATTGAATTCATTGGGTTTAGCCATTACTTCAGGTAAAGGCAGCCACATGTCCCTATAAGATGGTGTCTAGCAGCTGTGTTTACTCCAGTAACAGAACAGTCCCCACACTCTCATAGGATTAAAGCAAAACCGAGTTTATATTCTCACTCTCTATACTCAGCATAGGCAAAAATATCAACATTAGCTGGAATAAAATTTCAAGCCATCTTTCACTAGTATAAAAAAAAAACAAAAAGCATATGGGGGCGCTGAATGGGTCTCTATGACCACCTCAATTATCCACACCAGTATAATCTTGACTACAGAGGACTGCTGAAAACACTCCACAGTGTTGGGCAACTTCGGTCCTCGAGGGCCAGAATCCAGTCAGGTTTTCAGAATTTCCCCAATGAATATGCACGAGATCTATTTGCATGCACTGTTTTCAATGCACATTCATTGGGGAAATCCTGAAAAACCAACTGGATTCCAGCCCTCGAGGACCGGAGTTGCCCACCCCTGTATTACTACTACTACTACTATTATTATTAGTATAATTATTTCTATAGCACTACCAGACGCACACAGCCCTGCAGTGTGTCACAAAGAAGAAGAAAACAGTCCCTGCTCGAAAGAGTTTACAATCTAAACAGCCAAGACAAACAGGATGTCATGGATACAGTTAAGGAGAACGGTTAATCAGCTGGTTGGGTTGGAGGGCAGTGAGGAGCACAGGACAATCAAGCCATTGTGACATCACTGATGAAGTTGTGTCTTATTGGTGGAAGGAGGCATTATGACATCACAATCTCAGCTCTGCTTCCCAAAGACAAACAGGATGTCATGGATACAGTTAAGGAGAACGGTTAATCAGCTGGCTGGGTTGGAGGGTAGAAGAGTAGGGTTAAGGATTGAAGGCTAAGGCTATGGCTCCTTTATCTGAAGTGTGCTAAATTCATTAGCACACCTTGGTAAAAGGAGCCCTTAGTTAACCTATCAAACTAAAATTAAACAGGAGAGCAGAGTCAGGAAGTGGGGAGCAAATGTGAAAACAAAAATGGAAGAGATGTTCTACTGCCCTTTTCCTCTCATCCTACCCTTCATCCTGTTGAGCTTATACTACTTGCATACTGAAGCTTGCACATATCTATGCTCAAAATCATTTCTTTTTGGGAGGAAGCATGTTCAAAAGTTGACTGATTGGCTAAAATATTGCCATAAGCACACCCAGTTAATGAAGTTAAGCCAAGCTGTCAGCTAGCCATTACTAGAGAACCAGGTAAAGATTAAATGCCAGATTCTCTAATATCGCCTGTAAAATCCGATGGGCCACTTTCATAGCCATAAATGTAATGATTTCAAAAAGACGAGTCACTCTTAAAGAAATGCACATGCAAATGAGGTTCACAGAGGGTCACCAAATTTACATGAGATGAGTCGCTGGTGATAGCGATTGGCACATGTGCAGAATAGCCCATGGAAAAAGGCTTAAAAGTGCGCATGTACTGGGAAAAAGCTATGTTGCAGGCATGCATAGCGTGGTGGGCAATATATGTACACATCATAGGCGCTATTGGAGGGGAAGGGAGGGGAGGTGAAAGAGTCGGCTTTCAACAAGTGAGTATAAGACACGCCTTTAGTGCATGCGCCTAAGATGTGTCCTTTTGAGATTTTTTTCCCTGAAACTATTATACAGCTATACTGCTATAATTTATGTAAATGGTGTATATAATTTAATTTTATCATGAGCCATAGCCAGAAACACACACCTGAGATGCGCTTTTCACAGTACTGGCACCTCTGGACCAGCTGGTAATTTTTGGTCATCAAAAGCCAGTGCCGCGCTTGGAGAATCACCTGGTGATGATGAAGAATTACCCGGAGCACTTGTTTAAATATTAATGAGTCTATTTACTACCATTTTAATATACTGTATATGACCTTGTTGCAATACATTTGCATGGCAGAGTCAGAAGCTTGGACCACAGTGAGTCGATCTGACAACCGCACAGTAAAATATTGCCACATTAAACCAGCTGGAGACAGTTTACCATCGTTAAAGGCATGGTAAGTTTTGAGAATCCGGCCATAGGTTTGGCAATGACTAGAAAGAGGAAGGCGAAAACCCCACCCTTACTCATGAAAACAACCTTAGTTTGTTTTATCTAATGGTTTTGGGTTTGCCCCTCATAAAAAAAAAAAAAAGGTTCTCAACCTAATCCTCAGGACACCCCATACCATGTCAATTACCATGATGATTAACACCAATTAAAATGATTGTTGGATGGTGGTAGGGCATCTAGCACCATTTAGAGAATTTGGGCCTTAGTTTCAGAGGTTCTCAACCTAATCCTCAGGACACCCCCATGGCCAAGTCAGGTTTTCAGGATACCCACCATGAATATGCACGAGAGATTTGCATAGCATGAAGGCAGTGAATGCAAATTAGTCTCATGTATATTCATTGTGGATATCCTGAAAACCTGACTTGGCTATGGGGGTGTCCTGAGGATTAAGTTGAGAACCTCTGAAACTAAGGCCCAAATTCTCTAAATGGTGCTAGATGCCCTACCACCATCCAACAATCATTTTAATTGGTGTTAATCATCATGGTAATTGAAACCATCCTTTAAAACCAATTAAAAATATCATTTTAAAAACTGTAAACACCTCCAAAGAAATAAAGATGCCGTAATCGCATATACAGAGGTGCCCAATTGCGCCCAAGGTCAAAGCAGACATGGTTTACACCAGAACTGACTTAGGTGCCCCTGTAGACATGATTCTCGTTAAACATAGGAGCCGGGAATGTAGGCCTTCAAAAACCTGGCCTATATTTGACAGTAAGTGCAATTCTGCAAACAGTACCGTTGCATTATTGGCATGCAATCGGCGCTTTTTTTTTTTTTAGGCAGCCGTCAGTGTAGGTGCCATTTGCAAAATCCAGCCCCAAGTCTATAGTTATTTATTAACACTACCAGATGTACACAGCACCAGAGTGAAACTTTAAAACAAATAAAAATGTTAATCCCCTTCCTGGGGAGTTGGGCAAATGTCAAAATTTCATAGCTCAGCATCTCTCTCAGTACAAAACATGCACCATGGTTCATACTGGAGAAATGACCAAGTGGTATCATTTTGCCGAAGGTTCAGAAAAGGAAAGAAAATGCTATCCTCCAGCCCTGCCACTACGTCACTGGGTCTTTTAGGGGAGGGGTTGGTTGGGTTTTGTTTTTTTGTTTTTTTGCCAAAGCCATTACTTGTGGGCTTTTAGATTCTTCCTTGGAAGAAGTTACTAGAACATCCTCCCACAGGCCAGATGTGATTTATATACACACACACACATGCATCGTCCATGTAAACAGGATATTCCTTTGTGTTATTTCTAAAAAGCTAACTTGTCTATAATAAATGTTTAATAGGTCAACTGAAGCTGCTAGGCCTCAAAATACGAAGTATTTTTTTTACAATCTGCACATGAAATCATGCTGGTAAGGTTTGCCAACAAAACTCTCAAATTCAGTTTTACTGTAGCTTCAGCTAAATAGTGAGAATGTATATTAACTTTTTCCTGAAAAAGAAAGAGAAAACCAAATTCCCATGTATATACAGCAAAGAAATATTTGCATAAATTAACCACCACTACCTCTCTCCCAAAAGGGATTTGTATACTACATGATATAAGGTAACATGTATTGGGCAAAGAGCAGTAGGCAGGAGTTTCTGAAAAGAAAAGAAATCATCAAAAACTCCAGATCATTTCTCTTCCGGCTGCGAAGGTTTTACATGCCTAAAATGCCTACCACACTATATGGGAACAACAACAACAACAAAAAATCCTCATCCTTAGCAAGGCTGTGGTTTCACAAGTTGTGAAATTAGCATTCTTTCAATTTGCATGTGTTGAGGAAATTAAATCTGGTATCTATGAGTGATTTTCAGAGTATTTTACAGAGTTTCGTACTCTGCAAGATTGGATTATTGTAATGCTTTGTATTTGGGAATTGCAAAATACATATAGGATTACAAGCATTACAAATACAGTGGTACCTCATTTGCGAGTGTTTTGCAAGACGAGCAAAACATTTGCAAAATCGGTGCCTCTGAAACAGAGCATGGCTCGATTTACTAGCACCCCCCGCAATCCGGCACCCCCCCTGCCTCGAACCGGCACCCCCCCCCCCGATTGGACACTCCCCCCGACACAATCCGACATACCCCCCCGACACAATTGGGCACCCCCCCCCCCCGCCGCTTCTTACCCTTATCTGGGCACTCTTGAAGATCTGCCTACTCATCTGCAGGGCCTTGAGCATCTGAACATGCTCAAGGCCCAGCAGACGAGTAGGCCGATCTTCAAGAGTGCCCAGATGAGGGTAAGAAGCGGCGGGGGGGTGCCCAATTGTGTCGGGGGGGATGTCGGATCGTGTCGGGGGAGTGCCTGATCGCAGGGGGTGGTCTTCGAGGGGAGCAATGCCAGTTCTCAGGGGGGGGGGGGACGCATCAAAGCGAGTTTCCATTATTTCCTATGGAGAAACTCGCTTTGATAAACGAGCATTTTGGATTACGAGCATGCTCCTGGAACAGATTATGCTCGTAATCCAAGGTACCACTGTAATACAAAATGCAGTGGCAAGAGTTTCGGTGGGAGTGAATAACTTTGTTTCGATGACTCCAATTGTGAAACATTTTGTTGGCTGCCAGTAGGATGGAGGGTCCAGTATAAAGCAACGCTAGTGGTTCGTTTAGTTTTGAATGGTCAAGCGCTGACTGCTTGGTTGGGGAGTCTAGAAGCTAGGGCTATCGCTCTGATCTTAGTTGCATTTTTTATTTTGTGGCTTCCAGAGATCAGCCTGCATTGCAAAGATGTCCAGGGATATGATTTCATGACTTTATCGACAGGGATTGCAGCAGTATCTTACCACCGGGAGAGTGTAACATAATTGTTAGAGCTATAGCCTGAGCACACTGAAGTTGTGGGTTCAAATCCTGTGCTGCTCCTTGTGACCCTGGGCAAGTCACTTAAATCCTCCACTGCCCCAGGTAGATTGTGAGCCCACCAGGACAGACAGGGAAAATACTTGAGTACCTGAATGTAAATTGCTTAGGCTATAAGCAGTATATAAAATATTTAAATTAAATACCTAAAAGGAAATTGAGATCAGAAACTGCTATGAGTTTGAAGATTGATACTGTACAATATGTGGTAACAGGTCAGTCAGCTTTTTCAGTGACTGCTGCAAGAATGTGGAATTAAGTTACCAAAAAGTTTGAGATTATGTAAAAGTAGTGATCAGTTTCATAAATTGCTTAAAATATATATTTTTTTGTTCACGTTTGATTAAGAAATGTAGGGGTTTTCTATGATATTGCAGGCTGCTGATAATTTAATATGTTGTTTTGTATTGTTCATATTTATGTGATATAAATGGATTTTGTATGTTTATTTGTAACTCACCTAGGTATTAGGAGGGAGATAAAATTTTAAAATATTTCTAAACCATCTATTTCAAAGCATTGGTCTCTGCTTGTTTGGGAATCTTTGCTTTAGAAATATGGTTATATTGGGGTTAAGTAGCGGGCTAAAAACCAGGACAACCAGGGTTCAAATCCCACCAATCCTTCTTGTGGATTTTAAAATTACTTAACCCTCCACTGGAGGCAGACTGAATTTTGGTTCTAGATTCAGCAATGTAACTGACTCAAAAATCCAGGTTGAAGTTAGGTCTGCACGGGAAATCATGAATATATGATGCAAAGATTGAGCGACAATTGTCCATCATACTCCACAGTGAAGAAGTGGTGTGCAAACTTTCAATGTGAAGATTAATACCAAAGATGAAACAGGGTCTGGGAGGCCTCAAATGGCGTATACTCCTGAAATTGTTAACATATCCATGATCTGATTTTGGAAGCTTGGTGAATATCAGGTAAAATAGTTGTTGAGATACTACAGATATTCAGGGAACATGCTGATAATCCATGGGCAGCTAAGTATGCAGAAGCTGTCAGCCCAATGGGTGCCCAAATGTTTGAATGGACACTTCCAAGTTGATTTTGCAACATTTTCAGCGAGCTGGTGGCAAACTTTTTGGAATGGCTAGTTACTGTTGATGAAACATGGTTACACCACTATGTTCCTGAGACAAAAACACAGTCCACGCAATGGCAGCACTCAAGTGCTCCAAGGACAAGGAAATTCAAGACCCAAAAGATTAGGTGGAGAAGGGACCTGGGGGGCCCGGGTGTAGCTCCCAAAGCCGGCACCGCTCAGCCAGGCACCCCTGTCTTTCTGAAGAGAACTAGTCTCAACAGAAGAATAGAAATTCACATAAAGTCACCCGGCACAGCCAGAATCCAGGAGCTAGATGTATAGCTACAAACCCCTGCTGGGAGATGGAGCAAACTGGATGTACAGGAGGAATGCCAGTCTATAAGACCACCTGTTAATCAGTTTCTCTATCTCCACCTGCTGGTCGATGTGAGCTATCCCACTAGTCTCTGGATTCATCTGCTGCTGTGCTAAGGAATGTCTTATCTTCCAAGAGGCCAAACAGTTAATGCAGAATACTATTGTAACTTGCTATGCCGATTAAAGGAGGCACTGAAGGAAAAAAGGAAAGGAAAGCTGCAGAAAGGAGTTTCTCTTTTTGCAAGACAATGCACCTACTCACAAGGCTGGCAAACGATGGATATTTTGATGCAACTGGGGTTTCGATGCATAGATCATCCACCCCTACTCACCAGATCTTGCTCCATCTGACTTTTGTGTTTCAAAACCTTAAAAAGAGTTTGAAGGGGTGACAATTTTTAAGTGATTTAGAGGCGATTGAAGCAGCGGATCAGTATTTCAGTGACCAGACAAGAGTATTTTTTGAAAGGATTACAGAAACTTCAGACAAAACGTGTCAAGTGTGTTGAACTTAGGGGTGAATATGCAGAATAATTTGTAAGTTTCATGGCTCCACGTCATGCCTTTCTTGGTTGGACCGAGAACTTTTCAGCATTCCCTCATAAGTTGTTGATTCTTGTTTTTAAGGTTATTTTGGACTGGTTCCATTTTATTTAATGCAGGCTCTTGAATTTTACATCTCTCCCTGGGCTTTGTGGTCTGTGAGGCGGAGGCATACTAAGATGAAAACAGTTACTCAATGCCAAGACAAAAACTTTAGAGATTAACTAATTAAAAAGTTATATACCAATAGGCAGCAACCCGAGAAGCCCTGTAGGCTTCACTCAAATTATTACATTGGACATTTCTATCACAAAGAAAGGACTACAATCTGAGGCGATAAGAGGATTAAATGACTTGACCAAGATCACCAGAAGACACACTGGGATTTGAACTCTGGCTTCCTTGGTCCTCAGTCCTTTACTGTAAATGTTAGGCTGTTACTCCACTAGGAGAGCTGCGAAAAAGCCATCCAAGGAAATACATAACCAGTTTTCATGCCTACTGATCATTAAATGTACCACATACAAGTAAAAATATATGCTGATTTATGTTCAAAGAATTTTATGGAATCTGCAAATTTTTCGTGCCTCATCCAATCCCCCACCCCAATGCATCTGAATCATGAGCTGGCTCCTTCATATGGTCGCATTTGTTAGCAAGCAAACACACGAGAGACGAGAATAGATGGGGAATGGAAATAAGACTTGTAGACTGCCTTTTAGTGGTTACACATTCAAAGCAGTTTACATATATGTGGGTACTTATTTTTCCCAGGGTAATGGAAGATGCCCAAGGTCACAAGGAGCAGTGCCAGGATTCGATCCCACAACCTGAGGGTGCTGAGGCAGCAGCACTAGGCCACTCCATGTTGAATATAAGTTACAGAAATAATTGCAAAGCTATTTTTCACTGGATTTTTCTTAACGACAACAGTGGCGTATATTAGAGTATGACACGGGGACAAAGTTTTCTACGTCTCAGCGGGAACTCATTTTCCTGTCCTGTCCTCTTTAAGTTCTTTTCCTGCCCCATTCCTGCAAGCTCTGTCCTCATCTGCACAAGCCTAAAACACTTGTTCGAGGCTTGTGCAGTTAAGGCAGAGCTTACAAGAATGAGACAGGGACAAAACTTGCAGGGACGGGACGGCGGAATTTGAGTTCCTGCGGGGACGGTGACAAATTTGTCCCCATGTCATTCTCTAGTGTGCATTATAAAGCTTAGCAGAATTAAAACTCTGCTGTCTTCATGCATATGGCGCAGTTTGTATTCCATGGGGATTCTTTTTAAACTTTACAAAACAGATATAAAAATCAGACCTAATGTAAATTCTCTATCCCTATAATTACTTCCGCTTAAGGAAGGTCTCTTGCCGGACACGTTACATTTACCACCTAAAAAGGAAGGCTCTGTGTGAGCAGGAGGAAACATTTGATTTTCATTAAAGCAATTTTAAGAATAGATAATAAATTTCACTGTAAAAATTGCATGGAATGTAATAATTGCTTATTCTGGCACAATAATTGTACTGTTTCTGAAGTGACTGCCAAGGAAAATACACCCACTCGAACTGGACTATCGAAAGCAGTTACTGTTAAACATATGTTCAACAGTGCCGTTTTAAAGATGCTCGGTATTCATTTAAGGCAGTGTTTTTCAACCCAGCCCTCGGGACACATCTAGCCAGTCCAGTTTTCAGGATATCCACAATGAATTAAATGGCTTGCACATAAGGCATAGAAGGGTGCTTTCTGACATGCTAAATTGTGAGGAGTGTGGTACAGTGGTTAGAGCTACAGCCTCAGCACCCTGAAGTTACAGGTTCAAACCCCGTGCTGCTCCTTGGTACCCTGGGTAAGTCACCTAATCCTCCACTGACCCAGATACATTAGATAGATTGTGAGCTCACAGGGACAGATAGGAAAAATGCTCTAGTATCTGTATGTAAACTACTTTGAACATAGTTGTAGGCAAAATACAAATCCCTATTCCTTACTATTACTACTACTTACTGTATTTTTCACTCCATAAGACGCACTTTTTTCCCACCCAAAAATGGGTGGAAATGTAGGTGCGTCTTATGGAGCGAATAGCAATTTTTTAAACACACCCCCCGTACCTTTTTTTTATTCCGGAACTCACGAGAACTGACAGCAGCCATTCAGGCAGCAGCGCAGGACCAGGCAGCAGCGCAAAAAACTCACCATCTGCCTTGTGTGCCACTCTGCCGCAAGAGGCGGCAGCTGTCCAGCGAGGGATGTTACCACAGCAATAAGCCGAGGGGCTCGAGCACCTGTGTGTCCCAACAGCTTCCAGACCTGGTCTCAAGGGGGGTAAGTTCTGGCATCCTCTTCTGCTTTAGTGTGCTGGACCACCAGAATAAAAAAAAAGGTACCAGGGGTATGGGGGGGGGGGGGGGCCCTGCCTGCCTGCCTACCACTACATTTGGCCTGTACCCTGTCCCGGCCTACCACTAGACCACCAGAGGGGGGACAGGGTACAGGGCAGGGCAGTGGGCAAATTTTTTTTCCTTGGTTTTTCCTCCTCTACAGGGGGGTGCGTCTTATAGAACGAAAAATACGTTATTTCTATAGTGCTACCAGACAAACGCAGTGTTGTACTGAGTCACAAAAAAGAAAAACAAAAAAAAACAAAAAAAAAAAACCAGTCCCTGCTTGAAAGAGCTTACAATCTACACAGACAGACAAGACAAACAGGATGTCATGGATACAGTGTAGGGAAAATAAATCACATAGGAGCCTAAATTTTCAGAAAAGCAAAAAGTAAATTAAATTAATAATGGAAGGGAGTTTTAAAAAAGAAAGTACCGTATTTGCCGGCGTATAAGACAACTTTTCAGTACCTTAAAATCCTCCCCAAAGTCGGGGGTCGTCTTATACGCCGGGTACTGTTTTACATGCCCTTACTTTACATTAGAGAGCTGCACGGGGACGCCCCTAGGGTCGCGGGGATCCCGTGGGGACGCCCCCTAGGGTCGCGGGGATCCCATGGGGACGCCTCCGAGGGTCGCGGGGATCCCATGGGGCTGGATGCTCAGTCCTCTGGATGTACGCGGCTCTTCTTCTCCCTACCTTCTCTGCTTGCAGCACAGAGCCGAACGGAAGTCTTCCCGACGTCAGCGCTGACGTCGGAGGGGAGGGAGGGCTTAAACAAAGCTTAAACAAAGCCCTCCCTCCCTCCGACGTCAGCGCTGACGTCGGGAAGACTTCCGTTCGGCTCTGTGCTGCAGGCAGGGCAGATAAGGAGAAGGAGAGTAGCCTCGCGGTTCGAGTGGCTACCAAGAGAGAGGGGCGGCCGCCCCGCCCCGGTTGCAGCACAGCCGGCCAGGTTCCCTTACTTTTGTGGCACTTCCCCGACCGACCGATAACAGCCCGGGTCCGACAATCCTCCCTGCCCTGTAGCCGTGAATCTAAATACCTTCTTACAGCAGCTGTAAGAAGGTAATTTAGATTTGCGGTTAAGGGCAGGGAGGTTTGTCGGACCGGGGCTGTTGTCGGTCGGTCGGGGAAGTGCCACAAAAGTAAGGGAACCTGGCCGGCTGTGCTGCACCCGGGGCGGTAGAGAAGGTGTGCGGAAGAAGGGGTAGTCTTATACGGCGAGTATAACACAAAACTCTATTTTTTAACTAAAAGTTGGGGGGTCGTCTTATACGCCCAGTTGTCTTATACGCCGGCAAATACGGTAATTAATAAAATTGTAAAATTAACAAACAAATGAAACTGCAACAGAGCACATTAAAAAAAAAAAAAAAAAAAGTGTTCTGGGTTCCAAAAACTTTTGAATTAGTTCCTACATGTTGTGTATTTTCATCCCTGGCCTGATATAAGGAGTAAGAGGCAAACAAATAGCAAGAGGTACATGACCCTTATAACCAGAGATGGGAAGAGAGAGCACATGAGGTTTCATGTGCTTAGGTGTCTAGATGTCAAAGAGAAAGAATGGGTTCCAGCATGGGAAACAATGGTGGTTATTTCAGAAGCTCTAATTATGTTTTCGATATCTGAAAACCATCCATTTCGTGATGTTATAAAGCCAGGATATGGACTTTTTAAAACTGCAGTACCTTCTTTTGGCAAGGGGTGGGGGGGTGTTCTGGGTAGGACTAGGATGGGCCCAAAATATGGACATCCATGTCCAAAAAGATGGCCATCTGTACTCAGACCCGGAACTGGGGCATATCCAAAACACAGAAAGGTGCCCCAGTTGAGCAATTTCTCCACCGGATGGAGCAGGGGAAGTTGCAGTAGGTACTTTTCTATCCTTGGAGGGCTCATAATTTAAAGAAAGAAAACCAAAATTTGCAAACAGCTACAGTGTGATTTGAAGCACCAGCTTCTGGGTCTCTGCTGTAGCTCTTTCCGGGCAGCTCCAACTATTAGGCCATTCCTTCACAAGTCTTTGTGGCTATTTTATGGCATGATTTCATTATGGTGAAGTGGATAACTAAATATTTCCAATTAAAAAAAATCTTTAAAAGGCTAAGAGTCTCTAACTGACGAAAGAAAAAGCCTCAGGTCTCTTGGTTGAGCTATCATTATGCTCTACTGCCTCTGCCCACATCATCGGCAAAAAAACTTTCGTCGGTAGTGACTTAATGCCATAATCTTTGTGTTTGAGACTTTATAGATTCTTTGCAACTTTAAACTGCAACTAGGGGGGTGTTAATAGGGGGGTCTAAATTTGCAAATGCTGGACCCATATTAAGTTAGCACAGTTGCAGTTTAATGTTGCAAAGAATCTATAAAGTCCCATAAACACAAAGATTATGGCATTAAGTCACTAGCGACGAAAGCTTTTTTGCCGATGATGTGGGCAGAGGCGGTAGAGCATAATGATAGCTCAACCAAGGGTTCATAGACAACTCGGCGAAAGACAAAGGCGCGCGCCGACAACTGAGCACAAGACAGAGGCATGCACCGAAGAAAATTACAGTTTTACAGTTTTTAGGAGCTCCGACGGGGGGGTTTTGTTGGGGAGCCCCCCCAGTTTACTTAATAGAGATCACGCCGGCTTTGTGGGGGGTTTGGGGGGTTGTAACCCTCCACATTTAACTGTAAACTTAACTTTTTCCCCTAAAAACAGGGAAAAAGTGAAGTTTTCAGTAAAATGTGGGGGGTTACAACCCCCCACACCCCCAACAACGCGGTGCGATCTCTATTAAGTAAAGTGGGGGGGTTCCTCCCAACCCCCCCTCACGCCCCCCCCGTCAGAGCCATAAAAACTGTAATTTTCTGCGGCGCGCGCTTCCACACTGCGCTCAATTGTCTGCACGCGCCTTTGTCCCAGTGCGCTTTTAAGCTGACACCCAACCAAGAGACCCAAGGCTTTTTCTTTCGTCAGTTAGAGATTCGTAGCCTTTTAAAGTGGTGTTTTTTTTAACTGAAAATATTTTAGAGTATGAACATTCCTCTATTGCCACAAAGATATCCATATCCCTCGTTTAGCCCCGTTCATAGTTTGGATGTCTTCGTCTGTAAAATGAATGCTCATGCTGGATGTGGCCAGCACTTGGATGTCCATGTCTCATGCATTTTAGAACACGTATGTGGGCAGAGCATATGGAAGAGAATGTTAGAAAGGACATCCATCTAGTTATCCCAGTTTCATTCCTGGTTCTGAGTCAAAGATCACTTAATTTTCAGCTATCCTCTCACTTCTTTGCAAGTAGGAATCCTTTGGGAAGAAAAAGGTTTGTGCCAGACGACCAAGAAGAATGATAAACCTACAGGGGATATTTTGATTTAGCTCCTTGTCATAAAAAGCTTAAGGAGGGTTGCAATTAGGTACATTAAGTATTTCCTCGCCCCCAGAAGGCTTACTAATACCCAAGTAAGCTTAAGGAAGGATAAGAAAAGAAGTCCTCAGAGTAGACCAGGGATTCTAAACACAGTCCTTGGGTCACACAAAGCCAGTCTGGTTTTCAGGATATCCACAATGAATATGCAAGAGACAGGTTTGCATACAGTGGAAGCTGGGCATGCCAATGTTTGTGTTTATTAAAAGCTTGCTTTAAAATCACCCGTCTTGGTCAATGCCAAGTAGAGGTGACTTACATAATAAAAAGAAATCTATTCTGACCATAAAACAAATAGAAAAATGAGCGCCATTAAAAAAAGGAAAGACACTTACAAGTGAACAAACAGGGGCTTGCTGGTAATATCATTCCCTATCCTGCAGGGCTAATATTCAACTAAAAGCAATTTGAAATAACCAAGTTTAGAGCCATTCTAAAAACTTTTTTTTTTTTTTTTTTTTTTAAATAAAGAAGGCTCATACCTTAAGGCAAGAGGCGATTGTTCTAAAGCCTTAGGGCCAGGGAAAAAAAAATCTGCAGAGCCTGGAAGAACAAGTTGGAAATCATTACTAGAATGCAACCACCTTGGAGAAGCATAGGATATTGTTAACGTTGCTAGATAATTTAGGATATCATCATGCAATGCTTCATAAGCTAGAGTAAGGATTTTTTAATTTTACTCTATTTTGTACAGGAAGCCAATGAAATCTGAGGAATAACAGCGCAATGTGGCCTCTCGAGTTTTGCTCTACAAAGGAATCCAGTGGCGTCTTATGTATATTCATTGGGTGTATCCTGAAAACCAGACTTGTTTAGTGTATACCTAGACTAAAATAGGTACAATGTTGGAAGATAAATGATTAGAGGCACTTCAAGTGCACAGGAGTGAAAGGCAATTCTGTATAGTGTGCCTACACTTTAAGTGCACAAATTTATAGAATACCAGAACTTACGCACACGACTAGTGAAAATAATTAGAACTTGTATACGCAACTGCCAGGCTCTACTTTATAAACAGCACATGATGGCAGAGAGCAAGGGGCATTAACGTGGGCAGAGCATAGGAGTTTCATCTAGCAACATAAAAAATTTATAGAATACCTTCAGTTGTACACATTCCATGGTGCATTTAAGCCTCACCTAAAATTTGATGCACCACAGGAACTTTGCGCTAATACAGTGGTACCTCGGAATCCGAACGCCCCAGAACTCGAAAGACTTGGAATCCAAACTTTTTTTTATAGTAAATTTTGTCTTGGAATCCGAACTCTGCTTTGGAATCCGAACGCCCTGCACATTGTATGTGTGTGTTTGTGCCCCAGAATCTGAATGCTGCTTTGGAATATTTGTTAATATTTTACCTTAAAATCCATTGTATTTCCTGTTAAAATTTGAGTTTGTGGGACCCAGGAACGGATTAATCCAATTTCTATTATTTTCAATGGGAAAAACTGTCTTGGAACTCAAACGCTTTGGAACTCGAATGGGGTTCTGGAACGGATTTAGTTCGGATTCCAAGGTATCACTGTATTCTAGAATGGAAGCTATTCTAGAATTTGCACCATATGCCTTTCTAGTGCCTAAAACTTAATGCCAATTTATAGAATTGTTCCTCAAGGGGCACATGGCAAAATATTTTTTTTAAAGTTATATGTACGCCAGAAGATAAATGTTTTGCTCAAAAGTTGTTGTTTTTTCCTATGATAACAAGGCTCAGGTCTACATTTCTACCGATCCCTTGGGTGACATGTCAGAGCACCTCTGAGGAAACATGGGAAATCCCCTTAGACTGCCTTGGCTTTCCTGAGTGCCGCCCATTAAAACATGCACCAAGCTCCAAAACCACAGAGAATAAATCCTTAAGAGTGCTAAATACTCAAGCCTAACGGGATAAACCTCAATGGGAGTGTGCAGACTATGTAATGGTATGTCAAGGGTACAGTCAACAGCAGATTTACTAGTAGGAAACATTCCCCCAGTCAGGCATTAAGGTAGAATGGGGTGGTAGTCTAGTGGTTAGAGCACTGGACTCGACATCCATAGGTGCCACGTTCAAATACCCCCTGCAGCTTCTTGTTGTCTTGGGCTTAACCCTCCATTGCCTCAGGTGCAAAAAAGTTAAGACTGTGAGCAAAATCCAAATAAATTAAGAGCACCACCAATCCCTAAACATATCAAAATAGTTTTGAAGTGAGCATATGGAGCCATAATAGACCAATGCATCTTTTCAGCCATGGAATAGAAGAATCCCCACAAAGGTTATTGCCCCTTGAACCTCTGGGCAGGGCTGGTTAATGACAAGCTTCAAGTTTATTAAAAATTTGATATTCCGCTTATCGAATTTCTAAGCGGAGTACAAGTAAATTTACATTAAAAAAGTAAAATCTGGGGGAAACTAACAATATAACACACCGACATAGGAAAGAGGGGTAGAACTACATAGTCTATAGAAAAAAAGAGACAATAAAGGGAAGAACAATTGGATGGGACCCTTCTGTAAGTAATAATCATAATAAAGGGAGGATAAAGTAAGTGCGAGTATGTTAACTTAAAAGGTCAAAAGCATCTTTAAATAAAAATGATTTTAAATTTTGTTTTAAAATCGTTCCAAAGATGATTCTTCTCGTCGATCTGCAGGCATAGCATTCCAGAGGGTGGGAGCCGTAACGGACAGGAAGGCGGTTGAAAACAAAGGCATCTAGACATCTCCACATGGTTACATGCAGGCTGCCTATTTATATGAATTCACAAGCTATGGGTTTGATTTACTAAGAATGGATCTCTTCTATTAAACTACACTGGCAGTTTCTAGCGCGGGGAGCTGCGCTGAATGGCCCCACTCTGCTCCTGACGCTCAGAGTTCCTATGAGCGTCGGGAGCAGCATGGGCCATTCAGCGTAGCTCCCCGCGCTAGAAACTGCCAATGCAGTTTAATAGAAAAGGAGGAATGTCTTATGAGGGAAAAAAAAAAAAAAAAAAAAGGAATAGACCTTAGGTTGGTATAGTGCTGAATACCACCACTACATTCAATAATGAAAATTAGCTTTTGTCATTTTTATTGTAATTGTATTCAACTTAGCCTTACTTGTACTGTATATAAAACCGACGTCCCAGCAGTATACATCTTGACTCATCCACCATTTAAAAAACATTAGGGGAGTGTGTGGTGCAGTGGTTAGAGCTACAGCCTCAGCACCCTGAGGTTGCGGGTTCAAATCACTGCTGCTCCTTGTGATCCTGGGCAAATCACTTCATCCCCCCATTGCCCCAGGTATATTAGAGTGAGCCCACCAGGACCGGCAGGGAAAAACACTTGAGTAGCTGAACATAAACCACTTAATATTTATATGTCACTTATAGCCTAACATAAATAATAAATAAATTTGATGGGATGTGCTCTTGAAATTGTGTAACCATACCAAAGCTCAAAAGTGAGCTACACGTCAAGGGATTTTTCCATCGCAAAGGACTCGCAATCTAAGCTATACCTGAAGCAACAGAATGAAGCAAGTTCCAAGTCCAGAATAAGTAGGATGTTAACCCTGGCCTCCCTGGTTCACAATCTGCTGGTCTAACCACTAGGTCAGTGGTTCCCAAACAAAGAGCCCTGGCATATTTTAAGACTCCCTTCAAATTTTAGCACCCATGGAATGGCTGATAGGGATGCCCAAACCATGCCAGCTGACAAGGTCCAAGCCCCGAATTCCATACCTAAGGAAGTCAGAAGCATGCTTCAGGTATTGGCACTAGTACTCCTGCGCATGGTCAGTTCAAGTTCATGTTTGGGAACCACTGCACTAAACCACTCCTCTGGGAAGCCCCAATATACCTCTATCATTGCTTGTTATATAGATGCCAGCTGCCTAGCTGCCATGAAATAAACATCAAGCCTTCAAAAGTTAAGTTTTCATAATATGAAGAGCACATCCCCCACTTCTGCTCTGGAAGCCAATATAAAGCCAACATTCAATCATACCCCCAGCCAGCTGTTCAGAAAAACCATGCATTTGAATAAGGACACTATCATGCGCATTAGAGAAGCCTGCTGAACGAGGCCATTGGACAGAGTCTCCTTTCTAGCACTTTTCAGTGTTTATCTAAAGGGGAAGCCCAGGCTTCCCCATCAGTTTACCCACTATCAATATGATGACTTTTGTGGACCAATCAGGGGTCAAATTTAAGGGTTGCTGCATAAAGGACTGGCATGGTAACTCTACTGAAAATGGCCTTTACCTTATCTGATCTAGGTCATTTCCAATACACCGACTTGAAAAGCACTTCAAAACTCCATGCATAGACACAGAAAACAAGCACCACCTTTATCAGCTAAAAATCCAATCCAGCCACATACCTTTAGGCAGAATTATTTATTCATGCAAAACCCCTAAACTGGACAAAGACTAGATTTGATAATGTAACCTGAGCTATGCCGACATACAAAGGAGCTGTATCATCAGTAGAGAATGAAAGAAAAAACATACAGTTTTATTTACACAAGAATAGCTTTACTGGGTCAGACCAATGGTCCATCTCGTCCAGTATCCCTTCTTCACGGCAGCCAATCCAGGTCATAAGTACCTGGCAAAAATCCAAATAGTAGTAACATTCCATATTACCAATTCAGGGCAAGCAGCGGCATCCCCCATGGCTGTCTCAACAGCGTACTATAGACTTTTCCTCCAGTAACTTGTCCAAACCTTTTTTTTTTTTAACCAGTTACGTTAACCGCTAATACCACATCCTCTGGCAATGCATGGCAGAGCTTAATTATTCTGAGTAAAAAAAAAAAAAATTTCCTCCTATTGGTTTTAAAAGTATTTCCCCTGTAACTTCATCAAGTATCCCCTAGTCTTTCTAATTTTGATGAAATAAATCGATCCACTTGCATCTATTCTACCCCACTCAGGATTTTGTAGACTTCAGTCATATCTCCCCCTCAGCTATCACTATGGGGTCAGTTTATTAAACTGTGTTAGGCCAACAGCTAAAATGAAGTACTGCAGGATATAATTGGGTGTCTTTTGGTAACTTCTAAATGTGCATGCACTAGTGCTGCCCGATTCACATCAATTCATTGTCCACGAAAATCAGACTCACTGAATCAGCAAAAAACACCCCCCCCCCCCCCCCCCGATATACCTCCAAGGCCTTATAAAAGCAGCAGCACTCTAAAACGGGCTGCTTCACGGCCTGCCCCGCTGGGGCCTTCCCTCTAATGTGTCACCAATGTCATTAGTGACGTGGCAGAGAGAAGCCCTAGCTGGGCAAGCCACGAAGCAGCCCATTTAGAGTGCTGCCACTGCTGTTTTAGGAGACCTTGGAGGTATGTCAGGTCTCAGTGGGAGGATCGATGGGGTGAACTGCACAGGGGGATGGAAAGCTCCTGCACATAGAAGGAGAGAAAAAGGGAGAGATGAAACAGAGGTAGAAGTGTTGGACACAGGGTAGAGGGCAGGGAGAGAGAAAAATGTTGCACAAGAGAATGGGGGGAATAAAAAGTTTCAAGTTTCAAGTTTTTATTAGTATTTGATGAATCGCTTATTCAAGTTGCTAAGCGATTTACAACTACATAAAACAGTGTTATATAATTTAAACAAAGTAACTTCAAACTAACAGATCTAAGACAGACACGAAACAGAGAGATAGAGGGGCAAAGTTACATGTTCTAGGTTTAAGAAAAAAGATAAAAACAAGGAAAAATCAATAGGATGGGTAAAAGACTGAGCCAAAATCTTCGTCTAAAATTAGATATTAAATGCGTCTTTAAAAAGATAATTTAAGAAATTTTTTTAAATTGGTTAAGGTCTTTTTCCTCTCTAATATACTGGGGAAGTGAGTTCCACAGTTGGGGGGCCATTACTGAGAACATCCTGTCTTCTAATACCTATAATTTTCAATGAAGAGACCGTTAGGAAATTTTGAGATGTCGAACGAAGAGACTGGGAAGTATTAGGGGGGATGAGCATTCTGTCAATAAATTGAGGTTCTTTAAAGATTAAAGTTTTAAATACTAAAAGTAGTATTTTGAATGTAATGCGGTGACTAATCGGAAGCCAATGGGAGTTGATCAGCAGAGGGGTGACGATCATATTTTTTACCGTTGTGGATGAGTTTAATGGCCGTGTTTTATATTATTTGGAGACGTCTTTTTTCCTTTTGTGTAATGTTGATTAGAAGAGAGTTACAATAATCGAGTCTGGCTATGATAAGAGAGTGAATTAATATATTAATAGATTTGGACTCGAGAAATTTAGAGATAGAGCGTAGTTTGTAAAAGCATATTTTAACTGTATTATTAATATCTAATCTAATCTAATCTAAACCTTAAGTTTATATACCGCATCATCTCCATGAGAATGGAGCTCGACACGGTTTACAAGAACTTAAAATAGTGGGTAGAGAAGAAGAAAAAGGATTACATGAACTTATGTGTAGAAGGGGGGAGAGAAAGGGGGGGAAGGATAGAGCTACAATTTGCTGAAAAGCCAGGTTTTCAGTTGTTTACGGAATAACTGAAGGGAGCTCAGGTTCTGCAGCGGGGTGGTGAGGTCGTTCCAAAGACCTGTGATTTTGAAGAGAAGGGATTTTCCCAGTTTGCCTGAATAGTGGATGCTGCGTGGACAGGGGAAGGCTAGTTTAAGCCTTTGGGCAGTTCTGGAGGAGTCGGGACTGGAGGAGTTGAAAGACAGTGGGATAAGAGGAGGCAGGATGTGAAACAAATAAGGTTGTGAAACAAAAGTTTATCATCGACGATAACGCCTAAGATTTTTAGAGAAGACACTAACTCTAAGGGATATTGTTAAGGACGAATGGAGTACTCAGGAGGATATCTTTTTTCCAAGAGAAAAGCATCGATTTAGTTTTTTGAATGTTTAAGGCTAGTTTGTTAGAGTTAAGCCAATTTTTTATGATCTCAAGTTTCTTATTGATTGCATTTATTTCTTCTATGTTTTCTGGATTTAGCGGGTGTAGAAGTTGTATATCGTCCGTGTAAGTATATGTGGTAAAGAGGAAGAAAGAGAACGAGAGAGAAAAATGCTGGATATGGCAGTGGAAAGTAGAAAAAAATAAAATTTTATTTTCTATTTTGTGATTACAATATGTCAGATTTGAAGTGCGTATCCTGCCAGAGCTGGTGTTAGATAGCAAGGGTGAGTTAGAACCTAACAGAATGAGGAAAAGTATTTTTTGTTTACACCATGACACCAGCATGGGTTGGAGAGAGCAAATGGGGTGAGGTGGGTGGAAAGGGTACAAAATAAGCCCACCAGGACATTTTAAAAAAACAAAACAAAAATACCCAATTTTGCAAATCAAATCAAAAAATGTTTCCTGAATCAGGCAGCACTACCACGCACTAAAAAAAAAATAAGGGCCCAGGGGGTGGTGGGGGGGGGGGGAGGTATTAGGGCATGTCATAGATGGAGAAATGTTATTTTTCTTAAGGAATTTGTTGGAAGTGACAGGCAGAAAATGGGAATTCCTGCACTATATACCACAAACTAACTGATTTGCACATGGATAACAAAATGGGCGATAGTAAGTTTTCTCTTGGTAAATTTTTTTTTTTTTTTTTTAATAAAGGCCACATGCTAATGGCAATTAGAATACAGGAAAAAGACATAAGGGCACACAAAGGGCACTTGTTGCCACATGATTTAATTACTAGAACTGCTCCGGTAACATGTCTGTACCAATATTTAACAAGGATACTAGAACATTTCTTTGTAAATAGTCTGTTCAAAGTAGAGGAAGTCATAAGCTGAGAAATACGTCAAACATTTAATAAACAATAAGAAGAGCACCGTTGACTATGTATAATTTTACTGCAACTAGAGGAAAGAGATACTTAATGCTCTACCTTGCAACAGTCTTTAAGATTAAAAAAAAAACTTCGTAAGGCAGAGCAACAACTCTGATGTGGTTCAATTAGCCGTGCATCTCACTGCTCAGATTTTAGGCAGCCTTCACAGACCTCTGCAAGCTCAACACACACTAATACTTCCTAGCACAATCTTGAAGTGTGCAAGATAGGAACAATAGTTTTGAAAAAGTGGCAGCTATCTCTCTCTATTTCTCTTTCTCTCTCTCTTCCTTTATCTTTCTCTCTCTTTCTCTTATCCCTCCTGTTTCTCTGTCTTTTTCTGTTCCTTTTCTAAGCAGTTCCAGATACTCTGGATCCTTTTCATTAATCTAGTTCTATTCAAACGATTGTAGATACGAATATTTGATACATGATTTTTATTATGATTCTATGTGTTTGAGCTGCTTTCTGTTTATATTTCTTATAATATTCAATAAAATTATTGAACTAAAAAAAAAAAAAAGAAAAAGTGGCAGCTACATGTTTTGTTTTATTGTTTAAGGAGCAAGAGAAAAAAAATGACTTCTTCCTTTATAACTTCTGTTTTCCCTTTGGTGCTATTTATTCTTTCCAGCTGAAAATTTTTTCATGCATTAAAAAGATGGAAAATTCAAACCATCGAAAAATGTTTTGTCCTCCTTGAAAACATACACCTTAACACTTAGGGCCTCTCTTATGAAACCACGCTAGCGAGTACTGCGCAGCAAATGCACTGAAGCTCTTTATATCCCTATGGGCTTTGATGCATATATCACAATGGCCCTTAGGGCAGTGTTCTTCAATGCAAGGCTTGTGCATTGAAGAGACCTTCTGGGCGGCCTGCGCACTTATCCAAGGACTTCTTCAATCCCAGCGAGATCAGGCGATTGCTCACCGTTCTTACCAGTGCTGCTCTTACTCTTCAGATCACCAGCAGCATGAGTGAAATAAACACTGTCTTCGGCGGCCCAGAAGCACTCTCTCCATTACTGCTTCCTGTTCCCACATAGGCAGGAAGCAGTAGCAAAGAAAGCTTCCAGACCACTGAAGGCAGCATGTTTACTTCACTCATGCTGCTAGGTGGTACGAAGAGTAAGAGCAGCAATGCTGGGAATGAGAACTGTGAGCAAGCACCAGATTCCATGAGGTGAGGAAGAGGAAAATCACATGGGGAGGGTAAGAGAGAGAGATGCTAGATCACAGTTCTTCAACCGCCGGTCCGCAGGAAATTTTTGCCGGTCCGCACAGGGCTGGCAAGATTGACTCCCTTCAATTTCCTGCCAGTCCGCGCAGGGCTGACAAGATCAACAGCTGAAGTCTGCGCTGGGCCACAGAGATCTTGGGGAGCCTCCGACAGTGGCTTTCTCCCCTCTCTGCAGCTCTCCTTTACTTCCCAGCGCAGCGATTCATGAAGGCAGCCTCGGGGCTTTTGCTGAGTTGCAGCTGCCTCTGATAATGCAACTTCCTCTTTCCTCAGAGGCAGCGCGACCCAACAAAGGACCCGAGGCAGCCTTCCTGAATCACTGCGCTGAGAATTAAGGAGAGCTGCTGGGAGGGGAGAAAGCCATTATTGGAGTCTGGGAAGCTGCTGGGCAAGGGGAAACAGGGACAGCTGCTACTGGAGAGGGAGAAGGGAAAGGAGTCTGGGAATCTGCTGGGCAAGGGAAAAAAAGGGACAGCTGCTACTGGAGAGGGAGAAGGAGAGATGCTGCTGGGAGGGGAGGAGAAAAAGGAGTCTGGGAAGCTGCTGGGCAAGGGAAAAAAGGGACAGCTGCTACTAGAGAGGGAGAAGGAGAGCTGCTGCTGGGAGGGGAGGAAGGGAAGAGAGTTACTGCTGGACAGGAGGAGGAGGGAAGGGAGAATGAAAAAAGGAAGGAAACAGCTGGCAGAGAGATTAGAGGAGGGGAAGGGGAGACACAGGCATGAGAAAGTAGAGAGATTGAAGATATGAAGGGGTCAGCAGAAAAATAAACAGAGAGGGACAATGATGATAGATCTGGTGTAGGAGAGATAAAAATGAAGAGAGCAGTGAAGCTGGAATGAATCATGTAAAAAGGAGAGAGGGGGCGCAGGCTGGATGGAAAGGGTGAGGGGCATAGAAAGAAGACAGATACTATATGGAAGGGGGAGAGGGCAGACAGTGGATGGAAGGGACAGATGCTGGATTGAAGAGACAGAGAGGGCAGGCGCTGGAAGGAAGAGAGTGAAAAGAAGATGAAAGCAGAAACCAGAGACGACAAAAGGTAGAAAAAAATAATTTTATTTCTATTTTGTGATTAGAATATATCAGATTTGAAATATATATCCTGCTAGAGCTGGTGTTAGACATAACTGGGGACTGCAAAACCCAGGCAGTGCTTCTTTAGCTTCCAGCTGGCTTAGGGCGCTCTCAGACCAGAGGGCAGTTGCCCTAGTTGCACTCCCCTAAAACTATTCCTGTCATGTGTGACTGCAGTATTCTGTTAGCATGATATTTCTGTGTAGCATTCTGTAATAATTTAGCTTGTTCAGTTTTCTTGATAGTAGAGGGGATATATGTGAAGGGGAGGGGAGACAGGGGCTTTGTTGATCCTTGCTCTGAATTATTTGTATTTATAAAATGACAATTGTACAGAATATTGTTTCTTTTTATACTTTAATAAAATACATTCAATATAAAATCATAACTGAGGCTTGTGTGGATGGGATCAGATGATTTGTGGGGACCGAGTTCGCGGAGATGGGGCGGAAACGGGTTTTTTAAATTTTAGTCCTAGTAGTTTGCCGGTCCACAAAACAATTATTTTTTTTTCTGCCGATCCACGGGTGTAAAAAGGTTGAAGAACACTGTGCTAGATCACGGAGGATCAGGGAGAAAAGGGAAAGAAAAATGCCAGACTTCTAGGGGAAGGAAGGAAAGGGGGAAGAATAGAGATGACAGACAAGGGGATGAAAGGGAAAGAGGGAAGAGAGATACCAGACAACAGAAAGGGGGAAGGGAAGGAGAGAGATACCAGACCACAGGATGGGGAAGGAGAGAGATGTCAAACAAGGGGATTCAAGGGAAGGGGAGGAAGAAAAATACGGGGAGGGTAAATAGAGAGATGCTGAACTTCCAGGAGAAGAAAGGGAAGGAAAGGGGGAAGAATAGAGATGCCAGATAAGGGGATGAAAGGGAAAGAGGGAAGAGAAATACCAGACCACAGAAAGGTGGGAAGGAGAGAGATGCCAGACCACAGGATGGGAAAGAAAACACAGAGAGATGCCATACCACAAAGGGTTACATATATACTTAAGCAGATGATATATTTCTACTCTGCCCACTCATGGAACAAACTACAAATGTTCCTGAATATATCAGTCAAGTTATAGATAAAGTTAGCAAATAGGCTAGGAAAAGCTTTTACAAATTGAATATGGCCAAGACAAAATGTTTTGGTTTTGGGAATTATGAGAGCTTCTGTATGAATAAATTCATATCTGGTGAAGTTTTGAGAATAGATAATGCTTCTAGAATTTTAAACCTAGATTCTGATTTAGAATTAAAATCACCTTACGAGAATGCTTTCTAAAAATTAATTTTCCATCTTCGACAACTTGAGAGAGTTATAAGATCTATCTCATCACAATTTGGTTTTCGAGTACTTTGTCAATTTATATTACCACCTATTATTGTAATTATTTACTGTGGAGCATCCGAAAAGGTTCTTTTTAGATTACAGTTGTTTCAAAATACAGCTGCTAGACTAATCTTTTTGGCTAGAAAATTTAAAAGGGGTACACCGCTCTTGCATAAATTGCACTGGCTTCCGATTAGATACAGGATTAAGTTTAAGGTATCTTGTCTAGTAAATAAGGCTTTACATGGTAATACTTCAAAACAATTAACATCTCTTTTATGTGTTCCAGCAAAGAACTGTAGTTTTAAACTTCAGTTTCCAACTGTTTTTTTTTTAGTACGATCTTTTTCATATCAGGCTGTTCAGACATGGAACAGTCTTTCATTAGAAATAAGAATCTTAGATTCATATATTTTTTGTAAAGTTTTAAAAGACCTAGTTTATTGAAAAATGTTATTCTTGATTTTGACTTTTTCTGTAATAATGTGTTTTTAAACACCCCCTTTTACGAAGTCACATTAGGCTTTGTTATTGCCGTCCACAGCCAACGATAAAAAAAGCCTAACGTGGCTTCGTAAAAAGGGGAGAGGCTAAGTATATGTGTTCCCCTTAATGTAGGATTTCTCCTCTTGTAATCTGCTCTGAAATCTGAATTAAAAAGTAGCTGGTTGTTGATGCTGCGTATAGAAAAACATTTCTAGGGCCACAGACCCCGTGTTCTGGTGCATATGCTGTAATAGGCAGCAAATAATATACAGTGGTACCTCGGTTTGCGAGTAACCCGGTTTGCGAGTGTTTTGCAAGATGAGCAAAACAGTGAGCAAACTTTTGACTCGTTAACTGAGCACTGCCCCGATCAACGAGCACTTACAGTCCAGGAAGCGCCGCTTCGGGGGATTCCTCTTCCGTCTTCCGGCCAGCCTTCTACATCGGGTGCCTTCCGCAGGTTGGAGGACCTCTGTCTGGGCCTGTGCAGCTGGGTGCTGTCCCGCCTACGCGTTGCATGTGACACGCACAGCGTCAATCATCGGCATTGTGCTGTCGTGCGCGGTGTGCGGGTGGGGCGGCGCTCAGCTGCGTGGGCTCGGTGGGCGCTGGCCGGCGGATGGAGGAGGCATCCCTCTGAAGGCACTGCGAGGTTCTCCAGCAGCTGGCATCCCCCTCCACCGAAGCGACACTGTGGGGTTCTCCGGCAGCTGGCATCTCCACCCCCCCCCCCCGAAGAAGCACTGTGGGGTTTTCCAGCGGCTGGAATCCCTCCCCCCCCCCCCGAAGCGGCACTGTGGGGTTCTCCGGCAGCTGGCATCTCCACCCCCCCCCCCCCCGAAGAAGCACTGTGGGGTTTTCCAGCGGCTGGAATCCCTCCCCCCCCCAAAGCGGCACTGTGGGGTTCTTCTTCAGATGACCAACAGAGGAGATGGCGCTGCAGCACCCGACAGGTATAGATCCCGGGTTCTAGAATGAATCATCTGAGTTTCCATTATCCCCAATAGGGAACTTTGTTTTGATAAACGAGCATTTTGGATTACGAGCATGCTCCTGGAACGGATTATGCTCGTAATCCAAGGTACCACTGTACTCACAGCTCTGCCCTTAGTGCAACCACATGTCAACCATTTTACTTTGCAACATAGAACCACCAGGCATCTTTGCTAGGGCGGAGCAAGGATAGCCATAGCGAATACCACTCACATTTTACAAGAGGAACAGATAGCCATGTGATTCATAGCCAAAAAGAGAAGTTTTTCAGAAACATACCAAAGTCTGTCATGGTTTAGACTGGAAAATTAAACACAGACATCACCATCAATCCTGTTCAAGGGGGAAAAAAAAAAAAATCACACACATACTTCTCTTAACTAGGATAACAAAAAGTTATCGATAGGGCTTAGTGCCATTTTAGCAAACCACGGCTTGACCATTACTGATGTTAGCTCGAGGCACAGTTTCTAAGAAGGAAAATTACTGCAAATGAACCTTGCAACAGAATCCTGCCACCATTTTAAGGAACAAAGCTCCAAAAAAAATCTGTCCTCCTGTTCAAGTTTTATTTTTTGCACAGGGAGAACACACAGAAAGGCATTTAACAGAGGTAGAAGCAGCGAGCGAACTAGTTCAAGCATGTCTGTATGAAAGGCAGTGCCACGCTTACAAGGATTAAGCATGTCTACAGAGCAACTGTCACCATAAACAACCATTAGACTGAACTAAATACACGGCTTGATCAATTAACATAGATTTAAACGATTCAACACCTTAAAAATACTGAAAAGTTACACAAACAGAAATGACTGTCTAGCAAGGACAACTAAGCTATGGTAACAGATCAATGGCGTGATTATGGGTGCGTCAATTAGATTCTGTCTGTGGTCCAAAACAGATAAGCAGCAGAGCTTCTGATTGCTAAATGACTGTTTAGGAATACAACAGTCAATAAGAACATGTGTCAGGTGGGGGAGGGGAAGCAGCAAAATATCATAGATTTTACCTGTCTGGCTAGAAGAATTAAAACCTTTTTAAAAAAAAACAAAAAAAAAACACGCACTCCTACCCAATCATTTTCTGGCAGAAAAACAAGCAATTTTCATCCATGTAAAAAAGATAAAACTCCTCCCCAGACTGAGTAGGAAAAATAAAATCATATTCGTTCCCAAGGGACCCTCGGTCACAAGGGGGCACCCGCTTAAACTTAGAGGAGGGAAATTTAGTAGTGACACCAGGAAGTACTTCTTCACAGAAAGGGTGGTGGATCAATGGAACAGACTTCCGGTGCAGGTGATCAAGGCCACCAGCGTGCTCGACTTTAAGAATAAATGGGACATCCACGTGGGATCCCTACGAAGGTCGAGCTAAGGAATTAAGTCATATGCACTCAGACTTAATGGGGTGGGTCAGTAGAGTGGGCAGACTTGATGGGCTGTAGCCCTTTTCTGCCGTCATCTTTCTATGTTTCTTTCTATGTTTCAGGCAGACAAGCAAAGCTGTTATTCCATTTATCTCACACATTGCGTGAGGCCTTCGCTTCCGACAACACATTAGAGGGGGAAATAAATGCAGTTTTCTGAGCAGCGAGAGAACAAAATACGTCAAGAATATTGATGTTTCTGTATTGTTTACTATGAAAAGTATTATTGTCTCATTGTGTGTACAGTTCTTCTGGTCCATTCTGTTACAGGTGTAGCCCGGCAAAAGCAGCTTCAGCCCTGGGGATAGAGTCAAAGAAGTGCGCCAAAATTAGACATGAAAACTATGAGACCAAAACCCAGGCGCTGAGAAATGCAAAGCTTTATCGCATGTTAATCTTAAGTTTAGGCACTGTTTATAGAATCGCGTCTAAAGTAGATTTAAGGAGCGGTAGGTATCCTAACCTTAGTCGCCATTTATGGCGGACTTTCCTTGGCCTAAATACCAGCACTTTAAGTCCAAAGCAGGCACCTACCATGTCAAACATGTCCACAAACTGACCCCCCTAACCACGCCTACTTTCTAGTAGGTACCTTGGTAGGCGCCAACCATCCAATTAATTTTAATTTAAGCCATTTATGAGGTGCTAATTGTTCATTATCAGCACCAATTAAGCTTTTTAAATAATTAAACCTGGTTCTGTGGTGTTCCATCTGCCTTGCCCTCGCTCCCCTGGACGTTGGATGAAGTTTCATTGAAGCTAAGTTGCTTTCCTTTTATTTTTTTGGGAGCTGGCTGGGGGGTTCCCCGAGTGGTTGCTGTGATTGAATTCACCTGTGTTCATTGTGCACTGTTTTTTGATGGTGGTAGTGTTATTTTTATTTGAAGCACACCCTAGGTACCCGATGATGGCGTGCAGGTGGTGGCCTGTTGGTCTCTACCTTGTTGTGTGAAGCGTTGGAGCATTGCTCCCGTCGCCGATCCCTCACACTGAGGGTACCTAAATTCACTTTTAAAGTTTTTTTTTATTTCATTTTCACGTGCCTAATTGATTGAGTTATATTTAGTTTTGTTATTCATTTTTTTTGCGGTGCCTTCTGTTCCTCGCAACCACTCTCGGAACCCTTGACCATTTTTTTGCCTCATTGTTGGTTTCTTTGCGTTTTAAATAATTAAGGCATCTTTTACAGAATCTAGGCCTAAGCGCCAATGCTATAACAGCAATTGCATGTGAAGTTGCCTCTAAAGAAGAGAGAATAAATCTACATGAGTTGCACACTCAACTAAATTTCTTCACAAGGGTGTTATATCCACAACCTTAATTTACAAGTAGTAATAAATTTAACTACCACTCGAATATACCCTTATGTATTGAAAACTTTTTTACAACATGTTTCTAGGATCCTCAGCGGCACCACTTATATGGTCACAGTTTCTGGCGGTTGAACAGTTAAGGGTTTGGCCCTGATAAAGCTACAACAGCGAAACATGTTGGTTAAAAATAATCCCTAGCCAGAGGCCAGGTGATTAAGCTAAGTATTATGCTTATAAATGAATATTAAAATATGAGTTAATGCGCAAAAGCAATAAGAAATTAAAAAAAAGTTTCACATATGAGTTAATTGCAGGCGCACCATGTGGTCATGCACACAAAATGATAAATAACTTAGGAGGGTAACTATAAGACATAGCCCTGATCTGCCCATGGGCAAAGTGCCCCCTTTCTAGTTGTACACTATAGCATTAGGTGTTATGATAGAAAATGGAATAAATAAATACTATACCGTGTTCTATCATGGAAGCTCGGAACGGTTTACATTAATTTATTCAGGTACTCAAAACATTTTTCCCCATCTGTCCTAGTGGGCTCACAATCTATCTAATGTCCCTGGGACAATGGGGGGGGAGGGGATTAAGTGACTTGCCGAAGGTCACAAGGAGCAGTGTGGGTTTGAACCCTCAACCTCGGTGCCAAGGCCGTAGCTTTAACTACTGTGCCACACTCTCCATCACACAAGTGCCAACTAGAACCACTTAAGGGCTATTATTGGTACTTAATGCCAAATGGCACCCAATTAAACAATTAAGTTAGGCACTACTGCTACTACTATTTATCACTTGTATAGCGCTGAAAGGTGTACGCATTTAGTAGACAGTCCCTGCTCAGAAGAGCTTGCAATCTAACTCGGACAGAGACGCGACATATAGGGTTGGGGACGCAGAACCCAAGGTGAGAGGCATTAGGAATTGAAAGCACTATCGAAGAGGTGAGCTTTTTAACTTGGATTTGAATACTACCAGCGACGGAGCACACTGTAGGGATTCAGGCATTTGTTCCAGGCATACGGAACAGCAAGTTAGAAGGGACGGAGTCTGGAGTTGACAGAGGAGAATAAGGTCATAGATGGGAGGGACTTATCAGATGAGCATAACACTATTCTATAATGTGTGCACTCAAATTTGTGTGCTAGTTGGAAGTTCAGGAGTGCAATTCTATACATCTGGCCCTTGCAAAATACTGCTCTGTACCGACATTAGTTTGGTCTTCCTCTCTGCCCTCCTGAGGGGATAGCATACATCTGCTGTTCTGTTTAACTTTTGCTGGTTAGAGCTCTCATCAGGACATCTCCGAACAAAATGAACACAACACAGGTTATAAAGCTTATGGTTCTTCTGTTTAGAAATGGTCTATTTTACAGTTTATTCTCCTAATAGAGACTTTTCCTTGCTTATAAATATCCTGCACACCTTGCAAACTGCCCTTTCAAAATACAGTGCAAAACTATCTACATTGTCTGCAGAGCAAAGGGAAACATAGGACTGAAGCAGAACTAAACACCACACCAGCAGGGTGAAAAAAATAACCTTGGGTTGGAGGTAGGACCAGATCGACTGAAAAAAAATTATACTCTAAGGTATTTTGAATAAATGCAAGTGTGATGCAGTGTTGCCTTAACTGAACCACACACAGAAGAATTTGATATACATGTACACTTTTCCAAGCCAAAAGAAAGTCAGCATTCAAGTCCAGCAGAAAAAAAGTCAAGGTAACTACCACAGCAGCTACCATCTAAGGCTCAAAGTGAATATCTACCTGCCCTACTAGCTTATTATACCTAGACCAAGTTTTGTTCTTGCAACACAGCAGCGGACGGAAAACTTAGGAATGAGAGGGCATAGGATGAAGTTAAGAGGTGACAAAGGCTCAGGAGTAATCTAAGGAAATTCTTTTTTTTTTACAGAAAGGGTGGTAGGTGTGTGGAATAGTCTCCCGGTAGAGAAGTAGAGACAAAGACTATCTGAATTCAAGGAAGTGTGGGATAGGGATGTTGGATCTCTCAGGAAGAGGAGGAGATAGGGGATGCTGTGGATGGGCATACGGGAGTGCAGGCCTAATTTACTTAGGCTTTCTGCCCAATCTGGGGGCAATTCTAAAAAAGTGGGTGCTAGCATTTAAGATTGCATTAAATATTTAGAATATTCATATTTATGTGTGCACATGCATGTGATCAAATTCCACCTGATATGCACTGTGCATATCTCACATGACACATCTGTGGGCAGAACTCTCACATGTGTTACTTATAGATTCTACTATGTAGAATCCAGAGGATAACGTAACATAATAAATGACAGCAGATAAAGACCTGAATGGTCTATCCGGTCTGCCCTGTACACGTCTTACAACTTTATGATTAAAATGCCTTTTTTCTTTGCTATTTTAAAAGTCCACCCGGTACTGTCCTTAGGTTCTATATCTTGGTCATGAATCCAAGATACAAAGACATCTTAATTGGCTAACGGGCCATTAACTAGCAATTAATTGATGGCAACAATCAAATTTTGCAGTTAATTGGCAGTAATTGGGATTTGCACATTCATCTGCCCGAGCACTATAACCCTGCATAACTAAATACCCTGTCCTGGGGGGACCCCCACACAGTCAGGTTTTCAAGATATCCCTTAATGATAATTCAGGAGGCAGATTTACATATAGTAGAGGCGACGGGCATGCAAATCTGCCTCCTGCATATTCATTAAAGATATCTTGAAAACCCAACTGGCTGGGGGGCGCCCAGGACAGGTTGAAGAACCACTGCCCAAGGGCACAACTCGAAAGGGGACTTGTATACCACCTTTTTGTCGCTTTGGCATTTCAAAGCTGACATTCAGAGCAGTGGGCACTGGTGGATTAAGTGACTTGCCCAGGGTTACAAGGAGCAGCACCGGGATTTGATCTCACAACCTCTGGGTGCAGAGGCAGCAGCTCTACCAGTGAGCCACACCTTCATTTTGTCCCAGTCTGGCATTTCTTATGTGAGCTAAGCATAGGACAATCAAGCCATTGTGACATCACCGATGAGGTTGGCTTAGGCATTGGTGGAATGAGGCATTATGACATCACAATCTGAGCTCTGGAATGTTGCTACTCTTTGGGTTTCTGCCAGGTACCTGGGATCTGGGTTGGCCACAGTTGGAAACAGGATACTGGGTTTGATGAAAGGGAATGGAGACTTGTATACTGCCTTTGGCATTTCAGAGCTGACATTCAAAGTGGTGGGCACTGGAGGATTAAGTGACTTGCCCAGGGTCACAAGGAGCAGCACCGGGATTTGATCTCACAACCTCTGGGTGCAGAGGCAGCAGCAGCTCAACCAGTGAGCCACAGCCCAGGAGAGGAGCATTCCAAAACATTGTGCCACGCATTTACACCAGGCACGTACCAGGCATTTACACCAGGTTTCAACTAGCGTAAATACCAGTACAGGAATGACTCAACCCGCAGGGCTGTTTACAGAATAGCACTCCATGCTGATTTTTTTTTTTGTCCCGTTCATATAATACTCATCCATGTGCTTATCTCCCTATTGCTAACAAAAATTTACGGCGACAAGAAACTTCACCTCTTCATGGATGCTGCTAATTACATCGTTCCAGCTCCCTTATGAATTGGAATCACCTGAACGATAAGTGCTGAATTAAATTGCTGTTATCACTATTTGTGTTATTTCACAGGGACTACACACCACTAGAATGTTAGATCGTGATTTTTCACATTTCATATTTACACGACACACACAAATGTGCACCTATGATAATGCGTAGATGGGAAACTTTATTAACCTGTAGACGATCTAAGCGTTTTAAGTTATTGGGCGAGGCCCACTAAGGACATTTGGTCCTCATAGCTTAAGAAAGATCACACACTGAGGGCACGTAATACAAAAATATATAACACCTGGCAGAGCTCTGGGTTTCTGGCCCAGAAATTATCTAAGAAAAAGATCATTCTGCCGTCATTTACTATGTTACTATGTAATCAATTCAGTGGCGATTATATATTTAGCGTGCTCCCTGTGAAATATGCACACAGTTTGTCCTAGGTTTCAATATTTTTGATATCTCCAACATTTAGGCACAAATACTTACACCAATTCTAAGGCTGGTAGACGTGCCCAAGCCTGCATTATAGGTGTATATTGTACCTGTTATACTAGCATAGAACAGATGCTGCATAGGTGCCCTCTAGGGCCTCGATAATAGAACTGCCCTGTGTGTTTACATGGGAAGAGACTCCAGGGCCCTGGGTCACCTACTCAGTGTGACTTCAAATCACACTGGAACACCAAGCAGTTAAGAAGCAAGTCAAAATTCCTTTGCATCCAATTCCTTACTGAGCAAGAAGGTTCATCCATTTAAGAGACCACAAAAGCCACTGGTTCTGCCTGTGTTTTTCCTTATTTATTCTACTTAGTAGCTAGGAAGAAGTGGAGAGTGGAGGAATATACCCTAATTAATGCTTTTAAAATAGGAAAATTTTTTCTTGTGAAATAATCCCTTCTGATTATCACATTTCTGTGTGTGACCTCTCATTTCAAAGGCTTGGGGTCAAACTAACAAGCAGTTCAGGATATTCAACCGCAGCCCTGCCAGCAGGCTGCACTCCTCGACACCCCTGAAAACAAATCAGACCATCTAAATTACAGTGGGTAAGTACATAATGATTAAAAATATTTCACATTGATTATACCTCCTTTATGGACCAATGACAGTTTTTTTTTTTTTATTTTAATCATCCCTTAGCTGCTCAGACTATTCTCAGATTGAAGAAAAGAATGCCATCTAGTACCTCTTAAGCCCTCATCTTTAGAAATGAAAAGCCCACTATTATTTTTTGGGGTTGTATGGAAACCCAACTACAAATGGCACAGCTGACAATGGAGAAAGTACAGCCAGCAAAATTCATTTTACTTTATGCCACTGAAGAGAATAATATTTGCATATTTGAAAAGACACAGCCATGGTAAAAAAGATTACCCCTGCTTTTATATTAGCAGTCTAAAAAAGTATTTACGTGGGTCTGTCTGTGTTGTGACAGTATCCTAGACTCAAATGAATGCCTCTACCATTCTGCATTTTTCAGTCATTCAGTCATGCATTTTTTTTTATTGTTGGAAGTGGTGCGAAATTGCACGGCATGAGCTAAGTCCTTGGTGGTCTCCTAAGGATTCCAGCTAAAATGGCACTTCTTTTGTTCCGGGGAGAATGCAGTCCAGTAGGTCATTGAAAAGGGGGAAATAAAAGCAGAAGCCCTGGGAGGGGGCTGAAGGATGAAGCAAACGGAATAAAATGTTTTGGGTGTGAGCACATTAGCTACCGTTTCCTACTGCTGACTCCTCATAAATTGGCCGATAGGCACATATTTATCTAGAGAAATATGTGCAAAAACTGTAAACTGGTTTTATATAAACAGAAAAGCCACTCACTGTCATTAAAATATTAACAATAACAAAATCTGTCTGTACTATGCAAGATGTAATTATTCATGAAGTCTAATGCTGCCTGTTTAGAGACATTTGCAAAAGTCAGATGATCCCTATGCCCGCTTTTGTGTAAATAAACCTTACTTTTCTTAGAAATGTGTTAGAAACCACATGACAACTTCCCAGGAAACCATTTATTTGATGCATCTGCTTTGAGGTTCAGTGTTGTACTAGGATGAGATTTTTGAGCAGGACACAAATGTTAACTGTGGGCCTTTTTCAAAAGCACAGGCTCTGCACTCCTTAAAAAACTGGTTTTCCTTGGAGAGAAAATTTTATACATCAAACCCCTAGTGGAGTCTCAGAGGGAATGTGCCATGCCAACCCCCACAGCATCTCAGAGGGGGGAGGGGGGTGTTATGGGAAGGGAAAGTTGTAGATCTGGTCAATGCATGTGAAATTAGGTTAATAACACACATTTCACTCTGCAAGATCAAAAATTAACTCAAGCACAAGACACCTAATCAACTTAAAGAACTCCACTGGTCCTCTAGTGTACAAAACCCATGTGAAATGAACAGGGCCCATGTTTGCTGCCCAATGTTAAAATGCATTATTTTCTCAGACTAAACATTTGGTATCATTCATGCAATATTGTTTACAGAACTCCACGATCTCAACTTAATACAGATGCATCTCAGTAATTTTAGGGACACTTCTTAAATCCTAGCTAGGGCTCCAGGAAACAAATCTAAGGGCCCAAGTCTTTAAGAGAACAAGGGACGCCTTTTTCACGTCATGCGTTAAAAAAATGAGATAAATTATAACATTTGAAAAAGGCAAGCTTTAGGTCAAAATGAACTACCCTCCTCTGCCTGTTTTGACAGTCAAGAAATGCACAATACAACAGCCCAAGTGTAATGGGTACAGCAAACAGAGCTGCAAACCCTATTTCAAAGCGCTATGATTCTGCTAAGTGTTGCTATTTTCTTTCTTTACAGAAACACTTTTATAGATCACGGATGTTACTAGTGACCGATGCACATTGGGCTGAGTCTCTATCATTTACCAAAAGAACTCCCGGTTTGGAATGCATCAAATGGGGTCAGCTGCCATCTGCAAATTCCTCATCACAATTTATCATCGTTTAAGCAAGAATTCTTCACAAACAACGCTCGACTATAGAATACATTTTTTTTTTTAGGAAACAACCAAAGGGGATTCTTTTGAACACCTCAAGTGTAAAAAGGTGCACTCCCCCCCCCCCCCCCAAGAGGATTAGCCTTCTTCATTTACATAACCATCCCCAAACAAAAGAGATTAAGATTTCCTGTAATCATTCTTCTCAAATGCCTGTACTTGCGTTTGCAATTAACCCCGAGGTTAAACTAAACCTGCTTGTTCGTAACATAAATATCGCTGGCGGAAAAGTTATTTCCGAACAACGTGAGAAGGAAAAAAGCGGCTTCGCCGTTCAACCCTCTCAAGTTGGTCCGCAAAGTTGCAAACGTGCAAGTTTTCCAGGAGGCTCAAGTTTCACTTTGAGGAAAAACGACCGATCGCCTCTGGAGCCGAAACAAAGCAAAGAAAACGCCGAAGGCTACGGGAGGGGGGGGGGGAGAGCTTTCCTCCTAGATCGCGTCCCAGAGTGCTTTTTCGCACGCGCGTGTCCCCCCGAACGAGGCAGAGCCGGAGCGCTGCGCGCGCGCGGCCGACCCCCGGCTCTCCCCGCGCGCCGCGTCCCTCGCGCTCGCCGCACTCACCATTGATCTCGTGGTAGGGCGCGTCGTTCTGACTGAAGCCCTTGGAGATGTAAGCTTTCCTCACTTCCGAGCAGCTCTTGGACTTCAGCTCGGCCAGGGCCGAGAGGCTGAAAGCAGCTAAAGTGCAAACGAAGGAAGGGAAACTCATCCGGACCATGGCGAGGGAGGAGAAGGAGGAGGGGGGGAGAGGGAATAAAGCACCACACCAAAAGACGAGAACCCCCCTCCTTTACTACTAAGCAAGCGAAGGCCAGAGCCCCGGGTGAAACGGAGGCGGGGAGGGCAGAGAGCCGCTCGGGTCTTCGCACGGGCTAGCGACGGGAGACTCCTGTTTCCTCCGAAGTTACCAAAGTGCTGCAGCTGCCCGCGACTCTGCCCCCCCGCCTTCCGCTCTCCCGACTGATTGGCTGCAGCTCTGCAAACTTTCCGAGCGGGGCAGCCGGCACATGGGCCGGGAAGGGGCGGAGGCGGCGCCGGCGACACCCAAAAGCCGGAGCCTGGATTCCCACACCCTCTTCCTCGACCAGCTGCCCTCGCGCCGCTACTACCGCTGAGCCGAAGGCTTCTGGGCTGCGCGGCCACGTGACGTGGGCTCCCACTTCGGATTGACTTCAGCGTCCGTCGCAGAACAGGGAGAGATGTAAAAAAAAACACAGAGTAGTTTAGCAAGGTTGGTACTTCCGTAGCATAACTCTGTGAGCCATTCCAGGTCTTTTTGAAAGCTTAATTGGGGCGTCTCTACCTGTTTTAGGTGTAAACAGTGTAAAGTAAAAGCTGGACTGGCTCACAACTTTCTGTTGCTATCCATACTATTTTTTTTTAACCGAGAGAACATAGACTAATTTAAGTTCCTGTAAATCAGTGATTACCAACCCTGTCCTGGAGGAACACCAGGCCAATCGGGTTTTCAGGCTAGCCCTAATGAATATGCATGAGAGAGATTTGCATATGATGGAAGTGATAGGCATGCAAATTTGCTTCATGCATATTCATTAGGGCTAGCCTGAAAACCCAATTGGCCTGGTGTTCCTCCAGGACAGGGTTGGGAACCACTGCTGTAAATAATACTTCTAAATATCACCCATAGTTTTAGAAAACATGGTTTATTTAGAGTTCTTCACTGGTTCCCATGTGGTTCAGACATTGTTAATTGGGTAAAGGTTCTTAGGATAGGTACTGGTAACACTGAAATAAAAGTTGCTGCTTATCCAGAGGATCTCCTTCTGTTCCTATCCCAGCCAGGATTATCCTTCAAACAATGATTACAGTGAATAGTTTCTCTACTTTCTCAGGATACAAAATAAACTGGGGAAAATCGGAGATCGTGCCAATGAATCAGTCAGTATACTACACAACATAATATTGAAACATGCAAGTTTAAATGGTCCCCAATGCAATTAAAATATCTAAAAATTTGGCTTAATAAAGATTTAGAACAAATTATATACATTAACACTAAAAAAAAAAAAAAAGTTTGACTGTCATTAATGAAGCTACCACAAAATGGTCACCTTTGAATCTATCCTGGTGGAGTATGCTGGATACAATCAAAATGGTACTGACACCACAGAATAATTATATATTGATGATACTACCTGGACACTGCTCTAGATAATTTTGCAAACAAATTTATTCAACAGTGTCTAAATTCCTTTAGAAAAATTAAACCTCCAAGGATGAAAACTCTGAAATCTACTAAGGATAAGGGTGGTGGTAACTTTCCTGATTTTTATTCTTATCATACTGCTTCTCTGTTTCATAATGGGTAACATCAGATATGCAGAAAGAACAAGAACCTCTATGCTTGCACCTTAAATGGGAAATGTTTCCAATTACTTTACATTTATTCTCAAATTATATACCTCCCAAGATCATACTTTTATTAGACACTCATAAAACCTTATTATTATTAGACAAATGTCTTAAAGTTGGTTGTTGGAACTCCCGTAATATGTCACTTTGGTATAATCCCAAATTTAAAATTGATTACTCGATTATATTCTGGCCTCTTTGGCATTCTCATGGTATTTGGTCCTTGAAACAACTTTGCTCTATCCATATCTTTTATTCTTTTGAAGAACTTTCACAAAAATATAACTTACCTAGAAACCAATACTTTAATTGGTCATGCCTTAAACAAAAAATAACAAAGAGCTCCATAAATGTTGATAACTTGAAAGAACTTTGTAAACACAGTTGTGCTATGCACTCCAACTTCAAAAATATGTAGGCTACTGCAGAATCACTAATCCAACATCTCATTCAATAGGATTCCTTGAGTAGTTTATAGTGGATCTCAAGTGTTCACAGTTATACTGCCACTAGAACACGTCCCAGCGTATAACTATTTTGTGAACTATCATCGGTCCACTAACTTGATTATTACACTGGTTAATCTAATTTCATTATTATCTTTTTCTATCATATTATACCGTACACTAAGATTATTTAACTTGAATAATCTTCCTATATCAATATTGTAATAGTACTTAGCCCAGGTATAGATGTACTACCCGGCCATCTGGAAACGACGGAAGATTTCCATTTCGCTCTCTTTATAACAATAGAGCTTCCTCAGGAACAGTATGAATACTTTTATCAGCACCGTTTGCTCGTGCTGGAACCTAAATAAAGAATCGCCAACCTATTTTTATCACGGCGAAACTAACGGTGTCTTGCATCACTTCTGGACCACAAGCGGATAATAATGAAATTAGATTAAACAGTGTAATAATCAAGTTAGTAAACCGATGATAGTTCACAAGATAGTTATACGCCAGGACGTGTTCTAGTGGCGGTATAACTATGAACACTTGAGATCCACTATAAACTACTCAAGGAATCCTATTGAATGAGATGTTGGATTTGTGATTCTGCAGTAGCCTACATATTTTTGAAGTTGGATAACTTGAAAGAAACATCTTCTATCTATGATCTAAGAAAAAAAATGATTAGTGGAAGGAAAGTTTGTCTCTCCCGTCTACAAAATTCTTAATAATTTCTCTTTTCATGCACATCTTGGTCTTACAAACGTTTGGGAACAAGATCTGGAAATTGCTGATCAAACTGTAGATTGGGAATACTTTTTGGTATAAAGTCAACAGACCTATACAATCAGGGTTCCTTTTAAGGTGTGCTAGCGTTTTTAGCGCATGCACAAGATTAGCGTGCTCTAGCCGAAAAATTACCGCCTGCTTAAAAGGAGGCGGTAGCAGCTAGCGCGCACGGCATTCTAGCGCTTGCTAAGCGCACGCTAAAACATTAGCACATCTTTGTAAAAGGAACCCTCGGTCTTTCTCAATCTCTATATTTCCTAGCCCACAGGGCAATACGGACTCCAGTTAAAAAGTGAAGAGCAAACATTGCCAATACCAAATTTTGCTGGCATTGTAATCAAAATGATGACACTTTAGCACATATGATCTCTGGCAAAAGATATGGTCAACTATCCAAAAAATTCTGAAAATCAATCATTTGATTTCACTGTCCATCATCATCTTACGTTCAGTACATCCTTCTTTACATTTTTTATTTGATATATTAATAGCACTTGCAATCCAAATGATTCTTGGCTGTTGGATGACTGCCACAAAGCTGAATGATATCTTTTGGTGGCTTACAATTTGTCTTATCTATAAATATGAACTTAAGGCTGCAGAAAAAAAAATCAATAGATGCAATAAAATTTGTAGGATTTGGAAACCTCTTGAAACTTATATTTCACAGATTTAGGGCTCCTTTTATGAAGCCGCATTAGCGGCTTTATCGCACGCAACTTTTTAGCACGCGCAAACCCCCGCGCTAGCTGAAAAACTACCGCCTGCTCAAGAGGAGGCAGTAGCGGCTAGCGCGGCTGGCAAATTAGCGCGCGCTATTACGCGCATTAAACCGCGTAAAAGGAGCCCTTAATATACTATCTCATCAATGGGTATTATGATTGTGTTTCTGTTAATTAGAAACTGAATAAATGTAATATTTCTTCCCTTCTGGCAATGACAATATCACTATGGTTACTTTATATTGTTTATAAGTTATAATTTATAATTTATATAGTTCTCAGTTGTATTTTGCCTGTTATAAAAAAATGGATAAAAGTTCTTTATAACAAACCTTGTTTCAAAATTCAAATAAATGGCAATTTTTCTGATGATGTTATTGTGGCCCAGGGTGCAAGTCTTTTCCCTATAGTGTTCCAAAGGGACCTTCTCTGTCTCCGGTGTTTAATGTATGTTTGTTTGTGTTTAATGTATGTTTGTTTGTGTTTAATTATGTTTGGTGTGGAGTTTTTTGGGGGGAGGGAGGTGGGGGGGGTGTTGTATTCTGGGTCTAGAACGCAGATCATTGAGACTAAAATTTTTGTTTAAGCCAATGATGTTCATATTATTACATTAAATTACATTAGTGATTTCTATTCCGCCATTACCTTGCAGTTCAAGGTGGATTACATCCAAACTAAAAACAAGAATTACATTTCAACTTTGAAGTAATAGAATAAACGATGAGATAAAATTTTAAGGGAGAATTATGGGTTTTAGATAATGTTTGGTAATTAGAAAAAAAATTAGAGAGTAGTAAGGGTTTATAGAGTGTTGGATGTTGGGTTAAGATTGTTGTGCTGGATAGGTTTAACGTGTTTTTTGAAGAGTATCTATCCGGTAATTAATTCTTTGCATGATACACACACTGTCTGCCTTGCTACAATCGCTCATGCCATGGTTGCGCACAATGTTTGCCATTCCATGTCCTCCATGCTTGCCTTACCACTTTGCCAAGTCATATCAACCATGCTTTGTAAAACCATTTGCTACGCTGTTTTGCTGAACCGTACTCGCCATGCTATGTCTCACCGTTTCATATTATGTTTGACCATGCTGTTAGCTCTGTTTTAATATCTTGTCTAACGGTCTCTTTTACAAAGCCGCGCTAGCGGCTGAACTGCGCTAAAGGCCCCGAAGCCCATAGAGATGTAAAGGGCTTCGGGGCCATTGCCGCGCAACAGCCGCTAGCGCAGCTTTGTAAAAGAGGCAGTACGTTTACCATGCTATCTGTTACCATACTACGTCTGAGAGTGCAACACTGTGGTTGGAGCCACAGCCTAGGCACCCTGAGGTTGTGCATGCAAGCCCACGCTGCTCCTTGTGACCATAGGCAAGCCACCTGCTCCCCTATTGCCCTAGGTACATTAAATAGACTATGAGCCAACCAGAACAGAGAATTATGCTTGAGTACCTGAATAAATTCATGTAAACTGTTCTGAGCTCCTCTGAAAGAACAGTATAGAAAATTGAATAAATAAATACATTTAATTTTATGAATATGATATTTAAAAAAAAAAATCTGAATGAACGTCTGTCTATTCATAGGATGAAATTAAATACTGAAAAAAACATCTTTACTTTGGATAGGAGGGAAAAAGTTTCCTTGTCCAAAATTTTAATCCAGTTTTTGAGGGTAAAGTAATTTCTTTACAATCTGAGATCCACAGCTTGGGATTGTGGTTAGATTCTGCTCTTGATGGTCGAACAGAAATGAATTATCTCGTCTCCCTTTTACAAAGCAGCAGTTGTGATTGCCAGTGTGGCAAATGCGACACAGTCTATCGGACCTGAATGGGCTGCATCACATGTGTTAAGTGTAAAGATCAGCGCATTTTGCTGATAAAGGCATCTTAACTTACCTCCTCTTATACAAAGCCACGCTAGTGGCTGCTGCACGGCAAATGCCCTGACACCCTTTATATCCCTGTGGGCTTCAGGGCAGTTACTGCAGTGGCAGTCGCTAGGGCGGCTTTGTATTATTTAGGCCTGGATTCTCTAACTGAAGCTGAATTTTTTAGGCATCTAAGCTTAGAAAATAAGCCATTTAAATGACGTTTTTAACCGAGTTTCAAAACACCTCCTGGTGCCTAAAAAGTCGGCACTGGAATCACACCTCCGTAAGTACTTTAGGCCACGGTAGGTGTGGCTACCGCAAGTGACATTAGGCGTCCTAAAACGCCTATGGAGGCACAATTCACATCAAAGGTAGACGCCTGAAATGTTGGCCTGAAAAACCCTGGCTTACTTTTCCAGTGCCTACCCTTGTTGGAAGCGCGATTCTGTACCCGGCGCCATCACATGATTAAGACGTGATCGGCAGCTGCTTTTGAGGTGGCCGCCAACAATGGCATGATTACAGAATTCGAGCCTTAGGGCTCCTTTTACCAAGGCGCGCTACGGGGGTTAGCGCGTCGGACATTTCATCATGCACTAACCCCCGCGGCAGCCTAAAATCCTAATGCCTCATCATTGGAGGCGTTAGATACTAGCGCGGCGGGTGGTTTAACGCGCAGTATTTCGCGTGTTAAACTGCTACCGCGCCTTTATAAAAGGGCCCCTTAATGTCTTAATCACCCCCCCCAAATACTTCTAGTTGTTCACCGCCGTGAGCAACAAGAATTTCAACATGCTTCTTAAGATCCCGTCAGCTCTCCCTCTGACATCACTTCCTATGTGCGGCACCCAGAAGTGACAGCAGGAGAGATGTCACGGTTGCAAGGAGCACGTTGAAGTTGTTGCCCGCGGTGGTAAACAGCTATAGGGAAGGGAAAGGGACGCATGCGTGGCAAGGGGAGGAGTGGGAAGAGGTGGGGGAGGTGGAGAGGAAGAGGGGTGGTGGCACCCCTATCAACATGGTGCCCAGAGCGGGCCATTTCCCCCCCCCCCCCACACACACACACACCTTACTACGCCACTGAATCCACTATTATCATTGGGCAATTTGCAAAAACTTGTAGCAATGTTCATCTATTCAAAACCAGATTAATTTAATTTTTTCTATTTTGGGATGGTGTCATCATTTTTATCTTGACTTCAAATTACTACAAAATACAGCGGTAAACATATTTTTGTTTTTTTAATAAGTTTAAATATAATAGGGTTACTCCTCTTTTTTGTGAATTGCAATGGTTGCCCGTTGCTGCCAGAATAGAATATAAGATCCTGTGTCTTAACATTTAAAATTGTATATGGAGAATTTCCTGCTTACATTGCTGATTTTATTTCAGTTCCTCTATAAGAACATTGCTGTTTAAAAGACAACTTGGCTCCTCCTCCTTTATGGAATTCTTTCCCAGTAAGAATTAGCGCTTCCCCCCCTTTAACAAAGCCACGGTAGTGGTTGGCTGCCACATGACAAACGCTTCAACATCCATTAAATCCCTATAGGCATCAGAACGATGACCGCAGCAGCAGTCACTACTGCGGCTTTGTAAAAGGAGCCCTAGATTTGAGATAAAATATGTGAAATTTCAGAAATTGCTGAAGTCTTGGCTATTTGAAAAATGGATTAGGTTTTTAAATTTATATTATTTATTAGTTAATCTATTTTATGTCTATGATTCAAGCTTATTGTAAAGCGTTCTTGAGCCACTGGTATACTCATAGACAGTATAAAGGAGAATCAGTATTGTAAATGGAAAGCTCCAAAGTGAACTAGGGCATCAACAGAGGAGTTTTATCACTCTTTTAGGTTTTTATTTTTTTTATTTAAGAAAATATGAAAAGTGTTGTGAAGACAAAATGCCATCACATTTCCTTATTTTCGTTATTAATTCCAGGAATTTATCCTACCTGACAGTTGTTTATTGACTAAGGGCCCCTAATGAACAAGAAATAAACCTCAACAATCCATGAGGTTTATAATTATTTTTATGTTTATTATAATCTTTCACATTCTACCATATAAACAAACCCATACAAACAGAGTAGTTCAGAACACCATAACACTAAAACAGAACAGAGAAAGAAATGTGCATATCCTTAGGAAGAAATGTCCATAGTCTTGAGGTCACGTGAAGAGCACCAAAAACCTGGGGAAAAAATAATACAATTTCAAGCCAGCCTTAAAGCAGGGTAATCATTCCTTCATCTGGGAATTACAATGGGTTTCTCTTGTAAAATAAAGCCCAATGGAATCTGCCACTGATATAACTGCTAGAAGATTTCCATTTCCTGTTAAAAAAAATAATAATAGTCTTTCATTGAAAGCTCCTTTCAATTCTTTGTTCAGGAAATTAATTTGAGGAAAAATATCTTGTTTCCTTCAAGAGGAACAGGTCATAAAAAGTAAAATCCTGTCATGCTAACATTACATATTGACTGAAACTCCGGGTGGAGGGTCTGCAACAGGGAGTGACTAGTGAGAATAAACTGAAAAACCATTCAAAACAATCTGAACAGCAATAATAATAATAATAATAACTTTATTCTTGTATACCGCATTACCATGGAAGTTCTATGCGGTTAACAGAAGAAGAGACTGTACATTTACGTGATGTTACAATTTCGTTAAGGTTAGATTTACATTTTGGACGATACAAATTCGGTCCGGTTACCTTTACGTTTTTTGACAATAAATGTGCTGTGAAGTTATTTTGGCAGTTAGGTTATATGTTCAGAACGGTTAGAATTGCTATAGTTAGATACAGCAGCGTTACAGATTGCAGTGTTGCATGAGGTCGTGAGGGTTTAGGGGGAGAGGTCAGGAGGGGAAGGGGGAGGAGGGAGGGTTGATCAGAGGAATTTGTCAAAGAGGTAGGTTTTAGTTAACTTCCGGAATGTTTGATAGTGGGGGGAATTGGAGATAAGGGTAGAGAGGCATTTGTTCCATTTGCCTGCTTGGAATGCTAGAGATCGATCAAGGAATTTTTTGTAGAGGCAGCCCTTCATGGAGGGGAAGGAGAACAGGTTGGTGTTTCGTGTGCGAGAGGGGCGTGCAATTTCAAGGTGTTCGGATAGGTAGATTGGTGAGGAGCCTGCTAAGGTTTTGAAGCAGAGGCAGGCGAATTTGAAGGTGATTCTTGCCTCCACCGGCAGCCAGTGGAGTTTAGCATAATAGGGGCTGATGTGGTTGTATTTTTTGAGGCCGAAGATGAGGCGGACGGCGGCATTTTGTACTATTCAAGGCGTTTGGTGGTGTTTTTGTAGGCTCCTAGGTATATGATGTTACAGTAGTCCAATATGCTTAAGATTAATGATTGGACCAGTAAGCGGAAGGAGAGGTGGTCGAAGTGGTGTTTAATAGTGCGGAGTTTCCAGAGGGTACAGAAGCATTTTTTGACCTGGGCATTGGTATGGTCTTCTAATGTTAAGCATCTATCTAGGATGACTCCGAATATTTTTATGGAGGGGTTGATAGGATAATCTAGGCCGTTCAGTTTTATGGAGGTGTTTGTTATTTTGTGGGTAGGGCTTGCTAGGAAGATTTTGGTTTTTTCGGTGTTCAATTTTAATTTAAATTGTGAGGTCCATTGTTCTAATTTGGTGAGGATGGAGGATGTGAGTTGTTCCGTCTGTTGGGTGAGTGAAGTTAAGGGGATGATGATGGTGATGTCATCAGCGTAGATGAATGATTTAAGGTTTAAATTAGCTAGCGTACGTGCTAGAGGTGCCAAGTAGATGTTAAAGAGGGAGGGGGAGAGTGGGGAGCCTTGTGGGACTCCACAGGAATTACGCCATTGATGGGAGAAGGTTCCGTTGCTGTGGACTTGATAGGTACAGCTAGTTAGGAAGCTAGAGAACAAGTGGAGTACTTGGCCGGAAATGCCGATGGAGTCAAGGCAACGGAGCATAATATCATGGTCGACCAGATCGAAAGCGCTGCTTAGGTCGAATTGGAGTACTAGGGCGCTTTTGCCCAGGGAGAATAGTTGGAGGAGGTAGTTGGTTAGAGCAGCTAGGACTGTTTCCGTGCTGTGGTTTGCGCGGAAGTCGGATTGGGAATCAGGAAGGATGTTGAACTTTTCTAGGTAGTTCATGAGGTCATGGTTAATGAGGCCTTCCATTAGTTTTTGGAAGAGTGGTATGTTAGCGATGGGTCTATAGTTGGTGATGGAGGAGATGGGTTCTTTGTTGTTTTTGAGGCGGGGGGATACGAGAATGTGGCTGAGTTCGGTCGGGAAGAGGCCAGTGGACAGGCATAATGAGATCCAATTGAAGAGTTCGGCTTTGAATTGGGGGGAGCAGATTTAATGATGGTGGGTGGGCAGTTGTCTAATAGGCAGTTGGAGTTGGCATATTTTGAGAAGAGTTTGAGAAAAAGGTTCCAGTCTGGGCTTTCGAATGAGCTCCAGGTCATGTCAGCCCTTGAGCCTGTTATGTCTATTGCTGGAAGGGTAGGGATTGTCTCCGTGTTGAGAGTTGGAAGTGATAATTTTAGGGTTTTGGTTTTATTGGCGAAGTGGTCAGCTAGGATCGTTGCGGGGGCGGGAGTTCTGAGCTGGAGCGTTTATGTGAATCGGTGTCTAAGAGGGAGTTGACTAGTCGAAAAAGTGCTTTGCTGTTTAGAGTAGGGGTGTTGATGAGTTGAGAGTAGTATTTACTGCGTTTTTCAGCTATGGATTTTTTGTATTCGCTGACTTTTTTCCGCCAGTTAAGTCTGTCATTGTCGGTCCCTGATTTGTGCCATTTTCGTTCAAGTTTCCTTACTTCGCGTTTTATGGCTACGAGATCCATGTCAAACCATTTGTTTGTGGGCCGAGAGGATTTTTTGCGGAGTCTTGGGGGGGCGATGGTGTTAAGGATTTTGTCGCTGAAGTGTTTCCAGTCAAGGTGGAAGTTGGGGTTGTGGTCGGATTTGGAAATGAGGGTGTAGTGGGACCAGAAATCTACAGGATTAATTTTTTCTCTTGTCCAGGTCATTGTCTTTGCTTGGTTAGGTGTGTGTTTCCTGTCTGGTTGTTTTTTGGGCCAGGATAGTTCAAAATGGCATAGGAGGTGGTCAGACCAGAGAGTGTTAAACCAGTTTAGTTTAGTGAGACTTATGAGTGAAGTAGTAGAGGGGTTGGAGAGGAAAGTGACCATGTCAAGCTGATGACCTTTATTGTGTGTTGTGGTGGAAGGGGGTTTGGCGAAGCCTAGTGATGTGAGGAAGGAGTATAGGTCTGCAACGCTGGGGTTTTCTTCTTGTTCAAGATGAAGGTTGATGTCTCCTGCTAGGAGGTTGTGGGTGCCAGCTGCCGAATTTGTGATAAGAAATTCGAAGTAGTCTTCTTTTGCTAAGTTCCATTTATTAGGGGGGATGTAGAATAGCGTGATGTTGAGATTATCGATGAGGTCGGTTTTAGAGATTTTGCAGGTGATGATTTCTAGATCATTGGTTAATTTGGAATCTAGGATTTGGAAGTGGAAGTGGTCGCGTAGTATGATGGCCAGGCCACCTCCCCTTTTGGAGTTTCTTGAGAGGGGGATTATTTTGTAGTGTGGTGGGAGAATGTCTGCTATGATGGCATCCTGGTCGGAGATGAGCCATGTTTCTGTTAGAAGTACAAAGTCCAGATGGGTTTCTTCAAGCCAATCTTTGAAGAGTTGGGCTTTGTTTCTAACCGAGCGAATGTTCAGGTAGGCGCCTGGGAGAATGGATTGTTCTAGGGGGGGCAGGAGTTCTGTGTGTTGTAAATTTTTAAGGGATCGTTTTTTGTTTTGTGTTGGTCTGGGTGTGTGGCGGGTAGTGTGAATGACGGGGATGGGGAAAGGACCTGTTTCTATGACGTCCTGAATGAGTCGGTGAGGTCGGAGGGGTTTATCGTGTCCCGGAATTCTAGTCCAAGCAGTGTAGATAGGTATGGGTTCGAAGGCTGAAGCTTTGGGGATCCAGCTTCTTGTAGTAAGGAGGTAGAGAAGGAGAAGGGCGGTGAGCTTGTGGGTAGGGCTGGACATGTTTATTGACAGGTGAGGTAGCTAGGGGGGAAAACTGGGAGAGGGGGAAGGGCAGACTGGAGATGTAGGGTGGGAGGAGAAACAGATGATTGAGTAGTGGTTGGGTTGGTATGAGATAGTAGGGATGGGTAAGGTGTTTGTGAGCGGTGGGGAGAGAGGTACTGTGGGCAGATGAACAAGTTAAGATTATGAGCTAGATAGGGATACAAGCAGTGGGTTATAAGAGACCATGAACAGTATAGCAGTTGGACAATATGGATGTTAAGTTTAAATGATATTAAAGGCAGGAGCAGGTAAGAGTTTGATCTGAGTGGCAAAACTTTCTGTGGCCCTCAAGTGGGCGAAGAAATCGATTTAATCGCCGCTCAGGCGGCGATTTAATCAAGTTACCCCGCAGGTTCGGGGGAGGGGTAGTGCGGTGCACGCGTGCCTCTCTCAGGGCTGGATCCCGACGAAGTGGCTGGGCCCAGGCGGCGATCCAATCAAGTTACCCCGCAGGTTCGGGGGAGGGGCGGTGCGGTGCACGCGTGCCTCTCTCAGGGCTGGATCCCAATAAGACCTGTATTATGGTTTTCAGTGGCAGAAAAAAAACAAAGGAGAAAGCAGCATAAAACCCTATTTATTGGTAGAATTGAACCATGCAGGAAATGCAGATGGGGCCAATTTCTCTTACAAGTTATGGTTCCTAGAATAAGCAATAATTAATCTCTGATCCTCCAGGATATGCCAGTGTTTTTTCATAATACCCTGGATCTTCTCTAGTAGACTGGAAAATCTTAATATACAGATGACAGGGGGAGGGGCCATAGGCATCTGAGCCAATTAGGACCTTAGGCTCCTCCCTCTGTATCCCGGGAACACAAGTAAGGCCAATTAAAAAAAGTAATTGACTGTATTTCTCATCAAGCCTGCACTGTAGCTAGGCCTGCTTGGACTCTACAGAAGGTGGGGATGGCAGCAGGATCTCAGCCCAAGGACTAGGAGTAGTGGCACAATTCCGAGATAGGCCTCCAGCATTTTGTGCTTTGTGTAGCTACAAAATGAGGTTGTGTCCACAGATAGTTTGATAAGAACTGACTTAGCCTCTGCTTTCTTCCAAAAATGACAGATATTAAGGACTCCTTTTACAAAGCCGCGCTGGTGGTTTTAGCGCACGCACTGGATTAGCGCGCACTAGCCGGAAATCTACCGCCTACTCTAAAGGAGGCAGTAGCGGCTAGCGCGTGCGGCAATTTAACTATTCCGCGCGTTAAGGCCCTAGCGCGGCTTTGTAAAAGGAGCCCTAAGTACAGCAGCTATACTAGGGCCTTAATTGTGGCAGAGATTTAAATAAACAGTTCCTGTCTTTACCTTGAACCTCAAATTATATGTTTCAGTATTATTAGCACAAATTTCATTTATTCAATTTGATATACTGCGTTTCTGTAGGACTATGTTATGTGGCATTCTTTTCACTGATAGCACTTTTTTATTGATTCATTTTTCTATACCATTCTCCCAAGGGAGCTCAGGACGGTTTACATGAATTTGTTCAGGTACTCAAGCATTTTTCCCCATCTGTTCCGGTGGGCTCACAATCTATCTAATGTTTTATATCCCGTCCTCCCCAGAGAGCTCAGAGCGGTTTACAAGGTAACATACATAATAATTGAAGAAAAACGAGATACAGAAAACTAAGGCAGTACGGGCCACAGTGATATTCATCTAATACAGTGATCTCAAAGACGCGGCCCACCAGGTACTATTTTGAGGCCCTCGGTATGTTTATCATAATCACAAAAGTAAAATAAAACAGTTTCTTGATCATGCGTCTCTTTAGCTACAAATGACAATATTATTATTAAGACAGCCAAAAGGAAAGATTTATCAACTATAGTTTTACCTCATGCAAAATTGTCATTTCTTTAATATGACGTTAACTATTTTTTTTTCTGAGGCCCTTCAAGTACCTACAAATCCAAAATGAGGCCCTGCAAAGGGATTGAGTTTGAGACCACTGATCTAATACCACTGTTCGTCCTAAATCAGCAATCACAGAGCCAGGGTTTTTCAATATACAGCTAGTTTTAGGTTGATTTTCCTATTATTTTCTTTATATAACATGTAAAACCCCATTCATTTCAAAGACCTAGCATTCAGAGCAGTAGAATGCAGCTGTCCACACCCCGCCTCATTCCTTACTGTCCAAACAGTTACAATAGTTATGTGTATGAGGATTGACAGTTGAGATCTAAGCTTAGTCTACTGCCTACGGATGAACTTTTCAACCTTACAAATTCCTGTCAGGCATGTCTCTTAGGTGGATACTTCCATTGTTGGTCAGCCAGGGACTAAACTAAACTTAGAGGGTTTATTGGGAGTCACAGCATTTTTGCACTCTAATGTCCTCTTCAAATGCTTCTTTCTGTGAAGCAGGGAATCATGAATTGTGCAGGCTCAGTGCAGACTGCACATTGACAGGAGAGCTTGCATTTCTACTAGCTGTGACCCTTCTCTCACCCTTTTCTCATCTCTGCTTCACCCCATATAGGGAATGGGACTTGTATACCGCCTTTTTGTGGTTATACATTTAAAACAGTTTACATTATAGAGGTACTAGTTTTGAACCTGGGGCAATGGAGGATTAGGTGGTTTGTCTAGGGTGGGATTTGATCCCACAACCTTTGGGTGTAGAAACAACAGCTCTGCCACTAGGGCCGCTCCTCACCTCCCTCATTGAGGGAAACATTTCCTGTTTCCAGAAACTTCTGACCTCTCACCAGACAGCAAATCTTTTACTCTAGCCAGTGAGTACCAAATGTAGACATGGAAGACCATTTTGGGTACAGCTTTACCATACACAGGATTACCGTATTTTCACGCATATAACGCGCACACGGGTATAGAGCGCGGGAACAAAGCATTTATGTAAAAAAAATTTCTATAGCGCGCACACGCATATACCGCGCTCCTCTCCCTTGTACCTTATTTTAGTTCCTCCAGCGCAGCTTGACAGGCCTGTCCCTCCATGTCCAGCCTGCTGCGGGGGCTGAGACGAAGGGAGTCAGAGGAGCGGCGAGGCGGCTGAAGCCCGAATGTGCCGCCCAGCGCTGCCATGGGGGAAGGGAGGGAGGAGAGCGGGAGGCTGGAACTAGCCGTTGCTGCCACTGTTGCCTTGCCGTAGCTGCTAACTCTCTTGTCAGGGCCGCCATGCCGGGACTCTCGGTGGCTTCCGGTTCCGAAGGATGCTGCTTGTGTCCGGCCCGCGGAGAAGATGAGGTTCGTGTGGAAAGCAGGACTCGCTGTCTCCAGCTGCCTCCGTAGCAGCAGAGCGGCGCGCAAGGCTGCCTGCCTGGTTGGCTGACGTGGCTGCCTCTTCCCTTCTCTAGCGACAGAGTGGCAATGTAAAAAAAAAAAAAAGTATAGCGTGCTCACGGATATAACGCGCATGGTTATTCCGTGTTTGTAAAATCTTGCATAGCGCGCGTGTTATATGCGTGAAAATACGGTATACCCATGTGAAAATGGCAGTTGAGAATATCAACTTCTGTTGCTACTATAAATTACCATAGTTTTATTTTCATTTACATTGAGAAGTTCTAGATAAGCAATTAGACAAACTTGTCTTAGAAAACAAACATCATCATTTTAATGATATGATTACATAATAGTTGGATCACCATAAAGTTATGATTAAGTTTTAGCCATCTTTCATTGCCGCACTTATTGTATCATTCAAATTTTCATGGACGAAAGGTTTTACTTAAAAGAGCAATTTTCATGGATTGTATCGGGTTTAGCTTTTATGCAATCACTTCTTTCACTGCTCCCATCTTGTTCCCATTTCATTATTTCAGTGTTTTCATGAATTTTTGAATATATACATGTATATGTTCTCTATAATGTTTATTTGATATATATCATTTAGTTTACAATTGTCCCCTGAGGAAGCTGACGGAGTCGTCGAAACTTGGATCCTGGTCTGGACTATCAGTGTTTAGCATTTTTTGAACATTGGTGCAAACTATTAATAAAGCTTTTGTGACTGCAGGTTGGTTCTGACATCTCCAGTGCCTCTTTTGCCTCGAGGCTTGGTATCTTCTTTTCTTTTCCCTGCATTTGAGAATAGCCTATCATGGATGCAGGCAAAGGCTTACACTGTCTACTTCCTACCCCAAATAAAAAGGAGTGAGGCTGGTTAGCACAGAGCTGGGGTGGGTGCAGTAAAGTCCAAGCATGAATTTCAATCTGATCTCCCCCATAATCCCTCTCATTTTCAAAGAGAAACTCAAAGGGAGTTTCCCTTTTAAAATTCGTTTACAGGGCTGCGAGTCAAATATATCCAGTCTGCAAGATGCTTTGGAAATGTGAAAAATATGTCCTTTTGGTGCTGCCATATGTGCAATGTAGTTTGGGTTTCTACACAATTTTATGAATCTGGTTTTATCAGTCGAAAGTGATACAGGTATCTTCTGAATAATGAAAAGTGATTTTTCAGTCTGGGCAAATGCAAACCAGGTCAGAGGCAATAATTCATTTTCAACCCATTAATTAGTATATTTTAATATTTCTGCTGTGAAAAGAGAAAAATGACACTTTATATGGTCTAGTGCACTCTGATCCGAAGTCCAGTGAGAGCTAAAGCATTGAACTTTCGTGTTTGTCTTGCACAGCTAAAACCTGAACGTAAACAAGACTTGTGATATTTGCAGTGTTTGCTGCTGTCTGTCCCCTTATTTACTCTGAGCCAGAGCAAATTTTCAAAGATAAACCCTTGCTGCTCCTGTAAATCCAAAATCCCTTCTCCTTTCCCCCATCTCAGCTCTGAGCAGTGGGAAAAGAAACAGCAGCCAGAGAATTACCACAGTGTCAATTCTGTTCATGCTCAGAAGGTCAGGCATGTCGAAAGAAAGGGTTATTTTCCAGTGGAGTCGCGATCTGAATAATCCACTACTTTGAGCCCACACATACCTCTGTTATGTTAAGATTTTTTTTAAAAAATCTGTGATCTATTTCAGCTCTTTGACAGCAAAGGAATCAAATTATGATGACTTCAACCTGTATGTGCACATAAAAGAATTGTTGCACAATTATAGTTTAATTATACAGAGGATTTATCAAATAACCAGAAAACAGAGGTTTTGCAAGCAGTGACATCTTTTCGAGTACTACGGTATGAGCTTATATGCAGCTGCTGTGTAATTTCCCAGTGGACAGCAGTTATAACCTTGCTTTTATTTTTTGAAGTTTTCTTGCCAGGCTTATGTGTCATGGATCATGGAGGTTATTTTAGAAGTCTTACCTACAAGCTCCACATGGAAATTCTGGTATTTACATTTGAAACAACATTCACGTGTAAATGATGATTTTTATTTTAGAAAGGGCCCAATTTACACGTGGATATGCATAATAAACATAGGGCTACATTCACAAAGCAAACCGATCATGTACCGATCGGTTTGCGACCCCTTTACTATCAAATTTCCATCCGGCCTGTTTCACTTCCCTCTCCTGCGATCCACTTCAAATCCGTGCATGCAAATTGGACAGCAACCCAGTTCACTACACAAAATTTCAGATCCGACTAGGCTGGCCGATCACCTGAAGAAGCGACTGCTGGGGACCAGTCGAAAGCATCTTTCCCACTGGAAGCTCTGCTCTCTGCACTGCAATCTCTCCTGCCTGCTCGCCCCGAATGCTGCCCTGCTCTGCCTCGATCTTCCCTGAATCTCTCCTGCCCCGAAATCCTACTCTCTGCCCTGAAGTCCTGCCGTCCTGAACTACCCTTCCCCGCCCTGCGAGCCTGTGGTTTTAACCCGCGTGTTTAAAGCGGGTTAAAACCATGGGCTCACAGGGCTCAAAACTATTTAAAAAAAGTAAAAAAAAAAAAAAAAAAAGATTGCGGGTCCGATGGGCTGAAAGTTGGGAGCAGGAAGGGTACTCGGTCCCTCCTGCTCCTTAGGCTCACCAACAGGGCAGGATTAACCAATAGGCCAAGTAGGCACGTGCCTAGGGTCCGAAATGGTCAGAGGGGGCCCGATGAAGGAGAGCATCCACATTGTTTTTTCCAAACAGCGATGGGCCTCTCCAGCATTGATCGGTAACGCAGGCCCCCCCGATCGGCAACACGGGCCCCCCTCTATCGGCAACACGCCCCCCCCCCCCCCCCATTGACGGAAAGTAAGACAAGCAAGCAACGCAGGTAAGAAAGGCAACAGGAACTGTAATTTTGCAAGCGGTGCTGCTTGCACAAAGCTTCCCTCTGATGTAGCTTCCTGTTTCCGCCTGGGCGCAGGTGGGGTGGGGCAGGGGGCCCAGTGTACTTGTGTGCCTAGGGGCCCTCGATGAATTAATCCTGCCCTGCTCACCAACCCCTTGGCCGAGGCGAGTCCAAACCCCACCCCGACATCCAAGTTGGGAGCGGGAGGGGTGCTCGGTCCCTCCTGCTCCATAGGCCCACCAACCATCCCCTGAGCAGGCCGGGCCAGGCCCGACCCGACCCCTCCTACCTCCAAGTTGACCCTGCTCCACCGGGTCCAGCGACGCATCTGCTTGGGCCTTAGGCCATGCCCCGGTGCATCATCTGAGGCGCCTGAGCCAATCAGGAACTTCCTTAGGCTCAGCCCTGTGGAAGTCCCTGATTGGCTCAGGAGCTTCAGGCCCCTCCCAAGGGGGGAGGAACCCGAGGTGCCTCAGCCAATCAGGGCCTTAGGCCCCTCCCTGTGCACCAGATGATGCACTGGGGCGTGGCCTAAGGCCACTATTGCACAGGAGCAGGAGGATTTCTCGCTTCCTCCTGCTCCCGAAGATGGAAGCCTAGGAGCAGGAGGGACCGGGCACCCCCTCCCGCTCCTGAAGAGGAGCCTTGCCCTAAGAAGCAAGAAGGACCAGGCACCCCTCCTGCTCCCCAAAATTTAAAAGGTACGTGCCGACCTGGGGTGAGCCAGTTGTGGGTAAGGCGGTGGGGCCAGTCGGGGTTAATTCAGGGTGGGTGTCGGGCTGGGCCTGGGTGTCGGTCTACTGTAGACTCTCCTGCCTGCTCACCCCGACTCCTGCTCTCTGCCACTGTTGCCCCGCAGTGCAGGCCCGCTTTAAAACCATGGGCTTGCACTGCAGGGAAGGCGGCAGAGAGCAGGCAAGAGAGATCAGAGCAGGGCAGGCAGGAGAGATCGGGGGGGTGTGGGGGGGGGTGTCGGGTAGGGCCAGTATAGGTTCTCCTGCCTGCCCCGATCTCTCTTGCCTGCTCGCTGGACTCTCCAGCTCTCTGCCACCATTCCCCGCAGTGTAGGCCCATTTTAAAACCACAGGTTTGCACTGCAGGGAACAGCAGCAGAGAGCAGAACAGTCCGGGAGCAGGCAAGAGAGATCTGGGCAAAGCAGGGTAGGCAGGAGAGATTGGGGCTGAGCCCTGACAGCTGTGACAGAAGGCTGCTTCTCCTGTCACTGCTGTCAGGGTGTGCGCATGAGCGGGGATCGCTCTGGCCATGGGAAGGGGGCATGTTAATGATCATCCCCATTTGCATGCAGGCCTTTACTGAATTGGTCGGCCGGCATCCAAAAGGAAACGGATCACACACGGTTTGGAGGTTTAGTGAATCCTGCCCTTAGAAATCGCAAGAGGGTGTGCTGGGTGTGATATGGGAGTGGCTTGGGCAGGTCAAAAATATATACTCTTTAACAATTCTTTATACATCAGCTAAATACAGGCCCATAGATTAGTAATGCTATCTGTAAAAAAAAAATTAGTAAGATAGGAGTTTATGAGGTCTAAAGCATTTTTTGCTCTGCAACTCCCTAAAAGTTTACGTTTAGAAGCCAACTTTAAAACTTTTAAAATTCCTTTGAAAATGTATATTTGGTTTAGGCGTGCCTAACTTGAGCACTGACATTTACACGTGGAGGGGCATTTTAATTATGTCTAAGTCCGATTTGGATGTTTGGCGCTAGACGTCCAAATTCGACAGTAAGAAAATGCCTATTTTCAAAAAGAAAACCACCATACTGTACAGTATATATTTAAAATCTTCTATCTGCGGTGGTATCTGTAAGGATAGAGCGCGTTTGTTACCTTTAAAGCATTGATTTAATTAAGGCTGTCTGCAATGACCTTCCCTAAGGTCAGACATGAATGATATGATCTCCCTTAGGCCTTTTCTGACATTGGTTAGGGCTACCTAAAATGCTGATTGCTAGCAATGCTAGGCTGACAGTATCAGTGCTAGTCTGATTAAACACCTCCAATCAGTCCACAACACAGCACTTTGTATTCTCCTTAACACTAAAAGAATTGATTGTGTTACTCTACTTATGATCTGCTACCACCGTCTTCCCTTCCAAAAGAGAATCCAATTTAAAACTTTAATTCTAACTCACAAGATTGGTTGTTTTTTTTTTTTTTTAATGCCCCAGCTTACCTTTTCTCTCTGATTATGCCATATGTCCCAAGGACAGCTTTCTATTCTGCCTTTGAGTCCTGCTTACCTGTGTTTTCAGTTCACACTTTGATCCCACCAGTCGGCTTTCTTCTACACCTCTCCAAGCTCCTTATGGAATGGGGTGATTTGATAGAGGTCTACAAAATAATGAGTGGGGTGGAAAGGGTAGATGTGAATCGATTGTTCATTCTTTCCAAAAAAATACTAGGACTAGGGGACGTGCGAAGAAGCTACTAAGTAGCAGATTTAAAACAAACCGGAGAAAATATTTCTTCACACAACGTGTAATTAAACTAGCTAGGTCAGGTTTTCAGGATATCCACAATAAATATGCTTGAGATAGATTTGCATCTCAAGGAGGCAGTGCATGCAAATCCATCTCATAGATATTCATGGTGGAGATCTTGAAAACCTGACCTGACTCCGGCTCTCGAGGACCAGAATTGCCTATCCCTGGGGTAGGCAAAGGGATGTTAGGTCAACTTGGTAGGAGTCTTCTTGGTCTTTCAGGCAGTAGGTTAGCTAAGGGGCTGATTGTGGCTCACGTTGAGCCTTGTATTAGCCTCTCTAATGCAAATAATAAAGGGAAAAAAAAGCTTTGGCTATAGTGTAGACAGATTTATAGTTGCACATTTTGCTTAATTGGAATGGCATGAGAGCATGCCATGTTTAATCCATGTAATCCTGCAGTTTGAATACTGTCACCAAGGTTAAAGGGAGATTTTGGTTGGATGATAGTGGTAAATGTCAGACTGAAAATTGAATTCAAATAAAGCATTAAAATTGTTTTATTTAGTATTTACTATACCAATTGTAGAGCAGAGTGGTGCACAATCAAATGAGGAGAAAGGAGCCCATAAATTGTCAGGAAAGGATAGACCCATAAAAGTGAAGAGGACAGGTTGAAACATAATGTGGTGAAATCAGTTAGCTTAGCGGGGTTTAAAAAGGTTTGGATAATTTCCTAAAAGAGAAGTCTATAGGCCATTATTGGGATGGCTTGGGGAAATCCACTCTTTATTCCTAGGATAAGCAGCATAAAATCTGTTTTAATACTTGGAACTTGGGACCTGGGTTGGCCACTGTTGGAAACAGGATACTGGGCTTGATGGACCTTTGATCTGTCCCAGTATGGCAACTCTTGTATTCTTATGTGAGCCAAGTATAAGACAATCGAGCCATTGTGACATCACTGATGAGGCATTGGTGGAATGAGGCTTTATGACATCACAATCTGAGCTCTGGAATGTTGCTACTCTTTGGGTTTCTGCCAGGTACTTGGGACCTGGGTTGGCCACTGTTGGAAATAGGATGCTGGGCTTGATGGACCTTCGGTCTGTCCCAGAATGACAATTCTTATGTTCTTATATTCAAATTCTACAAAAAAATTGTTTCTGAACAGGAGAAATCTGTTTATATCATGATACACCAGCAATCATTCTAGCTGCTGTGTTTTTAATTATTTGTAGTGCTTACACCCTAGATTTAGCAATGCCCAACAGCAACACATTACAGAAATCTAATTTAGATGACCAAACTCATATTTTAGGATTTATACATAAAAATTAGAGTATATTTTGTTTGCACTATACTGTATTACATATTGATCCTTGTAGGTAGCAGGCAAGAGAGGTAACTACCATGGCACTAAGCCACCCTCTTGAGTCAGTCTGGAAGATATGAGCACAAAAGGGAATAGCAATGAAATAACTCAACTAGGGTACTATTTGTCAAATGACTGTCTCGAGCTATTTTAGGACAACTGTTGTGGAACCAGCTGTGCATATGTTGGGGGTGGAGGTAGAGCTTTCCCGGTCCAGGACTTAGTCACTTGCTAGGGATGTTCCTGATTCACTTTATGACCCCCAAAGGTATAGGTAGGACTCAATTATTTTTAATGGGGCCAGATGTTAATGTGGAGGGGAACTAGGTATTATAATAATAATAATAATAACTTTATTCTTATATACCACCAACAATCTTGCGACTTCTAGGCGGTTTACAATAAAAGAAACTGTAAATACAATCAAGAGAAACTTTACGTACAGCTAATTAAAGAGTATAGCAGTGTATATCTTGTACAACGAATTAGAGAATATAGCAGTGTACATCTGATAACATTAATAATGTTAACGTCAGTTTGTGTGTTGCAAGGCCAGGAAGTGCCAAGTTGTTTACACAGAAGTAGAAATATTCCGTAAGTTCATATTATCTCCAGTTCTCCTTTCATTGGCCTGTTCCACTGGCATAGGCAGGGTGGGCCTGAATCCAAAGTGGGTTAGAGACCACAGTTTATCCATGGCTATGCCAGTAGGGTCCCCTTTCACAGACTTATGCTTGTTTCTTTATCTATGTGCTTAGTTCTCCTATTCCCTGTATCTGTAATCAAACTTGAATACTTGAACCGCGAAAGCGTTTTTTTTAGCACAGGCTGGCTCATAGGAACTCTACAAGCATCGGGAGCAGTGCAAAGCATTCAGCGCACTGGCCTGCACTAAAAAAATGCTATCGCAGTTTTGTAAAAAGGGAGGTTAATGACTGAGGAGTTACTTGATTGTTGTTGCCTTTGTAACGACATGTAGAATTAGGTCTTTCTGATGAATATGTATGTATGTTAGACTTCTATGTATGTTTTTATGTAAACCGCGTACGTTTTATGCAGAATAAACATTTTAAAAATAAATGTATTAAGTTTAATGCTAATTGATCCCTCCTTTTTCAAACCTGTACTAGCAGCTGCCACACTATGGGCTTCGAGGCAGTTACCGCAGAGGCCTGTGCCAAACGACTTTGTAAAAGAAGCCCTAAGTCTTAATCTCATTGGTCTGCTATATTCCAATGAAAAGGCCAAAGCGGTATGGCAAAGATTTAAAAAATGAGTATTTGTAAAGGATTAGAACCCCCTAGTAGGTACTTAACCTGAGAAATTCATAGTTTAGAAGACTAGGAATAGCACATTAATTAAGAACAAATACCAGAATTGATAAGTGAAAATAGTTAATCAGAAAACCCCTTTGATGAACACTAGATTAACAAAACCAATAATGATTCATGCTAATTAGGGTGCAGCAATTAGAATGGTGATAATTGTAGAAAAGGAGTACTTGAGAACGGAAGGGGTGTGGGGGCTGGAGAACATTTTCTGCTCCGTCTAATTAATGATCTGAAAGAAATGACTTCTACAGCAGAAAAGTATCTTGTCAGTGAAAAATAGTAGCTCTGCATAATTTATCTTGCTCGTTCCTTAATCACTCCTTAAGGCAGCGAGTGCCTCCTACTCACTACACTGAGGGAAAGGGCGATCTCTCTTTACAGTAGTGAGAGGGAAGATCCCCAGAGACAGCTGCTTGTGAAAAGGGTTTGCTAATTGGGTCATCACCTTAGGTGTGAAATCTTAGACCTGAGATGAAGCCAGCAGACCATTTTTAGCAGTTACAATGCTGGAGGCATTTTTGAGGGCAAAGCAGTTGCCAGTCCTGGGTTTCTTCTGACTCCACCACGGATGATATGCCACATTCAAAGATTTTCCCTTCTGAGATACTAGTAAATTGGTATTAGCCAGCACAAGATTAGGGAGCTGATAAAGTGTTAAAGGGGCCTAGTGGGCATATTATTTTTATTTAGAGTGGCAAATTATGTCCCCATTACGGCTGGCTCATGTGTTGAGTATCATGTTACCTAATTACGTTAAGGACAATAGTATTATAGTTGACACATGGAAAACCTTGAAATTTATTAACACCTTAACAGATATTCCAATAGAAAAATCTACTTATCAATCCTTATGATTAAACTCCAAGATTCAAATTGGCGAGTCTAAGATCGCCTGGAAGCATTGGATGCAGGCAGGCATACGTACATTGGATGATGTTACATCAAATGGGAAATTGCTTGAGTTTTCACGACTGAAACAATCTTTTGGTCTCAAAATTTATAAATGGTTGCAGTTGAAGCAAGCCATTCAGAAGGGGTTCCCTGATTGGCAAAATCTAAAAAATTATTATGGTGTGCAGGGTCCATGCTTCCAGACAGATTTTTTAGGACATCAGGCTGCCCGGTGGTATAAATTAGTATCTGAATTCTTGAATAAAAAAAAACAAAAAATAGTTCTAGAGACATTTGGAGCATCGAAATAAAGCAGTATATTTCTGCGTCTCGATGGCCACAAATTTGGACTTGGAGGATGAGATGTACAGCGTCAGCATCTATGAGACAAACCTGGTTTTTCTTATTACATAGATCTTTTTGGACCCCTGTTAGGTTACACAAGTTAGACAGTTCTAAATCTAATAGATGCTGGCACTCTCATCTGGACATAGGGACAATGGATCATCTGTTGTTCTACTGTCCTTTGATACTCAACTTTTGGAAGTCAATATGGGGACAGATTAATCTCATACTAGAATCAACAATTCCTTTGACATCTGAGGTAGTTATATGTGGTACATTATTACATATTAAAACCTCCGTGGGCCGATATAAACGCCGGCTTTACTTAATTATGACTGGGATAGCTATGCAGATGGTAACTCAAAACTGGAAAAGTCATGATCGCCTAAATTTTCCTTTTTGGTGGGCCAATCTATGCTCCAGTTATAGATTTGAAAAAATGAATGCTGACATATTGGGGCATAGTAATTTGTTTAAACTGGTTTGGGGTCCGTTGACATCTTTTGTTACTTCATTGTAGTTATCTTTGGTTTTTGTCTGTTTCCACACACATCCAGGGAGAGGGGGATACTTCTATCTTAATTTGGGTTCTTTGAGAATATACATCCAGGGTGAGATTAAATTACTACATATTTGAGTCATTGAGAGGATGGGTGAGGGGGGGGGGAATGGTTGTACATGTATATTTGTAAGACAAATGTGCTTTTCTTGATATATTATATGTTGTTATATTTGTATGTTGCACTGTTAATATGTGGAAAATCAATAAAGAATTAAAAAAAAAAAAAAAGATAATGCTGTAAACAATCTCTGGGTTCACATCACATGAGGCTATGATTTAGGTGAAAACAGTGTCCATCGTCAAGATCAGCCTTTCATTTAAAAAAATACTTTAAAATGATGCTTGCAGCTCATAGTCATAGACTTGGGATAAAGCGACTGCTTTTCTATATATGGAGCTGAATTTTTCAATGATGTCACTTGTGGGAATGCCCCTCCAAAATGCAGGAATATCACTGGAAGAATTTACAGGGAATTTACTGGCGCCTAAGTTAATTGAAGAGCAGCATTAGAAACCAGCAGGGAGATCCCCAATTCTTCTCTCCCCCAACTATCCACTCACAAATCCCCCAGTACCCCTCCAAAAAAAGCCCCCTCCCACCGAGCCCAACACTATGTCCCCACACACCCCTTCCACCCCCTTGTACCTTTGGATGGAAAACTGGCAGGAGGGATGCTCACTCCCTCCTGCTGGCAGGCCCTCCTCTTCAAAATGGTGGGCCTTCCGAATCCTGAGATGCACTGGAAGTGACCTAAGACTATGGACCAGGCACCTAAGACCCCTCATGCCCCTCCTATGGGACCTTAGACGTCTGTGACAATCAGTCTTAGGCTCCTCCCAGTGTATCCCAGGGTGCTCCAGGAAGAGGCCTAAGGCCCTAATTGGCCCAGGTGCCCAAGGCCCTCCTAAGAGAGGGGCCTTAGGTGCCTGGGCTAATCAGCGTCTTAGGTCCCTCCCAGTGCATCCCAGGGTACACTGAGAAGGGGAAGGCCTGCCATTTTGAAGAGACGGGCCTGCTGGCAGAAGGGAGTGGGCATCCCTCCTGCTAATTTTCCATCCAAAGATACAAGGGGTGTGTGGATGAGTGTGTGTGGGGATGTCGGGGGGGGGGGGAGGGGGGGAGGAGGGTATCAGGCTTGGTGGGAGGAGGCTCTGGAGGGTGGTGAGGGGATCAGTGAGTAAGTGGAAGGGAGGGAGAGAGGATTTGAGGATCTCCTTGCTTTTTCAGCTAATTATGGATGGAGGAATCCCCAATCAGCTGGGCTGGCAGGATTCCCCGAAGCCACATTTTCAGGGAGTCCTGCCAGCTCAGCTAATTGGGGATTCTGCTGCCACGATCAGCTGATAGCAAGCAGTGGACTATTTTTGGGATATTCTGGCAAAGATAAGCACTGGAAATGTAGGCCAGAGTTTTCCGGGCCTACATTATAGGTACCTATCTTTGCGTGAATCGTGTCTACATAGTATCACCGGGTGAGGCCATGCGGGTCTGGCCTGGAGTGCCTAGAGCACACAGGGCTGACCGAGCGCTTAATCAGCTATTAGAGTGGTGGATCAAATGGATTGCACCCAAGCTCAATTTTCAAGTTTAAAATATAAAATCTTTATTTCTCAGGATAATATGCCCAAAACAAAATAACACTGGTGCAAAACAATACTCTGCAAACCACTGCTTCTCAAATAATCAGGAAACAAATTCCAAGTTCATGAACAAAAAAGTAAAATCTTTTGCATTCACTATAAGTTGCTTTCTTCAAAAGACATTCAGTTTCCAAAAGCTTTATCATTCAATTCCATGAACTTTAGCAGTGCTAAAATTCAATTCCAACTTTTCAGTCCAGCCAAAATCAACAACAGGAAAAATGTATTTGCAAAATAACAGGCTTAAGCAGGCATGAGGCCTACCCAATGGCTGGTCTTAGTTTGTCCCCCAAATGCTATGGGGCCAAACTTTCCCTACTGGGAAATCACACATCTTTAATTCAAAACTCTTGTTTAGGAAGGTTTTCCTTGCAGTGCCTGGCTGGATTTTTGCCATGCTGAGTTTTCTAACAACAAACTCAGGGGCAGAAGGGCTTCCTCCCACATTGACCAGTGATTGGTCCCTCCCCAGTAATAGGTCTCAGTATGGATACTGTTAAGGGAACGGTTAATCTGCTGGCTGGGTTGGAGGGCAGATTTTCAGTGCATCTTCTTGTCGAGTTTGTCTGTCTTGTCTAGATTGTAAGCTCTAGTGAGCAGGGACTGTCTCTTTTGTTTTGATGCACAGCGCTGCAAATTAATTGTAATAGTAGCAGTAGAGGCTGGGAGAGAGCATGCTCTGACATTCAAGACCAAGCGCAAGCCTGGCAAGAGAAAGAAGCTCTTTCAGAAGAGTGTTTGGACCCCAAGCGAAGGCGCTCACTCAGCGGCGTTGCCATTCAAAGTGACACGCAGCTTCCTCCTGGGACGCCGCCGAGAGCCACCCAGAATTGCTACATCCCCTCTCACCTGAGCTACTGCGCCCGCCTCTGCACCGCTGCGCTGTAGCGCTCGTCCTCCTCCTGTGCCCAACACATGGCCGCACTCCAAGCATTTGAAGCGCCCGTAAAAAAAAGCCTCTCATTTTCTGGTCAGCACTAGTCCCCCGCATGCCTAAAGAAACCGGATTCTTCTGCCACTGAGTGGCTTTTTGACTAGCTCCCTTGAATTCTCGCGATTTGCGAGAATTCGCGGGAGCCAGGAGTGCTCTTGCTCCTAGCCGCTTAACAGCAGAAGAATCCGGATCCCGCAGCTGCTGCCACCCACCGGGTTAGCAGCAGACAGGAGCGCGGAAAACACACTCCTGCCCACTGCACCTCTGGACCTCCAGGGATCAATTTTTTGGGGAGGCCACTGCATGATTAACCGCTCGGTCAGCCCCGTGTGCTCTAGGCACAGACAAAAAAGAAACAACACAAACAGTTATCCTTTTAAAATTTCCTTTTTGTATAGGCTTTATCAAGTTCACTGTCTTTAGAGCACTAGCATTAAGCACACATTTCTTCAAGTTACCCAGCCACAGTTACTTGGAAAACAAACCCCAAACTTTCATCTTCATTGCACTATCAAGCTTCAAACAGCATTGCAGTAACCACAGTCTGTTTCCATATCAAACTCCTTTGATCTTGAATTCCCTTCAGTAAATTCCATCCATTTATCTGGGTAAACAATATCTTCCAGATAATTATTAGAGGTTTCGGCATCTACAATATTATCAGATAAATCAAACTCTGGGCTAACCTGGGTTTCAAGTTGTGCAATGCATCTCCTGGCTCTAAGTATTGGTCTGTCTTCCCCAGTCCATCCTTCTGTCAGGTTGTGCTGGTTCTGTGGCTTCCTTCCTGCAGCAACTCTGATAGGCACCAGGTGTGGCCTGTTCCCTAATAAGGTATTTTCTGGAAGACTCTTTGTGTTGCAGTAAATCAGGTCCCCATAGATGTTGTGTGTTACCTGATCTGGCTTCCCCCTAGGAGCTGCCTCTCTAGTAACATAGAAACATAGAAATAGAAATAGACGGCAGATAAGGGCCACGGCTCATCAAATCTGCCCACTCCAGTGACCCTCCCTATCTATCTTTGCGGATAGATCCAACATGTCTATCCCATCTGGCCTTAAAATCTGGCACACTGCTGGCCTCAATAACCTGAAGTGGAAGACTATTCCAGCGATCAACCACCCTTTCAGTGAAGAAGAACTTCCTAGTGTTACTGTGCAGTTTCCCGCCCCTGATTTTCCACGAATGCCCCCTTGTTGCCGCGGGACCCTTGAAGAAGAAGATGTCTTCTTCCACCTCGATGCGGCCCGTGAGATACTTGAATGTCTCGATCATATCTCCCCTCTCTCGACGTTCCTCGAGTGAGTAGAGCTGCAATTTCCCTAACCGCTCCTCGTACGGGAGCTCCTTGAGTCCCGAGACCATCCTGGTGGCCATTCTCTGGACCGATTCCAGTCTCAGCACATCCTTGCAGTAATGCGGCCTCCAGAATTGCACACAGTACTCCAGGTGCGGTCTCACCATGGATCTATACAGTGGCATAATGACTTCAGGTTTACGGCTGACGAAACTCCTGCGTATGCAACCTATGATTTGCCTTGCTTTGGATGAAGCTTGCTCCACTTGGTTTGCAAACTTCATTAGTCCGGAAATTCTTTGAAAGAATACAATTCCTGCTTATAGTGCAATCACTTATCCTAGGACTGCTGGACTACTGCAACATCCTCTACCTCCCCTGTCCTGCCACTATGACCAAACAACTACAAACAATCCAAAATACAGCTCTGAGACTCATTTACTCACTGAGAAAACATGATCATATCACAGAGGCTTACATAAACTCACACTGGCTACCAATCCAAGAAAGAATACTATTTAAATTCTACTGCATGCTATTCAAAACCCTAAATGGAAATAGCCCATCCTACCTAAACAATCGCCTCATCCAAGCAACCTCAACCAGACATAGAAAAACGCACTCCCCATTCACACCTCCCCCGATCAAAGAAGTAAAACGGACAAAACAATACGATGGCCTCCTAGCCACTCAAGCCGCAAAACTAGATAACCAAATCTTCAACCTACTGATAACCACCCCAGACTACAAGATTTTCAGAAAAGAAATAAAAACTATACTCTTCAAGAAATTCCTGAAACAGGCCTAACTCCACTTACTCTTAACAACTCTAGAAATGAAAAATGATCTACTCTTTACAACTCTAGAAATGACAATTGTTCTTCCATTGTAACCCCCATTTATATATCTTTTGTAATCCACCTTGAACCGCAAGGTAATGGCGGAATAGAAATCTCTAATGTAATGTAATATAATATTCTGTTCCCCTTTTTCCCAACCACAGGCAGGAGAATACAAATGGGAACACTGTTACTCAGGATTACTTTTCCCTTGTAGTTTTCTGGGCCTAGGCTGGGGAATAGGATTTATTGGACCTGGCTTCTCAGTCCTTGAAGTCACCCTGTGACAGTAGGCACTTGAGGTGCAATTCTTTAAGCGGCGCTGTCATGTGATTGACATGCAATTGGCAGCTGCTTTTAAGGTGGCCGCTGACATGGACGCCCGGTAGAGAATTCAGGCATTAATGCCTGCAAATAGTATATGTAAGCTGCTTTGGTTGTACCCTAAGAAAGGCACTATATCAAATCCATGACCCTTTACCACATTTAAAGTGCAGTAAAATCTCAGTTCAGTTTGTTTTAATACGGGACATTCCCACATGCTATGCGCAGACTTAACAAGTTTCAAGTTTATTAGGATTTTATATACCCGCCTACCAAGGTTATCTAAGCGGTTTTACAATCAGGTACTCAAGCATTTTCCCTATCTGTCCCGGTGGGCTCACAATTTATATAACGTGCCTGGGGCTATGGAGGATTAAGTGACTTGCCCAGGGTCACAAGGAGCAGCGTGGGATTTGAACCTACAACCTCAGGGTGCGGAGGCTGTAGAACTTTTTTTTTTTTTGCAGGCCATGTGCCAACACAGGAGCACTTAGGGGGATATTCTATAAATGGCACCTAAGTTAATTAAGAAATGCCATTTAAAACAGAAAAAAACAGTAAAAATAAAGCACCTATTGGTGCCTAAATAAAAGGCGCTGGAATCTTGCCTATGTACTTTAGGCCACTGAACACTAAAGTAGGTGTTGCCAACGCCAGAAGTGTCATTAGGTAGCCTAAAGTGCCTATGTAGGTGTGATTCACGCAGATAAGTGCCGGAAATGGAGGCCTGGAAAACTATCTTTGCTGGGGATCCTGAAAATAGTGCACAGTTTGCCAGCTGAAAATAGTGCACAGCTAATCACAGCATGGGAATCCCCGATCATCTGTGCCGGCAGGACTCTCTGAAACTGTGACTTTGGGGAGTCTGACTGGCTCAGCTGATCAGGGGTTTCCCTGTTGTGATCAGCTGGACCAGCAGGGAGATCCCCATTTCTTCTCTTGCTCCCTTCCACCCATAGATCCCCCTGCCCTCCTCAAAAGAGAGACCACTCCTGCTGAGCCCAATACCCCCACACCCCCTTGATAAACATAGAAACATAGAAAGATGATGGCAGAAAAGGGCTATAGCCCATCAAGTCTGCCCACTCTATTGACCCACCCCTTTAAGTCTACTGACCCCCTTAATCATACTGCCACTCTACTGACCCGCTCCTTCAAGTCTATACCCTAGCGACCCTATTCCTTGACTTGACCCTCATAGGGATCCCACATAGGTATCCCATTTATTCTTAAAGTCTGGGATGCTGCTGGCCTCGATCACCTGCACATATCCTGACATCCCCCCAACTCACTTCCAACCTCCCCTCCCCCCCTCCACACACACCCAACAACCCTCCAACATCCTCCAAACCTTTGGATGAAACATTGGCAGGAGGGATGCCCACTCTCTCCTGCCGTTAGGGCCGCCTCTTCAAAATGGTGGTTCTTCCCCCTCCCAGCGCATCTTGGGATGCACTGGGATGGGCCTACGGTCTTAAGCCAATCAGGGTTATAGTCCCTTCTCAGTGCATCCACACATGCTCCAAAATGCCTGTACCAGACTGCCCTGATCCATGGCCTTTCTTGAATTTACAGCACATCCTTCATAACCACCAGAACCAGTATTGGGACCGCCACTTCAAACCCACAGTGTTCCTCACAGCCACCCTGGTACCCCTTAATGTCCTGGCATACCCCAGCTTCTGCATCCAATCCTGAGTCCCTTCACAAGACTCTGGCAAGTTAGCTTTAAGCCTTGGGTTATAGTAATAAATGATGAAATGAATTAATATGTAAGGTGTGGTAAATTAATAGTTAAAGCAGTGTCCTAAGAGCCAGGAGAGTCTGATTCAAATCCCACTATGGCTCATGGGCATTGCCTTATGTTCAAAACCAGAGAAAGGGAACCCTAGTGTACCTGAAAATAACTCACCTTGAGCTGCAGTTGAAAACAGGCTGAGAAAAAAATTCAAAACCATGCTTTTCCTCTGTGATGTGATGGGGGAGGAAATTGCAAACTGTTGGTCAGAGGAAAAAACTAATGCTCAAGAGAGTTTTTGAAACTGGAATTCAAAGTCTTGTTTCATAGTGCACTTTTTAGCGCATCACTCTTTCACTCCATTCTTCAGTTTATTACAGTACTGTTTTTTCCTCTCTTCCACTTGTGAGATGCCATACAGATCGGTCATTGGAATTGGTAGCCAGAGTTTCTATCTTGAAAGAGGCAGTGTTCATACTTCTCCACCCAAGACTAGATGTCAGAGAAATGGCAGATTCAACTATGCAAGCCAGGCTGTCTGGTGGAGGTGGAATGGGAGAGAGGGCACAAGCACAGGAAGCTTGGATTGGAATCAACAAGAGTCAGATGTGGCAGAGTGCAGACACGCCTGTAAAGTGTAACAAGAAAGAAAAATAAAATACTAGTGCTTTTTGTCATTCTCCCAAGACTTTGATCATACTTGGACAGGAAACCGATCGAGAAACACACATTGCAGTGTTTCATTAACCACAGACAATATTCTGCCTCGTTGCTTCTATTTGACTCCTCAAACACATGGAAGCACATGAGTCTCCCAGGGAGCTCTGCAGGTAGTTTAGAACAAGGGGCACAGCAGTGAATCTGATTTTCTTCCCATTTCAAAGTTGCTCTTTCAATTGCTTCAGGGTAGAAGTAACAATACAAGCAAGACTTTCGTTGATATGATAACTGAGTGGTTAAATAAGGAGCTCCAATTGGGCAGATTTGATGCCTCAGGTGGAAATATTATACTTATCCCTCTGTTAAAAAATTATAAACTAAAGAACAAGGATGTTACAATTTATAGACCAGTGGCATCCATTCCATTATTGACAAAAATAATTGAAGGCTGGGCTACCATAAAAATGGCCGACTTTATTGAACAGTTTGATTTGCTTCACCCAATTTAATCTAACTTTCAGTCAAGTTTTAGCATGGAAACTCTACTTTGCACACTTAGGGGCAAATTCTATAAATGGCGTCCCGATTATAGGCAGCAGTAGGCATCCTACCGCTATCTAACCAGCCAATCAGGATGCATGTTTTCTAAAAAAAAAAACAAACCCAAGGCAGGTCTACACTGTAGGTGTCTGTCATGGGTGCAGGGATGTACCTAGGTGCGCTTAAGCTTGCCCTAGGCTGGCAATGGGCATGGTTTTGCCCAGAAGTGGCCTTAGGAAAGCTTAAGCAGCCCTAGGTGTCTCCCTAGGGCCATGATAGGTGCCAGAAATTTAGGCCAGCAAAATACTGGCCTACATTTTAAATAGACGCGGCTGCTAAATTGATCGTGGCATGGAAATCTTCCTGCCGCGATCAGCTGATCGGCTGCGGCAGGATGCACTGTGACGGAGGCCTAAGACTCTGGTTGGCCCAGGTAGGCTCCTCTTTGGTGCATCCCAGAATGCCCACCATTTTGCAGTGGAGGGCCTGCCGGCCAGAGGGTATATGCCTCTTTCTGCCAGACCTTCATTTTAAAAGGTACGGGGGAAGTGGGGGTGGTCTTCCTGTTAGGATGGATGCCGGGTGGGGGGTACTGGAAGGGGGGATGCTTCAGGGAGGGGGCAATGCTTTGGGGGGTGATGGCAAGAGGAATTGGGCACTCTTCTTGCCAAAGGATGCTTTGGGGGGATGTTGCTTCAGGGCGGTAGCAGCAGATGAAATTGGCACTCCTCCTGCTGCAAATAGTTGATGGGGAGGGGGGAGGTCAGAGGTTTCAGCAGGAGGGAGTGGGCATCACTTCTGCTGGCCAACTTGCAGGGGGGGAGGTGTTAGAGTTTTCCTGCCACTGCTGCTCAGCTGATCACGGCAGAGAGATTCCATTGCCCTGATCAGCTCAGCATGATTCTCTAAATGGTGTTTGTGACATGGACACTGGTTAGAAAATCGGGGTGGTTAGGCGGGGTTAGGTATCTGTCCATTAGGACAGATGCAATTCTGTATAGGACACCCATGTGCAATTCTCAAAAGCCTCTGAGACCGGGCATGCTATACAGAATCCCAGCCCTTATAGCTAGAGGGAAGCCTATACATAATCAAGGTCAAAATGCTATTTTACTTCAGTTCAATTTGACAAGCGCTTTTGATCTTGTGGATCGTTTACTACTAAAACAAATTTTGATGGAGTGGGGAATTACGGGAAATGTCCTGAATTAGTTTGATGTTTTTTCTGACTTTTCATACTTAGAAAGTTAAAATGAATGGATTAATGTCTGAAGCTGGAATTTAGATTATGGAGTCCCTCAAGAGTCTCCTCTTTCACCTTTTTTATTTAATGTAATGATACAATCTTTAGGGAGAATGTTGGACTCTCTTAATATATTTAGTTACCGGTATATAAATGCAGATAATATCAGCAAACTTGTTCCATTGGTAGATAATGATCTTAAAGATTTGAGTATTTTAAAGTTAGTCCTTGATAGAGTGGAGGCTTAGGTGGTTGCACACCAATTAAAGATAAATTTTTTTGGTTGGGCCCAACTTAAGTCACTAAAGGCTTCTTTTACACAGCTGCCTTAGGGCACATTGAAGGGTTTGTCTTGCGGCAGCCATTACTGCTGCTTTGTAAAAGTGGGGGGGGGGGGGGCAGGAAGGTAAAATAATCTTTGCCATCTTAAGAAGATTGAGGGTGATTTGCAAATATTTTGAAAAATCAGCATTTATTCTTGTAGTGCAGGCGGTTATATTGTCACAGATTGATTATTGCAATATAGTGTACTTAAGCTGTTCTAAGTATCTTTTAAAAAGACTTCAGACTATTCCAAATGTTGCAATATGATTGATATTTTCTTTATCTGAGTTTGATAGGATTAACCTTTATATGAAAACATTGTGCTGGCTCCCTGTTACTGCCTAAATTTATTTTAAGACTTGCCTAATTTTTAAAATTTTATATGGATTGTCGCCTTTGTATTTAATGGATTTAATATCTTTACAATTAGGCAGAACAGGCCATCGGTCTCGAAATTTGTTTAATCGTAAGTTTCTAAGTCCTAAACGGATAAAACAGTTTAGCCAATGGTCTAGTGTTTTTTTGGTCTGGAATAAGATTCCTCTTTTTATAAGGGCTGAGGGAAGTTACATGGCATTCAGGAGATTGTTAAAAGCGCATTTATTCTAGAACTTTATGGATAACTGGTGTTGAAGAATCTCTTCTTGTTGTGATTGTTTAACTGGGTTTGTTCCTAGTGAGGGTATGGGTGGAATATATAGCACAATGGACTCTATTTACTAAATGGTGGTATAAGTTTCTACTGCAGGCCAGCAAGGTAAATGCTCCAATTTATAGGAATTCTATGAGCATCGGAGCATCTACCTTGCCGGCCCGTAGTAGAAACCTCTATCACCATTTAATAAAACCCAGCGTATGTAATGTAATGAAATGCAAACTTTTATCAAATAGTCAACAAATTATTTTTCTAGTATGTCTTATTGTTTGTTTATTTAATATACCACAAGGATAACAAAGCGATTGGCTGGCCCGGAACCTCCTCTTCGATGTCAGAATTGGCATCGGGGGAAGGCTTGTGGGCCAGCTGTTGTACAGTCGCTGCACGCGCCTGGTCTGGCCCTGTTGCTGCATTGGTATCGGGGAAGCAGGGAGAATTTGGTGGTGGCGGCAGTGTCTTGGGGGAGGGGGGAGGCAAGGAGAAAAAAAGAAAGAAAGAAAAATTTGGGGGTGGGAATGGAATGTATCAGGGGCAGGCAGGGAGAGAGGAAGAAAAAGTTGGACTCAAGGAGGGACAGAGACAGATGGTAGTTGGGGAATGGAATGTGGTCTGGAGGAGAGGAAGCATGAAGAAAGAAAGAAAAATTTATTGGATGCACAGTCAGAAGGAAGTACAACCAGAGACTCATGAAATCACCAGACAGCAAAGGTAGGGAAAATGATTTTATTTTCAATTTAGTGATCAAAATGTGTCTGTTTTGAGAATTTGTATTTGTTGTCTATATTTTGCACTATGGCCCCCCTTTTACTAAATCGTGATAGCGGTTTTTAGTGCAGGGAGCCGTGCTGAATGCCTAATTTTTAGGTAATAGTATGCGTTTTCTTGAATACAAATACTATTACCTAAAAATTAGTAGATGTCATGTTTTGAGGGAAAAAAATAAATGGTCACGTTATTCATGCTAATTGATGAATTAGCACAGGATCTGCAACAAACAACAAAAAAAAATCTTTAATATACTGCTAGCTAGAGTAAATCTGGGATTAGTATGCAGGAAAGTCCTGTGTTAGCGTGTACTAAGCCCCGATTTTTCCGTGGCTTCATAGAAAACTCCTTTATTATTTAAAAACAAAATCATATTTCAGATGAGAATTTTCCTTTTCAAAATTCAAGGACAGAAAGTGAAACCTGTGACCTTTCAATGTCTTCCTGCTTTTTTTATATCCATTGTACATTCAAGTGAAAAATAAACTTTACGTGGATCTATCGGTGAAACTATTTAATTACATCTGTGGGAAAGAATGAGATCTGTATACATGCCAGTGAGAAATGGGTTACAGAACTGACCTTTGCTTGGTGTGAAACTGGTTTACAGTGCACTGCTGCTCTGAGTGTTCCAGTTTAACTTGACCTTTGCTGATCCTGACAATGAAGCTTAGCACCAGAGAATGTCTAATGGCACAAACTCTTGTGACTGAAAATTTTTTCATGTATTGTTTTCTATAACATTAACATCTGTAATTCATCTCTTTATGTTTTGAATAAAAAAGAAATGTTCTCAAGTATATTTGGGTTTCCCTACTACTTTAGGGATTATTTTCCCACTTTATGGAAAATCACTGAAAAAAAAAAATATATTGAGAAGGGTGGTGCAATATTTTTGTAAATATAAATTGACTGGCATTGAATTTCAACCTAGACATCCTTAATGAAGCAGCAGATACAAATTAATTCCCTGCTCCAGGCTCTGCAAACCCCTGTAACTGTGAGTCACATTTTGAGAACTGTGAAGAATTTCTCTGGTTGTTAACAGAACTCTCATAGTTTAACATTCATTGGAAAAATGTTTAATAAGGAAGGGTCTGCAATATTATAGTTAGCAAAAATGTTTATGGGTGTTATATTTATTTAGGCAATATGATAGCGTTATCTAATTCTGGATCCTGGTGGTGCCATCACTGGAATGTGCCATTTTGTTTAACAGATTACACTATGTTATCACAATCAATGTTCACAACAGCCAAAATATTCTCTAAATCTCACCCAAGTGCATAGTACAAAATGCACTCAAACTTGCTAGTATATTCGTACAGGAACTTCAGAATGCCAGCAGAGTTGCCCTCAAATTTCTGCAGTAGTTAAAAACTTTCTACAAGTTACGGATGATAAGATCTCTGGCAACTCTTATATTCTTATCCATTCCTCATCATTTCAAAAATAGACTACTGCAACTTATTATACAAAGGCTTATGTCAAAAAGAGATCAGACGCCTTCAACTAATCCAAAACACTGCCATAAAAGTCATAACTAATTTCAAGAAATACGACCATGTTACCCCTTTACTTAAAAAGCCCATTTGGCTTCCAATTCCCCACAGAATAGCTATAAAATAGCTATCCTCACATTCAAAACCCTGCAATCCAACGAACCTGCTTTCATTAATAGAGCCTTCATCCCCTATGATTCCCCTAAAGCCTTGAGATCAACTTCCCAACATCTTCTCCATATCCCCTCCTTAAAAATTATCAGCACTCGTCGAACCACCTCCTTTTCGATTACAGCCCCCACAATCTGGAATTCCCTACCAAATACCCTGAGGGCCGTAAAGAACTTAGATAAATTCAAAGGTGGATTAAAGTGTTTCCTTTTCAAAGACGCTTTTGAGTAATATTCTCTTCCTCTCCACTCTTACATTTTTTTTCTTTCTTTTCCTTTATATGCTCTCTATTTCAGCCTCTTTCAAAAAATAAAAAAAGATCTTCTCTTTAACAAAGAGAACCTTCCACTCCTCTCTCCTCGTATTCTTCCCTTCTATGTATCCTTTTCCTGTAATTATTGTATTTCATCATTACTTATCCATTATTTTCATGTCCAGTCCATAATTTGTCTTGTCGATATGGCTTTGTAAATCTCTCCCCCTTGCTTTTAATATTGTAAAATGCTTAGAATTTTAATAAAACTTGGAAACTTGGATTCACGTTGGCTGGACTCCTCATTAGTCCTGTTGGCATTTTTTTAATAAAGACTGATTTTATTTTATATCATTCTTCTTGTTTTAAATCTTTTTATAATTTTCCTATGATCTTTTATCTCACTACTAAATACATTCCAAATTGTAGAAAATGTACTTAGCTTGCTTTGCAGCAACACCTCTCTGACGTGATATCCATTTCAAAACTTTCATCAGGGATGAGGTGAGTATGTACAAAATGTGGTTAAACGCTAACCTGCTATTTCATTGCTGCAACTATTAACACAAGCATTTGAAAATCACTGGAATGTGGCATGTATGCCACCAAAATATGATAGCATTAATGCTGTCCTCTGCTTTGTCAGAACAATCATCTCACTAAACTAAACTAAACCTTAGGTTTGTATACCGCGTCATCTCCGCAAGCGTAGAGCTCGGCATGGTTTATAGGGTTAGGATAAAAAGGAACTCCAATGAAGGGTTATAGGAAAGGAACTAAGAGGATAGAGAGGGGCCAGGGTACCAGAGAGCGGGAGGTGTTAGATTTTTGAAAAGAGCTAAGTTTTCAGGTGTTTGTGGAAGAATTGGAGGGAGCTTGAATTTCTGAGTGGGGATGTGAGGTTGTTCCAGAGTTCTGTGGTTCTAAAGGGGAGGGATGTTTCTAGTTTTCCTGCGCGGGATATACCTTTTGTAGAAGGGAATGATAGTTTCAATTTTTGGGAGGATCTGGTGGAGTTAGGGTTTGAGGAGTTCCAAAAGAGTGGAATAACAGGAGGAAGGATGCCGTGTAGGATCTTGAAGGCTAAGCAGGCACATTTAAAGAGGACTCTGGAGTGTACTGGAAGCCAGTGAAGCTTGGACAGGAGTGGAGAGACATGGTCGAACTTGCGTTTTGCGAAAATAAGCTTAGCCGCGGCATTCTGAATTAGCTGAAGTCTATGGAGGTTTTTCTTAGTTAAGCTTATAAAGCTGGAGTTGCAATAATCCAGTCTAGAGAGGATGGTGGCTTGAACAAGGACGGCGAAGTGAGAATGATGAAAGCAGGATCTCACTTTCCTCAGCCACGCAATATTACTTAAAATACACAGGACTGCACCAAGCTAGAATCACGCCCTTTGTGACGAGGCCCCTGGCACTCCACCCCGCCTACTATGACATGGCCAAGCAGAGGAGGCATTGGAGGTGCTTCCTTGTGCTCCGTGTGGCCACATCACTGGCACAGCTCTTGGTACAATCTTGCTCCAGTGGTGTTACGAAATGCTCTTTCTTTAAATTGCAAAGGGCTGAAGTTGGTGCTGCAATTCTTGAGAACATTGCATAATTAACCAAACAGATTTTTCGTGGAAAGTGAAGAACTGGGTGAACCGTTCAAAACTGTGCAAATCTGGATTTCTTTCCAATAAGTTTAATTAGAATAAGTCAGGACTACATGTTTGTGTTCAGCATGGAAGAGGAAACTGACAAAGCCCTCATATGTAATATTAGTGGAACCAGAAGCTTCATATATCAGATGGGCAAAACCATACAGATAGCAAATTAGCAATCCTAGCCAACCCCCCCGGATCTTAATAAGCCTATAAGCTGCTTTTGGAACTCCCACACTTTTTAATTTAATTGTGTCTTTGGAAGTCTTCTTGCTTTTGTGTATATCACATCAATAAATTTGTATGTGTTATGGAATGGGAAGAGTATAGTGGGAAACAAGGAAACAGAGACAGAACTCCCAGAGATAAATACAAGTTCATTGCAATCATCATTTATATTCAAAACTGTTTATTGGTAAAAAAAAAAAAAAAAACCACAATCCAAATGCAATACACAGAAAACAAGTAATACTGACCAAGTTTTATAATAATACCGACCGACCGACGAGAACAGGCTGGGGGAGGGGGTAGGGCTAGGGGCGAGGCCGGGGTGTGGGCGTAATGGAGTGGGGATGGGTGGAACTGGGCAGGTCCGGGGGGGGGGCGGGTCTATGGGTCCAGCTATGTGTTGGCTGGCTCTGGAAATCCGGAAATTCGGTGCCAGTTCCTGGACATGGCCTAGCACTGAATTTCCAGATTTAATGCCAGAAGCAGTCAGCAAAATGCGGATCATTGCTGGCTGAATATCGGACCCTTTGAGTTCATGTGCACGTGCATGTGTAAGAACCATTGTGCATGTCCAAATGATGTAAGTAACATAGAAATATAGAGTATGACGGCAGAAAAGGGCCATCGGCCCAACAACTCTGCCCATTCGAATAACCCTCCCCCCTAAACACTCCCTCGAAGTGACCCCACATGTTTGTCCCATTTTTTCTTAAAATCGAGCACATTGTTGGCCTCAACTACCTGAAGTGGAAGATCATTCCAACGATCAACCACCCTTTCGGTGAAGTACATATTATCAGGAAAGAGATTCACGCTTTCAGAAAGTGTGTGCACGACTAATGCTAACGTTTTGTTACAAAAAAATAAATGTGAATTCCTAAAAACAACATGGGAAATGATACAAAATGAAAATTTTAGGACTGCACAGCCCTAGTGGGGCTTGCCTGGAATGCCCTCCCCCTAGAAGTGGTAGAGACAAAAACTGATAGAATTCAAAAAGGTGTGGGATAAACACACGGGAACCCCTCCCCCGACTTGTCTTGTATCATCCACTTATATTTTGTGCCTTTTCTGTGCTAATCACTCCTAACTGGCACCAGTGAACCCATTTGACTGCAACAGTACCAGCAACAGTATCTGTGGTGTGAAAACACCAATATACACTCAACATTTGAACCCTCAAAACTCCCCTAATTAGCTAGAAAATAAGCACCTTAAATTTATAATTTAGAAGCACCCAGGGACCCATATTCAAAGTGATTTAAATGGTCAAGAGATGGTCGTGGCCATTAAAATTGCTTGTGTGGGGATAGACACCACAGTATTGGGATCAACACACACAAAAATTTATTAAAAGAACAAAACTTGATTGCAGATGACAGAAAATAAATGAATTTAACAAGTCATTTCTCAAATTTGGATGGCAGTCAGTGCTATGGATCAGGATCCAACATGATCTGTGTTTCAGCAGTAAGGCCCTGGCTCTATAAAAAGCACCTAACTGGTAGGCATCATTGAGCGCAATTGTCAATCATCCATTTATAGAATTGGTGCTGGTAGGCGTTGAAACCTTAGGCAGGCTCCTATTTATGCCAGGGTTTTCTGGGCCTACACCACGCCCAAAATCCACACCTAACCAAGCCTACTTTCTGGTAGGCATGGAGCAGCCGCCTACCTCAACGTTTTTGGGTTTATTTAATGGCGCTTTTCAATTAATAGTGCTGATTAAGTCAAATTGATTAATTAAGTTAGGCACATATATTGTCTAGGCACGCTGATCTAGGCACCTAACTCCAGGCACCATGTATAGAATCTGGACCTAAATGCCTTCTTCAGAAGTCCAGTTGGTCCACTATCCAATCAAGCACTTCTTTTTTTTTTTTTTTGTAAATCTTTATTCATTTTTATACGTACAGTAAGTGTGATAATACATAAACACATTTGCACATTGAGAATATCACTTAATATTCAGCAGTAATACCAATCATAAAATCTTATCTCCCTCCCTTCCCACCCCTTCATAATAAGTAATTAAATTATTTTATATAAGATGTTATACTTAAAATCCCCCACCCCACCTGAAAAATGAACTTTAAGAATTAAGGGAAAAGTAACAACTAATCATTACAAAATTTTGTTAATGGCTCCCACACATCTTGAAATTTCCTAATATATCCTCGCTGTGTTGCTATTACTCTTTCCATTTTATACATATGACATAATGAATTCCACCAAAGATTATAATTTAGTCTACTCCAGTTCTTCCAGTTATAAGTAATTTGTTGAATGGCAATCAAGCACTTTTAAGGTATACATTCTCCTTGTTTCTGCTGTTTATATTTCTTGATAGGTATTCTAACTTCACAAGCTCTCTCCAAAAGTCTCCATTGACCTGTTGCACTTTAATTTGTTCCAGAAGCCCTCAGGTGGCCTACAAGCTACACGTCTCCTTCGACTTCAAGCAAGCTTGAGATCACTGTACCATGGAGGCACAGGGCAATTACTCTGGTTGCGTCGTTCCCCATAACACTGTACCTTTCTACAGTAGCCACCTTAGAAAATGGCAGAACCTGACACCTAGAGGTATATTGGAAGATTTTTTTCACTTGCCTTTTTTCATAAAATTGAAAATTAATGAGCTGCTTTGCATACAAATAATTCCGGGGCAGTCTGAGGGAAGAGCCAAAGCAGAGACCAGAGTTATCCAGGTAGAGACAGGCAATTCTCTCTGGATGTTGGCTACATGTCTCCACTTTCCAAATAGTGCCGCCATCTCACTGGCACCCACTATCTAGATCACACTGAGGGTCCCTTATATAAAGCCGCAATAGCAATGCTGCTGCAGTAAACGCGCTGAAGCCCACAGGAATTGAATGGGCTTTGGTGTGTTTATTGCAGCTGCGGTTTCGTAAAAGGGAAACCGAGAGTTTGCATTTGTTTTTTTGCCTTTATTGGAAGGGAAAAGGGACATTTTTATTAAATCTAAAACTTCTGTCTGGCTACAGAGTTGGATAATAATTTGCTTGCATCTTTGTGAAATATCTGTAGCTTTTTCTGTGATGATGAAGGGAAATTAGCTCTCAAAGGTTAATCAAAAACACATTTAAGTAGTCCAGTAATAGCCTACAACTTGTATTGGGACCTTTAAATCTACTTTCAGCTTTATGAAACCAACATCTTATCCATTTTCAAACATGATTAATCAAAGAAGCATTTATAATTCTCCTTTCAATATACGAAGCCCCTCTTTAATAAAAAAAAATAAACAAAGGCTGCAAAGTGTTCATTTATAAGGAATAGCAGAAAAGCATATGCTATTTTTCTCAAAGGAAAAAAAAAGTCACAATAACCAGCTGTTTCAAATAACTCTTAAATTTGCTTACAAATCTTCTGTGATTAAAATCTTTACTGAAAAACTGATGAGGCCAGATTCCTCCTCCAAGAAAAGTTGTCATTGTGAAAGATAGTGTGACATATATGTATATGCATAATCAGATTAGGAATATTAAACACATTACCTCATAATTTAACATATGAGAACAGACTTAAGATCTCTGAGGGAAAGGAAGGAACTGTATCTAGTGGGAAAGATGGAAATTAACACATTTATGCCAACTGTTTGATGGGTGCAATGGAGGACTTGGTCTGTGTGTTGGAGATCATTGCTTTAGCAGAACCAGGCTTTTAAGCAAAGTGTCTTCTCTCTGAGTCATTCTGTGGCATAGTACAAAATTGACAGCTAGCCAAAGCATCTTTTCAGCTAATCAGTTGTTGCATACTGTACTTTATTCTACACTTAGCATGGCTGGCTCCACACCTGGAAGCAAATAGCTGGCGTCATTATTTCAGCAATGGGAACATAGGATAAACCATGCAAGAGGTAGCTTAAAACTGATCTGTACCTGCTACCTTGCTAATCAATTGTTGCACACTGTAATTTATTCTACACCGAGCACAGCAAACTCCAAAACCAATAGTATGTAACTGATGTCATCATTTTGGTGATTGAACTCCAGGATACAGAATGACACGGTGACAAAATTCATCACCGTTCCCGTCCCCACGGATAACCACGGGAAACCATCTTCATGTCATTCTTTAAGGAGAGAGGGAAGAATCAGAGTATGAATGGCCACAACCACTGACCCTCAAGCTTTGCTTTGAAGAATGCTGGTGTAGAAGGACCGAGGTTGAAACAGACACTACAGAATGACAGTCTCTGGTATCCAGAACAGATATTATGATGTCATAATGCCTCATTCCACCAGTGCCTAAGAGCCAATCACATCAGTGATGTCACAATGGCTTCATTATCCTTGGCTCACATAAGAATCAGAGTATGAATGGGCAAAGCCACTGACCCGCAAGCTTTGCTTTGAAGAATGCTGATGTAGAAGGACTGAGGTTGAAATAGACACTAGAAAATGACATGGGATTATTTCCCGCGGTTATCTGCGGGGGACGGGAACGATGATGAATTTTGTCACCGTGTCATTCTCTACTCCAGGATAAAATGAGCAAAGATGTGTCAAAGGGTTGCATCCTTTGTGTGACCAAGTGGTAACCAAGAGGGACGTCTTGGTATGTAAGGGCTTCAAATTAGTAGAGTACTTGCACTTTCTTCATTGTTGTCTGTTTTTCTACTGATAGGTGTGGAAAATATCCAAGAGTGGGGATGGGAAGGGATTTCTGTTTGTTGTGTAAGGGGTCCGTAAGAAAGGTTTTATTATCCTAAGCAACCATAAAGCAGGTGTAGGAGAAGCAGTCAGGGAATTAAACTTCTGCAGAGTAGAGTTGGATTTGGGAAAGATTTTTTTGTTGTTGTGACAGAATTAGTCAATCTGAAATCAGTGGCCCAGAAAACATTGTAGATTATGGATTTAATTGAGCTAAAATCAAACACCACCATATCCACATTTATTGACAAATATTTAATCCCCTACGCTTCAACCCATACACTACGCTCAAATTATCAAGATTTACTTGTTGTCCCTTCCATTCGAGAAATTTTTTACGACACCACCAGAAAGTCCATCTTCTCAGTTATAGCGCCCTCACTCTGAAACTCTCTTCCCCTGTATATATAACAAGAATCTTCCCTTACGTTATTCTGGACAAAACTCAAAACTTTTTTATTCAAGGATGCTTACAATACCTAATCTAGGAGCCCTTTCTTTTCTCTGGAATAATCTTTATTCAGGTTTTCAACACCAACTGCTTCCTTAGAGGCAAATTAATCCCTTATGTTCTATCCATCCCCCTCCATCATTTATATTTTTATTTTATCTCGATGCTTTTTTTACCACCTCTTGTACCTCCCTCTCCTGTCATGTTAGTCTTATGCATTATTTGTAACCTCATCCCCCTCCTCCACATTTAATTATTATGTGGTGTTTTTTTTAAATATTTCTGTCTTAATTTTGTTCTTTGGGTATTTACACTTGGGGTGGGTGGGTGGATGGGAGGATATCATTAATTGGATTAGGGTAAGGTTTTTGCGATAATCTATGTTTTTGTGTTTTATTGAATAATCATTGGGTGGGTGGGAGTAAATGGTTGGTTATGAATAAAAAAAGTAAGCTGAATGTGCTTTTATTGTATTATTATATGTTACATTTTATGTATGGGCTATTGAAATTTGGAAAATCAATAAAGAATTTAATTTCTGTTTTTAAATATTGACTGTAAACCGTCTATGTAAATTTTGATGGACAGTATATCAAAGAAATAATAAACTTGAAACTTGAGTTGGGTTGGGATTTTTAGCCCATACAGAATCACAGGTAGGCAAAGAAGATGTTATTTCTTTATTGCAATGACATCCAGATGATCGTTTATCATTTATTAAAACTTAATATACCGCCTTAGTTGCAGCACAATCAAATACAAGGGGGAGGGTAGAATAATGCTTAATAAGCAATTGGGCTGCAAAAGGTTTCTTTGTTGCACCTACATTGTGAGGATTTGTTGGTAAAACTACCCAATAGGGTGTGTGTAAATGGTGCTTTATTTACTACCTCTCCCAGTAGGGGGCTTTGAACACCACAGGATTTTATAGCAAAGACTATAAGGGCCTCTTCTATAAAACTGCGCTAGCAGTTTGTAGCATGGTGAGCTGCGCTGAATGGCCTGCACTGCTCCCGATGCTTATAAAGTTCCTATGAGCGTGGGCCATTCAGCGTGGCTCTCTGCGCTAAAAACTGCTAGTGCAGTTTGATAGAAGAGGTCCTTAGATGTATTTTTTTTAATGGGTTATTTATATTTGGGGATTCTAATATTCATTATTTATTCTAGATTTCTGGAGAGAAAATTGGATTTTCAGATTCTCTGACTGACCTTGACTTAGACCAAATGGTGTCTTTTTCTATCCACAACTTAAGTCAGATTCTGGGTCTGATTTTCTGCCCACTGAATGAATGGATTTTGGGAGGTGGGAAGAGCTCCTCTGGATGGATCATTTCCTGATAACTGGGAAATTTTCCATGGGATCTGAGACCTTTTGGGGTTGTAAAAAAAAAAAAAAAAAAGAGGGTAATTAGTAGTTGGGATAAAATATTTAGCAAGGATATTATGGATACAGTGAATGTGAATACAAAAAATTTAGAAGGGAAGGAAGATTTGGGGCACATGGCAGACTTTTGCAGGGAATGGTGAATGAGTTCAGATGATTCATTCTGACAGCCATAGTTAGTCATCTTTTAGAGCAGCAGATGAAAGGGAAGTGAGAGATGGTGAAAAATATTTAAAGACTAAATATTGCTCTTTAGATCCTCTCCCCACAGGGCCCTTGAACGGTTGTGTAAACTCTTCATGGACTGAAAACTGTGTGCCAGGGTAGAAATCTGAATAATGTGGACATGAAGCATCAGAAATTGCAGTTTGGCCATCAGCAGAAAAGTGTTGGTTTGTGCTTTGTTCAAAACTTCTTCTGCAGATGACATTTTGTGTTTGGGCTGTAAGGTTATTTTTCTGGAAGTTGATGATAAAGCCTAAATTCTGGAGGGATTGTTTTGTCCCTGAAGGCTAGAGCTAGGCTTTCCAAGACAGCTACCAGGAAGCACTTCTTGACATAGGGAAACTAGATGGCCTTGTCTGTGTAGATGAGCAGCTGCCAACACTACATCAGCAGAAAGAAGCACAAAACAGCTACAGAAAGTCACAGGTCCAAAAAACAGGAGCAGCAACACCAATCAACGGACTGTAGTTGTTTACAACTTTATTGGTAAAGCATCCTTTGAGAATGGTGTAAATTAATGTCCTGTCATTTAGATGTTACAATTGATGCCCAATTGTTAAAAGGAATAAATGCACATACACCAGTAGAAAGAGCCAGAAATATATGCAACTTTGAAAGGTCTCCCTTTTAATGTAATAGCTGACCTTTTTTAATTTTCTATTTCTGTTACATTCACCTATATTTTTTTATTTAATTCACATTTTTTTCATGTGGTGTTTTAATAGTTCTATATTTATCTTTTCACCGCTTTTTCTTTTAATTTTCTTTTTAATTCTTTCCAGCTTTTATTTTCTTGAGTTGTATTAAATGATTAAGATAATTTAAAGTGTATATATTTTTAAATGTATATATGTCCCTATGAATGTTATATGATTGTGAATGTACTTTGTGTCAGTGTTTAACTGTGCTCCTGATGAAGGCATTTGAATACTGTAACATTTAAATACAGTAGCATGACAATAATAATTCACAGCACTATCAGAGCTTGCTCTTCTACAACCATTGGTTGGTTCATGTTGGTACTCCCATCCTGCCACTTTTAAGCATTTTGTAAAGACCCTGGGAGCTGAAGAGAGACCGAAAGGATGGACCTTGGATTGATATTGATTCACAAGAAAGAGGAACTGTACATATGTTCTGCAATGTGGATTGATCAGGATATGCTTATAAGTGTCTTAGAGATCCAGTCTCTCTATTTTAGGAATGGCAGAATAGAGGTTAGAGTATTATTCCTGAATTTCTCTTTGCAAAAAAAAGAGGTTGAGGTCTCTGTGAAAAACATGAATTGCCTGGAATAAAAGGCTCAGTCTTTTTTTTTATGACGGAATTGGCTCTATTGCATTGGGCTAGAGGAGGAGACCGACTTCTTTCTGAAGCAGGTAGATATAGGTCTGATTTAAGGAGGTCCTCTGCCAGGGCTGATCTGGTGATCAGGTGAAGAATCTCAGCTGGTAGTCTTTTAATTATGCTGAGGAGTAAGTAATAATCTGTTCCAAACACTGGAGAAAGAAGTGAATCTGATCCCCTATGCTCTGATGAGACACCGGTTATGATAGTGGGCAACAGTCAATAGGAAGGTTGCTCTTTAACAAGTATAAACTACATTGTTTGTATTATATCTTGTCAGAGTTTAATGAATACAGGACATTGTACTTGTTGAGTCTGCTCCTGGTAGGATAAGAAGAGTCTTCTACTTTGGCTTTGGCAGTACTGGGGGTGTTGTAGAGTAGAGCAATGACTTTTTGTGATGTCTGCTGTTTCACCTTTTTTGCAAATAAGGAATCTCCACTGCAAGTAGCGTTTGCCAGCTTGATGTGGATGTCTTCATATAAACTGGAAGCATGAAATCAAGCCAGACATCTGCTGGCAATGGCTGAAATAGAAATTCTGGAGAGCTGTTGGGTCCCAGTGACATATTCAGCATACTTCTATAAATGGCGCTAAAAACCGTGTGTGGAAATTTAGGCAGGCGCCCAATTTCCATGTGCAATGTAGTTGAACAAGATAATTGGATGCTAATAATCAATCATCAGCACTAATTGGCATCAAACTAAGATTTACACATGTAAATTTAACATGCAGTTTCAAAAGGAGGCATGGCCCTGGGGGGGTCGCAGGCTGATCAGGGGCATTCCTGTAATTTATGCACACTATTATAGAAAAAGGAGGATCCGTGCCTAATTTGCACATGAGGATTAATACCAGGTAGTGTGTTTAAGGAAGTGATTTTGTATTTCCATCCGATTAATACCAGGTCTCAGTTGGAGTAAATCCTCATGCCTAAACTTAGACACCAAGGCCTAAATTCTGTAACCGGCGCCTAATGATAGGCACATCTAAATTAACAAGCTCAATTAAGCTTTTTAATCAGCACTTATTGAAAGTCGCCCATCAAGATAAAGCGATTCTGCAATAAGGCGCCTCTAAAAATTTAGGCGGCCTTCATAAAATTAGGTGCTATGCACGTTAGGCGTGGGCGTGGCTACATGTTAGGCGTCTTGTTGTAGAATTGCTGCTCTTAAGCGTGCTTAAGCGCTCACATAGGCGCCTACCTTTTAGTTGTACCTAGAGTTGGCCTTTTTATTGGGTGCCTCCAAAATAGGTGCCGCTCAGCATGATTCATTAAACAGCACCCAATTTTACTTGAATCGCCCTGAACAGTGCCTACTTTGGCGCCTAACTTTTGGTTGCTTTTTATAGAATTTGCCCTCAAGTGCTAGTCCATACACAACATCTAACTTTGAGCGCTGTTTATAGAATAGTGCTTTGTGCCTTTTTTAGTCGGCACTGGTTTTTCAGCGCCATTTATAGAATTCAGTCCTTTATGACCTTTCCTACTTTTGGGTCTGGCTCATTTCATTCATTACAATTTAACCAAGGTGCGTACAAAAAGACATATATAATAAAAACAAATATAATCCAAATCCAAAATATTCATATCCCAGTCTTCCTGTCAAAGTAAGTGCTGTCTCAATAAAGACTGTCATATTCTTCTGCCTCCTAAGTGTCACTGGTATCTTGTTCCATTCAATTGGGCCAAAAATGGAGCAAATTTTCTTCTGTGTATATTCCAGTTGAGTTTGCTGGAAAGATGGAGGAGTGTGGCATAGTGGTTAGAGCTACAGCCTCAGCACTCTGAGGTTGTGAGTTCAAACCCCACACTGCTCCTTGTGACCCTGGGCAAGTCACTTAATCCTCCTCTGCCCCAGGTACATTAGAAAGATTGGGAGCCCACCAGGACAGATAGGGAAAATGCTTGAAGTACCTGTATGTAAATCACTTTGAGTGTTGTTGTAAAACCACAAAAAGGCAGCATACAAGACCACTCTCTTTTCCTGATGTCATAATGCCTCATTCTACCAATAAAAGCCAACCTCATCAATGATGTCACAATGGCTTCATTGTTCTATACTTGGCTCACTTCTGATATTGTACTGGAGGAGAGTGTGGCACAGTGGTTAGAGCTACAGCCTCAACACCCTGAGGTTGTGGATTCAAACTGCGCTGATCCTTGTAACCCTGGGCAAGTCACTTAATCCTCCACTGCTCCAGGTACATCAGATAGATTGTGAGCCCACCGGGCCAGAGAGGGAAAATGCTTGAAGTACCTGTATGTAAATCACTTTGAGTGTGGTTGTAAAACTATAAGAAGGTTATAATATAAAGTCCCAATCCCTTTAAAAAAAAAGAAGATACCACCAGCAAACATGCATTCTTGGAGTGACGGATTCTTTATGGTTTATACTAATGGAGATGTTCAGACAAACGGTGAGGTTACTCTTGATACAAACTTTGGTGCACCAGCACCAGTACTTTAAATCTGATACATTCAGCTACTGACAACCAGTGCAGTTTCTTAAAAAAGGAAGTAGCATAATCATATTTAGACAGGCCATATAAAAGGCCTACCACTGAATTTTGTACCGCTTGAGAAAAGGAGACTGTGAGGGGATATGATCGAGACTTTCAAAATACTGAAAGGAATCAACAAAATAGAGCAGGAAAAAAAATTATTTACAATGTCCAACGGACAAGAGGACATGGACTGAAGCTAAAGGGGGACAAGTCCAGGACAAATATCAGGAAGTTCTGCTTCACGCAACAAGTGGTGGACACCTGGAATGCTCTCCCAGAGGAGGTTATTGCGGAATCCACCGTTCTAGGATTTAAAAACAAACTAGATGCACATCTCCTTACGAGAGGCATAGAGGGATACGGGTAACTAAAATCACGTTCTTATGTTTGCAATTTGATTGAGAAGACAACAATTTTCAGATAAATGTTTTTTTGAAAACTTTTTGAAACTTAGAATTAAAACTGTTGAAATTCACTGTGAAATTGTGTCCTCAACTTTTTGGGAGTTTTTGACCGAGGATGTGTCTGCTGGCTGCAAATTATATTTGCAACTAGCCTGTCTATATGGGTTGCTTTGATTTTCCCTATTAGACACTGAGGTCTTTTCTCCCTTGAGAGTAACACTTGGACTTGTTATCCTATATATATATTTTTTTAAGTTCAATCATCTTTATTAGTATTTTAAAATATACATCCAAAGGCACGAATGGAGGTTGTGTTATGTGGATATAGATTTATTTAACAGCCTCCCTTGGTTCTATTTATTTTTTGTAACTAAAATTACGCCAGGTGTACACATGGCCGGGCCTCCGCGTGTGCGGATCGCCGGACTTGATAGACCGAAGGTCTGATCCAGAGATGGCAGTTCTTATGCTCTTATGCTTGTGAGAAATGGATTAGCATAGCTGGCAATCTTATATACACCAATTTTTTTTTAACAACAGACTGTACCTGCTGCTTAAAAGAATTCAAAATCCAATATCACCCCTAAATTTTTCACCCTATGAAAAATTGTAACAAGGTTATCAGACAGTAGAATTTTCATAAGAGATTGAACAGTGGGATCTGACATAATCAACAATTCAGTTTTTTATACATTCAGGGCTCCTTTTACTAAGGTGCGTTAGGGCATTGACGCGCGGAATAGCGCATGCTGAATTGCCAGCGCGCGCTAGACCTTAACGCCAGCATTGAGCTGGCGTTAGTTCTAGCCGCATAGTGTGCGGTGTAGCACGCGGTAATATCCTGCCTGCGCTAAAAACGCTAGCGCACCTTAGTAAAAGGAGCCCTCAGTGTGAATTGATTTTCCATCAGCATGTAATCCCATCAAAAATAGTCTTTGTCAGTGGCATAAATGCAGTAAGATAAGCCATATATGATTTCAGCACCTGGCACACAGGTGACAAATGCAAATTAAGCAAAATTCTAGTCAAGGCCAATCCCTGACACACCCTGGTAACCATTGATTGTAAAGAAGAAAGAAGGTTACCCACTCAAACCTATACCGTCCTACATTAAACCAGTCCAGTACAAATCCTCCAATATCACAATGAGGCAATAGAATCTGATGTTCAAGGGTATCCAACATTGCTGAGATATCAAGGATATTAGTCCTTTTCTCAATGGAAAAATATGAAAAGAAACACAGAGCAATTAATACCGGTAAGTGTTTTGTTTGCTTTTTTTGCTGGAACAATGAAGGATCAATATTCAGCTACTGCAATCACTACTGTTTTTAAATGCTGCCATGAAACTAAATAAATCATATCAACGGATCAAGTGGCAGCTTGCACTGAATATCCATACAGTGCTATCAGTGAAGGCATTATTTATCTGGGATCGTATAAAATAACTACTAACCGACTAAAAATCATACAAAATACAGCTATTTGTTTGATTTTTAATCTGAAAAAACATGATCATATCAGTGTATATTATCAAAAGCTTCACTGGCTACCGTTTGAGGCTAGAGTGTTATTTAAATTTAGATGCATTTGTTTTAAAGTTTTATTTGGCTTAGCGCAGGCTTACCTTGTTTCTCATTTTAGGCTTTTTATTTCTAAGAAAAATATTCGTAGATCTGGTTGGTTTTATTTTCCTTCAGCAAATGCATGTCATTACAAAAAATTTTTGGATAGGACCTTAGCATTCCAAGCAGGATTAACGAATTCATGTTTGAATCTTCTTGTTTCTCCATTTCTTACTTACTATCAATTTCGAAAAGATCTTAAAACCCACTTATTTAAACAATATAATATACATTATTGATTTTCATATTATCATCTATAATATTAAAATACTAAGTGCGCATGCGCACTCTTACCGCGTGTTCCCTGATCCCTGATCTGTAGGTCAATGGTTGGCAGGAGTGTGTATGCGCGACACCAGGACTCCTCCTCTTGAGCCCCCGACACGCTGACCACCTTCGGTCCCACGGGCCTCTCAAGCAGTGGCGACGGCAGGGATGGTGAAAACGTTACTGAGGCGGCTGTCGGCGGAGGGCAGACGCGAACGGAGGTAAGGGGTGCTGTTGGACAGGGGAAGAGGTGCTGATGGACAGGGGGGGGCAGAAAAAGGAAGGGAGTATTGTATGAATAGATATATTGGGAGTTTGTATTTGTGTATTTGTTTTAGCAAGAAGAAAAGCGGAGCCCTTTTAGTTGTAGCTCCTGAAGACACAATAGCGAAACACGGACGAGTGTCAGGGCTTGACTAATAATGGTGGAACATCTACCAGCTGAACATTTGTAATATTTGATTATTTCATCTTTGAAAACTACAGAAGAACTTTTTGAGAGATTGGTGCAATATTCTTTGGAGTTCAAGATGGACAATAATATTGTTAGGCTGAAAGTTTTTATGGTCACTAGAGGGGTTTTGTAGTATGAATGAGTGGGGTTGTTTTGTATTATAAGATTGTTTTGAATTATGTTGACTGATGAATTAAAATTTATAATAAAATCTATATTATTTACAGTTTAATAGGTTAATAGATTTTTTCAGTTTTAGTAGTATTAATAATTCATATTTATTAAAGCTATTTCATACTTTGAAAAGTCCTGTTGATTGGTTAAGTTGTATGAATATTCATCAGGGATTTCCTAAAGTAGTTTGGGCCCTCGTGATGTATGTGCTGAGATTAAAAGAAAATATGCTAAGGTAACTTAATTTTCCACAGGAAATGCAAACACTTTTTATACAGAAAACAAAGTTTAATCAAAGTTTAAGTTCATAAAAATAACATATAAAAAAATTATAGAATTATGACAAGTATAGTGTATCCTTTTTATATACAGATAATGGCATCTCATTTTTCTACATGCAATGTTAGCAATAAATTAAATTGTTCTTGTGAGATAAACATACCTATTTGAATCAAAACATAAATAGATATCTATGAAAAGAAGTTGATATCATCACTTTAATCATTTTTGTAAATGTACAATGTTCACTAACACCAAGGTCTTCACAACCCTTCCCCCCCCCCAACTTGGTATATTTGCAAAACATGAATCTCTCGTCACCTTTGGATATGATGTTTGTTTGTCAAAATAACTTTGACATCTGGTTTTCTTACATTAAAAAAAGGCATATTAGAAAGTCCACACTGGCTACAAATTCAGAGAGACTGACATTAAAATAGTTATCCACATAGTAAAATTAAGTGCTGCAGGGCATTTCATGGTATTTCCTGATCCCAGGCTGTTAATGGCCATACCATCTCTACTATGTTGATTCAGAAGTTGTTTATTAAAGGGGACATCATCCATATCGAGATCATAGGCCAGTTCTGAAAGAAAAAGGAGACAAAAAGGTTTATTATATTCTACATGTTACATTAATGACCAAAATTTAAATCTGTTAGTAGAAACTAAAGAATTTGATGGCAGATATTTAATAGTCCATAGTTCTGGGCCATAAAAAATACTTTGATCCATTATCCTTTAGATTACTAATGCAGGCATTAGTTTTATCTATACTGGATTATTGCAATATTGTCTATTTAGGAGCTCCAAAGAAAGTATTGAGAAAATTGAGAATAGTGCAGAATACGGCAGTCCGATTGATATTTGGATTGAAGAAAAATAGTACTTACTATTGTTTATTGCATTGGCTGCCGGTGGAGGCGCGAGTACTATTCAAATTTTCTTGTATCTGCTTTAAGTTGATTTGGGGATTGGCCCCAACTTATCTTTTATCTCATTTTGTGTTGTACAGCCCAACGAGGAAAACTAGGAGTTTACATTTATTCGCTTAACCCAAAATTACTGATTGCAGATACAAGACTTTTTTGGATAAGACTCTTGCGTTTCAAGCAGGTAAACAGCAGTGCTGGCTGGGTAAATGCATTGGTGAAGTTATGTTGTCTTATGGTGCATTTAAAAAAAAAAAATTAAGTCAGCACTGTTTGACAAATTCATTTCCTAAATATGGGTACTATTACATTACATTACATTAGGGATTTCTATTCCACCATTACCTTGCGGTTCAAGGTGGTTTACAAAAGATTTATAAACAGGGGTTACAATGGAGGAACCGATGATAAATTAGAGTGGTAAATAGACATTTTCGGGGCAAGGATTAATACAGTTTACAAGAAGTGTGTAAATGGAGGTTACATTGGTAGCATAGTTGTTATTGCTGGTGTAGTGGGGGGTAGATATTTTGTCTATTTTGGCGTTGTTAATAGTACGTGAAGTTAGGGCTGATTTAGGAATTTCTTAAAAAGTATAGTTTTTATTTCTTTTCTGAATGTCTTGTAGTCTGATGTGGTCATCAGCAGGTTGGAGATCCGGGTATCCAGTTTTGCGGCTTGAGTGGCTAGGAGGCCGTCATGAAGTTTTGATCTTTACTATTGTTAGTAAAACTCTATACTGAGTATATTTAAGAAAGTTCTTGTATTTTTAACCATTTGTATTTCGCTGATTGTCCAGCCTTCTTTTGTGTAAACCGCCTAGAAATCATTTGGTTATGGCAGTATAGAAGAATAAAATTATGTTATGTTATGTTTAGGCATGACCACTTATGGTATATCTATGGCTGGGGTACATGGTGGTATCTAAATGCAACTATTTTCTAAAGTGCACACAAGATTAGTCCGAATGCACCTGCCCTTCCCCCTTTGCATTTGCACATGACAAAAGTTAGGCATTCTGGGTATGATTCTGGAAACGTTGCCTGCCGCAACGGGCACCTGCAAAATGAGTGCCTACCGCGTGTCAATCACTGGTAGGTGCCGCTTTCAGAATCACATCTATTTTCTTCTACAGACGCCTTAAATGTGGGCCAGCATTTTACAGGCCTACATTTAATTTGATTCACGTCTACGAGAAGTGCCTAGGCACACCTATGAACAGCTAAGGCCACTTCTAGCGTCAACCACGTCTATGCCGTCCTTAGGCGTCCATAGGCTTGCCTAGACCCCTCCGTACACACATGAGCGACACATACATTGTAGAGATCCTTAGTCTCATCGATATTTTTTCTTTTTTTAAAACATGCATCCTGATTAGTCCGTTAGATGGCAGTAGGACGCCTACTGCCACCTACAATCGGGATGCCATTTTTAGAATCAAGTCTCTGTTTATCAAACAGGGGCTGAAATCTATAGTATTGTGGACACAATTGCAAATTAGTGCTAATTAATGCTTGTTAATGCAGGTAATTGGTATTTATTACCAAATATGTGCCAATTTAGTGCAAATTATGTTATACATGCAATTGGCCTTAGTCTATAACTGTGTGCCAAACTTTGGGTACCATCTATAGAATTTGGAGGATATTATGAAAGTACAGTGAATTTGAAAGAATAGTATTTTAATTTTGCAGTCCAGAAGTGATCCCTAGAGGTTCTGCATCCTTGCATTCCATTCCAGTGTTATTCACAAATTTGAAAAGCTACTCTTTTAAGGCCATTTACCAATGGAGAACACAGAAAATTCTTACTCCTTAACCGTATTATTCCTGTTCTGAAGGCAATTTTCTAATTCCATTTATGATGGCAAATTTAGAAACAGAGAAAAATGAAGGCAGATAAAGACCATATGGCCTGTCTGCCCAACCAATCCATCCAGTATCTCCTCCTATCCCTTAGAGATCCAACATACCTGCTCCAAGCTTTCTTGAATTCAGATATACTTTATGTCTTCACATCTCCACCGGGACACCAAGCATTCACCATCCTTTATATGAAAAAGTATTTTCTGAGGTCACTTCTGAATCCATAAACAGAAGAGAAGAGCATTTATATCCTACAAACAATCACAACGACTAAAAGTCAAATAAGCCTATCTAGAGAAATCTAGAGCTGTCAAAACAGCGGTCAGAAACGCCAAACTCCGGATGGAAGAAAAGTTAGCTATAAATATTAAAAAAGGGGATACATCCTTTTTCAGGTATGTTAATGACAGAAAGAGGAATACAGACGGGATAGTGCGCCTAATGAAACCCGACGGTACCTATGCAGAATCGGACTCCAATAAAGCCAAACTACTAAACAATTACTTCTGCTCAGTCTTTACCTGTGAGGCACCGGGATCCGGTCCACAGCTGCAAACAAGTGAAAGCTCAGAAGACCCATTCAGGAATTTTGAATTTACTACCAGCAGCATCTACCAGGAATTATCAAGGCTCAAAGTGAACAAAGCCATGGGACCAGATCAATTGCACCCCAGAGTGCTTAGGGAATTGAGAGACGTCCTGGCAGAACTGTTAACCGCGCTCTTCAATCTTTCCCTGAGCACGGGAAAAGTTCCATTAGACTGGAAAACAGCTAACGTCATTCCGCTTCACAAAAAGGATGCAGGTCAGAGACTGCAAATTACAGGCCGGTAAGTCTTACATCAATAGTGTGTAAACTCATGGAAACATTGATTAAACACAAATTAGATATGGTTCTGGATGATAAGAGGCTGAGGGATCCCCACCAGCATGGATTTACAAAAGGAAGGTCCTGTCAATCCAATCTAATCAGCTTCTTTGACTGGGTAACAAAAAAACTAGATAAGGGAAAGTCCCTGGATATAGTGTATCTGGACTTCAGTAAGGCGTTTGATAGTGTCCCACACCGTAGATTATTGAACAAGATGAGCTCGCTGGGACTAGGAGAAACATTAACTACATAGGTTAAAGACTGGCTCAGTGGCAGACTTCAAAGGGTGGTGGTAAACGGCACTCCCTCTGAAATGTCAGAGGTGTTCAGTGGATTACCACAGGGCTCGGTCCTGGGTCCAATCCTATTTAATATCTTCGTAAGGGATCTACCTCAGGGACTTCAGGGTAAAATTGCATTATTTGCCGATGATGCTAAATTATGTAATGTAGTGGGTGGAGGTAACGTATCCGACAGTATGACACAAGACCTATTTATTTTTACTGGAGAAATGGTCTACTATTTGGCAGCTAAGCTTTAATGCCAAGAAGTGTAAAATTATGCACCTTGGTAACGGAAACCCTTGCAGAACATACACTCTGAACGGTGAGACCTTAACTAGAACTGTTACAGAACAGGACCTGGGAGTAATCATTAGTGAAGATATGAAGGCTGCCAATCAAGTGGAGAAAGCTTCATCCAAGGCTAGACAAATGCTGGGCTGCATTTGGAGAAACTTCGTCAGCTGAAAGCCCGAAGTGGTAATGCCATTTTACAGGTCCATGGTGAGACCACATCTGGAATACTGTGTTCAATTTTGAAGGCCACATTATCAAAAGGATGTGCTGAGAATGGAGTCGGTTCAGAGATTGGCCACTAGGATGGTCTCAGGACTTAAGGATCTCTCATATGAAGAACGTCTAGGTAGGTTGCAGCTATACTCTCTCAAGGAACGCAGAGAGAGGGGAGACATAATAGAGACGTTCAAATATGTCACTGGCCGTATGGAGATGGAAGAAGACATCTTTTTCCTTACAGGACCTACGGCGACAAGAGGGCATCTGCTAAAAATCAGGGGTGGGAGATTTCATGGGGACATTAGAAAGCATTTCTTCACCGAAAGGGAGGTTGATCGTTCGAATGATCTTCCACTTCAGGTAGTAGAGGCCAACAATGTGCTCGCTTTTAAGAATAAATGGGATAAACTTGTGGGTTCACTTCAAGGAAGTGCTTAGGGGGGGGTGGGTTATCCGAGTGGGCAGACTTGTTGGGCCGTCGGCCCTTTTCTGCCGTCATACTCTATGTTTCTATATTGAGATCTTTATGTCTCTCCCTGTATACCTTATGATGAAGACCACACACCATTTTAGTTGCCATCCTCTAAACCGACTCCATCCTGTAAATCTTTTTGAAGGTGCAGTCTCCAGAATTGTACACAATATTCTAAATGAGGTCTCACTAGAGTCTTATACTGGCCATACCTCTTCCTATGCACCCAAGCATCCTTCTAGCTTTCGCCGTCGCCTTTTTAACCTGTTTAGCCACCTTAAGATTATCACATACTACCACACCTGTCTTGCTCCTCTTTTGTACACAAAAGCTCTTCACTCCATAAATTGTACGATTCCCTTGGGCTTTTGCAACCCAAATGGTTGACCTTGCATTTCTTAGCATTAAATTTTAGCTGCCAAATTTCAGACCATTCTTAAAGCTTTGCTAGATCCTTCCTCATATTATTCATTCCATCAGGGGTATCTTACCTGACAGCCCTTTAGCAATATTGCTTAAAAAAATGTTTAAAAAGAACAGGTCCAAGAACTGAACATTGAGGCACACCACTGGTAGCATCCCTTTCCTCTGAGCGAACTCCATTGACCACTACTCTCTACCGCTTTCCACTCAACCAGTTCCTGACCCAGTCCATCACTTTGAGGTCCATACCAAGAGCATTCACTTTATTTATTAGACGCCTGCGAGGAACACTGTTAAAGGCTTTGCTAAAATCTAAATATACCACAACTAGTGCTCTCCCTCTATCCAATTCTCTGGTCACCCAGTCAAAGAAATTGATCAGATTTGTCTGACAAGACCTGCCTCTAGTGAATCCATGATGCCTCAGATTCTGTAATCCACTGAATTCCTGAAACTTCACTATTTTCTGTGTTTAGCATTTCCATTAATTTACTTACCACAGAAGTCAGACTTATCGGTCTGTAGTTCCCTATTTCTTCCTTACTTCCACTTTTGAAGAGAGGGACGACAGCTGCCTTTCTCAAGTCCTCCAATACCATGCCCAACTCTAGAGAACCATTGAAAGGTCAGCCAGTGGAGCCACCAGAACTTCCTTAAGTTCTGTGTTCTCTCAGGGTTTCCACAGATGTCATTGTGCTTGTTGCAGGTTTCTGGGTCTCGCTGTGTCTTTGTCAGGTAGAAACCAATGTTTCAGCCATCATGCTGTGGCTTTCTTCAGGTATGCTCTGAAGTCTGCGGTGTGACTTTGGAAATAGTGGGTTCACTCACCTGATTGGGAACAGGGCAGTCCACCAATCTGAATTTTGGTGGGAAAGTCAGTTGGCCAGAAATTTGACAAGCACAATACCAGCTGCGGAAATTCTGAGAAAACATCTAATCCAGCTCTACAGGAAGAACATCTTTAAATCTAACAGAGACTTTTCCATTCTATGGACTTTCACAACAAAATTCAAATTTCTGACCAACTGACTTTCCCGTCAATATTCAAATTGGTGGACTGCCCTGTTCCCAATTTGGATTACTATACAGGTCCAGGACCTGATGGGCCGCCGTGTGAGCGGACTGCTGGGCACGATGGATTTCTGATCTGACCCAGCAGAGGCACTTCTTATGTTCTTATGGTCAGCGAACCCACTATTTCCAAAGTCACATTGCAGACTTCAGAGCATACCCCGAAGAAAGCCACAGAATGATGGCTGAAACATCGGTTTCTACTTGATAAAGACACAGTGAGACCCGGAAACCTGCAACATTCCCTAAGTTCCTTAGGTACCCTCAGCACCTATATAGCAATATAGTAGGTTTCTGGTGGCCTCACACTTTCCACCATAAATATAATGGTTAGAGAGGCATATGGGCCTGGGTCCTCCTCTCTATGGTTCACTAGCCCACCCATCAGGCTACTTAAGATACCTGTGTGCTGTTCTACTAGGCTTTCCCATATCAGGTGATGCTGTTTTACAAACAGGTATATATTGTTTCATTCAGAACTTTGGAGGTTGGGAGAGTGAAACAAAGGAAGAGTATGAAAATCTGATCTCTCTCTCTCTTTCAATGAAAATTCTCTCTTTTCTGAGGTCAAGACGCTTTTTCATAATTGCCTTTTTTAGGCCACAACATTCATTTGTCCTGACTGCACCAAAAGATCCCCAGCACACTCCAAGAAAGAGAAAAAAACTGATTCAAGCTGATAATTGTATAAGAGCGCTTTTGGCTATAAACATCATTAAAAGAATGCAGTAGAAAATTACAGGGACCAGAGGAGGTAAATTGGAGTGTATTGTATACATGGGTAGATCAAAATTATATCCTTTGCTTTCAGTCAACTGGCTATTACCAAATAGAAAATATCTAGCCAAGAGTTTATTACTACTGCATGGTACCAGTTAAACAAACATTAAAAAAAGGAAAAAAAAACCCCTATTTTTCCAGAAAACAAAGATGTTTCTAGGAAATGCAAATGCATTAGCTAATTCCCATTTCAATATTCTGAGTACTATGGTATAAGCCAAAAATTTGAATGACAGAAATCCAGAACAGCCAAGAATCCAACCCCTTTAAAATTGCGCAATTCGAACCGCCTGAGAATCTGGACTCTATAATACTGCACACCTTCTCCCTTCCTCCAGCCCCCCTCCTCCATGCATGGTCTGGCATCTCTCCTTCCCCTCCCAACCCTACCTGAGGTTCTCAATCCCATCCCATGTACCTATTTAATAAGGCAGTTGTTAGGCTTGTGGTGCCAGCTTGAGCCCAAGGAAGGGAATCCAGGTCTCCAAGGCTCTCCCATGACTATGACCTGCAGGTCTCACATAGTGGCTCCCTCCCCTCTTGGCCCTGCCTGTGTATCTCTCCTTCCCCTACCCCCTCTGGCCCTCCCCTTGGTTCTCTCTCCTTTCCCTACCCCCATATTTCTTTTAATAAGCAAAGTCTCCAAGGGCTTTTTTTCTTTTTTTTAAACCTCCAGCAAATATTTCCTCACCATGTCCACAGGGGCAATTAAGGGAAGTTTAGTAAAATTCAAAAATCTCAGTGCATTCCTCCTTAATTGATTTTCCAAATATTTAAGCCTCCTGTTTGTAGTTGCTCCCTAATCATTGTTCCATTCAGTAGCTGTACTTCTGAAATTTCTTTCTCAAAAGATTGTAATTTGGTAAACTACTGATCCAGAGTAGAGAGTTGCACGGGGACAGAAATCCCACTCATCCCCGCCCGTCCCCGCCAGGATCCTCTCCGTCCGCACCCATCTCTGCCAGGATCCTCTCCGTCCCCACCCGACCCCTCAGGATCCTCTCTGTCCCCACCCATCCCCGCAAGTAATTACCTCCATCTCCGCCCTTCCCCATAAATAGCAGCAATTACTTCTGACAGGATCATCAATTCCACAGTTTCTTTTGCTGTTTTTCTTGTGGAATCACTTTGGTGGAACCCTTTTTTTGTTTTCTGTTCAGGTAATTAACTTATAAATCCCCTCTTTTACTAAGGCTGATGTGTCCATTATATTATATGGACAAACCCTGCTTCCAAACCTTCCATCCCCATGGGAGTCCCGTTGGCTAGAGGGGGGTCCCCATGGGAGTCCCGTGGGTTAGGGGGTGATTCCTGCGGGACTCCTGCGGGATTCCCACGATCCCCGTTCCGTGCAGACCTCTAAGCCAGAATCTGGGCCTAAGCTTCCACAATCTTAGAAACAACTGATAAATCACTTGACAAACTTAGAAGCCAACTTCATTAAAGATGAATTGAGTACCTGCATGGCATCCTAAAGTGACTCCATAGCCACTATCTCAAGCTTCTGCTGCAGCATCACCACATTACCCGGCGATTCAACTCCCCGACCCTGCTCTGTTCCAGTCGAAGATTGCTACAACAGTTTCTCAGGAGTAGGGGATGATTCAACCAATGGTGAGGAAGTTGTAGTAGAAGGACCCTCCTGCAACTCCGTTGCTGGGACACATTTGGTACCTGCAACCTGGCACTCTTCTATACTGCTAGCACATTCGTATTGGGGAGCATGAAACCTTTGTTCAGGGGTAAAAGAAACCTAATCTCCAGCGATAGCAACAGAAACGCTGTAACTCTCAAGAGTTGGCTGCTTGAGATTTGGAGATGTTGCAGTTACTGGAGGAAGTTGTCACAGCCCTCCTTTCCTCTTCTTACCCATGCTTATGGAAAGTGAAAAGTTGCCAGGTAAATTTAAACTCAAGAGAGGTAAGAGGCTCTGCATTAAGCTGACTTCAAAATGCCATCTTGGCTCCTCCCCCTGCAGACCGCGTTTTTATATTCTACTGCCTCTCTATTGAGACCAGAATTATACAGACAATATGTATATTCAGTCACCGATACTTGGCTTGATATTTTTCATATAATTTTTCAGAACACATACAGTCAAGTTGGCCCAAAAATCTTGGTTTATATTCAAGTATATTCAGTATAGGTTCTTCAACTGCCAGTGAATGTTTAACTTGTTTCGAATATCTAACCTATGGTTATTTGAAATTGAAAAAAAGGAAAATAAAATATCTCATACACAGTCATAAAGGAAATTAAACCCCACAAAACAAAAGTAGCTTTAATTAAAAAAAATATATATATAGGCAAATCTGACACTCCTAACACTCCAGTTTCTTATCAAGGGGTTTTCATCAGCTGTGTTTCACTAAGGGGCCTTTTTACTCCAAAACACAAATGTATTTTGCCTGTTTACATGTGCACTAATCTACATGTTACTGATATTTGAAAAATATTTTTCAGAGAGGTTTGTCATGGGCAGAGAGTGGACATTCCTGTGCTATCCAGATAGCACATTAGGGCAAATTCTATAAGAAGCGCCCAAAAGTTAGGTGTCGACTTAGGCACCATTCAGCGCAATTCAAGTAAAATTGGGTGCTGTTGAGTGAATCACGCTGAGTGGCACCTATTTTGGAGGCGCCCAATAAATAGACCATCTCTAGGCACAACTAAAAGTTAGGCGCCTATGTGAGCACTTATGTGCGCTTGAGAGCAGTGATTCTGTAACAAGGTGCCTAACACGAAGCCACGCCCATGCCTAACATGCATAGCACCTATGTTTTTGAAGGCCGCCTAAATTTTTAGAGGCGCCTTGTTACAGAACCACTCTTTCTTGATAGGCGCCTAAGTTTCAATTACTGCTGATGAAAAAGCTTAATTGAGCTTGTTATTCAATTTAGATAGGTGCCTATTTGGTTGGGCGCCTCCAAAATAGGTGCCTAACATTAGGCGCTAGTTACAGAATTTGGGCCATTATGATTAGTGAATACTGACTAATGCAAAGTTAACACAGGAGCACTTAGGGCAGGGGTGTCCAATGTCGGTCCTCGAGGGCCGCAGTCCAGTCGGATTTTCAGGATTTCCCCAATGAATATACATGAGGTCTATTTGCATGCACTGCTTTCATTGTATGCTAATAGATCTCATGCATATTCATTGGGGAAATCCTGAAAACCCGACTGGATTGCGGCCCTCGAGGACCGACATTGGACACCCCTGACTTAGGGCCAGATTCTATAAACAGCACCTACATTGTAAGTGCCGGTAGGCATGGTTGTCAGTCAATTATATGATGCCACTTATAGAACCATGCCTAGTGGCACCTAGGCATGCTTCGGAGTCCTAGAAGTAGGTGTTGGTATATTAACCAGTATTTTACCTGGCCTAATTTACTAATGCCTAAGTCAACCATGACTATTCTCCACCTCTAACCAAGCCTACTTCTCAGGCAGGCATCATTAGGCGTTGCTCTGAGTTCCATGTGGAACTCTGTTAACATATGAACATAAGAAGTGCCTCCGCTGGGTCAGACCTGAGGTCCATCGTGCCCAGCAGTATGCTCATGTGGCGGTCCAACAGGTCCAGGACCTGTGCAGTAATCCTCTATCTATACCCCTCTATCCCCTTTTCCAGCCGGAAATTGTCAAATTAACTTCAATGGCGCAGTCAATTATTATACCATTTAAGCTAATTGAAGCAATTCAGTTAGTGTGTTGCTAGGCATCCGCAATTAGGGCACCCTTTATAGAATCCGGCCCTTGATGTCTCCTAAACAGAAGATGGTAAGTGCTTCCATGTTAAGGTACCACATGCTAATGGGAAAATTAGTGCGTAACCTGCAAATAAAAAAAGCCCCCCAAAAGTACTGTGTTAATTATGGGTTTAGGAAAATCCCACATTAAAATGTGTTAGGTCTAGATTTTACTGCAGTGTAGTAAAAGGGCCCCTACGTGAGCAGAACTAATACCCAAGTCTGACCAAGGAGGTTGATCCAGAGCTGCTTTTCAACCCACAGCACACATGGGAGTTGTAGTTTAGGAAAAGCAGGACATCATCTAAAGCCATCACTGGATCAACCCCTTTCCACATTTTATTCCTGAGAGCTGCCAGGCGTCTCCTCCAGTACATCACGGATATCACAGTTTTTTCTTCATTTTGCTTTTCTTCTCGCACAAGCTTTAGGACCTTTTCAGACTCCAGGAAAGATAGAAATAGCTGGCCTTCCTCAACCCCTCCTCCCCCCAACCTTAGTTTCACAGATTCCAAACCTCAGGAAAAGAATCACATGTCCTAGAGAAAATGGGTACATTTCTGAAGACCCAGAATTTAAATTGCACAGGACATCTCATAATCATTCTCAGTTTAAGTTTATGGTGCATGAATTTCAAAAATGTATGGCTTTTTCTTGCCTCCTGGAGCTCAATGGACCAATGTGTAGAATTTCCTGTAAGCTAAGGTTCTTAGGTGAATTTCCTATCCTTGCAAATGAACTGCATAGCAAAATTACCCACTCGATTTTGCTATTGAACTGGCCTGGAAAAAAAATCTTAATTATACCTCAGTGATGGAAAAATATGAATTTTTGCAACCAGGTTCTTGTGAAGTAAATTTCATGTGCCCATTTTAACTAAATTCAAAATTAATGAGCTACTGTGCTTTCCAGAATTTAGCCTTGCAACAGTTCATTAATTTGAAATTAACCTTTTTGCACATAGCAAACTATGCAAACTATTATTGGGAATGAAAATTTGCAAAACAAATTCATAAAAGAAGGCTTCATGCACTAAGATCCAAGAAAACCTTGACATGTCAGGGTTTTGACACATTTTAGTTTGCTAAACTCTATTTTTGTATAATTGCGCACTTTAATGCATCAATGCTTAGGTTTCAAGCAAGCACTAAATGCAAAAAAAATAGTACTGATGCCAACAGTCATGGTTCTGTATAAAATAATTAATTCCGGCCCATATGGCAAGGCAAATCAATGGCAGAAAAGGTAGAGATTAACGGCCTCTTTTACAACGCCGCACTAGCGGCTGCTCTGCGCTAATGGCCCCAAAGCCCATAGAAATTTAAAGGGCTTGGGGGCCGTTGCCGCATGGCAGCCGCTAGCGCAGCTTTGTAAAAGAGGCCGTAAGGGCCACAGAGCACACTTGATGGCAAAACTGTGCACCTTACAGGTTAAAGATCAAGAGGGTATTAATGGTTTTATTTTGTTAGAGCCTTGAAATTATTGTGACTGCTCCGTTTTGTTCGGTGTGCTGCTGAAGCCAATTCCCTCCTCCTCCTCCCACCCCCAAAGCCTATGGGCAGTGCTATGGATTGGTATGCCAGCTTTTGAATGAAATGTATCTCAACACCAGCGCAATACACGTTAATAATGAGCTGACACACACACAGATTCATACAGATCAGCTCAGTATTCTAACATGAATAATGCAGCTTGCATTTGACCTTGCAAGCTGTGATATTCATGGAAAGATAATGCAAGCTTTGAGCTGGCATTATGTTTCCTTCCCAGGAACATCGGGCCACTAATGTGTGACCTGATGCTCTAGAGGAGCCTTTTAAAAATGTTCCTACTTCACAATCCTCTCGATCTCCTCCTCCTTCAAACCCCCAATCTCTCAGTAGCTTCTTCTTTATTTCCCTCACCCCTGGCATCTAGTAGGAGGGTCTTTGGGGTGGCTAGTTATGGGCAGACGCACTCTTCTGTTGACCCCTGGGTTCTCAATGGAGCATAAAGCAGGCCTACAGTGCTAGGGCAAGAGCCAAGCTGCCAATGCAAAAATAAATTTATTGCAAAGTTACTAATCTCAGGTAATTTGTGACTAGCATGATAACATTTGCTGCAGTAAAATGTGATATTTTACCACAACTTAGTACCCACCAGACTTGTCTGTGGAAGTTTAATAGCCAGTTGATAGTATCTGAGCCAGCTAAGTGGATTGCTTCCATTTTCCTATGGTATGCAATTTGGGGGCACTACATTCAGTGAGCCATACTGTAACACTGATGAGTCCTTGATGTCTCATTTGTTCAAAAAATGGGCACATCATGCATGCCTCACACATGTGCATTTCCATACAGACTGATATTAACTTTTGCAGGCAGAAACTTGAATGTTTTGGTTGGGCACACTTGCTAAAAGCTGGATTTGGCATATCCATTTCAAACAAAGTTCTCACAATTTCAAAGCTCTAACAAAAATAAAACCACATATTACCTTAATGGCCTCTGTTTTAACAGGATTTTTTTAACCTTAGAAAGTTCCTTACTTAATTTGAGACTATAAGGGCCCCTTTTACAAAGCCGCAGTAGCGAGTCCTGGCGTGGTAAACGTGACACAACCCACAGGAACTGAAATATAAAAATATGATGGCAGATAAAGGCCAAATGGCCCATCTAGTCTGCCCATCCACAGTGACCATTATCTCTTTCTCAGAGATCCCACGTGCTTATCCCAGGCCCTTTTGAATTCAGACACAGTCTCTGTCTCCACCACCTCTTCTGGGAGATTGTTCTATGCATCTACCATCCTTTCTGTAAAAAGGTATTTCCTCAGATTATTCCAGAGTCTATCACCTCTTAATTTCATCCTATGCCCGCTCATTGCAGAGTTTCCTTTCAAATTAAAGAGACTCGACTCGTGTGCATTTACATTACATAGGTATTTAAACGTCTCTATCATATCTCCCCTCTCCCGCTTTTTCTCCAAAGTATACAGATTGAGATCTTTAAGTCTGTCCCCATATGCCTTATGATGAAGACCACATACCATTTTAGTAGCCTTCCTCTGGACCAGTGGTCTCAAACTCAAACCCCCTTTGGACTTGTAGGTACTTGGAGGGCCTCAGAAAAAATAGTGAATGTCTTATTAAAGAAATGACAATTTTGCATGAGGTAAAACACTTTAAAGTTTATAAATCTTTCCTTTTGGCTAAGTCTTAATAATAATATTGTATTTTACAGCTAAAGAGACATATGATCAAGAAACTATTTTATTTTACTTTTGTGATTATGATAAACATACCAAGGGCCTCAAAATAGTACTTGGCGGGCCGCATATGGTCCCCGGGCCGCAAGTTTGAGACCACTGCTCTGGATCGACTCCATCCTTTTTATATCTTTTTGAAGATGTGACCTCCAGAATTGTACACAATATTCTACATGACGTCTCAGCAAAGTCTTATACAGGGGCATCAATACCTCCTTTTTCCTATTAGCCACTGAATGGCTTGTGTAGCATTTGTCGCACAGGTATTGCAACCACATCTTTGTAAAAGGGGCCCTTAGTTTGCTATTTCCATTAATAAAAACAATCAGAAGCTTTATTTTCTTTTTCTATGTTCATTTTTGAAGTGTAACACATGTTCCTAATGTAAGTTCCTATGGACAGGCAAAGTTGTGGATACTGAATGCCACAAAAATTCATAGTATGTTTTATAAACAGTGACAGAATGCCAATGAAAAAAATGTTAAAGTATTACCGTATTTTCACGCATATAACGCGCACACGTGTACAACATGCACACGGGTATAGCGCGCAGGAACAAGGAATTTAAGAAAATTTTGGTATTGCGAGCCCACGCGTATACCACGCATGCTGCTTGCCGCCCCGACTCTCCTCTTGCCGCCCTGCCCTTAAAGTCCTGTCCCCCCCTTGAAGGCCCGCCCCACCCTGAAAGCCTGATGCCCCACCCCGAAGGACCGCTGGCCCCCCACCCTGAAGGACCGCTCGCCCCCCCCGACGTCCGATTCATCCCCCAGCCCCCCTGCACCGTTTGCGGTGGAGAAGCAGCCTACTGTGGGTTCGCGATGCCAGTGAGCCCTGCTGCTTCCTCTGCCAGCGGTCCCGCCCCTTCTCTGAGCCCTGTGCTGCTTCCTCTGCCGCGGTCCCGCCCTTTCTCTGACATCAGAGAAGGGGCGGGACCGCGGCAGAAGAAGCAGCAGGGCTCACTGGCATCGTGAACCCACGGTAGGCTGCTTCTCCACCGCAAACGGTGCGGGGGGGGCTGGGGGATGAATCGGACATGGGGGGGTGCGAGCGGTTCTTCAGGGTGGGGGGGGGGCCAGCGGTCCTTCGGGGTGGGGCATCAGGCTTTCAGGGCTGGGGGATGAATCGGATGTCGGGGGGAGGGGGAGGGGAGGGGGGGAACCAGCAATGTAAAAAAAAAAAATTGTAAAACGCGCTCACGCATATAACGCGCATGGTTATGCTCGGTTTGTAAAATCGTGTATAATGCGTGTGTTATATGCGTGAAAATACGGTATTCTGTTTCAAGGAAAACACTAAACCCAAATTCACAAGAGTTTTACAACTGCGAGTCTACTTAATGATAAATTCTCCAGCACTCGGTGTATATGTGCTGAAAAGTTAAGTGATTTCTGTTATAAAATCAAGTCTGTCAGTCTTTATGTCTTAAAAAGTTATTTACATACTATCCCCAAAAATCTGTCTCTCTGCTGAGTATTTTCAGAAATATATACTAAAAACATACGAGGTCTTTGCTTTCTTACCCATGGGCCAGCCTGAGCAGGGCAAGTGATCATCTCCAAACAAGATATAGGGCTCATTTTACGAAGGTGCGCTAGGCTTTTTAGCATACACACAAAATTACCTAAAAAGGAGGCGGTAGTGGCTAGCTATTGCGCACGTTAAGGCCCTAGTACACTTTTGTAAAAGGAGCCCTTAGTCAAGTCATTTGCTAGCATTTGTTTAAACTTTATCTTATCTTTTGTTCTGGGGTTTGTGTTTCTAGATCTAGATACCTACCTATTTATGCCTATATAGAGTAAAATAGGGATAAATACAGCTAAATACTTCCTAAATTCTGAGCATTATTTTGCCACTGTAGCTGAAAAGAGTGTTACATTACATTACATTACAGATTTCTATTCCGCCATTACCTTTCGGTTCAAAGCGGATTACAAAAAGAGTTATGGAAGAAGGGTTACAACGTTAGATCAGAGAAGGTTTCCAAGAGAGGGAAAAGTAGGATCTGGGTTAGGGAGGGGATGGTAAGAGGGGGGTTAAGCTTTATCATGGTATTAAGCTTTATTAAGGGATTTCTTGAAGAGTATAGTTTTTATTTCCTTTCTGAACATTTTGTAGTCTGGGGATGTTGTCAATAGGTTGGAGACTTGGTTGTCTATCTTCGCTGCCTGAGTGTTATCTTATTTTGTAAAGTGCCAATTTACAGAAACAAATTTCTATATTTTGACATTGTTTCAGATCATTGATTGAACCTTATTCACGTCATTCTCTTCTTGGTTGGGCTGAGAATGCGCTTCCAGAGGACGTTATAAGGCAGAGCACAGTACTGGGATTTAAGAAAGGATTGGACAATTTCCTGCTGGAAAAGGGAATAGAAGGGTATAAATAGAGGATTACTGCTCAGGTCCTGGACCCGTTGGGCCGCTGCGTGAGCGGACTGCTGGGCAAGATGGACCTCAGGCCTGACCCAGCAGAGGCATTGCTTATGTTCTTATGTTCACCCCCTCATAGATGTTGACATCTATACAGTATAGTCTATTGAATGTTAAATGTATGCCTTTCAGCGCTATAGAAATGATAAATAGTAGTAGGATGTAGAAATAGAAATAGATACAGATATATACACATTTTTATTTGTTTTAAACACATACCATGCTTGGTCTTGTGAATATTTACCAGCAGAATACAGATGACTCTCACGGTGCATCTCCTGGTTACAAAAACCATTTCTAAGACAAAGCTCCTGTGTGTGTGTGTGTCTGATGAATGAGTTCAAAAGCTATGATCATCCTTCTTGTTCCAACAAGCAATATGGCTGACACCAGCCAACAGCTGTAAGCTCACAACTATGTGCTTTACATATCTGCATAATCAAAGAGGGGCAACGTGCCATGAACTACTATTAGAACTGTACCAATCATTTTGGCACAAGTCATGGTTGAAGTGCTGCTCTCTTCCTGAAATAGAGCAATTTTGGAAGGACTTGTAAAGCGAAATAAGTCACTGAAACCATGAGTAGATTGTTGCAGGGTTTGGCATAATAGTTTCAACTGCAGCTGGCACAGAAAAAAGCCAAGAAGGATAAGCCCTGGCATGCAGGCTGCATTAGAAGAGGCATGCACATTCATGTGGAATACAAATTTAGGCTTGGTGAAGGCACCTCTTTTAACCATTAAAGGGCACTGCAATCTGAAGCATATAATAGTAAGCAAATTCCTCACAGTCAAAGGGAGAAGAAATCAAAGAGGAGAAATTACTGTCAAAGCAAGGGCACTGTAGCACGAGCGGCCGGTCCACCAGCAAATCTAGGAAAGAGGCCAAGAGGGAAGAGCTGACTTCTAGAAGCCACTGCTTGAGAATGTCACCCCTGGGCATTCAAGCTGCCAGGCTTGTACCAGCAGATGGCTCTGATACTGGACCTAATATACTAACATTAGATGAGCAAGATCAATGTGTAAGAAAATATTCTGATTAAAGCTGGTAATAAACCTGCTGAAGTCCTCAGATGGTCGTGATATTTCTGCATGTTAAAAGCTGCCGGTGCCGAATGCAAAAGCAGCATCCTGCCATATGGAATGAAATCCACAGCCCTTTAAATAGCAGCTGACAGGTAATAACAAATGACATTCTAGGAGCTTTAGCAGCCTTTATATGCCAGATGTTTTACTGTGCATTAATTGAGCAGACAAAAGATTTCCTAGAAAGCCAAACAGTACAGTTTATGCCAATTTGTTCTGCTTTTTGCTGCTCCTTTACGTATGGAAAGATGCTTTATATCTGCATCCAACAGTGAGTTATTGCAATTGCTACACCTGTCCTGAAGATTTATTCTGTGTCCAACACAGATACATTTCATTAAAAGGCTGGCATACCAATCCATGGCACTGCTTTGTGGGAGGGGGGGGGGGGGGAGAGAATTGGCTACAGCAGCACACTGAATGAAACAGAGCAGTCACAACAATTTCAAGGCTCTAACAAAATAAAACCATTAATACCCTCTATTTAAACAACAGGATCTTTAACCTGAAAATGCTTACCAATACATGTGCATTCTGAGTCTTGCCAGTAGGTGTCACTGTAAAGCAATGGTAGCAGTGTCCTTCATCCTGGCTGCCCAAACAGCAGAAGCTGGGTTCAGCAATCTAAAATTCTTTTTACTCATTAATACAAAGCAGTCACCTTCTTGCATGACTGAGCAATTACTCGCAACAATCTAATTCTTGAGGGCTATTAGGACTTAGATCAAGAGGATTTTCTTCTATTTTGCTTCCTTTTCTTTTCCCCAGCCAGATGTATTAATAGCCAGAACCTACTGTAACACTTTTGGTCTATTTTGTATATGTCTGAAATATACTTTGGGGAAAAATGATCATCTAACATTTATTAGAAAATAATTTCTGCAAATTATAAATGCTTACGCATTGTTTTCATATTATCTCAACCTTACAGTAAAGACATGATTTTTTTCACCTGCAGGTGTTTAAATGCATATATGTTGATGGTAGGTATTTACCGATCCATTTTATATTATTTTGCTAATTGTCCAGTTAGAAACTTGCTCCGGTTGTCTGCTGTTCTCTCTTGTTCTAGTGTCTGTTTTCTGGTTTCAGTTTGGAGGTTTTGATCAGCACAGCTTCATGTCTCCAACCAATATAAATTTATGCTTTCAAATGGGTTTTGGTTCTTTAGAGAGACATTTTTATTTTCCTATGATGGAAAGATGCATGTTAGCTAAGTACGTACGATTATAAATCAAGCTGTCAGTGCTCCAGAGAAGGGAGAATAGACTGACAAGTATGCATAAGGTGCAGTTCAGGATCCAGACACTTTCTGACCCTGTTTGCCTGCTTGATGCCACCTCTAGTTTTATCCCACATACAATCAGGGCTTTTTTGTAAGATGCTACATACTGGTACTGAGAACTGCCACCTTTTTTTGCTCTCTGCTAGTTGCTCTGGGGTCCCCAAAGAGTGGTATTGGCATTACTAATGGAACCCGGATGCCCAGATGCTATTATAGAATATGATCTCACTGCCTGGTATTATGGTTCACTTACAGAACTGCCTCCTTAGTCTGCAGTATATTTTTTGCAATAAGCCAGATTTCCTAGGAGCGGGTGCTGTTAATTACCCTAACTTCTGCTCTTTAAGGTAAGCATAAATATGTGCAAGGAACAGATTTTGGCATGGTATCCATGGCTCCATGCACTTATGCTTTACTTGTGGGTATTAATTTTTTAATATGCTACAACTGAAAGATACTAACTGGACCTTACAGTTTGGTTATTTCACCAACTGTTAAATTTGTTACCAGTTTGTGTCTTTGCTGCTTGCTCAGGCTGGGCTCTCGAAGCTGCAAAGCACATGGAATTTGGATGTTAAAACATTGATTAAAATTAAACTCAGACAAAACCAAATTTTTTGGTGGCTACCTGTGCACTTACTAACATAGAGATGGAATCATAGGCGTCAGAATGGGAGGGGGGGTGGCCACAGGGACCATGGCCTCCCCAAAAATTGCCTGTGGGTGATCCAGTGGGGGGGAGGGGGGGAACATTTCTTGTGAGGCTGCGATCGACACCTTGCTACCGGCCAGTGTGCCTGCTGGCCGGCACTCTCTAACGCGCCTCTTCGCTTGCATCTACTCCTCCTGCCCACCTGCCGTGTGTCTATGTTTAACTTCTTAGAAAAGCGCTGTGCCGCCCTGCTGCAGGCCCAGTGTCTTCTCTCCACTGTGGCCAGCCCTAGCGGAAACAGGAAGTTGTCAGAGAGGGCAGGCCACAGTGGAGAGAAGATGTCGGGGCCAGCAGCAGGGCGGCGCAGAGCTTTTCTAAGAAGTTAAACGTAGACACGCGGTGGCAGGCGGGCGGGAGAAGGGAAGAGAAGCAGATGCCGACAGGGACATGCCAGAGTGCCAACCAGCAGGCATGCTGACCGGTAGCTAGGTGTAGAGAGGGAGCATTTGGGATTGGGAGAAGAGAGATATATTGGACTCAGATGAGGGAAGAAGGGAGAGATGTGAGGAATGGAGTAAGAGAGGGAGGGAATGCTGTCAGATGTGAGAGTGACAGTGAGAGATGGATTAGGGTATGGCAGAAGGGGTAGAAGAAGGACAGGGAGAGGTGGCAGAAGGGGGAGAAGAGGGAAAATAAGAGATGGATTTGGAAAACAGAGGGAGTAAGAGATGGACATTAAAGAAGGCGGGGGGGGGGCAAAATGGGGAGGGGGAGATTTGTTGGAGGGGGCAAGATGGGGAAAGGGAAAGAGATTCAGGGGAGGAGACAGAAGGGGAGGGAGAGATGGACAACATGGGGAAAGCAGAGAAGGAAGAGAAGACATGGCTAGGGAAAGGCGGAAGGGATATGAACTGGGGACTGGGAGAGGTGACAGGTGTCATACTTGGGAACACATCAGGGCCTCTGGCCATACTCTGCTGCTGCTGTCTGTGGCTTTATGAAGGAAGAAGGGCAGCTGTAAAGGAGGAGGAGGAGGAGGAGGAGACCTACTTGGATGTTTTATTGCCAGCCAGAACACAAGTACACACTCTTGGGAGGGGGCATGAACTTGGGACACAAAAGGGAGGGAGGAAGAGAGGCACTCTGGGTCAAAGGAGGGAGAGAGGGAGAGGGGTATGTTGGGACACAGGAGGGAGGGGCACATTGAGACAATGAAGTAAGGGAGCATGAACTTGGGACAAATGAGAAAGGGGGCATGAATTTGGGTCACAGAATGGAGAGAGGGGACGTGTTAGGACACAGAAGTGAGAGAGGGAGCACTAACTTGGGACACAGAAGGGAGGGAGGGGGCATGAACTTGGGACATAGGATGGAAGGATGGGGAAAAGAGATGCTGAGGTGGGGAGGGAATAGAAAGGGAGAATTGTTAAGCATGGGTATGAGTGAATGGGAAAGAGATGGTGTACATGGGGAAGGAAGAAAGAGGAGAATTATTGGACATGGTGATGGGAGAGGAGTGAGGTAGATAAAAGGGAGAAATGTTGGATGTGGTGGTGGAGAGGAAACAGTGGGACAGATGGAAATGGATGCAAGAGGGAGGAATATTGGACATGGTGGTGGAGGGAATGGAGGAAGAGATGTGGCATGGAGAAGAGAGGGGTAATAGAAGCAGAAATGTTGGACATGGGGTTGATGGGCAGGGGCGAAAGATGCTGCACACAGTTCTGGGGATAAGAGAGGGAGAAATATTGGATGTGGCAGTAGAGGGGGTGGGAGAGAGGCACCCTGGATCCCTCTCTCTTTCCCCACTCCCTTTGCAGCAAGGGAGGGAATGAGAGAGAGATGCTGGATAGTGAGAGGAAGATGTTGCACATGGGGATGGAGGAGAGAAGAAGAAATGCTGTGCAGTGGTGTGGAGGGGAAAAAGAGTGCACTTTGTGTAGTTTAATTTTGTGGTTACCATTGTGTATTATTAATAAGATTATATTGTGTGTATATGAAAAATGAATGGAAGAAATGGTGTTTACAATTAGTACTATTATTAAGGGGGGTGAGGTCTGGGGCGGGGTCTAGGGTGGAGCTTTTGGCCCCCTCCCCCCCAAAAAAAAAGCGTTCTGCTGCCTAAGGATGGAATTGTGGTCTGCCAAGTTTTTCATTCTTTCATACCCACAATAAGAATTTGGGGGGGGGACCATTTGAATGCAAGACTATTACTGCAATCTCATGTGGATATAGCTATAAGAAAAGTGTTTTTAAGATTACAAAAGTTGCATGCAATCCGGAGTGATTTTTTGAACCATAATTCAGATCGATTGTCCAAGCATTGGCGCTTAGCACTCTTGATTATTGTCATTTTATTTATCTGGGCTGTCCTCAGTATTTACTACAATGATTGCAAATAGCACAGAATTCAGCTGTCTGGCTGATATTTTCATTAAAGAAGTATGGCCATGTTCCTGAATACTACTTACAATTACATTAGTTACCTATCTGAGCTAGAGTACAGTGTAAATTTGTGTTTGTGGTCTTTAAGGTTTTGCACAAGTCATCTTATTTGGCTGAGCGATTCACACTAATCATTTTGGTTTTCATGGCCGACCAATTTGTAGATAGAGAAGTTGTTGGCATTTTAAGCAATGCGATTTTAGAGGGAAATACTGGATCATTGGTTCTGTACTGAATCATACTTAGCTTTTAGGCGGTAGGTAAAAACATGTGTGTAAAAAATGTTAAGTATAATTGGTGTTGTTAAATAAGTTTCAAGTTTATTAAAAAAAAATGTAAAACGCTTAATCAGGTTTCTAATATAAAAATTACATAAAAACAAATTAAAAGTTAAATGTTTCTTGAGAATGTATATGCCCAATGTTACCTTGGTCTTCTCTAATTGTAAACTACTCTGAACTTGTCGGTTGTTGCGGTATACAAAGAATTATTATTATGTTAGCGTGTGTTTAAAGAACATGGTCAGATCACGCGATGTGAACTTTGTACACTGACTTAATGAGATCGTCACATCAGAATATGATCAAACAACAACGTCATTGCATGTTTGATTAAGTCCCTGAAGAGAAATAGGAGAACCGAAATGTTTCACAAAAACCAGAGAAGGCAAAAGGCAGAGATGACCAAGGGGATAAGGATGGTAGTGGACACTTAGGCCCTCTTTTACTAAGGTGTGCGTTAGCGTTTAGTGCACCCTAATTTGATTAGCGCACGCTAATCGGTTAGCACACCTTAGTAAAAGAGGGGGTTAGAGGGGCATTTTCAAAACATACGCATAAGGCCGATCTAGACGTATGGTGCTAAATGTCCAACGTTGGCAGTAAGAAAATACCTATTTTCGAAAGGCAAAGCACCATACGTCTAGAAATAATTTTTTTTTTTTTTTAATCCTCTAACTGGACATCCAGGCCATTGGGACACCCAGACCACCAGGATATCTATCTTTATATCGTATTTTTGACCAAAATTTTGTCCAAGTCCCAAACGCCCAGAACAAGACCATTTGGACATGGGAGGGGGCCAGAGCAGTGAGACACCTTAGAGGGCACTGCTGTGAACTTCACATAGAGAGTGCCAGATAAACATCTCACCAGAACTCTCTTATAGGTTATGGTGAGGCCCCCCCCAACCCACCTGTCTACAACCCCAATAGCCCTTATGGCTACAGGTGTCACCTATAGTAGGATTTTGGTAGGATCACACTATTCACCATAAATGTAGTATTTAGAGTGGCTTATGCGGCTGGGCCCTCTCTATGGCTCACTAGCCCACCCGGCAGGCTACTTAAGATACCTGTGTGCAGCTCTACTAGGCTTTCCTATACCAGGTGCTGATGTTCTGGAAACAGGTATGTACATTTGTATTCTGATCTTTGTTGGTGTGAGGGGGTCAGTGAGCACTGGGGTAGCATGGGGGTGTCTTTGATGCATGCAGTGGTCATCTGGTCAGTTTGGGCACCTTTGTGGCAATTAGAACCTTCTAAAACAGGCCTACGGTAGTTCCAAACGTATAAGTTCCGTCCAGGATGTCTTGCAAAATGTTTGATTATTGCTGCAAGATGTCCATGTCTAACCTGCCTCTGAGACTCATCCATAACACACCTCCATCACGCCCATCTCATGCTCTGAATATACAGAGGCTGGAACACCTCGTTAAACGCACAGAAATATGGTTTTGATTATCAGCACTAGGACATCCTAGCGATTAGAACGTCCAAGTGCCAATTTAGGATGCTTTTGGGATGTCTATGTTTTTTGATTATGAGCCCAATACTCAGGTTAATAATTTATTGATGACCCAACATGGCTGCGTTTCGGCAAGTGACTTTGTCAAGAATCCTTAATTCTCTATGAGAGTGAGCTCAACATGTTTTCAAAACGCTAAGCTCCTCACACATAAAAATTGATCCAAAAATTGATTCACCTTTCAGAAAGGTGACTATGAACACGTGAGCCTGTGAAATCTTTCTGTGTCTTTAATTCTCTATGAGCTTACTGTCAAAGAGAATTAAAGACCCCTGATGAAGTCACTAGATGAAATGCAGCCATGTCAGGTCATCAATAAATTATTAACCTGAGCATGGCTCCAGTGACATCCTTATACTCTTGGACAGGGGTGCCCAATATGTCGATCGCGATCGACCGGTTGATCAGGAAGGCAACGTGAGTCGATTGTGGAGCCCATCCCAGGCTCCATGATAGACTCGTGTTGCCGTCTCGATCTACCAGGCCGATCAGCCTTCCTCTCCCCGACATTACCCACCACAGTCCCAGCAGAAGCGTCGGACCGACCAGCATTCCGCTACCAGACGTCAATTCTGACGGAGAGGAAGTTCTGGGCCAGCCAATTGCTGTCTGGCTGGCCCAGAACTCCTCTCCAAAGTCAGAATTGACGTCGGGGAGCGGAATACTAGTCAGCGCTGACGCTTCTGCAGGGAGAGCTTGGGGCGGCAGTGGCTTGGGGGCCTGTTCCCCGATGGCGGTAGCGACGACGGTGGCAAACCTAGTGGCTTGAGGGTCTGTTCTCTGATGGCGATGGCGGCAAACCTAGTGGCTTGGGGGAGGGCAGGGAGAAAGAAAGAAAGGGGGCAGGCAGGGAGATAGAAAGAAGGGAGGCAAGGAGACAAAGAAAGAAGGGAAACAGAAAGAAAAGGGGAACAAGGAGTCAGAAAGAAAGGGGGCATGGAAAGAGAGAGAAAGAAAGGGAGGCAGGAAGACAGAAAGAAAGAAGGGGGCAGGGAGATAGAAAGAAAAAGTTTGGGGAGAGAATGAGGTCTGGAGGAGAGGAAACATATAGGAAGCTGAAAGAAGGGAAGAAATATTGGATGCACAGTCAGAAGAAGAAAGTGCAACCAGAGACTCATGAAATCACCAGACAACAAAGGTAGGAAAAATGATTTTATTTTCAATTTCGTGATCAAAATGTGTCCATTTTGAGAATTTATATCTGCTGTCTATATTTTGCATTATGGCTCCCTTTTACTAAACCACAATAGCGGTTTTTAGTGCAGGGAGCCTATGAGCGTCGAGAGCAGCGTGGGGCATTCAGCGCAGCTCCCTGCGCTAAAAACTGCTATCGCGGTTTAGTAAAAAGGGAGGGGTATATTTGTCTATTTTTGTATGGTTGTTAATGAGGTGACATTGCATAGAGTCATCTGCCTTGACCTCTTTGAAAAGAAACCCGGAATATGAAAGATAATTAACATTTTCTCTGCGTACAGTGTGCTTTGTGTTTTCTTTAAAAAATTTTATTGTTGGTAGATCATTTTGATTTGGTCATTTTAAAAGTAGCTTACAAGCCCAAAAGGTGTGGGCACCCCTGCTCTTGGCTGCCTTCTTCTCTGATTAACTCCCTTGCCATTCCAGATGTGGCTTGTTTGCAGCCCCATCTGTAGACAAAAGCTTCCATTTCCTATTGCCTGCATTTGATATTCAGATTTGATTAACGCCCTATGCCATTCTAGATGTGGCTTGTATACAACTCCATCTGTAGACAGAAGTTCCAGTTTCCTATTGGCAGTATTCAGATTTGCAAACTGATTTTTCTGCTTTGCTACAATATCTGTAAATGTCTTGGAAGCAGAAAAACATCTGCCAGGGACAAAACAGCAATAGCTATTTGTATCGTATTATATGTTAATGGAGTTAAAATCATTAATAAACCAAACAAATGATAAAAAATAACAAACGTTTTGGTGTTTCTGCTGTTTCATCTGCATTCTGAAAAATTGGGAGTTTTCCTCCATAGATGTATAAACGGAATCAGACATGGCCAAGAGTTCTTTATTGCTTCATAACTAAGTTAGAGGCCCCAAGAAATGGAAAACCACACTGTCACTGCTCTGATTAGCAATTATCTTTCCATTTTAGAATGCAGGAGGCCCAATTTGTAAACAGCAGGCATGAATTAACCACCTAATTATTTTTGAAAAATTTAATAGAACTGCACGTAAGTTTGTGATAAGACAAGTCCATTATTCATTCATCACTATAAATTCAATTGTAAGCATGGTGAACTGAAAAATGAAAATCCACAGTATAATTGTAATCATAAATTCCATTTATCCATAATCAGATACTCGCCCATGGGTGGAGTTTATTAGACTGCACATTGGAAACACAATACTAATAATAACTCAAAAAATCGTGGAATATATCGTTTACAGCTGTGTTTGTGCTTAACATATAGGAGTGTATCAAGATGGCTAGCTAGTATTCTATAAAGGAAAGTAGGCTCCTTAACTATCAAACACAAGTGTTCCAAAGGCCACTTTAAGCCAAGACTAAAGAATTACTGGACATATGTCCTGTCTGTCCAAATTAGATTGTAAGCTCTACTGAGCAGGGACCATCTGTTGCATGCTGAATGTACAGCACTGCATATGCTTTTCAGTGCTCTAGAAATGATAAATAGTAGTCAGCAGTTTTAAAGCCACTGTCTACTGGAGGATGAGTTTAACCCAGATATTTAATGCTGGGACAGTGAGAGGGGATATTCAGTGATATTGTGTGCATTAACGTAGCTAGGGAGGTTGACGCCTGGCATCACCACACCAAGTGTCCCCTCCCCTGCTCTTCCCCACCACTTGAGCACCCCATGCCCTGTGACCTGTTTCTATGTTAAGCAGCTAGTGTAGATTCTTTTACTAAGGCAAAACAAAGAAAAGTCCGAGTCTGCAGTGATTGTTAAACAACAAAAAACCAAAAGAGACTGGAAAAGCGATGCACAAGATGTCAGAACTTTTTTGAAGTCAACAGAATGTTGTAGCTCAAAGAATGGTTCACTTGGATTAGAAACCTGGAGCCGACATGGTCCATGTTTCAAAAAACAGTTCTTCGATTTGGGTTACAATTAATAGGATATTGGGTACCTCCATATCCATGTCTTACGATGTGGTTCTCTTTGGAACTATACTGCAACCCAAGTCCCTAATTCCTGTAGCTGAGAATAAATTACTTCTTGTAATGACTGGGATTGCTATACAAATGATCACAAAAATTGGAAGAATTGCGATAGACTGAATCACACCTTTTGGTGGGAATCCCTGTGCTTGTGTTATCGATACGAATGTATGAATTCAGAAATAAAGGGTTATGGTAAAAATTTTAATAAGATTTGGGGCCCTTTAGCAAATTTTGTATCCACCAATCAATAATCCAAGCCTTCCATTTTGTATGCACTTTGTATGTTATTAAAATGAATAAAGAATTTATTTTTAAAAAAGAAAGAAAGAAAAACACTTCTTCCTCAAGGGTCTGAGATCTTATATGTCTCAAAAGTGGGAACCAAATGGGGTGCAACAATTTGAAGAAGTTTCTGCAAGCCCTCTGCAGAGGGAAAAAGCCTGTTGCAAGGAGGAGCAGCCCTGCCTGAATAGATTTTCAGCAGCAGGTGGGGGTGGGGGTGGGGGTCAGCTTCAGCTTCACACCTCCCTCCGCTCCGATTACCTGTCCTAGGGAAGGACTTACAGAAACTTCCTCAAATTGTCAGCCCCCTGAGGAAGAAGTGTTTTTTTTGAAAAACAGACCATGCAGTCTCTTTTGGTTCTTTTACTACGCCAGTGTGTCTCAAACTTTTTTTTTTTTTTAGCTCTGGCACACTAAATGGAGCAAATGTTTTCATGGCACATTATACTTGAAATTATAAAATTGCAAAACCAACAAAAAATTAAATTTGAGAGTTATTTATTTAAAGTTCTCTAATCTATGGATGAGTAATTGTATCAACGGTGGAACTAAAGTTGATAGAATTGCTAATCAATGCGATGAATTTGCTAGTTTTTTTTTTTTTAGTGCAAATTAACAAAAAATGTGGCTTGATGGTCGACAAGATCACCATAAAAAAATGAGACTTGTGAGCAAAGAGTATCATTTATAGCAGTGCCCTCAGATACCTGAGCTGTTCTTCATCAACGAAGGCTTTTAAACAGCTTTAACAGGTTAGGGGTTATCTTTCATCGGGTTCTGCTGTATATTTAAAGTGCAAATTTTAGTGTATAGCTAAAGAAATTCTAGTACGAACTTAAAGATAGAAGACAGCACTTATCTTTAGAGTGTTGTCTTTTGCCCAACGGGACCCGTTTTGCCGATTTTTCGGCTTCTTCAGGGGTCGTGCTGAATTACTAGAATGAATATGGTGAAAATACAATATTGTGATTAGTCATGCTGTTAAAAATACTCCTAAAATTATAATAATAGAACGGCGGTACTTACTGGGCAGCTTATACTGATTCCTTATCAGAGTTGAAAAATGGCGCTTGCAAAGTAAGAACGCCACGCATGCGCTTTATGTACTATCTCATTAATTATTCATATGATTAATGCGCGGGCCGAACTACTCTTTTGAATACTTTAAATACTTTTAAGCTCTATGGGAATCTTATGGGATTAAAGATAGAAACTAGACGGATGTTAATTCATAAGAATGAATTTAGAAAAATGAAGTTAGAAAAATGAATTCCACTCCATTGTGCTGTTAAGTCCTGCCGGTTTCATAGTGCCTAGTTTGAAGATCCATCGGGATTCTTTTTGTAAGAGTAATCTTTTTCGATCTCCTCCTTTTTTGTTTACTAAGATCTTATCAAAACAAAAACATCTAAGGTCCAAAAATCTATGTTGCAACTGCAAGCAATGTTCGATTTCAAATGTTTTTATTTTCTTCTCTCTTCCTTTTTCCTCTCCAGGATTTCTATACAATCCGCATTAGGATCTCTTAGTACCTTATCGAATTTAGTTTGATATATGCTGTATGCTTATTTTATGGTACTAGTGATTGGTCCTGTACTACCTTTTCTCTTATTTTTCAAAAGTTTGAAGAATCTGTCCCTCTCTACTCTCTCTATGCCCTTCATGATCTTGTAAGTCTCTATCATATCCCCTCTAAGTCTCCTCTTCTCCAGGGAAAAGAGTCCCAGTTTCTCCAATCTCTCAGCGTATGAAAGGTTTTCCATCCCTTTTATCAGACGTGTCGCTCTCCTCTGAACCCTCTCGAGTAACGCCATATCCTTTACTGGGAGGGGTCCCCCCGACCCCCACTCACAGGAACAGTTTTTAGGTGGCGCGCCAATGTCCCACGCAGTTTTGTTACAGAACCGGCACCTCTTTAGGCTCAAAAGATTCTCATTGTCTAAAGATTGACGTGTCATATCGTCACTGATCTTCTACTTATTAGGCATAAATTCCTTTAATCAATGATTTTATGTATTTACTAGTCATTAAGCCCGTTACATTAACGGGTGCTAGAATATGTCTATCTGTCTTTCTTTCTTTCTGTGTCTCTCCCTGCCCCTGTCTCTTTCTTCGTCTCTCTCCCTCCCACTGTCTGTCTTTCTTTCTGTCTGTCTCTCTCCCTGGCCCCCTTTGTCTGTCTGTGTTTCTTTCTTTCTGTCTCTCTTCCTGCCTGCTGTCTTTCTGTGTGTCTGTTTTTCATTCTCGTGCGCTACCTGCCTATCTTTCTGTCTCTCTCCATGTCCCCCTTTTTTCTCCCCCCAAAGCAAACCAAGATTGCTCCCTGGCCCCCTTTCCCCCCTCCCCCACTTCCCTGTGCAGCAACAGCAGCATTCCCCCCTTCTCTGTGTAGCAGCAACAGCATTCCCCCTTCCCTGTACAGCAGCAGCATTCCCTCCTTTTCTCTTATTTTTCAAAAGTTTGAAGAATCTGTCCCTCTCTACTCTCTCTATGCCCTTCATGATCTTGTAAGTCTCTATCATATCCCCTCTAAGTCTCCTCTTCTCCAGGGAAAAGAGTCCCAGTTTCTCCAATCTCTCAGCGTATGAAAGGTTTTCCATACCTTTTATCAGACGTGTCGCTCTCCTCTGAACCCTCTCGAGTAACGCCATATCCTTTACTGGGAGGGGTCCCCCCGACCCCCACTCACAGGAACAGTTTTTAGGTGGCGCGCCAATGTCCCACGCAGTTTTGTTACAGAACTGGCACCTCTTTAGGCTCAAAAGATTCTCATTGTCTAAAGATTGACGTGTCATATCGTCACTGGATCTTCTACTTATTAGGCATAAATTCCTTTAATCAATGATTTTATGTATTTATAAATATTAATTTATGTACAGTACTTTAAAAGAGTACTTAGCTTTGTGGTCTCTAAAATAAGGTTATGGTCACCTAAGAGAGGGACATGTTCGTAAATCTCTGCTAGGGCACTTTTTGTTCTGTTTTATTTTCTTGCATTTCTTTTTCACTTTCCTTTAAAAGAAAATCTATGCCCAAATCTCTTTCTATCTTTTTCTCCCCCAGTTTTAAGATGGTTTCCTTCTCTAAGGTCCTTTTTATCAAGCTGCCCTATCAAATATTGCACAGCAAATGCATCGAAGCCTATTCAGTCCCTATGGGCTTCAGTGCATTTACTGTGCCAGACCGAGCTGATAAAAGAGAGCCTAAATGCATTTCAGTGCCTGAAGCCTGGACAGCAGCATCTATGAAATAGTAGGTGCAATCAAGGAGTTTAAGCATTTAGATATAATAAACATGAGTATCTCTATGAGGTAAAGCTAAACAAAAAAAGGTGGATCTTAAGGATTTTCTTTGTTTTAGCTTTCAACTAAAATGTCTATATTTTCCCACAGAACTTCTGCCTTAAAGCAATCACATATATCCTAAATTTGATACCTTGTATTCTATTGGAATAGAAATAAAATGCTGAATGCATGATACAGAAGTTTATTGAGCAGCTTACAAGGGTGTCAGGTCAAAAGCGCGCCAAGGGTGTCAGGTCAAAAGCGCGCCGGGACAAAGGCGCGCCCAGACAATTGAGCACAGCGCGGAGGCGCGCGCCGCTCAAAATTTCTGTTTTTAGGGCTCCGACGTGGGGGAGTGGGGGTTGAACCCCCCCACTTTACTTAATAGACATCGCGCCGCGTTGTGGGGGGTTTGGGGGGTTGTAACCCCCCACATTTTACTGAAAACTTCACTTTTTCCCTGCTTTTAGGGAAAAAGTTAAGTTTACAGTAAAATGTGGAGGGTTACAACCCCCCAAACCCCCCATAATGCCGGTGCGATGTCTATTAAGTAAAGTGGGGAGGTTCCCCAACAAAATCCCCCGTCAAAGCCCCTAAAAACAGTAATTTTGAGCGACGCACGCCTCCGCGCTGCACTCGATTTTCCGGGCGCGCCTTTGTCTTTCGCGCCGTTGTCTATGAACCGCTTACAAGTCATAATAAAGATCTCTATCTGGATAGAGTTGTACTGGGGGATCCTACAATCAGGGCTTCCCAAACCTGTCCTCTGGAATTTCCCAGCTGTTTGGGTTTTCGGGATATCCACAATGAGTAGGCATGAAATAAATTTGCAAATGCTGGGTCTCTAGTGCATGAAACTTTGGCTCATGCATATTCATTTGGGTTATCCTAAAAACCCAAGCGGCTGGGAGGGTCCTGGGAACAAATTTGAGAAGCACTGCTCTAAATTCTTTTTTCTTGCTCCAGTTTAGAATGCAAGACATGCCACGCGGAGTCAGATCAGGGGCCCCTCGAGCCTAGCAGCCTGTCTCTGGTGAAGGCTAATCAGGGCCACTTGAAGTTGTCTTGTATTATGCAATGTTTGTACTGAATGAAAGGAACAGACTATATGTAAGACTGTCAGGAGCCTTTTGTGATGTTGGACTGCTGAAGATGATTTTGGGTGTGCCACGAGAGATTCCAGAATTTTTGCTTTATTTTTTTTTTTAAAAAATCCCTTCATAAGAATACACTAGAATAGATGACATTTGCCTCGCATACTCAAGAGTCTGTGTAAAGACACAACACCCCAGATAAGCATCATTCTTTGATGTGATTGGTCCTTGAAAACTAACAGCAAGTAACTTTAGTTTTATTTTTTTTAATGCAGGTAGTTATTCTAACTTGAGCAACAAAGCAATCAAGGCTTTGATACTGTTTGGATCTTCTTATTACATTACATTACTTATATTCCGCCTTTACCTTGCAGTTCTAAGCGGATTACAGTGTAAGACAGCTGGACATATCCAGGAAGTTACAATTCAGGGGAAGTATAATAGGCGTAGAATAGAGGGGGATAGCTGGGGTTTTCTAGGAAGTTATAATTGAATGATGCTTACATAACAACCAAGCCTAATCCCTTCTCCTAAATTGTAATTTCTTATCTTTACGAACTGGATTTTCAGCCCTGATAGAAATTAAATTTTAAAAAAAGAGAACGACTGGAGATGATGGATGATGAAATGTGTGTTTGCTTGTCGACCATCAAGCCACATTTTTTGTTAATTTGCACTAAAAAAAAAAAATTTGTATAGAAATCCTGGAGAGGAAAAAGGAAGAGAGAAGAAAATAAAAACATTTGAAATCGAAATCGAAAAATAAAAGAACAAGAGGGCATTCGGAAAAGTTGAAAGGGGACAGATTCAAAACGAATGCTAGGAGGTTCTTCTTTACCCAACGTGTAGTGGACACCTGGAATGCGCTTCCAGAGGGCGTAATAGGGCAGAGTACGGTATTGGGGTTCAAGAAAGGATTGGACAATTTCCTGCTGGTAAAGGGGATAGAGGGATATAGATAGAGGATTACTGCACAGGTCCTGGACCTGTTGGGCCGCCGCATGAGTGGACTGCTAGGCACGATGGACCTCAGGTCTGACCCAGCAGAGGCATTGCTTATGTTCTTATGTTCACTCATGTTGGGGGTGAGCATGAACACTTGTCTGGTTGCTAACAGTAACAGTTTTTAGGCGGCGCGCAGAAGTCCTGTGCAGGATTGTTTGTACGCAATTGTCGGTGCGGCAATGTCCTGCGCGGTTTTGATGCATCACCATGGTGACACTGAGGATCTGGTTTGTACTAACTACTGAGGAGGTGCGCAATTGTTCTACTAGAGGCAGTATACCTAAATCTGTTACATAGTGGCTTTTTGCCTCATTAAAAATATATTAAAAAAGGAAGGTGCTGTTACTAACAGAGATTTGGGCATAGATTTTTTTTTTTACAGGAATACAAAAGCAGTATCGGTAACATAGTTACCAACAGGTCTATCGGTTTTATCTGATTGCTAAAAACCCTGTTTTTTTTTCTTTGCATGGCCAAGCAATGTTAGTGCATCAATCGCTTGGCTACTTTGCATGGGGATTTAGCTAATTTGCATGGTTGGATTGGAAAATGGGTGATCGGGGGGGGGGGGGGAGGTGGAAACATGCGGTGAGCTGTTATGTGAATCGCATGTTTTGTGAATCGCATGTAAAAGCAATCGTCATTAAAGCTGTGAAAACCTTAAGATAAAAAGATGTTTTATGATCTTCTGGAAACTCAGAACTATCAAAAGATATTTTGATTTTGTTTCTTTCAGAATTTTGGTACAGTCTCTAATTCTGTCTGTCCTCGACTATTGTAATATCGTCTATCTTGCATCATTTAAGAAAAATTTACAACGTATTCGATTAGTACAAAATACGGCAGTACGCTTAATTCCCTTCCCCTTCCTGTGATCTGGCATCACTGTCCTCCCCTTCCCTACTTTCTTCCCACAGAGGTCTGGCATCTTCTTAAAGGGGATGGAACTCCTCTCGTATGAGGAAAGACTAAAAAGGTTAGAGCTCTTCAGTTTGGAAAAGAGACGGCTCAGTTTGGAAAAGAGATGGCTGAGGGGAGATATGATTGAAGTCTACAAAATCCTGAGTGGAGTAGAACGGGTACAAGTGGATCGATTTTTCAGTCCGTCAAAAATTACAAAGACTAGGGGACACTCGATGAAGTTACAGGGAAATACTTTTAAAACCAACAGGAGGAAATATTTTTTTCATTCAGAGAATAGTTAAGCTCTGCAATGCCTTGCCAGAGGTTGTGGTAAGAGTAGATAACATAGCTGGTTTTAAGAAAGGTTTGGACAATTTCCTGGAGGAAAAGTCCATAGTCTGTTATTGAGAAAGACATGGGGGAAGCCACTGCTTGCCATGGATTGGTAGCATGGAATGTTGCTACTCCTTGGGTTTTGGCCAGGTATTAAGGACCTGGATTGGCCATCGTGCAAACGGGCTACTGGGCTGACCCAGTAAGGCTATGTTCTACCCTTTCCTTCCCATCTCCACAGTCCAGCATCTCTGTACTACCTTCTCTCCTAACATAATCTGGCTCTTTTTCACCCTGTGTTTTGCAGTGTTGCACTCTTCGGGCCATGGAGTGTGAGTGTGAGTGAAGTAAACATACTGCCTTCAGGGACTCCAGAAGCTTTTCCTTTGCTAAAGCTTCCTGTTCCCATGATAGGAATCTGTAGCAAAGGGAAAGCTTCCAGGGCTGCCGAAAGCAGCATATTTACTCCACTCACGCCGCCTGTGGCCCGAAGGGTGCATTGCTGGAAACAAACGGTAAAAAAGTACTGGATCCTGACTGTGGAAGGGGATGATATTCTATACAGGCTCTGCAGGCTGCCCCAGAGGTCTCGGAGAGCCGCCATTGGCTCGTGGGCCTTGCAATAAAGACCACTAGACTAAGCAATTTGGGTGCCGGCTTCAAGGCAGAGAATAGCAAGGTAACCATGCACTTGAAATCATAAAAATATGTATCTCATAATAATCCCTGATGAGCACTGATATACTGAGATGTGCAATGGTGTTCTTTAATAAGGAGTTGACCATTGTCTTTTTTGTACACATGCAATTTCATCAGTTGAATCCTCTCCTTTTTCAGTTTTAGATGCAATGAATTTATAAACCATATTCATTTTATTGGGAGCATCATTTTTTAGATAACAGAAATCCCCAGAAATAACAGACATTGTACTTGGACTGTAACGATAGTCACTGCTGCTGGTGAGGGTTTGATGTCGGAGAGCTAATCTTAAAAATCAAAATAGCTTTGGACTTGTGGATAGACTGCTCTGCTGAGTGAGATCCGTGGTAGGCTAGACAGAGGCCGGGTGGTTCTGGCAGTTTCCATGGATCTCTCAGCAGCTTTTGATGTGGTAGATCACACCCCTGTCATTAAAGAATTATCTGACATCAGTCTCAGAGGTATAGTTCTTCAATGGCTTGTCTCATTTCTTCTAATGATTCATTTTCAGGCCCTCAAACTTTACCCTATGGTATTCCACAGGATTCTACTTCTTCAGGTCAACGTTTCTCTCAGTCCCTTGGTCATCCTCATCCAAGATTTTTGTATCAAGATGTTTCTTTTTGCTGACAACGTTCTCCGGATTGCTTATACTGATCCCTTCAATATTGATCTGTCACAGCTGTAGCAATGTTTACGCTCTGTTACATCTGGTTGCTAATTAACCATTTACTCCTGTAATCTATAGAGGTCACCCAAATTTGGGCCCAGATCCCAGATCTGTGCATTAACTAATTAGTCAATTAAGTGCTAACAATCAATTATTAGCATTAATTGGCAGTAATTAGGAGTTACATTCAGGTCCACCCTATACCTGATTTTATAACATGCATGCCTAAATTTTATAGCACGCAACTCCAAAGAGGAAGTGGACATGGAAGGGGCACAGGCGAGTCATGGCTCTTCTCCAAAATGTAACTCTTCCCCTCTCTGGTACTCTAAGCTCTAACCTCTCTTCTTACTTACTTATATAATTCCATTGGAGTTCCGTTCTATCCCAAACCCTGTAAACCGTGTCGAGCTCCACTTTGTGGAGATGATGCGGTATATAAACCCAGTTAGTTTAGTTTATTCCAAGAAATTAGGTGCAATATCATAAAATACCTGCGTTTGAGTGCCTAACAGCCATGGGCTGGGTGGCAGCATTTACGCCAGCCTTTGGCAGTTATAGGGGTTAGTTTTTGGAATGGGGCAGTTTTTAGGGAGGCAGTTTGTGAGTTTGGAAGAGTAATGACTTCCAGCTTTTAAATTGTCTTGCCATATTCACTCTATCTACATTTCTGTGCTGCAGAAGCTGGAACTCTTTTTCCCACAGAAATGCATTGGATCTTTTTTTTGGGGGGGGACGACTTATTTCTCAGGACCCCCCCAGTTCAGTCTGGCCAATTTTCAAAATTGTGCCTTTTTACTGGTTTCCCTTTATGCCAAATTTCATCCTATTCCATTTAATTTTTAAAGAGTTATTTTGGGTTGCAAAGAATAAAAATTTTGGGTTGGAAAGAAAAAAAAAAATGCAGAACAGTTTTGTTTCAATAAAGAACTGAGAGAAAGATTTGCTTTTCTTATGTTTTAGCACCTGCTTTATAAGAAATTAACCTCAGCAACAAAGTATGGAACTGTCTTGCTCTATGTTCTATCACAATACTGTGCACCTATGGGGACAGACAGCACAGAGGCCTTTCCCAGCTACTCACCTTAGCTGAAAAGCACATTGAAATTGTAATTATGGGAAGGTCTCATCTGGTAGACTCATCTGTGAGCTTGAGTTACTGAAATTAGCAAGGCTAATTTAATGTCACTATTCAAAACAGTGCAGTTCTGGAATTTCCTAATGGCCTTAGGAGAAGTCTTTATGCCTAGTACAATCTTTGCTTCATTCTTACCTAAATTCCTTCTCATACATTTTTGTGAATGCCCTGTTTTGTAGCCAACACAAACTTTGCCCAGTAAAATAATGTAAGGAACTGGGAATGAAAGGAGATTAGCTGTTCCCTGCTCCTGTTATTTTAAAGCAGAAATAACTTTGGCTTCTACTGATTCACAGACAAAGCTTGAAATGCAAAGCATGCTCAGCCCCGGCTTCAGCATGAAAGGGGCCTTAAAATATGCCGGAGTGCAAGTAATGGACTTATTAAAAGGAAGAAAGACCCCACTTTTCACAGAAACCCTGGCCCTTTAGTCCTGTCATATCAATAATCTTGCCTAAGAATTCCATTCTATGCACTTTTCTTCTCTAAAACACTCTCGCTAACTCATAAGGACTATACCATGCAAGACTGTAAAAAGCTGATTTATGCTAATTTCTGGAGCAGAAGGTATTCTAGCATTCCAACAGGACAAAGTACTGAACTATGCAGCTGCATTCTCATCAAGCATTCTAAAGCTGTAATTTTAACACTAATTTATCAATAAAACACACTCAATGTTTTTCCTCTCCAGAAAATAGCAGCTCATGTTAGTTAATTGTTAGTTGGTATGACTACAATGCTTGGGAATGTATGGTATTTCTAATTACGACTGAGTATTTTAAGTGGAAAAATGTTTCTGTGTAGATGGAAAAAAAAGGACACATGGATTTGATTTCAATTTCATTAGTCAGACCTTGACTTCAACCTGTTGCAGGGTCCAATGGGAGAGAAAATTGATCTCTTAACCTTCCAGAGCTGCTTTCCCATTGGATTTTTCTACAAACTGAAGATAAGTTCTCACCAGGACAACTGAAATTAATATGTAAGCCCTACATTTTCTTAAGGCTGTAGTTACTAATGTGCAAAAAAACATTAGCATATGTTACTTTACCATGGGTTCCATTTGATGCACTGGGTCCTAAATACAGTGGAACCTTGGTTTACGAGCATAATTCGTTCCAGAAGCATGCTCGTAAACCAAATTGCTCGTATATCAAAGCAAGTTTCCCCATAGGAAGTAAGGGAAACTGCTTTTATTGGTTCCACCTCCTTCCCCCCCCGAGGCTACCGGCGCTGCTCCATTCTCCCCCCCCTTGAGGAATCCGACGCTGTTCCAAACCCCTCCCCGCAATCCGGCTTCCCCCTCCCCTGCGAACCGGCATCCTCCCCCCACTCGCGTTGCCCCCCCTCCACCGCGATCCTACTTCCCCCCGCCAAGCACATCAATGACACCTCCTTTACCCAACTTGGCACCAGTGCCAGTGCCCGAAGATCCTCCCTCTTCTGGCATGGCCTGGGCTGGGCGATGCGTTGGAGATCCTCCCTCTTCTGGTCTGGGCTGGGCTGGACTGGCTTTGAGCATTTGCACATGCTCAAAGCCTTCTGGTCTCGCTCTCTCCGAGATTGAGAGGAGACCAGAAGGCTTTGAGCATGCGCAAATGCTCAAAGCCAGTCCAGCCCAGCCCAGACCAGAAGAGGGAGGATCTCTGGCGCACCGCCCAGGCCGCACCAGAAGAGGGAGGATCTTCGGGCACCGGCACTGGTGCCAAGACGGGGTAAAGTTAGTGTCATTGACGTGCTCGGGGGGAGAAAGTAGGATCGCGGTGGAGGGGGGGCAACGCGAGCGGGTGGTGATGCTGGATCATGGGGGGGGGGGACACGCTCGTACAGCGAGGCAAGCTCGGTTTACGAGGCACCAAGTTTGCAAATGTTTTGCTTGTCTTGCAAAACACTCGCAAACCGGTGTACTTGTAAACCGAGGTACCACTGTACTAATAACAGTAACATAGTAAATGACAGTAGATAAAGACCTGAATGATCCATCCAGTCTGCCCATAAGTTAAACGCATAAAAAAATACATGATTAGATTAACTTGTCTTTTCTTTGATATTTCTGGGCCGTAGACTGTAATGTCTGGTATTGTCCAAGGGTTCCAAATGCTGAAGTTACCGTCCAAGCTCATTCCAGCCTATCCAACCATCCCATTGTTTGCAGGACATCTACCGTAAAGTCTGACCAATAACATCCTCCTGTTCCATATTAGTGGAGTTCACATTGATGCCCACCCCAGCCCATCCTACACCCAATCACTGTATATGGAACACAGACCGTGCAGGTCTGTCCAATACCGGCCTTAGTTCTTTACTTTACATCCTTCATTTTCTAATTAGAGATCCTCTATTTTTATCCCACACTTTTTTGAATTCTATCACCATTTTCTTCTCCACCACTTCCCTCGGGAGAGCATTCTAGGCATCCACCACCCTCTCTGTGAAGAAGAACCTCCTCACATTGCTCCAAAGTCTTCCTCCTATAACCTCAAATTATGCCCTCTAGTTTTACCATTTTTTTCTTCTCTGGAAAAGATTTGGTTCTATATTAATGTCTTTCAAGTATTTAAACATCTGTATCATATCTCCTCTGTCCCTCCTCTCCCCCACAGTATACATATCTAGGTCTTCCAGTCTCTTCTCTACTTTTTTTGGTTCAAACCTCTTACCATTTTCATCGCCTTCCTCTGAACTGCTTCAAGTCTTTTTATATCCTTCGCCAGATATGGTCTCCAAAACTGAACACAATACTCCAAGTGTGACCTCGCCAACGACTTATACAGGGGCATCAACACCTCCCTTCTTCTGATGGTTAGTACACAGTGACACAGTGACTCACATGTTAGTAACTTTTATTTATATGAAGGCTTGCCCCAACAAAAAAGGACATCCTTGTTGCCATATTTATATCTATTGGATCAATTGGAAATGGTGGCCATACAGGAATTTTAGGGGCCCTTTTACAAAGCTGTTTACCACAGCAATAAATGGCTTACAGCTAAGCGTGTTAAGGCATCCTGTGGTAATCTGAGGATGCTACCAATAACAGGAGCAGAGAGTGAGCATGTTCTGCACTAATTGGTTAGCAAGTGGGCATTGCCACATGCTAACCAATACACTAGGTTGAGTCTCCACTGTTTATGAAATAGGTGCCGGTAATGCTCATGTGCTAATGGGAAAATTAGCCCATGACCATTAATACAAAATATAGGAAAATTAGCATTAGCACATGGGAATGACCTGTATAAGGGCGTGCTACGTCAACAGCCCCTATAAAGGAATAAGAGAATGGAATCTTAAAGTGCTGAGTCCAGAAATTCAATGTCATACTCTAGCCAGCATTTTGCACTGAATTTCCAGTTTAATTTTTGGCAACTGGAACTTAACTGGTTACATTGTTATTGGTTAAGTTTCTAGAAGTTAAAGGTAGGGCTGCTATGTATGTTGTCCTATTTAACCACTAAACATAGCAGTGAATGTCTGCACTAACCACAAATATTCAGCAGAGATAACAGGCTATCTCCTACTGAATATTCATGATTAAATACTAATTACGTGGTCAGCATTAGGCAGCGTGAAATATTAGGGGGGGAAGGGTGGATTTCATTTAAATTGAATTGATTTAATTCACAATTTAAATCACTAGTCAGAAAGATTTTATTTAAATCATGCCTTACCAATAGGTAGAGGAACATCATTAAAATATTTTCAAACTGGGTTTCTTTTATGGCCTACTACCATTATAGGTTTTATGCTCCAAGGAGAGAATACTGTATTTTTCGCTCCATAAGATGCACTTTTTCTACCCCAAAAATTGGTGGAAATAAGGGTGCGTCTTATGGAGCGAATACCCCCTGTAAAAGTGCAATCCATATCCTCTTCCCAACTCTACCTCCAACTCCACCTCCAAATCTCAGGTAGCAGTAGAGGACTGATATATGCCTTGGTACCTTCCCCAGTAGAAGCCACAGATTTCCAAAATGTTCCATCCCCAGAGGGGAAGGCCCCCCCCCCCCCCATCCCATTGAAAGCATGAAATGTCTCAGCTGCATATAAGCAAAAATGTCCCCCCTAAAGCTATGAAATTCAACCACCTCTTCATCAAATGTAGGTATCTTCCTACCCTGTAATATATCCCAAAAAGTAATCAATCCCTGACTTTCCCATCTAACAAATGCTCCCTGTTCTAGACCTACAGAAAATTTAGTTTACCCTCTGATAGATGATAAGGTAGAAACCACTCCCAATCTCCACTCTTTGTGTTGTATTTATTTATTTTTTTTAATTTTCTATACCGTTCTCCCAAGGGAGCTCAGAATGGTTTACATGAATTTATTCTGGTACTCAAGCATTTTTCCCTGTCTGTCCAGATGGGCTCACAATCTACCTAATGTACTTGGGGCAATGAGGGGATTAAGTGATTTGCCCAGGGTCACAAGGAGCAGCGTGGGTTTGAACCCAGAACCCAGGGTGCTGAGGCTGTAGCTGTAACCACTGCGCCACATTCTCCCCCATGCTTTCACCAGATGTCTCAAGAAAGGATTTCTCAAATCGTGTAATCTCTAACCTTCAGAAAAGGATGCCCACAACCAACATGTCAACTTACAATGAGTCACATACAGTTTCCACCAAGGACCAATCTAACACGCAATTGTGCCGTTTGATAATACCAGAGCAGATTAGGAACTGCCTTACCACCCAGTTCCCCCGCAGACCATAGAATTCGCTGGGCTATATGCGGATGTTTCTCTTTCCAAATAAACAGGTGATACTCTCTATGGAAAACCTGAAACACCCTAGGGGGAAGTGCCATTGGAAGGGTCTGAAACAAAAACATTCATTTTAAGCACTGCTATTCTTCCCCACCAAGATCACCACAAGCCTTGCCATTTCTGTAAATCAGCACATACCTCACACACAATCTGGGAGTAATTAAGATCATATAGCTGGGTTAAATCCTTAGGAAGTTGAATACCTAAATATCGGATACGTCCCTCCGCTCTCCGAAAAGAGAAAGCGTCCAAAAGTCTCTGTTCCTCCAACTCAGACAGAGTAACCCGCCCATAAGTTCAGATTTGGCCATGTTAATCTTAAAACCTGTTAATGTACCACATTGCTGAAAGGCATCCAGCAAAGCGGGACATGTTATACTGGGGTTGCGAACGTAAAGTAAAACAACCATCTGCAAAAAGTGGCAGCTTGTGGTCCATGCCCCCATCTGAATACCTCGAATATCCACACGTTCCCGAATAAGGATCGCTAGGGGCTCAATATAAACAGCACAAAGTAATGGTGAAAGGGGGCAACCCTGTCGGGTACCTCTGCCTATCGGGGAAAAAAAAATCTGTGTAGAAGACATTAATCTTAATACTCGCTTGGAGAAGAGTATAAAGAGCTTGTATCCACTGCCCAAACAAACCACCCAGTTCCATTTTTTCCATAACCGCCCAGGCACCATAGACACAAACCTATCAGTATAAACAAAGATGCCTCATACAGCCCCTGACACCCTAACAAGAGACCCTTTGTCATATTTCTTTCCAAGGAGTCCCCCTATACAGACATACATGTGTTTGGAAATGAAGGAAAGGCATAGGTATATTTTGAGTTGGGCATGGGTGGGGGTGCATTCTGCCGCCCTGCCCCCCCCAGTCAATATTGTGGAAACTTACTGAATTGGTCCTCTTCTCTTCCCCAAAGTAATCAGGTAAACTACACCTTTCAGAAAGGGGAAACACACCTTTTTGTCAACCTGTAAATGTGCACTTTTTTTAATAGTTCTGATTTATTTGGAATGAAAGCAATCTAGCATTGGTCATGCCCCTGTATTGGGTCTACTTCCTTTCCTCGAGTGCATTCTCCAGACTGCACAGTAGCTCTGACAGATACCAGCACTGCAGTGTTCTCCTGATCTATAAAGGAAATAAAAATTATACTCTTCAAGAAATCCCTTAATAAAGCTTAATACCACGATAAAGCATAACCTCCCCTCTTACCATCCCCTCCCTAACCCCAGATCCTACTTTTCCCTCTCTCGGAAACCTTCTCTGATCTAACGTTGTAACCCTTCTTCCATAACTCTTTCTGTAATCTGCTTTGAACCGAAAGGCAATGGCGGAATAGAAATCTGTAATGTAATGTAATAATGGCAGGGGTGACCAAGTACAAAGATCTTTTTATAAGATTAAAGGGCAAATTCTATAAGAAGCGCCCCAAAGTTAGGCGTCTAATTAGGCGCTGTTCAGCGCGATTCAAGTAAAATTGGGTGCTGTTTAATGAATCACGCTGAGCGGAACCTATTTTGGAGGCGCCCAAGAAATAGGCCAGCTCTAGGCACAACTAAAAGTTAGGCGCCTAGCTGAGCGGCGATTCTGCAACAAGGCGCCTAACATATAGCCATGCCTAACATGCATGGCGCCTATTTTTTTGAAGGCCGCCTAAATTTTCAGAGGCGCCTCGTTACAGAATCGCTCTTTCTTGATAGGCGCCTATGTTTCAATCAGCGCTGATTAAAAAGCTTAGTTGAGCTTCTTCTTCAATTTAGTTCTAGTTGGGTGCTTCCGAAATAGGTGCCTAACTTTAGGCGCTGATTACAGAATTTGGGCCTAAGTAGTAATACCTTCCTCTGGAACAAAATAATACTGTAATTAGATTCCAAAGGGGGGAGGGGGAAGGAGGGTTTTTTTTTCCATTGACATGGAAGCCCTTAGATGAGGGAGCTGTAACATTTACAAAATTGTAATATGGAGGCTCTATGTCGCTATAGCTGCTTTAAGGATTCTCTTCTTTTTCACTGGATAATCCTGGCCACTTTCCAGAGTTGGCTCAAGGGGTTGTGGTAGCCTGAGTCAACTTTTGTGAGCGCAAAGGAACATGCTCTCGCTGCCATGAAGACTGAGCCAGTGAGGCGGGCTGTTGACACACTTGAGCTTTCAGCATCCTGAGACACTGTCTCACCTGTCTCATGCCTTAAGTCAGTCCTGCCAAAGATTAAAGCAATAGAGCAATGTAAGATCAGGGGACTGAGGTTGGCCCCATTTGCACCCCCCCCCCTCTCCTTCCCCTTCTCTTAACAGTGGATTGACAATCTAGCCACTCGGAGATGCAAGGAAATGAAAGAGGATCTCAGGGATGGTTTGGGGGAGGGAGACTAGAAAGGGTCCCCTTGGTGAAGGTGAAGAATGTTACTGAGTCACAGCTAAAGGGCAGAGCCTTATCCTTAGTTTCTGGCTAGGGCATCAATGGATTTCAAGAAACTAACTTGAAAGACATACATTCTGATGAAAAATGAACAGGACATTCTGATGAAACAAGATTGTTAATAAAATACAGTTTCCGCCATTTATTTTTCTTGATGCTGTTACCAACTGAGAAAATACCATTTTATTGCCAAACAGCAGGGCCCAACATCTTCTAAGCCAGGGATCTCAAAGTCCCCCCTTGAGGGCCGCAATCCAGTCAGGTTTTCAGGATTTCCTCCCATGAATATGCATTGAAAGCAGTGCATGCACATAGATCTCATGCATATTCATGGGGGAAATCCTGAAAACCCGACTGGATTGTGGCCCTCAAGGAAGGACTTTGAGATCCCTGTCCTAAGCTATCCAGTTGGTGTACCACCACAGCAACCACACGCATACTAGTGTTACTCCTGCAGTATTCTGAGCTATAGTCAGACACAAGAAGCAGAGACCAGAAATGAACTGGATGCTTCTACGCAGCACTTTAAAGTGCAAGTGTGCCTCCTATATTCCTACTCTAATGGTCAGAGATCCAAATGCTGATAGCCAAAAGCTAGAATTTTTCACGTGAAGCCATAAAATAAACAGACGGAGACGATGCATCACATTTTCCTAAGTATTTGCAAACCTCTATTGTCGTGAACGATGTAGCGGTTTTAAGCTTGAAACGTCAAGTCAGGCTTGTTAAATGTGGAAAATGAAATTTATACCTTTTTAAACAGAGCAGCACAAACACTGCACCCGAAATATAGAAGATTCCTAGAACTACATGGCTTAAATGCCTTCTTTTAAATTTTGCAATGGTTCAGTTTACCTCGCTAGCCATTTCCTCCTGCAAAGTCCCTGGAGGTCTGAAACCTGTAGAAGTCTGCACTCCAGACCCAGCCGTCAATGAGGACCTTGTTAAAACTGACTCAACACCTTTTCATTTCCATCCAGCACTGACTGACTAACACAACTCACTTATGCATAGTCTCATGTTGTGCTGCCAAACACCACCCCATAAGACAAGTTCCATATGCCATTACGTTTCCACAATATTTTTGTGAATTTCAGAAACACTTCCTAGCAACAAATACAAAGCCGCTATTTTTGGCATTAACAGAATGTCCAAACTATTAAAAGACTAAAAATGAGGGGAATCTTACGGCACTATTTTTACAAGTTTTACACATTCTCTACACTGAAAATACAGTATAATCCACTATTCTTTATGTCCCCTTCAAGTTCCCTCTTCCTCCCCCTAGAACTAAACAATGCATCTTTAGTTATGTAGCCTTACACTTCCCCCAGCATAAGGATGTATAATATAATCAAGCTGTCCAAAGGAGTTATTCCAGAAAAATGCTTTATGAGGTTAATTATAAGCCCTCACAAAAAGAAAACTCAGTTAAGCTTGGGCTGGTCGTGTAGCTCTATGTTACACGAGGGTGGCTGAGCCAATTTTGGTTCTGTTTTAGAAACTGGACCAAAGGTAAGACGGTGGTAGCTGTAGCTTAAAAGTTGTTGGGTCCCCCTCCTCCTTCAATAAAACAGGTAAATGAAAGGAAACAGTCATATCTGCTGGAGGTTCTCCATGGAGGAGGTAACAACGTGTCTACACGTTTGACAGCAGCTGAATGACTGTCCACACAACTCATCTCTGAGTTGAACAAGTTTTATCCTGACCAAGGCTTCTCATCTGGTTCCCTTTGCTCCAACTGACATTCTCTGGGGACACTCGGAGGGCAATTCTCTAACAGGGTGTCTAGATTTAGGTGCTTAGAAGGCACTGAACTGGAACCGATTTTATTAAAGCAGGTGCCTTCTCTCCTTTATAGAATACTAGCTTAACTGCGTACATATATTTGTATGTGGTTTGGCGCAAATATTTACTACAGCAATAGAGCTGGTGTAATTTCTCAAGACTCCATGTCACAGATAGATATGTAATTTATAGTATTCTATAAGTTATAAATGTGAGTCCAATCCGTGCTCCAACTAGACTTCATCTATGTGTACACCTCCTTGCAAAATACATACTATGAGGATATACACATATTTAGAGAACAGAGCACTGTTGCACTTTGTGTAAGTACGTACACAGGTATATGTCAATGTGCTACTGTAATCACTTTCTTGTGGATTTGCCACATAAATATATTAGCACTTTCTGTATAGATTTACCCCCTTCAGGTCTAACAGCATCTGCCACCTCTCTCTCCTGCCCTCTTCCAGCATCTGCCTCTTCTCCCCACTTCCAGTGTCTGCTCCCTCTCTCTCCCTTCCTACTTCTATCAGCATTTGCCTATCTCTCCTTCCCACTTTCACCAGCATCTGTCCCCTCTCTCCTCCCCCCACTTCTACCAGTGTTTGTCCCCTCTCCCTCCCTCCACTCCACTACTTCCAAGTATCTGCCCCCTCTCTCTCCTCCCCCTTTTCACTAGCATCCACCCCCTGGCATCCCCACCACTGCTGCTGCTTTTCTGAACCAGAAGTGGCAAACTGAAATAGAACAGTTGTGGGACCTTCCTGTACATACCTGCAGCTGCTGGCTCTACCCCAGAACAAGAAGTGACATCGAAGGAGGGCAGACTGGCAGCTTCAGATGTGCATAGGAAGGTCCCACAACAGTTCTATTTCAGTTTGGCACTGCTGCTGCTAGTTCAGGAAAGCATCAGCATTAGCAACAGAGGGTCACAGAGTTGTGTGGGATAGAGAAGGTTCCAACCCCACTGACTGCATAGTGCTGCTGAAAGGCTGTGCAGCCTCCTGCCAAAAGGTGCATGGCTGTGCAGCTGCACAGCTTAGAGCAGTGGTCTCAAACTCGCACATGCGGCCCGCCAGGTACTATTTTGAGGCCTTCGGTATGTTTATCATAATCACAAAAGTAAAATAAAACAGTTTCTTGATCATATGTCTCTTTAGCTACAAGTTACAATATTATTATTAAGACTTAGACAAAAGGAAAGATTTATAAACTATAAAGAGTTTTACCTCATGCAAAATTGTCATTTCTTTAATAAGACATTAACTAATTTTTCTGCGGTCCTTCAAGTACCTACAAATCCAAAATGTGGCCCTGCAAAGGGTTTGAGTTTGAGACCACTGGCTTAGAGGGAACAGTGATTTGGAGGTAGGTAGGCAGGCACTACTAAGAGGTGTTGTCGGGAGGAATGTAAAGAAGGTAGGGGAACAGGGGATAAGATGTTTGAATAAGAGGGGAAGACCGGATCGAAGAAATTGAAAGTTAAGATAATAATCTTAAAGACAACCCAGTATTGTATTGGAAACCAGTATTCAGGCAGGAGAAGGGGTGTGACACTATCACATTTTCTTTTACCATATATTAGTTTGACAGAGGTGTTTTAGATAAGTTGTAAGTGGCATAGTTGATACTGGTGTAGACCATAGAGAATAAAACTGCAGTAGCTGAAGTGGGAGATTACAAGAGAGTGAATGAGCAGACACAATGATGATTTATCAAAGAGAGGTTTTGCAAGGCATATCTTTTGGAAAAATAAAGAAGGATTTCCTAATGATGGTGGAAATACTGATAACTGTTTCATATTTAAAAATCATAAGTATCAAATCTTCCCTTTATTGCTAAGGTGTTCGAGAGACCTGTTGTACTTTAACTCTCCAGGATTTTAAGGAAGACTAATATCCTTCATCTTAGGCAAATTGGGTTCCACCCTCTACACAGCACTGAATGTCTGATTGGCATTACCAAATTTATCTGGTAATCTTGATTCAGGAACCTGATCTTCTTGGACATGCATGCAGCATTTAACTTCATAGGTCACTCACTGCTACTTGACAGTCTGAAAGCAGTACTTAATTGGTTAATATAGAAGCAACAGGTCCTTTTGCATCCAACGGGAAAACTTCAGGTTTGCACAAGTTCAAATGTAATGTCCCCCAGGGCTCTCTCTTGGCCCCCATCCTTTTCAACAAGTTTCTAATATGTCTTGCAGGCTTATTCTAGGCACTTGCCTTTATGGCATTGCTTTATACTGCTGACATTCAATTGATGGACACCTTTGAACCACAAAACACTTAGGTGGTCTGTGACATCTAATCTAATTGAAGTACTTATAAACTGCTAAATCCCCAAAATGGTCAAAAGTGGTTTCAAAACGGATTAGAGTAACAAATAATAAAACAATAATGACAGTTTAAGACAGATATTTCTGGAACAAATGTGTTTTTAGAATCTTAAGAAAGCGCATATTAGAGGTCAACGATTTGACCTGGGACAGTAAAGACTTGGCCTGATAGGTAAATAACTAGCAGTATTTTCTTATAATTCACTTCTTTAAATGATAGAGAGTAACAGCTCAATGATCTCTCAAACTGATCGTTCCCTTGACATTAGATATGGAAATTAAATGTCATATATATTCAGATGATATTTCATATGTTATCAAAATATGATCATCAGCTTGTGGTTCAATGTATGACATTACAGTGCTTGGATTGCTGTAATGCTCTATATCTGGGGATGAGGTGCAGAGCACTGCAGGTGGTCCAGAATGCCGATGCACCTTTAATCTGTGGAGGTGGTAGGTTTGAACATGTTACTCCCCCTTTATGGCAATTGCATTGGTTGCCTGTTAATTGTCGTATTATATTTAAAGTGCTGGTGCTGACTTTTCAGGCTATTCATCGTGGAGTACCTTGGTATTTATCACAAACTATGATGTTTTATTGCCCACGTTGTTTACTAAGATTTGAAGTCGCGATGCATTTGTTAATGGATGGCTTGCAGTGGGTGAAATATGCTGATACCAGAGCCACGGCCATTTCACTGGTGGGGTGAAATTGTGGAATAATCTAGTTGGCAGTTGTGGATGGTTGATAATGTACAGCCATTTAAAAAGCTTTTGAAAACATCCTTATTTAAGGAGCTTTTAGTCTAAGGCCTCTTACGAAACTGTGATAGCAGTTTCTAGTGCGGGGAGCCACGCTGAATGGCCTGCGCTGCTCCCGATGCTCATAGAGTTCCTATGAGCGTCGGGAGCAGCGCAGGCCATTCAGCGTGGCTCTCTGCACTAGAAACTACTATCGCAGTTTCGGAGAAGAGGGGGGTAAGTGGGTGAGGAGCCATGATTAACAGTAGATGCAGGATGAGCAGTTGTACTGTATGTTTTCATATTATTGTTTAGCATTTTATATTATGGATTTCATTTTGTGTTAGTGATTTATGTATGTACTTTTTGGAACCCACTTCGGCTTTAGGCGAGCTATAAGTTGTTTATTTAAAAAAAAAAAAAATAGCAGGCTAATTTATAGTCTTTCAACAAAGGCGAAACATGTTCAGATTTTTCCTTTTGAAAATTAGCCTAGCAGCCGTGCTCTGAAGCAATTGAAGTTTCTTACAAAGTGGTAAAATTACCTACATAAAGAACATTACAATAATCTAGCTGAGACAAAATCAAAGACCGAAAACCATTTTGAATTACTAGTGCATAGAAATAATTGCAAATAACTCATAACAGTTTCAACTTTTAAAAAAACATTTCCTCTATAAATTATTAATCTGTAAATCAAGTGGCAACAAAGAGACATCTAGTACTTTAGTCGAGTTTTCAGTTGACAAAACTTCACCATGAGCCTGGGACCAACATGATTTGAATAATAAAATGACCAGACAACAAAAGAAAGAAAAAATAATTTTGCTTTCTGTTTTGTAATTACGTTACGTCAGATTTGAAATAAGTATCCTGCCAGACATGGAGTTAGACAGTGTGTGTGAGCTGGGATCTAACAGAGAAAGGAAAAGTCTTTTTTGTTTATTTTGTTTACACCACAGCGCTGGAATGGGGTTGGAATGGTTGCATAGAAACATGAAGGCAGATAAAGGCCAAATAGTCCATCCAGTCTGCCCATCTGCAGTAACCATTATCTCTTTCTCTCTCTAAGAGATCCCACATGCCTATCCCATGCTTTCTTGAATTCAGACACAATCTCTGTCTCCATCACCTCTACCAGGAGACTGTTCCATGCATCAACCAAGTTTTCTGTAAAAAGTATTTGAGCCTATCACATCTTAATTTCTTTCTGTGCCCTCTCATTCCAGAGTTTCCTTTCAAATGAAAGAGACTCAACTCATGCGCATTTACGCCACGTAGATATTTAAACATCTCTATCATATCTCCTCTCTCCTGACTTTTCTCCAAAGTATAGAGATTGAGATCTTTAAGTCTGTCCTTATACGCCTTATGATGGAACCACGCACCATTTTAGTAGCCTTCCTCTGGACCAACTCCATCCTTTTTATAGCTTTTTGAAGGTGCGGTCTCCAGAATTGTACACAATATTCTAAATGAGATTTCACCAGACTCTTATATAGGGGCATCAATACCTCCTTTTTCCTAGTGGCCATACCTCTCCCTATGCAACCTAGCATCCTTCTAGCTTTCGCTGTCACCTTTTCATCCTGTTCGGCCACCTTAAGATCATCAAATACAATCACACCCAAGTCCCGTTCTTCTGTCGTGCACATACATTCTTCACCCTCTAAACTGTACCGTTCCTTAGGGTTTTTGCAGCCCAACTGCATGACTTTGCATTTCTTAGCATTAAATTTTAGCTGCCAAATTTCAAATTGTTCTTCAAGTTTCGCTAGGTCTTTCTTCATATTATTCACACCATCCGGGGTGTCTACTCTATTGCAGATTTTGGTATCATCTGCAAAGAGGCAAATCTTACCTGTCGGCCCTTTAGCAATATCGCTTACAAAAATATTTAAAAAGAACAGGTCCAAGAACTGAACCTTGATGCACACCACTGGTAACATTCCTTTCCTCTGAGCATAGAAACATAGAAAGACGACGGCAGATAAGGGCTACAGCCCATCAAGTCTGCCCACACTATTGACCCACCCTTTTAAGGCTACTGACCCCCACTTTAATGATCCGCTCATTTAAGTCTATACCCTAGTGACCCTATTCGTTGGCATGACCCTCGCAGCTCGCAGGGATCCCACATAGGTATCCCATTTATTCTTGAAGTCTGGGATGCTGCAGGCCTCGATCACCTGTACAGGAAGCTTGTTCCAATGCTCTATCACTCTTTCCGTGAAGAAGTACTTTCTGGTGTCTCCACGAAACTTCCCCCCCCCTGAGTTTGAGCGGATATCCTCTTGTGTTCGAGGGTCCTTTGAGAAGAAAGATATCATCTTCCACCTCGACCCGTCCCGTGATGTACTTAAATGACCACTACTCTCTGTCACTTTCCACTAAACCAGTTCCTGACCCAGTCCATCACTTTGAGGTCCATACCGAGAACATTTCATTTATTTATTAGATGCCTGTGTGGAACACTGTCAAAGTCTTTGCTAAAATCTAAATATACCACATCTAGTGCTCTCCCTCTATTCAATTCTCTGGTCACCCAGTCAAAGAAATTGATCAGATTTGTCTGACGAGACCTACCTCTGGTGAATCCATCGGATTCCAGAAACTTCACCATTTTCTGTTTTAAAAGCATTTCCATTCATTTGCTTACCACAGAAGTCAGACTTACTGGCCTGTAATTCCCTACTTCTTCCTTACTTCCACTTTTGTGTAGAGGGACCACATCCGCCCTTCTCCAGTCCTCTGGTACCACTCCTGACTCTAGATAAGCATTGGAAAGGTCAATTAGTGGAGCCACCAGAAATTCCCTAAGTTCCTTCAGCACCCTCGGATGTACACCATCTGGCTCCATCACCTTGTCTACCTTTAATTTAGCTAGCTCCTTACGAACACAACCCTCTGAAAACTGATCAGGGATATAAAACTAACTAACTAACTAAAATTACTAAAAATATTTTTTATATGGGGGGAGGTATTAAAAAAATGATCGTCCCCCGGTGTCACATACCCTAGGTATGCCACTGCTCTTTTCTCTGTTCGTTTACTGCGTGTCCCAGAGTTATGATGATGTATTGATTTTTAAAAAGTCTAACATGTGTTATCTTAAAATCTAAGTGGGTTCACCACATGCATACAAAATGATATTAAAATCAACATAAAATTAAACACTGGGGAGTGTGGGAAGCAACTGTGCCAAACCAAGCATTTTCTATTCTCTCTGATTTTTCCATTTTCTGTTGCCTTCTGGCTATGTTTTATTGATCTCTGCTTCTTTGCTAACCGCCAAGATACATTGTTGCTATATAAGATATCAAAATAAATAGAATCCTAATACTGTAATTTTAGGTCCAGATTCACACTATAAGAAGCTGTTCTCATTTTACAATTTTCATTTAATATGTGTATAAACTAATGCTTATTATGCATAAATATCTAAGACTCCATTTTACAAAGCTGAGATATGCATGTATGAAGCCCCTGGGAATGCCTATACATGGTGCACATGTAAGTACATGGACTGTATGTATGTATGATGATCTTGGTAAATGTACTTGCATGCACGGATTCAGTCACATAGCTCTTTAAGAGCTTTTCTCTCTACCCGCAATTGGAAAAATTGTAACCGCATCAACTTTCCTTTTTGGTGGGCCAGTTTATGTTTAGGTTACAAATATGAAAAGATGAATGCAGATATGTTGGGGCATAGCAATTTTTTAAATTTGGTTTGAGGCCCGTTGACATCCTTTGTTACTTCAACATTGTTGTCCTTTATTTTATTTTGTTTATTTCTATACATATCCAGGACAGGGCGGGGGGGGGGGGGGGGGGGGCGGGGGAAATGTTTTTGGTTTATTTCATGATTAAATTGTTGGATGGGAGGGGAGGGATATTTTTCTTCTGCGTTGTTATTGATGGAATTTTTTTATTTATTTATAATTCTTTATTCATTTTCACAAATTACATTAAGTGTTAATATTTTCATTCACAGTAACAATAAATACATCACTTATACACAATCATTGGTATATTACATAGATTCTTATCCCTATCCCTCTCCCATCCCTCCCAACCATATACTCCATTATTGAATGATGTATGTAATAATAAAATACCCCCCTCCCTACCTCATAAACTGATAAACATAAGGGAAATAATTTTAGTTAATCCTGACAACATTTTGTTAATGGTTTCCACACATCCTGAAATTTCTTAAAATATCCCTTTTATAACGCAGTAAATCTTTCCATTTTATAGATATGGCACAAAGAGTTCCACCAAAAGTTATAATTTAATCTCTTCCAGTCTTTCCAATTATATGTGATTTGTTGAATTGATGGAATTTAAGTGCTTACGTTGATTATTAATGTCTGTATAATTCCTGGCACTCTATTAGTTTTGAAAATGAATAAAGATTAAAAAAAAAAAAAAAAAAAAGCTTTTCTCTGTACATCAAAAACATGTGTTTTTTATACAGGGGAAAAAGGCATTGTGAAATTATCATCTTACGAAAGAGGTTCCCAACAAGCGTGCTTGGCAGGAACATAGATGTACCACCAAGAGAAGAGGGTGCAGGCATTAATCATTGGCTAGGGACTGGCTATTCTCCCTCAGCATGATGTCCTCCAGTCATCAGTGAACAATGCTTCTTACCTACTGTGGCTTCCTCTTCCCATGTCTGTCATTCCCTCTATAGTCTCCTACCCTATCTGCCTCCTCATTCCCTTTGTAATTCCCTAACTGAGCAGCGTGTATAGATTCACCCTTTTTGTCTGTTTTGTCTGTCATAATTAGATTGCATACTCTTGTGTGTTTAATCTACAGCGTTGTTTGCATCTGGTAGTGCTATAGAAATCAGAAATAGTAGTAGTAATCAGAACTGCATTGAACTGGTGAGTCTTGCATAACCATTGGGTCTGTCACAGTTTGACTGCACAGGAGAAGACAGCAACACAGGTAAGAAGCACTACTGACCTGGGCTGACATTAGACAGCTGGAGCAGGGGCATTATTACCTGCTGTCTACCCTGGAACTGTATAGTTGTCTATCTGATGAAGGACTTGGCACCCTGAAAAACTAACTTTCTTTAAAGAGAGCCTCTTCAGAATTCCGCTCCTAGTGACCACATGAGGATAAGGTTGCCAGGGATGTGCAATTCTTGTCCTTGAGAGCCGGAGCCAGGTCAGGTTTTCAGGATATCCACAATAAATATGCATGAGATAGATTTGTATCTCAAGGAGGCAGTGCATGCAAATCCATCTCATACATATTCATTGTGGATATCCTGAAAACTTGACCTGACTCCGGCTCTCGAGGACCAGAATTGCCTACCCCTGGTCTATGCCAGTGTATTTGTGATATGCAAGCAAAGGCTAAAGTGATCTAATGACATGTTGTGATCTTTTCCTATAGAAACTTCTCTTTCTCATAGAGAATTATATGAACAGAAAGCAATTTTCATTACAGTAGACACAAACTGTAAGCTGTACAATGCCATAATAAAACTTTTATCAGTTCAGATACATTCAACGCATTCTTGTTATCTGCTAACTTGGACTGGTAATTTGTCCTGAGTCTTACAGTAGGGGAGAAGAGAGAAAAAAAAAGGTGTTAATGAAAATGGAAGGGAAAGTGATTTGTGCTATGGGTGGCTGGGGGTGAGAAGGGAAAGTACCATATATACTTGAATACAAGATGAGATTTTGGGGCTAAAAAAAGGCCCAAAAATGGGGGTCTTGTCTTATATTTGGGTCAGCCCCACCCCCTCTCCTGGATGTTGCAGGCCTCTGCTGGCCTGCTGTAAAACCTAGTGGGCCGAGACAGGAGGGATCCCTCCCATCTCCTATCCAGGCCAATTCTGACAATTATTTTTTACCACCCTCTCACCTCCCCCTCTCACCTCCCTCTCACCTTCACGTACCTTTTTGAATCCCTGGTGATCCAGCAGTGTACCGGGCAGGAGCGAGCTTTCCACACTCCTACCCCATGCTGAGACCCTCTGAATGGCTGCTACGAGTTCTTGCAGTCCAGCGGTGTACCAGGCAGGAGTGAGCTTTTTGTGCTCCTGCCTGGCACTGAGCCACTCGCTGAATGGTTCCCACCAGTTCTTGCGGGACTCATGAGAACTGTCGGCAGCCATTCAGGGAGTGGCTCGCTCATGCCCGGTACATCGCTGAACCATGGGAACTCGAAGCAGCCATTCAGGGAGGGGCTCAGTGTGGGGCAGGAGCACAGAAAGCTCGCTCCTGCCCAGTAATTGCTGGACCACCAGGGATTCAAAAAGATACACAGGGGAGGTGGGAGGGAGGTAAAAAAAATTGTCAGAGTCAGCAGAGGCAGGAGACGGGGGATCCCTCCTGTCCTGGCCTATCACCGGACTACCAGGTCATATAGCAGGCTCAGTGCTTGCAGGACATTGGGAATGAAATTGAAATGAAAAGTGTCAATAAAAGTGTGGAATAACTTGTAAGTTTCATGGCTCCACATCATTCTCTTCTTGGATGGGCTGAGAACTTTATAGCGGCCCTTCCTACTGCAACAGCAGTGCAAGGATTGTTCTAATAAAAAAGAAAATGCTTGATTTTAAAATGAGTTCCATCTCTATATTTTAAATTTATACTCTAACACTGGTCAGCAATTTATAGAGATTTTTAAGTTCAATTTAATTGATTTGTGTGCGTTTCTCTGTCTTTTCTGCATTAGACATATCGAAGAAAGTAATAAGATAAAACAAGGGGAAGGAACGGCTCAACAACTAAATGAGCCTCAATCACCATCGTACAAGATTTTCAGAGTGTGACACAACATTTCTGATTGCAGTCATTAAGGCTGATTGGCAATTTCATGCTGATGAGTGACTCTTCAGCTCTCCAGGGAACAGTCAGGGTCTTGAAAGCTGTGAGAGCAACAGAAAGCATTTCTCAAGCATTGCTTTTCCTGCCTCCTCTCACAGGCCATATCAGAATACTACTCAATAGGCTACAGGAGAGACAAGAGCAGCTCCGGGAGTATTCAAAGAAAGCACTTTCTGTTATTTCCTGTAGTGCTGCAGGTATTTGTCACAGAACAGAGGAATATAAGCAGACCTTAAGCTATAGAAAGGAAAGAAGAGCAAGATAGTGGGGAGAGAAAGTTAAGAAACGGTGCCTCACCCAGTATGTTCTGGGATTCATGAGTGCCACTAATAGTGTTAAATTTAAAGTTCTTCTGTCTGCGCATTTGGGACATTACCATGATTCATCTTTTTATCTGCGTGATAATTTATGTCAATACATTCACATTCTATGCATACTTGTACACTTGAGATAACCAATTATCAACATCTGAGACTTAAACAAGAACTGGAACTTTTTAAATCACAGGTCCTAGTAAGGGTGGGGGGGAGGGAGAGAGAGAGACATGCTGGTCACCATGTGTGTGTGTATGTGGTGGTGGTGGGGGGGTGAGATCCCAATTTTGGGGGCCGAAAAATCTCAGGTTATAGTTGAGTATATAATGGTACACAGAGCATAAATATAAGGGGGCATACACAAGGATACAGCATGAGTGGGATTTGGGGGGAGATGGCTCCAACTTATGCATGTTACTTATAAAATACTGTAACTTATGCACATTATTGCTGCAAACGCTCCTACTCACATTTCATACCAAACTATGATACACCATCCTCTCATCTGTAAGAACACTAGATGGACTTTGGAGCTTCAGGAAGCCCATGAAAACCTTCCTCTTCACAAACCCAGCGCCTTAAGAGTATGTACCCAGAAATACCACTCAGAGTCAACGCACCTATGCCACCTACTCTCACCGGATGCTGCCAGAGAATGTTGTGAAAGTAATTAACTTAGCAGGGTTTAAAAATGGGTTGGATAATTTCCTAAAAGTCCATAAGCTATTATTAAGATGAACTTGAGAAAATCCATAGCTTATTTCTAGGATAAGCAGCATAAAATCTGTTTTACCCATTTAGGATCTTGCCAGGTATTTGTGACCAGGATTGGCCACTGTTTGAAGTAGAATACTGGGCTTGATGGACCTCTGGTTTCTCCCAGTATGACAACTCTTGTCTTCTTATGGATAGCACTGACAAAGTTAACACAATTTTAACTTGCATTATCAGTAAAGAAAGCAATTGTTTATAGGAGTGCTTACGTTTAAATGCCTAGAGAGCACCTAATTGGTGCCTGTTCTATAAAGGACAGCAGATGTAGCGCCCCCTAGCCTCAGCGCTATTCCGTCCCAATACAAAAGCCAAAATAGCCTTAGACGGTTCACCAATGTACTCTACGGATGCTCTAAAACCTACATTAATGTCCTGGGCGTGAGTGTTTTTTGGATACCTGGCAGAAAGGACTTGGCACAAACCTTTGAAAACTGAATGACAAGATTTTATTCCACTGAACAATGAATGTTTCAAACTCTGTAACACCAAATTCCTTCACTGTTAAAGTGCTTTCAGATTAAAAATCCAGTTAAAAACAGTTAAAATCTTTGCTAACACACTTAAGATATTCTGTGCTTAAATTCAGATCTGGATATTAAAATGCTTCTCTTTTTCTTGCTTTTCAGAAAAACTATCACAGAGACACTTCAACTCAAACTCTGTCTTACATAGTAACATAATAGATGACGGCAGATAAAGTCTCGAATGGCCAATCTAGTCTGCCCAACCTGATTCAATCCAAAAATTTGTTGGGGGTTTTTATTTTTCTTCTCCTTAGCTATTTCTGAGCAAGAATTTAAAGCTCTGTCTGGTACTGACCTTAGGCTCCAACTACTAAAGCCTCTGTCAAAGCTCATTCCAGTCCATCTACACCAGGGGTCCCCATAATCCCTCCTTGAGGGCCGAATCCAGTTGGGTTTTCAGGATTTCCTCAATGAATATGCATGAGATCTATGTGCACGCACTGCTTTCAATGCATATTCATTGGGGAAATCCTGAAAACCCGACTGGATTCAGCCTTCAAGGAGGGACTTTGGGGACCCCTGATCTACACCCTCCCAGCCATTGAAGCCCTCCCCAGCCAATCCTCCCCCAAATGGCCATATACAGACACAGACCGTGTAAGTCTGCCCAGTACTGACCTTAGTTCTTCAATATTTACTATTAGTTTCTGATTCTAGATCCTCTGTGTTCATCTCATGCTTTTTTTAACTCCATCACCGTTTTCCTCTCTTGGGAACGCATTCCAGGCATCCACCATCCTCTCCGTAAAGAAGAATTACCTTACATTGCTCTTGAGTCTCCCACCCCTCAACCTCAAATTATGTCCTCTCGTTTTACCATTTTTCTTCCTCTGGAAAAGATTTTGGTCTACGTTAATACCTTTCAAGTATTTGAACGTCTGAATCATATCTCTCCTGTCCCTCCTTTCCTCTAAGGCACAGGTGTCAAAGTCGGTCCTCGAGGGCCGCAATCCAGCCGGTTTTTCAGGATTTTCTCAATGAATATGCATGAGATCTATTAGCATACAATGAAATCAGTGCATGCAAATAGATCTCATGCATATTCATAGGGGAAATCCTGAAAACCTGACTGGATTGCGGCCTTTGAAGACCGACTTTGACACCCCTGCTAAGGTATACATATTCAGGGCTTCCAGTCTCTCCTCATATGTCTTTTGTCGCAAACATCCTATCATTTTCGTCACCCTCCTCTGGACCGCTTCTCCTAATGTCTTCAGACATTAACATCAGATAAATACCCTGTACTAAGAAGTTTACTCACAAACTTTTCCGTTACTTTTAACTTTAAGAAGCATTCCTTATTGTGTTAATCTTACTTTTTCTTTCCACAGTCCAACTGACTGCACTCCAGAGATAACACCACCTCATTTACAGGTAAGTAACCCCAATAAAGTAACCGGTGCTTTCAGATAAGTGACCCACTTTAATTACTCAGCACACTGTACCATTACTCGGGCCATCCTAGTATAAACCATAAACAACCAGGCCAAGCTCCCTTTCCCCCAGCTTGAGGACTCAGCATACAAAATCAAAAGAAATAAATGCCCCCAAATCTCATGCCGAACAGACAGTTCTTCGAGAGGCTCAGTGGGTCCCCTGACAGGCAGCTGCTGCCTCTCGCTCGCATCCCTTTCCACTCCTGTCTGAGCAGTGGGAAGAAGAGGGGCGCATGGCAGTTCTCCTCAGCATGCCCGTTCATAGCTTCATCGCGGGGCTGCAATGAGGATGCATTGGACTTGCAAGGGAGTTGGGTCACCAGCAGCAGCCACCACAGCCAATCAGGAGGACAGCCCCACATGTTGAGGCAATTAAACAGCCTGAGAGAGAGAGAGGCTGCCCAGATCACTTGGACAGAGGAAAAGTAGGCAAGAAACCTATTCCTGTTCCCAGAGCTGGCCAAAGGAGGACAGCCAATCAGGAGGACAGCCTCACGCTTCCCAGTGAGCGAGCGCCACCAGAAAGCGAGCCTCCCCGAGTCAGCTCAGTCGCGTGGTGCAGACACGGCTATAGCAGCTGACGGCACTGTGCAATTGAGCTGACCCGGGGAGGCTAGCAGTGGCTCTCGGGCAGCGCACAATTTCAGAGAAGTGAGGGGGGGGGGATGGAGGGAAGGGAGAGAGAAAGAGGCAGAGCCATTGTCTGGTATATTTGCTCCGTAAGACTCCCTGTTATTTCCACCCACTTTTTTTTTGAGGGGGGGGGGGAAGTGCAGCTTATGAAGTGGAAAATACTGTAATCTTCTCTTATTTAGATACACCATCACAAATGACTGTCCTATATGCGCTTTAACTATGGCAAAACCATTTACTGAGGACTTCCAAAATCTCTTCTTGGCCATCTTCAGTCCATTCGGAATGCCATGATCTGTGTAATTACATGGGCAAAACGCTTTGATCATGTCATATATCAACAGGACATTTTGTGGGTGTGTTTTGGGTAGGACCAGGGTGGCCCCACAATTAGGATATCTGTCAGCGATAACAGGAAGACACATCTAAGTGTAAAAAGAAGTACATTTTTTTTCTAGACCTTTTTCAAACATGTCCAAGTTTAAAAAAAGATGCTCTGAATGACAGCTGACCACTGGATGGATTAAGTCTTGACCCCATCTTAATTCCCCAGTGGATGCTATTCCCCTCCCACTCCTGCCTAAGAACTAAAACTGAAAAGGGTGCTATGACGGCATCATATATGATGGGCATAAACAAAAGAGCAGCAAACAGTTCCCTGGAGTAGCCTAGTGGGCAGCGCAGTGAACTGTGAACAAGAGAATCCAGATTGAAATCCCCTAGTACTATTGTGGTAGAAATTGTGTACCCTCCAAAACAGTGGACTCAAACTCGCGGCCCGGGGGCCACATGTGGCCCGCCAGGTACTATTTTGAGGCCCTCAGTATGTTTTATCATAATCACAAAAGTAAAATAAAACAGTTTCTTGTTCATATCTCTTTAGCTATAAATGACAATATTATTATTAAGACTTAGCCAAAAGGAAAGATTTATAAACTATAAAGAGTTTTACCTCATGCAAAATTGTCATTTCTTTAATAAGACATTAACTATTTTTTTCTGCGGCCCTCCAAGTACCGACAAATCCAAAATGTGGCCCTGCAAAGGGTTTGAGTTTGAGACCACTGCTCCAAAACCACCAAATTGCCTACTGTACTTAAATATAAGAGATACCTGCAGGGTGGAAGGCTATTGTAATGGGATACAGTTAGGTACAGTACATTTTATTCTGTTCCTGGAGGGCTCAGTATACAAAATAAAGGAGCTATGGTGGGAATTGTACCTGGGTGCCATTGTTTAAAGTCCACTGCACTGGCCACCAGGCTGCTCTGCAGGGTTGTCTGTGTGGCCATTTCTCTCAAAATGATACCAGACAGATGTACTAGTACCTGTTTTTTGGGCACTTATAATTTGGACGTGTACTTTGGAAAATGGCCATTTTCAAAAGGGAAATCCAGATGTTTTTCCTGTTTGAAAATGGTTCTAAGATGGACCTTTTTTTGAATGTAATGAGTTGAACATCCCAATTCTGACTTGGATGGGTTTGGGTTTTTTTTTTTTGTTTTTTTTTTCGAAGATGCCCCTCCACTTTTGGCACAATCTGGATACTTTCCTACCTCTCAGCCCTTATTACTTCATACACTGTTCCAGACTACTCAGATTTCCAAATGGCCGTTGCCTGAGCATACCTCCAGTTCATTCAGCAACTCTGTAATTCAGTTGGCACGCTGCCTTTTTCGGTGCATCACTCTCTTTCTACAGTAGAATGCTTTACCCACCTCAATCCATCTTGAATTATTTTGCCCAAAATTTTGTTCAGCTTTAAAATCCCATCTCTTTCCTAATGTTTTTGATGACCTGTCTGCTGGAGGAAATGTGGTGTCCAAGATACATTGAGCCTGCTTCTTCCTTCTCTCCCTATTCTTTCTCATTTTTATCTTTCCTATTGTTTATTGGAATAGAAGGAGATATACTAAGATGGATAGGCAAATGGCTGAAAAACAGAAGGCAGAGAGTGGGCATAAATGGGAAGTTCTCAGACTGGGAAAATGTGACTAGCGGTGTGCCCCAGGGCTCGGTACTTGGGCCCATCTTATTTAATATTTTCATCAACGACCTAGAGGATGGAACATCCAGTGAGATCATCAAGTTTGCAGATGACACAAAGCTATGCAGGGCCATCAAATCACAGAAGGACAGTGAGGAACTCCAGAGTGACTTGAGCCAATTGGAGAATTGGGCAGATAAATGGCAGATGAGGTTTAATGTGGAAAAATGCAAAGTGATGCACTTAGGCAGAAAAAAATAAGGAACACAAGTATAGTATAGTATGTCAGGTGCGACTCTGGGATAAAACGAACAGGAAAAGGACCTGGGCGTATTAATCGATAGGACTCTGAAGCCGTTGGCGAAATACGTGGCGGCAGCGAAGAACGCGAATAGAATGCTGGACGTGATAAAGAAGGGAATCACGAGTAGATTGGAGAAAGTTATAATGCCGCTTTATAGAGCGATGGTCAGACCACACTTGGAATACTGCATCCAACATTGGTCTCCATACCTAAAGAAGGATATAAAACTGCTAGAGAGGGTACAGAGACGAATAACAAAGCTGGTGAAAGGTATGGAGAACCTAGATTACGAGGAACGACTTAAGAGACTGGGGTTGTTCTCCCTTAAGAAAAGGAGACTGCGAGGGGATATGATCGAGACTTTCAAAATACTGAAATGAATCGACAAAATAGAGCAGGAAAAAACATTTTTTCCAATGTGACACGGACAAGAGGACATGGACTGAAGCTAAGGGGGGACAAGATCAGGACAAATATCAGGAAGTTCTGCTTCACGCAACGAATGGTGGACACCTGGCATGCTCTCCCAGAAGAGGTAATTGCAGAATCCACCGTTCTAGGATTTAAGGGTAAGTTAGATGTACATCTCCTTATGAGTGGCATAAAGTGACATGGGTAAGGGTAAGCTAGATGCACTTCTCTTTATGAGAAGCTTAGAGTGATATGGGGACTAAAACTATGCCAGGGTACACATGGCGGGGCCTCCGCATGTGCGGATCGCCGGACTTGATGGACCTAGGGTCTGTTCCGGAGATGGCACTTCTTATGTTCTTAATGACATTCTTTTCTATTTTAATTTTGTATTGACTGTAAACTGCCCTGTTATGCCTTGCAAGAAAGGCGGTACAGTATATCAAAACTGATAATAAACCATAAACCATTTATGCACATATGTGTTTATCACTTGTAAATGACTAGCTCCTTTTAGAATTACCTCTGTATTGATTTGGAAAACTGACATTTACAAAAATTATACATTTATCAGCTTCTGGTAGACATATGACTCCTTTCAATATTGATCCTGTTTATTTCCATTTCCCATTTGAGACCATATCACCGTAAGATGATATAAGCTAGACTCATATTTTCATGAACAGGAAGTGAGGGCCAGCCTAGAGGATCCATGGTAATATTCATACTGCCATGCTGGCAACTTCATTTCAATTCCTAAGCCTAGCTTATGTGACTTGGGTTGGGGTTACTGTGAAAGCATTGTTGAAAGCCACTGAGCAGGAATGGAATCTCACTCATTGCACAATGAAGACATCTTGTGATCAGGCTAAAGGGTGAATGTGTATCGGATGGCAGAGGGAACCACAGTCTGTGGCTTCTGGCCCAGAACTGTTATTGCAATAGCTAGGCTAGGTGAGAGAGTGTTAATGAGGGGGAAACCTTGGATACTTATACTGTATAAAACAATTAAAATGAGGGAGATGGAAGAAAAGGGTGAAAGGGAAGGACACAGCCAAGAGTAAACAATTTGGCGACAGCCTGATAAAATATAAAAACTGGGAGCAGCAAATGAGCTCAGATAGAATGGAGCCATCAAACATTTGGAACAACATTTCTTGGAAGATCAACAGTGCATTCCTTTACTAAGAAATCATTCTTTATAACATTGTTTTTGGAAACTATAATTGGAAACATATGCCAAAATGCAAAGAGAAAAAAAAGTGAGAACTTTCTTTGCAATGTTAGAAGACACAAAACAGACTGCACTGTTAACATTTTTCTTTTTTTTTTTTCCAAACAGAAGAAGAAAATGTTTCTGCTAATAAATCCTTAACTTTAGACATCTGTGAACTTGGAGGGTAAGTTTAAAAACCATTTTCACATGTAAAATGCTGCCTTATGCATGTAAAACCCTCTTATGAAATTAGATTACACCTAAACGTGTTGCAGTACAAGCTGGTACATGGTCTTATATACTACACATGCTCAGGGGCAGAGTTTGGATGGAGTGTGGGCAGTCTTTTTTTTTTACACAATTATTTTATAAAATACATCTGATTGCACATATTGTACGAGTATATGCATCTACTCTCATGCAGACGTAGGGCTCCTTTTACGAAGCCGCGATAGCGGTTTAAAACGCGTAATAGCGTGCGCTAATTTGCCGGCCACGCTAGCCGCTACCGCTGCATCATGAGCAGGCGGTAGTTTTTTGGCTAGCGCGGGGGTTAGCGCACGCTAAAAAGGTACGTGCGATAAAGCCGCTAATGCGGTTTTGTAAAAGGAGCCCGTAATTTTTCCGTCTTCCAATCTAGGCACAATTTCTGCAGGATTTGTGCCAATATTTTATAAGAGCACAGAGACCCCTTCCTAGCTTTTATAAGATAGGCAACAATTAGCCCCTTTCTGCTTTTTTAACTTCTAAGGATCTAATTTTAAGGCAATCTAAATGAAAAGTCCAAAAATATGTCTATTTTATAAAGGTACAAACAACACCAACAAAAAAAAAAAAATCACAAAACCACTTCAATAAATACAGCAACAAAATCTTCTCATTAAAAAAAAAATAGTGAAAGGAGCTTCACTAAAAAATTTTATTAGAAGGGAAGAATTTGATTTGTTGCTATATTAATTGAAGTGGTTTTGTTATTTTTTTGTTTTTGATTTATAGCTTCCGCTGTTATATGCTAGTCAATATTTAGCCTACTGTGGTCAGTGTTTTTAAAGCACTGACAACTATGGGCAAAACTAGCTCCAGATATTCCATGCTGGGCCATGTCAGGGCACCAGCATTGAATATCTGAAGCTAACTCATTCTGTGCTAGCTTCTGGGTTTTATCAGACCAGGTTCTGAATACCCCCTTCCCTATGATACTAATGCCCCCTTCCGCCCCTTCCATATCCAAGTCCCAATACCTTTTCATCCCCCAGGCTTGCCTGCCCGATCCTTGGTGGTCTAGTAGAAAATGGGTAGGAGCAATATTCACTCACTTCTGACCTTCATGGCTGTGTCTTCAAAATGACTACTGCAACCTGTATCAGTAGTTTCATTGTAATTCAGTACTACCATGAGGCTGTTGCTAGAAGTCATGGCAGCCATGATGGGTAGGATCTAGTAGGCATCACTCCTGTCTGTTTTCCACTAGACTGCCAGGGATTAGGCAGAGTTATGTGGGTGTCAGCCTGGAAGTTATGTGGGTATCAGCCAATATGTAGTACTGGAACCAGCATAGCTAAATGATCAAAGTTTGATCTACTATTTATGTGGGAATATTTGGTTGCTTAACTCTGTGGGCACTGGTGCTGAATATTCCTAGCCATCACATAGCTGTCAACAGCTCCCTGACTGTCTCAGGCCCACTTCAGAAATGGCTGGTGAGAGCTGATATTCAGTCAAAGTCAATATCCCTAATCATGCCATGCCTCCTCCAAAAAAAAAAAAAAGCACATAATTTGGGCACAAACAGGGTCAGAACTCTAATGGTTAAGTGAATATCAACAGCTGCTTAGAAGAGTGTGATTTAAAAGGGTAGGAGCCTCTCCAACCTGTTTAAATAATTAGCCTTTACAGATGATCTTATGCTCATATTGACTGATCCAGCACATTCTTTATTACATCTGCTTGATGCAATGAATGAATTTGGCTTCCATTCTGGATTTCAATTGAATTTCCAGCAATTGATGGTTCTTCCGTTCTATTCGTCATTACCTTCTCAATGGACTGGCACCTTTCCCTTAACTTGGGCGCCAGGTAAAGTGGTATATTTCAGGATAATAATACCGCAAGATCTCATTCAACTTCATGATGTAAAAATACAGCCATTGTTAGCAAAGACTAAATCTCGGCTTTTAATATGGCGTCATTTTCCAATTTCTTTGATAGGGTGAATAGCTCTATACAATATGATAATTATACCTCAATGGCTTTACATTTATCAGATGCTTACTCTCATTCTTTATCACCATTCTTTACAGTAACAGTTCAAGGTGTCTATGGAGAACATCTACGCATGGCACAAGTGTAGGTAGGCAAAATCTTGTTGTGCTTTTCTTACTGCTAAGGAAAAAAACACAGTGGGCCTCCAAGAGTGAGATGGCATCCAAACTTTAATGAGATCCCCGACATGGGCCATGTTGTTTGTTTTGGTTTTTTAAAAAATTATTGATTGATTGATTGATTTTTCATAGATCCAACAAGCATTAACAACATACTTGAATACAGATTCACAAAAAGAAGAGGTATCTTATATAAAATGGGGAAAAAAAAACCACCACCAGAAAACTTAATTATTTAGTCCACAATAAATGTAATAATAATAATAATAACTTTGGTATGGCAATGAGAGCAAAAAGTCAGATTTCTACAAACAATAACAAATTATTACTCATAATGACTGGTGTTGCCATTCAACAAATTACGTATAATTGGAAAAACTGGAGTAGATTAAATTATAATTTTTGGTGGAATTCCTTATGTCACATATATAAAATGGAGAGATTTCTGGTAGTGTCAAGAAATTTCAAGATGTTTGAGAGCCATTAACAAAGTATTGTACTGATTAGATGAAATTTTCTTTTCCCTTAAATTTACAAGTTCAATTGTGAGGGAAGGGGGAGGGATTTTATATTTATGTATTGTATAAGTATTGATTATTTGATAGGTAAGGGGGGGAAGGGGGAGTTAAGTATTTATCACTGTTACCATTGATGATTATTAAGTGATATAGATATTGTTAATTTGGACATTTTATCACACTTATTGTAAGTTTGAAAATGAATAAAGATTATTATATAATATATGTAATAAGAAAAATACCCCTCTCCCTATATCCTGAAAGGGAAGGGATAAAATTTATATAATGTACCAATGATTGTTTATAAGTGATATATTTATTGTTACTGTGAATGAATATATTTTACACTTAATGTAATTTTGAAAATGAATAAAGAATATTTAAAAAAAAAAAAAAAAAAGAAAATGAATAAAGAATAAAGAATTAAAAAAAAAAAAATAATAATAACTTTATTTTTCTATACCGCCAACACTGAAAAAGATCTAGGCGGTTCACAGAATAAAGAGGACTGGACAGTCCAGTGATGATACAAAGCACACAGAAAAGCAGTACAATATTTCAAAAGTGAAAAATAAAATAAGAAACTATGACATAGTCATCAATTGAGTAACACATTTTTTGAACAAATAGGTGTTAACCAATTTTCTAAAGGTGCAATAAGATACAGATTGATGAATCAAAAATCAACTAGCCATACTTGAACTTTAACTGCATGATAAGCAAAAGATTGATCAAAATATTTTTTTTGTAACGGCAATTTTTGGGATTAGATAAAGTAAATAAACCAGTACGCTGAGTAGGCCTAGTTGAATGGTACCATTCAAAATGAGAGAGGAGATATAGTGGAACTAATCCAAATAACATCTTATAGCAAATACAAGCAAATTTGAAAAGTACTCTAGCTTCCATTGGCAACCAGTGCAGCTTACGATAGTAAGGGCTGATATGTTCCTGTTTTTTAAATCAGAACATTAAACGGACTGCTGTATTTTGGATTAGCCTTAATTTTCCTAAGACGGTTTTATAAACTCTCAAATAGATTATATTGATAAAATTAATGCTTGAACTAGTAATCTGAAAGAAGTAGGGTCAAAGTATTTTTTGATGGAACGCAACTTCCATAATGCAAAGAAACATTTCTTTACAAGCATATCAATATGCTCCACCAGGATTAAATGGCGGTCGAGTATGACTCCTAAAATTTTAAGAGACGAGGCTATTGGATATTCTTATCCTCTTAAACAGAGGGTTTTATCTGTAATTTTATCATTGGGACTAGCCAAAAAGAATCTGTTTTTTTCAGTGTTTAATTTCAATTTAAATTCAATAGTCCATTGTTAAATCTGATTTAGGATAAAAGTAATCTGATTTTTTATTTCAGTGGTAAAAGAAATGACTGGTATCAGAATTGGTATGTCATCAACATAAATGTAAAAGATTACATTTAAGCTTTGTAAAAGATTGGCCAAGGAAGCAACATAGATGTTGAACCAAGATAAGTAAAAATTAGAAGAAAAAAATTAGAAGAAAATAAAAAAAATATATACTGTATATATATTATTCAATGGGAACGGAAAAAGAAGAAACAGCCAGCAGCCAGTTCACATTATTCTGTTGGAGGAGCAATAGATCCAATTATGACCTAGTTCCCCCCACCCTTCTCTGGCCACAATAAATTTCAACAATTGTTTAGGCTAAAAAAAAAGAAAAGAAAAAGTTTACCACCATAAACAAAACAAAATTTTGCTGGAAAAAACCGACAGGTCTGCCTGTTTTTGTTTTTTTTTTTCATTTTTTTAAATCACAGATATTCTGCATGTGTTATACATGCAAAATATCTGTCCCATTAAAAAAAAAAAAAAAAAAGTCTCCCACATGAACCGACACCATGACCCCACCATAGCAGTGAAAATGACAGGAGGGATGCCTACTCCCTCCTGCCTGGCCAAATACCCCTGTATCATGCCCCTACCGGGTTCTAGACCCCCCTACCACCGACCCCCCCCAACCAAACCCTACTAACCTCCCTTCTTCCTGATAAAAAAGGCAGGAGGGATACCCACTCCCTCCTGCCACCGGATTCTCCCCTGAACCCCCCCCCCATACCTTTGGTAGACATTGGAAGCTAGAGAGAAGCATGGTCCCTCCGAGGCCCGCATGTAATAAATAACGGGCCTTCCCTTCCCCAGTGCACCATGTGATGCACGGGAAGGAACCTAAGACCCTGATTGGCTCAGATGCCCAAAGCTCCTCCCTAGGGTGTCTGAATCAATCAGGGCCTTAAGCTCCTCCCTCTGAATCTCATGTGATGCATGGGGAGGGCCTAAGGTCCTGATTTGCTCAGACATCAGACCTGTACATCACATCTAGATAAAGGTACAGGGAGGGAGGTGGGCCAGGCCAGGCCAGGTTTGCGATGGAAGGAGGGAGTTGGCATCCCTCCTGCCATATTAATTCGTGTGTGCGCATGCAGGGAGGGGGTGGGCAGCATCAGGCCCGATAGCAGCGACGACAGGCATAGGGACGGGGGGGGGGGCATTTCAGTGTGGTGAGGGGTTTGCGATGGCAGGAGGTAGTTGGCACCCCTCCTGCCTTTTTGTCTTCAGCGGGGCCACGTTTGTGTGGAGGGGGGCATTTTTGGGGGGTTCGGGGAGAGAGGAAGTACTTTGTCAGGGGGGATTTTTTTATTTAATTTTTTTAAATCAAGCATTTATTTTGCATGTGTAATACACGCAAAATATCTGACCAATTAAAAATTTTTTTTTTTTTAAAAAGCTGGCTGCTTCTCCTTTCACTAATGTCGGGGCTCTGCCCCGACTCAATCACTTTGCCGTTTTAAAATCGGCTAACAATGATTGGTTCTCTATCCTTTAGTTAATCTAACCCTTTGGCATAACTTCAGGAAAGAAAGTAGTAAAAGTTTCCCATGGTGAGTTTATAAATCAATAGAAACATATTTTGAAAGCTAGATCCTTGTAAATTAGCAGTTGAAAGTAACAATCAAGCACAGGAAATCAATTAGAAAAGCAAATATCCCTAGGTATGCCATTTCCCCAATTATTACATTCCTTCAACGTATCCTATCAGTTTATCCATGGTAGCGCATTGCTAAGAACTAAGGTGTGCCTGAAAGGAAGCCCTATGCTATGTATGGGTGTCACTTAGCAGGCTATATTGTTATCTAGCTTGCATACAAACCTCTCTTTGTGAGACTGTTGACAGAGCACAATGCACACAGCTATCTAGTCAGGTTATCTTGTTCATCCATTAGCAAGCACCACCTGGTCTGATTCCATTTGAAATGTGCCTTTATTTCTATAGAAAATTATATTTTGCATCATTCTAACCACCTGGAGAAAGTGTCATGAAAACTAAAATTCTCTTTGGCAATGCTCAAGGTGATTTGGTTTGTAAGAGGAAGCATATTTGATTATTTGAACTTGTAAGTGACTAGGAATAATGCAATTAAACACATGGTAGCAAATGAGGGGAAGATTATTCTTACCTTGATCTTTTTAGTAGAAGGGCATATGAGTCTTGAACCAGTGGGTTATTGACCTCTAATCACGAGTAGTGTAGAAGGCATCATGTAATTTTTTTTTACTCCGCCTCCTGTATCTCTGGACTGTGCTGCAACTTCTCAGTTCGTATCAAAGCACTATAAGAGGAAGGATAAAAAGGAGAGCACGGGAACTTCTCTGAGAAAGCCAATTCTGTTATGTTCTGCAATGATTACATCATCAGCACATGCTCAGAGGCATGCCAGATGCAGCTGGAGGTTGTCGGGCTTTCCAAAACCTGGACACACTACCAGGTTTTGGAAAATCCGTTCAGGCACTTGGACAGTGCTCTAAAAAGAGGAAATGTCATCTGGTAACCCTACCAAAGGGGGGAGGGCTCCTTAGGAATAATCTGGCCCAGGGGTACATAACTCTGGTCTTTGAGGGCCGAATCCAGTCGGGTTTTCAGGATTTCCCCAGTGAATTTGCATGAGATCTATTTGCCTGCACTACTTCCATTGTATGCATATTGATCTCATGCATATTCATTTGGGAAATCATGAAAACCTGGTCTGGCGAGGGCCGAAGTTGTGCACCCCTGATCTAGCCCTTGGGGAAGGACCAATTATAAGGATTATCTCAAAGGGGCTGGAGATATAGAACCACAAAGAAGTGCTACAGCTCTGGAAGAGAACATTCTTCTGGTCCTAATTAAGGAGAAAGAATGAAGCAAGCTGATAGGCAAAAGGCTAATAAGGGGGCATGATCAATACATTTGGAACCAGGGACAAACTGACAATGATCTGGGCTCCAGGACAATAAAGGTCATCAGCAATAAAGAGAGAGAGGGAGAAAAGAAGAGCTCACAGCTCTGGGACCTGAGAAGAGGAAGCTCCGAAATGGAAATCCTAACCAAGAACAGTGCAAAGCTAGGCAGAGTATAGAAAAGGAACAAGGCACCGTGTTTTGTATGAACTTGAGGACTGAACTGAGAAAGTAAAACCAGGCACGTTTTTTCTGGTATTTTCTTTTTATTAATAGCAGGTGGAGGATAGCACTGAAGCCTGTGTTTAGTACTATCCAAGGAAGTTAGGATGAGTATTCTTAATGAAAAAAGAATGGAAGCCAGCATTTTTCCTCTAACAGAATCCTGAAAAGGAAAACCCTATGCACTAGTTGGAACCTTAAGTGCTCGAGTCTAAAGTGTGACTTCAAGTTCACCTGGGAGGCCAGCAATTTAGACCCGCTTTTACTAAGCCACAGTAGAGGTTTTTACTGCGTCCGGGGCACTAAATGCTCCAACAGTCATAAAATTCTATGAGCGTCAGAGCATTTAGTGCTCCAGGCCATGGCAGAAACCTCTACCGTGGCTCAGTAAAAGGGGAGGGGGGGTGTTAATTTGGATGGTTCATAAATTTCTCAACAAATACGTACTTAGAGCAACCCAATGTTACAATAATCTAATTTTGACAGGATCAAAGCCTGTATTATCAGCTTAAATTGGTCCTGATGAAAATATTTTTTAATTCTTCTTAGATTAGTAGCCTAATGGTTAGTGCAGCGGACTTTTGATCCTAGGGAACTGGGTTCAGCTCCTTGTGACCCTGGCACACTCCATTGCCCACTAGGGATAGAGAAAGTACCTGCATAGAATGTGTACAGCCCTGTATACGTCTAGTAGCACTACCACAATGATTAGTAGTAGTATGGAGTAGTAATAACCAAAAGCAATTCTTTACCAAATGGTTTACTTGCAATTCCATTGCTTGTTTTGGATCCAATATTATTCCTAATATTTTCAAAGAAGTTTCTAATTTATAAAACATATTCCCCCCTCCCCCCTTTTACAAAAATATAATGCAGTTTTTAGCAACAGTTGCGGAGGTAACAGCTCCGACACTCATAGAATTCCTACGAGCGTCAGAGCTGTTACCACCGCGACTGTAGCTAAAAACCATGCTATGGTTTTGTAAAAAAGGGGGGGGGGGAGATTATTTACCAAAAAAGAGAGATTCTATATTGAGTTGTCTGTATCTCCTATTAAAATAAGTTTCATTTTGTCAGTATTTAATTTCAGGCGAGCGCTAGTCATCCAAAGTGCCATTAAAGACATACTGGCTGATATTAGGACTATTTAGCCAGCTGGGAACAGGACCGTTTTACAGAATGAGGGAGAAAGGGCACATTGTTGTGGTCCTGTAGAGCTACGAAAGAGGAGCCAATTTTAAGCAGGAGATTTGGACCACAGGTCTTAACCCAGCTCATGCCATGGGCTATTCTGCCCATGCTGCATCCCCAGTTATTTGGAAGAATAAGTTAATGAAATCTGCAAACCAAAGCTATTTAAGCGCGTAACCAGTTCAGGTTAGACAGTGTTTACAATGAATTAGAAAGATTCTACAAATTAAGGCTTATTGATTTAAATAGATGCAAAAATAGAGCACTTGTCTTTAACTCTATTTTTGCATCTATTTAAATCATAATCAATAAGCCTTAATTTGTAGAATCTTTCTAATTCATTGTAAACCGCATAGAACTTCACGGTCCTGCGGTATATAAACTGTTATTATTATTAAATTATGAGTGAGAGTACAGGGTCAATGAAAGAAAATCCTACCTGCATTACCTTCCAGGCGTTCAATTATTGAACGTTGCAGGATCTCCGAGACCCTTTCTCTCAACCGAATTACAACTTTTAAGTTGGTTCAGAAACCTCTTTGTTGTTTTGAATGTTCATTCATTGAGGTTTCTGCAAGCCTTAGTTAGTTCTATAGTTCCTACAAGCAACATTTTAGCACATAACTTACAGAATTCTTAAGTTCTTCCCCAGATTCCACATAAGTCAACAAAATTTGGACACGGACCTCAGAAACACATGCAAACTAATTAGTTAATGAGTGGTTAACAATCAATAATTGATGTCAATTGGCACTTTTCTGGGTTTACGTGTGTATCTATCTTGCACTCTGTTCTACAAAATGTAGGCCTAAATTTTGCAGCATGCAACTCACAAGGGGTTGTGGTCAAGGAAGGGGTATGGTTGTGTTAGGGGTGTTCTCAGAAATTAGGGGCAATGTTGTAGAATAGGGTCATTTACCTGCCTAATTAATGACCATCCAATCTGTACTTCTCAATCAAATGCAGATCAAATGTATGTTGAACTAAATTTACTTTATATGTGTAAATTCAGGTTGGACAAAGTGTATTAGATGTATGTCAATTTGTAACCCGTTTCGACTATCATGTATGTTAACCTGCAACCCGTTCTGAGTTTGTTGGGGATGACAGGATAGAAAATGAATTAAATAAATACAATACCGTAATTGCCATTAGTTGCATGCCAGCAGGTGTAAGTGTCATGCCCAAATGTAGTTGCAAGATCTGTGCTAAATTAGTATTCTATAACGATGCATCGCACAGAGTACGCACTGCGGCATAGCAGTTTAGAACGGATCTTCCTGGGGGGGGTCTAACATTGGGCGCTATTTATAGAATCACTCCCCCCACCTACCTCATATGTAAATACTGGCCTTGCCTATGCTCCTCCCCAGAAATGCCCCCTTGCACTTATGCACTAAGGCAGTTGTGTATATACAGTATGTTATAATGTTGAGCGCACATGCGTGCACGTATGTGCTGATATTCTGTAAACATGCGTGCACAATTGGCACATAACCTTACGTTATAAATGAGGGGGAAAATATGGAATTTTATTTCAAGATGGGTAAAAGCGTGAGAAAGCAGCAGGAAAGGGGCAGGGAGGACAGCACAGAGGTTAATTGTAAGGCAAGCTGCAGTCCTGGAAATTTTAACAATTATGTCTAGAGCTGTAGTTAAATAGTTCCAAGAGAACAGTCACTGCATTAATGTGTGATAGCACGCTTAAATATGCTGGCTGTTTTCCCCACACGCTGCACATATCCCCCTTTTTCCTTTCAACATTACCATGAAAGTTTTGTTACGAAGGAATATGCCATTTTTTCTATCAATATGCACTATTGGCAAAACCCTTTTGGGTCTTAACTGTCCGTTTTGAAGATTTAGAGATCAAAGCTTTAGAACTCCAAAGTACTTTTAATATGTTTCTTCAGCTTTGACACCATAGGGTGGCATGTTAAGTCTAACGCCCAGGAAACAAAAGAAGACACTCCTGTTCATTGCTTGCATTGCTTGCTATTTCTTCATATGTTATGCTTAAGAGCTATCTTGACTCCATAAATATTTTAACAACAAACTGTCATGTCTAGGAATTTAAAGCATCATTTTGGATGGGAAGGAAGACTTGCTTTAACTCTTATACCAGTGTTTTCATTTCCCTGCTGTTAATGTCTTTTAAGGAATGACGCCCCCGTCTTTTATGAAGCCGCATTAGGCTTTTTTTTATTGTCAGTCATGGCGGTATTAGTTCCGACACTCAGAATTCCTATGAGCGTCGGAGCTAATACTGTTGGGGGCCGGCGATAAAAAAAAAAAAGCCTAATGTGGCTTTATAAGGGGGAAAAATTTGGTATTATAGTATTTCCTCCAACCCCACTTTTCATTCTGGAATAGTAATACAGAATAGAGAATGACACGGTGAAAAAATTGGTCCCCGTCACCGCCCCGTCCCCGTCTCACCATCCCCGTCACCGCCCCGTCCCCGTCTCACCATCCCCGTCACCGCCCCGTCCCCGTCTCACCATCCTCTTCACCGCCCCGTCACCGCCACTGCCACCCCATTCACCGCCCCGTCACCGCCACTGCAATCCCATTCACTTTTCTTTATTTACGTATAAAGGAAACATTCTTTAAAACTTTAAAACTTTAAAACTTAGTTAAATATTAGTTAATAACTATACAAAAACAAAACACGCAGAGAAAAAATTAATTAATATAAATTCTCAAAACTGACACATTTTGATCACTAAATTTAAAATAGTTATTTTTCATACAGTTTTTCAATCACTAATCTTCCACCACCCCTGGGGCTAGCAATGCAAAAACAAACACGACATGTACTTTAAATGCTTATAATGTTAGCCTATATGGTAAGTAGACGCGGCCGCTGTACCTAATCGCGGCAAAGATCTCCCTGCCGTGATTAGCATAGTGACCGCGGCTACGGCTGCAAGTCTCCCCTCCCCCCAGCGATCACGGCAGGAGGGCACCCAACCCCTCCTGTAGACCCCCCCAACGGCCCTCCCGACAATCGCAGCAGAAGGGTACCCAACCCCTCCTGCCGGTCCTCCCAATGGCCTCCCCTAAGATCGCTGGCAGGAGGGTACCCAACCCCTCCTGCTGGACCCCCCCCCCCCAACGAACCCTCCCACCCCGGAACCCCCTTAGTCTTACTTTCCAAGTTGGACCGGACGGCTCCTCACACGTATGGCCAGCAGGCTTGCCTCCGTCCAAATGAGGCGGACCCGCCCCTACCCTGCCCAACCCACAGGATCCTAGGGCCTGATTGGTCTAGGCACCTAAAGCCACTCCCGCTATAGGAGGGGCCTTAGGTGCTTGGGCCAATCAGGCCCTAGGATCCTGTGGGTTAGGCAGGGGAGGGGAGGGGCGGGCCCACCTCATTTGGATGGAGGCAGGCCTGCTGGCCAGACGAGCGAGGAGCTGTCCGGTCCAACTTGGAAAGTAAGACTAAGGGTGGTGTTTCGGGATGGCGGGGTTTGTTGGGAGAGGGACCAGCAGGAGGGGTTGGGCACCCTCCTATTGGCGATATAGGGGGCCGTTGGGGGTGCCGGCAGGAGGGGTTGGGCACCCTCCTACCAGTGAGGGCGATCGTCGGGGGGGGGGGGGGCGGGTTCTATTGGCAGGAAGGGTTGATCTGACAAATGAGGAGCACGGTGAAAACACAGGTAAATTGCGGTTCCTAGAGGGGGGGACATTGGCCTGCGGGGACAAATCTATTCACCGTTTTTGCGGTCGGTGAAAGGATTTGTCCCCGCGTCTGCGGCGATTTGCTAATGAGGTCACCATAACCCGCAGCCAAACCGCAGCCACGCAGCGGTTCGCTGCGGGGATCGCTCCCCGTGTCATTCTCTAATACAGAAGGACTGTATCTTAATTGACTGAAACTTTATTTATTGAGGTTTATTAATTGCTTTTATGAAGAGATTCACTCAAGGCGATATACAGCAGGTACTGTATAATTTAAAATAAAGCTTACGATTTGTTAACAGCAAAACAGTAGTAAAAAGACCAAATATAAATACAGTACTCCCCCGAAATTCACGGGGGTTCCATTCTAGGAACCCCCGCAAATTTTGAAAAACCATGAATGTGGTTTTTCACCTGCCAAAAGGCAGGGGAGGCAGGAGAGGGCAGCTGGAGAGGCAGGAGAAGGCAGCTGGTGCGCCGGTAGGTGAAGAAAATCACTCGTGGTCTGCTCCGACCGCCTCTTCCTGTAGTAAAGTCGGGCTACACCAATCAGGAGCTGCTTTGACACACAGCTCCTGATTGGTGTAGCCTGACTTTACTACAGGAAGAGGCGGTTGGAGCAGACTACGAATGATTGAGTCTGCAATTCACGAACCGCAAATTCGCAGGGGAACACTGTATACAGTAAATACAATGAATGAGGTAGAGTTAAAATCAATAAACTGAAACTTAATAATAGAACTACCATGAGACAGTTTCAAAAATATACTTATTAACAGAACTGAAACTCAAATAAGGGATATAACACATATTGCGAAGGGGTGCTGAAAAGTTCCCAGCCCAACCAGCGTTATTTTGCCACTGTAGCTGAAAAATGAGTTAACTTATTTGTTAAGTGTCAATTTGCAGAAACAGAATTCTATGTTTTGACATTGTTTCAGATCATTGATTGAACTACGCTATTCTCTTCTTGGTTGGGCTGAGAACTTTTCAGCATCCCCTCGTAAAAGGGAGACATAATGCTTATGAAGCATCTAATGAGCACAAATAAGAACATTCAAATAACATAGATGCTTTTCTATAATACAGCTTATCCTATAACCGAGGGGTCAAAAGCAGATATTAGATGGGGACAAGATGGGTGATACAGACTGCTTTGGGATAAACAAATGGGAGGCTAAATTCAAGGCAAGAAACAAGGAAGTGATTTAGTTTGTATGTGTGGTGCAGGATGAGTATATAGCCAATTATTCTACCTATTAAAGGACCCTAAAGCCGTCGGCTCAATGCGCAGCGGCGGCAAAGAAAGCTAACAGGATGTTAGGCATGATAAAGAAGGGAATCACGAGTAGATCAAGGGAGGTCATAGAGCAATGGTCAGACCACACTTGGAATACTGTGTCCAACACTGGCCTCCATACCTGAAGAAGGATATAGCACTGCTGGAGAAGGTGCAGAGGCGAGCGACGAAGCTAGTAAAAGGTATGGAGAACTTGAGCTACAAGGATCGCCTCAGAAAACTGGGATTATTCACCCTTGAGTAGAGAAGACTGAGAGGGGATCTGATAGAGACTTTTAAATTGCTAAAAGGAATCGACAAAATGGAGCAAGCTCACTCACCAGCAGGGGGAAAGGATGGAGAGCAAGAAACAGCTTTATTCACATTGGCGAATGTGACCCAGACTCGGACCAGAGGTCATGGCCTGAAGCTGAGAGGGGACACGGCCAGGACAAATGTCAGAAAGTTCTGCTTCACACAGCGAGTGGTGAACGCCTGGAACTCTCTCCCGAAAGAGATGGTGGAGGAAACTACCATTCTAGGATTTAAGGGAAAATTGGACGCACATCTTCTTGCAGGACACATTGAGGGATACGATTGACTAATGTATGCACTAGGGTACGCCTGGCTGAGCCTCCGCGTGTGCGGATCACCGGACTGGATGGACCCCAGGTCTGATCCGGTGTAGGCATTTCTTATGTTCTTATGTTCTAAACCAATTAGATCCATATTAGCCTATTTTACAGACCAACAAACAGGGCCTTAGCAATCTATGTGCAGCTGGTGCAGCTGCACATGGCAAAAAACAGGTAAGGCACCAAAACTGTGCCCTATCTAATGGTTTTCCTTTTGGCCATGATGTGTCATGACACAGTGGCTGGTGTGGCAGCTCTTGGGTGCAGCTGCACTGGATGTATTTTTGGCTCAGCATGCTCTTGTCAATGGGAGTGCTAAACTCAACACAGCTCTTAACACAATGAAGGGGATGGGACGACTTCCCAACAATGAAAGGCAAGTGCAGCCAGGGCTTGTCAGATTGGAGAAAAGACTGCTCAGAGGAGATATGACAGAAGTTTTTAAAATACTGAATGGAGTGGACGAGTAGACTAGGGGGCATAGAATGAAGTTACCAAATAGTAAATTTAAAACAAACCAGAGAAAAATATTGCCAGAGAATGTGGCGAATGCAGTTAACTTAGCAGGGTTTCAAAAAGGTTTGGATCATTTCATAAAAGAAAAGTCGATAAGCCATTATTAAGATGGACTTGTGGATATCCACTGCTTATTTCTATGATAAGCAGCATAAAATCAGTTTTACTACTTGGGATCTTGCCAGGCACTTGTGACCTGGATTGTTTACAGCTGGAAACAGAATACTGGGCTTGATGGACCTTTGGTTTGTCCCAGTATGGCAACTCTTGTGTTCTCAATTTTGGGGTGCTGAGGCACATTTTATATACCAAATGGATCCTTTCTTCAAACAGACATTTTGACAATGGGACCTGTATGGTCTTCAACATTCAGGTAGAACTTTAAAAGATATCACAATCTTCTAAGAAGGGTAGTTACAAAGCCTGTTACCACAGTGATATTTATCCCTGCAGTCACTGCTGCTCTTTGAAATAATGGAAAATGCACTTAATCATTAAGAACTATTTGAAAGTGATGCCAGCCATTTTATTTCTCACCTGCTAAAAACCGGAGTTGATTCTTAACTCTTAACCCTCCAGTTCCAGACCCACCAGCAACACAGTCATCTTCATCATCGCAGTCTCCACTCCCAGCTTCATCCTCTTCCTTATTTCCCTCAGCATTTTTAGACCTTGGTAGTGACATTCTTTTTAACAGCTGAAAGAAGAGCATCACGTTGTATGATTGGGCTTTTCTATATCTCCTGGACCAGTTTCATAATTTCATATCACCACAATACAGAATAATTCACCACAACCTTGAAAGGGAGACTATTAGAACTGTGCTGAAACATATCCCACCTAGTGAGTATCTCATGCAAAATTTCTACTGTTCATCCATATAATTTAAACACATTCTCTTAACCTTTCCTTTTTCTTTGGAATTACTCACAAATAATAGGGGGGAAGGGAATAGGACTTGTATACCACTTTTTTGTGGTTACACATTTAAAGCGGTTTACATATAATATAGGGAAAGTAACAATTTCAACTCTTTTTGAGCCAAATTTACTATCCTTTCAAACTTTTTACCAAAAAAGCTTAGAACTATATTTACTAAGGGCCTGATTCTATAAAAGACGCCTACACTATTGGTTCAATTGGTGCTGTTAATTGAACAGCACCATTAAAAGCCAATTAAAAAAATTAATTTTCAGGTAGGTGGCTAACTCAGTAGGCACCATTTAGGTATCCAAGGCACTTACCCAAAAAGTGGGCGTGGTTAGGAAGCAGAGTTTAGATGGCGGAGGAATTAGGCACCAGTATTTTAGACCAAGAAAACCCTGGCCTAACAAACCGATGCCTAAGTTGATTTAGGTGCCACTAGGATTGATTCTATACATGGAGCCTAACTTTAAATGGAATGCGATATGTACCATTTTCCTAGGCGCCTACCAATTTAAGCCCTAAGGTCCAGATTCTCCAAATGGTAACGGTTTTGTAGGCACTTAAGCTAAGTGAAAAACGTCATTCAAACAACATTTTAAACTGATTTTTAAGATGCCTCCTGGCACCAAAAAAACAATGCCAGAATTGTGCCTCCATAGGTGCATTATGGTGCCTAATACCACAGTGTGACTAACGCCTACAGCGCCATAAAGTACCTACGGAGGCGCAATTCACATCAAAGGTAACTGCTAGAAAGGAGGCCTGGAAAACTCTGACCTACATTTCTTGGGCCTACCTTTGCTGGAAGCGCAATTATCTAAATGGCACTGTTGCACGATTGACACACGCTCATCAGCCGCTTTTAAAGCGGCCACCGACAGTGGCGCCAGTTAGAGAATCCGGGCCTAAAGGACTAGATATGCTAATGTGTGCTAAAATGCACATTATTTACCACAAGTTCCATTTAATACAATAGGATCTGATTACTAACAACAAATGTTCTAATCTAATCTTTTATACCGATTCATCCCTCAGTTAACAAAATATTAATATAATTATACAGGAGATTAGAATAGAAACTATGGGCTCCTTTTCCTAAGGTGTGCTAGCGTTTTTAGCGCACGCAGGAAATGACCACACACTACGCTTCTAGAACTAACGTCAGCTCAATGCTGGCGTTAAGGTCTAGCGTGCACGGTAATGTAGCACGCACTATTCCGCGCGTTCAAACCCTAGCGCACCTTAGTAAAAGGAGCCCTATATCTTATAGGCCAGAATTTTATCTTGTATGATTGATTATTTGAAAATGAAGGATCATTAGTAAATTTCTGAAATAAATATGTCTTCAGTACTTTACGATAAGTGGGTAGATGAGAGAGAACTCTAATTATAGAAGGAAAGTCATTCCAAACTTTTACGAATAAAAAAAGATAATGATCGACAAAAATTGGCCATAGTTTTTATTCCTTTAACAGTGGGAAAGTCAAATTTATATTTCTGAGAGCTCCTAGAATTACAGATTTCTTGTGAATTAAATGAGACAGAAACCAAAGGAGAAAAAATACCTTATAAGATTTTGAAAATTACAATTGCACATTTAAATTGGATCCTCCAGTAAATGGGAAGCCAGTGAAGGGATCTCAATAAAAGGGATTCAAGACAAAGTTAGAACAAGCTCCGATCCCGTATAGGGAGGAGCGAGGCCAAATCGGCCGAAGCCGTAGCGAAAAGGATGGGAGGGGGAAGGGTGGAGAAGGAAGGGCCACGGGGGGGGGGGGGGTTAGGGGATAGGGGTGAGCGGAAGAGAGGTCGCCCTTTCGAATCGGTGATCCCGGGAGATAGACGCGGCTTCCCTTCCTCCCACCCGCGACTGCTTTCTGTTCCCCTCACCTGTGCAGGCAAACTTTGCTCTCCTGCGTCCTCTCTCCGACGGCGGCACACCGGAGTGTCTGGGACCTGCCAGTTAGGTGAGTCCAGGCGGAGAGGTGGTTGGGCCACTGCACACGCGGCCAGGGGGCGCACTGCCCCGGAGCGCCGGGCGGGTGCAGTCTGTGCCGTGAGCTGCTGGCCCCAACGCAGCCCGCGGCCAAGGAGAGGAGTCGCCGGCACAGAGCGCCAGTCGGGTGCTGTCTGTGCCGCGTGAGTCCAGGTGCAGATGGTGTGGGGCCGCTGCACACGCGGCCAAGGGGGGTCTGTGCCGCGAGCCGCTGGTGCCAACGTGCCAAGGAGGGGAGTCGCCGGCCCTGAGCGCCGCCAGCGCGGTCAAGGAGGGGAGTCGCCGACCCTGAGCGCCGGTCGGGTGCACTCTGTGCCGCGTGAGTCCAGGCGCAGAGGGGGTTGGGCCGCTGCACACGCAGCCAGGGGGCGCACCGCCCCGGAGCGCCGGTCGGGTGCAGTCGGTGCCGCGAGCCACTGGCCCTAACGCGGCCCGCGGCCAAAGAGAGGAGTCGCCGTCCCAGAGCGCCGTTCAAACAACAAAAAAAACAAAAACCAAACGCTGCCAGGGGGGACGCGGTGATTCTGATGGCGGCAGCCTAGTTTAAGCCGCACCGCACGCGTCCACTGAAATAACGCGAGAGGCCAGAGCCAACTTTATATATCTGCTCCAACCCCAGCGGTTGCCGCGGGAGCCCATGTGGCCCGACTGCAGGGTCTGTGTTAGGCCTCTGGCTGCCGCGGGGGAGCGGGAGCTGCGACCACGTGGCTCAGCTCTCCAGCACTGCCGGTTCCTTATAGGAGAGCCTCCAGCTGCCGCAGGGGATAGGGTGCTGCTACCTCATGGCCAAGCGGCCAGAGGGTGGTTTTTTCCGCCACACCCAACTTTATGGTCACCATGGGGCTGCGGGTTATGCGCCCACATGGCCATGCAGCCGCAGGGTATGCGCCCACAGCCGTTAAGGTCCCATTTGGGGATAGCGGGGAGAACGCAGTACCTAACTCTATACTTTGGGCGTTATGCAGGGTAGGCACTGAGCTTTTGGTAAGTTTTCCTTCTTGCTATCTGTTTTTCTATTGCATTCTTTCCAAACGTGCTGAACAAAATGTATAGAGCCCGCCTCACTGCTGTTTTACAGTGGGATGTTATGGTGGATACTATAATTCTTATCCTGGGGATTTGACGGCGGATGACCTTTAAATCTAATAGCATTTTCCGCATTAGCAATTGGGACAGACTGTATTATGGGGCTTTTCTTATTAAGTTCCAAAAACAAAAAAATAATAATTCTGGACTCATGTTACCTTTGTTTCCTCACACAACTGCCTTTATTGTTCTCTCACATATGTATGTTTTCAGTTATTAATTTAGCACCACAGTTAAAAGCACATGGGGTTCGCTGCGACTGGGTCGGACCACTTGACAGCCTTCTGGTCGGCCTTACATGCATATGTTCCGGTTCGGCATGAACTCGTCTAGCTTTGTCCTAGGTACATGGAGAGGGTTTTCCCCTGTGACAGACTCTGGAAGGGTGTTCCGGTTTTCTCCCGCTATGTTGGTCAAGAGGAACTTCCTACCATTCGTGTGGAACCTGTCCCCTTTTGATTATAGAGAATGCCCCCTCGTTCTCTATGCCTTGTCTGTTCCCTTCAGTACCTTGAACGTTTCGATTGTGTCCCCTCTCGGTCTCCTCTGTTTGAGGAAGAAGAGGCCGAGTTTCGCTAATCTTTCGCAGTACAGCACCTCCTTCTGGACTCCTTTCCAGTGCTGACGCACCATGGCTCGGGTCAGTGGCATGATAACCTTCTCTGATTCCTTCCAGATCGAGCATTCTGTTTGCCCCTTTCGTCGCCGCTATACGTTTTCATTGGCTTGTCACGCTCCGGGGAGGTCTCTCTGAGTGCTGCCCCGGACATCCCGTATTGTTGCTGACATGCATCACTTTACACTTCCACGTGATAAGCATAGAAAGACCAGATAGCTTATTCCATTCTGCCCATCCATGCCATGCATTCTCTCTTTCATTCCCTTAAAGATTCTGTGTATACAGTGGTCATCTTTACCAACTCCAGTGGGAGGCTGGTCCAGGAATTTAACACACGTCGGCCTTCCTGCCCCAAGTGGCCTATCACGTTCGTCCCTCGGCGAGTCTGCTCCTCTGTAAGAAGCCTCATCAAGTCCATCTAGTCTGCCCCTTTTGACATAGAGCTTGAGAAGGAAGCGGCATCCCTGCCTCCAGATAGCTCCACCGCCACCCTCCTGCTTCATTGGCGATCCAGTTTATCAGCAGCCACTACAAACCTACCAAACAACAACAAATTATAAATAAAAATGAAAACTACCACTTTGCGCGGGCCGCTGCGCCCATCCAACATCCATGCGGCAGCCGGCCACGTGCGCCAACTCATGCGGCAGCCAGCCACGTGCGCCAACTCAGTCGCACCATCGGCACACCTCCACCTGAAACTGCGTGGGACCCCTCCTTCCGACTACCGCTGAGGGATGGAGAGGGGAGCAGGTCGCTACATGCCTGTCCCATCCGCTCCGCCCGCAAGCGGATTTAAAAGCCTCTAGCCTCTACAAAAAAAAACAACAAAACACACAATCCTAACCCGCGCGTCCCGCCGGGCTGCGGTGCTCTACCGATAGGGGGATCGAGCCGATCCGGTTGGGTGGGCCGCTGCTCACTCACAGGGGTAGCCGCATCTCCCCCACCTGGCTCAGCAGGACTGTTGCCACTTGAGGGCTGTGAACAGGCCCTGTTCCTCCCTATGGATCCTGGCATATAGCTTCCACAGCTCTATGGAGCCGACGGACAGAGGGTTGACCACCCACGTGGCCCCTCTCTGCATGAGCTTGACTGAAGATTCCGGTGCCTGTAGCCCGACTGAGGTATAATTTTATTTATAAATGCTCTGCTCTTTATGCAAATGAACTTCCTTGCTATTAACTATCATCAATTGCCATTACATGCTATGCTATTAAAGGCTATTATATGCTGTAAGGGCTATTGTATGCTATTTAATATTATAGGCTATTGAATATTATATACTATTTATATGCTATGTTGATGCCATTATATGCTGTTAAGGGCTATTATATGCTATTTAATATTATAGGCTATTGAATATTATATACTATTTATATGCTATTTTATGCTATAACTTTAACTTTGCATCAAGGCGCTCTTTCTCCAGCGGGAGTTTCTGTTATGCTATGCCATTAAGGGCTATTATAGGCTAATTACGGCTATTATATGCTATTTAATGCTATTATATGCTCTTTAAGGCTATTATATGCTCTTATGCTATTATATGCTATAACTATAGCTTTGCAGCAATGCGCTCTTTCTCCAGCTGGAGTTTCTAATGGCTTTAGTCCTATATTGCATCTTACGCTTGATCCCAGAAGGAGGGCTTTATTAATACTACTAGGGCCGGTCTCGGGTTCCTATCCTCGTATGCCGTTACTGACGGTCTCTATTCTTTTAGTACTGATTATAGCCATGCCGGCTCAACGTAAGCCACGCTCAAAACCTGCAGTGCAGAAAAGCCTGCGGCTAACAGTCAAAGGAAGACAAGGACCACACGTGCCACAACAACAGCAGCGGCTCTAACAGCAGCGGCTTCTATGGCCTCAATAGCGGCAACGGCTTCTACGGCCGCACAGCCTCAACAAGAACTGGCCGACTTAATGGCCGAGTTCCACAGGCAGATAGACCAACAAGGGGTTCACACAGCGCGCCAACGACTTCTTGGTAGACAGTCGACGTTGGTCCCAGGTGAGCCACCACAAGCTGCAACAACACCGACATACCCACCACCAGCACCTGAGATTGCGTCCGCTACACCACGGGACGCTCTCTCTTCACATAATATGCCCTCACCTCTCATGGGGGATACCATTCCCTCGGCTAGTGGGCGGGCGGCAGACCATGTTACACTAGCACGAAGTATACGGGAGGCACTGTCACTCTTTGAACAGTCTAGGGCTCAACCTCCTTCTGAAGCAAGTAACACTTGGCCCCTAGTTCAAACAGACCCCCTGGTTAGCAGAGGAAGGGATGATATCACATGTGGGATAACCACGCTCGCTTCAGGAGTCCCTAGAGCAGTAAAGGAAAAAAACATGGAAGAGAGACTATGTAGACATGTTTTCCGTATTGCAGGGAGAACCGGAGGAGGACTATTACGTAGAGACTGATCGGATATACATCCAGTTAGAGAGGGAGGGGAAACCAAAGATATATAAATCTTTAACTAACTGGATATCCGCCTTCCAGTGTAGTTGTAGAAAGAGAGCCGGATATAACCCCCTATCTAATCAGATATTTGGATACAGCGATAACATGGAAGCATAGAGTATTTGACCTATGGATGGACGAAATGTGCGCTCTGTGACCATTTCAGCCCGATAGATTCCCAGATAGATCCACTGGCTGGCCCGAGGGATTCGGAGACAGACCACCACTGCCACCTCCACAATTTCATCGACAGGGAGGCCACAATGCAAGAAAGCAGATCTGTAGGCAATTCAACAGAGGCCATTGCACATGGACCAACGGGAAATACCGACATGTCTGTCACTCCTACAGAGGTACACACCCGGGCATCAAGTGTAGAAAATACCGCAGAATGTTCACGCTACCTGCCCCAACACACACCGATACACCTAGCTCCCCTGGTTGCGATTAACAGCCAGCAGGCTTCCCCACACTTATACCCGTAAAGGTGCGAGATCTCACACAGCCGTGGAGATAACTCGTGCGAGATCTCACACAGCCGTGGAGATAACTCGCAAGAAACTCAACAAGTTAAATGCAGACGATTTGTTATCCTCAGCCAGCAGGCTTCCCCACACTACCCAGATTATTATCCTCAGCCAGCAGGCTTCCCCACACTACCCATATTATTATCCTCAGCCAGCTGGCTTCCCCACACTACCCAGATTATACCCCGGTTAGTAAAGGCTCTCACACAGCCCTGGAGATTACTCGCAAGAAACTCAATAAGTAGATGTCAAAATTTATGCCTACTTGCTAGAGGACAGCTGTCCGCATCTGGATAAATTCACCAGTTCAATCCAGGAGGGCATAGAAGCTATGCTGATGTGTGCGGGGCCGCAGCCATGACACTTGGGGGAAACCGTGATAAGCGAGGTTTCGCTATCACGGGTAGTGGCAGGTAAGCACAGCATATGGGTAGAAGGCATGCATCTTTACAGTGGTTAAGACATGGGGCACGTCGCCTTGCTTGGATGGCAGGGAGGCCAGGCCATGATCTTCACAGCAATGTACCGCTGACGAGGGGACACCTCCTTGAACGGGAAGGGTCCGGTGAGCCAGGGTAGCTTGTACGGTGCCCCACATTGTGCGGGGATAGAGAGGCATATGCTGTGTGCCTGATCATCTGTTGGTTATATGTCGCCTGGTGATGGACCTTGCGTGTTATGCTATTTTCAGAAGTGCGGTTACAGTGTACAGTTCATCACCATTCATGCTTGATTATTATGTTCAGTTGATAACAATTTGATGTAATTGTGCTGTCATGGCTGCGGCCAAATAAAATTCCACATGAGTTGATAAACGCCTGAGTGATATCATTGTTCCACGCTAGACCAGTAAGAGCAACAGTGCTGAGTGCACGATTTAAGAACAAGCTCTGATCCCGTATAGGGAGGAGTGAGGCCAAATCGGCCGAAGCCGTAGCGAAAAGGATGGGAGGGGGGAGGGGGGAGAAGGAAGGGCCACCAGGGGGGGGGGGGGTTAGGGGATATGGGTGAGCGGAAGGGAGGTCGCCCTTTCGAATCGGCGATCCCGGGAGATAGACGCGGCTTCCCTCCCGCCCACCCTTCACTACTGTCGCAGCCAGTCTGGCAGGTAAGCACAGCATATGGGCAGAAGGCATGCATCTTTACAGTGGTTAAGACATAGGGCACGTCGCCTTGATTGGACGGCAGGGAGGCCAGGCCATGATCTTCACAGCAACGTACCGCTGACGAGGGGACACCTCCTTGAACGGGAAGGGTCCGGTGAGCCGGGGTAGCTTGTACGGCGCCCCACATTGTGCGGAGATAGAGAGGCATATGCTGTGCGCCTGATCATCTGTTGGTTATATGTCGCCTGCTGATGGACCTTGCATGTTATGCTATTTTCAGAAGTGCAGTTACAGTGTACAGTTCATCACCGTTCATGCTTGATTATTATGTTCAGTTGATAACAATTTGATGTAATTGTGCTGTCATGGCTGCGGCCAAATAAAATTCCACATGAGTTGATAAACGCCTGAGTGTCATCATTGTTCCACGCTAGACCATGAAGGTAAGAGCAACAGTGCTGAGTGCACGATTTGAGACAAGTTCCTGCTAAACCAGAACGTACGCAGGTATGGCTAGACTCATTTAGGCCACTGGTCTTTGACCTAAGGGCCACCGCAGGAGCGGACTGCTGGGCACAATGGGCCACTGGTCTGACCCAGCAGCGGCAATTCTTATGTTCCTATGATCAAATTTATGTTTACCGTATATCAGTTTAGCTGCCGTATTCTGGATAAGTTGTAGCCTCCTCAAATTACATTTACTTAAACAAGCATAAAGCGAGTTGCCATAGTCCAACTGAGAAAAAAGAATGGCCTGAACCAAAACAGAAAAATGTGGCTGAAAAAAAGGTGATGTACTCTTCTCAGCATCTTTAAACTGAAAAAGCATCTTTTAGTAACATGATTAATTTGATTAGATAATGAGAGTGAAGAATCCGGAATTTTGCAAGCATGTGTTAGGATTTTTATTTATGAGTGTTTTGGGGGCAGCGTGAATAATTATATGGATAGTTAGTGAACGCATTTTATTAATGTATATATTTATATTTATTTCCCTACTGTATATTTTCTATAAAAAAGGTTCCATAATTATTCTGGATTTGCAATTTATTTGTTCATGTATGTTGTCTGTATTTTTGTCCTGGTTATGGATATGAGTTGTATGCCTTATAGTACACTTTTGTGATATACAAGTTTTAATAAATGGAAATATAGCAGCTCTGATATATTTGTTTGGAGAGACAGTGGGTGTAGAATAAGAAATAAAATTGAATTTTTTTCATGATACTGTTGAATTGAACGTCTTCTATTTAAAGGTAATTGTCTCCAGTGGCGTACCAAGGGGGGGGGGGGGGGGGGGCGGTCCGCCCCGGGTACCAAGCCCTGAGGGGGTGCTCCCGGTCCGGTCCAGTTACCCCCCCCTGCGCCGGGTGTCGCATCTGGAAACAGCCTGCAACAAGATCGCGCGATGCCAGAGATCTTTGCCTGCTTCGACTGTTTCCTCCGCCACGGTCCTGCCCCTCCTCTGATGTCAGAGGAGGGGCGGGACCGCGGCGGAGGAAACAGCCGAAGCAGGCAAAGATCTCTGGCATCGCGCGATCTTGTTGCAGGCTGTTTCCCCAGGGCAGTAGCGTACCAAGGGGGGCGAGGGGGAGGTCCATCCCGGGTGCCGCCTTAGGGGGGGGGGGTGCACAGCTGGCCCGGTCCCTATCGCGCTCCTACCCTCCCAGCGAAAGCAGCATCGGCGCCATTATCGAAAAAGGTAATGGCGCCAGGCCTTGGAGCACCAAGGCAGACCGCTTCTCCCCTCTCCCAGCCGAAACCCCGCTGACCATCCTATCTCTCTCCCCCCCCAAGTGAACCTTTCTGACCCTCCCAGCGAAAGCAGCAAACCTCCCTCCAGTAGCGTCGGCTTTATCCTCCCTCTGCCGCATCACTGATGACGTCATCAGTAACGCGGCAGAGGGAGGAGAAAGCCGCGAAGGAGGTTTGCTGCTCTCGCTGGGAAGGTCGGAAAGATTCACGGGGGGGGGGAGATAGGAGGGTCAGCGGGGGTTCGGCTGGGAGGGGGGAGAAGCGGACTGCCTCGGTGCTCCATTACCTTCTTCGGGCAGCAGCAGCGTTTACAATTCGCTGCTGTTGCCGGCTTCAGGCCTTGTTCTCTGCCGGGTCCTGCCTACTTCCAGTTTTCATGAAGACAGGACCCGACAGAGAGGAAGGCCTGAAGCCGGCACATCAGTGAATTGTGAATGCTGCTGCTGCCCGATGAAGTTCAGGACATCAGGACATCGGGGAAGGAGCAGGGAGAAATCGGCTGCTGGCTTGGGGGTGAGGGTAGGGAAAGAATCGTGGAAGTGGAGAAATCGGCACGATGGCTTTGTGCAGGCTAGGGGGAGAGAGAAAGAAAGGAAAAAATAAAGAGGGGGGGCCAGGGGGAGAGAGAAAGAAAGGCAGAAAGAAAGAGGGGGACCAAGGGGAGAGAAAGAAAGGCAGAAATAAAGAGGGGGTCAAGGGGGAGAGAAAGAAAGGCAGAAAGAAAGAGGAGGGCCAGGGGGAGAGAGAAAGAAAGGCAGAAAGAAAGAGGGGGACCAAGGGGAGAGAAAGAAAGGCAGAAATAAAGAGGGGGGTCAAGGGGGAGAGAAAGAAAGGCAGAAAGAAAGAGGGGGGCCAGGAGGAGAGAGAAAGAAAGGCAGAAATAAAGAGGGGAGCCAGGGGGAGAGAGAAAGAAGAAGGATCAGAAGAAGGACCAGAGACTCATGAAATCACCAGACAAAAAAGTAGGAAAAATGATTTTATTTTCAACTTAGTGATCAAAACGTGTCCGTTTTGAAAATTTATATCTGCTGTCTATATTTTGCACTATGGCCCCCTTTTACTAAACCGCAATAGAGTTTTTTAGCGCAGGGAGCCTATGAGCGTCGAGAGCAGCGTGGGGCATTCAGCGCAGCTCCCTACGCTAAAAACCGCTATCGCAGTTTAGTAAAAAGGGAGGGGGAATATTTGTCTATTTTTGTATAGTTGTTACTGAGGTGACATTGCATAAAGTCATCTGCCTTGACCTCTTTGAAAACCCGCAGAATATAAATGATAATTAACATTTTCTCTGCGTACAGCGTGCTTTGTGTTTTTAAAATTTTATTGTTGGTAGATCATTTTGACTTGGCCACAAAGGTAAGGGGGAGGGAGGGAGGGGAACTGCTGAAAGACATCTAATAATCCTTGCAGGCTTGACTGCAGGGAATTATTTTTGTAAAATCATGTTTTGTTATGTGACTGGCATTATCTAGACTTTAATTTCTATGAATGAATAGAATGAAAATGATATAAAATTACTTGCTTGTTTTTATGTGCGTGCGCTGAAGGAAAGTGGAGAGAGAGTGGGCTGAGGATGCTGAAGGGAAATGGGGAAGAGAGTGGGGAGAAGACGCTGATTTATAAATTGACAATTGTACAGAATATTGTTTCTTTTTATACTTTAATATAAACAATTCAAGGCTTGTGTGGATGGAATCAGGTGGTTTGCGGGGATGGGGACCGAGCTTACGGGGATTAGTCCAATAAAATTGTATTTTTTTATATCTCATTATTTGTTTTATTTTTATTTGTTAATTTATAAAGTGGTGATTGTTATGTATCAGTTTTTTTCAAATTTACATCTACTGTCTTTATATTTTGCACTGTATTAGAGGACATGTGTTACTGTTTTTTGTGGTGTTGCATTGTATCCAGGGTCTGGTTTCTTGGCGGATCAGTTTAACTTTTGTCTACATATTTCTATTTTTAGTTTGTGATTATTCCATTTTGGGCGAGGGTGTATCTCTGTTCTGTGTGTATGAAAAAGACATAGTTTTCAGTTGGCATTGACTACAGGACCAATTGACTGTGCGGGATCTGGCTTGTTTAGTTTTACAATGTATGTGTTGGTGTTCTAGTGCTCACTGCAGTGTTTAAGATGCAGCCTTTTCCTAGGTACACTCTTGTGGTGCGATATGTAGATTGGTACTAAAAATCATATTTTTCATATAGATGGGGGGGGTGTCAAAAAATGATGGGCCCTGGGTGCCACATACCCTAAGTACGCCACTGCCTGCAACTACTCCATATGTACTTCTAATGTCATGACAATTTAGACATAATTTATGTTTTGTTATGTTTGGAATAATGGTTACATATATGAGGTTCAATAAAAGAAAATTTTCACTGCCTGTTTCTATTCTGACCATTTATTCCATTTCATGGTTATTGCAAAAAAAAAAAAAAAAAAATTTTTTTACATGGGGGGGGGGGGGGGTGTCAAAAAATGATGGGCCCCGGGTGCCACATACCCTAGGTACGCCACTGATTGTCTCAAAGAAGCACTTCACATTAAGAAGAACCCAATTTTTAAATGCCTGTTAAATGGGTTATTTTTTAACTGTGGACTTTGCACCAACTTTTAAAGAGAAAATGCTCATGTACTTTCCCTTTCAATCTTGCTGTGGATATAAAGTGTATGTAGACTTTAGCACCAGTGTTTGATATGGTTAGATTTTCTATGGAAAATAACACAGATAGTATTGACAATACGATCTATATGCACTGTTTTTCCAATCTTAGCCAAACATGCCCTTGGGAACACCTCTCCTTAATGTGGCTCTATGTGCACATGTATTTTAGGTATATCGGGGGACAGTAACCCCCTCTAATATTAAACTACGCTAGCAGTTTGTAGCGCAGAGAGCCACGTTGAATGGCCTGCGCTGCTCCCGATGCTCATAGGAACTCTATGAGCGTTGGGAGCAGCGCAGGCTATTCAGCGCGGCTCACCGCACTAAAAACTGCTAGCGCAGTTTAATAGAAGAAGAGGTGAGTCTCAGAGATTCAATTTACACATAGAAATGGTTTGGGGAATTGTTTTATCTAAGCAATATGATGCCTCTGCCTTATTATTAAGCTGGATATGTCACATAAAGGATGAGTAAGACAGCTACAGATTAAAGTAATATGCATCTTTTCCCAATGTATTAAAAGACCAAAATCTCATAATTCAAGAAGAGTAAAGGGAAATGAAAGGGTAAAAAGCAATTCATATTTCAAGCCAAGTAAAGAGAAATGGGTAAAAAAAAAAGAAAAGAAGTGGTAAGGACATTTTCAAAAAGAGATAAGCTTATTCTCCAAATCTGATATTGATATGCTGTACAATGGCAAGAGAACATCATACTAAAAAAATACATCTATTGAGTTCTCCCTGAGGTGCCGCTTCATTGCAAAGTCACTCACAGCTAACACATACTGCAGGGCTATACCATGATTCCTGCTGAATGAAAAACATGATGTTTATTCAAAGAAAATAGAAGGAAAAGTAACCAAGCCAAGCAAACACTATTTGAGTATCTTTGGAAATACATATGGAAAATAAATAGAGGGCTAAGGACCCAGTCAAAAGGTACTGCAAAACTCCTTGACTATTCAAAGATGTAGCTCAATGCAGCTTCTTCGTGCCTGTGATATCTGAAATGACTAGTCTTTTTTCCTGAAAGTTTTTCCACTAGTTGCTCTACAGCTGCTTGAATAAACCATGATATCGTGGCTAGGTTTGTTATGAAAATACTCATCAATTAATATATACAGAGAAAGTCTATTACTGTATTTAAGAGATTTCTTGAATTTAGTTCCACATTCTCTACATATTAAAAAAAGTTAAGGAGCAAAATCCAGGCTGGAAAAGACAAGTTTACTACATTTTTAAGGGATTTAGTCTTATCTATTCAGCTATGTCTGAGCCTCTCAAGAGACATTTTTAATATCTTGAACCTAGGTTATACTTCAAAACCATTAATCTAAGTTTATAAAGAAATGTTTTGAAATATTTAGATATTTAAGTTTACACAGCCTGTGAGGAATGTTTCCAGAGCAGTGTAAACACATAGCTTTACTGTTTGTATTAGTGCCGCCCAAAGTAACGAAAAACAAATGTTATCATCCATTTTTCTGAGTTGGTTTATTTTCTAACCATCATTGTTCATATGCTATGCAGAGAACAGATCATAAAGCTGAGTATAATGAAAGATTAGGTTCTTACCTGGATAATCTTCTTTCTGTTAATACACTGTACATCAACCCATGCTGGCAAACTGCTTGCAGAAGGGTGTCAATCACATCTTTCAGCTCCTCCTCCTTCACCAGTGGAGTATAGTGCCCTCTTCAGTTAGTACCAAAGCAGTTGATCTCCACTGTAACAGAAGAAAAGAGAAAAAGAAGCACAAGGAACTTCCTCGCGTACTGTACATTTCTATTCTGCTATTTAACTCATGAAAAAGTACAATAATTAGCAGAAACTTGCAACATAGGTATATCAATGAACCAACATGCTGTGTGCAACTAGCACTAATACATAAAGAGCCCTAAAGCTCAGCAAACATTACTTCATAGGTAAGTTATTTGTTCATATTCATTCAACAGACAGGAGTACTACTTTAGTTCCGGACTATAGGGTTGTCCAAGGCAGAAAGCAGGCAAATTGCAAAACTCACAGGGTTGGCCATACAGACTCCTGTGTATATTAACAGAAAGAAGACTATCCAGATAAGAACCTAATATTTCATTCTATTGCATAAACACAGGAGTCTGTACATTAGGTGATATACCAAAGTAGTGTCAGATGTCTAGGGTGAGACAGATGAGCCTGCCTGCAAAACCAAGGACCCAAAAGCGGCGTCCTCTCAAGCCGCCACATCCACTCTGTAGAATCTTGTAAAAGTATGGCAAGAAGACCAAATAGCTACTCTAAAGATCTCTTCGGGTGGAACTGGCTATGACTCTGCCCATAAAGTTTTGAGAAAAATATGTGGCCACTTGCCACAGCCAATGTACGTCGACAAAATTGCCTGGTGGTCTAGCGAGTTTTCAGGGCAGGAACAATCTTCCTATGCTCCTGTCCCATGCAGATCACTCATAGGAAATGACTGTCTTGAGCTCTCTCAAAACAGTGGCAGATGACTCAAGAAGTTCCAAAGGGTTCCCTCCTTTCCCCTATTTTCTTTAATTTATACTTGGCTTAGGTTTATTAATCCAGAAGAGACTTGGACATCCCAACATGCCCCCTGGATCTTTCAACGCACAGTGGCTAGAACACCTCGCAAGACATCCAGAAAATCGGCACTTGGACGTCTCAGTGATTAGGATGTCCAAGTGATGACTTATGATGGTTTTTGGACATCTTTATTTTTTTATTATGGACTGCTTACCACGTAGCATCATAGTACCTAACTTTAGGCAATCTGTAAATAATTTATCCCCAAGTATACATCAGCGAACGCTATTTTATGTATTCTGTTCTTTGAGGACAAAAAAAAAAACTATTTTAGATAAAAATTCTGAGCTCAAGTTTCTGTCCTTTGGTCTGACCCTTATGCATAAGTAAGACATAGGAAGGCACAGACTGAAACTGCATTACTAAATTAGAGCCGTTTCATGCATGCAGAAGCTGTATGTGTAATTATAAGCAAATCCACTGCCTGATGGATTATTTTAAATGCTTCCACCCCATTCTTCTTAGGGACACGGCCAATCTAACAGTGACATGCTCCGGATGACACCTATGTGCCATGCTCAATCTTGCAGCATTCTGGGTGCTCTAAGGGCAAATGTGTTGGAAAGCATATTGCGTTCAAAGCATGTTAGAGGGGCAGCATGGTGCCGCCCTGGGAAGGATACGAACAGCTATAATTAAAAAACATCAGAATAAAGAAAAGAACAAAGCAAGCAATGGCAAATGATAACAGGGGAGTAGTGTAGAGACCTACTGTTCTCTGTCCAAGGTTATGAACTCTCCTTGACAACACAAGGCAAGTCTGTATGTTTCATTATGTTTATGAAATGGAGACAAGTGGGAGAAGGCAATGGGGACATGCAAGAGAATAAATGATTGTTTCAGTCTCCTATCAAATTTGCAAGGAAGGGGATTCTGCAGTTTCAAGTAGCCAAATTAGGGCCAAGACCTCCATTTATTATAAGAAGCTAGGCTTTCTAATATGTGCCACCACATTACTGTACTGCACACTAATGCCATTAACGCATCTTGTTAGTAAATATGTCTCATTGCATAAAGGACTAGAGTTACTAATGTATGCAATCACCTTTGTACAGTTCATAGTCAAATGCGCGCAGACAAACGGGCGCAGACAATTGAGCGGAAGACAAGTGAGCGCCAAGTGAAGTGAGCGCAAAGACAAGTGAGCGGAAGACAAGTGAGCGCAAGACAAATGAGCACAAAGACAAGTGAGCATAAGATAACTGCTAACTTGTCTGCTCCCATTTGTCTGCGCGCTTATGTCTTGGCGCAGTTATCTTGTGCTCACTTGTCTTGCGCTTACATGTCTTCCGCTCACTTGTCTTCGCGCATTTGTCCGCGCACATATGTCTTGCGCGCATTTGACTTGCCACCCCTGTGTACACAGGTCCTATTTCAAGCAATGGGATTTCATTGCTTGAAACATGGCTACATGACTACAGCCATGTTTACAACCTTTACAAGCTTGGATCCATCCTCTGCCCACTTAAAGGGACAGAGGTAGAAAGCATCAGAAAGAAGGCTCTGTGGTGAGCACAAGCAGCTCATCTGTAGCACTGCTTGCTGCTGGCGGACTCCAGCAATGAAACCTACTTTTAAAAGATACATGAGTGGGGGGGGGGGTGGAGGGAGGGAGACCTGAAAGGCAAAAGAAGTGTACTGGCTGGGAAGGATATAGGAAAAACAGAAGGTGGACAGTGGAGTGGGGGGTCAGCAGCTGAGGAAGGGGTAGGAGAAACATTGGCCTATGGAAGGGAGGAGAAGGAAAAATGCAGGTTCATGAAGGGGGAGAAGGAGAAATGCTGGACCATACGGGGGAGGGGAGAAGGAAAAAAGTTGGACCATTGGGGGAGGGAAAGGGAAGGAGAAATGCTGCACCATTGATGGGAGAGAAGAAGACATACAGGACCAGTGGGAGAGAGAGAGGGGAAGAGAAATGCTGAACTAGTAAGGAAGAGGGAAGAAAGGAGAAATACTGGACCATTGCAGGGGTGAGAGACAAGGGGAGGGAGGAGACAGAAGGATTTTACACTTGAAGTGAGAAAAAGCGAGGAATTGCTGAATAAGGGGGGAAAAAGAATGGGAGGAGAAGAAGAACGGGACAGAGAGGAGGATGCTAATTATGGGCAGAGCCAATAAGGAGCAGGCAGTTATGTAGGCAACAGCGCTATTCAGTGCCAGTGCTCACAGAGCTAATCAGGCAAGTTGGACCACACAAAAGTCTAAACTTTGCACAGTTAGCTATGTCGGTGTCAGCACAAGTTCTGGGTATTCACTGCCAGTGCTCTGATGTTGCCCAGCATTGAATATGGAGGTTAGATTTAGCCCACCATGAACAGCAGTTTTACAATCACTGATCACCAGGGCTGAATATCGGGAAGTAAATTAGGAGCTTAAAATCTATGGCATCAATATTCAGCCAGCAGCAGTGAGCTTTTTGCTGACTGCTGGTGGTGCTATTCCGGGATATTCAATGCTGGGCCAAGTCTGAGCTTCAGCACTGAATAGCTGGTTTTCGCATAGCCGGTTAATGCATAGCTAGTTAAATCAATATTCAGCACTTAGCTGGGCATGGATCACCACATAAGGATAGGACAGACTTAACTAGCCAAATGCTGACTCTTCCCCAGTTGTACAGAATATTGTTCCTTTTTATACATTAATAAAAGGATTTAAATATAAAATTGTAAATGCTAAAGGCTTGTGCAAATGAGGACAAGAGTTCTTGAGGATGGGGACAGTGCCCGCAGGGATGGGATAGGGACTGGGACAGAGCTTGTATGGATGGAGCCAGTCTTTGTTCCCATGTCATTCTCTAGTCTGGGCATCCCAGGCATTCTGAGATTGTCATTTGCAATCTATATATTATGCAATCTATACATGTAAATGCCATTATTTACATTAGTAGATGCCATACAAAGCTTCTAAATTGACCCTCTGTGGATGATTTAGCTCTGTTCTAGGTATGGAATAAGTAAATTTGGTTTAGGCAAAGCTCAGAATTGAACTTTTTTTCCCCTTGAGGGAATGATCAAAAAGATTTTCCACGACAATGCAGAATAGGTAGATGTCACACTTGTGGATTAGTATTAACACAATGAAGCCTACTCAGACATAATTTAGATTTTAACCTCCTTTTATATGTAATGCAAATCTTATCATGAGGAAAGTGGCTGTGAATCAGATAAACAGAGCCACCCAGTGCAGGTCCTAGTAATACAATTGTAAAGTAATTAAATCACTCCTGTCTTGCCCATCCTTAAATATTACCCTTGGATTGTAATTTATAACTGAAAGCCTACAGGAGGTAAAAATACATATCTGGACATATCTGATTATTGACATCAGAACTTGAGATATAAATTATTTCATATTTCATGGTCTGATTTCAGTGTTGGCTAATGCTTGAGATCAGAGATCTCATATTTGCTCAATAGTGCCACCTACTGTATATATTACATTAGTGCAAATGAGTCTTACAAAGTAACATAAACATATTAGACCGGCACATACAGAAAATACGGTAGAACACAAATACATGCAGATAAGCAACATCATGATTACAGGTAAAATCATAAATGTTATGAAGGACAAATTTATAAAGACAGAATTTGCAAATCTAACTCACAGCAAATAGTCAGAAGGCAATGAAAATAATAGAAATCCAGCAAAGCTGACTCTCTCACGATCATATCTTTCCCTCCCTATATACAGTATTTCTTTTGTTAGGAGTCACATTTCTGCTACATAGCCAAAGCTGCCATTTTTTTCCTCTCTTCTGGGTCCCTTCCAATGCTGTGTTATTTCTAAACAAATGAAAGCACAGGGCATCAGCCTCTTTAACAAATATACTTAGACAAAAGTTTCACATGCATGGCCATTCCACATATTACATAAAGAGGTTGACATTGAAACTTGTTGCAGGCTTTGCAGTCTCCTGAGTATTTTGAATCTGTAGAATGGCAAGCACATTTTGAAAGGGAAAGTCCTTGCAGAGTTCCAGTGTGAAAATGTGGGCCGTTGCAGAATGGTGCTCTTTTCCTGGCATATAAATTCTGCTTGCTTTGAAGCAGGGGCACATGAACATGTAGAAAGTGCCTGCAGGGATCTGAAAATGAAATCATCTTTCCTCTCAACCTGTTCCTTCCCCGGACAGGCCGATTCCCACCTTAATTTACCCCCCTCAGACTGAGAACCGGCATCACCCTCTCCCTATCAGTGTCATGGAAAGCCTTTGGGTGGGCTTTTTATGTGTGCCAATAAATTAAATTAAAATTTAGAAGAGACTTACTCATACTTCTTCTCTCCCTTCTAACTCTTCATTTTTCTTGCTCCTGGTAAAAGCAGCTGTGTTTCATTTTATCCCTTGAGTGAGGGAAAGTATTTCTTTTTTTTTTTTTTATTGAAAATTTTGAAATACAATTCAAATTAATTAAGACAACGAAAACATACTGACAAAGAATAATCAAAAAAGAAAACAAAAGTAGATATAATAGCACGTCAATTTCAAACACTTCCTTTTGTCATTGAAAAAATGGGAGGAGAAGTCTCTATTCACCACAGAAATCTAAATTTAAAAGAAGCAACAAAAGAAGATTAGGAAAAAGAGATCAAAATAATGCCTCTTCTATCCCCATCCCAACCCTACTATTCAATTATTTACCTAATAACCATCTAACAAAATAAGGATTATATCTCCACACGTCACTCAGATGTTACAGTTGATTTATCTTCCTGGATCTGAATCAATCTCTCTAAATGTGATGGATTTGAGAATATATACTCTTTTCCCTGGAATTTCATTTAACATGAGACCACGGGCATTGTCTGTTGGGAATTTCAGCCAACATTTTTATGCTGCCCACTGGTATAAAATGGTTTGAAAAGTACCCTCAGAATGGCCAGCAACTTTCTAAGGCAGTGGTCTCAAACTCATGGCCCATGGGCCACACGCGGCCCCCAAGTACTATTCTGCGGCCCACATTCTGGATGCAATGATCGAGAGTCGGCTCCCTTGCTGTGGTCTTTTTTCCATTCAAAGCTATGGGTGGCAGCTCCTCACGTGATCCGCGCCTGCGTCAGAAGACTCTCTGATGTCACAACTCGATCATCGTGTCCAGGGAGGGAGGGAGGCGGAAGAGAAATGCTGCTGCTGCACAGGGGGAGGGGGGAAGAGAAAGAGAAATGCTGTTACTGCACAGGGGGAGAGGGGGAGAGAAAAAGAAATGCTGCTACTGCTGCACAGGGGAGGGGGAAGCGAAAGAGAAATGCTGTTGCTGCTGCACGGGGAAGGGAAGGGAAATGCTGCTGCTGCACCCAATTGGGAATAGGGAAGAAGGGAGAAGAAAGACAAGGGAGAGGAGAGGAATGAGAGATGCCAAGTCCGAAGGAAGGAAAGGAAAGAAGATACCAGACCATAGAGGGGGAGGGAGAAGTGCCAGGGCATGGGGGCGGGAGATGCCAGGGCATGGGGGGAGGAAGGGAAGGAGACAGATACCAGACCAGGGGAAAGGAAGTAAGGAGGGAGGGTGAGAAAGGAAGGAGAGAAATGTCAGACCGTGAAAATAGGAAGAGAAGTTGAGAGAGATAGGAAGGGAAGACATAGAAAAGTAGATTTTGAGAAAAAAGCAGAAAAATGGAAAATTTGAATGTTAAGTTAATGCCAAAGATGGATGCAAGGCAGAACATGAAGACGGAGAAAAAACAGTCAAAGGACAAGAAGGCCCTGGAAACATACGGCCTCTTTTACAAAGCCACGCAAGTGGCTGCCGCGCAGCAACAGCCCCGAAGCCCTTTAAATCTCTATGGGCTTTGGGGCCGTTAGCGCAGCTGCTAGTGCGACTTTGTAAAAGAGGCCGTTATTTAAAAGCACAGAAAAATGAAGTCACCAGACAACAAAGGTAGGGAAAATGATTTTATTTTCAATAAAGTGATTGAAATGTGTCAGTTCGAGAAAGGAAAGATGTTAACCTTTAACTGTGAGGGCCGCAGAAAAAATAGGGTATTTGGAGGGTCGCAGAAAAAATAGTTAATGTCTTATTAAAGAAATTACACTTTTGCATGAGGTAAAATTCTTTATATTTTATAAATTTTTCCTTTAACAGTTAAAAGAAAGATTTATAAACTATAAAGAGTTTTACCTTATGCAAAATTGTCATTTCTTTAATAAGACATTAACTATTTTTTCTGTGGCCCTCCAAGTACCTACAAATCCAAAATGTGGCCCTGCAAAGGGTTTGAGTTTGAGATCACTGTTCTAAGGGGTCCATCTACTAAACTATGATAATACTTATAATCCTATATTAGTGCTGAGCGCATATTGAAGTGGCATTAAAGCATTTGTGTGAACAGTAATGTGGGCTTTTTCTATTCATGTGTATTTGTGGGTTAAAACATAAGAATAACTGCATTTTAGCCAATTCATTTATCAGTTCATCTGAATTAGAGAATGACACAGGGAAAAAAATTATCACCATTCCCGTCCTGTCCCCATGAGCTCGTCCCCATCCGTGCCCTGCGAGCTCAGTCCCCACCCCGCAAACTACCAGATTCCATCCTCACAAGCCTCGAATAGTTATGATTTTATACTGAACATATTTTATTGAAGTTTAAAAACAGACAATATTCTGTACAATTGTCATTTTATAAACACAAATAATGCAGAGGAAGGATCAACAAAACCCCTATCTCCCCTCCCTTTCACAAATATCCCCTCCACTATTGTGAAAACTGAACAAACCAAATTACTACAGAATGCTACATAAAAAATTCAAGCTAACAGAATACTTCAGTCACACATGGCAGGAATAGTGTTAGGGGAGAGCAACTAGGGCGACTGCCCCCTGGTCAGAGAGAGCCCTAAGCCAGCTTGAAGCTAAAGAAGCACAGCCTGGGCTTTGCGGTCCCCAGTTATAGCTAATACCAGCTCTAGCAGGATACATATTTCAAATCTGAAATATTCTAATCATAAAATTAATTCATATTTTTCTACCTTTTGTTGTCTGGTAATTTTATTCTTCAAATCACATTGGTCTCAGGCGTTACAAGCCAACATTCACAAAAATTACATTGGACAGTAAATTTGGTGATAAAATACAATACAAAATTATACAATACAGTCATAAAGGGCAAGGCCAGGCAGTACAGTAACGAGGATATTCATAGAGAATTTCTGAAGGGGCATTACAGAAGATTGAACCAGGGGGTCGCCTGCTGGTGGTTGTTGGCGAAGAGAGATCAGAGGGAACTTTTGGCGGTTGGACCTTTAGTTGAAGAGAAAGGCCTTCACTGCTCTTTAAAGAACAAAATGCCCAAACCACTCATTATTGTAAATGTTAGAGGTTTACTAAGCATCTAAAAGGCAGATACACCAAAGTACACTAATAGTTAGCCATTAAAATGTGCAAATGAGAAACATGTTCCAGAGAAGGTAGAGAAGGGGCTAGATGCACAAAGAACGGTTGTGAAGAACATGTGAATTACTGTTGGCTATTTTTTGGCCCCATTCAATCAGTCGCTCTAAGAGCGACTGACACATCCACAGAGCCGGCTTGGGGAAGCCCTAACAGTTGAGTGGCAGGGGAAGCCCCTCAGCTGTTGGGGCTTTTATTTATTTATTTATTTTATTTTTTGTAATGTACGTGTGTTACACATGTACAATATCTGCCCCATTAAAAAAAAAATACTGTGTTGCCCCCCTGATGACGGCCCTCCCTAAAGACCTCCCCTCCCCCATGAACCAGCACTGGGAGACACCCCTGCGGCAGGTCACTCCCTCCCAACCCCCCCCCCCCCAAAAAAAAAAAAAACCAAACAGGCAGACCTGTTCTTTTTTTCAGGTCAGTAGGAACAATTGCTATTTTTTGTGGGATGTTAGAGCATCGATCAGTGGGCTAGTTTGCATGTAGTTTTAATATTAATGACCCATTTGTATGCCCAGATTGGAGAATGAGTGATCACACGGGTTCGGGTCGGCAAATAAGATCGGTCACTGAATCAGTCAAACTGGTTTAGTGACAATCGTTAGATGATCGGTGACTTTTGTTCATCTAGGCCAAGGTTTCTTAGTTTTGAGGATGAGAGGGTAAGGGGCTGGATACAGACAGGAAGCTGTTCAGCTGTAGATGCACCCCACTGTGGAGCATTTCTGGACTCAGAAGAGCTCTGACATGAGCAGCTTTTACTTAAAACAATTCTGCACAGAGAATGGGTTTTGTCTTTATTTGCTCTCTGCTTTCCTTTACCCTTCATTTCTTATATTGCAAGGGTGGATTTCTCTGCTGATCTACCTAATTTAGAAAAGTAGTCCCTGACTTGAATTATTCACCAGTTAGGAAGAGAATTGCCTTGCGGCATTACTCAGCGAAGGCCTCCTGGTTTAATACCCTCCTACTGTTTTACAGTTAAAGGAGTAGTGAAAACCCCCTTTGTCACTCAAAAATCCCTAAGTGTTACTTATTCATGATAATGAGGCCACAAGGCCAGTGTAAAGGTATTAGGTGCACTAGGTAATTCTTAAGCCTTGCACCCCTCCTCAATTAACATTCAGATCCTGAAGCCCCCCTCTAAGATTCTGCTAATTAAACTCAATAAATCAGGATTGGCCCAACACTATCCTTCCTTACCCTGTGAAAACGTTTATTTGGACATCAATCCCATTCTCCCTAATTCTAGAACGTTGGGGAATCCAAATTTGCGACTAGTGCACAAAATTACAACATAAATTAAAGAAGAAGGCCTATTGTATACATAACCTAATTTAATTGTTAGCTGATAATTGATGTTAATGAGCAATAGTAGGTTATAATGGACCTAAATTAAATGGCACCAATTAGCATTTATGTGCATAACAGCCCTTAGGCCAGGATTCACTAACCTGCCCGATCGGGCCTGATCCAGGCAGGTCCGACGAATTCATCAAACTCCAACATGCAAATGACGGCGATCGGAGGAACGCCCCATCTGCAGGCACGGATTGCGCTATAGCGATCCCCGTGCATGCGCAGACCATCTGTAGATGGTCTGGGCATGCGCGGGACCTCCGGGCCTTCGGAGTTGAGGTTTATTTTTTTTTCTTCTTCTTCTATTTTTTTATACTGAGCGCAGAACCTAAAAAGTGCTGGACCTCAGGGCCGGAATTAGATTTTTTAAAAATAGGCGATCGAGGAACTTTTGGGAGCCCGTGGTTTTAACCCGCTTAAGCCCGCGGGTTAAAACTATGGGCTTGCAGTGCGGGGAAGGGTGGGAGAGTTGGAGCAGGCAGGCAGGGTGTTCGGGTTCGGGGCTGGAAGGCAGGTGTGTTCGGGGCAGGCAGGCAGGCACATTCGGGGGCAGGCAGGCAGGCACATTTGGGGCTGCAGGAGGCATTCGGGGCAGCAGGAGATCGGGGCTTACAGGGCAGAGAACAGGGCTACAGAAGGCAGGGCAGTCGCAAAGGGCTTCAGCGACTGGTCCTCAGAAGTTGCTTTATTTTGATCGGCCAGCCCAGTCGGTGTTGCAGGGTTCTGTTTAGTAAATTGCGTCCCTGCCAACTTTTCATGCCCTCATTTGCATGCCCTCATTTGTTGCCCTCATTTGCATGCGCGGATTGGAGGATGGTCGGAAGACAGGTAAGTGAATCGGGCCGGGGTCGCTAAGGGGGGGGGGTCGCAAACCGATCGGTACACGATCGGTTCGCTTTGTGAATCTAGCCCTAAGTTGCTATTCAATAACCCTATGCTATGTCCTACAATATTATGCGATACTCTATCCCACCCGGTACCTCATACTGTATAAGCTATCCACAGAGAACCTACGTTACAGGTAAGTAACTACACTTTCTGTCATATCCTATTATTTACTATCATACTTACTAATCTCAAAGAACTCCAGTTAAGCGTATGTTGGATAATACGCCAAATATTTCCCTCACCTTAATGCCAGTGAAACAACTTAAAGAACTGTTTTTAAGAACTTTTTAAAGAAGGGATAAAGGCCTCAGAAGCCACGGGGTACACCTATGCACCGGAGCTATGAGAGAGAGCTAGGCATTCTCATCAGCTCTCCCCCATGCTTCTATCATCGGCCAAAAACCCTATTAGATAGCAAACATCTCAGAGTTCAAGTATACTGACAAAATGTTACAAAAATATCTCAGCGAATAATATATCTATAGAGAAATGAAAACCAAATGTAGCTTATCTTTGAGCGTTTGATGTTCTGCTGAGTGCTGCTCTCTGTATCCACACGCCTAGCTCGCTCTCGTAGTTCCAGTGCATAGGTGTGCCCATGGCTTCCGAGGCATTTTTTTCCCTTCTTAAAAAAGTTCTTAAAACAGTTGTTTTTTTAAATAATTCTTTATTAATTTTCAAAACTACAACAATGCAATACAACTAATGCAATGCATAATAATACAATAAAAGCACATTCATCTTTCTCATGTTCCTAATCATCGATTTTCACCCACCCACCCACCCAATCAATAATCATTCAATATAGCACAAACATATATTATCATAAATGTCCCACCTTATTCTAAATAATGATAACGTCTCATCCATTCCAAGAATGAACATTCAAAAATCAATTTATGACATAAAGAATTCCCTCCCACCCTGTCCTGGATATGTACCACAGTAAAGAACAAACCGACTCACAGTCAACAAACAATTACAGTGAGGTAATATACGATGTCAATGGGCCCCATATTAATTTAAATATATTACCATGCCCTAAATTTTCAGCATTTATTCTTTCAAATCTATAACTAGAGCAAAGACTTGCCCACCAGAACGAAAAATTTAAACGATCACTGTTCTTCCAATTTCGAGTGATCATTTGGATGGCTATAGTTGTTTCACTGGCATTAAGGTGAGGTAAATATTTGGGGTGGTACCCGGCATATGTGTAACTGGAGTTCTTTGAGATTTGTCAATTTAATTTTTACTCCAGTTCCTCTACTTTTTGATTTGGTGATTTGTGATATAAACTATCATACGTACCACCATATATTATTATATATTGCTATGCTCAATTAACCACGATCATGCTTCGCTTTGTCTCATCATATCACGATATATAGTCACAGTCTGCCATAACTTACTATATATTGATATGCTTATCTGCCAAATCTTATTATGTATTGCCATGCTCAATTAACTATGATCTCGCTCCACAATGTCCCATCGTATAATGATATACAGTCATGCTCTGCATAACTATATATTGCTGCTCTTTATTATGTATGTAAGCTTGCAATCCATAGTATCATAGTAAAGACCCGAACAGTTCATCCAGTCAGTGGCGTACCTAGAGTATGTGGCACCCAGGGCCCATCATTTTTTGACACCCCCCCCCATGTAAAAAAATATTTTTTGTAATAACCATGGAACGGAATAAATGGTCAGAATAGAAACAGGCAGTGAAAATTTTCTTTTATTGAACCTCATATATGTAACCATTATTCCAAGCATAACATAAATTATGTCTGAATTGTCATGACATCAGAAGTACATATGGAGTAGTTGCAGGTGATGCTTGGAACAGTTCTGATTGTGTTAGTTCGGTTTTATGTGTGTTTTAAATAGAAGGGTTTTTATTTCTTTTTTGAATGTTTTGTAGTCTGTGGTCGAGGTCAATAGGTTGTAGAGTTGGGGGTCGAGTGTTAGGAGGTTGTCGAACAGTTTTTTTTCTTTTGACGATTTTGGTTGGAGGGTGTGTGAATGGTGCGTGAGTTCTCCTATGTCTGGTTGAAGTGGATTTAATTATTTAGCTGAAGAAATTAGTAAACACCCCCCCCCCATTCCACACACATTAATTCTCTTCCATTTTTGTTCCCATTATAAAAAAACACTGATAAGTTCCCAGAAAAAAAAATACATCAAAATAAGAAGTGAAAACAAAGGCCCCTACAGATGAGAACATAACATAAGAATAGCCTAACTGGGTCCAATGGTCCATCATGCCCAGTAGCCCATTCTCATGGTAACCAATCCAGGTCACTAGTACCTGGTTAAAACCCAAAGAGTAGCAACATTCCATGCTACCGATCCAGGGCAAGCAGACACTTAATAACAGACTATGGACTTTTCCTCCAGGAATTTGTCCAAACCTTTCTTAAAATCAGCAACGCTATCTGCTTTTACCATAACTTCTGGCCACTTCATTTTTAAGCTTAGATCTTTCCTTCCAAACAGAGACCTTGCTAGATGTCAAATACAGAAAGAACAAGGTAACTTTACAAGGACTTAGCTATGCAGGAAATGTGAATCTCCTCATACACCCACCATATAGTGTAAAAATGTGCAAAGGTCTGGTTTTTTCTTTCGATCACTACATAGCCTAATGCCACATAAGCAGCGCTGTTACAAACAAAGTTTCCTTCCTTGGACAAGGAGATACTGACAAACCACTGGAAGAGATCCCAAAACAACTACCCAGGCACAACACCCAAAGACCCACTCAGTGTGTGAACCAGTTGAGTGGAGTGGACCAACTGGGGGGGGTGAAAATGGGCCCGGAGTTTGCTCAGCAGAATTTACCAGACCATCTCTTCCTCTCAACACATTGACACGCTGCCACCACCACCACCATTAGGAACACCTCACTGGGTAGGCCAGCAATGCTTATAAACTTTATAAAACACATTATTATATTTTCTTAAAAAGCACATATTTTAACTGAACTCTCTGACATCCTCAGCCTTGCCATTCACAAAAATAGAAGGTAGAAAAGTTCCCGTTTCCTGCTGTCTCATGTCCCCGGCCTATACAATATTTTTCTTCTGCAGACACTCAAAAGTCTGACCAAGTCCTCATTTCACTTGCATTATAAAGTACTGAGGATGCCATCTTTCCCCAATCCCAGGTCCTTAAGTCTAAGACAGTAGCGCAAACTAGTGCTGCCCAATTGAGGAAAAAAAATTCGATTCGATTCAGCCTATTGAATTGGTTTTTCGATTCGATTTTCCTGCCCAATTGGGTGTTTCTTTTCAAACATCCTAGTGGGTTTATTTTATAGCTTTTTCACCCCCCTTTGGCTTCTCCTAACCACACTGGCGCTGTGGTGTAAATAAAATAAAGAAACAAAATCCTCTCTGTTAAATCCTAGCTCACGTTTGCAGTCTAACACCAGCTCTGGCAGGATACACATTTCAAATCTGACATATTGTAATCACAAATCAGAAAATAAAATTAGTTTTTCTACCTTTTGTTTTCTGGTTATTTTTCAAATCTTGTTGGTCCAAGGCTCTGGTTGTCTTCTGATAACTTGCTTGCCAGGGTCTCCTTCTTCCTTCTTTCTGCATACTAACCATCCATCATCCATCTCTGTCCTCCCCGTTTCCCTTCCCTCTCCAGGAGATCTGGCATCTTTCCTTTTTTCGTCTCTCTCCACAGATCCATCTTTTCTTAACTACCCTTTCATCCAGCATCTCTCACTCCTTACCCACCACCCCAGGGTCCACCATCTCTCCCTTTCTTTTCCCAACTACCCTCCTATCCAGTATCTCTATCCCCCCTACACACCATCCCTTGTGTCCAACTTCTCTCCCTTTCTGTTCTTTCCCTCCCTAAAAACCATGGTCATCATCTCTCTTCCTCCCCTCTATTTTCAGACCCATTATTTCTTCCCATCCAAAGTCCTGCATATGCGCGTCTCTTTGAATCCCCCCTTCCCTCCGTGTACTTCTACACCAGAGCCCCCCCTCCCCTGAAGGTCTGTCCCCCCCTTAAAGGTCAGCATCCCCCCCTTGAAGGCCTGTCCCCCCCTTGAAGGCCTGCCTGTCCCCCCCACTGAAGGCCTGCCTGCCCGCCCCACCCCGAAGGACCATTCGCCCCCCAACCTTGAAGGACCGCTCATCCCACCCCGCACCATTTGAAGTGGAGAAGCAGCCTGCAGCAGGATTGCGATGCCAGCGATCCCTGCGCTGCTTCCTCTGCCGCAGTCCCGCCCCTCCTCTGACATCAGAGGAGGGGTGTGACCGCGGCGGAGGAAGTAGCGCCGAAGCAGCGCAGGGATCACTGGCATCACGTTCATGCTGCAGGCTGCTTCTCCACTGCAAACGGTGCGGGGGACCGGGGGGAGAATCCGGACATCGGGGGGGGGGACGACCGGATGCCAACGGCTTCAAGGCCGGGAGCACCCCCTCAGGGCTTGCACCCTGGGCGGACTGCCCCCCCCTGCCTCCCCCTTGGTACACCACTGCATCCAGTCTGCCCAACCTTACTCTCTCTTTAAATTACTGATTAAATTTAAAAATTTACTTTTTCTTAGCTATTTCTGGGCCAATGCTCTGGCCGGTACTGTGCTTAGGTTCCATCTATTGAAGTCTCTGTCAAAGCACACTCCAGCCCATCTAAACCATCCCAGCCGAAGCCCTCGCTAGCCCTTCACTCTTTATTATGTATGTAACCCGTTCCGAGCTCTTCTGGGAGAACGGGATATAAATCCAAATAAAAAAATAAACAAGTTGCATGCTCAAATTCTAGAGTGTGCATCTTTAAGGAGGGCATGGACCTGGGAGGGGCAAGGGAGGGGCAAAGACATATTAGGCAGTTATAGAATATTATCATATTTGTGCAAACATTTCCATCAGTTATTGGGGGGCTGGCAGAAGTACTTGTGCCTAAACTTAGACATGCAAATGTAGTATTCTATAAAAGCATTTACACACATAACCGCCATTATAGATTAGGATTGGAGGAGATTAAATTATAACTTTTGGTGGAATTCTTTATGCCATATCTATAAAATGGAAAGATTTATTGCTTTATAAAGGGGATACTTTAAGAAGTTTCAGGATGTGTGGAAACCATTAACAAAATATTGTAAGGATTAAGTAAAATTATTTCCCTTTTAATTATCAGTTCAGGATATAGGGAGGGGGGTATTTTTATTATTACATATATTATATAATAATGGAAGATATGGATGGGAGGGATGGGAAAGGGGAAGAGATAAAAATTTATATAATGTACCAATGATTGTTTATAAGTGATATATTTATTGTTACTGTGAATGAATATATTTTACACTTAATGTAATTTTGAAAATGAATAAAGAATATTAAAAAAAAAAAAGAATTCTTACTACAGCATTCACTAACCTGGTGCCTAAATTTCATTGACCTTTTGAGAATTTACCTCCAAACTTTTAAGTGTTAACCTTTGTTTCCTAAATATATTTGAGGAAAGACTAAAACAGTTAGGGCTCTTCAACTTGGAAAAGAGACGGCTGAGGGGAGATATGATTGAAGTCTACAAAATCCTGAGTGGAGCAGAACAGGTACAAGTGGATTGATTTTTCACTCTATCAAAACTTACAAAGACTAGGGGATACTCGAAGAAGTTACAGGGAAATACTTTTAAAACCAATAGGAGGAACGCGTTGCCAGAGGATGTGGTAAGAGCAGATAGCGTACCTGGTTTTAAGAAAGGTTTGGACAAGTTCCTGGAGGAAAAGTCCATAGTCTGTTATTGAGAAAGACATGGGGGAAGCCACTGTTTGCCCTGTATCGGTAGCATGGAATATTGCTACTCCTTGGGTTTTGGCCAGATACTAGTGACCTTGATTGGCCACCGTGAGAACGGGCTACTGGGCTTGATGGACCCAGTAAGGCTATTCTTATGTTCTTAATTGCCCTGTCTATGGTCCAAATATGTATTGATTTTTTTTTTTTTTTTGCTTTGTCTGCAGTTTCTCTTTGCTGTTCCCCAGAAACTGCTACCTAAGTGACTACCTTATCTGCCTAAAGGTCAAGCTGACAATGCAAGGGCAAACCTTTTGAAACTTCTTGTTTTACCTGGGGTACATAACACTGAATAATAGATTATGAGGTACACTATCTTATTTATTTTTATTTATTGTATCTTTTAATGCATTCATTTTTGTAAACCGCTTAGAAACCTCAAGGTTATTAGCGGTATATAAGAATTAAATGAAAATTAAATAATTAAAAAAAAGGTCTACAAACCTGCCTAAATCGGCACTCGGACGATCAAAAAGACAGGTCGTCCAAGAACAGACTGAACAGGGTTTTAGACGTATCTAAAACCAGCTTAGGTCTTTTCACTGCCTCTGTGAGCCCAGAGAGAAAAGGGGCATTTTTGGAGGAGTGGGTAGGGCGGGAGGTAGGTGGGATGTGGGCCAACCTACACTTAGTCGTCCGGCAGCCATAATCAAAGTTTGACAAGTTGCCTGGACGTAACTTATACATTTGGACTTGGATCAATTCAAAACAGGTAAAAGTTCCGGATCTGGCCACTGAGCTGATTGCAGCTGCCGCGATCAGCTCAGTGGTCCAGGCAACCCGTCCCCCCGCCCCCATAATGATCGCAGCAGTTGGGATGCCCAGTCCTTCCTGCCCAAAGCTGCCGCAAACCCCCCCCCCCTTTGCAATCTTTGCTGGCAGGAAAGATGCCCAATCTCTCCTACCGACACTCCCGAATCCCCCATTGCAATTTTTGTCGGCAGGAGAGATTGACACTTCCGAACCCCACCTGCAATCTTCCCACCCCCACCCCCTTAGGCCAAAAGGAGATTTAGGCCTTTTTTTTTCATTATGCCCATCCACATGTTTATTACAAGCACTTAATATGCCGCGATCATAAGAACATAAGAATTGCCATACTGGGACAGACCGAAAGTCTATCAAGCCCAGTATCCAGTATCCAACAGTGACCAACCCAGGTCCCAAGTACCCAGATAGATCCCAAGTAGCAAAATTAATTTTATGCTGCTTATCCTAGGAATAAACAGTGGATTTCAATAATGGGAGGGGGTACAAAGACGCATTTGAGTCATAGATAGGATAATTTATCTAATATTAATCCCAGGCTCAAATACCTAATTTTAACTAGACCTTATTTATAGGTCACAACCTCTCCTATCCTCTTTTTAGGCTTAGCCATATTTTCTTTAAAAAAAAAAAAATTCTTCACTACCCTCCTGATGTTGTTTTTCCCTTAAATGTATTTTTACTTTCCTTAAAGATTGTAGTTCACCCCTCTTCCCTTTTATATCGCTAATTACTTATGTACATACATTGTATGTTTAATTGTACAAATTGTTTTATTTTATCTCCCGATTTTAAATTGTAATACGCATAGAAATATTTGATATTGTGTGTACAACAAACTTCTAATAAACTTGAAACTTGGTATATTTATCTATTTTTGTGTAGTTGTTACTGAGGTGACATTGCATATTTTAAAGTCATCTGCCTTGACCTCTTAGAAAAAACCCCCGAATATAAATGATAATTAACATGTTCTCTGCGTACAGCGTGCTTTGTGTTTTTTTAAAATTTTATTGTTGGTAGATCATTTTGACTTGGTCATTTTAAAAGTAGCTAGCAAGCCAAAAAAGTGTGGGCATCCCTGACCTAAGGGATCTAGTGGGAGCAGTATATGTAATCAGGGGCTGATGGTGAACCCTGCAGCATCCATTCCTCCTTCTCATAGTTCTGCATCTTTCCTCCTCCCTATTTCACCAAAAGGCCAGCATCTCACCTCCTCTTATGTATTCCCCACCCTGTCTCCAGCATTTCCTCCCTCTACCCTTTCCCCTTCTAGGCCTCCTGCTATCAATGTCGGTACCTCCTCCCAAGTCGAGCCCAAAGCTATGAAAGTACTGCATGCTACAAGTGCAGACCTGTGCTCAAATGCTGCCATGTGTTGCCCCCTCCAACAGGAAGTCTTCTTCATAGAGAAGCAGTATTTGACCATGGGCGTGCACAGCACTCAGTATTTTATAGCTTTGGCCCCAGCTCAGAAGGAAATAAGGTAGTAGAAGCAGTGACATAAGGAAGGAAAGTTTGGGGTAAGACTGTCTCCCATGCTGGAGCCATGCCACCACCTCCCAAATACTGCTGCTCCAGGTGGATTCATTGTCTGTCTAGAAACTGCCCATCTTTGCTCTAAAATTTCATATTCTTGGTCTGCAAACAGGGAATTCATCTGTGAATAAAGAAAATTTGGCTTTAAAGATGAAGGTTGAAAATTTAGAGAATTTTTGCATTCATCTCAACTTACATATCTAAAACTTCCTCAGATCTCCCTAATATCTCCTGGAATGATTATTCAAGAAATATTTATCAGATGTATTGAATAAAATGCCCACAAAATCATTTCCACCAACATCTAAGATATATTATGTACTTCTAGGGAAGTCTAAGAAGATGATGGGAGGAGGAACGCCTCAACTGGGAAAGAGTTCTGAGAACAGTCTGAATGTAAGCCAATTGCTGAAGATTTTCATCAAAACAAATACTTCTTTGGCCACATTTTTAGCATGTTTCAGACTGTACGTAAGTGGATCCTGACTTTCTTTTGAAAACTTTATTTCTCACACAGAAGATAGTTATATGGGACTGAAGATTTGGATCTTCCCAAATGATATTAAGATCACCCATGAGAGACAGTTATGGCAGGAGACCATAACTCTAAGAATGTAATTTATGCTTAAATATTTTTGCAAATGTTTTATCAAGTCTCAAAGTATATGACTCATCTCTTATGAAATCTCATCTGAATGATTTTCTGAGAAATGTCTGTGGAAGCTTCTGGGTTATCACTGCATCCTGTAGCTTTCCTTCTGGTTTAAATGTGAGTTGCTGGAATAAGCTCTAGATGACTATGGTCTATCTTATCTTAGAAGCTGATTAATATCATTTGTTTCTGCTCACTGTTTGTGATCAGGTAATAATGCCTATCTTGTAATTCCCACTCTGAGTTCAAGCTCATTGGTGCATGGCAGTGGCGTACCTAGGGGGGGCGGGGGGGGGGGTGAGCTCATTAGGGGTGCTCGAGCCTTGGAGTCATGGCCCGGGAACTTCCCTGCTATGGCCCGACTCCAAGGCTTCCGTGAGTCCCCGAAGTGATCCTGCCTGAGCCCTCTCTCAAATTCCATTCACCCACGGCCACACCCCCCATCGCCGTCGGAGCTTGGTCAGCAACTTACGGTTTCCGGCTGGGTGGAAGCAAGAAAGGGAGCCCGAGCCGCGTGGGACACTGCAATTAAGGCAGGAACTGAGGATGAGTATCGCTGGGCTACTTGGCGGTGGTTTTATTGTTATTTTATTTCTGCCCGAATCAATTTTTTAAAAAGCCCAAAATCGGCCTCCCGAATCATCAACTGACCCTCCCCCCCTAAAGCAGGATCGGCAATTTCCTCTTGCTAGCCGGCTCCTGCTTTAGAGGGAGAGGGGGGAGGGTCAGTTGGGAATTGCTGCAATGTCCTGCTTCCCCTCTGGCCTCCTGACCCGTACCTAATTGCATTAGACAGTACTAGATGGGGGGTGTATTGTAGGCCTTAAGGGGTGGGGTGTAAGCCTTAAGAGGGAGGTGTAGGCCTTAAGGGGGGGGTGTAGGCCTTTGGGGGGTGTAGGCCTTTAGGGGGGGACATACCTTTGGGTGGGAGGTAAAGACCTTCGGAGGGGTGTAGGCTTTCAGGGGGGTGCAGGCCTTCAGGAGGTACAGACCTTCGGGGGGGTGCAGGCCTTCAGGGGGGTGCAGGCCTTCGGGGGGGTGCATGCCTTCGGGGTGGGTGCAGGCCTTCAGGGGGGACAGACCTTCGGGTGGGGGGTACAATCCTTCGGGGAGGGTGCAGGCCTTCAGGAGGTACAGACCTTCGGGGGGGGTGCAGGCCTCCAGGGGGGTGCAGGCCTTCGGGGGGAGGTGCAGGCATTCGGGGTGGGTGCAGGCCTTCAGGGGTGGGGTGTAGGCCTCCTTCGGGGAGGCAGGCCTTTGGGGGGGGTGTAGGCCTTTAGGGGGGGACAGACCTTTGGGTGGGAGGTAAAGACCTTCGGGGGGGTGTAGGCCTTCAGGAGGTACAGACCTTCGGGGGGGGTGCAGGCCTTCAGGGGGGTGCTGGCCTTCAGGAGGTACAGACCTTCGGGGGGGTGCAGGTCTTCAGGGGGGTACAGGCCGTCAGGAGGTACAGACCTTCAGGGGGGGTGCAGGCCTTCAGAGGGGTGCAGGCCTTCGGGGTGGGTGCAGGCCTTCGGGATGGGTGCAGGCCTTCAGGGGGGGACAGACCTTCGGGTGGGGGTACAATCCTTCGGGGAGGGTGCAGGCCTTCATGGGTGGGGTTTAGGCCTTCAGAGGGGGACTGGGGGGCAGGCAGCAATCTTGGTTTGCTCAGGGGGCCAGAGAGAGATAGGCAGGGGGCCAGGGACAGATACAGACAGAAAGACAGACAAACAGAAAGCGGCCAAGGAGAGAGAGAGAGACAGACAGACACATCTATTCTAGCACCCATTAATGTAATGGGCTTAAAGACTAGTACTATAATAACATAGTAAATGATGGCTTCTGGGCATGATGGACCATTGGTCTGACCCAGTTAGGCTATTCTTATGTTATGTTCTCATCTGTAGGGGCCTTTGTTTTCACTTCTTATTTTAATGTATTTTTTTCCTGGGAACTTATCAGTGTTTTTTTATAATGGGAACAAAAATGGAAGAGAATTAATGTGTGTGGAATGGGGGGGTAACTAATTTCTTCAGCTAAATAATTCAATCCACTTCAAACAGACATAGGAGAACTCACGCACCATTCACACACCCTCCAACCAAAAACGTCAAAAGAAAAAAACTGTTCGACAACCTCCTAGCCATTCGAGCTGCAACACTCGACCCCCAACTCTACTACCAATTGACATCGACCACAGACTGCAAAACCTTCAAAAAGAAATAAAAACCCTTCTATTCAAAAAACACATAAAACCGAACTAACACAATCAGAACTGTCCCAAGCATCACCTGCAACTACTCCATATGTACTTCTGATGTCATGACAATTCAGACATAATTTATGTTATGTTATGTTTGGAATAATGGTTACATATATGAGGTTCAATAAAAGAAAATTTTCACTGCCTGTTTCTATTCTGACCATTTATTCCATTTCATGGTTATTGCAAAAAAAAAAAAAAAAAAAAAATTTTACATGGGGGGGGGGGGTGTCAAAAAATGATGGGCCCCGGGTGCCACATACCCTAGGTACGCCACTGGTGCATGGGCCAAGGTTTTCTCATCAACTGCATGGCATCAAAGCAATATTAAAGATCTCAATCTGTATACTTTGGAGCAAAGGTCGGAGAGGGGAGATATGATAGAGACGTTTAAATATCTACATAATGTAAATGCGCATGAGTCGAGTCTCTTTCATTTGAAAGGAAGCTCTGGAATGAGAGGGCATAGGATGAAGTTAAAAGGTGATAGGTTCCAGAGTAATCTAAGAAAATACTTTTTTACAGAAAGGTTGGTAGATGCAAGGAACAGTCTTCCGAAAGAGGTGGTGGAGACAGAGACTTTGTCTGAGTTCAAGAAAGCCTGGGATAGGCACATGGGATCTCTTAGAGCAGGGGTGTCCAACCTGCGGCCTGAGGGCTGCATGCAGCCCTATGAAGTATTTTGTGTGGCCCCAGTCGAGGGCGATGCAGTGTTTTCCTCTGCTGCCTCTGGGTGTTTACCGTCTTGCCGGCTCCCTCCTCTGTCTTGCTGCAGCGTTTGCATGTTTATGCGGCCCCCAGAAAAAGATTTTTGGCCAATGCAGCCCAGGGATGCCAAAAGGTTAGACACCCCTGTCTTAGAGAGAGGAAGAGATAATGGTTAATGTGGATGGACAGACTGAATGGGCCATTTGGCCTTTATCTGCCATCATGTTTCTATGTTAAAGAAGCATTGTTAATTATGAATTTTTTAACTTTTAGAAAAATAGAGAAATTCAGAATTTTTTCTTCAAGAGTATTTGGGGGGTTGGTAGTTTTCTCTTGTTTGTACCTCAAGCTCAATAAATGATGGTGCCTAAATGTGGCAGTTAGAAACATAAATGCAACTATTCTATGCATTGTGAGCAAGAATAGTTGTTATGCTCCAAAATGCTCATGCCCTTCCTGTATCAACTCCTCCTTTACATTTGTGAATAACAAGCTAGGTGCATTCTATGGTCTTCAGTACAGTAGAGAATGACATGGGGGGAAAATTTGTCCCCATCCCTGTGAGCTCGGTCCCCATCTTTGCCCCGTCTCCACAAACCATCTGCACAAGCCTTGAATAGTTATGGTTTTATATTGAACTTATTTTTTAAAGTATAAAAAGAAACAATATTCTGTACAATTGTCATTTTATAAACACAAATAATACACAGCAAGGATCAACAAAACCCCTGTCTCCCTTCCCATTCACAAATATCCCCGCTACTGTCAAGAAAACTGAATTAGCCAAATTATTACAGAATGCTATACAGAAAAATCATTCTAACAGAATACTGCAGTCACACATCACAGGAATAGTGTTAGGGGAGTGCAACTGGGGCAACTGCCCCCTGGTCAGAGATAGCCATAAGCTAGATGGAAGTTAAAGAAGCCACACCTGGGCTTGGCGGTCCTCAGTTATGTCTAACACCAGCTCTAACAGAATATATATTTCAAATCTGATATATTCTAATCACAAAATAGAAAATAAAATTATTTTTTTCTACCTTTTGCCATCTCACCATTTTATTCTTCAAATCATGTTGGTATATGGCGTTGGTCTGTTTTCTTTTGTCTTCTCTTAACTCACTTGCCAGGATCTCTTGACCATTTGATATTTCTTCTTTCTCCATGCTCACCATCCATCTTCTATCTCTGTGTATGTATTGTTCCCCATGTTCAGCATCTCCTTTCTCTATGTCTTCTATATGTCCCTTTCTAGTATTTCCCCTGTGCCCATCTCCCTGCCTTCATCATTTCACCATTCTATAATCCCCTCTCCCTATGTATAGTATCACTCCTCTATATCTCTATGCCCCACCTGTCTAGCATCTTCCTTCTGCATTCATATTCTCCAACCATGTCTAGCCATCTATCTCTGTGCCCATATACCATCCCCATGCAGCATTCCCCTTTTTGATCCTGTTCCTATGCTCCCATCAATGCTCACCATCTCCCCTCTTTTTGTATATCTCCCTGTGTCCAGATTCTCCCTTCTCTTACCCCCATATACCAATGTGTCTCTCATTCCTCCTTCCCTTCGCTATGTTCAATATTTTACTCACTCTTCCTTCATCCCCTTGGTTCAACTTTCCTCTTTCCCTTTCTCTCTTCCTTCCCGCAGGTCCTGCACCTCTTTCCTTTCCCTCTAGCTCCCTTCCCATGGGTCCAACACCTCTATCCCCTACCTTGAGCACCCAGGTGTGGGTCTAGAACCTCTCCCTTCCCTTCCCTCCAGCTCCACCCCACCCACAATCATCTGTTTCCCTTCTCTCCCCAATCCTCAGACCAGATCCAGCAACTGTCTCTCTTCCCTTCAGCTCCAGCCAGTCCAGCAGCCCAAGAAACCCCCTCCCCCCTTTGCAGGTGCAGCAGCAGCCCCCCTTTGTGAGTCCAGCAGCTTCCCTCCCTCCTAACACGGGTCCAATAGCCCCCTCCCTCATTCCCATTCACAGCTACTGGCCAAAAAGACCCAAGCAAAACTGTTACTCTCCTTTGTTGGCCCCTTTGCACTTCCTGGGGCAGGCCTACCAGCCTTTTCAAAGCTTCCTGGACGAAGGGGCAACATCGCAAACAGGGCTGCTTTGGAACCTTCTTTTCACCGAGTCCTTCCTTCCGTTGTAACTTCCAGTTAAATGGTCAATATTCTCAATGGAGAAGGGTAAATACTGGAGTTCTAATTACCAAGTGAAACACTCCACAATCACACAACCCCAAGGAAACCAACAATTCAATACTCCAAACACCTAGGGGATATATTCACTTGTTCTCTAATTAAAAGGGATTAACTTTCAATATAGTGTTATGCTATCATAATGTATTCAGCTCAAAGGATACCACGAGGAAAGGAGGAAAGAGCCTCAGACTCCCAGCCTGCCACTGCTCATTAGCTTTCAAGCAGGCTGTATTCAAGAGCTACCTCATTGGCTCAAAAACCTCCTCCTCCCTATGTTTCTTTGTTAATTTTATAACTCCCTATCAATTTTATAATTTCATAATCAAATAATTAATTTTATAATTTTTAATTTAGTAATAAATTATTTTATAATTCTTAAATACGTTTTTATATTTTAAAAAAAACTTCCTCAAAGCTAAACACCACATTCTAGGCTTACTTTCTTAAGCTGGAGGGGGGCCTAACAGAGGTACTCGGGAGTGACCCTAAAATCACTTCCCGCTAGTGTGTTAGAACTGCGATTGGATGAGTACTAGCATAAAATATGCACAGAAGCCTTAAGCTATAACACTTATCTCGATCCCTTGCAGTTCGAGGGTCCCAACATGTGTGTTACGGTACACAAGTGTAATAGGGCAAGTACTTTCCATGATCAAAGAACACTGGAAGATTCTGCAGCTCTACCAGAGGTTCCAAGGGAAACAGCTATGAATTGCGTTTAGTAGAAATCGCAATTTTAAAGAAATCTTGTGTACAGCGGACACAGAACAAAGGAGTTTGCCTAAAGAAGTGGGTGGGTACAGGAAATGTGGCACCTGTCTGACTTGTAATTCCACTAGGGAATGGGAAAAGCATTTTGAACATCCTCAAGCTGAAGAAAAGATTTTTCTAGAACATCAAACAACATGCAGCACTGCATTTGTTGTTTACATAATGTGGTGCCCTTGCCCAAAGTTATATGTAGGACAAACAACTCAGCGGTTCGAACACGATTTGGAGGGCACAGGAGTAGTATTAACTGTGAGCGATTGAAAGATCCATTAGTGCAGCCCTGTAAACAGGAAAATCGTTGCTTCTCCATTTTGAAATGAAGTGCTATAGATCGCATTCCTGAAACTGTAGGAGATAGAGCAAGGAAGCTGTTACAGCGTAAGCAGGAATGGATCTTCCGTCTTGGTACAGAAGAACCCCGGGGTCTAAATTCTAGGATAGATTGGCACCTTTTCCTGTGATTAAATCCTTTTTGAATTCCATATTTTTGAACAACAGTATCAGTGAAACAAAAAATAGTATTGTATTTAAACCACTGTCTGGTATCTGTGAACAGTATAGGCGGGGCATGTTTAACAACTGAAGATGCAGCAAGTTCTGGGAGGCTTCAATCGGTGCCAACTCCTGAAATTGTTGACCATATCCATGACCTGATTTTGGCAGATCAACAAATGTCGGCTAAAACAGTTGCTGAGACACTACAGATATCCAGGGAACAAGTTAGGTGTATAATCCACGAACAGCTGGGTATGCAGAAGCTATCAGCCAAGTGGGTGCCCAAATGTTTTAATGTTGACAAGGAACGACATTGAATTGACACTTCCAAGTTGATTTTGTAGCATTTTCAGTGAGCTGGTGCCAACTTTTTGGAATGAATAGCTACTGTTGATGAAACATGGTTACACCACTATGATCCTGAGACAAAACAACAGTCCATGCAATGGCAGCACTCAGGTTCTTCAAGGCCAAGGAAATTTACATGGCAGAAGGAAAGGTCATGGCCACAGTGTTGTGGGATCAGGATGGTGTTGTAATGACTATCTTTCAAGGGACCAAACAGTTAATGCAGAATACTACTGTAACTTGCTGTGCTGATTAAAGGAGGCATTGAAAGAAAAAAAGAGAGAGAAGCTACAGACATGTCCTCTTTTTAGAGGATGGTCCGGGTGTCTGGATGGATTTTGGAAAACCCGGCAGTTTGCCCAGGTTTCGGAAGGCCCCATCTCTACCAGAGCATGAGGGCCTATGAGCATGCATGGATGAAATGCAATGACATCACACGCGTGAGCACATGTGCGTGATGTCATCACATCCACACAAGCTTGGAGGCCTTCTAGATGCGTCCCCGAGCTCAGGGAAGAAGAGATGAAGTTTGTGTGGAGGCGAGGGCAGTGGTAGAATGTGGTAGGGGTGAGGGCGTGGTGGGGCACGGTCATGTGTCCTTGTTTATACTTTCACAAATATGGTAACTCTAAACAGGAGCGGAGCACATATACTGCCTAAGCTGGCCCCACAGGCTTCACTCTGCCACACCCTTCCCTCACTGATGTTACTTCCTATTTCCAGTCCCCTTTGTCCATTTGTTTGTTAATTACTTCGAAGAAGTGTAATAAGTTTGTTAGGCACGATCTTCCCTTGCAGAAGCCATGTTGGCTTGTTTTCATCAGTTTATTCCTTTCTAGATGCTCATCGATGCTGTATTTTATCAGTACTTCCGCCATCTTTCCGGGAACCGAAGTCAGACTTACCAGTCTGTAGTTCCCCGGGTCACCTCTCGATCCTTTTTTAAAGATGGACGTAACATTAGCTATCTTCCAATCCTCCGGGATCACGTCTGTTTTCAGGGATAGGTTACAAACCTTCTGTAGTAGTTCCGCCATTTCCTCCTTTAGTTCTTTCAGTACCCTTGGGTGGATTCCGTCCGGGCCCGGAGATTTGTCAGTTTTTAATCCATCTGCTTGCGTACGTCTTCAAGGTTTACCTCCATGGATGTTAATTTTTCTGCTTGATCTCCTTTGAAGATTTTATCAGGTTCCGGCATGTTGGATGTGTCCTCTTTTGTAAATACTGATGAAAAGAACATGTTTATTCTATCCGCCACTTCTTTTTCCACCTTCACCACTCCTTTCCTATCTCCTTCATCCAACAGTCCCACTTCCTCCCTTGCTGGTTGCTTCCCTTTAACATATCTGAAGAACGGTTTGAAATTTCGTGCTTCCCTGGCTAGCCTCTCTTCATATTCTCTTTTTGCTCTTCTAACCATGCGGTGACATTCCTTTTGATGCTTCCTGTACTCTTTCCAGTTCTCCCTGGTTTTGTCCTTTTTCCATTTCTGAAATGAATGTTTCTTGCCTCCTATCGCTTTCTTCACCTCTTTGGTTATCCACGCTGGGTCTTATGTTCGGTTCTTTTTGCATCCTTTTCTAAATCTGGGAATATATAGATTTTGTGCTTCGCTCAATGTGTCCTTGAATAAAGACATTAAAATACTTTTTCCTTTTATTGTACCGTACTGAACTGATAAAAAAGTTTATTGCTTACCATTAATTCTGAAAATTGCTGCTTATAAACTTTCTCCCAACAAATTTGCTGCTTCCATGCTTCCCAGTGTGCACTGAGAAAAACGCTGCTTCCCAGCATCCATAGAGAGAAAGGCTTCTTCCCAGCATGCATGCCCAGAAATTGCTGCTTGCCTGCCTGCCCCAAAATCACTGTAGAAAAGTTATTTGCGGTTTCAATAATAAAAACGGAAGGCTTTTTCTAAAAACCATGAACAACATTTAAAAAGTTATTCGCAGTTTTTCCATATTTGCGCCTATGGTCCACCCGCATCCACCGTGAATACGGAGGGAGAAGTATAAGCTGGTTTTTCACCTGCTCTCAAATAAAACATATGGCTATTCCAGTGGTCTCAAACTCAACCCCTTTGCAGGGCCACATTTTGGATTTGTAGGTACTTGGAGGGCCTCAGAAAAAAATAGTTAATGTCTTATTAAAGAAATGACAATTTTGCATGAGGTAAAACTCTTTATAGTTTATAAATCTTTCCTTTTGGCTAAGTCTTAATAATAATATTGTAATTTATAGCTAAAGAGACATATGATCAAGAAACTGTTTTATTTTACTTTTGTGATTATGATAAACATACTGAGGGCCTCAAAATAGTACCTGGCGGGCCGCATGTGGCCCCCGGGCTGCAAGTTTGAGACCACTGGGCTATTCCCTATTAACCACGACCTCCTCCTCTACTGTACCATGCATAAACATTTACTAACAAATCCTGGTTTAAAATTACACAAGGACTTTCAACTACTAACTCTAATGCCAGCATGGAATTAAATATCTGAAAAAACAGAGCCTCAGATCTAGAATATCTCAGCAATGTCCTTGAGTTCCCTGTTGTCATCCTACAGTCAGTGCTAAATATATCTGTGTGCAGTTGTTGAGAAGGATACATTTTAACATTACAAGTCTGGAAGATTTTTCCTTTTGGTAGAGACTCCCTTTCTTTTGTTTTCAACCTTGAAATTCTTTTGGAAATGTTTAGTAATTATAACAAAGCAACTATTCTAAGTAAGGTGGGTTCCAAGAGGCCGGTAGGTGCAGCAGAAAAAGGCTCTTTGACCCCCCTCCTGCTCCACACCTCTGTGGCTTTTCAAACACACTAACATGTTTCCGTACTGCTGAATTCCTTCTGGACCAGTGGTGACCTGGCATTTTGGGAGGGTCTTTCTAACCCCTTCCCCCTTCTCCATATATCAAGATCTGCCCTTCCCACCCCCTCAAATATATATAGAATATAGGAGTTTTCTTTTGCTTCCTTATCCAACAACTTTCCCTCTCTTTTCTGTCCCACCCCCTCTGCCCCTGATCCCCAAATATCTGTATCTCTCTCAACCCACCCCTGCCCTCAGACTGGCAACTTTCTCTCTAAACTACCTTCCTCCCTGGTGCACCTCAGAGGTGTCACTGGCAGCCTCAGCGACTTGTATTTACTTATAATCTTCACTCTGCAGTATCTCACCACTGAGGAAGCAGGAAGTGAAGCCAGTGAGAGTAGGATGTGGTAGAGGCAAGTCTGCTAGTCTGGCATATACCGCTTATAGTGTTTATAATGCAGCACGGTCGTAGTGACATTCACAGCTTTACGACTTCAAACAGCCGCGTTTAGAGGGTGCGTGTATCTTTATGTATTGTACGGTTTTTTCTAATACACCCATCAAAGACTCATAAGACTCCGGAGGCAGGCCGGTTAGGCCGAAACATTTGCATGTCGGGTCATTGAGTCATTGGATGAATTTATGAGACTTTGGATGAATAAATGCATTTGAATTTATCAGATGAGTTGAAGGACACTTTCTTTGGTGCGCACCATTCTGACTGGGACAATTCCACTCTGGTTTTATGGTCTACTCGGCCATATGCTGCGGTCAGGTCCAGTTGTATGAGAAGCATTTTTTTTTCCTGTGCTAAGGTGTTGTCTGGCTGTGTCAATAAGGGGGCCTACTCATGCATTTTGCATCCACTTTTTCTGGGGGCAATATTTTGCTGCATATCAGTGTGAACACACATAAATATCCAATCTACATGAACTGCTACCCCAAATCTGTTTTGGGAGCACCTCTGCTCAGACTGGCTAGAGGTATAAGGATGTGAAAGCTCACATTTATATTTAGCCAGGTAAAGGAATGCAATTTTTTAACAGGCCAGTTTACCCAGGTAAATGGCATTGAAAATCTACCTCATGATGGCTCACAAAAACCAACAGAGAAGGAGAAGTGGGGAGGGAACCGTACACATCAACCTGAGATGGAATTGAGTTTATTAATATATTGAATACAACACATGTACAAATAATCAGTCCATAGTGCATATCCTTTCAGATCTTTTCAGACCCGAAATGGTCCATGTTTCGACTTCAATACTGAAGCCTGCATCAGATGGTGCTGAAACACGTGGAGGGGCATAATCAAAAGAAACGTCTAAGTCCGTTTTGGGCCTAAGTCACCCAAAGTTGGACATGGGAAAAGGTCCATTTTTGAAAAATACGTCCAACATATTTTTTTCCGATAATCATCTAACTGTACGTCCAGCCATCTGATCATCCAGACCGCTAAGTCATCCATCTTTATACCCCATTTTTGTCCAAAAATTCATTCAAGTCACAAACGCTTAGAAAAAGACCTTTTGGGTGTGGGAGGGGCCAGAAAAGTGATGGACTGGACACCCAGACATGGTACCAGAGTAGTGGGGTGCATTACAGGGCACTGCTGTGAACTTCACAAAAAGAGTCCCACATAAACATCTCACTACAGCTCCCTTATAGGTCATGGTGAGCCCCCTAAAACACCCCCAGATTCTACTAGACTCACCTATCTACCACCCCAATACCACCTTATGGCTGCAGGAGCCACTTATATGACAGTACAAAGGGTTAGGGTTTTTTTTGAAGGGTGATTAGAGTGGCTTATGGGCCTGGGTCCTCCTCTCCATGGTTCACTAACCCACCCCCAAGACCACTTAAGCCACCTCTGTGCAGCTCTACTAGACTTTCCTATGCCAGGCTGCCAAGTGCTGATGTTCTGGAGGCAGATATGTAAAGTTGTTATTATGATTTTTATGTGGGGGGCAGTGATGACTGGGTCAGTGTGTGGGGGTCTGTACTTTGTGTCTGCAGTGCTTATCTGGTCACTTTGGATACCTTTGTGGACTCAGACCCGGTTTTAGATGGCCTAAGTCACAACCTCCAAGTTCCGTCTTGGCAGTGTTGTAAAACTTTCAGTTATACATGTAGTACAACTAAGTCTAGGACGGCCCACGTTCCACCCAATCCCGCCCTCCACACTCCTCCTGACACACCCCTTTTAGCTCTGGTCGTTCAGCAGCACTGTGAAGGCCTAGGTCATTTTTAAATACTTCTAAAATCTGTTTCGATTATCGCCACTGGACAACTTGTCTTTTAGATCGTCCAAGTGCCAATTTAGGCCGGTTTTTAGACATTTTTCTGTTTCGATTATAAGCCCCTTAGCATCTAAGGAAAAAGTACTGTATATCACAATTTTAATATGCTAAGGAAAATGTATCGCTCGAAGAGCCAATATTCAGATGTGAGATATCTGGTTAAAAGTAACTGGGTAAGTTATGAGTATATCTTCAACTGAACATTGAAAGAATATTAAATTTATTTAAAGTTGACTATCTTATCCAGTTAGCTTAGAACAGGTATTTTTTGACCAGTGGTAACTAGTAATCTTTAACCAGATGTTATCTGGTTAAAGTTAAATCACATCCTTGGAACACATCGAGCTCCTACCAAAGATAGCCAGCTAAATTTGGTACTACCAATGACATAAATAGAAACAGAGATATTCAGTTTACAGTCAACAATGCAACTTGCAATGTCCATGCACTAAGCTGTATGCTAAGCTCACACAGATCTCAAAGAAAAAGCATGTGCCAAAGTTAACATCATCGCTGTCGTATTCCATAAAGTGCCAACCAAACTTCCCAAGTAACATGCAAACACATCAAAGTTCAATACTAAATAAAGTCTCACAAAGTACCCAGAAAATAGAATTCAAAAAGAAATTATTTTCAAACATAAGTGAAATCTTGTCTACGTCACAGTGATCAAACCAATGATAATGGTGCAGTGGGAATCTGGGTGTAGACCAGGGGTGTCAAAGTCCCTCCTCAAGGGCCACAATCCAGTCGGGTTTTCAGGATTTCCCCAATGAATATGCATGAGATCTATTAAAAGCAGTGCATGCAAATAGATCTCATGCATATTCATTGGGGAAATCCTGAAAACCCGACTGGATTGTGGCCCTTGAGGAGGGACTTTGACACCCCTAGTGTAGACCAACAAGGTGCCTCATTTTGACCTCTGCTTCAGGCACTGTCCATGCTCACAGACTCCAACACATCATGCGGAAATGTCAGCCAAGAACCTTTAGATAAGTTTTCACTTATGTTTGCAAATAATTCTTTTTGAATTATTGAATATTTGGCAGCTTCTTTGGGATTTTAATCTGAGCTAAATTTTTAAAAAGTGTATACAGTACAAGATTCTGAACACTAAAAGCAATTTACCATTCATAAGATGATTATACAGTGTGTAAGAGTCAACGTTATTCCTTAGTGTGCAATAAAAAAAATATTTTGAATTTACAAGCAGACTAAATGGCAACATTTTGTATGATATTCTCACAATGCAAATGATAAAGATCATATGAAAGGAATGTTTACAGACCAAACAGCAGTACACAATAGCAGCTGACGTAAAAGAGCATTAAATCTTCTTGAAAATACCAAAACAGACAGCAAAACTCAACAAGACATGTTCAACCACAAATATGCATTAAGCAGAGCTGACACATTCCCATCAAATGGCATGCCGGTTCTCTTGTAATAGCACAAAAAGAATGCCACTCCACTGTGAAATTATTGAGTCCACATGGAGTCTGGATTTATAAGGGTTTGTTCATAGCAACCAAAAATGACTTCTGAGTCACAACACAAAAAGACAAAGAGCACAAGAAGAACCACACTTCACAGAGGGCCAAGACAATAGAGATGGCCAAAAGGATTAAGTAGGAATGATGCAGGATCCATATAATACACTGAGGCCATGTTTTGGAAAGTGCCTATGTCAGGGGTCCTAACCTAAACAGTATAAAAGACAATGATAACATCAATACAAATAATTAACACATAAGCTATAAACATAAGAATAGCCTTACTGGGTCAGACCAATGGTCCATCATGCCCAGTAGCCCGCTCTCACGGTGGCCAATCCAGGTCACTAGTACCTGGCCAAAACCCAAAGAGTAGCAATATTCCATGCTACCAATACATGCTTCCCCCCTGTCTTTGTCAATAACAGAATATGGACTTTTCCTCCAGGAACTTGTCCAAACCTTTGTTAAAACTAGCTACATTATCTGCTCTTACCAAAACCTCTGGCAAGTGTTCCAGAGCCTAATTATTCTCTGAGTGAAAAAAAAATTCCTCCTATTGGTTTTAAAAAGTATTTCCCTGTAACTTCATCAGGTGTCCCCTAGTCTTTGTAATTTTTGACAGAGTGAAACTTGTACCCGTTCTACTCCACTCAGGATTTTGTAGATTTCAATCATATCTCCCTCTTTTTCAAGCTGAAGAGCCCTAAACATTTTAGTCTTTCCTCATACGAGAGGAGTTCCATCCCCTTTATCATCTTGGTTGCTCTTCTTTGAACCTTTTCTAGTGCCACTATATCTTTCTTGAGATAAGGAGAACAGAACTGAATGCAATACTCCAGATGAGGTTTATATTTGAATTATGATTTTCCCCTATAAAGGGGCAAAAATAGTATCTCAGTTTATATTTGGATGGGTTTATATTTGAGTATATAAGGTAAATAGCAACTCCTTGGGACATACACTTACAGTAAACTTTATTCCAAAGTTGATATTGCCTGTATTTATCATGCAAGCCAAGGATTCTAAAAAGAATAAAACAAACCACTGGCAATATAATCTTGTTTCTCATAAAACACCCAATGCTGCCAAAAATACCATCAGCAAAGGATGAAATCATCTGCATCAGAGGTTTCTCTTCTTTAATCTTCCAAATAAAATCTTGCCAGCATATATACTCAAAGGCATTCAACAGTATGAAGTGTTTGAGACCATGCAGTGAAAATACAAAGCTACATTCTGCTGAATGCTGTGGAGTTTATACTGATACCAAAATTCATGAAGTTAAAAGAAAAAATGTAAATAATTTCACTATGTGACAAAATTTGTTTTGTTCCTGGGTAATAAGTGTTCTTTCTTAATTGCCTATGCCACAAAACTTTACTTTTGTGACCAGGACATTGATATTTTGAATTTTACCTTTTCTGCAGCTGAGTAAACTTAGTGGCCCTTTTACTAAGGTACTGTAGGGTATTGCCACATGGCAATTTGGCAGGAACCCACTGACCACTCAAGCAACTATTACTTCTGCATGGTGGACCCTTCCAAACACTGAACTGGCACGCATGTATCTGCAATCACATCCATACATTCCTTCATCCATCGCCCTGGTGCCACATTGCCCTGAGTTTCCTATACCCACTCCCCGAGAGAGAGAGCAGCTGTCTTCAGAAGAGAGCAGCAAGTCAGAGAGTGAGGGAGATTTTGTAGGTCCAGTTTACAATATTGTTGGTGCACCTGATGAGAGAACCCCATTCTATCCAAGCCAAAAAGACCTCAGCGACTTGATCAGAGATCTTGGTTTCACCAAGTCCAGTGCTGAACTTTTGATGTCTAGGCTCAAGCAGTGGAACTTGTTGGATGAAAGTGTGCAAGTCACAGATCAGAGGAAGTGTCACCAAGTTGTTTCTACCTTCTTCACCTATCAAGATGAGCTCTGCTTCCGCCACAATGTGACCAGTCAGTTTGAGGCAATTGGAATTGCCTGTAACCCGAAAAAGTGGTGTTTCTTCATTGACAGCTCTTCCAGGAACATAAAAGATGTGCTGTTCCATAAAGGGAACAAGTACCAGTCTCTTCTACTGGCTCATTCAGTATACCTCAAAGAGGATTACAACAGCATCATGACCTTACTATGCACCTTGAAGTATGAGTATTTCTGGGAGGTTATCAGAGACCTCAAAATGGTGGCATTCCTAATGGGTCTCCAAGGCACTTTTACCAAGTTTCCCTGCTATTTCTGCCTTTGGGACAGCAGGGATACAAAGGTGCACTATCAAAGGTGGGACTGGCCACAGCAGACTAAGTTCTCTGTGGGGAGAAACAATGTCAAATGGGAACCATTGATGGACCCACGGAAGGTGTTGATGCCAAATCAAATTGGGCCTAATGAAACAATTTGTCAGAGCTCTAGATAAGGAGTTGGCAGCCTTCAAGTATTTCCTTGAAGACATCTTCCCTAATCCATCTGAGGCAAAATTCAAAGCTGGTGTCTTCATCAGACCACAGATAAAAAAGATCCTAGAGTGCAAATAATTTCCCAAGAAGGTAACTAGGAAGGAGAAAGTGGCTTGGAACAGCTTTGTCACAGTGGTTCGAGGCTTCCTGGACAATAACAAAGCCAAAAACTATGTGGAATTGGTTGAGAATCTGCTGAAGAATTAGAATAAATGGGCTGTAGAATGTCTCTCAAAGTCCATGTCCTTGATGCTCATCTTGAGACATTCAAGGAGAACATGGGAGCATACTCAAAGAAGCAATGTGAGTGATTCCTCCAGGATATACTGGACTTCGAACACTGATACCAAACACAATAATAATGAGAACATGATGGGAGACTACATCTGTGGACTAATTTGTGAAAGTGACTTATGATATAATCACAAATCTTGAAAAACTACTCACTTCTAAATCTTCTGTGGTCATCTTTGTATAACTTCAATATAAATACATGTTAATTGTGATTCATATTTACTCTTTATGACTTCATAAAGGCATGTTACATTGGTGAAACAAGCCAAATGCTAAAGACCAGAATCAACCTACATAGATATCATATTAAGAATTGCAATATCAACCAGGATATCACCTTTGCCAGACAACACTTTAGAAAAACTGATCACTGCACCAATGATTTTATGGTGAGAATACTAAAAGGCAACTTTAAAAAAATCCAAGAACATAAAACCTTTGAAATCAAAATGATAAGGTATTTTGACACCTACCAGACAAGGCTTTCTTTCCCACAGAGGAGAGAGACACATCTGATAAAAGGGATAGAAGACCTCTCATACGCTGAGAGATTGGAGAAACCGGGTCTCTTTTCCCTGGAGAAGAGGAGACTTAGAGGGGATATGATAGAGACTTTTAAGATCATGAAGGGCATAGAGAGAGTAGAGAGGGACAGATTCTTCAAACTTTCGAAAAATAAAAGAACAAGAGGGCATTCGGAAAAGTTGAAAGGGGACAGATTCAAAACGAATGCTAGGAAGTTCTTCTTTACCCAACGAGTGGTGGACACCTGGAATATACTTCCAGAGGGCGTAATAGGGCAGAGTACAGTACTGGGTTTAAGAAAGGATTGGACAATTTCCTGCTGGAAAAGGGGATAGAAGGGTATAAATAGAGGATTACTGCACAGGTCCTGGACCTGTTGGGCCGCTGCGTGAGCGGACTGCTGGCACGATGGACCTCAGGTCTGACTCAGCAGAGGCATTGCTTATGTTCTTATGTTATGTTCTTACTAGAAATACATTTAAAATTGCTCTACCACCTTTCTATCTCCTGCCTCTCCCCTCCCCCTTTTTATCCCTGAAATGCTTTCATGTTTTCCTTATATATACTGATATTCAGTGGCGTACCATGGGGGGGTGAGGGGTGGCGGTATGCCCCAGCTGAACACTCCAAGGGGGTGCACAGCCGGCCGGATCTGGAACCTCCTGCGCTGCTTCAAACGGCACTTCAGCGCGGCTGCCGTACTTAGAGAAGAGTCAGCAGCCGCGCTGAAGTGAAGAAGGTCCCGCGATGACTGGGAAGAGGTAAGTGACGTCGGGGGGGGAGGGGGATGGGGAACGGCAGCCGCAGTCATCGCAGGATCTTGCCGCAACTAACTGCGTCTGCCGGCCCAGGCCCCTCCGAAGTCACTTACCTCTTCCATCCGAGGAGAAGCAGTCATCGCGGGACCTTTGGGATGGAGAAAGAAAGGAGGTCAGAGTGGTATGGAATCACGTTGAAGGGTGACAAAGAGGGGTCAGGGTGATATGGAATAACGCTGAAGGGTGACAAAGGGGGGTCAAGATGGTATGGAATCACGCTGAAGGGTGACAAAGGGGGGACAGGGTGATATGGAATCACGCTGAAGGATGGCAAAGGGGGGTCAGGGTGGTATGGAATCACGCTGAAGGATGGCAAAGGGGGGTCAGGATGGTATGGAATCACGCTGAAGGGTGACAAAGGGGAGTCAGGGTGATATGGAATCACGCTGAAGGATGGCAAAGGGGGGGTCAGGGTGGTATGAAATCACGCTGAAGGGTGACAAAGGGGGGGTCAGGGTGGTATGGAATCATGCTGAAGGGTGACAAAGGGGGGTCAGGGTGATATGGAATCACGCTGAAGGGTGACAAAGGGGGGTCAGGATGGTATGGAATCATGCTGAAGGGTGACAAAGGGGGGTCAGGGTGGTATGGAATCATGACGAAGAGTGACAAAGGGGGGTCAGGGTGGTATGGAATCATGGTGAAGGGTGACAAAGGGGGGTCAGGGTGGTATGGATGCGTGGTGGAGGGAGAGAAAGGGGCAGATGCTGATGGAATTGCAGGGAAAGAGACATAAGGGGGAAAGATACTGCATGGAATTGGGTTGTAGGGAGCGAAAGGGGGCAGATGCTGATGGAAGTGGGAGGAAAGAGAGAGAAGGGGCAGATGATGGAAGTGGGGAGAAGGGGCAGATGATGGAAGTGGGGAGAGAGAAGAGGGCAGATGATGGAAGGAGGGGGAAAGAGAGAGAAGGGGCAGATGATGGAAGTGGGGGGAAAGAGAGAGAAGGGGCAAATGATGGAAGTGGGGAGAGAAAAGAGGGCAGATGATGGAAGGAGGGGATAAATAAAAGGAGGGCACATGATGAGGGAAAAGGATTGAGTTAGGGAAATACTGGAAGGGGTGAGGGAAAGAGGTGGCGAGCTGTAGGTAGATAGTAAAAAAGGAAATTGATGAGAGGGTAGTAAGAACGTAATTTAGATGGATGCAGAAAATAAATTGAAAAGGAAAACGAGGGAAGAAAGGGATTGCAGAAGAGAGGTGTGGGAGAGGGAAGGAGAGGAGAGAGATGCCAGACCAACGGGGGTGAAAGGAGAGATGGAAGGGGGAGGCATACAGTTTCTGGAAGGGGCATCGAAGGAGAGAAGATACCATATAGGGGCAGAGAGATGGCAGACAGTGGATGGAAGGAAGAGAGTAACAAGAAAAGGAAAGCAGAAACCAGAGAAGACATAGGTAGAACAAAAATTTTCTATTTATTTATTGCTTTAGGAGACATGTGTCACTGTTTCTGTGGTTTTGCATTGTATGCAGAGTCCAGCTTCTTGCTGGTTCAATTTAACCTTTGTCTATGTATTTCTATTTTATCCCCCCTTTTACAAAACTGTGGAGCGTTTTTTAGCACCAGCCATGGTGGTAGCATCTCTGATGCCCAGAATTCTACGAGCATCAGAGCTGTTACCACCGTGGCTAAAATCCACACTACAGTTTTGTAAAAGGGATAGGGGTTAGTTTGTGATTACCTATTCCATACTAGGCAAAGGTGTTTTCTGTGTTCTGTTTGTTCGAAAGACATGGTTTTCTGTTAGGATTGACAGTGTAGGATTGATCTGTACTAGTCTGGCTTGTTTAGTTTTACAATGGGTGTATTGATGTTGTACTTCTCACTGCATATGTAAGATGCTGCCTTTTCCTAGGTACTCATGTGTGACATGTGGATTGTTACTAAAAATCATGTTTTTCGTACAGATGGGGGGATGCCAAAAAATGATGGGCCCCGGGTGTCACATATGCTAGGTACGCCACTGCTGATATTTGTCAACATTTGCTTTTTTCTGATCTGAAGAAGAAAGGTTACCTTCAAAAGTTCATCATAAAATGCATTGAATTAGTCCAATAAAAAATGTATCATCTTATTTCCTTTGTTTTTTGCTTTATTTCTTTACATTACCTTGGTTAGCATAGCAAATCCTGCGCGAGATCTATATCTTCCTGCACTATTAGACTCAGAGTGAGCCTACTTCTTTATGCCTGACATTCACTTTATCTTTTAGGAGGCGTACCTGTTACTTCCTGGGGGCACACACTCACTTGCCCTCCTTCTCCATAGGAGAACAAGGTTTACAAAGATAGTTCGCTTAGCCTCATTTACATATGTAAATACATTTACCTGACCTCCTATTCAGGCACCTGCAATGTTCATCTAGGGCAGACTAAGGGGGAGGGGTTCCTTTTGATTATTCACCTCCTCACCTGGGATGAACTCATACTTTACTACATGGAATAGGGGGAGAAGTGCATAGATGGATCTATGGTTAGAGAACAGAATGCAGAGGGTTAACATAAAAGGGAAATTCTCGGACTGGGTGAAAGTGACTAGTGGAGTGCCCCAGGGCTCGGTTCTTGGGCCTATTTTGTTCAATATTTTTATAAACGATCTTGAGGAGGAAACAACAAGTAATATAATAAAGTTCGCCGATGATACAAAATTATGTCGGGCAGTTGGCTCTCAAAGGGACTGCGAGGAGCTTCAGAAGGATCTGAGACAGCTGGAAACATGGGCGACAAAGTGGCAGATGAATTTTAACATTAATAAATGCAAGGTGATGCATCTAGGAAAAAAGAATAAAGAACACGAGTATAGAATGTTTGGGGTAACATTAGCAAAATGCGAACACGAAAGGGATTTGGGGGTACTGATTGACAGAACCCTGAAGCCATCGGCACAATGTGCGGCGGCAGCGAAGAGAGCAAACAGGATGTTGGGCATAATTAGGAACGGGATCACGAGTAGATCGGAAGAAGTCATAATGCCGCTTTACAGAGCAATGGTCAGACCACACTTGGAGTACTGTGTACAACACTGGTCTCCTTATCTTAAGAAGGACATAACTCTGTTGGAGAAGGTGCAAAGGCGAGCCACGAAACTAGTCAAAGGAATGAAAAATTTGAGCTATGAAGACAGCCTCAAGAAACTGGGACTGTTCACACTCGAGAGGAGAAGACTGAGAGGCGATTTGATAGAGACTTTTAAAATATTAAAAGGATTTGATGAAATGGACCAAGAAGCAGCATTACTAAGATTTTCAGATGTGACACGGACAAGAGGTCATAGCCTGAAACTGGGTGGCAGCAGGTTCAGGACGAATGCCAGGAAGTTCTGTTTCTCACAACGAGTGGTGGACGCTTGGAATTCTCTTCCTGAGGGTGTTGTGGCGGAGACTACTCTTCGGGGTTTCAAGCACAAGTTGGATATACACCTTCTTGCAAATCATATTGAGGGATACGGTAATTTCAAGTTTTCATCATAGAGAACCTAAATGGGCCGCCGCGTGAGCGGATCGCCGGACTTGATGGACCTCGGTCTGATCCGGTGAAGGCATTTCTTATGTTCTTATGTACCTCTTTTCCATGTCATCCTCCACTCCTAGCTGATAACTAAAAGGAAACACTAAACACACAACAACATCCCCCCCCCAAAAAAAAAAAACAGTGTTGGCTTCTAAACTACTCCCAGCACTACTACATTACTCCTGAACAGACCGTCTTTTGACTACTTCTGTCCATAGATCCAGTCCTGCCAAGATTAATTTGCTGCTTGCATAACTGTGGATCAGCAAGGACCTCTTCATTTACTCCAGGCAGGCTTCCCTTCTTCATCTGGCTGTGAGCTCAGGCTATTTCATTCATGTCACCTCCTCCTTCTCGTCAAGTAAACCTGCTTTTATCTAGGGGCTGAGAAAATTCAGGAGCAGCTCTTCCCAGGGACCCACCCCTGATTGCTTTAGGAATCTTCTCTTGGGATCTCTCTCTAAGGCAATGGAATGGTCCTAGTTCCTTCTTCCCCCACGAGATTCTAGCCCGGGTTTTCCCCTTGTTTCCCAGTACTCCAAAGGGGACTGTATTTTCTCCTGGCCAAACCTTGCCTTCCCAGGTCCTCCTCCTTATCTCAACATTACAGAGTTACCCCTTGAGGCTTCAATGGCATTTAATACCCATATACTGCCCCCCCCCCCATCCCAGACACCAAGCTCCTTCCTGTGGCTGCTGCATTACATGACAGGTTCCTTGTGTTTAGTGTTTACTTTTGGTTCTATATTAATACCTTTCAAATATTTAAACATCTGTATCATATCACCCCAAACCATCCTCTTTCTAGTGCATTCATACTCCGATCTACCAGTCTCTTCTCGTACATCTTTTGGTGCAAACTTCCTACCATTTTTGTCGCCATCCTCTGGACAGCTTCAAGTCTTATATCCTTAGCCAGATACGACCTCCAAAACTGAACACAATACTCCAAGTGGGGCTTCATCAATGACTTGTACAGGGGCATCAACACCTCCTTTCTTCTATAGGGCCTAGCATCCTTCTGGCTACAGCCACCGCCTTGTCACACTGTTTCATCACTTTCAAATCCTTAAATGTTATACACGGATGAGGAGAGGGACCTCGGGGTGATATCAGCCTCTCACCTTCCATCACATACAGCTCCCTTGGATTTCTACTCTCTGAATGCATCACTCAGCACTTCTTTGCATTGAAGTTTAGTTGCCAAACAGACCATTCTTCCAACTTTTGCAGATCCTCTTTCATGTTTTCCACTCCTTTCAGGGTGTCCACTCTGTTACAAATCTTGATATCATCTGCAAAAATGCAAACCTTACTTTCCTTCGTAAGAAATTTGTGGTATAGAAGTTAGGATATGCTTATTCATCACTGACTGGCAATTGTGTGGGCTGCAATTCTGAGGACCTTTTCCTTTTTCTTTTTTTCTCCTTTATAAATTTACTCTTTCATTGTATTTGTATACTCTCCTTTATTGTGAGTTCATAGTGGGGTATCTAATTATTGTTTTGTCCTATTCTAAGTATGCATCAAGCTAAACCTTTGGTCCTTTTATTTCTTATTTTTTGGCAGTAATTCCTTGGTATCAAAAACCTAGTTGTGCTGCAAATTCTTGCTTGTACCATATTATTGTAAAGCTATAAATATAAAAGAAAAGAAAATTCATAGAAACTCACACAGAGAACAGTATGCATGCACTTCTTACCTGTACACAAGTTATAAAATTATTTACTATTGTATTATGTATTATGGACGTGGTGCAAAAAATACAAATACAAATGGTTACACAAAGTAACTTCTTAACTTTATAAAGGGCTCATGTAAATCAAGTCCAGTAGGAGGCATTATTAAGTAGTAGTGTCATTATTAAGTTGTAGTGTCAGTATCCCCTCTGTGAAGTTGATTAGAAAAAGTTTGTCTATCAGAGTTAGCAGGATAGGAGGATGTCATCATTACTCTTGATTCCATCATTGGCTTTCCAGGAAAATAACACTCAACTGAAGCATTTATGCTCTGCAGAAATTCAGGCTCCTTTTAGTAAGCTGTAATAGCGGTTTTAGCGTGCGCGCGCTAGACGCTAACACCAGCATTGAACTGGCATTAGTTCTAGCTGCGTAGCGTGGGTTTAGCGCGCACTAAAATTCTTCGCACGCTAAAAATGCTATTGCAGCTTAGTAAACGGAGCCCTCAGTATCCAGGCAGTGGATTCACCACTGTTCCCTGTAAACCAAACGGGTTTCTCAATCTCCGCCAATTAAAACCACTGTTCAAAAATGCACTATTTCAAGTAAATAAAATTTATTTGTTTATTTGGATTTCTATCCCGTTCTCCTGGGAGCTCAGAATGGGTTACAATTGACATTCACAGTTAAATACAGGACAAAATTTACAGGCATTTGTAGAGAGACAGGTGAGAAGAGGGGAACAAGGGGAGCATGGGAAGGGAGGAGGGTTGAGAGAGAGGGAGCAGGAGATTAAGGAAGGGGAGCAAGGAGGGGAGCTGTCTGTTAGGACAGTTCAGTTGAAGAGATGTGTCTTCAGCCTTTTCCAGAAGGTCATCAGTGAGTCTTGGGATCTTATCTAGGCAGGCAATTGGTTCCAAAGTCAGGGGATGAAGTGGCTATAGGAGCGTTTATGAGCTGTTTCCATTTGGAGGGATCCTCCTGCAGGGATGTATAGTTGTTTCTTGGCCTCAGAGCGGAGTGGGCGGGTGGGAGTATATTGAGGGAGTTTGGATGTGATATAGGCAGGGGCGATGAGGTGGAATCTCTTGTAGGCTATAATAAGGCCTTGAACGCACAGCGTGTGTTAACTGGTTGACAGTGTTCTGCATGGAGGGCTTGGGAGGTGGGGTCATGGTAATCCAGGTCATGTAGGAGGTGGATTGCTGAGTTCTGGACTCGCTGGAGGCGTTTGAGCTCCTTGGCGGTGAGTCCATTGAAGATGTAGTTGCAATAGTCCATCCTGGAGAGCACATAGGCATAGAGGAGTTGGGCTAGGTCAGATTTAGTGATATATGGTTTGATCCTTTTTAGCTGACACAGATAGTAGAAGGAGATAGAGACGACTTGGGAGATAAGGGCTGAGAGGGACAGGTGGCTATCCAGTACCACCCCAAGACTGCGCACTTGGTCTTTGGCTGATAAGAGTGTGGAATCCCAGGATAGTATTGGGCAGGTGAAATTAGTGTTCTTCTTTCTGATCCAAAGAAGCTCAGTTTTGGCAGCATCCAGCTGGAGTTTGTTGTCTGTCATCCAGTTCTTCATGTCAGTGAGGCAGTGTTGAAGGTTGTTGAGTTGGGTAGATCGGTCTTTACCTAGCGGGAGGAGAAGCTGAATGTCTTCCGCATAAGAACGGATTTTGATGTTGTATTTTTGGGCGATGTCCATAACTGGTCTGATGTATAGGATGAAGAGGAGCGGGGGGGCAATAGTTACCCCAATACAATGTGAAACACTAGGCACTTGTATAGTTTTTAAGACAGATCATGCTCAGCCTGCTCTTGATTGGCTGAGAGGTTTGCCAAGCATGAAGAAGAGGGTAAGGACATGTGATGTGATAAATGCAGAAGCTAAGGTGCAATTAGGGGTAGTTGTAGATAGAAGAGCAGCCTAAGATTTAGGGCTTACACCCTAGTACTGCACCATATGAACATGGGCAGGTTACTTAATTCTAGGGCTTAGCATATTTTAATGTGGGACTTTCCTACATTTTAAGCCCATTTCTAATGCGACAGTATTTTAGGCATGCTTCAATTATTTTTATTAAGTTGTGGGCAAATGTTTGTATTAGCAAGCATCACCTATATTGTGTTCTTACATTCACTAAGCAGAATTATAAAGAATGACTCTTCTAAATATAATTTAAATTACATTAATAACTGTTATCCCGTCATACTTAGAACATAGCCTGAGCCATGATCTAAACTCTCTTTTTCATAAAGCTCGAGTTCTGTACTTAAAGATACTTTATAATGTTATATATCAGTGGTTAAAACTACAGCCTCAGCACCCTGAGGTTATGGGTTCAAACCCACGCTGCTCCTTGAGACCCTGGGCAAGTCACTTAATCCTTCCATTACCCCAGGTACATTAGATAGATTGTGAGCCCACTGGGACAGACAGGGAAAAATGCTTGAGTGCGTGAATTAATTCATGTAAACCAGGGGTGTCCAACCTTTTGGCTTCCCTGGGCCGCATTGTCCGAAAAAAATGTTTCTGAGACCGCACAAACGCGCAAATGCTGCAGCAAGACAGAGGAGGGAGCCAGCAAGACGGTAAACACCCAGGGGCAGCAGAGGAAAACACTGCATCGCCCTCAACCGGGGCCACACAAAATACTTCACTGGGCCACTTGTGGCCCTTGGGCCGCAGGTTGGACACCCCTGATGTAAACCATTCTGAGCTCCCATGGGAGAATGGTATCGAAAACTGAATAGTCACCAGATTGTTAACCACAACATCTGACCTCAAAGCATTCCGTAAAGAAATCAAAACACTTCTGTTCAAAAAGTATATACAATCTAACTAATCTCCCTCTCCTCTTCCCCTCTTACTCCAACCATGCTCTGCTCACTCCCTGGCACCATACCCTCAATCGACCAATTAATAAAAAAAAACAAAAAAAAACAAACGAAATGCCAAGAAAGCTACCTGAAACCTAAATTATCCTACCAAAACCGACTATCTACCAATGTAACGAAACAGAATACTTGCTATGTTATGTAACCTGATTTATCTTCCAATGTTATTAAGTCTATACCCTCAATCTGTATTCTCCAATGTAATGTACCCTCCTGGAAATGTCCAGTTCTCTTCTTATGTAATCTGCTTTGAACCGCAAGGTACAAGCAGAATAAAAATCACTAATGTAATGTAATGTAAAAATAAAATAGTAGAAAGACAAAGAAAATGTGCCTGCTAATATTCAACCGGTGGCAGTCAGCAATTTTATGTCTCCTATCAGCTGTATTCCCAGAGATTCAATGACTGGTCATGTCCAGGCATTGGCAATAAATACCTGCTTGTATGTTACCAACTAAAACTTAGTCAGTTTAGTGCAATATTCTGCTCATAACCGCATAAGATAAATCAGATATGATAGAATAGCTTTTTATGCAGCCCGATTTATGCAGTTATAATTATACAGTTAAATGCTAGCTCTGCCCCTGAAAAGCTCACAAGTTAGCTGATTTCAACTCAGGCACTAACCACGGATATTCAGTGGCACCAACCAGTTAAATGCTGCTGAATATTTGTGGTTAGCCACAGGCAAGTGATTTAAACAGCCAGGAACCTCTCTGCTTTGAAATATCAGGTGGACAAATATTATATGCAAGCGTCACAGAAACAGAAGACAATGTTTCTGTTGGGAAAGACTTAAGAATTTCACGTGGTCACAAATCCAAATCATAGGCAGCTGAAGAACAGATGGCTTTATCTAATTCCCCAGAAAAGAGTGTACAAGAAAGCCCTCAAATCTGCTTCATGCATAAAATACTTTAATAAAAGGAGCCTCTAGACATTAGATGACTGGCTGAAAATTGCAGAATGTACCTACCTGATTGATATGTTTCAGTTTGTCAATAATCTGACTAATTACAGGTTCAGGTCCCTTCATTTTCATATCATGGTTTCCTGCTTGAGGTTTTGCAGTGTTTCTTACCATCTGAGGAGTGAACCTGCACCAGTGAAAAAACAAAACAAACATGACTAAAACTTCCAGAAGCATTATCTTTTGATCATTTTTCTATGATTAAATCATGAAACGATACATGAAATACTTTCAGTATGCTTCAAAAATCCGTAGAGATGAAGATTATTTACAACTAGCTCAGTTGTTCAGGGGTAGTACGTTCTCTGCTATGCCAAGAACATGGGATTAGTTTCTAGATTAGGCCTTCTATCCTAAACTAGCCAGTTCTGGAGCGTGAGGATTATAATGGAGGCAGCAATTTCAGCTCCTGGAGGACAACCAGCATGACCACTAGGCAGACTAGGGGCTCCTTTTACTAAGGTGTGCAAGTGTTTTTAGCGCGCGCTACAATGCCACGTGCACTAACTCTACGCGACATGGAAAATGCTAACGCAAGCTCTATGGAGGCGATATAGCACGCACTAAAACCACTAGCGCACCTTAGTACAAGGAGCACTTGGTATCTATCCAAGTTAGCATAATTTGGGGGTTAGGAGCTGGCAGTAAAGTGTACAACAGACTCATTGCTGGTGGCAGGAATCCTTGAGAGCATCTGCACATGTTCAAGGCCTGACAAGTCTCACCCCTCTAAACTTCTTTTTTCAAAGGAAGTGGGACCCGCCAAACCTTGAAGATGCATGGATGCTCAAGGCCTAACACCAGTAGCAGTGAGTCATGCTCAGACTCACCGTCCTGAAGGGCTAGGAAAGAGAAACTAGTGAACACTTTGGGAGGGAGAGGAAGGAATGAGAGATTCTACACAGCTTAGGAGGATGGGGAGAGAAAGAGTTTCTGGACACTTTGGAGAGGGGTGGGAGAGGAGAGAGATGGGAAGGGAAAGGAGATGCTGGATATGGCAGGGGAGGTCCATTAGTCACCTCTTGTGGGGGGAAGTGCATGGCTGAAGGTTCTCCTATGGTGTCAGTTAGATACAGCAGAGTCAAACTTGCCCTGGAGAGGGAGACCCAATTACGTTGCACAGGCAACATCCAGACCCAGCACTTGGGACTACAGAATTCCAGGAGAAGCCCTCAATAAAATCATAATCGAGTGGATTTCATCAATATTTTTAAAATCCTTACTTCATATGCTAATAAAATTCCATCTCTAATAAATTTAGAAGTAAAACTAATAAAGCTAATTCTCTTACTAATAAGGGTTACAAAACTAATAAAATATGGTTCCCTATAACAAAATTATCATCTACTCCCTAAACGTATGGTATATTCCAACTGTTCTAGACACTATCATATATTGTTGAACCTTACTTATACTTGATATGTATTATTGCTGATTCTATTCTGGTCTCCATAGGAATTTACTATCTAATTTCCATTTTATGGCGTCATATAATTGTTTATTCTTCCATTATACTCTACTCCTCTGCCCTCCAACCCAGCCCGCTGATTAAACATTCCCTTTAACTGTATCCATGACATCCTGTTTGTCTTTGGGAAGCAGAGTTGAGATTGTGATGTCATAATGCCTCCTTCCACCAATAAGAGCCAACCTCATCAGTGATGTCACAATGGCTTGATTGTCCTGTACTCCCTTCTGCCCTCCAACCCAGCCCGCTGATTAACCATTCCCCTTAACTGTATCTATGACATCCTGTTTGTCTGTCTTGCATGTTTAGATTGTAAGTTCTTTCGAGCAGGGGCTGCGTGCGTCTGGTAGCGCTATAGAAATAATTAATAGTAGTAGTAGTAATATACAAAGGTGTGTGTTGTCTCCCTGTTTCACCTATGATTAAGTCTGTATCATTTATACAGTATGATTTACTTCTGTAATTTTTCTATGTAAAATTTTCAATAAAAAAGATTAAAAATGAAAATCATCAGCTCAATATGGTTTCAAGTGCATAGATTACTTGTGAAAAGAAGAATGCTATGCTGAGCTCACAGGTGTAAAACAATTATGCACAGGAACAAATCTCTAAAAGCCAGATAAAAAAGCCTGAAGATTCTTTTTATTGCAGCGTTTGACAAATATTTCACCATAGGCCAAGCATTTCCAAATGTTTAATTTATGGGGGAAAAAAAAAAAAAAAAGATTGAGAAAGACAGAATAAAACAGTTTTTACTACTGACTGAGTACCAGGGTTGTAGCTACCACTGAGCAAACCAAATGAAAAGCTCAGGGCTGTCCAACAGTAGGGGTTTGAGAAAATAGATAGGCAACGGATCTGCAGTCTCCACAGTAGCACATTAAGGAGCAGAACAGAAGGAAAAAAAATGCCCAAAACATTTTTAATTACCACCACAAATGTCTAAACATACCGGTAATGCCCAAAATCAAACTCGGGGAATATAAATCTAATGTTGCTGGATCCAAATGATAAACAATTCAAGTATATAAATGACCGATCCCTCCCTATATCCTTTTAAATTTAATACATTATATGTGAACTAACTTCAGAAGCGCTCAGAACCCGCAGGTAGGGAAGCCGCAAACGGGGACACGCCCCCAAATGCAAACCCCCTTGGTCTATCACTACACTTCCTCCTACATTGAAAGTCTGTTTAAATAATCTTATTATATTATTTTATTGTGATTTTCTTCTTTATATAAAGTGCTTAGTGCTTGAAATTCATGCTTAAGATTTCAATCATTTCATATGAATGCTATAAAAAAGTCCATAGCTTGGTGAAGTCAATGAAACTGACTGTGATGGTGCTATATATATATAATTTTTTTTTTTTTTTTAACTTTTTACTGGACCTCTGGGCCTGCTTTTTTTATCTTTCTTTTGCCCGTGGTTTTAACCCGTTAGAAGCCCGTGGGTTAAAACCATGGGCTGGTACTGCGGGGCAGGCAGATCAGGGCAGCGGGAGGCAGATCTGGACAGCGGGAGGCAGATGAGGACAACGGGAAGCAGATGAGGACAGCGGGCAGGTCCGACAAATTCAGGAAAGAAAAATATGCAGATGGGGGCGATTGGAGGAACGCCTCCATCTGCCTGCACAGATCGCTGTTGTACGGTCCGCACACATCTGTAGATGGTCTGCGCATGCTCATCGGAGTCACAATCATTTTTTTTTTAAACTTAATACTAGACCTCTGGGCTGGCTTTTTTATTTTTCTTTTGCCCACGGGTTAAAACCATGGGCTAGCACTGCGGGGCAGGCAGATTGGGGCAGCGGGAGGCAGATCGGGACAATGGGAGGCAGATCTGGACAGTGGGAGGCAGATCTGGACAACGGGAGGCAGATTGGGACAACGTGAGGCAGATCAGGGCAGCGGGAGGCAGATTGGGACAACGGGAGGTGGATCTGGACAGTGGGAGGCATTCGGGGCAGCAAGAGATCGGTGCTGACAGGGCAGAGAGCAGGGTGGCAGAAGGCAGGGCAGCCGGAAAGGGTTTGAGCGACTGGTCCCCAGCAGTCACTTCTTTTGTGATCGGCCAGCCCAGTCGGTGTGCCTGGAAAATGTTGGTGAATCGCTGCCTTGATAGATTTGTATGCCATTTCCCTAATTTGCATGCGTGGATCGGATCGGGTGCGGCCAGAAGGTTAGTGAATCGGGTCGGGGTCATAAAGGGGTCGCAAACCGATCAGTATACAATCAGTTTGCTTAGTGAATCCAGCCCGTAGCCCATAATGCTTTCAGCTTTCCCCTGTTCTTCAACTTCTTGTCCCTGCAGAGACAGGATGCTACAGCAGAGGGATAGCTTCTGGGTTTAAGCTGCTGGCAGCCAGAAGATTCTAACCTGCAGTGTGGGGAAGGGAGAGAGGTTTCCAGCTGGGATGTGGGGGTGCCATACTGGAAGTTCATTTGTGTCTTCCTCCACAGAATCCCCAAGGTCCTGTGGAAAGGCTAAAGTGTCTAGGGCTCTTCAGCATGGAGAAAAGACAGCTCAGGGGTGATATGATAAAGGTCTATAAAATACTGTGTGGCTTGGAAAGGGTAGATGCGAATCACTTGTTTACTCTTTCCAAAAATACTAGCACTAGAGGGCATGAGATGAAGCTAAGTAGTAGATTTAAAACAAACTGGAGAAAATATTTCTTCACATAACGTGTAATTACACTCTGGAATTTGTTGCCGGAGAATGTGGAGAAATCAGTTAGCTTAGCAGGGTTTTAAAAAGGTTTGGATAAATTCCTAAAATGGAATTCCATAGGCCATCATTGAGAGGGCTTGGGGAAATCCACTGCTTATTCTTAGGATAAGTAGCATAAAATCTGTTTTATTACTTGGGATGTAGCTAGGTACTTGGGACCTGGGTTGGCCACTGTTGGAAACAGGATACTGGGTTTGATGGACCTTTGGTCTGTCCCAGTATGGCAGTTCTTATGTTCTTATCGTGAGTTTTCCGCAGTTCCTCAAGGTGCCATAGCATATAGTTTGGGAAACACTGCCTTAGATCAAATCAGATATGAGCCCAAATATCCAAATTGACAGAGGCAGGTGGCACATTATAGACTAAGGACCAAAGTCTACTTGATCAGATACATGAATCATCATGAATCTGATGATATGTATTCTGGTCCTTGAAAGCTCATGTGTTAATAAATTGGTTAGTCTATAATGTGCCACCTGCCTCTGTCATTAATTTTTTTTAGATTATCTAATGCAAGTTCCAATTTTATATTTTGTCGAGAATTGTGGTTTTAGTTGGTTGCTGAAGTTTTTGCTGCCACTAACATTTTACATATTATTTTATCATTGTTATGTTGCTGCACCTTTTATCTATTCATGTTGTTATTAACATTGTGGATTTGTTCATATCTTTATTAGTTATTTTAGCACCTGAAGCAGCTATTTGGCGAAACGTGGGCAAGTCAGGCTCGGTGTTCAAAACCTTCCATTCTTGTTGCATATAAAGGTGTTTTTGTACCATTTTAGACATCTGCAGTCTTTTTGTGGTCTGCTCACCATGTCCTTCATTGCTAATAAAAGTCCATTGCTAATAAATAACTCTTATCTATGTACCTGTTCAAGCCCAATCATGATTTTATAGCTTTCAAACATATCCTTTATCAGTCATCTCTTCTCTGAGCTGAAGCAATCTACACCAGATTAGCTTTTCTTCAGAGAGAAGCAGTTCAATCCCCTTTATCACTGTGGTTGCCTTTCTACATACCCCTGTAGTTTCAAACATAAAAACATCTAAATCAGCACTTGAATGTTTTTCTCAGCAAAACGTCCAAGTGCTGATTTTTGAAACAAATATTTTAGACGTCTTGTGGGACTGTTCACCCTCCAGAATGTCTAACTGATAAAGGGGGTGTTAAAGGTATGTTTTGGGTGGGAATTGGGCATGCTTTGGGCTGGCTTAGACTTGGATATCTTGCAGTGATAATTGAATCTTTATTAAGAAGTCCTGGATAGAACTTAGACTTTCTGACTGTTTTAGAAGTGTCTAAGTGCCTAAAAGGTACCCAAACTGACCAGATGACTATTGGATGCAAGAAGGTATGACCCCCCTTCCCCTCTCCACACACACACACATTCCCTCAGTGGTCACTGACCCCTTCCCACCCACCCCAAAATATCTAAATGAAACAATACATATCTGTATCTAGAACAGGAGCACCTGGTATTGGAAATCCACACAGATGTCTTACATAGCTGGAGGAGAGGGGGGTGCAAAGGCAGAGGTTGGGCTAGTGAACCATAGAGAGAAGGAGCTAGACCAATTAGCCACTCTAGCCACAACATTTATGGTGGAAAGTATGAGCCCACGAAAAGCCTATTATACTGCTATATAGGTGCCACCTGCAACCATAAGGGCTACTGGGATGGTAGACAGGTGGGTATAGTAGGTTTTTGGGGAGTTATGGAGGGCTCACCATAAATTCTAAGGCGTATATGGTGAGGTATACTTCTGGCACCCTTTATGTGTAATTCAAAGCAGTGGTCTCTAAGGCATGTCTATGTGGCCAGTCCATTATAATGGTGGCCCCTCCCATGTCTAAATGGTGCTGATTTGGATGTTTCTAACTTGGATGTTTTTGTGGTCAAAAATGGTGAATAAAGTTAAACGTCCTGGCGGTCTAGAAGTTCTGTCATCCCCAAGATGTCCAAATAGGTGATTAAAAAAAAAAAAATAAAAAAAATTTGGACCTCCCATTTGAAAATGGATGTTTCTCCAAATCCGACTTTGGACTTCTTGCGGGAAAAGTCCAAAGTTGAACTTAGATGTCTTATTGAAAATGGTCCTCCACATCTTTTTTGAGCTGAGGCTACCAGAACTGCATACAATATTCAAGGTGCAGTTAGCCCATGTCACTATCATATTCTCCATTTTATTCCCCATCTATTTCTTAATAATTCCTAACATTCTATCTGCCTTTGTGACTGCAGGTACACACTGGGCTGAGAATTTCAATGTATTGTCCACAATGCATCTAAGATTCTATTCTTAGGCCTGGATTCTCAAAACAGAGTCAGAATCGGCCATCACCTGAAAATACAACGCCAGTCAGACGTTACTCAAACTATGGCGCCATTTTGAGAATCGCAGTCTGCAAAATCATGCCAGGAGCCTCATCCTATTATTTTTTTTAGAAACTATTAAAGACACAATTATTTGACAAATTTGTAACCCAAGCTTCCTAATTGCTTTTTAAATATAACATGTATTGTGTACATTCTAGACATTGATGTATCTTTTTGAACTATATATTCACTGGATGTTCAGCCTTATCCTCTGTGAACCGCCTAGAACCATTCGTGGTCTGGTGGTATATAAGAATAAATTATAATTATTATTATTATTGAAGATAAGCCCTGGAAATGTAGGCCAGGGTTCAATAGGCCTACATTTCTAGTGCCTGTCTTCAAAGTAGGAACACACTTAGCGGCACCGAATGTCAACTCCACCCATAACCATTCCTCTTGATTTTTGGCACCAGTAAGCATCTGCGTAGAAGAGATTTAGGTGCCAACTTTTTTTTTCTTAATTAGTTTTTTTTTAATTGCACAATTACTAATTCGTTGATGGCCAATTAAAACACTTAACTTAGGTGCCGTTTGGGCACCTACCGGCGCCTTCCGAACAGCACCATTTTGAGAATCCAAGCCTTAGTAATTATTCCTAATATGCAACTCAGCATTGATATACTCTCAGCACAAATCCATGAATTATAATACTAACATTCAAGTCATTTAAACAGATCATAATGATCCACTTGTAAAAAAAATAAAAAATAAAAACCTCTATGATTTAAATTAGACAGCTTGTCAGAAGGAATATACAGGTGGATATTATTCTCAAAGACTTTGTAGCTCATACACAGTAGATATGCATACTAAAATCTAATATCTAGTTTAAATGTTATCCTTATCTTGGGCAAATGACTTTATAGAAAATACTTACATAGCACCATCTTGTGGAAAAACCATTGAGAAAAATTATTGCAGTGATCCTTATGAATAGACAACATTATTACGGGCCTTGGTTGAAAAATATTTTACTTATAGGCACAAAATGAGAAAACCCCTTTAAAATCAGGTTTACAATGTTGCTTAAAAGATATACTATAAACCCTGGGCAAGTCACTGCCCCAAGTACATTAGATAGATTGTGAGTCCACTGGGATAGATAGGGAAAATGCTTGAAGTATCTGTATGTAATCCGCTTTGAGTGTGGTTGTAAAACTACAAAAAGGCGATATACAAGTTCCAATCCTTTTCCCTTTCCCTAATGATGAATCCTCAGCGGGCTGTAAATAGCCATGTGGCATGGGGTAACAAATTTCCTATAGGGCAGGAATTAAAGTATCTCTATTTCTTGGGAGATGGCTATGAGTCGTGATTTTTTTTTTCATGCATGTAAAGTTGAATTAGGAATTTACTCAAAGATTGTACTAAAGGTTACAAGCTATTAGTGATTAATTTCATTAACAATGAAATAGGAAATATCAATGATCCCATTAAACTGACTTTAGCATCTCAATATTCTCTCTCCCCTCCCCCAATATCTTTTCTTCTTATTATTATTTTTTATTAATTCGCAATAAATCACAAGTAACCATCTGTTTAAGCAACACAGAAAACATATTGTTACATTAGGAAACAATTATTAAAGGCATTTAAAACATAACATTTCTTTCTTAGACCACCATTAAGAGGGCATGGCCAAGGAACCTTGCGGAGAAAACAGAAAAACCAAAAGGAACACAGAAGTAAGTGAAGTACAAAAAACAAACCCAGAACATCTTATTTCCATTTAGGGGTCCTTTTACTAAGGTGCGCTAGTGCATCTTAGCGTGCACTAGTGCGTCTTAGCACGCGCTAAATGCTCAACACGTGGCAACACGTCCACAGGATATAATGGATGCGTTAGCATGCGCTAATATTTAGCATGTGCTAAGACGCACTAGCGCACCTTAGAAAAAGGGCCCCTTTGTTATTAATACCACTTGAGATTCTCTTGAGGTCAAGAAAGGCTCTGAATTGATTTGGTACAAAAAAGATATACTTAATCCCCAAATATCGGATCATACATTTACATGGGTATGCTAAAAGGAAAGACACTCCCAAAGTCTTTATGCATAGCCAAAAACTCTTTTCTACAGTCTTGGGTAGATTTTGTAACATTTGGATAAATCCAGATATGTTGGCCACAAAAAGTTGACTTTGAAAATCAGAAATATGTTTTCATTACTGCATTTAAGTTTTGTTTGAAAACAAATGATACCAATAAGATTTGCTCTTTCCTTAATATCAGAAAAGGATTCTTGCAGAACTGCTGCTAAGTCTTTTAAACCAGTCTCCTCTTGGTGTGTTAAATTCCCTTCCATTAGCCCCTTTGTTTTTTCAGAGGTAATAGGAATATAGTAAATTTTATTAAATGGTGGAATAACTTGTGAGGGATGTTGAATAATCTCAATCAAATATTTCTTAAAGAAATCAACAGGATTTAAGCAAATAGACTTGGGAAAATTCAGTACACATAAATTTAATCTCCTATGAAAATTTTCAGATTGCTCCAGTTTATTATATTACATTACATTACATTAGTGATTTCTATTCTGCCATTACCTTGCGGTTCAAGGCAGATTACATAAGAGTTGTCATGAAGTTACAAAATATATAGGCGGATTACTTAAGAATTGTTGTGAAATTAGGTAATACATGTTGGATAATTTGAACATTTTAGATTTGATAAGGAGTAGATAGTATAGTAGGTGGAGCTTGGGATGGATCTGGTCATAAAATAGGTTTTATGTATTTTTTGAAGAGTAGGGTTTTTGTTTCTTTTTTGAAGGTTTTGTAATCTGTGAATTGTCTGTCTAGTTTTGCTGCTCTGGTGGCCATTAGGTTGTCATATAGTTTTCTTCATTTGACATTTTTGGTTGGTGGGTGTGTGAATAGTGAGTGGATTCTCCTGTGTCTGGTTGAGGTGAGTTTATGATGTTAACACACTATTATCTTTAGCTAACATTGTAGTCGTCTCACTTTACCCCCTATTTTACAAAAGTGTAGTGTGGTTTTTAGCGCCAGCCATGGCAATAACAGCTCCAACGTTCATAGAATTCCTATGAGCGTAGGAGCTGTTACCGATTGCGCTATGCTTTTGTAAAAAGGGGGCTAGTTCCTTAATCTCAACTTGTGCTTGCTATACTTGTTCTGAGAAATCTTTTTTGACCACCTCTATGTTATTCAAAAGCATTTTCACTTTACTGGCAAGATTAAGTATCTCTCGAGTTGACTTGATCACCGATTCATCCAGCCTTTCCAAGGCCCACAAATAATCTCTAGGGTCACCACCTCGGAAGCTGAATTAAGTGACAACTTCGTTACTGCCCCTGAACTCATTTCATCAATGCCAGAAACACTGGAAGCAACTCCCTCCAAGCAGGGAGCCAGAGTGGTGACTTCCGCCCCCGGATCTTCTGCAAGTTCAACACATGCTGGCACCAGACAAGGCGCAGTATGGCATACCAGAAGGGACAGCAAAACATCATTCTCCAGAACAGCAGACACTCCCCAATCCTTACTTTCAGCAAGGCCCACTTCTTTTGGTTGCTGGGTAGGATTTTCACAGAAAGGGTGGTTGATCGCTGGAATAGTCTTCCACTGCATGTGATCGAGGCCAGCAGCATGCCTGATTTTAAGGCCAAATGGGATCGTCACATGGGATCTATTCACAGGGCGAAGGTAGGGGAGGGATCTATTCACAGGGCGAAGGTAGGGGAGGGACATTAGGGTGGGCAGACTAGATGGGCCATGGCCCTTATCTGCCGTCTATTTCTATGTTTCTATGGTTTGGTACCGGTTCTAATATATCTGCTGAATTGAGGAGGATGTTCTGGCTTGGAAAGGAACAGCTTTCAGAAAGCCCTTTCTCTTGGTATGAGGCTATTTAATGAGGAAAATCCAAAACTCTTCAGTGTTAAAAGAAAAGGTAAGAGCGTCCAAACTATCGTGCCATCTTGGACACATACCCACACCAGTGCCTTACTTATCCAGACTTGACACTTTGATGGCTAGTGTCCCCCCCCCCCCCAGTCTCTTGATCATAACCAAAATGACCTCTTTCTCTTCCCAATTCTATCTCCTATCCCTATCTAACTACCAAAGCTAATCATCCCATTTTCTCCAAATCTCCATGAAAGGGCCTATTATGAACTGGCAGGAAGACAATTCCTTATCTCCTAGTGGCTTGACGTTCGATGTTGATCTAGCATTGACTAGTACAACTTCCAACTTTGATGCTAGGCAGGATTGATTAGGACAGGATGCTGGAGAGTAGGAGAAAAAAAATCATATTATCAGCAGGGGTCCTGTTTGAGAAACCAAGTTGATAAGGAAAGTATTTTCTTTTTTTAAAAATTTATTTATAAGTTTTCAATTTATACAATCAAGATGAACTTGTACAGAAAGAGGATTCATGATAAGAAAAATTAACTTATCACACCAAAACTAAAATAAGCAATAATTAGCTAACATAAATCTTCTCAAGTCCTCAAACAGATCCAAAATGTGATTCAAATGCGAGTTAACCAAAGAAAAATAATCGTTATGAAATCATTAGCTATCAGAGAGTAAGGATATTTATTCTATTAAGCACTCTCCTTCTCCAGTCGGGACAGGGACAGGAAAGTCATCAGTTGGAGAGGTTCAAAGAAAACATACTTCTGAGTTTTATAATGAATTACACATTTACAAGGGTGTCTAAGAAAAAAAGGTGTCCCTAAAGCCAAAACACCGGGTTTTAATAAAATAAATTCTCTTCAGAAAAGTATTTTCTTTTGGGAACAGGTAGGGATCACTTTGTTTTTGGATGATGGGAATGGGAAATAGAATCTAGGGAGGCAGCCTAAAATGTTTATTTCCTATGTGCAGCATTGTTCATTTTGTTTTGTTTAGCCTTTGGTTTTGTTTCAGGAGCAAAGTCTTCCAAACAGTGCACCTTATGTACAGAATGTGTACTATTCGCAGAAAATAGAAAAAGCACAAGAAGTCTTTATTGTGTGTGTTTGTTAATGACATGCAGCGACATGGGATATGTCGTTGACATTTCCCATATCATTGTAAACAGTCCATTCCTAAAAGAATTCCAAAACAGGGAGGTGATTTTGTTTTATGGATTAGGAATGGGAATACTGAATTTTTGTAGGTGTCTTCTGGGCTCAGTAATCTTTTAGGTCAGTTAGTTCTCTCCATTAGAGGTTTTGCATGAAACTTATGGAGTCCTTTTTATTAAGATCCACTAATTGATTTAGCACTTGCTAAATGCTAACACATCCATTATATTCCTATGGGCATCTTAGCATTTAGCGCACTTTAATAAAAGGATTCCCCTTTCATATCACCACTTTACTATATTTTTATTAAAACAATTTTTTTTTTAAATTACATTTTCATAGGAGTCCATCACCATATAGATGATCTTCCAGGAAGAATTTTAGTGAGAATGGTAAGTGTGCAGGAGTACTGTTTGATCATCTTTTAAAATACAATGGAAAAGAAGCTGCAAAGACATCCACACAATGCACAGCATGTACACCTTTGGGGCAAGGTTGTGATCCTTTGATGCATATCTTGTCTCCATTCTTTACAGCAAAATAAGAGGCCATGATTCAAATTCTGCCCTTTGGGCAACCTCAGGTCTCCTTAGCCTCTATACCTGATAAAAGTCCTATGGCTGGTCTTTAGGCCTATCTATGCTGCAACATGAGAAGGGCTCTGGTTCCTCCATCATAGGAAACATATAACTTCATATATCAGTCTCTTTGATGTGACACAAGTCAATCATCAGAATAGCCCATATTGTTTTCACTTGCCTCTTAAGAGGCTATGAAGGGACAAAACTCAGCTTTTGAGAGAAAGTAACCTCAAAGGGCAACAGTTAATTTTTAGTGGTAAATTGCTGTCATTTGAGATCTACCATTGAGTCAATCATACGATAAGGACATTTCACATGCATGTTGAGCTACAGGAGATCTATAATTATGAAATATTCCCCTTTAGTGAGGACACCTTGATGTTGAGCTGCACCTGTGAGTTGCACTATACCTATGTCCTTGAAGCATCACCATGCTACTTTGCTGTACAACTTGAGGCAGAAGCATCAGACAATTGGCCTTGAATCGGAACCACATACTTTTCTTTGTCCTAGATCACAATTGAATCCCCTTTGTCTGCACAACAAATAACTATGGAGACTGCAAAACTTTTATAGCATGTCAATGTCATATAATTGAGTCCTTTCCTTTTGCAACACTTCCCAAAGCACTAATTGCTTGATGATAGAAATTACAGAGTCTAATGGCCCTGGAGGAATCCATGAGGATTTCTAATAACCCTCAGACCCCACCTGTAGAAGGCTTATCTGAAAAGAATAGATTACGTTGTAATCTTCTAACAAATTTCTCAAAGTCCATCCAAAACTGAAAGGGATCAAGCAATTGAAATGGAACAAAAGATAAACCCTTAGACAGAACTGTCAGCTCAAATGCTGTTAAATTATGATATGACAAATTAATCACTGTTGAAACATGTTATTGCTGAGCCCGTGCCTGAGGTCTAGTTCCCTTGGTCCTTTGGAGTGTTCTGACTTTTGCTCTCCAGACCACTTGGATCCTTCCCTGGAAAAAGAGTGGTCATCACTCCCAGAAGAATCAGAAAATAAATGCATCATAACCTTTTTAGATTTTTCCCATTGGTTCATACTAACATGCATCCATGCATAGACAAACTTTTTTTTATAGTCTTTCTGATCTCAATGTAGTATTTTTTTTTTTTTTTTGGACTAGGAAGATCCCCTCTATATGCTTATAACACTATGATTATATGGACCCCTAAGATATGTATTTTTATTTATTGGGCTTTAATAACAATTTATTATGAAGAAATCTAACCAGAGTGGCATACAGCAGGTACAGTTTAACATAAAACATCATTTGTAAACAGCAGAACAATAGTAAAATGATCAAATATAAACAAATACTTAAATGAGGTAAACTTGGAAATGGCAAATTTGAAACCTAATAATAGGACTAATATGAAACAGTATCTGAAATACACATATTTAACAGCACTGCTAATCAGTAATAACAGAAATATGATAAATGGCAGTACAACAAATGATACCATAACAGTCAGCATAGACAGGGGTGTCAAAGTCCCTCCTTGAGGGCCACAATCCAGTCGGGTTTTCAGGATTTCCCCAATGAATATGCATGAGATCTATTAGCATACAATGAAAGCAGTGCGTGCAAATAGATCTCATGCATATTAATTGGAGAAATCCTGAAAACCCGACTGGATTGCGGCCCTCAAGGAGGGACTTTGGCATTAAAGAACATTCAAATAACAATGATAGACTACACTGTCAGCATGATACCAATGAAACACATAATCACACATAATAACATTTGAATGGCAGATATGATATTAATGCTTTTCCTATTAAACAGCTGTGGATGTGTGTAGCGCTAAGGGCTCCTTTTACAGAGCTGTGGTAGCGATTTCCCCATGGCAAATGCACCAGAGCCCGTTCAGTTAACATAAGAACATAAACAATGCCTCCACTGGGTCAGACCTGAGGTCCATCGTGCCCAGCAGTCCGCACACGCGGCGGCCCAACAGGTCCAGGACCTGTGCAGTAATCCTCTACCAGGGGTCTCAAAGTCCCTCCTCGAGGGCCGCAATCCAGTCGGGTTTTCAGGATTTCCCCAATGAATATGCATGAGATCTATGTGCATGCACTGCTTTCAATGCATATTCATTGGGGAAATCCTGAAAACCCGATTGGATTGCGGCCTTCAAGGAGGGACTTTTCAGCAGGAAATTGTCCAATCCTTTCTTGAACCCAGTACCATACTCTGCCCTATTACGCTCTCTGGAAGCGCATTCCAGGTGTCCACCACACGTTGGATAAAGAAGAACTTCCTAGCATTCGTTTTGAATCTGTCCCCTTTCAACTTTTCTGAATGCCCAGTCTTATGGGCTTCTGTGCATTTGCCATAGGGAATCGCTATCATGGTTTGGTAAAAGCAGCCCTATGTGACTGGGGCTCTGAGGGATTCGGTTTCTATTATTATCAGTGGGTAGTTCTTGTTACTGATATCCACACTTGCTTAGTTCTGATTTACAACAGACACATTCTTAAACCTCTACCTTAATATGACATAATTATGATATAATGATATAGAAGCTAACATGCTGGTTTTCATGTGTTTGGGGTGGGGGTGGGGATGGTGGTTACAAATGCATTTATATTATGGTGAAGTCCCAGCTTGTTTGGCTAGGGAATACAAGTTTAGAAGCTTTTGGTCAGAGCAGGATAAAATGAGCAATCTCTGTCCATGAATCCTAGTGTATATTGGAGATTCCAAGGAAAGCTCTAAATGCACAGAAATTCAAATGGATAAAATGGAATATATGTTCTGGCAGGCAGAGGAGCATGAAATAAATAAGGAGAAAAGCGCTGATGGTAGCTTGTGTACCCACAGGAATGTTGAATGAAAGAAAACAATGCTTTTTGTAAGATGTCAGGAAGAGCAAAACGATGTGATGAGAGAGACAGGAAAAGCGTAAAGGCGAAAAAGAAAATAAAATAAAAGGACTACAGTGCTAATCTAAGTCGAAAACAAAAGATCTTTCAAGAGGGATAACAAAAGTAAGCCTCTAAAGCAGGCTTGATGACTAATATCATTTTTGCATAACCTGTAAATGCTTGTTTTCGATTAAATGCTTTGACCCGCTTTAAAAGGGTGCTTTTGTTTCTGACTGATGAATGGTGCTCCAGTCAGCTCTCTGCTGTGTGTGCCTGAGTTAATTGGAGATACCCAGCAGGATATGCCAAGCACAAAAACCACACACTGAAAAGGTACCCCCTCCCCTGAGGATGCACACAGTAAGAATCTAACTCTTTGTGTCACATATAAATTCTTTTTTTTTTTTTTTTCATTTACATACTTTTGCTCACTTTTTTTTACATATATGTCCAAGAAAAAAACATTTGCATACAAAGAGTTTTAATTGCATAATTAACTGCTCTGTTTACCTTCCCTACGGAAATATGATGTCTATTTAATTCCAGGTTTAATTGCTTGTCCCTTGCTCCAAGTGATTAAAAAAAAAAAAAAAAGGAAATACTAATAACATAATAACAATATGAAACATGATATAAATGAAACACAGATACGTACACAAATCCAAATCTATAATATAAAAACAAAGGGCTTCTTTTATAAAGCCACGTGGCAAACACTCCAATGTCCATTAATTCCCTCTGGACGTCGGTGCAATTATCACAGTCGCTAGCATGGCTTTGTAAAAAAAGGGGGGGGGGGGGCCTAATAAGAAAATCAGAATATATACCAGATATACAATTAACATCATGATAGAAACTTCAGAAATGTAATTTTTTTTCCACCCCCCCATAAAACCAAGAGCCAAAACCTGAATCTCCATGAGCTGGACCTAGGAAACCACAGGAAAAATCAACCAGAAAAATGAGCTTTCACAAACTTCAGATACTGTTTCAAATACAGTGGTACCTCAGAATCCGAACGCCCCAGAACTCGAACAACTTGGAATCTGAACTATTTTTTTAAATAAAATTTTGCCCTAGAATCCGAACGCTGCTTTGGAATCTGAATGTACGGGAACTGCAAGTGTTGCTCAGCCCAAAGCTTCCCCTCTGACGCAGCTTCCTGTTTCCGCCTGGGCGGTTCACGTCAGAGGGAAGCTCTGGGCTGAGCACTGCTTGCAGTTGTCGATCTTGCTGTCTATGCCAATTTAGGGTCCAGATCTTGCTGTTTATGCCAGTGGGGGCCTTGATCTTGCTGTCTCTGCCAAGGGGGCCCGATCTTGCTGTCTATGCCAATTGGGGGGCCCAATCTTGCTGTCTCTGCCAGTGGGGACCTCGATCTTGCTGTCTCTGCCAGTGGGGGCCTCGATCTTGCTGTCTATGCCAGGGGGGGCCCGATCTTGCTGTCTATGCCAATTGGGGGACCCGATCTTGCTGTCTATGCCAGTTGTGGGCTAGATCTTGCTGTCTATGCCAGTTGGGGGGCCCGATCTTGCTGTCTATTCCAGTGGGTGCCTTGATCTTGCTGTCTCTGTCAAGGGGGCCCGATCTTGCTGTCTATACCAGTGGGTGCCTTGATCTTGCTGTCTCTGCCAAGGGGCCCCGATCTTGCTGTCTATGACAGTGGGTGCCTTGATCTTGCTGTCTCTGCCAAGGGGGCTCGATCTTGCTGTCTATGCCAGTTGGGGGGCCCGATCTTGCTGTCTATGCCAGTTGGGGGGGCCCGATCTTGCTGTCTATGCCAGTGGGGCCTCGATCTTGCTGTCTCTGCCAAGGGGGCCCGATCTTGCTGTCTATGCCAGTGGGGGCCCGATCTTGCTGTCTCTGCCAAGGGGGCCCGATCTTGCTGTCTCTGCCAGTTGGGGGGCCCGATCTTGCTGTCTATGCCACAGCGCATTATTCCTGCCCAAAACAAATCCAGTGTGTTTACTGTTAAATTTATTTGAAAATCTGAGTTTGTGGAACCAAGGAATGGACTAATCCAGTTTTTATTATTTTCCAATGGGAAAAATTGTCTTGGAACTCAAACATTTTGGAATTCGAATGGGGTTTTGGAATAGTACATAATCACATAGGGCCAGACTCAGGGCTCCTTTTACGAAGCCGCGTTAGCGGCTTTATCTCACGCAACTTTTTAGCGCACGCTAACCCATGTGCTAACCGAAAAACTACCACCTGCTCAAGAGGAGGCGGTAGCGGCTAGTGCGGCCGGCAAATTAGCATTAAACTGCTAACGTGGCTTTGTAAAAGGAGCTCTTAGTAAATAGTGCTCAAAATCAGGGCTGAAAAAAAATCGGCACTGCAATATTCTGTAAAGAATGCTCCGGGTTGAGTGTCTTTTATAGAATAACGTACCAATTCTAACTCCCAAATTTGGTATAAATGCCGCTATTCTATAAAACTGTATGCAAATTTTCAGAACACCTCTGACCCACCCATGTCCCTTTTGGGTTCCACACTATGGGATTTTAGCACCCAGAGTTATAGAATAGCATGCACATGCTTATCTTTTGACTGTGCTGTAGATTCAGCCAGTTTGTTTGAAAGGGACTTATTTGCAAATATATGCAATGCATGGTTTAGTAATGAAGAAAAGTTATGAAGATTGTGTTTATCAAACACTATAGAATACAAAAATGCAATGATACATTTAAGATTAATTATAATTGAAAGTTTGGTGCAACATAATCAATTTGGGAGGTTATATGACCAATGATTACAATGAGGATCAGCAATATCAGTATTGTATGGTTATGCAGCTGTAAATACAGTGTGACCTGACCCACTGAGGTCTTTTCCTCTATAGAATCCTCTATAATAAAACCCTAAGCGCGCATGCGCACTTAGGAGGCCGTGATCCCTGCCACCGTGCTGTGTGCTTCCGTTGCCACATTCCATTTGCGGTGCGTGGGGCGGCTTGGGGCACGTGCGTGGGCTTGGGGCGCAGTGGATTGAGCGGCGGTTTGTCTCAGCAACGGCAGGAGTTTGTCGTGTGGGTGCTGCAAGGTGTCCCATACTGGTAAGAAGTGGAGGGGGAAAGGGGGCTGCTTTGGGGGGAGGGGTGTGCTGGGGGGCAGACAGCAATCATGCTCTGGGAGGGGAGACAGGAGAGACATGCCTGCCTGTCTCACGGAGAGACAGGCAGGCATGGCGCAACAGAGAAATACAGGGACAGGGGGAGGTAAAACAAAGGGAGAAGAGCTGCTGCTGGACAGGGGGAGCAGGCAAGGGATGATGGTTGACAGCCGAGGAAAGAGAGAGACAGAAAGACAGACAGCGGCCAAGGAGAGAGAGAGAGAAAGAAAGAAAGACAGACACACACATCTATTCTAGCACCCATTAATGTAACAGGCTTAAAGACTAGTGATTAAATATAATGTTGAATAAAAATTATTGAATGATTTTTGACTAAGGTCAGGATCAAATCCACTGTTTTATGCATGCACTACCCTCATTCTATGCAAATCTATCTCACGCATATTCATTGTGGGTATCCTGAAAACCTCACTGACTAGGTGTGATCTGAGGCCTTGGTTGAGAACCCCTTACACAGAGGAAAACAGTTCTGCCAGACTAATTTTTTTCAGCTAGATGCTTTGAGAGGCAACTCCATTGTTGCAGAGATTGCACTGGTTCCCAATAAAATTTAGGATTAAGCTCAAAATTACCTGCTTGGTTTATAAAGCATTACATGGAAATTCTTCTGAGAGGCCGACATCTTTCTTACCTATTCTTACTAACCCCTCTCCCCCCCCCCTTTTTACAAAGCCATGCTGCCTAGTAGCGTGAGCTAAATGCCAAGCTGCCCATTTTGTTCCTATGGGTGGCTCAGCATTTAGTTCATGCTTGGCAGTGTGGCTTTGTCAAAGGGACAGGGGTGGGGGTGGGGGGTTAAATTTGCTACTTCAAGGAGCACCTGTAGTTTCATGCTTAATTTTCCAACTGCTACTAGTGTGATAAGGAAAAATCATTTAGACCAATGGTTCCAAACCCTGTCCTGGAGGACCACTAGGCCAGTCGGGTTTTCAGGATAGCCCTAATGAATATGCATGAGAGAGATCATCATATAATGGAGGTGCCAGGCATGCAAATCTGCTCCATGCATATTCATTAGGGCTAGATTGAAAACCCGACTGGCCTGGTGGTCCTCCAGGACAGGGTTGGGAACCACTGATTTAGAAGGTATGTTTTTCCTACCAGGCTGCTAAAGTTTGAAATCCTCTTCCTCTTTTGAAAATGAGCCCCGTAGTAATTTCCATAATAAGTAATTAAACATTTACATGGGATCCTAAAATAGAAAAAGGCTCACTCTCTCATTCTATCATGTGTTGACTATTGTAATTTATTCTTTTGTAGATGGTGCCAGAAAACATAGAAACATAGAAAAAGACGGCAGAAAAGGGCTATAGCCCACCAAGTCTGCCCATTCCAATTATCCGCCCCCCCCCAGAGTTCACTCCCCTAGAGATCCCACGTGAATATCCCATTTCTTCTTAAAATCTGTCACACTGCTGGCCTTAATCACCTGCAATGGGAGTCTATTCCAATGATCCACCACTCTCTCGGTGAAGAAGTACTTTCTGGAGTCGCTACGAAATTTCCCTCCCCTGATTTTCATCGGATGCCCTCTGGTGTTTGAGGGTCCCATGAGACAGAAGAGATCATCTTCCGACTCGATGCGTCCCTTGATGTACTTATACGTTTCAATCATGTCTCCCCGTTCTCTTCTTTCCTCAAGTGAGTACAGCCGCAACTTTTTTAGTCTTTCTTCATACGTGAGATCCTTGAGCCCCAAGACCATCCTTGTCGCCATTCGTTGAACCGACTCGATTCTTAGTATGTCTTTACGGTAGTGTGGTCTCCAGAACTGAACACAGTACTCCAAGTGAGGCCTCACCATGGATCTGTATAACGGCATCATTACTTCAGGTCTCCTGCTGACAAAACCTCTGCGGATGCAACCCATCATCTGTCTTGCCCTGGAGGAAGCCTTCTCCACTTGATTGGCAGCCTTCATATCCTCATTAATAATCACCCCTAGATCGCGTTCTGCAGTGGTCTTAACCAATGTTTCTCCATTCAGTACATAAGTTCTACATGGATTACTCTTGCCCAGGTGCATTATCTTGCATTTTTTAGCATTGAAGCCTAGCTGCCAAGTAGTTGACCATCTTTCCAGCAGTAGTAGATCATGTGTCATATTGTCAGGTAATACGCTTTTGCCTACTATGTTGCAAAGTTTGGCGTCGTCAGCAAACAGTGCAACCCTTCCTTTAAGTCCTTGCGTCATATCTCTTATGAATAAATTGAGTAGAATCGGGCCTAGGACTGAGCCCTGCGGCACCCCACTGATCACGTCCGACGCCTTGGATGGGGTACCGTTCACCACCACCCTTTGAAGTCTACCGCTCAGCCAATCCCCAACCCAAGTAGTTAGAGTGTCTCCCAACCCCATCGTTTTCAACTTGTTCAATAGCCTTCTGTGTGGGACGCTATCAAATGCTTTACTGAAATCCAAATATACCACATCCAGTGATTCTCCGGCATCCAGTTGTCTAGTAACCCAGTCAAAAAAGCTAATCAGATTAGATTGGCATGATCTACCCTGGGTGAACCCGTGTTGGTGGGGGTCACGTAGGTTATCCTCGTTTAAGATTGTGTCAAGATTCTGTTTAATCAGAGTTTCCATTAGTTTACACACTACAGATGTGAGACTCACTGGTCTGTAGTTTGTCGTCTCTGTCCTGCAGCCCTTTTTGTGGAGTGGAACTACGTTAGCTGTTTTCCAGTCCAAGGGGACTCTTCCTGTGCGTAAGGAAAGATTGAAAAGCACAGATAATGGTTCCGCCAGGAATTCGCTCAATTCCCTGAGCACCCTGGGGTGTAGGTTGTCCGGTCCCATGGCCTTGTTTACTTTGAGTCTTGATAGTTCGTTGTAGACGCTACTGGGCGTAAACTCGAAATCCTGAAACGGGTCTTTCTGGTTATCTCCCGTCTGAAGTTGTGGACCAGTTCCTGGTGCTTCACAGGTGAAGACTGAACAGAAGTATTCGTTTAGTAGGTTTGCCTTGGCAGAATCTGATTCTGCAAAGTTACCGTCCGATTGCTTCAGCCGTTCTATCCCAACTTTGTTTCTTTTCCTGTCACTAATATAGCTAAAGAAAGTTTTATCCCCTTTCTTAATATTCCGTGCTAGCTCTTCTTCCATTCGGAGTTTGGCCTCTCTGACTTCTTTTTTGACAGATTTAGCTCTGTCTAGGTAGTCCTTTTTCGCCTCCTGGTACCCTAAATGTTTGTAGGTGATGAATGCTTCCTTTTTCTTCTTGACTAGGTCCGAAATTTCTTTAGTGAACCATCGGGGTCTTTTGGTTCTCTTGCTTTTACTTACTGTTCTTATGTATCGGTTTGTTGCTTTATGTAGGATAGACTTCAGAGACGACCACATATCCTCTAAATTGTCAGATTTTGTTTGTTTATATAGCTCCTGATAGACGAAATCTCCCATACGGTTGAAGTCCGTGCCTCTAAAGTTGAGAACCCTTGTTGCGTGGTTGACTTAGAGAAACCTTTCCTGAGGTTGAGCCATATCATATTATGGTCGCTGGAGGCCAGTGTATCACCCACCGAGACGTCTAAGACGCTATCCCCGTTGGTGAGTACCTGGTCCAGAATCGCCTGGTCCCTGGTGGGTTCCAGCACCATTTGCTTGAGACGTGCACCCTTTATGGAGGTTAATATTCTTTTACTGCTACCTGTAGTTGCGGTGAGTGTGTTCCAATCTACATCGGGCATGTTGAAGTCTCCCAGCACTACTGTGTCCCCGTGTAGTGTGATGTTCTCTATGTCTTCGATTAATTCCATGTCTTTGTTTTCCTGTTGCCTGGGAGGTCTGTATATCACACCAAGGTAAAGGCATTTTTCATTCCCTCTGGCCAGGTTCACCCAGAGTGATTCCCCGGTGTATCCTACATCTGTGATTCTGGTAGTTTTGATGCTTTCCCTGGTGTATAGCGCTACACCTCCTCCCGATTTACCTTCCCTGTCACAACGATTCAAAATGCTACAGCTAGATTTGAACTCAGTTGTTTGAATGGCATTACACTGCCTCAACTGAACACATTACATTGAATTATACACAGCGAAACCAAATAACCAAAGTGATCATTTTAATGTACAAAATTCTCAGAGGGGATGCTGTTTGAAATCCTTGCTACAGTTTCAGAAAGCAAAGCATTCATTATGATCATTGGGGGATGGCCTGGTATGGATGCCATCTGTTAGCTATCTGCATTTATCTGAGGCTCACAGTTGAGCTTTTCAGTTGCATGGCCAAAGCTGTGAAATTCTTTACAAAGGTTATTTATTTATAAGGCAATTCTATAAGCTGGTGCTTAAATTTAAGTATTTCACAGCTTTAGTCCCACTCATTAAAGAATAATTTTTTTTAACAATAACTTATTTTTGCCGCTTAATATATAAAATACTAATAGGGGTAGGAAAAAGTCTTAGGGCTCCTTTTACAAAGGTGAGCTAGCGGTTTTAGTGCGCGTGCTAGCCGCTACCGACTCCTTTTAAGCAGGCGGTAGTTTTTCGGCTAGTACGTGCTATAGCGTGCACTAATCGTGTGCATGCGCTAAAAATGCTAGTGCACCTTTGTAAAAGGAGCCTTACAATTCTTTCAAGCCACCATATTGGCTCATTCTTCTCCAGTCATGGGATAACTCCTCCCCCTTCACATTTATATCTTTTATTCTAATTTCTTTCTTTTTCAAATCTGATTCAGTCAAAAAGAATAGCTTGGCACTTACTTGTTTCTTCAACTTCTTTATATACATCGCACTCCTATTAGTATAATATTTTATACATTAAGCAGCAAAAATAAATTATTGTTTAAAAAAAAAGTTTTCTTTAATGAGTGGGACTAAGGCTGAATTCACAGTGGAGTCCGTTCTATAAAGTGTTTCGTTTTACCATTGTCCCTGATTATTGACTGAAGCCTAAATTTAGGTGTCAATATTGTGTCTAGTTTATAGAATATTACAACCCACACTCTCACAATATCAATGACAAATTTCCTGTATCATAAGAATGACGAAACCGAGGAACGGTTTCCTTTTTAGATAAATTAATCAACTCATCTATTTCTTCTTCAGTCTTCTTATAATGATTAATACTTCTTTTTTAATATTAGTACTTTTTCACACCAATCATAGTATCATTCATATTCAACAGGGATAAAGAAGCTTCAAGTGCGGGCTATCACTAGGCAGATTTGACCAAGACCAGTTTTTAAAATGAAACTGCCGCGAGCACTTGAGGTTTCTTTATCCCCAGTTCAATATGAATGATCCTATGATTGGTGTGAAAAAGTACTAATATTAAAAAAGAAGTATTAATCATTATAAGAAGACTGAAGAAGAAATAGATGAGTTGATTAATTTATCTAAAACGGAAACCATTCCTCGGTGTCATCATTCTTATGATAAGGGTAGTTTATAGAATAGCAATGGTTAAGTGTGTGATTGATGCCAGTAATTAGCAGTTATGCACATAATTTTTAATTTAATTTAATTCTTATATACCGCTAATAACCGTGAGGTTTCTAAGCGGTTTACAAAAATGATGCATTAAAAGATACAATAAATAAAAATAAATAAGATAGGTACTTGGAAATTCCCTAACTGTCCCAAAGGCTCACAATCTAACTAAAGTACCTGAAGAAACAATTTATGAAAAGTAAAGATAAAAATATAAAGACAGAGGTAGAGATAGAAATGAATATTCCAACAAGATGGCAGCCAGTTAGGTCATCTTCTGTGCTGTCTCCCTTGTCCTGCTTTTATTTTTGTTTTATTTTGCCTTTGTTGATTTTTCTTTTAAATTTCTTTTTTGTTGTTTTTTTTGTTCTGTCTCTGCTGTTTTCATTTGGGACTTCCAGTCTCATAAGTCACATAAGTGGTATGTGCTATTTTATAAACAGTGTGCTTAAATTGCTTAGTATACAACTGTCAGAGGGTATACATATGGGCTTATTACTGAGGGACATGTGCAACTTATCATTCCATGGTGTATTTAGCGTGCCCATAACCTAACACAGTCATGTTCGCTATAAGAGGAGCACTTGAACAATCACTCAAACATTTTACCTGGTTGTTGAATGGTCACTCACAAAAATACTGACCCAACCAGACTTTCAAACAAAATTAAACTATAAAAATTAATTGAACTAAACTAAATCAATTACCATATGTTTGTTTGTGCAATATACAGAAATGCAATGCTAATACTGGGATTTAAAAAATGGTTGGTTTTTAGAACTTGGTGCTCACTCAAAAAAAAAAAAAAAAAGTGCACTCACCAGGCCACACTTTTGAGGGAGCATTAGTCATAAGTAGGCAATAATATATTCAAATTTTGTTGCATTTGCTGTAAGATACTGCATGGTTTGGTTCCTACCTATATCATCGACCACTTTAAGTTTGTTGACAGAAAGTGCTTTGCACGTGATTTCAGACTTTTTGCTTTTCCCTTCGTTAAACGGCTGCCTATATAAATGGTTTTTCAACAGAATTCTTGCTTATCAGGCGGCTCTATGGGATAAGAACTTTGATAATTTGATTTTAAGATCTGATATCTATTTAAATTTTAGGAAACTGTTAAAAAATTATCTTTTCAAGAACATCTTTAAACAGTTGAATTGTAGTTCACTGTGAATGTCCAGTATTTAGGTTCAAACAATTTTTATTGACACAACACCAGCGCACCCCAAAGGTGCACAATACAAATAATAATGCATCATATACAATAATAGAACAAGCATATACAATAAAAGAGCAACATCAACCAAACTACCTCCCCTTCCTTCTCTACATAGGGCAAGTGAGATTCATGAGGGTGGAAATGTACTCCAAAGCCCTGTACTCTTATGAACCCCAAAAATGTCACACCACTCTTTCCCCCCACCTGAACCACTTATCCTATCTTTGATGAATTGCCAGAACCTTCAATACACCCCATTTCCCCTCCTTAAACCACCCTCCGGCATCTCGCGCCTCCCAAATGACCAACTGATGCAATTGGTTCCACCAATGCCAATATGCCGGAGGGTCCGGAACCATCCAGCACTGAAGAATACATTTCCTGGCCAGTAAACTCATCTTCCTACACAAAGCTCGATGACCCTAGATAAATGGCCAAAAGCCTCTGGCAAATCCAAGACAAAGTGGTCCGGGGTACTGCTTAAGACTCTCCCAATTAACCCTGACATATAAGAGATTATTTGCCTCCAGAAGTGCTGAATAATGAGGCAGAACAATCTTTTCTGTAAGTGCTCCTTTTCTTTGGAACAGTATCCCCAACTACTTGCGGGATAATACATCACTGATCAAATTTAAGGAAATGCTAAAGACATACTTATTCCGCGATGCCTTTGTAACCTAAACTGTCCTTTTAAGGACGACTAAGTTTTTAGAAAAATCTTTTAATATTACTTCCCCAACCTTCTGTTTTTACCTTAAAGTCTTTTCTTTTCTCTCTAATAATTGGAGTTCCTATCCCTTCTTTCCTCTTGTTCCTGTTTGTCTTTTTCCTTGAATTGTTCTTTTCCCTTTGTCTGTTTTAGATTAAATTATACTTTTACTGGTATATTATTATGACATGTTTATACACCGCCTAGAAGTCTCGAGTAGGCGGTATAGTAAATTTTAAATAAACTTGAAATTTGTCCCAAAGTATGACCCCCCCCCCCGTCCCACATTTATGACATAGTGGTGTAGGAAGACCTCCACTATAAAACATCTGTGTACGAGTGTAATAAGCACGTAAGGTCACCTTAAAATACGTTTCCTGCAACCAAGCACACGGGGTCACCCCAGGCTTCGCCCTCATAGTACGGGCTACATCCAAATGTCCAAGATTAGTCTGCAATTCCTTTTCCCATTTTTCCCATCCTTCTTCAAATCTTGGATGCAATAGGTATCTCAGATAAAGTATACTCTTGGTTTGAAGGCTTCCTAAAATCCAGAACCTACAGAGTAAAATCAAACAAAGAAAAATCTGAGCCTTGGTCAAACCCTTGTGACGTACCACAGGGTTCCCCACTATCCCCTACTCTCTTCAACCTATACACTGCCTCTCTCGGAGTCTACCTGGACAATCTAGGCATAACCACCTATAGTTATGCGGATGGCATCACCATCCTCATACCATACGATCAGCCAAAGACCACCACGACAAATTTACTACATAGTACACTAGAAACAGTTATGACCTGGATGAAAGAACACAAGCTGAAACTCAACCCAGATAAAACTAAATTCTTCTCCTCGAAAATGACAAAGTCCCAACCATAACCAACTTAAAACTCAACTCAATCAACTACCCAATCCAAAACACTATAAAACTACTAGGAATGACAATAGACAGATGTTGTACTATGCAACCGCAAATAAATAAAACAATACATAAATCCTTCGCAATAATGAGAAATCTGAGACAAGTCCGGAAATTTTTTGAAAGAACACAATTCCAGCTTATAGTGCAATCCCTTATCCTGGGACTGCTAGATTACTGCAACATCCTTTACCTCCCCTGCCCTGCCACTATGACCAAACAACTACAAACAATCCAAAATACAGCTCTGAGACTCATCTACTCATTGAGAAAACATGATCATATCACAGAGGCTTACATAAACTCACACTGGCTACCAATCCAAGAAAGAATACTATTTAAATTCTACTGCATGATATTCAAAACCCTAAACGGAAATAGCCCATCCTACCTAAACAACCGCCTCATCCAAGCAACCTCAACCAGACATAGAAAAACACACTCCCCATTCACACCACCACCGATCAAAGAAGTGAAAAGGACAAAACAATACGATGGCTTCCTAGTCACTCAAGCCGCAAAACTAGACAACCAAATCTCCAACCTACTGTTAACCACTCCAGACTACAAGATTTTCAGAAAAGAAATAAATTCAAGAAATTCCTGAAACAGTCTCTAACTTCAATTACTCTTAACAACTCTAGAAATGAAAAATGACCTACTCTTTACAACTCTAGAAATGACAACTGTTCTTCCATTGTAACCCCCATTTAGATATCTTTTGTAATCTGCTTTGAACCGCAAGGTAATGGCGGAATAGAAATCTCTAATGTAATGTAATGTAATTTACCCTTGATGCTCTGATAGTCCCTGACAGGTTGTAAATCTTGCAAACTAGCATAAATGCCAGAGACCGTAAGAGACGTCCTCTCCTCTCGAGCAAACAACTCCCACAGCCTGGCCCTCAAGTGCAAACTCAATTGTGCTCTGTCGAGGGATCTCACATAGTATTGCAAACTGCACTGAACTACAAGGTAGTTGCGGTCTATAAATGAATTATGTTTTGCCTAAATTTTAGTGTACTAATGTAGCTTTGCACTAATATTCCATAATGTCTTAGGCATTCCGTTATGCTGTTACAGAGCACCACTTTATGGCACCTAAAATGAGGCACCAATTTATAGAACTGTTACCTTAGGGGTCCTTTTACCAAGGTGTGCAAACTGATTTAGCATGTGCTAACCAATTTAGCACGCACTAATCGATTAGCGCATGTTAAATGCTAAGGCGCCCATTATATTCTATGGGCACCTTAGCATTTAGCACACACTAATCGTTAGCGCTAAATCGGTTAGTGCACCTTAGTAAAAAGACCCCTTAGCCTTTCAGAGAAGAGCAAAGAAACATTTTATTTAGCTTTATGTACAGGAAGTGTATATGATTTAGGTGGTTATTTTAGAAGCATCCCTGTAAACAGTAGCCATTAATGATGTACATCATCCCCCCAATTCTATAAATGGTGCCCAAAGTTAGGCATGCAATTGGTGATGCAGTTATAGAATAGGGTCAATTAAACTAATTGGTTTAATCAGTAATTGACCTTACCAAGTACTAATTGGCAAAAATTAGTAGTTATGCACATAACTGATCTATGCCCTATTCTGTAAGCTGTGAGCCTAATTTTTATAGTGTGCCAGGGGATGTGCATGAGTTAGCATTTAGGCGTAGTTTTGCATTCATGTGCCTTAATACCAGTAGTTAGGCTTTTGGCTAGCATAAGTGCTCATATCTAAAGTTACCTTTAGAAAGCTCAGGGATACTAGTTGCGAGAAAAAGAAGTCAGAAAAAAGTAAGGATACAACAACACAAACTGACTTCAATAAAGTAACTAGTCTATAGAGGGCAATCAAAAATATGTAGAATGCTCAGAGACATGAAACTCTGAAGGGAAGGCTGAAAAAAACCTCAAGTTTCAAGTTTATTATAAAATTTGATTAATTGCTTATTCCAAATTCTAAGCGATGAAAAAATCAATAAAATTACTAAACTAGGGGACAAACATAACTAACAAAAAACTGAAATCTTACAAAACATAATAAAGACTAATTTTATAAACATAATAAAACATGAGGAAAGACTGGGAAAAGAAATGCAATCTAATTAATAGAAAAAAAGACAATTAAGGTTAAAACAATAGGATGGGAAAGAACATAGAATCTCAAAAGATATGAAAATAAAATGAAACTCCTAAACAATTCTTTTAGTCATTAAATGTATCTTTAAAAAGAAAGCTTTTGAGTTTGCTCTTAAATTTCTCCAAGTTTTTTTCCTCTCTTAAGTAAATTGGAAGAGAATTCCATATTTGAGGACCTGTAATGGAAAAGATGAAATGCCGTCGTGTATTAATAGTTTTAAGGGAGGGGATGATTAATAAATGTTGGTCATTAGACCTCAGTAATCTGGATGAAGAATAAGGAATCAATGATTTGTAAATGAAAGCTGGGGTTTTAGATATCAGAGATTTAAAGGTAAGCAAACTTAATTTGTACATTATGCGATGTGCGACAGGAAGCCAGTGTGCTTTTTTAAGTAGAGGAGTATCAAATTTCTTGGCTTTCATAATAAGTTGAATTGAAGCGTTCTGGATGATCTACAAGCGTCTGATTTCCTTTTGAGCCATTCCCTTAAATAGGGCATTACAGTTGTAAGAGTTCACCTTCCAGTCATTGCAACTTCATAAAGCAATGATCACACTCCAAGACTTGGTGAAGAACTTAAATTGATTTCAAAGTCCTTATAGTTGTCCAAAAATACTGAGAATGATACCTTCTCTTCTTATAACAACATGCAGTCATCACTGCGTTAATAAGATAATAATACTTCCACTTAGCTTATGAATGAAGTTCGTGGGGTCCCTTTCTTTTGTGGGGTACCAACGTGGCCCCGTTTAAATCTCTGCTTCTGGAGACCCGATTATGACTATTCAAAAGTTCCTAAGTACTGTTGATTGTGATATTTATTAACTTCGTGACGTGCAGTCACATCTATAAATAAAGAGTGTGATCATTGCTTTATGAAATTGCAATGACTGGAAGGTGAACTCTTACAACAGGGAGGTTTATTCAGCCTTCTCTTCAGAGTTTCATGTCTCTGAGCATTCTACATATTTTTGATCACACTCTATAGACTGGTTACTCTGTTGAAGTCAGTTTGTGTTGTTGTGTCATATCTAAAGTTAGGCAAAAAAAATACAAACTAGTATGCTATAATGGCTGTTCCATGTGAAACTGCCATTATAGAATTCACAGTTAGCATGCATCATCCTGGCATCTAACTTTGGGCAAACTTTACTGAATTCTCACCCCCACCCCCCTCCATGTTTCTATTTCTAAGAGGTGTGGGAAGGTCATGTAAAAGCAGTGGTTAGGGCTGGCCTACAGTAGTGCTGCCCGATTCAGGAAAAAAAAATTTGATTCGATTCAGCCTATTGAATCAATTTTTCAATTCGATTCATTTTTCCTGCCCAATTGGGTGGGTTTATTTTATAACCTCTTCACCACTTTTATAGCCTCTTCACTCCCTTTGCCTTCTCCTAACCACACTGGCACTGTGGTGTAAACAAACAAAAAAGACCTTTTCCTCTCTCTGTTAAATCCTAGCTCACATTTGCGGTCTAACACCAGCTCTGGCAAGATACACGTTTCAAATCTGACATATTGTAATCACAAAACAGAAAATAAAATTATTTTTTCTACCTTTTGTTGGTCCCAGGCTCTGGTTGTCTTCTGATAACTTGCTTGCCAGGGTCTCCTTTCTTCTTTCTCCGTGCTAACCATCCATCTGCCTTCTCTGTCCTCCCCTTCTGTTTCTATTCCCTGCCCCAGAGGTCTGGCATCTTCCCTTTTTTTTTGTCTCCATCCACAGATTCACCTTTTCTCAACTACCCTTTCATCCAGCATCTCTCCCTCCTTCCCCACCACCCCAGGATCCACTATCTCTCCCTTTCTTTTCCCAACTACCCTCCTATCCAGTATCTCTATCCCCCTCTGCACCATCCCTTGTGTCCAATTTCTCTCCCTTTCTGTTTCTTCCCTCCCTAAATCCCATTGTCCATCATCTCTCTCCCTCTCCTCTATTTTTAGACCCATTATTTCTTCCCCCACAGTCTGGCATATGCACGTCTCTTTGATGTCAGAGGAGTGGCGGGACCGCAGCAGAGAGAAGACAGCTCAGAAGACCCGACGGCAGCTTGCAAAGATCGCTAACACTAGCGATCTTATGCAGGCTGATTAAATGAGGTAAATCGATGCCAGGAGGCCAGGGGGAAAGCCAGACAGAAGCACTGACACTCCCCACTCACCCTCTAAAGCAGAAGCTGCAGCGGCCGGCCAGCAAGAGGCAGCGCTGCCAATCCTGCTTTAAGGGGCAAGGGGGGAGGGTCAGACGCCGAATCAGGAGGCAGATTTTTTTGGTTTTTGAATCGATTCGTATCGATTCACCCGAAATGAATCAGTGAATTGATTCGAATCGTGAATCGGGCAGCACTAGCCTACAGTACTGACATGATCTCTATCTTTCAAGGGGAATCCTGAGAAACCAATAAGTGTCTTCTTGAAGGCAGTGTAAAGGCAGTGTAAAGGCAGAGGTCATGACCTCTCCAGAGTCCCCCGACCTCTGACCCCGCCACCAGTCCTTGAAGTCCCCCAAAGCATTTGAGTACTTCTGCCCCGGAATGAGAAACCTTACACCTGACCCCTTCCTGACAGAAAGAACCCCCTAGAAGTGCTCTGGGCAGACCCCACATCCCCTGATTCCCCTACCTCAGCTCTTACTGGGGTCAATATTCCCTGGTGTCTAGTGAGAGCCTATATTTCTGGCACCTAGGGTCCTTGAGAGCCTTCCTCTGGATAGACTCCATCCTTTTTATATCTTTTTGAAGGTGCAGCCTCCAGAATTATACACAATATTCTAAATGAGGTCTCACCATAGTCTTATACAGGGGCATCAATACCTCTTTTTTTCTACTGTCCATACCTCTCCCTCTGCAACCTAGCATCCTTCTAGCTTTTGCCGTTACCTTTTCAACCTGTTTGGCCACCTTAAGATCATCACATCACACCAAAGTCCCGCTCTTCTGTCATGCACATAAGTTTTTCACCCCTAAACTGTACTGTTTCCTCGGGTTTTTGCAGCCCAAATGCATGACTTTGCATTTATTAGCATTAAATTTTAGCTGCCAAATTTCAGACCATTCTTCAAGCTTCGCCAGGTCTTTCTTCATGTTATTTACACCATATGGCGTGTCTACTCTATTGCAGATTTTCGTATCATCCACAAAGAGGCAAATCTTACCCGACAACCCTTCAGAAATAACATTTATAAAAATGTTAAAAAGAACAGGCCTGAGAACAGAACCTTGAGGCACACAACTGGTAACATCCCTTTCCTCAGAGCGATCTCCATTGATCACTACCCTCTGTCGCCTTCCACTCAACCAGTTCTTGACCCAGCCCGTCACTTTGGGACCCATCCCGAGGGCACTCAGTTTATTTATTAGACGTCTGTGTGGAACACTTTCAAAGGCTTTGGTAAAAATCTAAATACACCACATCTAGCACACAACCTCTGTCCAATTCTCTGGTCACCCAGTCAAAGAAATTGATCAGATTTGTTTAACAAGACCTACCTTTAGTGAATCCATGTTGCTTCTGGTCCTGTAATCCACAGAATTACAGAAACTTGACCATTCTCTGTTTTAAAAGTGTTCCATTAATTTGCTTACCATAGAAGTCAGACTTACCGGCCTGTAATTCCCTACTTCTCTCTTACATCCACTTTTGTGGAGAAGAACTACATCCACCCTTCTACAGTCCTCCAGTATCACTCCCGACTCTTAGAGACTCACTGAAAAGGTCAGTCAGTGGAGCTACCAGAACTTCCCTATGTCCCTTCAGCATCTTCGCATGTGCACCATCCGGTCCCATTGCTTTGTCTACCTTGATTTTAGCTAGCTCCTCATGAACACACCCTCTGAAAATCGATCAGGGGTCTATTACTCCTCCATCCCTATTCATGTTTGTCTTCTGTGGTCCCGCTCCCGGTACTTCTGCTGTGAAAACAGAGCAGAAATATATTATGGTTTCATGCACCTATGAGACTGTGTAGTGATTTCACTATTACTCACCATTTGTGATGTAAGATACAGAATTTATAGAAAGGCAGAGACTATGAAGGGATATTAGCTGATGTGAAGTCATTACTTATCCTTCCATTTTTGCTAGCAGAATGGTCTGAGAAGCTGATCTTTGGACTCATGTGTTCTCCCCAAGGAACTGAAAGATGGATGTTCTCTGAGCTAGAACAGGTGGAGTCTTAGCAAGAGCATCCTAGTTCACACAGTTCAATAAGCAGACGTCCAGTGGGAACACTGCTCATCTGCCACTTTATTCCTGGCAATGACTTTTAAAATATAATGCTGGCAGAAGAGGGATCAGTTATCAGTAACAGATTGAATCACTGCAGGGTCATTCATTTGGCGCTGCATGGAACGCCTCAATTTGTCAAAATGATTTAAAGCATTTCAACTTGACTAGTTCAAAAAAACAGCTAATTTTATATGTGTTTGTCTCCATCCCATGTTGACAAAATAAAGCACTTTGGATCAACAAATAGAGACAATTATAGTTCATGTTTTCTTTTTATTAACAACTTCAAAATACAATGTGATACCTATATTTCGGTGCAGTGAGATTAGGATGGGTTTTGACTCACACTTTCCACCACAAGTGTAGTAGTTACAGTGGAATGTGGGCCTGGGTCCCCTTCTCTGGTGGTCCACTGTACTGGACCACCAGGCTACTCTAGAGACTTGTTTGCTGCTTTAATAGGACTGCCCAGAACATCTGAAGCTATCATTCAGGCACATACAAGTGTACTGTTTCATTCATATCTTTGGGGGAGGGGGTCAGTGACCACTAGGGGAGTGTGGGGAGATCATTTTTATATCCCTCCAGAGGTCATCTAGTCAGTTTGGCCACTTTTTGGCACTTATTTGTTATTAAAACAGGTCCAGCCCCAAATATCCAAATCGTGCCTTGGACATTTCTTAAATGTTTGATTATGACATAAAAATGTCCATGCCATGACCCCGCCCTAGTTCTGCCCATACCACGCCTCTAACACGCCCCTCTGAGATTTAGGCAAACTACTGTTCAATAGCATAGATATCAATCTAGAACAGGGGTAGGCAATTCCGGTCCTCGAGAGCCGGAGCCAGGTCAGGTTTTCAGGATATCCACAATGAATATGTATGAGATGGATTTGCATGCACTGCCTCCTTGAGATGCAAATCTATCTCATGCATATTTATTGTGGATATCCTGAAAACCTGACCTGGCTCTGGCTCTCGAGGACCGGAATTGCCACCTCTGTTCTAGATTGATATCTATGCTATTGATCAGTAGTTTGGAGCTAAATTTTCAAGCAATAAAGGCACAAGCACACAGGAAAATCTGAGACGTGTTGAACAGAGTTTGCAGCGCATCTAATAATTCCTTTTGATGTAAGGCTGGTTCCAAAAGGCTGGTCTTCTCTATTAATCCTATTTTCTGGAAGGAAACCTAGCTACAGGTAGCTGGCAGAAGTCACAGAGCCATCTGTTCTATATCTGGAAGAGCCATGAGGTGAAGCTCAGCGCACAGCTGGGCGCCCATGACAGGCATGAACTGGATTAGCGACAATAGTACTCCTACTAATAATAGACTTACTTCGGTGCTGATGCTTTCTGCTCATGCAGCGAACTTGTACCGGGGGTTGTGGAGGGAGGAGGACTCTGTCCTCCCGCTCTATCATTGTGCAGATTGTCCTCCCGCTCTAGCCTGTACTTGACACCTCTCGACGAATCAACAGCAATAGTCTCTGTCACATAGACGGTGAGCTCAGCACGTAGCCACAGATTCTGTGTGCCTACGTGCTGAGCTCACTGTCTATGTGACAGAGACTGTTGCTGCAGATTCGTCGGGAGCTCAGCGCGGTGCCAGACCTGAACCGGAAATTAGGTAGGCCTCGGGATAGGAACGACGGGTCCTTCCCTGTGGGAGTCCCGTAGGCCTGGGAGGGGTCCCCATGGGAGTCCTGTGGGTCTGGTAGGGTTCCCCGCGGGAGTCCCATTGACATTGGGGGGATCCCCGATCCCGTGTAGACCTCTAGTCCAGAGGAAGGCTACTAAAATGGTACGTGGTCTTCGTCATAAGGCGTCTGGGGCCAAACTTAAAGGTCTCAAGAAATGCAGAGTAATGCATTTGGGGGATTAATAATAGGAAGGAACCGTATATGCTGGGAGGAGAGAAGCTGATATGCACGGACGGGGAGAGAGACCTTGGGGTGATAGTTTCCGAAGATCTAAAGGTGAAAAAACAGTGTGACAAGGCAGTGGCTGCTGCCAGAAGGATGCTGGGCTGTATAAAGAGAGGCATAGTCATAGAAGGTGTTGATGCCCCTGTACAGGTCATTGGTAAGGCCCCACATGGAGTATTGTGTTCAATTTTGGAGACCGTATCTGGCGAAGGACGTAAGAAGACTTGAGGCGGTCCAGAGGAGGGCGACAAAAATGATAGGAGGCTTGCGCCAGAAGACGTATGAGGAGAGACTGGAAGCCCTGAATATGTATACCCTAGAGGAAAGGAGAGACAGGGGAGATATGATTCAGACGTTCAAATACTTGAAGGGTATTAACGTAGAACAAAATCTTTTCCAGAGAAAGGAAAATGGTAAAACCAGAGGACATAATTTGAGCTTGAGGGGTGGTAGATTCAGGGGAAATGTTAGGAAATTCTACTTTACGGAGAGGGTGGTGGATGCCTGGAATGCGCTCCCGAGAGAGGTGGTGGAGAGGAAAACTATGACTGAGTTCAAAGAAATGTGGGAAGAACACAAAGGATCTAGAATCAGAAAATAAGATTAAATATTGAACTAAGGCCAGTACTGGGCAGACTTGCACGGTCTGTGTCTGTATATGGCCGTTTGGTAGAGGATGGGCTGGGGAGGGCTTCAATGGCTGGGAGGGTGTAGATGGGCTAGAGTAAGTCTTAACAGAGATTTCGGCAGTTGGAACCCAAGCACAGTACAGGGTAAAGCTTTGGATTCTTGCCCAGAAATAGCTAAGAAGAAAAAATTAAAAAATTTAAATGGAATCAGGTTGGGCAGACTGGATAGACCATTCGGGTCTTTATCTGCCGTCATCTACTATGTTACTATGTATACTCTGGAAGGAAGGCGGGAGAGGGGAGATATGATAGACATGTTTAAATACCTACGTGATGTAAATGGGCATGAGTCGAGTCTCATTTGAAAGGAAGTTCTGAAATGAGAGGGCATAGAAAGGGAGGTAGATGTGTGGAACAGTCTCCCGGTAGAGGTGGTGGAGACAGAGACTGTGTCTGATTTCAAAAAGCCTGGGATAGTCACATGGTATCTCTCAGTGAGAGAAAAAGATAATGGTTACTGCGGATGGGCAGACTGGATGGGCCATTTGGTTTTTATCTGGCATCATGTTTCTGTGTTAATACAATCAGCAATTATTGACTCTTGCACACATGACAGAAATGATTGATGCCTTCTGAAAAGAAACTAGCGGTTTGATGGTGACTACTCACTAGTTCCAGATGATGTGCCTCTTGCACTAGAAACAGACATACGAGGGGGTGCTGAAAAGTTCCCAGCCCAATCAAGATGACGTGGATATGATTCAATCAATAATCTGAAACAATGTCAAAACATGAAATTTCGTTTCTGCAAATTGGCACTTAACAAACTAAGATAACAGTGGCAAAATAGCACTCAGAATTTAGGAAAGTGGTTGGTTGGGCTGAGAACTTTTCAGTATCCCCTCGTAAATTTTTTTTTTACAACTTATTAACTTAAGACAGAAAAGTATAAATTAATATCTGAATATTTGAATAAGAAACCTAAAACTAGCCTAAAAGACATTTGGAGCATTGAGATAAAGCAGCAGATTTCTGCTACTCAATGGCCATGGATTTGGACTTGGAGGATGAGATGTACAGCGTCAGCATCTATGAGACAAACATGGTTCTTTTTGTTACATAGAGTTTTTTGGACCCCAGTTCGTTTGCGAAAGTTGGATAGTTCAAAGTCTAATAGATGCTGACAGTGTCATCTTGATATAGGGACACTGGATCATTTGTTGTTTTATTGTCCCTTGATACTCAATTTTTGGAAATCAATATGGGGACAAATTAATATGATACTGAATACATCGAAGCCATTGTCCTACGATGTGGTCATCTGTGGGACATTATTGAAAGCTAAACCTCCATTAGACAGATATAAAAGCAGACTCTTTATCATTAGGACAGGGATTGCCATGCAAATGATTACCAAGAATTGGAAAAACTGGGACAGGCTTAATTTTTCCTTTTGGTGGGAAACTTTATGTCTATGTTATAGATATGAAAAAAATGAATTCAGAAATATTGGGTCATAATAAACTATTTAAAATAACATGGGGTCCATTAACGAATTTTGTTAACTCTGATTAGTTGTATAATGCCTTTATTTCCTATTCGATTTGCACACACATCCAGGGAGGGGGGAAAATATATTTTGTATTATTCTTTGATCGAATGTAAGTGCTGTTCATGATATTAATTGTATGTAAAATTTAATGCACTTTGTACTCGAATTGAAAATAAAGAATTATTAAAAAAAAAAAAAAAGACAGAAAAGCGATTATCTGATTTTCAAGCCACTGCTTTTATGTGAAATGTCCACTGTTATATACAAAATTCTTAAACCAAAATTTTTGGATGATTTGAGTTTCCAAACGTTCAAACATCCCGACTCTTTTGAAAATAATGCACAATATCAGAATGACCTCTGTTTGCAGGTTTGTAAAAAATTAAAATAAAATAATATTCAAAGGAGGAAATCGCGATTGTGCCTAGTATTCCTTTCCACTGCTCATGTCCCCTTCACCCACCTCAAAGTCAGCACAAATTCTTTTTCTTTTTTATTTGTTTATTATTTTAGCTTTTCGGCATCATAAGGAGCAATGGGTCTCTTTTACTAAAGCTCAGCACATGCTAACAGACAACATGCTGCATGTCCTACCGAATACCTATGGGCCCGGATTCTCTATACAGCGCCGATATTGGCAGCCACCTAAAAAGTGGCTGCTGATCGCAAGTCAATCATGCAATGGTGCCGTGTAGAGCAGTGTTTTTCAACCTTTTTACACCTATGGACTGGCAGAAATAAAAAAATTATTCTGTGGACCAGCATCGGTCCGTGGACCGGCGGTTGAAGAATGCTGGGCTAAGTCGTGGGCCAGACCCCGCCCATCTCTACCCAATGTCCACCCCAGACCCTGCCCCCATAATAGTACTAACTGCGCCTTGCACGTCCCGTGCCTCATCTGGAAGCCTTCCCTCTGAAGTTGCAACGTCAGAGAGAAGGCTTCCGGTTCAGGCGCAGGATGCCCGTGGCTTTGTGCACTGAATCAATTAGGAAGAGGGTGCTGGCTCAATGATAACGCCGCATCGATCGCACCGTGGACCGGCGGTTGAAGAACACTGTTTTGGGCCTGATGCACGTGTTGGCCCTGTGGACTGGCAGGAAATTTCTGTGGACCGGTGGTTGAAGAACACTGGTGTAGAGAATTGTGCCTCCAGGAAACATAGGTGCCGGAAATGTAGGCCAGGGTTTTCCAAGCCTTCATTTCCAGCGCCTATCTTTGTCGTGAATCACGCCTACGTAGGTGCTTTAAGCCGCCTGACGCCACTTCTGGCATTAGCCACGCCCACAGTAGCATTCGGTGGCCTAAATGCCTATAGAGGCGCAATTCCAGTGCTGGTAGGTGCCTTGAAACTCAGTTAAAAATGTCATTTAAATTGCATTTTTTTTTACTGAGCTTGAGCACCTTCCAGCACCTAAAAAATCAGTGCCAATTAAAGAATCTAGTCCATAGGCCAATGGCACTTGGCACATGCTAATGTCTGCTAATGTGCTCTGAGCTTTAATAAAAAGGTCCCAATATGTCCCAAGTTATATATATCTAAATATTCTGCCCTTTATGTGGCTTAAGAAATTTGCAGAATTGAGGACACTGTGATGCAGATAAGAACATTTCATATCCTACTGTTGGCACATAACTGCGAGACAGAGCTCACTCAGCCCTGCAAGTTGTCACATTCTATCAAAATTTTGGGACAGGGAAAGGGATTGGAATTTGTATACTGCCTTTTTTGTAGTTACACTTCCCCCTCCCCAGTCGCGGTTCCTGCACTCGCGGTTTCATATAATCGCGATTTTTTTTCTGGGGAGGGGGAAAATTTTTAAAACAGTCTTTTTTCCTCCCTGCCGCCTTCTCGGCCTTACCTGGTGGTCTAGAGGGTTCTCGGGGCAAGAGCGATCTTCCTACGCTCCTGCCCCGTGCAGATCGCCAGGAAATGGCTGCTGGGAGTTCCCGTAGTCTCTCGAGACTACGTCGGGTACTCTCTACAGCCATTTCCTGATGGCGATCTGCACGGGGCAGAAACGTAGGATTATCGCTCCTGCCCCGAAAACCCTCTAGACCTTCAGGTAAGGCCGGGAAGGCGGCAAGGAGGTGGGGGTGGGTCAGAGCCGGATAATCGCGGTTTTTCGGCATTTGCGGTCCGGCTCTGCCCGTATCCTCCGCGAATGATGAGGGAGAAGTGTATGCAACCACACTCAAAGCGGTTTACAATCAGGTACTTCAAGCATTTTCCCCATCTGTCCCGATGGGCTCATAATCTATCTAAAGTACCTGGGGCAGTGGAGGATTAAGTAGCATGCCCAGCGTCACAGGGTAGCAGCATGGGATTTGACCCCACAACCTGAGGCTATAGCTCTAACCACTGCGCCACACTCTCCTCCTCCATCAATTTCTCAATGACCACTATTTTTTGCACAGAAATGTTCGGTAATTCTATCAAAAACTGCATCAAAGCACAGTTAAGACTAATATTAAAAAAAAAAAAATAACCCAAATAATACAGTTTCCTCCCCCCAATATAGTATAATTCTTATAATGGAGTCGCTTATAAAGGAATATCGTATATAGCGGATGAGGTCTGCTGGTACCGGCCGTACGCCTTTATGAACATGCAGAAAAGCACCACATATAGCGGACTCGCATATAACAGAATTTCGCATATAATGGGCAAACAATTTGGTCCCCAGAGCTGCTTTTAGCTGTAGTTTTATTCAGCTATAACGGACATGAAGGCTCTGCCTACAAGGCGTGTGGCGTGCCGGTGATATCCAGTGCAGATATGTCACGCTTTAAAAAATAGGCCTGGCGTACCAGCAGGAAATACTGATTGGTCTATGTGGCTGTTTATCACCAGGCACGCTGGTGGCATTGGCAGATGACGCTGGCAGCTGGAGGGATGCAGTAAGCAATGAGGTCAAGGTTACGACACGCGACAGAATTGTCTGCACATTCCCATTAATAGTTATTTTCAAAATGGCTGAGAAGTCTGCTACGAAGGGGCGTTCTAGAACATTAGATTTAAGTTTCAAGTTTCAAGTTTATTAAAATATTTGTTTGACCGCTTAATCTAATTTCTAAGCGGTTAACATAATAAAATTACATAAAAACCAGTTAAACAGTTACATTGAGACGTATATTAAAACAGGGAAAATAAGTGACTTGCACAGACATACGGCAACAAAAGGACGGATGGGGAAGAACTACAATTGATATAGGATAGGCAGAACATAAATGGCTAAAACAATAGGTTAGGTAAAAAATGATTAAGAAAGATTAAGATTTGATTATAAACTTGGCCCTTAAAAGGGCATTTTAACAAAAAGCGTCTCGGAATAAAAATGTCTTTACTCCTGTTTTAAATTGTTTTATATCTGATTCGTTACGAAGATATATAGGCAATAAATTCCAGAGAGAAGGAGCAGTAACAGCAAAGTTGTTGGTGCGTAAAGTATTAATTGATTTTAATGAAGGTATAACTAAAAGATCTTGAGAAGTTGAGTGGAGGGTTTTTGACATAACATACGGGATTAAAAGGCTATTAATAAAATCGGGTTGGTTATTCATTCTGATTGTAAATGTTAAAAGTAAAATTTTATAATTAATCCTGTGTTCGATTGGCAACCAATGAGCGTTGATTAGAAGGGGGGAGACGTGATCATATTTTTTTGCCCCGCTAATGATCTTAATAGCGGTATTTTGGACGATGTGTAGTCGTTTGATCTCCTTTTTTGTAATGCCCTTATAAAGGGCATTACAGTAATCTAAACAGGAAATTACCAATGAGTGAATTAAAGTTTTCAGTGCGGCAGGTTCCAGTGAAATCGTTCTTTTAATCGAAACAAAAATGAAAAAAACAAGCGGATATTGCAAATCTGAGCTTCCGCCATCTATACGCGAAGCAAGCATGGCATTGACACTGCTGCAGCGTTACGTTGAACATAACGCTAATGATGCTGTTGAAGCAGACGTACTGATGAATTGCGTTGGAAAACTAAAACCTCTGAAAGAAATGCAACCCAGAAGAAAATGACAGATTTTTTTTCCAGTAATTTTTTTTTCCTCTAATCTTTCTAGTAATTTGCATACAGTACGACATAATGCTTTAGAACAGTGGTGTCAAAGTCCCTCCTCGAGGGCCATAATCCAGTCGGGTTTTCAGGATTTCCCCAATGAATATGCATTGAAAGCAGTGCATGCACATAGATCTCATGCATATTCATTGGGGAAATCCTGAAAACCCGACTGGATTCCGGCCCTCGAGGACCGACTTTGACACCTGTGCTTTAGAACATCTTTTAGTGTAAAGTATTAGAATGCAACTCTGGATATAATGGCCTGTTTTGCCAGGTCCCTTAAAGTACGTTATAACAGGATTATACTGTAACAGTAGTCTTGATTTTAAACCTACATTAAATTAGGACATGCAAAAGTTGTTCTCTGAAAGGTACAGATAGCAAAAATATTTATCCTAGGGAAATTGTTACCATTAAATAGATACTTAATGCTTGCATAATCTTTAAAAGCTGGTCTAATTATATTTCTGTTTCCTTTAGTGTTTCAGGTCATTGCTTCAAGCTCAGGTTAATTAATACCTGTGGTTACTAATCAAGGAAAAGACCTCATTTACATGGGGCCACTGAAAGGTTCTCAGCCCAACCAAGAAGAGAATGTTTTGGAGTTATGAAGCTTACAAGTTATTCCACACTTTTCTCATTGAAACAAAGTGTGGAATAACTTGTAAGTTGCATGGCTCCACATCATTCTCTTCTTAGGCTGAGAACTTTTCAGTGGTCCCTCGTATTGTGATGTCATAATGCCTCATTCCCCCAATGCCTAAGAGCCAACCTCATCAGTGATGTCACAATGGTTTGATTTCCCTATACTTGTGCCCATTTGCAAGATGCATTTGCCTCATTGAAACAAAGTGTGGAATAACTTGTAAGTTGCATGGCTCCACATCATTCTCTTCTTAGGCTGAGAACTTTTCAGTGGTCCCTCGTATTGTGATGTCATAATGCCTCATTCCCCCAATGCCTAAGAGCCAACCTCATCAGTGATGTCACAATGGTTTGATTTCCCTATACTTGTGCCCATTTGCAAGATGCATTTGCCTCATTGAAACAAAGTGTGGAATAACTTGTAAGTTGCATGGCTCCACATCATTCTCTTCTTGGTTTGGCTGAGAACTTTTCAGCAGCCCCTCAAACAAGCATACTCCTGCGGTGCCTTCCTGCTGTTTGGATGGATCATTGTTGAACAGTAGGTTCTATACTATTATTACGGGGCAGAATGGCTTGTGGACCCTGCTGTCTTTCCCAAGGGTCATGAGGAGGGACTCCGTCTCCTACCATAGCTTCCACAATCCCATTTCATTAACATGCCTATTAAAATATGGGTAAGCCCACACAGTTTATAGTGTTCCTGGATGTATAGAAAAGAGGTTGAAAGACTAGAACATAAAACAAGGTTATATTGTTGCAATTAATCAGGAAAGATACATAATAGAAACAGCTATCTGTATAAAAGACCAGACAATTTTAAATAAAGAATTATATCTCCTGATGAATGTTAAATGATATTCAAATGCAGGCAGTGGATGTTTGATTAGGATACAAGTAAGACAAGACAAATTATTAAATCAACCTGTGTATGAAAACATAGAGGGACATAATCAAAAGAAACATCTAAGTCCGTTTTGGGCCTAACTCGCAAGTCGCCCAAAGTCGGACATGGGAAAAGGTCCATTTTTGAAAAAATACCTCTAATATATATATATATATATATATATATATATATATATATATAATTTTATTTTATTTTTTTGCAAAAATCATCCAACTGTACGTGCAGCTGTCTGATTGCCCAGACCGCTAAGTTGTCCATCTTTATACCTCATTTTCATCCCAAAATTCATCCATGTCACAAACACCTAGAAAAAGACCTTTTGGGCATGGGAGGGGCCAGAAAAGAGATGGACTGGACACCCAGACATGGCACCAGAGTAGTGGGGTACCTTTCAGGGCACTGCTGTGAACTTCACAAAAAGGGTCCCACATAAACATCTCAGTACAGTTCCCTTATAGGTCATGGTGAGCCCCCCAAAACACCCCCAAAATCTACTAGACCCACCTATCTACCACCCCAATAGCCCTTATGGCTGCAGGAGCCATTTATATGGCAGTACAAAAAAGTTAGGTTTTTTTTTGGGGGGAGCACATTTTTCACTATGAATGCAGTGATTGGAGTGGCTTATGGGCCTGGGCTCTCCTCACCATGGTTCACTAACCCACCCCCAAAACCACTTAAGCCACCTCTGTGCAGCTCTACTAGACTTTCCTATGCCAGGCTGCCAGGTGCTGATGTTTTGAAGGCAGATATGCAAAGTTGTTATTATGATTTTTAGGGGGGGGTTCAGTGATCACTGGAGAAGTGTGTGGGGGTCTGTACTTTGTGTCTGCAGTGCTTATCTGGTCACTTTGGATACCTTCTTGTGACTTAGACCTGGTTTTAGATGGCCTAAGTCACAACGTCCAAGTTCCGTCTAGGCAGTGTTGTAAAACTTACGGTTATACATGCAGTTGACTAAGTCTAGGACGGCCCACGTTCCACCCAATCCCGCCCTCGACACTCCTCCTGACACGCCCCTTTTAGCTCTGGTCGTTCAGCAGCACTGTGAAGGCCTAGGTCGTTTTTAGATACGTCTAAAACCCAGTTCGATTATCGTCCAAGTGCCGATTTAGGCCGGTTTTAAGATGTTTTTCTGTTTCGATTATGAGCCCCATATTGTATAGGTTCACTTTGTTCAACAAAGAATGTTTCTTCCCAAGTGAAGTTCTTTCTATAGACTTTTCTCTAATGAAGTCAGATAAAACTACTATTGTACCGCTACATAGGCTCCCATGAGAAATTGCATATTACTGAATTTACTCAGAGTTCTATGAGGGCCCTTCACTAATCTCCCCCTCCCCTCCTTTTATGAAACTGCATTAGGCTTTTTTATTGCCGGCTAAAGCTTCATAAGAGTAAGGTAGTGGTCTCCAACGCATGTCCCCTGAAGTCCTCCATTATGGCCCTCAAACCGTTGGCTGAAATGCTCTTCAAATCCCCGTAAACGTTTTAATTTCAACATTGGCCACTTGATATAGTAACTGCATCTCTTAAATGTGTTACTCGGGTGTCTTGTTTATGGAACTTACTATGGTTGCTTTTAAAATATATTCTTGAAGTGCTGTACAATCAATATTAGTATTAATTTTTAATGTTTAATACCCTGAACGAGCAGGTCAAGGCAGTTTACAAAATTAGTAGTACGTGTAGGCGTGAAATCTTTTGGTCACCCTCAGCTTTTTCATATTCACACAGTGGCCCTTTAGTACCACAAGGTTGGAGACCACTGCACTAAGGCTTAGTGAGCACTAACAAAATTAGTACACGCTAAATGCTAAGAAGCCCATTGATATAAAATGGGCTACTTAGCTTTAGGTCCTGATTCTATAAACGGTGCCTAGCAACACAGCCAAGGAACACAGCGCCAAGGAACACAGCGCCAAGGAACACAGCTGTCAATCATCTGCTAGGTGCTGTTTATAGAATCGTGCCTAGCAGCACCTAAGCCGTCTTAGACAGTGGTAGGTGTTGAAACCTCAGGCACATTCCATTCATGTTAGGATTTTCTTATCCTAAATGAGTGCATCTAAATTAGCTACCTACCACCTAAGTCAAACCGTGCGCAAAATCCACCCCTAACTATGCCTACTTACTGGTAGGCAACTCAGAGTAGACACCTACCTTGAAGTGGTAGGCGCCTACAAGATAATTAATTTTTTTAATTGTTCAATTGCTTTTTAATGGTGCTTTTCAAATAATGGTGATAATTAAGCCTAATTGAGGGCTCCTTTTACAAAGTTGCATTAGGCTTTTTTATTATCACCGGCCGTAGCGGAATTAGCTCCAACGCTCATAGAATTCCTATGAGCATCGGAGCTAACAGCGCTTTGGCCGGCGGAACAAAAGCCTAATGTGATTTCATAAAAGAGGGGGTAAATGCGCACTTAAATTCAGGCACTGTTTATAGAGTCTGGGCCTTAGTGTGCTAATTCTATTAGCGCATGCTAAGCTTCAGCTAGAGAGACCAAATGGCTAAGCATGGTGAAACTTAACTCCTTTTTTAATTCCAGTTCTCCTAGAGCAGAGGTACCCAAATGGTCGATCGCGATTGACCAGTAGATCACAAAGGCAACACGAGTCAATCGTGTTGCCTTTGTGATCTTGTTCTTCCTGCCTCCCCGAGCAAGGCCAGGCGCGTACAAGCACCGGACCCACAAGCCTTCACCTCCGACGTCAATTCTGACATCGGAGAGGAAGTTCTGGGCCAGTCAATCGCTGCCTGCCTGGCTGGCCTGGAACTTTTTCTCTGATGTTAGAATTGATGTTGAAAGGGGGGGGGGAAGGTTTGTGGGCCCAGCACTTGTATGCGCCAGGCCTGGCTCAGGGAGCAGGGAGAAATCGGCGTGGTGGCTTGGGGGGCAGGGAAAGAGAAAGAAACCGGGAAGTGGAGAAATCAGCGTGATGGCTTGGGGAGATGGGGGAGAGAAAAAGAAAGACAGGCAGGCAAGGGGAGAGAGAAAGAAAAGGGGAGGGGCAGAAAGAAAGAAAGAAATATTGGATTTACAGAAGAAGGAAGTGTAACCACAGACTCATGAAATCACCAGACAAAAATGATTTTATTTTCAATTTAGTGATCAAAATGTGTCCGTTTTGAGAATTTATATCTGCTGCCTAGATTTTGCACTATGGCCCCCTTTTACTAAACCGCAAGTGTGTTTTTTTAGCGCAGGGAGCCTATGAACGTTGGTAGCTGTGAGGGGCATTCAGAGCAGCTCCCTGTGCTAGAAACCACTATTGTAGTTTAGTAAAAGGGGAGGGGGTATATTTGTCTATTTTTGTATAGTTGTTACTGAGGTGACATTGCATATTTTAAAGTCATCTGCCTTGACCTCTGAAAAAAAATCCCCAAATACAAATGATAATTAACATTGTCTCTGCATACAGTGTGCTGTGTGTTTTAAAAGTAGCTCGCAAGACAAAAAAAAGTGCGGGCACCCCTGTCCTAGAGAAATCATTTCTCTGTGAAGCCTGATGTTTACTGCTGGCTCCCCTTGTAGCCTTGAAAAAAAATTGTGTTACTGCAACACAGCTATGAAAACATACTTCTATTTTCAGTCTTCTTTTAAAGGATAGCACAAAGACTATCATATCAGAATATAAACAAATCTTTTCTTTTTTTTTTTCTTTGAATATTTGATCACTACAAAAAAGGTCTGATCTAAATCCATAAAGCACGTACCACAAAGCACAACCCTTGTTTATATTTGTATTTTAAAGATTTTGGAGGTCTCTTTACTAAGCTGCGGTAAGCAATAACATGTGCTTACCACAGCTTAAAATGCTTTATAGTGTTCAGGCATCGTATGGTAATTTTGGCATCGGCGCATGCTATCTACAAGGTGAAAAAGATTTTATTTCTTACCACCAGGGGGCAGAGACTATACATGTTCTATGCTAATTGTTAATATACACTTCTCCTTTGTCATTCGCGGGGGATACGGGCAGAGCTGGACCGCGAATGGTGAAAAATCACGATTATCCGGCTCTGACCCACCCCCACCTCCCTGCCGCCTTCCCGGCCTTACCTGGTGGTCTAGAGGGCTTTCGGGGCAGGAGCGATCTTCCTAGGCTCCTGCCCCGTGCAGATCGCCATGCGGAAATGGCTGTAGGGAGTTCCCGACGTAGTCTCGAGAGACTACGGGAACTCCCAGCAGCCATTTCCTCATGACGATCTGCACGGGGCAGGAGCGTAGGAAGATCGCTCCTGCCCCGAAAGCCCTCTAGACCACCAGGTAAGGCCGGGAAGGCGGCAGGGAAGGAAAAAATATGGGGTTTTTTTTAAAGTTTAGACAGTTTTTTAAATTTTCCCCCTCCCCAGAAAAAAACGCGAATGGGAAAGGAGAAGTGTAGCTACATTGTCGTATGCTAACCGATTAGCACGTGCTTAGCACATGAGCCCTTACTATTTACATATTTGGATGGGAGAAGGGGCTCAGACATTAATGACCACAGGTAGTGGGAAAATTAGTGCATGGTCATTAATAGAAAAACAAGCAGATTTGCCCATTTTACCCATACAGAAAAAATGGCCCTAGCCTAGCGTATAAGAATGATCCATATGCATAAGCATGCACTAAAGCAGTGGTCTTAAACCCAAACCCTTTGCAGGGTCACATTTTGGATTTGTAGGAACTTGGAGGGCCTCAGAAAAAATAGTTAATGTCTTATTAAGGAAATGACAGTTTTGCATGAGGTAAAACTCTATAGTTTATAAATCTTTCCTTTTGGCTAAGTCTTAATAATAATATTGTAATTTATAGCTAAAGAGACATGTGATCAAGAAACTGATTTATTTTACTTTTGTGATTATGATAAACATACCGAGGGCCTCAAAATAGTATCTGGCGGGCAGCATGTGGCCCCTGGGCCATGAGTTTGAGATCACTGTACTAAGGCTACCTTTCCACAGTTTGAGAAAAGGGCCCCTTTATGTTTTGCAAACTTACTATAGGAGCGTAGCTTTCAGTTGTTCTTGCTCTTTACTTATTTGAAAAGCCCAGTGTTACTTGCAACTCTTCTGCCATCTTCACTTTTATCTCTCAGCTACCACAATCCTAGTATTTATTTTGTTTATTGAGTTTAGAAATAATATACAAGCAATGGCGTACCAAGAGGGGGGTAGGGGGGCCATCTGTCCCGGGTGCACGCCCCAAGGGGATGCACAGCTGGCCACCCACCGGGGAATAGGCTGCTGCTGGGGAAAGGCTTCCACTGCCGTCATCGAGAACAAGCCAGCCGAGTTCTTCCCTACAGGGCCGACCAACTCTCGCCGCCCAATGTCAATTCTGACGTCGGAGAGGACATTCTGGGCCAGCCAATCACTGCCTGGCTGTCCCGGAATGTCCTCTCTGACTTTAGAATTGACGTCGGGTAGCAAAGAGTTGGTCGGCCCTGCGGGGAAGAGAAGCAGGGCGAACTCGGAGCCAGCCTGTTCCCAATGGTGGCAGTGGCAGCCTATTCCCCAGTGGCGGTGGCAGCATTTTCCCAATGGCGGTGTCATGGGGGAGGGGAAGGAGAAAGAAAGAAAGAAAGGGGGCAGGGTGAAACAAAGAAAAAGAAAAAAATGGGGCACGGAGAGAGAGAGAGAGAAAGACAGACAGAGAGAAAGAAAGAGGGCATGGAGAGAGAAAGAAAGAAGGGGACAGGGTGAAACAAAGAAAGAAATGGGGCATGAAGAGAGAGAGAGAAAGACAGACATACAGAAAGAAAGGGGGCATGGAGAGAGAAAGAAGGGGGCAGGGTGAAACAAAGAAAGAAATGGGGCACAGAGAGAGAGAAAGACATAGAGAAAGAAAGGGGGCAAGGAGAGAGAAAGCAAGAAGGGGGCAGGATGAAAGAAAGAAAGAAATGGGGCACGGAGAGAGAGAGAGAGAAAGACAGACATACAGAAAGAAAGGGGGCATGGAGAGAGAAAGAAAGTAGGTGGCAGGGTGAAATAAAGAAAAAGTTTGGGGAGGGAATGAGGTCTGGAGGAGAGGAAGCATACAGGAGGCTGAAAGAAGCGAAGAAAGATTGGATGCACAGTCAGAAGAATAAAGTGCAACCAGAGACTGATGAAATTACCAAACAAAGGTAGGAAAAATGATTTTATTTTCAATTTAGTGATCAAAATGTGTCCATTTTGAGAATTTATATATGCTGTCTATATTTTGCATTATGGCCCCTTTTACTAAACCGCAATAGCGGTTTTTAGCTCAGGGAGCCTATGAGCGTTGAGAGCAGCGTGGGGACATTCAGCGCAGCTTCCTGCGCTAAAAACTGCTATCGCAGTTTAGTAAAAAGGGAGGGGGTATATTTGTCTATTTTTGTATAGTTGTTACTGAGGTGACATTGCATAAAGTCATCTGCCTTGATGTCTTTGAAAACCTGCAAAATATAAATGATAATTAAAATTTTCTCTGCTTACAGTGTGCTTTGTACTTTTAAAATTTTATTGTTGGTAGATCATTTTGACTTGGCCACGAAGGTAAGGGGGAGGGAGGGAGGGGAGCTGCTGAAAGACATCTAGTAATCCTTGCAGGCTTGACTGTGCAGGGAATTATTTTTGTAAAATCATGTTTTGTTATGTGACTGGCATTATTTAGACTTTAATTTCTATGAATGAATAGAATGAAAATGATATAAAATTACTTGCTTGTTTTTATGTATGTGCGCTGAAGGAAAGTGGAGAGAGAGTGGGCTGAGGACACTGAAGGGAAATGGGGGAAAGAGAGTGGGGAGAAGACGCTGATTTATAAATTGACAATTGTACAGAATATTGTTTCTTTTTATACTTTAATATAAACAATTCAAGGCTTGTGTGGATGGAATCAGGTGGTTTGCAGGGATGGGGACCGAACTTGCGGGGATTAGTCCAATAAAATGGTATTTTCTTATCATTATTTGTTTTATTTTTATTTGTTAATTTGTGAAGTGGTGATTGTTATGTATCAGTTTTTTCAAATTTACATCTACTGTCTTTATATTTTGCACAGTATTAGAGGACATGTATTACTGTTTTTGTGGTGTTGTAGTGTTGCATTGTATGCAGAGTCTGGTTTCTTGGCGGTTCAGTTTAACTTTCGTCTACATATTTCTATTTTTAGTTTGTGATTATTCCATATTGGGCGAGGGTGTATATGTCTGTGTGTATGAAAGGGACATGGCTTTCTGGTAGCATCGACTGTACAGGATCAATTGACTGTACGGGATCTGGCTTGTTTAGTTTTACAATGTATGTGCTGGTGTAGGTACATACTTGTGCGATATGTGGATTGTTACTAAAAATCATATTTTTCATATAGATGGGGGGTGTTAAAAAATGATGGGCCCCGGGTGTCACATATGCTAGGTACGCCACTGTATACAAGATAACTCTTCTGAAAGAAAAACAGATAGAAAAATCAAAATGAGATATATTTAAACTTAGGGCTACTTTTACTAAGGTGCGCTAGCTTTTTTTAGCACGCGCTAACCACATGCTAAATGAAAAATACTAACGCCAGCTCTATGGAGGTGTTAGCATTTAGCACGTGTGGTATTGTAGTGCACGCTAAGCGTGCGCTAAAACCACTAGTGCACCTTAGTAAAAGGAGCCCATAGATAGCAAAAAGAAATATCTTCTTTAGACCACAATAGATACAAAAAGAAATATCTTCCTTCCTAGTATTTTTTTCATAAGTACAAAAGAATATGAATTATGTTTTCTCTTACAGGATACCGAGGATGTCACCAATGCACTATAATAATAATAATAACTTTATTTTTCTATATCGCCATAGTCAAATGACTTCTAGGCGGTTCACATTGAAAGAAGGCTGGACAATCAGCGAATTATAAAATGCATGAAGAAAGATGTTACAAAATAAATCGGAGTTACATGGGGAAAGAATCCATGAGAGAGGTCTTCTGCTTAGGCAAGGAATTTATCAAAAAGAGCGGTTTTAATTGATTTTCGGAATGCGTTGTAGATCTGTCTGGCTTTATTTACGTGGCTTCCCAGCCAGGATTGCTGTCTGTTTGCTTAGAGCATGAAGGTTCTGTCTAGGAAGGATTTGTATTATAATGTACTCATTTCCAGAGTTTTCATGGAAGCGTTTTCGACGATCACATACAATTATTGTGAAGGAGAGAATTTAACAATTGTTTGCTCATTGAAAAAAAAAGCAGGTTCAGTATCTGAAACTGGAAGTCTGCTTGATACTTATTTATCAAAAGTCATATGATGCCAATTTGAAAAAAACAAAAAATCAATCATAACGATTAACAGTATTGTGAAGATGGTGCTCCTAATATTCTGCTTTTTAGATTCATCAGGTTACCACAGAATCTGTGAGAATCTCTTCCCAGTTCTCTATGCCAGGGTTCTCAACCACGTTCTTGGAACATAGCAAACCAGTTTGGTTCTCAATATATTTACAATGAATATGCTTTAGATAAATTTGCATGCGCTTTCTCTATTGTATGCAAATTTATCTCATGCAGTTTATAGTTGGCATCCTGAAAGCCTGACTAGTTGGGTGAATCTCTACTCCATGCTAATGTGTTTTCTTCAAATTTCTTTTTAAAATATTCTTATAAAGTGTCTGCATCCTATCCAGTAAACTAGCGTCATCTACTTCACTTAGCTAGTTCTACAGTATCCCTTTCTTCTGTAAATTGTATGGAATCTGCACCTGTCAGCTAGCTGTGATCATTTTGCAATTCATTATTTTGTGAACACTGTTCAGTGTGTGTTTTTCTCTTGTTACTCTCCATACATTCCTCATTTCTCCATTCCATGCTAGAATTAGAGAGTTGCATGGGGACAGAAATCCCACCCATCCCCACCAGTCCCCGCCAGGATCCTCTCCATCTCCACCCGTCCCCGTCAGGATCCTCTCCGTCCCCACCCGTCCCCGCAAGGAATTACCTCCATCCCCGCCCATCCCCATAAAAAGCAGCAATTACTTCTGACAGGATCATCAATTCCACAGTTTATTTTGCTGTTTTCCTTGTGGAATCTCTTTGGTGGAACCCTTTTTTTGTTTTCTGTTCAGGTAATTAACTTATAAACCCCCCTCTTTTACTAAGACTGATGTGTCCATTATATTATATGGATGAACCCTGCTTCCAAAGCCTTCCATCCCCGTAGGAGTCCCGCTGGCTAGAGCGGGGTCCCCGTGGGAGTCCCGTGGGCCAGAGGGGGGTCCCGTGGGTTAAGAACATAAGAACATAAGAACATAAGAAGTTGCCTCCGCTGAGGCAGACCATAGGTCCATCCTGCTCAGCGGTCCGCACCCGCGGCGGCCCATCAGGCCCATTGCCTGAGCAATGGTCTATACCTATCTATACCCCCCAATCCCTTTCTCTTCTAGGAATCTATCCAAACCTTCTTTGAAACCATTTAATGTTTTCTTGTCTACAACAGCCTCTGGAAGCGCGTTCCATGTATCCACCACCCTCTGAGTGAAAAAGAACTTCCTAGCGTTTGTTCTAAACCTGTCCCCTTTCAATTTCTCCGAGTGCCCCCTTGTACTTGTGGCGCCCCTTAATTTGAAAAATCTGCCCCTGTCTATTTTTTCTATGCCCTTCAGGATCTTGAAGGTTTCTATCATGTCTCCTCTAAGTCTTCGCTTCTCCAGGGAGAAAAGTCCCAACTGCTTCAATCTGTCGGTATATGGGAGATTTTCCATTCCCTTTATCAGTTTGGTTGCTCTTCTTTGTACTCCCTCAAGTACCGCCATGTCTTTCTTGAGGTACGGCGACCAGTACTGGACACAGTACTCCAGATGCGGCCGTACCATTGCACGATACAGCGGCATGATGACTTCCTTCGTCCTGGTCGTAATACCCTTCTTAATGATACCCAGCATTCTGTTTGCTTTCCTAGAGGCTGTGGCGCATTGCGCCGATGCCTTCAGTGTTGCGTCTACCATCACTCCCAGGTCTCTCTCCAGGTTACTAACCCCTAGTGGTGTTCCCCCCATTTTGTATGTGAACATCGGGTTCTTTTTCCCCACGTGCATGACCTTGCATTTCCCCACGTTGAAGCTCATCTGCCACTTTTCGGCCCATTTTTCCAGCTGCGTTAGATCCTTTTGGAGATCCTCGCAGTCTTCCTTGGTTTGAGCCCTGCTGTATAGTTTGGTGTCATCTGCAAATTTAATGACTTCACACTTAGTTCCCGCCTCTAGATCATTTATGTAGATATTGAACAAGAGCGGTCCCAGCACCGACCCTTGCGGAACTCCGCTCGTGACCCCTTTCCAGTCTGAGTAGTGGCCCTTTACGCCAACCCTCTGCTTCCTGTTTGCCAGCCAGTTTTTGATCCATCGGTGGACCTCCCCTTGTACCCCGTGGTTCCATATCTTTTTAAGCAGTCTCTCGTGTGGCACCTTGTCGAAGGCTTTTTGGAAGTCAAGGTAAATGATGTCTATAGATTCCCCTTTATCCACCTGGCTGTTCACTCCCTCAAAGAAGTACAATAAGTTTGTGAGGCATGACCTACCCTTACAGAAGCCATGTTGACTCGGTTTTAGCTGCCCATTTTTTTTGATGTGTTCACAGATGCTGTCTTTAATCAGTGCCTCCATCATCTTTCCCGGGACTGAGGTCAGGCTCACCGGCCTGTAGTTTCCCGGGTCCCCCCTTGCGCCCTTCTTGAAGATGGGCGTGACATTTGCTATTTTCCAATCCTCCGGGATCTCTCCGGTTTTTAAGGATAGGTTGCATATCTGTCGAAGTGGCTCTGCTATTACGTCTTTTAGTTCCTTGAGTACCCTTGGGTGAATGCCATCTGGACCCGGCGATTTGTCGCTCTTTAGTCTGTCAATCTGCTTGAGTACATCTTCTTGGCTTACCTCTAAATCGACCAGCTTATCGTCTTGTTCTCCTATTATGATCTCCTCGGGTTCTGGTATGGTGGTTATATTCTCCATCGTGAAGACTGATGTGAAGAACTCATTTAACCTGTCAGCTATCTCTTTCTCTTCTTTTACAACTCCCTTTCTGTCTCCATCGTCCAATGGTCCCACTTCCTCTCTCGCCGGTTGCTTCCCCTTGACGTATCTGAAGAACGACTTGAAGTTTGTTGCTTCCTTTGCCAGTCTCTCTTCGTATTCTCTTTTTGCTTTTCTAATCACTCGGTGACACTCTTTCTGGTGTTCTTTGTGCCCTTTTTGGTTCTCCTCTGTTTGGTCTTTTTTCCATTTTCTGAACGATGCTTTCTTGTCGCTTATCGCCTTCTTCACTGCACTTGTTATCCACATTGGGTTTTTTGTTCTATTTTTTTTGCACCCTTTTCTAAACTTGGGGATGCATATGCTTTGTGCTTCGTGCACAGTCTCCTTGAATAAGGTCCAGGCTTTTTCTACGGATTCCTTCTTCCCTATGTTGCCTTTGAGCTTCTTTCCCACCATTTTTCTCATGGCATCATAATTTCCTTTTTTGAAGTTGAGTGCCGTCGTTGTGGTTCTTTTCCCCTTTGATGATCCAATTTCAAGCCTGCACTGGATCATGTTGTGATCGCTGTTACCTAGCGGGGGTAATACCGCCACCTCCTTTGCTGTCCCCCCTAGTCCGTTGAAGATTAGGTCAAGAGTGGCATCGCCCCTTGTTGGTTCCATGACCAGCTGCTCCATGAAACAGTCCCTCGTGACTTCTATGAATTTTGTCTCTTTTGCGCAGTTTGAGTGCCCAATACTCCAGTCTATCCCAGGATGGTTGAAATCCCCCATCACCACCACATTTCCGCTTCTGCATACCTGCTTCAGTTCAGCCTCCATCTCCTGGTCGATTTCTTCCGGTTGTCCAGGTGGGCGGTAGTACAGACCCAGTTTAATGTCTGCTCCTGCTCCTCCCTGTAGCTTAACCCATAGTGATTCCAGGCCATCCGCCCGTACTGTTGTTTCTGTCCTGGCTGATGGTATGGAGTCTTTTATGTACAGCGCTATTCCTCCACCCTTTTTATGTGTCCTGTCTTTCCTGTATAGTTTGTACCCTGGTATGGCCACATCCCATTGATTGTCCTCGGTCCACCACGTTTCTGTGACACCAATTATGTCTAGGTCCTTATTGCTGGCTGTGATTTCCAGTTCTCCCATTTTGGCCCTCAGGCTCCTAGCATTTGTGTATAGGCAGTTTAAGACCCAGTTTTTAGTCCTCTCTTTTTGTTTCCCTTGTGCTTTGGTATTCCTGTAGTTTCCCTCATGGTTTGCCAGCTCCTGAGCTTCGTCCTCCTCCTGTTGTGTGTGTGTGACGTCCTCTGCCTGTTTCCCCTGCGCCTCCTGCTCTCCTAGTTCCCACTCCGTCCTGGGCTCTTTTTCACACTGACTTTGCCCCTCTGTTTCCTGTTGTTCTGTGTTGGTGCCGCTTACCTGGTCCATTTGTGCCCTCGATCCCTGCAATGCGTCTTTAGGTCCTTTTTCATCCCATACACCCTCAGACCCGAGTCCTCTTTTACACTGTCCCAGTTCAGTACCTTTGTCAGGTACTGATGTCCGATGTGTCGAGGTCAGGTCGACTATCGGCTTTCCCCTTCTTCTCAGTTTAAAGCCAAGTCTATGACGTTCTGGACGTTGCGTGCCAGCATCCTTAGGGGGTTAGGGGGGGGATTCCTGTGGGACCCACGGGATTCCCGCAATCCCCGTTCCCGTACAGACCTCTAGCAAGAATCCCATCTCTGCTTTCCTACTACCATTGACCAAACTGAAAATAATCACCCCCTTGTTACTACGCTTCTTGCCTTTGCCATTCTACCTTTATTCCTTCTCCCAGCTTTTCTAGATATATTTCCCTGTCCTCTATCAGAGATCTTTTGAAGCTTTCTAAAGTACTAATTTTTAACACCTTCTTTTTCATCTACCTTTTAAATTTGTGACCTATTTTGAACACTAACAAAACAGTCTGCCAAATTAAATTTTGACTGACAATTGTATCTGCCTTGATCCTCAGTGCTCTTGTACACTACAAATCCTATTCTCTCCTCTCTTGGCTCCTGTCACCACTTCTCTTGCTACCTAATTTTGGAGTCAGTGTCAACAGCAACATATTCACATGATTCCTCTTGGGACCAGGCCTGACAACCTGAGCCCTGCTTGAGCCACAATGGCAGTCAAAGAAAGCATAACTCTCAACTGTAGCTACAACTGACAACCAAGAGCCTGTTTCCACCTGATGCTCCTGCCCAACAAAACTCCCATTTTTAAATATGATGACATTTTCAATTCTCAGTCAGCTACCAATCTACAAAATGATGCTTCCAGCTTTCCTGGTTGAGTGACTATAGTAAAGCTTAACCTCATGAGCCACCTATAAGTGTCCTGAAATCTACAGTGAGTTAACCTCTACAATCTGGAAAATACCAGTAGCAACATTTGTTTAAAAATATTACTTAAATACCCCTTTTTACAGCAATCAATTAAACTGGCAATCCAAGAGAGCTTCTTAGGTATTAAAATTCAATGTATCAATAATTGCTAGTCAAATAACATAACATAACTTTATTCTTCTATACCGCCAACAATCAAACGACTTCTAGGCAGTTTGCACAGAAGAGAAACGACAATCAGTAAAGTACAAAGTATTGAGAATAAAAGTACAACATGTTATCTAAAGTATAGACAGTATAAAATTATTGTTAAAAATAAAACTTCAGTTAGGAAATGAATTTATCAAATAGTACAGTCTTAATCTCTTTTTGAAATGCGCTGTAAGATTGCATGGTTCCACTAATATATTTGCATGCCAGGACTGTTGTTTTCTTGCTTGGAATGCTAGCATCCTATCCAAAAAAGACCTATATCTACAGCCAATGATCCTAGGATAGGTAAATAAATTGCAATTCCTGGTTATCCTGGTAGGGTTGAATAGGGTTCATAGACAAAACCACCGAAGACTAAGGCGCGCGCCGACAACTGAGCACAAGATGGAAGCGCGCGCCGAAGAAAAAGAGTATTTTTAGGGGTTCCGACGGGGGATTTTGTGGTGAAACCCCCCCCCCACTTTACTTAATATAGATCGCAGTGGCATTGTGGGGGGTTTGGGGGGTTGTAACCACCCTCATTATACTGGAAACTTAACTGTTTCCCTGTTTTTTAGGGAAAAAGTGAAGTTTTCAGTAAAATGTCAGATAGTGAATGATTGAAACTATAAAGAGTCTCACCTTTCCACAATTTCATGCCCATTCCAACAATGTGTATCATTCTGCACTGCGGAACTTAGGCTGCAGAGGTACATTGGTAAGCTGCTGTAAAAATTGCTGTGGCTTTTCAGTTTCATGATGAATTCTCTAAAACGAAAGCAAGAGTAATAGTTCAGATCCAGAATACCTTGTTATCACTACAGTTCCATATATTTACAGACAAGCACAATTTTATTTTTCAGAGAAATTATGACCATTATATTTTAGATATAAAACTTAATGAGGTCAGTGCATATCCCTACAACCACTTTTTTAAGACTTTTTAACTCTTTTATTTTATTTTATTTTAATTCAGGAAAGGAGCCTACGCACAGTCTTATCATAGACCGGGACGTTCTGCGTAGTTTTAAGATGCTCCAAGCTCCAGTCATAGGTCCCAAAAACCTGAATCTATTTTTAATTTTATATACAATACTTTCATGAATGTGGCTCTAATACTTTTATTATTTTTCTTATTTAACTTCTATCTTGACTTATATTTAAAATGCTAGCCACATTATTATATTTACTTTCATTATTTTTGCAATAGTTACTCTTCAGCAACATTTAAACACAATTTGAAATGCACTTCTCTCTATCTTTGAGAAAATTGATAGTTTTACTTAACTTAGAACTCATTTCTTAAGTAGTTGTTACTTCTGGGTGATAATCTCTCTGCCGTATCTATGCCGATGCAGGTCAGCGTTTCGCGGAATTTAAACTCTTTCCGCTGCGTCAGGGCCAATAATATAGCATCAAATCATGATTTTACTCGTGTCTACCATAGTTTTTTGGCATTATATTTTAGAAACATAACCACATATAAAATGCGACATTTACACATGTATTATCACAAGCACATGTAAATACCAATTTTAAAAAGCTGCTATATGCACATGGAGATCCACACTGCACAGAGGGGATATTTGAGAGTCTCAATGAATTGTATGTCAGGGGTGCAGAGGGGAACTAAAGGAGATGTGCTGGGAGTATGGGAGTGCAACAGGGGAATCAGGAAAAAGTATTCTGAAGGGAGGAAAGTGCTGTTTCATCCGCATTGACAGTGCATTGTGCTATGGCAAGCATGTCCAACAGGTAGATCGTGATCTACCTGTAGATGGCGGAGGGGTCATAGAAACATAGAAGATGACGGCAGAAAAGGGCTACAGCCCATCAAGTCTGCCCACTCTGCTTACCCACCCCCTATCTATGCCCTAATGACCCAATTTTCTTATCTTGACCCTCGTAGGGATCCCACATGGGTATCCCATTTATTCTTAAAGTCTGGCACACTGTTTGCCTTGATCACCTGCACTGGAAGCTTGTTCCAATGATCAACCACTCTCTCTGTGAAGAAATACTTTCTGGTGTCGCCATGAAATTTTCCGCCCCTGAGTTTGAGCGGGTGTCCTCTTGTGGCCGAGGGTCCCTTGAGAAAGAAAATATCATCTTCCACTTCAACACGTCCCATGAGGTACTTAAATGTTATGATCATGTCTCCCCTCTCCCTACGTTCCTCGAGAGTGTAGAGCTGCAATTTGTTCAGTCTCTCTTCATACGAGAGACTCTTGAGCCCCGAGATCATCCTGGTGGTCGTCTGCTGAACCGATTCAATTCTGCGCACATCTTTACTGTAATGTGGCCTCCAGAATTGCACACAGTACTCCAGATGAAGTCTCACCATGGCCCTGTACAACGGCATTATGACTTCAGGCTTTCGGCTGACGAAACTTCTATTGATACAACCCAATATCTGCCTTGCCTTAGATGAAGCCTTCTCTACTTGATTGGCAGTTTTCATGTCTGCACTGATGATTAATCTAATCTAATCTAATCTAAACCTTAAGTTTATATACCGCATCATCTCCATGAGAATGGAGCTCGACACGGTTTACAAGAACTTAAAATAGTGGGTAGAGAAGAAGAAAAAGGATTACATGAACTTATGTGTAGAAGGGGGGAGAGAAAGGGCGGAAGTCCTAGTTAAAGTTTCTCCGTTCATGAAGTACGTCCTGCATGGATTTCCGCTTCCGAGGTGCATGACCTTACATTTCTTAGCCTAGCTGCCAGGTTGAGGACCAACTTTCCAATGTAAGCAGGTCCTGCACCATATAATTCTGTAAACTGCATTCACTTACTATATTACATAGTTTGGCGTCATCGGTGAATAGTGTTATTTTACCTTGAAGCCCTTGAGTCAGATCCCCTATGAATATGTTGAAAAGGAGTGGACCCAGGACCGAGCCCTGCAGCACTCCACTGGTCACCTCCGATGTTTTAGAGAGGGTACCATTAACCACCACCCTCTGAAGTCTGCCACTCAGCCAATCATTGACCCATGCAGTTAGTGTCTCTCCTAACCCCATCGATTCCATCTAGCTTAGCAGCCTGTGGTGTGGGACACTGTCAAAAGCTTTACTGAAGTCCAGGTACACGACGTCCAAAGACTCTCCCAAGTCCAACTTTCTTGTTACCCAGTCAAAGAAGCTGATGAGATTGGATTGGCAGGACCTACCCTTGGTGAATCCATGCTGACTGGGATCCCGAAGATTCCCTTCATTCAAGATTGTGTCCAATTTGCTTTTAATTAGTGTTTCCATGAGTTTGCACACTATTGATGTGAGACTCACCGGTCTATAATTCGCAGCCTCTGCCCTGAGGTAGATCGCCAGCCACACTTGGCTCCATCTCTCCAGCAGCTCGCCCCGTCGCTAGGAGAGAGCTTGTGCCGGCAGGTCATCTGCCGAGGGCTTGCCGCCACTGCTGATCCTTTGCCTGTCTTTTTTTCCCTACCTGTGCCTGTGCAGGTGTATAGGGGGCACTTATTGTTTTCGTGCCAATAGTTTGTGGGTACCCCAAATGGCCACCACCCGCAACGATACATCACATATCTGGCATCATACCTGGTCTCCTGCCTCTCAGAATCACCCACTACTGCGGCCCCAACACCCCTTAGAAGTGTGTTATATACCGGGCGATATCTATTCGCCCGGGCTTTACCTGAATACACGTACCGTATTAGTTGTGTCGTGTGCTGGTTGTTGGTCGCTTTATAGTTTGCTTTCATTAAGCATTTTCGGGCAGACACAACAAAGTGTCAAGAATTTGGTGATTTTGGCAGGCTTTTCCAATTTTGTTCTAATTTGCCTATGCCTTGCCTTCAAATTGGTTCAAACCACTGTGACTTTTGCTTGCCTCTGTAATTTTATTTTTGCCTTGCCTTTGCATTGATTTTACACGGTGTGCAGAATTTATTAAATCGCGTGTGGTGGTATTTGATCTTGTTCGGTGGTATTTGATTTTATCTGGTTTGCTGGATAGGTGTTTGAGGTTTTTTGATGATTGTTTGGTGGTATTTGATTATTGGTGCCAGTATGATGAATTCTTATTTTTACTTTTAGAACTGCAAGTGTGGTTTTGGCATCTCCAGTCCTTTTATTGCACAACATCTAGAGGTCTTCTGTTCCTGTTGATCTTTAATACTTTGAAACAGTGACAGTTTTGGACCAGATTCAGCCAGTGTTTACACTAACTTAGTAGATTTGGCCATCTTACATCAGCCACCCCAAGATGAGTGTTCCAAAGAAGAGCATAACCTACCACTTTCTTATTGAATGGGAAATGGACTATTTCTTTATCATGGTGAAAGACAAGTGTTGTTGTCTAATTTGTAACGCCCCAGTATCCTTGTCCAAAAAGGGTAATTTGGAACATCATTATAAGGCTCTGATTAGCAATAAGTTTGATGCTGCTTTTCCACCCAAAAGTGAAATTCATAAACTGAAGCTCACAGAACTTCAATCGAAATTGGCTACTCAGCAACAGTTGATGGTGAAGCCAAGGTCACATTCAGTCAATGCAACCATAGCATCCTTCAAGGTCAGCAACATGATCGCAAAGAAATGCAAACCTTTCACTGAAGGGGAATTTGTAAAAGATTGTTTTCTTGAAGTAGCTGACAATTTTTTTGAAGGATTTAAAAACAAGAAAGAGATCGTAGCTGCTATTAAAGATGTACAATTATCAAGAAACACTGTCGTGCGGCGAATAGAAAATATCATCTTAACCTCACTATAGCACTAGAAAATACTCTCATGAACACCACCACCACCACCATAGCAATACCGCAACATTGTTCAACTCACTTCAGAATCCCGACTGTATTATTTCTATTCATCACAACAACCTATCACTATCTACTATTTGCTTTCAATTTCTCCTGGAAATGTCCAGACTAACATTTGTAACTTGATACATTCTTGATTCTATGTACTGTAACGCTCCTGGAAATGTCCAGTCTTCTAACTTGTAATCCGCTTAGAACCGCAAGGCACAAGCGGAATAGAAATCTCTAATGTAATGTAATGTAATATGTGTGGAGACCCAACTGAACAATTGATGGAGGATATTTCAAATTGTGTTGCTTTCTCACTCCAACTGGATGAATCTACAGACAGACAGTCTTTATCCGGATGGTTTTTGAAGACTTCAGTATTAAAAAGAAATACTTGGAATGATTTCTTTAAAAGGGAGAACTACCGGTCAGGAAATATTCAGTTCTTTCCATTCTTTTGTGACAAAGTGTAATCTTCCATTGCATAGACTTGTTTCCATCACTGATGGAGCAAGAGCAATGACAGGTGAGGTTAAGGGTTTCATAGCCCTCTGTAGACAGCATGACGACTTCCCAGATTTCCTTTCTTACCACTGCATCATTCACCAGCAAGCTTTGGCAAGCAAGAGACTCAATACAAAGACTGTTATGGACATCGCTTTCAAAATTGTATATTCAGTTCGTGGAAGATCACTTCAAAGACGGCTTTTCAATCTTACTCTTGATGAAAGGGCAGCGGAAATCATTTTGCACACAGATGTAAGGTGGCTAAGTAGGCACAAATTTCTACAAAGATTTTGTGATTTTCTGAATGAAATAAGAAGTTTTTTGAAGGAGAGGGGAGATGACCAAGCAGAGTTGGAAGATGAGGAATTGTTATGTGATCTGGCATTTCTCACTGACTTTACAGGCAAACTAAATGATATGATCCTTGAACTACAATGTAAAAACAAATGCATTGGTGAGATGATGAGCAGTTTCATCCTACAAGAGCAAATTTGAGCTAATGATGGCTAGCTTTGCAAACAACACTTTTGATCATTTTCCTAATATGAAGGACCATCTGGGACAATATCCAAATTTTGTTTTTCAGAACGAGAAGTATGTGACAGAAATCTGTTCTGTTATCCAGGAATTTGAAAATAGATTCTGTGACTTCCAAAAAATTGGAACAGTTGTGGAGTACTCGTCATACCCATTCAAAGTAGATGTGGACATTAAAGAAACTGCAGCTGCTATCAGTAAAAATTACTCATTGAGCAAGCCATCTCTTGAAAATGAAATATTAACACTTAAAAATGCCATTTTTCTCAAGATCCGTGCTGAGCAAGAATCATTTTGGAAGCTAGCCTAGAGACAAATTTCCCAACTTGAGAAGATGCAGTGAAGATATACACTCCTGTTTTGGTTCAACTTATTTGTGTGAATCTGCATTTTCTCATCTGAAAATGACAAAGAGTACCAACATTCCAACATGACAGATGAACATCTCCAGGATTCCCTGAGATTGGCCCTCACGCAATATTCACCCAACTTCAAAAAGCTGGTGGATGAACTGCAGGCTCAGACGTCTCACTAATGAGCAAGAGCTCATTACTCGACCTAAATTTAACACAAATTACTCAATAAAAGTTAAAGAAAGTTATTACTCAATAAAACTTTAAGAAAAAATGTACTTTCCATTTCCCCTCGCAGTTCTTACTGGATCTTTATCTCTCTGTTTTGTTTTTGCTTAACATCTGATCGCATCCAAGTAAATGACAGAAGGTTCAGTAAAAATGAGGGGGGGGAGCCTCCAACTTTATTGGGTTAAAATTTAATTTGAAACTTAATTTTCATGGTGGTAGATCACTGGTAGATCACGACCTGTTCAAAGTTGGACATGCCTGCGCTATGGGATTGCTGTAGCATAGCTGCCCTTTCCACCTCCTCATAAGATGACGGTATATTCAGCTGCACTATCAGCAGTCATGACAGCTAGCACGTGATACTGAGCTATGCGCTAGCTGTCACAGCTGGCTATAACTCTGTCATGCCCAGATCCTGCCCACTCCCACGTTTGGCAGCGGATGCAAGACTTTTACAATAAGGGCTTCCTTTTTAGCACAGCAGACAGTAGAGCAGAGGGGAAGCAGAGAACATAAGAAGTTGCCTCTGCTGGGTCAGACCAGGGGTCCATCGCGCCTAGCAGTCCGCTCCCGCAGTGGCCCATCAGGTCCATGACCTGTAAGTGATCCTTTGTCTAAAACCCTTGAATCCCTTTTTTTTTTTTTTTTTTCCAATCTATACCCTTTCATGATCCTATCTCTACCTCTATCTATATCCCTCAATCCCCATATCCTTCAGGAACTTGTCCAATCCCTCTTTGAATCCCCTTAATGTACTCTGTCCTATCAGATGCTGTTTATATAGGAGAAGGTCATGATTTAAGAATAAATCAAGTTTTAAAAGTAGTTTTTTTTACAGTGCCTTGGACACTTGTGAATGAGCATTTCAAACTGACCAATGTTTAGGTCAACCACACCAAAGATTTTCATTATTGTCCTCCAAAAACTAGAAGAGATTTGATTTATAATAGCTAGATTCCAAAGAGTCTGGGTCCAGTCAGAGTAGTGTCTGTCGGAATCTAGGTTTATTAAAACACAAATCCTGATATAACTGAGGACTCAATTCTTTATCACTAAATTCTGCAAAAGAGGGGAGATACTGCTATTCAAAAAAGTATCAGGACCTTTTTAGAGTTTTAAAAAATGCTTAACAGATGGATCGCCAGATGTGAATATTTTACATTTGGGTTCAAATTGGGTAAGACATTTACAAAGATATCCATGGTTACAAAAAGCTGAAAAGCCCATGTGATAAACTATTATAGACTTAAGAGCTCCCCATGTGTATTATTACAAGGGTGAAAATAATCTAAATAGCTAAGATACTATTGCCATGTGGCACTTTTCATGGCAAGTCATCAAGTGTGAATATGGTGTTTTTGTTTCTTGCTGAAGGAGTACAATGAGGTGACCTGTGATAGAGATTAGTTTCTGCCACATATTACACAGCTGGTGACAAAGAAATAAGCTTCCCTCAAAAATTTTATACAGTGAAAGTTAACAGCAAATTACTCCTTTCAAACTGCAACAGAATTTCACCTCCCCCCCCCCCACCCCACATCCAATTCCCTCTCCTGACACTCCCCTCAAAGCTGACACTCCCATGTCCAATCCCCTGGCTCATGCCACACCATTCAAAGGTTCAAATTCTACCCCTGAATATCAAAATCTTGCCCCCCCCCCACTCCAAAGTTGAATCCTCCGTCCTAGGATTATCATATGGAAGAAAAGAGGACATGTGACCCCTGCCCTGCCCTCACATAAACCTCTTCTCTTCTTCCCAGAACTCGGAGCAGCATCTGGGAGGTCTCTGAGCATGCATGGATGTGAAGCGATGATATCACACACATGCACGCATGTGTGTGATGCCTTCACTTCAGATCTGTGCATGCTGGGAGGTCCTCCAGGCGCCACCCCTACCTCTAGCACAGCCAGGGCCGTCCAGAATTCAAACAAAGTGCTAGGATTTCTAAATTCATCTGGACACCTAGACAGTCCTCTAAAAAGAGGATATGTCTGGGTAGATATGGATACCTGGTATCCCTCTTCCCAGTGGCATAACGAGGGTGAGAGGCACCTGGGTGGTGGCACCCCTCCCCCGCTCCTTCCCTGTCCACCCCTGTTGCACATGTGCACCCCTTCCCTTCCCCTGTACCTCTTTAATTTCCACTGGCGTGAGCAGCTTCACTAACTTGCAGCTCACATCGGGTTGGCTCTCCCTCTGATGTGTGTTACTTGGAATTGACGTCAGAGGAAGAGCTGATGCTGGCGCGAGCAACAGGATATTGTTGCTGCTTGAGCCTGGCAAAGAGTTAGAGGTATGGTGGGGTAAGTGAAGGCGCGCATGCAGCGGGGAGAGGAGTTGGTAGGAGCAGAGGTGGGTGGAGAGGAGGACGGGTGCCAGTGTCCTCACCAAGATGGCACCCAGGGCGGACTGCACCCCCGCCTTACTATGCTTCTGCCTATTCCTCCCCTCAAATCTCATCCAGGAACTACCCAAGGGACTGCAGCAGCAGTGGAATCATCTTGGACAGAAGTGGTGCCCCTTTACACCTGCTTGGGCCTTGGCCAAGATGCAAAATGGCCATCATGACCCCAGTGGTAGTCTAGGTGAGCATCCTTAACATCTACCATAATGCCCAATAAAATCTAAGAACATAAGAATTGCCGCTGCTGGGTCAGACCAGTGGTCCATCATGCCCAGCAGTCTGCTCCCGCGGCAGCCCTTAGGTCAAAGACCAGTGCCCTAACTGAGTCTAGCCTCACCTGCATACATTCTGGTTTAGCAGGAACTTGTCTAACTTTGTCTTGAATCCCTGGAGGGTGTTTTCCCCTATAACAGCCTCCGGAAGAGCGTTCCAGTTTTCTACCAGCCTTTTGATGAAGAAGAACTTCCTTACATTTGTACAGAATCTATCCCCTTTTGACTTTAGAGAGTGCCCTCTCGTTCTCTCTACCTTGGAGAGGATGAACAACCAGTCTTTATCTACTAAGTCTATTCCCTTCATTATCTTGAATGTTTCGATCATGTACCCTCTCAGTCTCCTCTTTTCAAGGGAGAAGAGGCCCCGTTTCTCTAATCTCTCACTGTACGGCAACTCTTCCAACCCCTTAACCATTTTAGTCACTCTTTTCTGGACCCTTTTGAGTAGTACTGTGTCCTTCTTTATGTATGGCGACCAGTGCTGGACGCAGTATTCCAGGTGGGGGCATACCATGGCCCGGTACAGCAGCATGATAACCTTCTCTGATCTGTACGTCATCCCCTTCTTAATCATTCCTAGCATTCTGTTCGCCCTTTTCGCCGCCAACGCACATTGCAAGGACGGCTTCATCGACTTGTCGACCAGTACTCCCAAGTCTCTTTCTTGAAGGGTCTCTCCGAGTACTGCACTGGACATCCTGTACTTGCGTATAAGATTTTTGTTACCGACATGCGTCACCTTACACTTATCCACGTTAAACCTCATTTGCCATCTCATTCTTTGGGATGATCCACCCTTTGCATTTCTGGTTTGTATCAAAAGCAACAGACAATCAAAATGACTTGTCCAGCTTCCCAGGTTTTAGCTCACTGCTCTATTACACCATTCAAAGCATGTGCTTCCACCGTCCCCATGCTTACTCACAACCTGCTGCCGTCATTGTACCCAGAACTAGGACCTTCAGTTTTCCCTATTTTTGAAGAGGTGAAATAGGGGGCAAGTGAATAACAAAAGGAGCCCCATCTCTCCTCTACATCAAAGGGACATATAGATACAACCCAACTACATATATACCCCTAACACTCCCACAAAAAGGTTGTAAAGAATTCCATGAGTCATACTTTGCAAGCTTGTGCCACTTGTTTCTTTTTTTAAAGATTTTTTTGGTAGCATAAGAAATATTTATGGGTAATCAAAAATTTACCTTCTTCTACTGGATAAAGTTTCTTCATGTTCTATGCGAGTCACCTTTAATGCTTTCTTGTCAATAAGAAGGTTTTCAGGGTAATAGGCAGATCGAGACTGCCTTTGCCTAGAGTAGCTACATAATTTATTAATCTGGAAAAAATAAAAAGGAAGAATTACACGTTGCTCTTATTCCTGGCAATAGCAATAAATTATAAAACAGGTGAACCTTTCCTGTTCTACTTTATTTGTTTTCTCTGCATCCTAGTAATCTCAACTTGCATTGTATTTTCAATTTCTGCAAAATATGATTTTCATACTACTGAATCCCTGCCTCCCTCCCCTGTTTACAATTATAAACCTATGTAAGTTTACTGGAATAGCTTTTTTGAAAATATAACTCCAGCCAATTTTATTTTGCTCCAGAGAGAGTTTTAAGTCACATCATGAAAGTCCTAGGTAAGTTGCGGGATCAACTTCAAATAGTTTCAGAGTAGTGGGAAAAGCCAGATAAAATGGTGCGAAATCACTGACTAGTTAGTCTTAAACTGTGGGCTCCTTTTACTAAGCTGCGCTGGCGGTTTTAGCGCGTGCTAAACGCCAACATCACCATTGAGCTGGCGTTAGTTGTTGGCATGTAGTGCAGGGTTAGCGCGCGAAGCAGCACAGCGCGCGCTAAAAACGCTTAGCAAAAGGAGCCCTGTGAGTTTTGCAGACACTGTGGATCTCACAATATAAATCTTCTGCTTCAATCTGAGCAGAACCTTACAGAGGGAGATTTGGGGAATCTTTTACTAACACGTGCTGAAATTTGGCTTAGGGTGTTTAATGCGGGACTTTCCCCACACACTGACCCTGTATTTAAAGTACCAGTATTTTAAGGATTTTTCTGCAAATCCTGCACTTTTTTTTTTCATTAATGTGCAATACCTACATAAATATTAATACAGGAACACTTATCCCCAAATTCTATACAGTGGGCCTAAAGTTAGGCACCTACATTGGCGCCTAACTTAATTAACAGGCCAGATTGGCACTGATAATTGGCAATAAACACCTCATAACTGATGTAATCCAGGAATGGATAAGTCAAAATCAGTGAAAATTGAATGTGGAAAAAGCAGAGGTTTTGTTCATTAGTCATGAGAATTCATCAGTATGCCCTTTTGAGGTTTGGTTGGGCGGCGGCGCTGTCCCGATTCTACAGCCATGTCAGTATTTCGGGTGTTGTTAGATAAAGGCTGTGATTTCCCATGTGTTTTTCAAATTACGATGGCTGCGGAGGTTGAGAGATTATCTATCGAGTGGCAATTTCAGAACTGTCATTGCTTTGACGATCACTCCAATCTTTGATTATTCTAATTCTCTCTACTTGGGGCTACCCAAGTATGTGTTGCAGGCTATACGGCTAGCACAGAATGCTGCGGTGCATGTGATTGATCATATCACACAAATGCTCTTCCCTTGGAGTTAAGACAAGTCCCTACGTCGCTGCAGTTTAGAAAAAGTTTGAAAACCACTCTATATGAACGTTATTTTGTTCAGTGAGATTTATTGATGGGGGGAGAAGTTCTTGACTACCTTCATTTTTCAATGTTATAAAATCAGAGGGTTTTTTTGTATTTTATTTGTATTATTATGTTTTGTGTTTATTTGTATTTTATTATGTTTGTACAGTTGGTATCTGATTAGAATTGTTGGATATGCGGGCTATAAATATTTTATCCATATCTTTATTCATTTTAAAAACCAACATCTAGTGTAACATATTATCAAACAATGTACAAAATAGACAGCACTTAATTCCATCAAATGATATAATAAATACATATCCCTTCCCCCACCCACCCTTTTATACAGTATAAAGACAGTCAAAGAGTAATACAAATGACCAAGAAAAGCAGATTACAATCAAATAATAATAATTTAAAGGCATATTCCCCTCCCCCCCCCCTCCTGGATGTGTATAATCAAAGGGTTAAAACCAATAATCAATCTTTACAAAATTTTGTCAATGGGCCCAAACATCCTTACATTTCTTATAATGTCCCAATTGTATTGCTCTCATACGTTCAAATTTATAAGTTTGGCACAAGGCTATAAATATTTTAAATAAATAAATAACACAGGGTTTGAAAATTACCAGCCATATATATGTATACAATTATGTGCATCGCAACAGCATTGATGTTTCTTTGAAAATGGAGGGCACGGTATTTAAATTTGAAATATATGGATATTTACCATTGAACAATATCTGGTTATCAGCACTGAATATCCAGATGTGGTACTGATTTGTATAACGGCAATATTTAGCACCAATCATTATCTGGGTACAAATGTAGATAATAAACAGCTTTTTCTCAGTCTTTAAAGTAGTTTAACACTCCACTGTACTTGCCTCTATTTTAACTTGCCAGTGGCTTTATCAAGAAATTCTGGTGGAAAAACAAAATCATCATTCCCTTTACCCTTCAAGCAGGAGATTTGGGAGGAGAATAGGATTTCATAAAAAAATTTAAAGAGCACGCTGGATTGTAGTAGGAAACAAGCAAGAATGAAAAATGTCAAGCTAATCATATTATGCCTGGCTGGATCTGTAATGCTCTTTTTCACATTTTGGAATTCTACATCTCACTGGGAGCATTTCATTACAAAAGAGGCCTTACTATGCTTTAAAAAATTAATTATAACCCTCCCCACGAAATCTTCTATATCCAAACTGCTCAATAAGCTTCCTTCAGGCCCTCAGAGGTGCCACCAGATGCTCAATAATATCTCATAGCAACTGGCTTTACGCCCCCTATCGTCATCGGGTCATTAATTTTTAGAGATTTTTTTGTGCAATGCTATAGTTTGCTCGTATGTTCATTCAATAAATAGTTTGTAAAATTTGTTACACTTATCTTGGGTGGTTCAGCCAAGAGGGACAGAGTACTGCCAACATGTTTCACCCTATCCGGGTTTCCTCAGGGCACAATCCCTACAATAAAGCATAACTTAAATTAGATACTTCTAAAACCCATTACATCAATCACAAACAACTAATAGTGCAGCTTACCTCAAAATTGTGTAACTCTATACGACGTGGCCACCTGAATAATTGATCCAAGATGGCCGCGACGTGTACTGGAGCTCATTAAATATTCTACAACTCAGCTGGGGCTGATGTCATCCTATCAGCACGGCAAAACCGAAAACCCGAACCGGGCAGGGTTAAACACAGGTAAACACTCCTTACTATCAATCCTTTTGAAGCACTATAGGTCAGGGGACCCAGTGAAACCTCACCAGAGGGATTTCCACTCAAGCTCCAAATTAAGCCCTTTCGGTATAACAGAATCCAACAAGTAGATCCATCTTTGTTCAAGAAAATTGAGTTTAGCTTCCAAGTTTCCCTCCGCCTGCTGGCTGTCAATCGCATCTATAATACGCCATCTAATTTGGTCTGTGGTATGTTTCTTATCCTGCCAGTGAGGGACTAGAGGGGCTGTTAGCGTCCCAGTTGTTATCCGGGACTTATGTTCATTCAGTCTTAGGTGAACCGGCCGTCTAGTCCGTCCTACATAAACTAGGTGGCACAGACAGACGATTACATAGACCACCCAATTAGATTTGCATGTGGTATGGACTCTGGCCCGGATGGTACGTCTAGTGTGTGGATCCTGCCAATCACTCCCTGCCAGGGTTTTGTCACACCACTGGCAGTGGGAACACGGGGAATGGACCGCCTGATCAATGGTGGGATACCTTTTACGATTAAGCAGTTGCCCTATGGTGGTGCCCTTAGTATAAGCTATAAGAGGAAATTCCTCCAAACCCCTAAGGGCTCTAAGTATGGGCCAGTGGGCTCTGATGGATCCCCTGACCTATAGTGCTTCAAAAGGATTGATAGTAAGGAGTGTTTACCTGTGTTTAACCCTGCCCGGTTTGGGTTTTCGGTTTTGCTGTGCTGATAGGATGACATCAGCCCCAGCTGAGTTGTAGAATATTTAATGAGCTCCAGTACACGCCGCGGCCATCTTGGATCAATTATTCGGGTGGCCACGTCGTATAGAGTTACACAGTTTTGAGGTAAGCTGAACTATTAGTTGTTTGTGGTTGATGTAATGGGTTTTAGAAGTATCTAATTTAAGTTACATAGTAGATGACGGCAGATAAAGACCCGAATGGTCCATCCAGTCTGCCCAACCTGATTTAATTTAAATTTTTTTTTTTTTTTTTTTCTTCCTAGCTATAAAGTTATTCTTTATTGTAGGGATTGTGCCCTGAGGAAACCCGGATAGGGTGAAACATGTTGGCAGTACTCTGTCCCTCTTGGCTGAACCACCCAAGATAAGTGTAACAAATTTTACAAACTATTTATTGAATGAACATACGAGCAAACTATAGCATTGCACAAAAAAATCTCTAAAAATTAATGACCCGATGACGATAGGGGGCGTAAAGCCAGTTGCTATGAGATATTATTGAGCATCTGGTGGCACCTCTGAGGGCCTGAAGGAAGCTTATTGAGCAGTTTGGATATAGAAGATTTTGTGGGGAGGATTATAGTGAAACCCTCTCTTTAGGTTGTCATAGTACACATTCTTCTACAATTATACTTTAGTTATAAGCCTATATACTAATTTCATTAAAAAATTAATTGACACATATGGTAATCACAAGGCTAAGCAATATTGACAAAGTGTCCTTTTCAATAAAGATTATTTTCCCGAGGCACAAAGCAGAGTAACTATTATGGGCTAGATTTACTAAGCAAACCGATCGTGTACCGATCGGTTTGTGACCCCTTTGCGACCCAATTTTACTCCGGCCCAAATCAGATCCGCTCATGCAAATGAGGAGAACGGCATGCAAAGTATACAGGGATGCGATTCTCAAAACAAATTTTGCGATCGAACTGGGCTGGCCGATCAACCCAAGAAGCGACTGCTGGGGACCAGTCGCAAATGTCCTTTCCGATTCTCCAGCTCCATTGCCGCCCTGCTCTCTGCCCTGTTCTCTGCACGCCCTGCTCTCTGCTGCCCCGAATCTCTCCTGCCTGCCGCCCCGAATTGCTGCCCTGCTTTCTCCCGAATCACCACCCTGCTCTGCCTCGAATCTCTCCTGCCTGCTGCTTCGAATCACCACCCTGCTCTCTCCCAAATCGCCGCCCTACTCTTCCCCAAATCTCTCCTGCCTGCCACCCTGAATCTCTCCTGCTCTTCCCCGCACTGCGAGCCCGTGGTTTTAACCTGCAGGTTTAAAGCAGGTTAAAACCACGGGCTTGCTGGGCTACAAAAAGTAAAGTAAAAGTTTTTGTTAAAAGTCGCAGTTCAGATGGGTCTTAGATGCATGCGTAGACCATCTACAGATGGTCTGCGCATGCATCGTGATCGCACACTAGCGATCCATGTCGGCAGATGGGGGTGTTCCTCTGATCGCCTTCATTTGAATATTGCCAGTTTGTGAATCCATCGGACCTGCTCGGATCAGACACAGATCGGTCACAATCGGGCAAGTTAGTGAATCTAGCCCTGTGTTTGTCTACTTATACATATAGAAATTGTTAGCATTTGTTTCTACATTCTACACAGTGATAAAAAAAAATTAAAATCTGTGAATAAGGCCTCCTAATACATTTAGAAATACATTTAGAAAATAAATAAATATCAAGAGAAAGGAATTTAGCTGAAAACTTTGCACACAGACTAGAAACTATAGATAGTATTTTCTACACCCCACATAATTAAGCTGTGGAATCTGCTGCAGGAGGACCTGATTAAGGTGACTAACATTGCACTGTTTATAAGAGATTTGGAAAGTTCCTGGAGTTAAAATCCATTAAAAAAAATTATCCAGGTAGACTTGGGAAAGCCATTGCTTATTCTTGGAAATGAGTTATGAAAAAGTTGATCTCCTTTCTGGGAGTGACCGCTCTCTTTTGGGAAAGAATCTTGGGGATCTGAATGGAGTAGTCCAAGACTAATGGACGTTATGTTATCCTGGTAGGGGAGCTCTGTAATGTTTATGCTCCTAATGTGTATTCACACCATTCTTTTCTGACATAGTGGCAAGGTTGGCTACTTTGCCTGACTACACGCCTTTGGTGGTGGGAGATTTCAAAAATGTTATCTCTTCCACTATAGATTGCAAACTGGCTCGCCCCATAAAGCAGGGGGGGGGGGGCAACAGATTGGAAGTTAATTTTCTTATGGCTACCTTACACATCATGGACATATGGTGAATGCACCACTATCTATTTCACTTTCAACTCCGGGGTACATGATAGTTATTCTCAGATAGATTACATTTTGATTCCTGAAAAGGATACGGGACTGGTGGATACAGGGATACGGGGCAAAAAAAGCCCTAATACCAATCCTAACAAGATTTAACAAGATTCTGAGAAGAATTAGAAACCAGTGACCATGATGAAAAACATCCCTTTTCTCTCTAACTGGCTATTGACAAGTGAGAAGATTCTAGCACCTTACAGAAAGCAAACTAAGATCACCAGAACCAGGCTTTTAGAATGACTGCGTAAGTTCTCGCGGGACTCGCAAGAACTGACTGCAGCCATTTTGAAAGCAGGGCGGGCTCAGGCAGCAGCGCAGACAGCACGCTCCTGCCGGCCCATACACAGCTGGACCACCAGGCTTAAGGGGCACTTAAAAAGGTCCTGCGGGGTGTGGGGTGTTTTAAAAGGAAGGGCATGCAGGCGTGCCGTGTTTTAAAAAGTAGTACCGTCAGCATCAGGGGGGAGGGGGAAAGAAAAAATTGTTAGTCGGCTGGGACAGATCCATCTTGTCCCAGCCTACCACTAGACCACCAGAGGTGAGGGGGATGGTAGGTTACAGGTCAGGGAAGGGGGGATAGGGTACAGAGCCTGGAAGGGAAAGGGGGACAGGGTACAGAGCCTGGCAAGGAGTGTGGGGTTGGGTTCAAAGCCTGGCAGGGAGTGAGGGAGGCCGGGTGCACAATTTGGTTCAGAATGTTTTTTTTTTCTTGTTTTCCTCCTCTAAATCTGGAGCGAAAAATATAGTAAATTACATTTTCACCAGTATGCTCATTTTATATAGAATAAATACCTACAGAAAAAGCAGGTACAATCTCTAGTAATATTCAAATCTTGGATAAAAGTCCACTGATGTCTGGCCAAGTTCTGTTTTTTTGTCTCTTTGGCTGTGATTGTAATGTGGAATGCTGTTTTTGTTTGTACTTTGTTTCAAGTTGACTTAAATAAAGTTTACAAAAAAAAATCTACTTTTTCAAGATTGCTTTTAATTATTAACTCCCGTTCGCTTGTAAAGTACCCGTACCTGTTTTATCACACCCTCTCTGAGAAACTTCCAACCCCCTACTTTTCTTGTTAGTCTGCTTGATTACCAATTATAAACTCTACTGAGCAGAGCATGTCTCTTGAATGTTTAATGTACTGTGCTGTGTACATCTTGTAGCACTACAGAAATGATAAGTACATAGTAATAGAAACATAGAAACATGATGGCAGATAAAGGCCAAATGGCCCATCCAGTCTGCCCATCCACAATAACCATTATCTCTTTCTCTCACCGAGAGATCCCACGAGCCTATCCCAGGCCCTCTTGAATTCAGACACAGTCTCTGTTTCCACCACCTCTTCCGGGAGACTCTTCCGCACATCTACCACCCTTTCTGTTAAAAAGTATTTCCTTAGATTACTCCTGAGCCTATCACCTCTTAACTTCATCCTATGCCCTCTCATTCCAGAGCTTCCTTTCAAATTAGACTCTGACTCATGTGCAATTACATTATGTAGGTATTTAAACATCTCTATCATATCTCTCCTCTCCTGCCTTTCCTCCAAAGTATACAGATTCAGATCTTTAATGCTGATCCTCTACACAACCTCTCTCTTAGTACTGTAGTAAATCTCTGTGGCTATTTCTTCTGTGGCAGTTCTCAAAGTAAGCATGTACTTTCCTTTTGAAAGCTGGTGTAAATCCTACAGGTAAAAGTTCCCAAGGGATTTTACATTTCTTCAGGCAGATTTTAAAATTGTTATTAACACATATTCTAGCTACAGTACAAGAGGTTAAAGAAAGGATATGTGACCCTGCACCTCTCTCTCTCTGCTTGAATTCAGAACAAAATTTAAACCCTGGTTCTAATTCAGCAAAGGTCTCTGAATGTACAATAGTTCAGGACTTCCAGATATGTACAACAGTCTTACTGAACTCTGATGCTTTTACAAGAGCAGCCCACAAGAGGGTGCCCAAAACCCATCTGATTTTGGCTCCTACAAGACAAGCTCAGATAAAGAGAGAGGTGAACATATAAGGAATGGAAAATGAATGCTGCCTAAAAATTTGAGAAGATCTTATGAATTTTTATGAACACTAAACTTATCACACTCTAGATGGCTGCCTAGGGCATACCAGGATATCTGTAGCACCACTCAGCGGTACAGAGGATTGGGTAACCAGAATCAGTAGCGAGAGCTGATAAAACATGTACAGACAGAAGGGTAAAGCAGGACTTTACCACTGAGGCTTTTATTTGTCCACTACTCAGTTGTAGCAAAGCTTATATCACCAATGTACACTACAAGATTACCAGTGCTCCCTTAAATTTAAGATTAAAACAGGGACAGAAACTGTATGAAGCCCTCTTATTTGGCACACCAACCCTGCAGGAAAGTCAGGACTGGAGTCCCACCGGAGCTGGGTTTTGGGTTTAAACTCAGTTCACTCCAATAGCACAGTTCATGCCAAATTAGCTGGCTCCCCCAAATTCCCCATTCAAGTTCATTAATCCTACGCCAGTTCCCAAGACTAAGCTATAGTCCAGCACAGTCATTTCACCTTCAGAAGAACACAGGGGAAGATTCTCAAAACCTAACGTGCCTTTAACGTGGTCACTAAACCTGCTCCAGCCGGTTTAGCGGGGCAGTATTTTACTGGTCCATTATCAGAATGGCTCACCTTGGTCTCTTCCGAGCAACCTAGCTGTCTCCGACTCTGCCATGCAAATGTAGTACAACAAGGGCATTAATATTAAAATGAGCACTCTAGTCAATTCTCTGTCATCGCCGAGTTATTCCCTAACCTTATTGAAGCACATTTGCAGGCAAATATTTCCAGGCAGGGTCTGAGCTGTCGTAGCCTTACTTTCTGATTAGTGCCTGAGCAGTGATTGGCTGACAGGAGGGAGTGGGCATCCCTCTTGCCGGGAATGTTGCAGGGGAAGCCAGCAGAAAGGAGTGGGCATTCCTCCTGCCGGGGTTGTTGCGGGGAGGGAGGGTTCCGTCAGGATGGATTGGGCATCCCTCCTGCCAAGGATTGTTTTGGGTGGTGCCAGCAGGAGGAAGTGGACATCCCTCCTGCCAGCCAACTTGCGGTAGAGTTCTAGGGTTCCCTGCCATGGCTGCACAGCTGATCATGACAGGGGAATTCCCCCCTCCCCATCAGCTGAGCGACAGGGACTCCCCAAAGCTGCGATTCTGAAACCAGCAGCCTTGAAGGCAATCCAACTTGGGTGCTGGTTACAGAATCATAGCTTTGGGGAGTTCCTGCCGTTCAGCTGATGGGGTGGAGAGGAATTCCCCTGCCGCGATTGGCTGCCACGGTCTAGTGGCAAAGATAGCTGACTGAAATGTAGGCCAGGGTTTTTCAGGCCTACATTTCAGCCGTCTATTTTGGAGTGAATTGCAGCTTTAGCCCGCCTAACGCCACTTCTGGTGTTGGCCACGCCCACGTTAGTGTTCCATGCCTACCTAACCGCGATTCCAGCGGCCATTTCAGCCGTCTTTTATTTATGTGTTGGTAGATGCCGGTAGGTGCCATTTCTGACTGCATTTTTCAATTACATAGGCATTGGCAGGGCGCCTACCGACACCTAAGTTTAGGCTCTGGTTATAGAATTTCTCCCTTAGTGCCCCAGGCCGTGGTAGAAACCTCTACCGTGGCTTAGTAAAAGAGGGCCTTAATTAGTAAATTGAAAAAAAATTAAATTTAATTGGGAGATAGGCACCTATCTTCTTAGGCATGATTCTACAAAAGATAGGCACCCATCGCATGGCGCCTAGCACAAAAGTAGCGTGTTTAGGGGTGGAAAAAGATTTATGTGCCTCTAGGCTCCTGTAATGTAGGCTACATTACAGGCGCATAAGTTTTAAGATAAGACAGGCACTACTAAGTTCAATTCTGTAATAGGCCTATCATAGTAAATCTGTGGGGAGCAATTCTACAACTGGATGCCTCCATTTAGATGCCAGATGCCAAGCAGTGGGATCCTATTCTATAATGGCATATGGGCACCCAGGTACTATTATAGAATGGTATCAGCAGCCTAAAATTTAGGTGCCCACAGCTGCATATGTGCAGGAGTCTAAATGTGGCAGGAACATACATATCGTACTATATTCTGTAAGTTATGCGCAAAAGAGGGAGCTCTGCTCATGCTCTGTCTGTGTGTATGCTCCTTTGGAAACATACACAATATAATTTTTTATTTGCAAAATACAGTAGTACTTTTGCAGGTATGTGTACCATACATGCTACTATTCTAAAAAAATTTGTGCACAAGGGGTGCATACATGAGGGTACCTAAAATTACAGAATTGTCCTTTACATGTATAATCTGATTGTTTTGAATCCCCGAAACACATCCTCGAAACACCCCCAACCCTCCCCCCTACCTACCCTGAGGTACCCACAAAGCGAAGTAACCATGTAAAGAGACCTTAGGGATGTGTGAGTTATGTGTCGCTGTGTGAGTTGTGGTGGATGGTCTGTCTGTGTATGAGAGTGCTGGGTGTGGGTGCTGTTGGCATGTTTGTGAGAGTTTAATTCAAATGGTGGCTGGGAGCCGGGATTGCTTCTCCTGTTGGCATTGTTTCTCTGCTGTCCCTGTGCTATATTGTCGGCCATGGGCCCAGATCAGACTCGTGAGGGGGCTTGCTATTGGGGACTTGTTGCTTCTGATATTACTTGCCTTTGCTGTACATGATTGTCTCGGTGTTTTTCCTTGCCTTTTTATATGATTCCTGTGCCCCTTCCCACTTTAATAAACATATGTTTAAAAATAAATAAATAAATAAAGTTTGCAAAATAAGATGTAAATTAAAAGTGGTCATTAGAAACTTCTTGGCAGGATATAAGAAAAATTGAGTTTCAGTAGACCAAATTTGGAATGTTGTTGTCCCTATTACTTTAGAACAGGGGTCTCAAAGTCCCTCCTTGAGGGCTGCAATCCAGTCGGGTTTTCAGGATTTCTCCAATGAATATGCATGAGATCTATGTGCATGCATTGCTTTCAATGCATATTCATTGGGGAAATCCTGAAAACCTGACTGGATAGCGGCCCTCAAGGAGGGACTTTGAGATCCCTGCTTTAGAACAATTGTGAAAAGTGATTTATAAATTTGGAAAGGATAATTGTAATGTGGGACCCATGCCCAGCATTTGTACTTAAGCATTTACCACTATGTTTAATTTGACTTCTATCATTAGCAAATTTAATTCCAGATAAGGGTTATTTTCCAAACGCTCTTAAATTAATTACGATTACTCCTATGTTAAAAGATTGTAAAAAAGGAATCTACTTTATGTTCTAATTATTATCCTACTACAAGTATTCCCTTCTTAATTAAGCTGGTTGAATCTGTGGTAACTTCTCAAGTTCAGAAATACCTTTGCATATTTAATATTTTCTACCCAATGCAGTTTGGATTTTGTGGTTAATACAGTACCGAGACTTGTCTATTAATATTGGTCTCATAAGTTAAACAACTGTTGGATAAAGGAAACAGCATTATTAATGCAATTAGACCTGGCATCTGCATTTGATGTAATTGGCAATGAAATTTTATTGAACAGATTGGAGAATATTGGAATTATGGGAACATTTTGGCACTCGTTTAGCTCATTTTTAAGTTGGTCCTATAGAGTTCAGAGAAATTATATTTCTGTAGGCAATTTTAACACTGATTTCTGGCTTTCCCCACACACACTTTCCCCTATTTTATTTAATGTATTTCTTAGTTTGTTAGTGAGAGAGATTCATTCCATAGGTTTTTCTTATTTCATCTCTGGAGATGATTTTCAGATTGTTATTCCTGTATTATCTGCAATAGCTGAAGCATGTTATTTTTCAACGGATGGCCACTCATGCTCTGATACTGAACATAGAGAAAATAGTATTATTATATATTGGTGATATGAGAATTCAAGTTGTTGAAGTTGAACCAGTTATAAATAGGATGACTACCGTATTTTCACGCATATAACGCGCGCGTTATACACGATTTTACAAACCGTGCATAACCTTGCGCGTTATACGCGTGAGCGTGCTATATAAAATTTTTTTTACATAGTTCCCACCCCGCCCGACGCCCGATTCATCATCCGGAAGGACCGCTCGCACCCCCACCGCTCGCACTCCCACCCGAAGAACTGCTCGCACCCCCACAGCCTCCCCACCCTCCCCCATGGAGAAGCTGTCTACCTTGTTTCCGGATGCCAGTGAGCCCAGCTGCTTCCTCTGCCGGCGGTCCCACCCCTTCTCTGAGCCCTGCGCTACGCTGCTTCCTCTTCCGGCGGTCCCGCCCTTTCTCTGATGTCAGAGAAAGGGCGGGACCGCCGGAAGAGGAAGCAGCGTAGCGCAGGGCTCAGAGAAGGGGCGGGACCGCCAGCAGAGGAAGCAGCTGGGCTCACTGGCATCCGGAAACAAGGTAGATAGCTTCTCCATGGTGGAGGGGGGGAGGCTGTGGGGGTGCGAGCGGTTCTTCGGGTGGGAGTGCGAGCGGTCCATCGGGGCGGCATGCGCAGTATATAAAAATTTCTTTACATAAATTTGTGTTTCCCGCGCGCTATACCCGTGTGCGCGTTTTACACGGGTGCGCGTTATCTACGTGAAAATACGGTATTCCTTTGACTACTTCAGTTCATCTTGGTGTAATTCTTGATCCTAACCTACAGTAAATATGAATCTTCAGATTGCTCAAGTAGTCTGGAGTGTTTACGGTAAACATCAGTTGCTTCACAAAATCAGATAATTTTCTCCTAATTTTGATCTCCACAGAATTGTGCAGGCGATTATTCTCGTACATTTAGGGCTCCTTTTACTAAAGTGCGTTAGGGCCTTAATGCGCGGAATAGCGCATGCTAAATTGCCACGTGCGCTAGACCTTAACGCCAGCACTGAGCTGGCGTTATTCTAGAAGCGTACCATGAGGTAATTTCGTGCCTTTAAAGGAACCCTTAAATTATTGTAATATCTTATATCTGGAGTTACCAAAGATATCTGTATTGAGATTTCAATTCCTTCAAAATGTTACTGCAAAGCTTATTTTGTAGAAATCTAAATTTGATCAAATTTCCCCTTTACTGCAACAATTACACTGGCTCCCTGTTGTGGCCAGAATTGATTTTAAGACCCTTATGTTTATCAAATAAAATAGTCTTTAGCTTGATCCCAACTTACCTTGTTTCTTATCTTAATATAAAACTTAATTTGTGTATATTATGAGACCTGCATTTGAATAGATTGGAACTTCCTGCTAATTCAACTAAATTACTATGTACATGTAATAGATTGTTACCAAATCAATGCCATCACTTCAGATGAAGTGACAGGCATGCATATGTGCCTCGTGCATATTCATTAGGGAAATCTTGAAAACCAACTGGCTGGGGGTCCCCCAGGACAGGTTTAAGAGCCACGGATCTAGACAATCAGATTTTCTGGATACTCACAATAGATAAGTGAAAGATAGATTTACATATAATGGAGGCAATGCATGCATATTTTTTTATTGTAGATATCTTCAAAACCTGACTGCTTTGGTATATCCCAAGGACTGGGTTAAGAAACCATGACTTAATCTGAAATTATTTCATTTATGTAAGAACCCAAAGGACCTGAAAAGTAAATTTTAGCATTGTTAAATATTGTTTTCCCTCGGTTTCAGCTTAGTGCTTCTATAGAATGCATCGTTGCTCTTATAACCACAGTCAAATTGTATTCAGCAATATTAAAGTTAGCATAAAAGTCAATAGAGTGGTAAGGTTCAACTGGTGTGCGTCCTTTCTGTTTTTACAGAATTCACTTTTAATTAAGCCTTACAAAAGACTTAAAACAAAATATACATTGAAATTAGATTATGCAGAACATAAACTTTTTAATAGTAGAAACTATGCACATTCAACATTTCTACAGGTATAATAAAAATGCTAATATATGTTAATGTTTAGTCTGTGGTTAATGTTTTGTCTTGTTAATTTCCCTTGGGCTTTTATTACAGATTTAAATCTGCCACACTACTCCACTGATTACACTGCCTTCCACACAGGGAACCGTGCTCCCTCAAATGAATACTGATTAAAGGAAGTAAATAAACATTTAGGTTTGGTGTTCTTAGTGCATGCTAACTTTCTATCTAATATACTTTTTTGCCACTAGATTAAGAACATAAGAATAGCCTTACTGGGTCAGACCAATTGTCCATCAAAACCAGTAACCCGTTCTTACGGTGGCCAATCCAGGTCACTAGTACCTGACAAAACCCAAGGTGTAGCAATATTCCATGCTACCAATCCAGGGCAAGTAGTGGCTTCCCCCATGTCTTTCTCAATAACAGACTGTGGACTTTCCCTCCAGGAACTTGTCCAAACCTTTCTTAAAACCAGCTACTCTATCTGCTCTTGCCACAACCTCTGGCAACGCGTTAAAGGGATGGGCAAGGGAAGGGAGCAAGATATGGTGGGGGGAGAGAAGAGAGAGAGATAAAAAGAAGATAGTAGAGAAGAGGGAAAAGAAAAGGTATGGGACAGGAAGGGTAGAGGTTGGGGATCAAAAGAGAAGGAGATGACATAAGATTGATAAGGAGAAGGCCATATACAGCAGAAGGGAATGGAAAGAAACAGGTGGGATTCCAAAGGGTTCAGTTTTTTCACTGTTTGATATCTTTTAAGTCCAACTGGCTCCTTCTTTGCAAATTGGAGAGCTTGGTATGGTATATGTGCAGATGTTATCAAGCTGGCAAAAATACAGTATAAGGAGGTAGGAATAAGGTTCCTAAACTACTTGAAAATCATTTTCTAGATGTGAGGAACTGATTTCAGAAAATAAACTAGTTCTAAATCCCACCAAAACAAAGGTTCTCATGGTGGTAGTAAGAATTATCCACCCAACGAAGGTCATAGATTAATTAAAATTGTGGGACTTATCTTGGATTCCTAATATTATTTGAAAGTCATACAGCATCATTAGCCCAAACTGACTTTCCCGCCAAAATTCAAATTGGTGTTCTGCCCTTTTCCCAATCAGGTCAGTGAACCCACTATTTCCAAAGTCATACTGCAGACTTCAGAGCATACCCTGAAGAAAGCCACAGCATGTTGGTTGAAACATTGGTTTCTACCAAGCAAAATGCCAGCTGCAGAAACCCTGAGAGAACAGAGATCATCTTCTTGAATTTTCCAGTTCAATTTATCTCTACACATTTGTACCTTTAATATGTGGTCATTTATTCTGCATTTGATAAGGCTTTATCCACATTTTGCATGTATGACCAAGTTGAGGTAGGATGTAATTTCTGTGTAGGGATTTGTAGTAGCCCAACCTGTTCTTTTTTATTTATTTACTAGCTGATGCCCCGGCGTTGCACGGGTATTTAATTATAGCAATAACACAATAAATGGATTCAAATAAAGATACTTTATAGTGGTGAATGAAATTATTTTTTTACAGCTTTATAAAAAGTACAATATTCAAATTATAATGTGAAATATTTGACAAAATGAATACAATACAACTAACACAAAACTTGATTATAAACAACATTTTTAGTTTCACCTCCAGGAGCAAAAACATATAAATTCTTGGGTGAACCCACCCTTGAGCAAGCAACATAGAGTTGTCCATGGGAAAAACAGGGGGATCTTAAATCCACTCCACAGTATGTAATAGTCTGTCCCTGTGATTTGTTGATTGTGATAGAGAATGCAAGTCTCACTGGAATTTGCAATCTCTTAAACTGAAAAGGAAGATCTGTTGGAATAAGTGGCATCCAAAAGTTTCAGTATTGATTTAAACAACTCAATATGTGGAAACTCAGGTTGAAAAGAAACTCCATGCAGTTTTTTCCCGGTTCAGAATGGAACCTGTGTTCCTAGTTCAGCATATGTGAGTACTCATGTAATGTAATAACATTATGAACTGGGGTGCATGAAGGAAACAGTTACAAACACAGTTAGAACATACAAACTCTATATGTATGGTGTCCGTGGTAGAATAGAAACGATGTCCCTAGTGGTTATAGTGTCATAGAAAGTGTTTTATAGTTGGAATTACTGTGAGAATGGCAGCTTTTTACATTTTTTCCATTGACATGAATGGGTGAAATCTGATTTTCTGTTTGTAGCTCCGCCCACGTGTGCAGGTGGGCCGCGAGACCCCCAGAACATATCACCCCAGGTAGTGAGGGATCTGCATACCAAGTTTTGTTCAAATCGGTCAAGCCGTTTTTGAATTACTGTGAGAAAGTCAGCTTTTTACATTTTTTCCATTGACATGAATGGGTGAAATCTGATTTTCTGTTTGTAGCTCCGCCCACGTGTGCAGGTGGGCCGCAAGACCCCCAGAACATATCACCCCAGGTAGTGAGGGATCTGCATACCAAGTTTCGTTCAAATCGGTCAAGCCGTTTTTGAATTACTGTGAGAATGGCAGCTTTTTACATTTTTTCCATTGACATGAATGGGTGAAATCTGATTTTCTGTATTTGCCTGTTATATCATGTACTTGTATGTTGTGGTAATTTTAAAAGAAGCCTTTTACATGTATTTCAAACCATATATGCACAGAAAAACCCTTTATAAAATTACCTCTAAGGTGGTAATTCTATAAGTGGGTGCCTGTTAGGAGCTATTCCATATAAGCACATACATGTGTACTTTCCTTTATAGAATTCTAGCAAAACTAGGCACCTATAAGTTAGAGCTGGCATAAGCATGTGCTATTAAGGGGGGAAGTTATCAGCATGGGCTACTGTTAAGAAGAGATTACATCTTACCTGATCATTTTCTTTTCTTTAGTCAGCGGCACTATTCTGAACTAACAAGTGTTATCCCTTCCTGCCAGCAGGTGGAGGTAGAGAAAACTGAATTCCACAGGTGATATCACCAGCATAAACTACAGTGCTCCCTAGAACAATTCAGTATGCATCTGCCCAAGCAGCAGAATTTCCTTTTGTAAGGCACCGAAAAAATCCAAAAAGAAGTGGGGGTGATCAAACTAATAAACCAGGAGAACAGGATCACAGTTTATTAAAAGCTCAACCAGAGACTGTGACTTGGGAGTGACTATTAGGCTTGACCACATTGTGCAACTGCATCCAGTAGAGCAGGGAGCTAGTTCAGGGACAAGAGTACCATCAGTACGACCTGCTGAAGGTAGAGAAAAATACTGGCTTATTCCAGGGAACACTGTAGCTCAGCCCTGCACAACAAACAGCTCTCACTGCGGCCGCCCTGGTGTTTTTAATTTTAAATCTTCAGGCAGCTACTGCATCAATGAAGAAGCCTGACCTGGAGCACTTCATTCTACTTCCGGGGCAGGCCTGTGCTGCACAGTGGCTGCCTGAAGACTCCTGCTACCATTGTGTATGCCGGGTCTCCTGCCTTCCTTGTCTTCTCTCCCCACTCCCAGACCAGCAGCAGCAGCTCAGTGTGCTTTTAACTTCGCCACATAGCTGTCACTAGCATTAGTTTAGACGCAGTTCCATCAGGCAGCCTCGGGGTCTTTGCAAGACCAGCCCACTTCAATGATGTGAGGCAGGCCAGCCTAGCAAAGGCCCCCAAGGCTGCCTGATGAAACCGCATCTAAACTAATGCTAGTGGCAGTTGTGTGGCGAAGTTAAAAGCATACAGTGAGCTGCCGCTAGGCTAGAGAGAGGAGAGGTATTGCTGGACAGGGGAGGAGGAAAAGAAGGAGAGTTACTGCTGAACATGGGGAGGAGGGAAGGGGGAAGGGAGAAGGGGTACTGCTGGACAGGGGGGAGGGACAGGGAAGGGAGAAGAGGTGCTGCTGGCCTGGAAAAAGGGGAGGGAAGGTGCTACACACTAGATAGGAAGGTGAGATGATGCATGGGGAGAGAGCATGTTGGATTGGGGGTGGGTGGGAAGGAGGGATGCCACTCAAGGGAAGAGGCAAGAACAGAGAGAGAAAGCATGCAGGAGGCATAAAGGGTTGGACTCATGGAGAGGGTGAGATGAATGGGGAGGATAGAAAGGAAGGAAGGGAAAATGTCACACGGAGGAAGGGGGAGAGGGCAGAGAGTGAAAAGTTGGCCTCATGGAGGAGAAGAGAGAGAGAGATGTTGGTTAGGGGAGGGAAGGATGATCAGAGGAGAAGCATGCAGGAGGAAGAGAGAAAGAAATGATGGACTGGTGGAAAGGAGGGAGAAATTTTGGACTGGGAGGGAGACCAGAAAGGAGGAAGGGAAGCGAGATGGACTGCAGGGGGCAGAAAGGAGGGAGAGAGAAATTTTATACTGGGGGAGGGGGGGAGGAGAGATGACTAAAGGAAGGGAGAGATACCAGATCAGGGTATGGAAGATAAAGAGGGGAGTCTGGGAGCACTATAGAAATAATAATAGTAGTGGTAGTAGAGAGAGATGCCAGATTATGGGAAGGAGAGGAGAGAAATGCCAGACTGGGAAGGGGGGAACAGAAGAAGAGAGATATCAGACCACTAGGAGGAGGGAAGGAAGGAAAGAGATGTCAGACCACTGGGAGGAGGGAGGGAAGGAAAGAGATGTTGGACTACTGGGGGGGAACGAGGGAAGGAGATGTCAGACCATGGAAATGGGGAGGGAAGGAGAGAAAGATAGGAAGGGAAGGGAAGGCATGGGAAAGTAGATTTTGAGAAGACTTGAAAAATTGAATGTTAAGTTAATGCAAAAGATGGAGGCAGGGCAGAAAGTGAAGAAGGAGAGAAAAACAGTCAATGGATAAGAAGGCACTGGAAACATAGTTAAAAGCACAGAAAAATAAAGTCATCAGACAACAAAGGTAGGGAAAATGATTTTATTTTCAATATAGTGATTGAAATGTGTCAGTTTTGAGAATTTATATCTGCTGTGTGTATTGTGTGTATATGAAAAATGAAAGCAAAAAATTATATTACAATTAGGAAAGGGAGAAGGATCTGGGGTAGAGCTTGGGTGGGTTTAGGGCGGAGCTTGGGAGGTCTGTGGTTGGAGGTACTTAGCTTGAAGTAGTTGAGAAACACGGCTGTAGGCAATCAGCCGGCGCCAATACCTCTCCTTCTCTCCCGCCATCTTCCCTGCTGGCACCCCCTACTGGTGTCTCAGGGCCCATCTGGAAGGCCTCTGCGCATGCACGGATGTCAAAGTGATGATGTCACGCTTGCATATGATGTCATCACAGCAACATCCGCGCACTTCCGGGTACCTCGAGCCATGGCCACTACCTGTGGCCCTTGCTACATTTTCTGACTTCGCTGCGGCCCTGGATCATTTTTGAGTTATGCAGGCCTGCTGTAGCTTATGCTGGTGATTTCACCAGAATTCAGTTTTTTCTACTGCCACCTGCTGATAGGAAGAGAAAATCCATTGGTTCAGAACAATGGAGCTGATGCTAAGAAAGACTGGTTATTTTACAATACATACTATTTTAGTGCAGAGTCCCATTTTAAGATACCTTGTGATAAAATAGCACAACTTGTGATAAAATAACCTGTCTTAATGGTAGCTCACACTGATAATGTGAGTACTGTCTATGCTGTGCTCCACCTATGCATATGCCTACCTATCACATATGCCGTACTTATAAAACAATGCTTTGGCAGAATTTGCCATTTAGGTTTATATGTACACACATACACATGTATACAGTATGTCATTCTTGTAAATACATAATTAGTGCATAACTATTAGCATGTTCTTCAAAAAATTATCTTCCACATGATCAAGGAGCGCAGAAGTGAAAATACAGAAGTTCTCACTTTTATTCAGTCATATTACCATGCTCTGTACACAAATGCTTAAGGGGCTCATTTTCAAAGCACTTAGACACACAAAGTACCATAGGTTAAGTGCTTTGAGAATGAACCCCTAAATATAATAAATATTTCCAATGTGCAGTGTGAGTCCAGATATAGATATAGACCTCATAGTCTATGTCTAGGGCGCTAAATTTTGAATTGCCCCAGGTACATTAGATAGATTGTGAGCCTGCAGAGCTGCAGACTGGGAAAAATGGTTGAGTAACCATTCTGAGCTCCCATAGGAGAATGGTATAAACCCCTCCTCCCCCCACCCCAATATACTGGTTGAAAAGAAGCCTGATCCTACTGCAAGCTATCTGCAAGTACAGCTTCAAAGATGTGGTACTGTAGTTTCCTTCTGCCTCTCTAATCGTTAGGATTTCTGGCCTCCTTAACCCCCCCTTTCCACCCCCCCAACTCTTAACTACCAATTTCTAGGATCTGTTGTCTGGTCTTGCCTTTGGGCATTAAAAACTTAAATCTGGCCCAAGCAAAGAATATAATGCTACAAGTATATGTTTTTATTTTATGATCCCATTCCCTACCAAATGCCACAGGAGATCTGATATATAAGAGTAATTTTTATAATCTATGGGAAACTTCCAGGCTTAGATTGATGTACTTCTTAGTCTCAGGTCTGCAAGCAGATTCTGAAAGGAAAACTCTGTAGATTTTCCCTTTCAAAATGTGGCACAGGACCAGGCCAAAGGTCCTTTAGCAGCAGATGCACAGTCTATGCCAAAAATCACAAACAAGGATTTCAAAACGTGTTGTCTGATGGTTCTGCTTTTACCGCACCCTTGGTCTCGCCTGTTTGCAGCATGGATAAAAGCATCTGCTTTGTTTCACAGTGTGGGACTTCCATGAGAATGCTATTTCCAGCCCCTGAAAGCTGGAGTGATGCTGCAAAAATCTATGCAATGGTCAATGAATACGGACAGTGACCTTAAAAGCCAGTAGCACATAAAGGAAGTTGGTCTGCTATAACTTGGCAAAATGTTGCATTTTCCTTCATTACCCATTTGCTTCATCTTGCAGAATAAACTCAAGAGAATTTAATTTGTTTCTCACTACACTAATTATACTACTCATGTAGAAATCATCAGTTTAATGGCACGCGTCATATGTGTATACAGGAGAACCAGTACAGAGTCAGATGTACTTGGCCATTAATAGAGCCATAACTCTATGCTGTGTGAGGCAGTGGGGACTCTACAGGATAGGTTGCCTTTATAAAATAGGTGTAACATATGACCAGCAAGTTGAAAAATAATCATTAAAAAGTATTTTTATCATGCAGTGCATAATGAAGCTGGGGAACCTATTGCCCAAGGACTGAATAAGTTCCTAGAGGAAAATTCATTAGAAAAATTAGCCAAGGAGGCTTGTGAGATTCATTGTTCATCTTTGAACATTAACAACTGGAAATAGATTTTGGGAAGAAACCTTTTACATATGTAGGATCTGCTGGATTTTCCTATGTTCTTGTGTACGTAACAGTGAGTTCTGTCTTAAGAAGAGGGAAATAAAAACCCAATACCAAAACCAAGACATATCAGCTTCTACTACTCAATAATCAGCAAAAGACTGATCACTTGTATGGAAGCTGTTCAAAAAAACACTAGAAAAATGGGATACAAAATATTTACTTAAGTGGTGCATTACATGCTGGCAACTCTAGCTTTGTTAGTGGAGTGTGTTGGAAATATGGGAAATAGAAAGGGACTTGGACTTGTATACCACCTTTTTGTAGTTATACAACCACACTCAAAGTGGTTTATATACAGGCAGGGCAGGATTAATTTGTCGAGGGCCTCTAGGCACACAAGTACACTGGGCCCCCTGCCCTGCCCCACCCCACCATGCGCCCAGGCAGAAACAGGAAGCTGTGTCAGAGGGAAGCTTTGAGCAAGCAGCACCGCTTACACAATTACAGTTCCTGTTGCCTTTCTTACCCGCGTTGCTTGCTTATCTTACTTTCCATCAATGGGGGGGGGGGGCTGCATTGCTGATCGGGGTGGGGCCTGCTTTACCGATTGATGCTGGAGGGGCCCATCGCCGTTTGGAAAAAACAATGTTGATGCCCTCCTTCATCGGGCTCCCCTGACCATTTCGGGCCCTAGGCACATGCCTACTTGGCCTATTGGTTAATCCTGCCCTGCATACAGGTACTCAAGCATTTGTCCTCTCTGTCCCGGTGGGCTCACAATCTATCTGATGTACCTGGAGCAGTAGAGGATTAAGTGACTTGCCCAGGGTTACAAGGATCAGTGCAGAGTTTGAATCCACAACCTCAGGGTGCTGAGGCTGTAGCTCTAACCCAGGGGTAGGGAACTCCGGTCCTCGAGAGCCGTATTCCAGTCGGGTTTTCAGGATTTCCACAATGAATATGCATTGAAAGCAGTGCATGCAAATAGATCTCATGCATATTCATTGGGGAAATCCTGAAAACCCGACTGGAATACGGCTCTCGAGGACCGGAGTTCCCTACCCCTGCTCTAACCACTGTGCCAGTATAATATCAGAAGTGAGCCAAATATAGAACAATGAAGCCATTGTGACATCACTGATGAGGTTGGCTTTTATTGGTGGAATGAGGCATTATGACATCAGGGAAAGAGAGTGGTCTTGTATGCTGCCTTGTGGTTTTACAACCACACTCAAAGTGGTTTACATACAGGTACTTCAAGCATTTTCCCTATCTGTCCCGGTGGGCTCACTTTCTAATGTACGTGGGGCAGTGGAGGATTAAAGGTCTAATTCTATAAGAAGCGGCCAAAAGTTAGGCACCAAAGTAGACACTGTTCAGCGTAATTCAAGTAAAATTGGGTGCTGTTGAGTGAATCACGCTGAGCGGCACCTATTTTGGAGGCGCCCAATAAACAGGCCAGCTCTAGGCACAACTAAAAGTTAAGCGGCCATGTGAGTGCTTAAAAGTGCTGAAGAGCAGCGTTTCTGTAACACAGCGCCTAACACGAAGCCATGCCCATGCCTAACATACATAGCGCCTATTTTTTTTTTTTTTTTTGAAGGCTGCCTAAATTTTTAGAGGCGCCTTGTTACAGAATCGCTCTTTCTTGATAGGCGCCTAAGTTTCAATCAGGGCTGATGAAAAAGCTTAATTGAGCTTGTTCTTCAATTTAGATAGGCGCCTCCAAAATAGGTGCCTAACATTAGGCTCTGGGTACAGAATTTGGGCCTAAGTGACTTGCCCAGGATCACAGGGAGCAGTGAGGGCTTTGAACCCAACAGGCTTAGAGTGCTGAGGCTGTAGCTCTAACCACTTTCCTAATGAGTGGTGCAAGAGCCAGCAAAACATTTTGATTTGGATTGGATTGGATTTATTGCATTTGATATACCGCTTGAACATAGGTATTAAGTGGTTTACAATACTAAATATAGGGATTGAGCTACTCTCTCTGTCCCAAACGGGCTCACAAACTAATTAAGCATACAAGAGAAGACACCACTAACATATGGAGATATATAATAAGAGGGATGAAAAGAAAGTACCCCATGGAAAGTAAAGAACATCGAAGGCAAAGAAAATAATCCCCTCACGATCCAAGAAATGAGTATTATAGTTACATTATAAGGAAAGATAGACTAGTTAAGCTAACAATCTAAATTTATTACATTTCATTACTGACTTCTATTCTGCCTGTACCTTGCAGTTCAAGGCGGATTACATCAAAAGATGACTGGACATTTCCAGGAAAAATTACAATTTAAGGAGCTGGTTACTTAGTAGAATCGTGAGGAGGGATTAAAAGATAGGTAGAAGAATAAGGATTACGTTTCAGAGAAGTTACGAACATCAATAACAGGAAAACAAGAAAGATTAAAAATTAAACTAAAGTATACTCTAAGGGCTCCTTTTACAAAGGCGCGCTAGCAGTTTTAGCTCGCGTGCTAGCCGCTACTGCCTCCTTATAAGCAGGCGGTAATTTTTCGGCTAGCATGCGCTAATCTTGTGGGTGCGCTAAAAACGCTAGCGCACCTTAGTAAAAGGAGCCCTAAGACCGTTTATAGCTCTGAGTTTCATCCTGGCTCAATAGATCAAGAAAGGCTAGTGCCAGATACAATTTGTTTTCTGTTTAATTTCACCTTGATTATATGGGGTTTTTTCCCAAAATGGACTTAAGAAACCCGACTACATTGGTTTACTGGAAAAATTTTCCTGCACAGTAGTCACAGGCTCCTGAAGAAGGTGCAGGTTACAGGCTTCTGTACTGAAATGCCTGCAGCGTTGAGTCCTTTGTTTATATTGATAGAATTGAATTCTCGCTTTTAATAAAAGTTTGTGTTTGGGAACATCTCTATTTCCCCTCTTGTTTCTTCTCTGATCTAACCACTACACCACACTCTCCTCCAACATGGTAACCGTAAAAATGTAAAGCTCTTTATCCTCTAGTCCAGTGGTCCCCAACCCTGTCCTGGAGGGCCACCAGGCCAATCAGGTTTTCAAGCTAGCCCTAATAAATATGCATGAGAGAGATTTGAATATAATGGAAGTGACAGGCATGCAACTCTGCTCCATGCATATTCATTAGAGCTATCCTGAAAACCCGATTGGCCTGGTGGTCCACCAGGACAGGGTTGGGAATCACTGGTCCAGTCCACCCCACCCTCTTGCTCCTCTAGGCTAAATCTTCTTTACCTTCTTTAGTTTCTTCCCTTCTTCTCCTTGGAAGAACATGGTGGTGGACTCATTCCCAATTGCAGTGGCCATCTGGGGCAAGTGAAGCAGTTTAATTGGCTGTTACTGCTCATCATTCCTTCACTCATGCACTGGCTGAGGCAGCCAGAAAACCTCTTCCCCTTACTCAGTAGTAAAATGGTCAGGGAAACGAGAGTCAAACAGAAAAAAATTCAAATAGGGCTAAATATTCATATCAACATGGTCCTCCTTCCAGAGGAGTCTTCTGCTATTTCTGTCAATCCGTGGCATAGCCTTGACATAGCCTGACTACCTCACCTCACGCTGAAAAAAAGGGAAGAGAGGTGATGTGATACTGACCTTTAAGTACTTGAAAGGTTTTGTTTTGTTTTTTTAAGGTTCAAGGCAAGGTTTATTATTGAAAAAGTTTGAAAATATGCTTAACTTTCTTATACAGACATTTTACTGAAACACATTAATATTCAAACAAACCTCTTTCACATAGGGGCGGTAGAACTAGAGGACATGAATGGAGGTTGCAAGGATATAGATCCAATAATAATGTCAGGAAATACTCTTTCACAGAAAGGGTAGTGGATGCTTGGAACACCCTTTCAAGAGAAGTGGTAAAGCCCAAAACTCTAGACGAATTCAAAAGTGTGTGGTCTAGACACAGGGGATGTTTAAATAGAAAGAAGATGGAAATGCAACATGGCTGTTTAGGTGTTACCTTGGGCATGAATAGTGGGAGCTGAGGCCAATGCTGGAAAGACTTGAATGGTCTGTCCCACATACAGTGAGAAACAAAGAAGAGTGGCCAAATCTAGCATGGGGGAATGGAGTCCAATGCCAGACAGATTTGTACAGTGTCCTGCATATGGCAAGAGATAAAGAAGAGTGGCCAAATTCAGCACAGAGGAACAAAGCCTGATGACGGACAAACTTGGATGGTCTGTGTCCTGCACATGGTGATGGACAGGTGAAGGTTCAACAACTCCAGTGTGTCGATCATTTTATTGTCATGTACTGCGAATGGATGAACTGTGCAGCCTAGGAAAGAGAGAAGGCATCTTGACTGGTAAGTTGAATACTATCAGCAATACACTATGTATCATCCCCATCATGTTTGGCTGCATGGTGGTGACTTCACAACCAGCATTTAAACATGGGTGGCCTGGGCCTACACGGAGTGGTGAGCGAGGCTCTGGGCAGACTAGATGAGCCATGCCATCATTTACTGTGCTACCTTTGTCTTGGGACCCCTCTGCTTTCATGGTTGGCAGAGATGCCAAGCTCCATCGGATTTGTTGCCTGAGATGTGCTTGCAGCAGCACTTAATACACAGGCGTGCTCAGCTTTCTTGTGCATGCTCAGTTCAGGTCTACCTGAGCATATGCAGGAGAGCTGGCATTAGCAGCCAAAGCATACATGCCTGCTGTAGTAAGGACTGCTGCAGGCATGACCCAGTTGGGAGATGTCTTTAGCTGGCGGGGCTTGGCATCCCTACCAGCAAAAATAATATTTTGCTGTGGCTGCAGGGAAAGGTTGGGAGAAAGAAACTCGGGACTTCCTAGTCCATTTTTGAGAATCTCTAAAAATGGACTTCTGGGCAGCTTGTTCCAGAAGCAATGGAAGTATGAAGTCATTGGTAGAGCCACTAGAGGTCTCTGAAATCCTTAAGGATGCAGAGCCTTAAAGGCCTCTACTAGAGAGTGACACAGTAGAGGTTTCCATGGTAATTACCACAATAACATGGAGCCCTGGATCAATCTGTTTGGTATTACCACGGTAGCTGCAGATGTTCTGCATTAGTACTATGGGAATGGGAATCACTGATGCGGTAATATTGAGACAATGGGGACAGAGTGCAGCCCTCCCCAGGCCTACCTTCAACTTCCCTGGTGGTTTAGTGGCCTCTTCGGGGTGCAGGAAAGAACCCAACTCCTGCTGCCGCTATAGTCACTGCTCCGAAAAATTTCAAGATGGCTGCCGAGCCTTCATGCTTCTGCTTTCTTAGACTACAAGATGTTTGGCTAGGCTGCCGCATGAAGTCTCGGCAGCTATCTTGAAAATCTTCAGAGCAGCAGCGGCTATAGCAATGGTATGGCCAGGAAAGAGATGGGTACTTTCCTGCCCCCAAAGAGGCCAGTAGGCCACTAGGGATGTTCATGTAGGGCATGGGGAGAAGGGAGAGTGGAACAGAAGGATGCATGCCAGAGGAGGGAGGGAATAATAGCTTGATAATAGGGGACCTTTATTTGCAATGCCTTAGGCCTATAAAGAGCTCCTTTTACAAAGGTGCGCTTAACGCACGCTAAAATGCCCTGCGCGCTAGCCGCTACCACCTCCTTTTAACCAGGCAGTAGTATTTCAGCTAGCGCGTGCTAATCTTGTGCGTGTGCTAAAAACGCTAGCGCACCTTAGTAAAAGGAGCCCAAAATTAAATAAAATCATCTTTCTGTTTTTGAGCGGGGAGATGCGTGAGAAAAAAAATTAAGACTACAGGGATGGTGAGGGGACGGGGATGAATCTTTGTCCCTGCATCACTCTCTAGTCTCTACACTGAGGGCTCCTTTTATGAAGCCGTGTTAGTGGTTTAACGCGCATAATAGCACGCGCTAGCCGCTACCGCCTCCTCTTGAGCAGGCGGTAGTTTTTCGGCTAGCGTGGAGGCACTGCGTGATTAAAAGTCACGCGCGGCTTCGTATAAGGAGCCCTGAGTTTTATAAATTCATTTGTGTACTTTTGGGGGTTGAGAAGTCCATAACCCTCTCCCTCACTGAAAGAGGCTATACTTGTAGATTCTACCAAAATTTGCTAAATTCTGCATCGACCACTGCGACGTCTCTGTAGCAAGAAATGCCAAGTTTTGGAAGATGAAGATATTAGCAAGGGTAGTAATTAAATTTCTCCAGGACTGTCAGCTGAGAAAATTAATGTGCCTTTTTGTCTAGGGTATGCAAAATTAATATTAGGAAGACAGACAAACAGATGCTGTAGTTTACTCTGCTCTGAGCAGACAAATGTATTTACTCACTTTTGCTGCAGCTTCCAGTTCTATTTGTATTCCTCAATAGTGTTTTCTGTTTCCCTACAGTGATAATATAATCTTATGTTTGTTACAAAGTCAGGTATGCATTTCTGCTGCTTTCAATGTCTGGGCAAGTAGAGAGAAATAAATCTTAACAGGTCAATGAACATATTGAATCTCTGCATAATGGCTGGCATTCCATGCTAGTGTATTCCTTTCACTTGGATACAGATACACAAGGGGTGGGCCAATATTCAGCCAGTGCAGTGAGTGTTTTTTTAAAAACAAACAAACATATATATTCAGCACTGCTATTCAGTCAGTGGCACTGAATATACCGTACATACAAGCTGGCTTTTACAAAACTGCAGTAGAGGTTACTACCGTGGAACGGCAAGGTAAATGCTCTGATGCTCAAAGAATACCTATGAGCGTCAGAGCATTTACTTCAATGGCCTGCGGTGGAAATTTCTACCATGGCTTTGTAAAAGGAGCCCACATTTTGCTGACTTCCACAAGTTTTTTGAATAGCTATGATATTCAGCTACTATCTAGATAGCTAAGTGGTTGCATTTAGGATAGTCTTTTGATGTCTTAAATTAAAACTGCATAGCTAATCTGGACAGTGGCTGAACATCACTAGTTATCCATAGAGTTAGGAACGCTCACACTCCATCCTCACTCTGCTCTAGTCCGTACGTATATTCAGTAAGACTTACCTTATAATGGCACTGAAAATTTACAGCTAGGTGACATGCACACAGCAAAAGTCTCTACATGACTAAATTCTTTTGAATATGTTATAATTATCTACTATAATAAAACGCTAAGCGCGCATGCGCATTCTTACCGCCGTGTTTCCTGATCCCTGATCTGTAGGTCTGTGGCAGGTAAGAGTACACATGCGCAAGTTGTTGTTCTATTTTAATGACCGGCGGCAGCTAACACACTGTGACTCTCCCCGCCCCACCCCCACCCCCCGGCATTAACCTTACCCGGCACACCCGAAACCCCCATTGACCCTCCCAGCCGCCCCTCCCACCGCAAGACGAACACAAACCTCCCAGCTCCAGCAGCGTTCGAGGCACAGTAAACACGCTGCTTCACATCCTTCTACTGGCCTGATTTCCTCTGCCGCGTCCCTGATGAGACCACCGGACACTTAAGGCACAAGTTTATCATAAAGAATCATTCTTTATAATACCGAGGGCCTCAAAATAGTTGATCCAAAATCTTATCTCTTTCAGTTGATGCTTTTGATAGTTTTTCACTTTCTGCATGTTGCACTGCTTTCAGCTGTGGATAGCTGAAATTATCAGAAGCAATTAAGGAAAGATTTATAAACTATAGTTTATAAATATTTCCTTAATTGCTTCTGATAATTTCAGATTTCAGATAATCCACATTTTGGATCTGTAGGTACTTGGAGGGCTGCAGAAAAAATAGTTAATGTCTTATTAAAGAAATGACAACTTTACATGAGATAAGTACCTATAAATCCAAAATGTGGACCTGCAAAGGGTTTGAGTTTGAGACCACTGCCCTAGAGGCACCAGAGGGGGCTAAGCTCAGCACTCCCACCCCCATCATGTGCCCCATGGCACTTGGAACATGAACATTCCTCAGCCGGCCAACCAGCACAAATCTATCATGAATCCACATTAAAATAGCCTGAGGAATCCATCTGGAATGATTTTAAGCAAAAGCGATATGTTTACAGGCAGACTGAGGCTTTTAAAATCAAATTGGGAAATCCAAGATAGCCACTGCAGCAGCATTTTAGCACCAAAAAACAGCCTGGGAGAGCTTAAATAAAAGCACATAAAATTCAACAAAGGGGTTTTTGGAGATGGGGGATCCTCTAAAATTTCAATCTGTAGACCATCCTGATGTCTTCCATAGGCTACAATAGTCTGTACTCACTGTTGTGTTAGTGCTGTGCCTGCTTCAGCTCAAACTGTAGCTGGACAATGGAGAAGAAAGCTGCCACAGGCAAGCATGAAATTCCACTCCAAATGCTTGTTTCTTTGTGCAGCCCTCACAGCTCCTCATGCATCTTTGGAAGGGCAAAATGCAGCCGGTATCTGCTAAAGCCCTCAGGATCAACATGGGGGTCACACAGCCTGCACTCAAGCTCTGGAAAACAACCAGGAGCAAGCCACGTTCCCAGGGAAATGGTCCTCAAGCCACCAAAGGTTAGGCAGGTTCCTTGTAAAAGGGTTGCCCTCCCAACTACAGACTTCTGACCACAGAGTCTGTGTCTTCACCCAGGCAGAGCTGTCCTAGTCAAATTGGGAACCTCTGGAGCACCACAAGCCTCAAAGTTTGGATGAAGACCCTAAAATAAAAAAATCTATATCAGAGCAGATCAGAAAGATACCTTCCAACTTGCCTATAGAAGGAAAAATTGAGATGGGGGCACAGCCCAGAGATGCAGATGTGAAGTCGAGAGAAAAAGGTGCCTTCTACAAACTCAAGTTCTGGCTGTGGTAAAGCCATCTTTTTTCATATGAGTCTTTTAAGTAGACTAAATCCAATGCTATCTAATTATGATTTTAGAATTCTAGTGCAAAGTATGATATTACAGAAATTGGGCTACTGCAATGCGCTATACCTGGCAATGGTATCTTCCAGGTTTAGAGCATTGCAGGTGATCCAGAATGGTCCTGCATGCCTTGTATGTGAAAGTAGGAGGTTTGAACATATGACCTCCCTTTTGCAATAATTACACTGGCCACCCATTAAGAGCAGGATTGTGTTTAAGGTGCTAGTCTGGTTTTTCTAGCAATTCACAATAGGGTACCCTGGTACCTGTCACAAGCCATAACCTGATATCAGCCACAACATTCTTTAAAATCGGAGGTGTCAAAATATTTGATGTTGAAGAACTTACAAGCAGGTGAAATATGCAGAGATATGAACAGGAGCCATTTCAGTAGCTGGAGTGACTCTATGGAACAGTTTAATTGGACAACTGATATTGATAAACAATATTCAGCACTTTAAGAAACTTTTTAAAACACTATTTATGGAAGCTTTTTATTAAATAGATAAAGAGCACTGTTTTTAGGGAAATAAGGATGAATAACCCTCTGTTATAGTATTGTCTAATATGATAGGTTATTACATTTTATGTATGTATTTTGTAACCCGCTTAGGTTTTAGGTGGAATATACCATATTTTTTGCTCCATAAGATGCACTTTTACCACCCCCAAAAAGGGGGTAGAAAAGAAGGGGGTCTTATGCTGCTCGTCACCCCCCCCCCAGCATTCTATTGCTGCTCATTGCCCCCCCTCCCCTACTGATGGTGCTGCTCGCCACCCTCTTACCCACTTGCCGCAACAGGAAAGGAAGAGAAGGGCCGCCGGCATGCAATCGGGCTCACAAGTCTTCCCCCGACATCAATTGTGATCCAGACCCAGTTGCACACCGCCAGCCTTTCCCTTCATGGAGTTGTGGCAGCAGTGGATGAGCAGCAGACCAGGGAGGAGGAATCGGCGCGGCAAGGAGGAAGGCAGGCAGGCTCTGGTGTGGGAGGGAGGAAGGACGAAGACTAGACAGCATGGAGGGGGAGGGGCACGAACTCGGGACATAGGAAGGAAGGAAGGAGGGAGGGAGGGAATAGAAAGAGACAACTGTTGGACATGAGGAAAGAAGGAAAGAAAGAACCAGACAACAAAGGTAGGATTTCAATTTAGTGATCATAATCTGTCTGCTGCAGTATATTTGTCTATTTTTCTAGGGGGCTGGGTTCAGAGGCACAATTTGGTTCAGAATATTTTTTCTTGGTTTTTCGTCCTCTAAATCTAGGGTGCATCTTATGGTCAGGTGCATCTTATGGAGCAAAAAACACAGTAAATCTGTTAAATAAATAAATAAATAAAGGAGAATATCAGCACTTTAAAAACTTTTAAAAACAACACTATTTATTGAAGCTTTTTAGTAAATAGATAAAGAGCACTGTTTTTAGGGAAATAAGGGGAATAACCCTCTGTTATAGTATTGTCTAATATGATAGGTTATTACATTTTATGTTTGCATTTTGTAACCCGCTTAGATTTTAGGTGGGATATAAATCTGTTAAATAAATGAAGAAGAATAACCCACTGGTTCAAAACTCATATACCTTTTGCACTAGAAAATGTGGTCAATAGCCTTTTCAACTGCAGCACCAAAACCATGAAATGAGTTCCAACTGAGATAAAAGCAGAGCTGAAGAGGCAACAGTTTGGAAAGTTATTGAAGGCATTCCTATTTGAGGAGACTTTTTCTGGTTGAGTTTAAGGGCTCCTTTTACTAAAGTGTGCTATGCGTTTTAGCACGTGCTAAACACGTGCTAAATGCTAATGTATGCATGTTAGCCTATGGATGCGTTAGCGGTTAGCGCATGTATATTTAGCGTGTGCTAAAACGCATAGCGCACCTTAGTAAAATAGGGGGTAAGTGTTTTAGGTGCATTCGAAAATGCATGTTGATTTAATTTTGGGTGTGTTTTATTGTACTCCGCACAAAAAGGTTATATTCAGTCGTTATGGCAAATAAATGAGTTTGAAATAAAACAGAATATTTTCAAAAAAATATATAAAAACAAAATGATGAGGAACCAACAGTGCCTTAAAAATATTACATGGATACCATACGAAAAACGGCTTGACAAATTACAGCTATACTCGCTCGAGGAGCGCAGAGAGAGGGGGGACATGATCGAGACGTTCAAGTATCTTACGGGCCGCATCGAGGCGGAGGAAGATATCTTCTTTTTCAAGGGTCCCACGACAACAAGAGGGCATCCGTTGAAAATCAGGGGCGGGAAACTACGAGGTGACACCAGGAAATTCTTTTTCACTGAAAGAGTGGTTGATCGCTGGAATAGTCTTCCACTACAGGTGATTGAGGCCAGCAGCGTGCCTGATTTTAAGGCCAAATGGGATCGGCACATGGGATCTATTCACAGGGCAAAGGTAGGGGAGGGACATTAAGGTGGGCAGACTAGATGGGCCGTGGGCCCTTATCTGCCGTCTATTTCTATGTTTCTATGTTTCTATGGATATTTTGAAGAACTGGGTTAGTTCTGCTGCTTTAAGGAGCCACAGCTGAAACATAAATTCTTTAGCACGCCGAAGCATCTTTGATTTAGAACTTCTATCCTCACTCAGTCTATGAAACTGCTGTGTCAACCATTCATGCGTTACAGTATGCTGACTTCCTAATTTCCTCAAACACATTATACTGAGCATGCATGATTTTGCAATACACCTGCAGAGTTTCAGACATAAAATATCAGAAGGCAAATAAAAACATCTCTTTCATTTTATTTTTATTGGGATACTACTGGCCACACTGTTTCGGACAATATAGTCTTTGGGTGAAAGGGCAAATGTGTTTAGGAACGGAGTATTAACTTTTCCGCCAATGGTTGCATTAAGGCTATTTTTAAAATGACTGCTCATAAAAACGGTGCAGGAAATTACTGATGATGTGCAGACTTCCTAATTAGTTCTCTCTCTCTTTCTCCATTAGAAACTTAATAGCAAACGTAAATACTTACATAAAGGAGCTCATGTGTGGCTTGCACATACGCCATCTAAATCCTTCATTTCAGCAGGTCTTTTAATTACATGCAGGTGCCACACAGGAAAATTTAGAGAGAAAAACCACTTCGGAATTAGCAATAAACTGGTTTGCCTTTTCTAAAAGCTATTTCATTTTATAGCGGTATTTCAAAGACATCAGCACTTTCTAAAATAAAAAGGGGATATTTGCATTGCATACTTTTTGAGAAAGTGGACCTTGACACATTTAACTTAAAAACATAATAATTCAAACTCATACAAATCTTGTACAAGCACATTTTGGAGGTAATTCCACAAGGAGCTGCCTAGCTTTAGGTAGCAGGAAGGCATATAAATGGGAGTATTTTAGTACTTAGCACAAATTACTCGGATCTGTGAAAAATCAATAATATGGTGAAACACACTTTCACAAGAAAAGAAAGAACAATGTCATATAAAGAATGTAGGCAGTGCTGCTTTAGTTCCAAGGAGAAAGTTCAAACTGAACTGGAAGAAAAGCCTCAGACAAAAGCCCTCCCACCACCACAATGGTGGATAAAGATGGTAGGGTGGTAACCTCACTGGCAAAAACCTCTGTTATACTCCCAACATGAAAAACTATAAGCAGGGCTGTCTATGCTTGATAGAAGAAAAAAACTTTCCACTTATCTCAGTTGATCGGTACACCGACGATGGCCAGCGTTTCACTAACTTGCTGCCTCAGGGTGTATCAAAAGTCCGATCAAAACTAAAGCCAGAAAAGAAAATTACATCAGTATACTGGACTTGAAGCATGACTTCAAAACAATCTTCAGAAGCCACTAAGACATACCTTTAAGTAGGACGCCGCAACGTCTCATCTGATCAAAAAGATGGCTGCACCATAACTGTACCGGGTTATGAACTCCCGGGGAGTGACGTCAAACCCCGGAAGTGGCTATGCAATAAAACAGCTGACTAGGCTGCTGACAAGAGAGGAGGGTAACGCGGTCTAAAAAAGAACTTAATACAAAAAATATATATTTATATGATTGTTTTTCTCATAACTTTTAAGTTTTCAAACACAAAAGGAAAGTAAAAATATCTGTCAGAACACGCGTTACGGTCCTAAAAAGAAAAAGAAAAAGAAAAATGTCAAAACTGTCAGAAAGATCAGAAGAAAACATTCCACTCTAATTTTTGATTTAGCCCACTTGGTTCTTCACTGTCCAATTTATAGATCCAAGCTAGTTCAGCCCGTAAGAGTCTCTGTTGTCGGTCGGAACAGTTGTCAATAATGTGATCAATCACGCAACATTGTAAATCAGTAAATAAATGGTTATACTCCAAACGGTGTGTAACCATAGGAGCTTGGAGTCGGTTATTCCGAATGCAACTTTTGTGCTCGGTGGCCCGTGTTCTAAAAGGACGAGTGGTCTGGCCCACATAAATTTTGGGACAAGGGCAAATAAAAACATAGACCACAAATGTCGAGTTACATGAAGTGATGTGTCTTAGCTCAAATGATTGACCTGAGCTCGGGTGCACAAAAACATCCTTGAGTTCACGTGTTATTAGGCAGGTAGAACATTTTCCACATTTAAAGTGGCCAACGGGTTGATCAGTGGCTGGATGTGGCTCTGTGAGATCAGATGGGCTCAAAAGTTCCTTGAAATTCTTTTGGTACTTTACATGCATATGTGATCACTTGTGTACAAAAATTTAAAGCTAAACTTAAAACTTTTCTCTTTAAAGACGCCTATACTCTTTAGTACCATCTCTTGTTTCTCAAACTTTCGTGAAGCCTTGAAATACTAAAACGCTTCTTTTGAAGTGATCCCCACCCTAATATATTACCACTCCCCATTTACCTCCCTTTTTTATTAAGTTTACTTCAATGTATTTTAAAACTTCCCTCTCCAACTTCCCTTTTTGTTCCATATACGTCAATGTGAACCCGTCTAGTATTTTTAATATTTGATAAGATATTGCTTTTATTTACCTTTATATTTCTTTTTTTAATCTCATTATATTGTACACCGTTTAGACACTTGTTTTGAAAAACGGTATATCAGAAACAAAGAAGCTTGAAACTTAGGGCTCTTTTTATGAAGCCGCGTTAGCGGTTTAATGCGCGTAATAGCGCATGCTATACTGCCGCCCGTGCTAGCCACTACCGTCTCCTCTTGAGCAGGCGATAGTTTTTTGGCTAGTGCGGGGGTTAGAGCGTGATAAAAAGTCACGTGCGATAAAGCCGCTAACACGGCTTCGTAAAAGGAGCCCTAAAATGACGTTTTATAGAAAGGCATACACTTTTTCAGTAGGCCTGTGCAATGCAAAGTTTGAGCATGGAGAGAGCACATAGGTACATGCATAAATTCCAGAATACTATTATTATTACATACATCTTGGTGTGAGCATTGACACCAGTTATAAAGCTAGTATAAGCGATCATGCCTTAATTTATGCATGTTTTCAGCCAATTGCATTATTGTTTACTTCTCTTTATAAAATAAGCTTAAAATATGCACTGTCACCAGCTCCTATGGTGGGCACCCCATTATAGAATTACCCTCTTTCTGATCTCATTGCACTCGTCTGTTGTTATTTTGATAGCAAGGGCAGAGGGAAATGTTTCTTCATAGATGATATGCTGAAGAAGCAATGGGACCTTTTTATCAAACAGTGGTAAAAGTGGCTTTTAGCATGCCCTTATGGGGGTAATTCCCACACATAAAAGCCATTTTTATTGCTGGGGTAAAATGGCTGATTTTCCCATTTTTAATATTAATGCCCATGTGTTAATGTTCCCAAAATGCCACCTATTTTGCAGGTGGTAGGGACTCATGCTCTACAGCTGTGCTGATCAGCATGCAGCAATGCCTACATGTCTTGTAACACCATCACAGAAGCTCATGTAAACCGCTCTGAATTGACTCCTCAGTCATTAGTAGCGGTATAGAAGCTTTCAACAAACAGTGAATGTAGACCGATTAGTGCAGAATATGTATCACCCCAGACCTATCCCAGTGCTAAAAAAATAATTTCTTTTTACCAAATGGGTAGCACACACACATACATCCCCAAATTACCACAGGAAGCCTCAACACCCACTGTGGTAAGCCACTTTTTGCTATAGCTATATGCAATAATTCTCACTGCAGCATTGTAACAGGACCCCTATAATATTTATTTATTTATTTTTATTTTACTGCCGTTTTGAAGAAATTCACCCCAGGCGATATATATATAGCAATCTGGATATAGGCAATAGACAATTTCAACAGAAAAAAATATGCAGACTACCGTATTTTCACGCATATAACGCGCACCTGTGTAAAATGCGCACACGGGTATAGCGCGCGGGAAACCTAAATATATGTAAACAAATTTTTATATAGCACGCACACGCGTATACCGCGCATGCTGCTGCATGAATTTAAATCTCCTTCTGCCGTCCCGACTCTCCTCTCGCCACCCTGCCCTCTGCCCCGAGTCTCCTCTGGTCCCGACTCTCCTTTCGCCACCCTGCCCTCTGCCCCGAGTCTCCTCTGGTCCCGACTCTCCTTTCGCCGTGTAAGCTGCAGCCACTTGACCGCTCGCATCCCCCCAGCCCCCCCTAGCCCCACCCTGTACGGAGAAGCTGAAATCAGAGAAAGGGCGGGACCGCCAGCAGAGGAAGCAGCGCAGTGCAGGGCTCAGAGAAGGGGCGGGACTGCCGGCAGAGGAAGCAGCAGGGCTCACTGGCATCGGGAAACAATGGTAGGCAGCTTCTCTGTGCAGGGGAGGCTGGGGGGGTGCGAGCGGTCCTTCGGGGTAGGGGTGCGAGCGGTCCTTCGGGGTGATGAATCGGACGTCGGAGGGGGAAACTATGTAAAAAAAATTTTGTACAACGCGCTCACGCATATAACGCGCATGGTTATACTCGGTTTGTAAAATCGTGTATAACGCGCGCGTTATATGTGTGAAAATACGGTACATACCGTGCTTCCCTGAAAATAAGACATTGTCTTATATTAATTTTGGGCCCCAAAAAGGCACTCAGTCTTATTTTCGGTGATGTCTTATTTTTTTCATGAATTTAAAATGGTGGAAGTGGGTAAATAAATAATAATAAATATAAATGCTCCACTTATTAATTTGAGAGCACCATCTCAACAGAAGAAAAAGCCTCAGGTATTATCTTAGTAGAGCATAAATGATCAGACCTCCTTGTTTATCTCTTTCTCTCTGCGACAGATCCCACATGTCTATCCCAGGCCCTTTGAATTCAGACACAGTCCCTGTCTCCACCACCTCTTTCTGAAGACTGTTACAAGCATCTACCACCCTTTCTGTAAAAAAGTATTTCCTTAGATTATTCCTGAGCCTATCACCTCTTAACTTCATCCTATGCCCTCTCATTCTAGAGCTTCCATTCAAATGAAAGAGCCTCAACTCATGCGCATTTACATTACGTAGGTATTTAAACTTCTCCCCTCTACTGCCTTTCCTCCAAAGTATACAGATTCAGATCTTTAAATCTGTTCCCATGCACCTTATGATGAAGACCACATACTATTTTAGTAGCCTTCCTCTGGACAAACTCCATCCTTTTTATAGATTTATGAAGGTGCGGCCTCCAGAATTGCACACAATATTCTAAATGAGGTCTCACCAAAGTCTTATACAGGGGCATCAGTACCTCTGTTTTCCTACTATCCATACCTCTCCCTATGTAACCTAGCATCTTTTTAGCTTTCGCCGTCAACTTTTCAAACTGTTTGGCCACTTTAAGATTATCACATACAATCACACCCAAATATGTTTTTCTGTCATGCACATAAGTTCTTCACTCCCTAAACTGTACCGTTCCCTCAGATTTATGCAGCCCAAATGCATGACCTTGCATTTCTTAGCCTTAAATTTTAGCTGCCAAATTTCAAACCATTCTTCAAGCTTCGCCAGGTCTTTCTTCATGTTATTCACACCATCCGTGTGTCTACTCTATTGCAGATTTTGGTTATCATCCACAAAGAGGTAAATCTTACTCGACAACCCTTCAGGAATATTGTTTATAAAAATGTTTAAAAGAACAGGCCCAAGAACAGAACCTTGAGGCACACCATTGGTAACATCCCTTTCCTCAGAGCAATCTTCAATGATCACATTCACTACCCTCTGTTGCTTTCCACTCAACCAGTTCTTGACACAGCCCGTCACTTTGGGACTCATCCCAAGGGCACTCAGTTTATTTATTAGACGTCTGTATGTAACACCATCAAAGGCTATGCTAAAATATAAATACACCACATCTAGCGCATATCCTCTATCCAATTCTCTGGTCACCAAGTCAAAGAAATTGATCAGATTTGTCTGACAAGACCTACCTTTAGTGAATTCATGTTGCCTCCAGTCCTGTAATCCACATGATTAAAAGTGTTTCCATTAATTTGCTTACCACAGAAGTCAGACTTACTAGCCTGCAATTCCCTACTTCTTCCTTACTTCCACTTTTGTGGAGAGGGACCACATCTGCCCTTCTCCAGTCCTCCGGTACATTATATTACATTAGTGATTTCTATTCCGCCAATACCTTGCGGATCAAGGTGGATTACAAAAGAAGTTATCTGGCCATTTCCAGAGGGATTGAAGAGTAGAGCAAGTTGCTTCAGAGAGTTGGGATGAATCTTGCGGTGTTAGTTTGTCTTCAAGGATGTCTTGAATAGGATGGTTTTTATTTCTTTTCTGAACGATTTGTAGTCTGGAGTCGTTGTCAGTAAATTGGAGAGTTGGTAGTCTAGTTTTGCTGCTTGTGTGGCTAGAAGGCCTTCGTACAGTACCATTTCCAACTCTAGAGATTCATTGAAAAGGTCAGTCAGCGGAGCTACCAGATCTTCCCTAAGTTCCTTCAGCACCTTTGGATGTACAGCTTCTGGCCCCATCGCTTTATCTACCTTTATTTTAACTAGCTCTTCACGAACACAACCCTCTGAAAATCGATCAGGGTCTGTTACTCCTCCATCCCTATTCACGTTTGTCTTCTGCGGTCCCGCTTCCGGCGCTTCAGTCGTGAACACAGAACAGAAATATTTGTTAAGCAATTCGGCATTTTTTTATCAGCTTCTACATATTCCTCCCCTTTACCTGTGAGTCTCACAATGCCACTTTTGCACTTCTTCCTATTACTAATATATCTAAAAAATGTTGTCTCTCCATTTTACTACGTCAGCTATTTTTCTCTTCCATTTGCATCTTTGCTTTCCTGACTACACGAACAGCCTCTCTTAACTTTTCCAGAGATTTTTGCCTGTCTTCCTCTTTCTGCGATCTTTTGTAGTTTATGAAAGCTAACCTTTCAATCCTTACCTTCTCAGCTACTACTTTTGAGAACCAAAGCAGCCTTCTTTTCCTCTTACTTTTACTTACTTGCCTCACAAAAAGATTTGTCGCCCTTACAATCGCTCCTTTCAGTTTTGCCCACCGCATCTCCACTCCTTCTAGACATTCCTATCCAGACAATAATTCCTTGACGTAAACCCCCATCCGAACAAAATTAGTTTTTTAATAGTCTAGAACCATGCAGTGATCAATGGATGCCAGATGATCACCCACTGTAACATCAGAAACACTTTCCCCATTTGTAAGCACTAAGTCCAGTATGACCTCATCCCTCATGGGCTCCATTACCAACTGCTGGAACAGTTCTCCTTGTACAGAATCAAGGATCTCCCTACTTCTAGAAGACCCCACAAAAGGGATACCCCAATCAACATCTGGCATGTTAAAATCACCTATTGGTAAGACTTCCCCTTTTTTAGATATATTCTGAATGTCTACTATTAAATCTCTGTCCACTTCTTCCGTCTGTGAAGGAGGCCTGTATATCACACCAATGTAAATATATTCACCATTCCCTCTTTCCAAATTGATCCACAGTGCCTCTTCCCTGCCCTGCAGATCCTGCAATTGTGTGGCTTTAATATGATCTTTAACATATAATGCTACTCCCCCTCCTTTTCTTCGTACCCTATCTTTCCTGAACAGATTATAGCCCGGTCAGTTAGATGGCAGTAGGGCACCTAACGCCGCCTAACTTCAGTGTGTCACGTACAGAATTTGGCTGTTACTTTTTATAGAATTGTGTTTTTCAAGTTAGGAGCCTATCTTTCAATTAAGTCCAATGAAACCAATTCTGAGGTGTTGAGTGCCAATTATCAGCAGGCGTTTTTGATCACGGCTCTCATGGAGCGGGAGCATAGGAAGATCATTCCTGCCCCACTTCATTGCTAGACCCCCAGGGCTTTAAAGGTAAGGGGGTCATAAAGGCTGGAGGAAGGCGGGCCAGGACAGTACAGAAAAAGGATCGCTGGGCCACCAGGACTTCAGGCAGGCACATGGGAGGTCTGCAACAGGTTCAGGGGGAGGGGGAAGAAGGGGGAAACACAGACCAGAGGACTCAAATATAACTGAGATCCCATTTTGGGGCTATTTTTTGAGCCCAAAAATATTAGCTTATATTCGAGTATATATGGTAACACTAATTTTTATAATCAAGAGTCTGTAGCCTAGTTCATTCTGAAAGGAATAAACATTGTGGCATCAGTACATCTTTTGTCCTTGACAGAACTTTAAAAAACACAAATAATTTCTCTTCTAAGTTGCTCAGGTAAAAAAAGATCCAGAGCAGCAGGAATAAAAATTGTATGTAGCCACAGGATACCACCACCCACAGGTAGTTAAAGTGTGCCATGCTATCCTTCTGCAAAACAGCAGCACAGCTTAATCCAGTTTGTTTAAAAAAAAAATCTACTCTAAAGACAGATTTGTACCTTCTTCTCTAATGAGCATTATGACATTGGGAAGAATTAAGACAATGAGAAGCAAAAAGCTTATTCTGAAAGTCAGCAGAGATAACGGCTTCACAGTTTAGCATGCATTACTTAGGGTTAGATGCATCACATACATCAACTACTGTCTACATAGCTCTGCGGTAATCCTTATTACAGCATGTAGAAACCATATATTACATTTACAGGTAAAGCAAAAAAGAAAAATGTACAATGCAAAATGTAATTTCTGTTTTTATTAGGGATCTTCCTATAGAATCTGCAGTGTCTCTGAAATCAGTTTCTTGGGATGCAAACAGCAACAAGTATGAGGCCATGCCCAATGGGGACCACTCTCTGTCAATCTACTCAAAACCAGTCTACATTTAGAAGCAATTTTTTTTATAAAATGAAGTACATTTACCTACAAGTAGCGGGATACCAAAGTGTTCCTCTTGTGATCTAAGGAAACCTTTGGAGTTCTTGCTCCTAGTCTGCACTTTGTAATTATAGGATGTAATAAAGGATAGGCCACAGTGTCCATTAACATTTGTAGATGTTCCCATCTTGGGAGCAATTGTATAAACATACGCACTAATATTTACATAGCTCTTACATGAATATATGTTTAGAATAATGGCATTTATGTGCATATGTATACACCTATGTGCATAACTGCCCAAATTCTGCCTAAGCTCTATTCTGTATATACTCATTTAATTTATATAATGCAGTGGTTCCCAAACCCTGTCCTGGGGGACCCCCAGCCAATCGGGTTTTCAAGATATCCCTAATGAATATGCATGAGAGAGATTTGCTTACCTGTCGCTTCCATTATATGCAAATCTCTCTCATGCATATTCATTAGGGATATCTTGAAAACCCGACTGGCTGGGGGTCCCCCAGGACAGGGTTTGGAAACCACTGATATAAATCATAATTGCAAGGGATGTACACATGGTCAGAGCTTAAGTGCAGCATGCATAGGGCTCAGACTTACATGCATAGCTTATACAACACTGCGAGTTGCAAGGCTATCTGCAGCACTTAGGTACTAACACACCTGCTCATATGGCTGGTATGAGAAGAGACTGGAAGATCTAAATATGTATACTCTGGAGGAGAGGAGGGACAGGGGAGATATGATACAGACGTTTAAATACTTGAAGAGTATTAATATAGAACCAAATCTTTTCCAGTGAAGAAAAAATGGTAAAACTGGAGGGCATAATTTGAGGTTGCGGGGAGGAAGACTCAGGAACAATGTTAGGAAATTCTTTTTCATGGAGATGCCTGGAATGCTCTCCCGAGGGAAGTGGTGGAGAGGAAAATGATGATGGACTTCAATAAAGCGTGAGATAAACCTAGAGGATCAGGAACTAACTTCTACTAGGAGACATTAATCTACACCTAGAACTCACTCACACCCACACACACTGTCAAGGACCTCTTCAACTTTCTACAGTCCCTCAAGTACTCCATCCCCTCACCTTCACCCACTCACTAGAAATGACACCGTCTAGACCTCGTTACCACCCTGGAATTTGACACAATACAGTATAGCCCAATATAGCTCTGCAAGATGGGGATTGGTCTCCCTCACTTTGGTCAGACCACTTCATGTTCTGATTTAACTTGCTTTGGCAGCAAGCCAAACATACTCCCAAGCCAATAAAAACCTATACAACCAGAAGTTACATTGAAATACCCTCCTTCTGGTCCGAATTCAAAGACTTTAAAGAATTCTCAGACCTGCTAGACTTCTATGCTACCTGGGACAAAGTTAGCACTAACATCTACAACAAACTTGCCCCCAAATCCCTGCAAAAAAGATGGATCCACGAGTCAGACAAATGGTTTGATGAAGAGCTCCACGATCTAAAATGCACAGTACACTGCTTAGAGAGAACATGGTACAAAGATCAAACCCAGGTCAACAAGGGACACTGGTGCAAACAAGTACACATATATAAACAAATGCTGAAAGAAAAGTACAAAGCCTACTACTCCCAGTTGGTGGGTAACCACTCCATCAATACCAAGGAACTCTTCAGGATAGTGTCTAAACTGACCAATACCACCAAACTAGTCCTAGCCCCCCCCCTCCCCAGAAGAACCCCCTCCAGTCAAAGAACTGACTGATTACTTCTGAGATAGATGACAGGAGCCTATGGGAGACTTTTACAGGTTGTGAGACCTATTCCTACATTTTGCTGAAGCTGCTAAAGTCACGGGCTTGTATAAACTGGTTTCAGTTCAGATGCTGTGTGGCATGTGAGTGTGTATTCTCAAGGACACTAACCAGTGCTGGAAAGACAATGAACAGTGCTGAAAGGAAAATGCAAGTCAGCGAGACACTCCATCCAGGAAGAACTGATAACGTGATCCCAGGCTAATGCGTTGAGGCACTGCTGTACCCGTGTGAAGAATGGAAACTTCAAGAAGAAGAAAGTTCTAGACACTATGCCTGTCCAGGGCCCCCCAGGGAAGAATGGAGGTGTGGACTAGGAGAGGGAGTTAGATAGGCATTTGGTTTATCCAATAGGGTGATACATATTCCCAGCCAGGGGAAGAATCTGAGAAAGAGATACTTTTTGTATAAAACCCCCATGCTCTGGCAGAGTTGCTTTAGAGAAACTGCGCCATGCTTACAGAAAGGTGCCGGCACTGTTGGCATGAGGTTTTTTCTCTCCATCGTATATGTCCAAATTGATTTATTTCTGATTTGACAAATGCTGCTATAATACTAATTACTAGAATAAAAAGTTATTTGCTTTGGAATATACAATGTAATATTTTTGGTTTTTATTTTGGGGGGGGGGGGTTTCCATCACATCGGACACTCCCAGTGAGGAAAAGTTTGCAACCTTTTACTTCACTTCTGTTCAAAGATCCAGTCTCTCTGCAATAAGCTCAGCCCCCCAATGCACCAGAGAACTACCCATGTACATTCTCTCCTCAGAACCACATAGCAAACCTAATCTGGGAAACATTTGCCCCCTCCCCCACCAGACTTAAACCTGTTCCATAAGATTTATGCCAAATACGTGCTTGGACAATGCCCATTAGACACCTGCCCATCTGAAATCATTTAACTCGCTCCCCCAACTTTTCAGGGCTTACTTTTCAACTGGACTCATACAATGCTGAACCCACAAGGGAAAAAGCAATATTGGATCTGGTCCTCACTAACGGAAAGAGTATCTCTAATGTTCGAGTGGGTGCTCACCTGGGAAGTAGCGATCATCAAACGGTTTGGTTTGATTTAACGGCTAAAGTGGAGAGCAGCCGCACGTTCCTTAAAGTCCTAGATTTCAAACGTACGGACTTTAATGCAATGGGAGAGTATCTGAAGAAAGAGCTGTTAGGATGGGAGGACATAAGAGAAGTGGAAAGACAGTGGTCTAAGCTGAAAGGAGCGATAAAAATGGCTACAGACCTTTACGTGAAGAAAATCAATAAAAACAAGAGAAAAAGGAAGCCGATATGGTTCTCCAAACTAGTGGCAGAGAAAATAAAGGCGAAAGAGTTGGCATTCGTGAAATATAAAAAAAACCAAGAAGAGGAGTACAGAAAGGACTACAGGGTGAAACTGAAAGAAGCCAAGAGAGAGATACGTCTGGCGAAAGCACAGGCGGAAGAACAAATGGCAAAAAATGTGAAAAAGGGAGACAAAATTTTTTTCAGATATATTAGTGAAAGGAGGAAGATGAAAAATGGAATTGTTAACTAAAAGATGCTGGGAACCGATATGTGGAGAGTGATGAGGAAAAAGCAAATGTGCTAAACAAATACTTCTGTTCTGTGTTCACAGAAGAAAATCCTGGAGAAGGACCGAGATTGTCTGGCAAAGTTATACGAGAAAATGGAATAGATTCTGCGGCGTTCACGGAGGAGAGTGTTTATGAGCAACTTGAAAAACTGAAGGTGGACAAAGTGATGGGACCAGACGGGATCCATCCCAGGATACTAAGGGAGCTCAGAGAGGTTCTGGCGAGTCCTATTAAAGACTTGTTCAACAAATCTCTGGAGACGGGAGTGATTCCTGAGGATTGGTGGAGAGCGGATGTGGTCCCTATTCATAAAAGTGGTCACAGGGATGAAGCAGGAAACTACAGGCTGGTGAGCCTCACTTCAGTTGTTGGAAAAATAATGGAAGTGCCGCTGAAAGAAAGGATAGTGTACTTCCTTGAATCTAATGGGTTACAGGATCCAAGGCAACATGGCTTTACAAAAGGTAAATCGTGCCAAACGAACCTGATTGAATTTTTTGATTGGGTGACCAGAGAACTGGATCGAGGACATATGCTAGATGTAATTTACTTAGATTTCAGCAAAGCCTTTGATACAATTCCTCATAGAAGGCTCTTGATGGGCTAAAGTTGGGACCCAAAGTGGTGAACTGGGTTAGAAACTGGCTGTTGGACAGATGCCAGAGGGTGGTGGTTAATGGAAGTCGCTCGGAGGAAGGAAAAGTGAGTAGTGGAGTCTCTCAGGGTTCGGTGCTGTTCAATCCTGTTCAATATGTTTGTGAGTAACATTGCTGAAGGAAAAGTGTGCCTTTTTGCAGATGATACCAAGATTTGTAACAGAGTAGACATCGAAGAGGGAGTGGAAAATATGAAAAAGGATCTGCAAAAGTTAGAGGAATGGTCTAATGCCTGGCAACTAAAATTCAATGCAAAGAAATGCAGAGTAATGCATTTGGGGACTAATAAACGGAAGGAACCGTATATGCTGGGAGGAGAGAAGCTGATATGCACGGACGGGGAGAGGGACCTTGGGGTGATAGTGTCCAAAGATCTAAAGGCAAAAAAACAGTGTGACAGGGCAGTGGCTGCTGCCAGAAGGATGCTGGGCTGTATAAAGAGAGGTGTAGCCAGTAGAAGGAAGAAGGTGTTGATGCCCCTGTACAGGTCATTGGTAAGGCCCCACTTGGAGTATTGTGTTTAGTTTTGGAGACCGTATCTGGTGAAGGACGTAAGAAGACTTGAAGCGGTCCAGAGGAGGGCGACGAAAATGATAGAAGGCTTGCTCCAGAAGACGTATGAGGAGAGACTGGAAGCCTTGAATATGTATACCCTAGAGGAAAGGAGAGACAGGGGAGATATGATTCAGACATTCAAATACTTGAAGGGTATTAATGTAGAACATAATCTTTTCCAGAGAAAGGAAAATGGTAAAACTAGAGGACATAATTTGAGGTTGAAGAGTGGTAGATTCAAAGGCAATGTTAGGAAATTGTACTTTACGGAGAGGATGGTGGATGCCTGGAATGCGCTCCCGAGAGAGATGGTGGAGAGTAAAACTGTGACTAAGTTCAAAGAAGCGTAGGATGAACGCAGAGGATCTAGAATCAGAAAATAATATTAAATATTGAACTAAGGCCAATACTGGGCAAACTTGCACGGTCTGTGTATGGCCGTTTGGTGGGGAGGGCTTCAGTGGCTGGGAGGGTGTAGATGGGCTGGAGTAGGTTTTAACAGAGATTTCGGTAGTTGGAACCCAAGCACAGTATCGGGTAGAGCTTTGGATTCTTGCCCAGAAATAGCTAAGAAGAAAAAATAAAAAAATGAAATTGAATCAGGTTGGGCAGACTGGATGGACCATTCGGGTCTTTATCTGCCGTCATCTACTATGTTACTATGTTAACAGCACATTACCAAGAACAACAAGGAACCAATTTCTTCTGTCGCTAAATACCGACCCATTGCTTCCATCCTTTCTTTGTGAAACTACTGGAAAGACTTGTATATTACCAACTGCTCAACTACCTAGAAGAGTACGATATACTTCATGACTCCCAGTCAGGCTTTTGGCCACTATTCAGCACTGTAACAGTCCTAGCCTCACTAATGAATGACATCTACCAACTTTTCAGCAGAGGACAGAGTGTTCTTATACTATAATTTGACCTAAGCAGCGCCTTTGACTTAGTAGACTACCAGATGCTTCCTTCATTCCTGGATGCTATTGGAATCACAAGAATTGTCCTAAATTGGTTCAGGGGCTTTCTAATAAGTCGCTCATACCAAGTCTTCAGCAACGACAAACTCTCCCCTGTCTGTACTACTCCCTGCAGAGTTCTACAAGGTTCCCCACTATCTCCGATCCTGTTCAATATATATTTATGAATGCTGGGGCACCACATAGCCTCATCGGGAGTTAAGAGCTATAGCTATGTTGATGACATCACGATCCAATACCCACTCTGCCTTCAATGGAATAAAAGCGAATCGAAGGTATTATCCAAACAATGGAAGACTGGATGACAAAACACAAATTGAAACTAAACCCTGATAAACCCAAGTTTTTCCTCGCAAGCCCATCGAACCTCATTGCGGAAAACATCAAGATCAGGGGTATAATCCTACTGCACAGTCCACTATCAAAATCCTTGGAGTGACTCCAGACCAAAAGATGACCATGGAAAGCCAAATCGCTAATGTGGTTCGCAAAGGATTTGCAGCACTCTGGAAACTACAATAAATCCGTTCCTACTTTGACACCCTTCCCTTCCAAATCCTATGCCAAGCCCTGATCCTCATGCCCCAAGAAACACTTCAGAAAAAAGAAAATCCAACGTGGTCTGCAGTGACAAACAGCAAGCAAAAAACAAACAAACAAACTACAGATAATGTACAAGATGCAGACGTAGTTTATTAATAAATGCAGTAACATATACAACCTTATAGCCAACCAAGGAACCCGACACGGTTCGTGTTTCGGATGACACGCCTTCCTCAGGGGTCCATGGTGGTTAAGGTATTAAGCAAACTGCATAAAAGGTAACAAACACACACCAATAAACAATCAAATGGAGTCAAACAAGTCTTGCACAGTGGCAAAAAAAGTCTTGCGCAGTGGCTGTGCAAGACTTGTTTGACTCCATTTGATTGTTTATTGGCGTGTGTTTGTTACCTATTGGACTTGTCAGCCCCAGCCTATGCCCAAGCCATCTTTCTAGTGCAGTGTCTAGTGGTCCTGAACCGTAGGGATATACTAAAGCAGTCCCCAGAGTTTAGGGAGGGCCCGCTGAGCCTGTCTTCAGAATGGAAGACCCGAAAGCGGTATCTTTCCTGGCTGTAGCCATTCTACAGATTTCATCGGGCGAGACAGTCCTAGTCTCTGCCCATGAGGCAGCAACTCCTCTGGTGGAATGAGCTGCAGAGGAAATGGCTATCGTAAACATCTGGAAATCAAGGATTTAGATGCCGGCCTCCATTTCTTCAATCAAAAAAGGAAGTAGAGTTTCATGCCTCTGAGTAACCTGAAAAAATCTTGATCACACCATAGATAGGTTACTATTGTAACAGCAAAGTCAGTTCACATTTTTGACTAAAGCAATTTCTGACTTTCCCTAGTTTTTACTAGTATTACCCCCGTGATATCAGAAGGCCTCCATTTCTTGGCATGACTGTCAAAACAAAAAGGTAATGAGATGTGAAGCTCATTGGTATTCGAGGTACCAGAGGAGAGTCCGCATGACATCCATCAAATGCAATGCCCTGTCCTTTTTCTTTGACCCTGTTGGGTGGAAGGCAGGCAAGCGGACTTTCTGATTAATATGGAAGGCTGAGACCATTTTCAGTAAGGATGAAACTCTGCATAAGTAGATCCTTCTTTCCATAATTTTGAGGAACGGCTCCCTGCAAGAAAGAGCTTCAACTCGACTTGTCTTGCTGACATAATCACCACTAAGAATACTGTCTTGACCGTAAGATTCAGAAGGTAAATCTCCCATAAGGGCACATATGGAGGTGTCCTGCCCTTCTCCCTGGACAACCTCTCCTACAAACCCCTGCCCCCCTGTGCCTTTATGAAGAAGGCCAGTCAGAGGGATGTCTACTCCCTCTGATCAGCAGGCCTGCCTCTTCAAAATGGTGGGCCTTCCCCTTCCCATAGGAGGGGCCTTACGTGCATGGGCAAACCAGACCCTTAAGGCCCCTCCCAGTTCATCCCAAGATACACCGGGAAGGGAAAGGCCCACCATTTTGAAGAGGCGGGCCTGCAGGCCAAGAGAGTAAGCATCTCTACAGCCGGCCTTTATGGTAAAGATATGGGGGAGACGGAAGGTTGTCGGGGGGATCCCGCGGGCAGAAGAAAGTGGGTATCCCTCCTGCTGTGGGTGTTGGGGGGTTGTCCGGGGGTGGCGGGGGACCCCAGTGGTGGGAGGGAGTGAGCATCCCTCCTGCCAATCTTGTACAGGGTGTGGAAGGGCTGGGCAGCAGCAGACAAGGGAGGGTGTCTGCAGGAGGGGGGAATATTTTTCCCTCTGCTGCTCTCTCTGTCTATTAGTCAATCAGTTGAGCTGGCAGATCTCAGGGAGACCTGTGGCTCAGTTGTTCGAGGCAGGGAGAGCAGCTTTGACAGAAGGGAGAAGCTGTGTTTAGCGATTGCCAGGCACAGTTCCTCCCGCTCTTTACCGGCAATTTTCTGTGCAAATAGCATACATATAATTTGCATTCTATTATGCTGAGAATCGCCCGTAAAGTAAAAATCACTCCCACTACGGCCACTACATCGACTTGTCAGATTTTTCCGGTGAGTTTTGAGAATCCAGCCCCCAAGTGTACTACCAGATGATGCAGCTGAAAGAAGACTAAAGGGAATACAAAACACAAATATTCTGCCTTTAGAAATATTTGTGAACTTGTTTTTTTCTGTCTGAAAAGCTGGTCAGTAAAGCAAGCTCTCTATGTGACATGGTATTGGTGTTAAGTTTTAAGAGAAGCTCATATCTGAAGATATTTTATTAGGGAGCCTGGTAAATCACTTCCTTTCACTTTTTACACAAATCACATTTAATCATGGAAAAAGCAATAAAACAGTTTAATAAGGGTGAAATATATATTTTGCTAAAACACTACACGAGGCATCTAAAAGGCTGCAAACATCCACTCCAGACAAAGTCCATAACTGGAATTTATGGAATATACAAATTGCTGAATTTTAGGGCAATGCATTTTGCCACTCGGGTCTTACGTAAAGTGCTGCAAAGTAAATGAATGTGAATTAGCTGTTACCCTGTTTGCAGCACTTTATCAGTATGAAACAATATTTCTCTACTGGCAACGGTTCAACGTAGCAGAAAAACTATAAAGCAATCCACCACTGCAGCATAGACAACCGAAATGTGATGGCTGGCAACGGTAGCTAGCAGTGTCCCAATATCTAATTCTTCCTCCACAAGTCTTTGCCTAATCATCATACAGAAAAAAGCCAGAGGCTTTGATGGAGCAAGTACAGGAACACATTGCTATTGCTTTCTGCACTGAAAATTCTTGGATGCACCATTGCTTTGGGGACAAGTGAAGATTTTCAGTCACTGGTTCTATGCCACTACACATGCACATTGTTTTTCTTTGGCATTTCTGGGACTTGCACGTTAAACCTCTTATATCCTATATATGGCGCCTAAAAAAATTGGCACTGACTAGAACAGCACTTAGCATGATTCTATAAGGTATGCATACCTTTTATAGAATTGCGCTTAGCACCCGTGTGTGACACAATACTTAGTTGCAAAAATTTAGGTCAGCTAAAACCAGGCCTACATGCCCATGCCTAAGTTATGTACCTATCAGGCGTCTTCTATTAAAAAAAAAATGTGTCTAACTTATTTAGACATGCCCCGATCAACCAATGATCACGCCCCTTTTTAAATTTATGCACTGCAACTGGTGCACACTTTTTATAGAATTGTGTTTTTTGAGTTTTGCCAGCTAGGGGGAGAGGTTAAGTGGGCAAATGATGTGGTATATAAGACATTATATTATATTGTATTGTATTGCATTTTGATGAGGGTTCAGATAGGGATGCTCCTTGAGAGGACCTCAGAGGTATCAAAGGTGTATAAAGGGCTAACTTATTCTTTAAGTATTCTGGGCCATTTTGTCTAAGGATCTTGAAAATCAAACATAGAGTTTTAAATTTAGCCTTGTAAGGTACCTGTAGCCATTGTAGATTTTGCAGGAAGGGTGCTTGCCAAAAGGGATCCTAGTAGTCAAACGTTTTCACTGAAAAAGATTTATTAATCTAATATGGTGTTCACTACACATCTACTTTGCATATTTTATTTTCATTTTTGTCATATTAAAAACTGTAATCAATTTCTGCTTTAAAACCAAACATTTTCTGCTTTAAAACCAAACATTTTCAGTGCATAGCACTTCAGACATACAAATTCTCCTGCATGGTTAAATCCTTTTGAATATCTTTCACACTCCCCCCCCCCCCCCCCCACAAAAAAAAAAAAAAAAAAAAAAACACTGGCCAAAGAAAAGACCTACAATATCTAAAATAACTCACTGTTGATGAGAATTTTCCTCCATTCTTCTGAACATGTATCACGGCATCATGTATCAACGAGAAGAGATTGAGCAGAACATGTTCCATATCATAGATTCCATACATGCCTTTGGTCAACCTTTCTACAGATCTGATGTATTCTCTCCAGTAGCCATCTATCTCCACAACACTTGCCAGACATCCTTGTATCACAACACTACAATACCCAGTACATGGTCTGGCCATCAACAGACCCTGGCAATGAGAGCAGTACCACATTTTCAGGAGTGCTCGGCCACAATCCTTACTGAATCTTAAGTGATAAGTGGTGTTCACTACTTCAATGCCAAGATTCAGGGCTTGAAGGAAAACTCGAGCAGCCTGCAGTGATTTTGAAACTTGCGTCATGATAACCTTGGGAAAATTACCAAATACATTCAAGTCCCGCCATGCTATACGAAGGCATTGAATAGACTCCATTGAAGGTTCTCGAAATCCTGGATTAATCACATGGATATAGATGACAGGGAACAAGCTGTCAAAAAACTCATTGATCATGTCATTCACATTTATGTCAGAGCCCAGTATGTAATATGACACATCTGTAAAAAGTTTGCCAACAGCCTTAATAATCCTTGGAGCTATGTTCTGGTAATGATTCTTGAACATGGAGTTAGTGTAGTTTCTTGAATGGCGTATTACAATTTCGAAGACTCCTGTAAAACAAACATAAAGCAAAGAAAACTACATGAAATGCATGCCCAACTGCTAGAGTTTTATTTTTGAAAATCCATTTTGGATTCATTGTAATGTTATGGGAGTAAGGTTGGTTTCAAAAAGTGTTAAAAGAACTGAACATTTCATTACTTTTCCATCCTGGTAGGAGTATGAAAGTGTTACATGAAAATTTCTGATACAAAACACACAGCTGGGGGAAAGAACTTCCATTCTTCATACAGATTAAGAAACAAACAGAAATTCTATTTCAAGCCTTGTAATTTCAAGGCAAAAGTAATTACATTCCACCATAACATTTGCTAGTTAAGCTCAGGTTAACACTGGAGGCTGACATTTTAATCTATTCATTCAAGAATTTAATTTTTTGCCCATGGATTAAGACAGCTTTGAGCTTAGTCTCAATCCAGCAGTATATCCAAGTACTGCAGTTCACATTTTCCATGAATATCAAACAATATTTTTAATTCAAGAATGTGTCTTTGGAATTTTTTTAAAGATTATTATTATTGTAGTCTATGAAGTGATTCAATTAAATTTTTAAAAAATATCTCTTGTCACATTAGCGGTTCATTAACTTTCTAGAACTACCTTAAACAGAACTACCGATACTGGATTAATGTTTATATGTCTTCCATAAAACCTGCAGAATTAGAACAATTGATATCAAGAACATATAATTGGCTATGACCTTTGGTCAGTACATAAGACTACATTTCAGTTGCAGGCAATTTTCTTGTCTCGACAAGAAGACTAACCAAAAAGAAGAGCAGTCACAGACCTCTTGAAATCACGGCTGCTACAGTTGACTCCTAATAAGGATGCATCTCTGAAATCTATATTAGACAATAGTGTAGAGAGGAATGTGTTTCTGATAGTTTCAAAGGTTGTCATTCCATAAAATACATATCACTGATTACAGCCTTCTCTGCTAATGGCTGACTACTGTTCTACCAAACTTTTACCTCTTATAATGGGATTTGAAAATTGCAACAAAAGAATCTGAGACAAGGGTGAAGACTGTGAAGAAAATAAGTCCCAGTTGGGCCAACGTCCTGATGCTGGATTTCATTTGTCTTTTCAGAAGTAGTTCCCGGTTCTGATAATTAATTGAAAGTATACTTAAATGTCTTGCAATCACTGATACAAATATTCCACATTCATGCAAAAGAAGAAGAAAAAAAAACCCCAGCCACATATTGCTTTTTTTCTACTTTTAGGTGATATAGAATAGTACAAACACTGCGTTTATCAACAGGATATCTGTATGGTAACAAAATAGAATAAAAATACAGGGCATTTCTACTAAAATGCCCTCTTACTTTTCCCTCCACTACCCCCCTCCCACCCCTCCACTCCTTCTTCTGTAACTTTCCCCTCATGCATCTGTAATTCGCTGAATGTCCAGCCTTCTTTCGATGTTGAACCGCCTAGAAGTCATCTGACTATGGCGGTATACAAAAATTAAGTTATTATTTATTATTAAAAGAAAACTTAAATGACTCTAAAAAAGGCATGGGGCAGGCGGGGGGGAGGGTGTAACTGCAAGAAGTGGCAATTACAATTGCTTAAAACCAAAAGGTGAGATTACCTGCACAAAGTTGAAAGTAATAATAATAATAATAATAACTTTATTCTTCTATACCGCCACAATCTTGCGACTTCTAGGCGGTTTACAATCAAGAGTGCTGGACATTCAGCGAAATACAATAAGTAGATATTCAGAGGAAATACAGAGATCAGAGACCTCAGGAGGCAATAGTATAGAAATACAATTTGCTGAGCGAAAATGTACATTTTAGTAGTACAGCCCTAACCATCTTTCTAGGCAGACTAAATAGGCCATGCTGGTCTTTATCTGCCATTATTTACTATGTTACTATGTTAATAGAACAAAACAGGTAATTCAAAAGCTTAATGCCTAAATTTAGATGCCAACAGGGCACCTAGTTTATAAAACAGTAGTGTTTATGCGAGTGATTAGTGGCAGTGATTGGCAGTTACATGCACAAGTACTATGTGTCATTCTAAATAACAGTGCGCCTAAATTATTTAGGCCCAGATTCTATATATGGTGCCAAAAAAATCAACTCTGATCAGCATAGTGCTTAGCGTAATTGTATAAAAAGGCTCCCACTTTATATGCTTAGAGGCCATACACACCATACCATTTAGGTGCATGGAATATTGCCACACCTTGGATTTTGGCCAGGTACTAGTGACCTGGATTGGCCACTGTGAGAACGGGCTACTGGGCTTGATGGACCATTGATCTGATCCAGTAAGGCAATTCTTATGTTCTTATTTAGGCCAAGGAAAACCAGGCCTAAATACCTTTGATTAAGTTGTGAATGAATCGGACTTATTCTATAGCAGTGAGCCTAACTTTTAGAAATGTCAACGATCCGCCCATGCTCCAACCCCTGGACACGCCCCCCCTTTTGAGATTTGTGCACTTTCCAAGTTGTGTTTGTAATTTCTAATTTGTGCCAATTTGCATCAATTATGAGGTGTTAATTGCCAATTATCAATGCTGATTGGCTTGTTAAACAACTTAAGTTGTGCTTGTACCTTAGAATGCCATATGCAGAGACTGTATCTGAATTCAAGAGGGCCTGGGATAGGCACGTGGGATCTCTCAGACAGAGAAAGAGATAATGGTTACTGTGGATGGGCAGACTAGATGGGCCATTTGGCCTTTATCTGCTGTCATGTTTCTATATTTCTATGTTTGGGCAATAGTTCACATCCATGAGGAGGGTCTACACATAGGTGGAGGATGGGCATGTCATTGGTGTGTCACCAAGTAATGTGCACATCCTATAGAATATACTCAGTTGTGAGCATTGCTTGGCACCATTAGATGTATCCATTTGCACCAGCCACTGAGGTGTTGTAACTAGGGGTGGCAAACTTTTGGCACAACCGGTGCAGTTTGTGCTAATTTTCTATAATAGCTTAGCATGCCCTAAGCCACTATTGGTGCTATGCATACCCTTTTGTGGTGCCTAAAATGAGGCACCAATTTACAGAATTGCCACCAAAGTGCTTTGAAATGATGAAACAAAAATTAAATTGCTGCGACACGATGACATGATAGTGTTCATTTTCAAGAAGAAAATGGGTAACAAGGGGCAGATGGACATTTGTCTCACCAAACCTTCAAAATCGCTATTTTTTAAACCCATTTTATAGACAGATTTCAACGCTGTTTATCTACAGTGCATCTAAAACTGAAGGGGGGCATGCTGGAAGCATGTTTTGGATGGGACTAGGGTGGGCTTATTTGGATATTTTTTCTACAGTAATGGAACATTGTAGATTACGTCCATGGCACAATTTGAACATTTGAGGCTAGACCTATTTTCCTAAAGAATATGGGGCAAATTCTATAAGAAGCGCCCAAATGTTAGGCCCCAAAATAGGTACCGTTCAGTGCGATTCAAGTAAAATTGTGTGCTGTTTAGTGAATCACGCTGAGAGGCACCTATTATGGAAGCGCCCAATAAATAGGCCAGCTCAAGGCACAACTAAAATTTAGGTGCCCATGGGAGCGCTTGCGCATGCTTAAGAGCAGTAATTCTGTAACAAGGCGCCTAACATGCATGGCGCTTATTTTTTTGAAGCCCGCATAAATGTTTAGATACGCCTTGTTACAGAATCACTCTTTCTTGGTAGGCGCCTAAGTTTTAATTATTGCTGATAAAAAGCTTAATTGCACTTGTTCAATTTAGACGCCTATCAAGTTGGGCGCCTCCAAAATAGATGCCTAACATTAGGCACCGGATACAAAATTTAGGCCTAAGTGCCACTGGAGGGATGAAGGCATTACCCACACACACTTCCCCAATGCTCACTGACCCCCCTCTCACCTCTCAAAGATATGAATGAAACTGTACATATCTGCCTTAGTGACAGCTTCAGATGCTATGGTCATCCTATTAGAGCAGAAAGCAGGTTCCCGGAGTAGCCTGGTGGTCAGTGTAGTAACTCTAGAGATGGAGACTCAGGCCCATATCCCACTCTGTCTTCTACTCTTATGGTGAAATCTTTGAGATCTTTGGGATCTTTTTTTTTTTTTTAATTCTTTATTTATCATTTTAAGATATTTAACAAAATCAAAACATTTTGTACAGAAAAGATTGTCAGATCAAACACAAAATAATAAGAAATGATTTACATAATATTAATAAATTCTAATCATACAATCTCAAGTCCTCAATAATGTGATCCAAATTTAAATGAGTGAACTTTAAGGAAATCAATTAATTGATAAATTCTATACAAGAGATCTTTGGGATCTTGCTAGGTATTTAGACCTGGGTTGGCCACTGTTGGAAACAAGATACTACTAGGCTTGATGGACATTCAGTCTGTCCCAGTATGGCAATTCTTATATTCTTAATTTTGAGTTTTCCTGTTACAAATTATTTAGCTCCTTTAGAACTGTGTGGGATTAACTCATTTTTGCTCAAATTTTTTTTCACCCTAGATTTCTAAATAAATTTTGGAACACTATGCATAAACAGATTAAGGGAAATATCAAGCTTCCAAGTGTATTAAAAATTTCTAGCTGGCATTATTGGCAGTGCCTTCTATGTGACTGTACAATCTAAAAAGGGAGAAAAGAAATGGGTCTCAAGAGTATAAAACAATACATGACAGTGGTGGAAGGCGGAAAACTACACATTTCTGATAGAAAAAGTGGGATGAGAAATAACATCAGGGTAACGATGCATTGTTTAGAACAGTGGTTCCCAACCCTGTCCTGGAGGAACACCAGGCCAATCGGGTTTTCAGGCTAGCCCTAATGAATATGCATGAAGCAAATTTGCATGCCTATCACTTCCATCATATGCAAATCTCTCTCATGCATATTCATTAGGGCTAGCCTGAAAACCCGATTGGCCTGGTGTTCCTCCAGGACAGGGTTGGGAATCACTGGTTTAGAATATGTTCTCTAAATATGGGAATTCTGCAATGATAAACATATTTTTAAAAAAGTGGTATACAAGTCCCATCCACTTATAATAGTTCTGCAACATTTATTGTGTTTTCTTTCTGAAGGTATGGAAAACTATTCGTATGCTGACAGGTTGAAGATGCTGGGGCTCTTCTCTCTGGAAAAGCAGAGACTTAGAGGAGACATGATAGAAACCGTCAAAATCCTGAGGGGCATAGAGAAAGTGGACAGGGACAGATTTTTCAGACTGTGGGGAACCACTAACACAAGGGGTCACTCAGAAAAATTGAGAGGGGACAGGTTTAGAACCAATGCTAGGAGGTTCTTTTTTACCCAGAGGGTGGTGGACACATGGAACGCGCTTCCGGAGGTTGTGATAGCCCAGAGCACATTGCAGGGTTTCAAGGAAGGTTTAGACAAGTTCCTAAAAGAAAAGGGGATTGAGGGTTACAGATAAAAAAGAAGAGGTAGGTTACAGAAACGGACAGGAACCACATTACAGGTCATGGACCTGACGGGCCGCCGCGAGAGCGGACCGTTGGGCGCGATGGACCAATGGTCTGACCCAGTGGTGGCAACTTCTTATGTTCTTATGTTTACATATCTTCTTGTGATATTTCAATAAATAAATCATTTAAAAAAAACTATAAAATATATGTTATGTCCCTCACCATTAGACTTAAATTTAGAGATAATGGACTAAACAAAAGATATCTGAAACCTATACAATATGTTCACCCCCCAATATAGTATGTAGAATTTGAAACACAAGGCAAAAAGGGAACTAGGAGATAGAGAAATGGGATTTTTATTTAAAGACAGAGTAGTGGCCACATGCAGTTTGCCACATAACATTCAAGAACAATTTTTCTGTAATAGCCCAATACAAATTTAGCCCATAAAACTGTTTCATGTGCCAATTTCCTAATAGGAAACAAGAAACAGGTTTTAAATAAAGGCAGTTTTAAAAGAAAACCAAATGCCAGGTCTTTTTTTTTTCCTGGAGCTTTCTTTTTAACCATTATTTGAACGCATTCTAGTCTAGGGAGCTGATGCACTACTGTGCAGTTTTTCTACCCAAATGAGATGGGTAGCAAAACTATACATGAAACTTTAGTACTTAAAAATATAAGAAGCTGCCATACTGGGACAGACCAAAGGTCCATCAAGCCCAGTATCCTGTTTCTAAAAGGGGCCAACCTAGGTCACAAGTACCTGGCAAGATCCCAAAGAGTAAATACTTTGCATCAGAGATGGCCAAAATATGATAACTATGCTTCATTGAGATGCAGTAGCTTCTTCTGTAATAACCAGCCTGTAAAATGTTTCCACGTCAGGTTTTTGTAAAATTCAAAATTCATGAACTGCTTTGCTTAATTTTGCACATCAGCAGGTCATTAATTTTCAATTTAGATAAGCTTTCACATAAAGTAGATTCTATGTAATTATTTACTATTTGTGAAGCAGTGATCCTGTAACTCCCTTTGCAAGCAGGGTTTTCCACAGAAAAACATGAAACCTTTGTTATAAATATCAGTTCCATATCCTCTTTCCTCTTATTATGTTACCAAGTCCTCTCAAACATCCAACAATCATTGAATATTTTAGACACTTATCAAAATAAAACTGTACATAAGAACATAACATAAGAAGTTGCCCCCGCTGAGTCAGACCAAAGGTCCATCCTGCCCAGCGGTCCGCTCCCGCCGCGGCCCATCAGGCCTAGTGCCTGAACAGTGATCCCTGATTAATTTTATAGCTTACCTCTAATCCCATCCCTATAATCTACCTTTACTCTTATCTGTACCCCTCAATCCCTTTGTCCTCCAAGTACCTATCCAAGGCTTCTTTGAACCCCTGTAGCGTGCTCCTGTTTATTAAATCCTCCGGTAGCGCGTTCCATGTATCCACCACCCTCTGTGTGAAAAAGAACTTCCTGGCACTAGGCCTGATGGGCCGCCGCGGGAGCGGACCGCTGGGCAGGATGGACCTTTGGTCTGACTCAGCGGGGGCAACTTCTTATGTTCTTATGTACAGTTTTATTTTGATAAGTGTCTAAAATATTTGATGATTGTTGGATGTTTGAGAGGACTGGGTAACATAATAAGAGGAAAGAGGATATGGAACTGATATTTATAACAAAGGTTTCATGTTTTTCTGTGGAAAACCCTGCTTGCAAAGGGAGTTACAGGATCACTGCTTCACAAATAGAATGTGAATAAAAGTTATTTCAAGACCAATAAACCAAAAAACATTGTACCAATCTGTGCTCCCTCCTGCTGCTAACAGGATTCACTAGCAGAATTTGAAAGAACTGGTAAATTGTCTAGTACTCGTGCCACCATATCTTTATGCATTTATCTGTTCCATCATACTCCCAGTTGCTTTCAGATCAATACTGTTACCATCAACTAAATAAATGACAACATTTACAAATTCACAAATGAGCACCTCTCAAAATGTTTCTGCCTCTAACCTCATGGAGTGCTACAGAATATTGTATTTCTAATGATTCACAATCTCTTCTAATACTTTCTTAATTAGATAATATCCCTCAGGAACTCACTAAGCCAACCAACTCTTCTGGAGGCAAAATGTATCCAATTACAACTGAATTTACTTTAAATCTAATGAAACATTGCAGTTCTATATGTGCACAGACACTCAATCTGAAGTGCAAAGAGTGTCCATTCATTCCCATTGAAGTAACTGGAAATACCAGATTTCCTAACTTTGATGTTTTTATTTTGTATGTTTCCTATCTAACACATATTTATCCTGACAATATTGTAATGCAGGACTGAAATGAAGAGAAAGCTTCATAAGCACATGCCCCATGATGTGATACATACATGAAAGAACCAGAAAGAGATATAAGGGCCAAACAAAAGGAAGAAGAGATCTTGCCTCAACATATGACAAACAAAAAAGGCAAGCGAGATGTCCATGTCAACCAACAGGTACATTTATTAGCATAAAAAGTCCCAGTATAGTTACTTGACTTGAGAACAGTTCTTAAAAACTAAGGTCCCGACTAGGATCCCAGTTTCGGCAATCTGGAATGCCTTCTTCTGGAGACAAGCAAGTAACCTGGATTAGCTTTCAATGGGACTATAATTTGTGCTCTAGTAAAGTCAAAAAGCAAATTGCGTTGGCGTCTTCAGAAGCTCTGCGCACCAAAAAATGAACTAGAACGAGGACAGACTCTGTCAAGGCAAGTGGTCAACTCAAAAACTTTACTCATGCAGTTCTAATTGAATTCTCTGGGCCCGATATTCAAAAGGCTCCTGAATGGTTAAACCTTACTGAGCTGGCCATCCGGCAATAATCAGCAAGCAGCACTTACATGGTTAGTGTCACTGAATACCATCTGTAATTACCAAGGAATTACCTGGTTAATGCCAGTGCAATCAGGGCGTGGCAGAGCAAAATGGTTGTATTAACTTTATACACTGAGCTAAAAGGGCACTGTTATGAATATTGGTCAGTGCCTGGTTAACTTCTGGATGACTGCACATACCTGGATATTCAATGCCAGAGTTCAGGCATGGCCTGGCATTGATTATCCAGGATTAATTCAGGCCACAGCTATAAGTGGCTTAAAAACCGCTGACTGATAAAGGCTTGAGTATTTACCCCTATGTTATTTGATTTGTGTCCTGGTAAAAAGACTACTAAATTTAAGAAATGAACATGAATCTTTTAGCCAAAGGCCATGATGCACGACCTACTCCTACTGGAGCGATGGTCTAGGACATGGCAACTCAACTTCAATGCCAAAAAATGCAAAGTTATGCACCTGGGCAGCCAGAATCCATGCAAGTCTTATACCCTTAATGGCGAGATCCTAGCAAAAACAGTAGCAGAACGAGACTTGGGGGTAATCGTCAGTGAGGACATGAAGTCTGCCAATCAAGTGGAGCAGGCTTCGTCCAAGGCAAGACAAATCATGGGCTGCAAACGAAGGGGTTTCGTCAGTCGTAAGGCGGAAGTCATTATGCCATTGTATAGATCCATGGTGAGGCCCCACCTGGAATACTGTGTGCAATTCTGGAGGCCGCATTATCGCAAGGATGTGCTGAGACTGGAGTCGGTGCAAAGAATGGCCACCCGGATGGTCTCGGGACTCAAGGATCTACCATACGAAAAACGGCTTGACAAATTACAGCTATACTCGCTCGAGGAGCGCAGAGAGAGGGGGGACATGATCGAGACATTCAAGTATCTTACGGGCCGCATCGAGGCGGAGGAAGATATCTTCTTTTTCAAGGGTCCCACGACAACAAGAGGGCATCCGTTGAAAATCAGGGGCGGGAAACTACGAGGTGACACCAGGAAATTCTTTTTCACTGAAAGAATGGTTGATCGCTGGAATAGTCTTCCACTACAGGTGATTGAGGCCAGCAGCGTGCCTGATTTTAAGGCCAAATGGGATCGGCACATGGGATCTATTCACAGGGCAAAGGTAGGGGAGGGACATTAAGGTGGGCAGACTAGATGGGCCGTGGGCCCTTATCTGCCGTCTATTTCTATGTTTCTATAATCAAAGCCAACTGGAATACCTATCAGGACAGACACCAAGGGTAATTTTATAAGGAGTTCTTTTACTAAGCTATGGTAAAAAGTGATCTTTTAAAGGTCCTTCCTGCACACTAAGGCCATACTGTTGTGGTAAAAAAAAAAAACAATTTTCTATTTTTTGCATTCATGGCTATGTGTTAATGTTGCCATTAGCGCGCAATCATTTTGAAAAATTACACAAGCATTTATAGCCACCTATTTGTAAGGGCTCATGCACTATCTGTGCACTAACCAGTTAGTGTGCAATAATATAGATGAGCTAACTGGTTAATGCAAGAATGCTTACTCTCTGCTCTTAAAACTCCCCTCAAAATATTTTAAAAGTTTTTTTAGCGCATGCATATTTCAAGGTTAACACAGGATGCCTGAGCATGGCCTGCAGTATTCCAAGATTTGCTGAATTAGGCACTCATTAATGCCCAATGCAGCTTAGTAATCTCCTAAGAGATTTGAGCATGGAGAACAGGTTTTTATGTGCTTGAGTAAACAATCATAAAATTGCCCCAGGGTTTATGGGGACAATAACCACAAAGTATTTACTCTCAAGACACTTTAGTTGGCGGTAAGCAACTTATAAACCACTCACAACTATGGGATGAACTAACCCTGGATATTCAATGCTGGGGCATGCACAGCTACTGGCACTGAATATCCATGTATGTGTGGTAACCCAGAAGTTAGCCGAGCACTGGCCGATGTTCACACGACTGCTCAGTTAACTCTGTGGATGAGGTTAGAACAACTTTACAGCTGTCCTACATTTCTCATACTTAGCCAGTTAGTGGACTAAATATCACTGCTAATCAGTTAAGTCACAGCTCTGCCCAAACTCTACCCCTGGACCACTCCTAACCTAGCTGATTAAGGAATATCTGGTTAGCAGTGATGTTCAGTGGCATTACCTAGTTCAGTCCTTGAGAAAAATTTACTGTCCTTGGTAAGAAGAATGAAACTGGGATGAAAGATCACCTTTCAGCATGACAACGACTCTTAACACATAACCACAGCTATAGTGGAGTGGCTGAGGAATAAATAAATAATCCCTTTGAATGGTTTAGTCGGAGCCCAACCACAATTCAATTTAAAATCTGTGGCATAGCTTGGCGATTGCTGCCTCTCAGTGCTCCCCGCGGAACTTAACAGAGCCCAAACAGTTTAGTAAAGCGGAATGGTCTAATACTAACACAAAGTTGGTGGAGACCTTCCCCAATATATTCTTATGTCAAAGATGCTCCTACCAAATACTGACTTCAGGGTGGAGACTTACTCAATAGTTGCACATTGGGATTAGGGGAAGATTTGGGTATATATTTTGTCACTCAGTAAAGATGTGTTGATAAGTGGGGGGAAGAAACACAGCAAAATGTGAAAAATGTTCAGTGGTATGGTCTTCCTATAGCTACTGTATTCTCACTGTAGAGAGGAAATAAATGCCATGTATGCCAGAAAAAAATAGAAGCATTAGAAAACTGCCAGGGAAGATTACAGGCAGATAAACTTGGGCTGTTTTGCAGAGAAATTGTGAAATTGGATAGGAAGCATAAAGGGGGGGAGGGCAACCTCCCTATATAAAGATCAGCAGACAAGGAGCAGCAGAGAAATTGGAAGGACACTGCTGGAATGTGGTTAAGCAGAATTTATTTATTTATACCCCCTTTATGAAGCCGTGTTAGGCTTTTTTATCGCTGGCCACGGCAGTAAAAGCTCCAACGCTCACAGAATTCCTATGAGCATTGGAGCTAATACCACTGCAGCCAGCAATAAAAAAAGCCTAACGTGGCTTCATAAAAGGAGGCCTTATTTATTTATTTTGTGCTTTAGTCTCATTGTTTCCCCATCTATTACTGCTGCATCATAATTTGATGATTATTGGTCCCCCTTACCCTGAGTACTGTAGCCTCTGCCCTCACCCCCCCCCCCCCCCCCACACACACACACACACATTCCACCTCCCTCTCCTTGAAGCCCTGTCACATCTGTTTCACACAACTGGAGTCTTCTAAATCAGGCATAAAAAATAAAAGATACTTTTCTACCCCCAAAATCAAACAACTATTCTCCTTAGAATTAAACACATTTTATTACAAACTTCATGCACTGTAACTTTATAAGTTCCTTGAAATCTGCCGAACATATTTTTCATGCTTTAAGCCACTGTTCTTCAACCGCCGTTCCCTGGACCAGTGCCAGTCCGCAGGAAATTTCTGCCGGTCCACGCAGGGCCGGCGAGATTGATGAACTTCAATTGCCTGCCGGTCCGCTCAAGGCCGGCGAGATCGATGAGATGTAATTTCCAGCTGGTCCGCGCAGGGCTGGCGAGATCATGGAGAGCTTCCGACAGTGGCTTTCTCCGCTCCCAGCAGATCTCCTTACTTACCAGTGCAGCCTTGGGGCTTTTGCTGAGTCGCAGCCGCCTCTGATGATGCAACTTCCTCTTTCCTCAAAGGCGGCGCAACCCATCAAAGGACCCGAGGCTGCCTTAGTGAATCGCTGCACTGGCAAGTAATGAGAGCTGCTGGGAGGGGAAAAAAACACTGTTGGAGGCTGGGAAGCTGCTGGGCAAGGGAAAAAAAAAAAGGGGACAGCTGCTACTGGACCTGGAGGGGAGGAGGGAAAGGAGTCTGGGAAGCTGCTGGACAAGGGGAAAAAAGGGACAGCTGCTATTGGACCTGGAGAGAGGGAGAAGGAGAGATGCTGCTGGCAGGGGAGGAGGGAAAGGGAAGGGAAGAGAGTTATAGCTGGACAGGAGGAGGAGGGAAGGGAGAAGGAAAAAAGGAAGAAAACATCTGGCAGGGAGATTAGAGGAGGGGAAGGGGAAAGACAGGCATGAGAAAGTAGAGAGATTGATGATGGGAAGGGGTCAGCAGAGAAATAAGCAGAGAAGGACAAAGATGCTAGATCTGGTGTAGGAGAGAAATAAATTAAGAGAGCAGTGAAGCTGGAATGAATCATGTAAAAAGGAGAGGGGGCACAGGCTGGATGGAAAGGGGAGAGAGGCATATAAAGACAGATACCATATAGAAGGGGGAGAGGGCAGACAGTGGATGGAAGGGGCAGATGCTGGATTGAAGAGACAGAGAGGGCAGATGCTGGAAGGAAGAGAGTGAAAAGAAGATGAAAGCAGAAACCAGAGATGACAAAAGGTAGAAAAAAATAATTTTTTATTTCTATTTTGTGATTAGAATATATCAGATTTGAAATATATATCCTGCTAGAGCTGGTGTTAGACATAACTGGGGACTGCAAATCCCAGGCAGTGATTCTTTAGCTTCCAGCTGGCTTACGGCTCTCTCTGACCAGGGGGCAGTTGCCCTAGTTGCACTCCCCTAAAACTATTCCTGTCATGTGTGACTGCAGTATTCTGTTAGGTTGATATTTCTGTGTAGCATTCTGTAATAATTTGGCTTATTCAGTTTTCTTGATAGTAGAGGGAATATATGTGAAGGGGAGGGGAGACGGGTTTTGTTGATCCTTGCTCTGTATTATTTGTATTTATAAAATGACAATTGTACGGAATAATGTTTCTTTTTATACTTTAATAAAATACATTCAATATAAAATCATAACTGAGTCTTGTGCGGATGGGATCAGATGATTTGAAGGGACCGAGCTCACGGAGACAGGGCGGAAACGGGGTTTTTAAATTTCAGTCCTAGTAGTTTGCCGGTCCACAAAATAATTATTTTATTTCTGCTGGTCCATAGGTGTAAAAAGGTTGAAGAACACTGCTTTAAGCCATGAAACATTAACTCACCAAAATGACTTTCAGTATAGGTACAACAATGCATCTGCCTTATGATATCATTTACCATCATTAAATACACCATCCCCTTATCCGTCATAATTATCATTATCTGGTGATGATGGAGAGAAAAAGAAATCATATTTGAAAAGTGTAGTACTGTCTAAGTTGCTTTGTATTGTGGTTTGATCCCTAAGTTCCCTTTCATTTTAGCCCTAATATATTTTCTGTCTCCTAGTTTTGTTCTTTTCTGGAATAAAATGTGAATAGCTATTAATAAAGTCACAATGACTTTTTTAATATTCATTTTTATTAGTTTCCATGGAAAGCCAATAATATAGTGAGCATGATATCCTTGTAAAATACAGAGAATTATACTTCCCATCAGATATACCAGACCAGCAATATCCTGACTGAAAAAAAAATAATCTTGAAGCTAACATAAATCTCAGATACGATAGAAGTGAAAAAGAAAAAAAGAAGAAAGGAAGAGAAGAGAAGAGAGAGAAGGAGGGAAGCAAGAAAGTCTTCTGGGCACTTCTTATTAGGAATGTGCATAGGGCTACTATTTTTGGTTCATTTTCAGTTTTGGAGGCTTTTTCTCTGATTCTCAGATTTTTCAGGGTCATTTCATACATTTCTTTTAATTATTTAAAATATGTTTAATATGTGTTAAAACTTTTTAATCCATGTTAAACAAACTCATAACTTTTTGGGTAGTTATTCAGCCTATGGCAGTCAATGTTTTTTTTTTTGTTTGTTTTTTTTAAAAAACTTTGGCCCCTGCAGGCTTTTTATACCTGGATATTCAGTGACAAGTTGTACCCAGATAAAGGTGCTAAGGGGGAAATTCTATAAACAGTGTCTCGATTTTAGGCAGCAATAGGCGTCCTATCGTTGTCTAACCCAGCCAATTGGGACACACATTTTCTTTAAAAAAAACCCCAACCAATTGTTCTACAGTGGAGAGGGAACGCTATTATACGTTCTTATTGAGAGCCTATTTTGCACCAAACAGGGCGTTCCGGGCACATTTAACCTTCACAGATACTTGTCCAAAATATAATACACTACACACCGCCCTAGGACATATGTTCTGGACTTGTCCCTGTATTGTTTCTTATTGGCATCAGCTCATTGCATGGATTGGCCGAATTTGAAACTGCAATCTATTTCTCTTTTTACATTAACATTTCCTATGGTTCCAGTGCCCTCGGGATGTGCTGCCTTTGTCCATAAGGCCATTTCTATGAGTCTCAAAGCAATTCTTCAATGCTGGCTAACGTCGCAAGCTCCTACATTCGCACATTGGAGGATTTTGATTATTCAACAGGCCGGACTTGATCATCAGGCGATTGTGCACATGGACTCTAGACAGGGCACTTTATTTCTGCAATGTTAGTTACCATTTTGTACTACCTTGATACACCGGGCACGTAGTCGACTATTGAATTAAGTGTGATTGAGGGACCTATTTTGGCATGATTAACTGCTGTTCTAGGGAGCGGGTGGTTATGGGGTGGAGGGGGTGGTTAGGGGGTGGGGGGGTTCTGTAGCCTGTTTTGAAAGCTTGTATTATTTATTGTGATTGCACACATTTGAATTTAATAAAAAATGATTGAAAAGGAAAAAAAAACAACAAGGCAGGGAGCCTACAATGTAGGCATCTGTCAAGGTGCAGGGAGACGCATTGGGACACTTAAGTTTGCTTAAGATTTGGCGTGGGTGTGGTTTCGCCTGGAAGTGGCTTTGCCTGAGCTTAAAGTGGCCCTTGGCATCTCCCTAAGGCCACAATAGACACCTGAAATCTCACTGCTGCAATCAGTTGAGTGGCTGCAGCAGTTAAAACTCCCAAAAAGTAAGCTGGCAGGAGGGATGCCCACTCCCTCCCACTGGAATCCCCAAACCCCACCCATGAAGCAAGTCAGGCAGGAGGAATGCTCACTACCTCCTGCCCCAGAATCCCACTCCCACCCAAAGCAAGTTGGGTAGGATGGATGGCCACACCCTCCTGCCCTGGAGCTGCCTCCCCACGCCCCCCGAGGCAATCCAGACAGGAGAGATGCCCACTCCCTACAGAACCCCCAAACCACACCTGTGAAGTTAGCTGGACAGGAGGGATGCCCACTTCCTTCTGCCCCAGAACCTCCCCTCCCTGAAGCAAGCCAGGCAGCAGGGATGCACACTCCCTCCTGCTTCAGAGCCACCACCTCCTCGAAGCAAGCCAGGCAGGAGGGATGCACACTCCCCTCCCAGCAAACCCTAAGGCAGTTGAATGTCTGGCCAGAGAGATGCTCACACCTTCTAGATGGCTGGCCTGAAACTCCAAAATGGCAGACTTTTCCCTTCCTGGAGCATTCTGGGATGCAATGGGAAGGGGCCTAAGGCTCCTATGGAAGGGGCCTTAGGCATCTGAGCCAATCTGAGCCTTATGCCCTTCCCCATTGCATCACAGAATGCATCGGGAAGGGGAATGCCTGCCATTTTGGAGTGGGGTGGCAGGCGGCCAGAGTGTGTGAGCATCTCTCCAGCTGGACATTCAACTGACAAGTATGGGGAGGGGGATTTAGAGGTGGGGGGCCTGAGCCTTGGGGGTGTTGGGCAGGTTCAAGTTCAAGGGAGGGTGGTGGCAGGAGGGAGTGGGCATCCCTCCTGCCTGGCTTACTTCGCAGGTGGGGGTTCAGGGGTTCCGGTGGGAAGGAGTGTGAATTCCTCCTTCTGGTGATAAAAAGGTTCTGATCCCAATTCTGCCTCACACTTTCTGTCGGCTGTAAGTAAGATGCATCTGGGGATAATCTCTTTTAGAAAGAATAAATACACATGTAGACCGTGTGCATATCCAAAGAGATATCCCACTTTATTCAGTAAACAACCACATATTTATAGTCCCCCCTTTCTACACAAGCTAGTTATGAGTGTAGCTTATGAAGAAATCTAAGTTTTGTTTCTCAGAAAAACAAACTATCATTTTACAGGAAAGCAGGGAGGGGGGAGAGAAATTCCACAGCCAGTACAAATAGTCATAGTTACAGATAACAAAAAGAGAAAATGTTTTGTGATTTCTTAATAAGCTTGCAAAGAATATACCCTTACCCCTACAGTTGATTTCGGGGTGGGTGATTCCCTTGCCGTGATCAGCTGATGGCAAGTGATCAGGCGCAATTCTCCAACCGGCATGAGCACCGGTGACATGAGCACCAGTTAGAGAACCAGGCCGGTTAGGCGGGTTTGGGCATCTGTCCCTTAGGGCAGACACGATTCTGTTTAGGATGCCGGTGTGCAATTCTCAGCCACTTCTTAGGCTGCTGCAGAAACCAGCATCTTATACAGAATCCAGCCCTAAGGGGCTCATTTTCAAAAGAGAAAAATGTCTAAAAATTGACAGGGGGCAGATAGACATTTTTCTCACCTATTTTCTAGGTAGATTACTATGCTGTTCATTTGCAGTTCGTCTAAATCTCAAGGGGGTGTGATAAAGGCATGGTGCAGGCAGGACTAGGGTAGACTTAGGATTTAGATATTCTTCTGCCTTAATCAAACATTTGAAAACATATCCAGAACACAACTTGATCATTTGGGGCTAGACCTGTGTTTATAACGAATAAGTGCCAAAAATGTATCCAAACTGACCAGATGACCACCGGAGGGAGGTAAGCATGGCACCTCCACACTCCCCCAGTGGTCACTGACCGCCTCCCACCACCCAAAGATGTGAATAAAATAGTACATACCTTCCTGTATGATAGTTTCAGATGTTATGGGAAGTCCTGGTAGAGCTACCAGCAGGTTCCTGAAATAGCCTAATGGGTGGTGTAGTGAACCATAGAGATGGGGACCCAGGCCCATATCCCATTCTAACCGCATTTCTAGTGGAACACTTGAGCCCACCATAACCCACCCAAATCCCACGCACTTACATCTACTGTAGGTGACAGCTGCAGGCATAAGGGCTATTGGTGTGGTGTACAGTTGGGTACAGTAGATTTTGGTTGGGCTTTGAAGGACTCACCATACGGTATTAAAGGGGATATGGTGAGATGTGTACATGGGACCTTTTTATGTGAGGTTCACTGCAGTGTCCCCTCAGATGCCCTACTGCTCTGCTGGAACGTGTGTGTAGCCAATCTAATAAGCATGCTGGCCCCTCCTACATCCCAATGATTTGTTCTGTATGTTTCAAAAATGGCTCAAAAAGATAAATGTTCACCTGAAAAATGGCCATAAAAAAAGCAGCAAGATTTTAAAACTGAGCATGTTTAGTACTTCATTTTTGTGCGTCCACTAAATATCTAAACTTTTACTCTTATAACTTTTTGGGCAGATATTCTGCCCATGGAAGTCAAATTTTTTTTTTTTTTTTTAAAACACTGGCCCCTGCAGGCTTTTTATACCTGGATATTCAGTGACAAGCTGTACCCAGATAAAGGAACTAAGGGGCAAATTCTATAAACAGTGTCCTGATTTTAGTCAGCGATAGGACATATTGAAAATGTCCCTCTAAATATCCAGGTGTAATGCAACCACTGGCATTTATACAGTTGGTCTTAACTTTACCCAGATAGTTACCTAGTTAGCAGACTGAATATTGCACCTGACCAGTTAGCTCTTAGCTTCGCTCAGACTCTGCCCCCAGATAGAGCCGAGGCAATCTGACCAGCGGTTAAGCAGCACTGAAAATCCGGGTATGATTTATCTGGGTAGGAGCATTTCTCCCCAGGTAAAGAACCTCTGAGAATCAGGCCCTTTGTTTCTTGCCAATACTTTCTTTTTCCAACTTGCCTCTTCCACTATCTCATCTTTTAAGAAGGTGTCATATAAATCCTTTTTTTAGTCAGATTTTATGTTACATAATTCATACAGTTGCTCTGGGAACTGCCTTTGATTGTATCTGTATAAATTCAATTTTTTTTACCAAACTGGAAAAAGAAAAGAAAAATGAAAATTGGATTCCTGTCTATTACTACAAATATTTCCCATAGGTTTATCTTGGAAACTGAAATTTACATGGTCTCCTAGATAATGACAGATGCTCTTTAGAACTTGAATTAACAAATGCAAGTTTCTATACTGGATACAAAGCATGATGATAGGTTTTAAATATGCTTACATCGACCCATGGAAGCTTGAAGCACTCAAACAAAAATCAATAATGACTTTCAATAATTTATCAATCAGTGAGTGAGTTATGCAATCAGAGGTATCATTTGTGTGATCTTCAACATGGGCTTTGTGATTAAAACACATAATTTTCCATTTTATTTTCTTTAACAGTAACACACATGGAGAAAGGGAGCAATGTCAAGAAAGCAGTATAGAATAACGCCTGTACTTGCAGTATGGGAAAAAAGGTTCTGGATCTAGAAGCTATGATGAAAGAGGCTGATTTGGATTTAGTGGTGAACACACAGTCCTGGTTCGCATAGAATCATGGCTATATATATCATGGCTGATATAGTTATACCAGACTATAATCTATTCCGGAAAGACAGGGTAGGAAGAAAAGGAGGGGGGAGTGGCATTATGGGCTCCTTTTACTAAGTGTGTTAGGGCCTTAACACGCGGAATAGTACGCGCTAAATTGCCACACGTGGTAGACCTTAACGCCAGCATTGAGCTGGAGTTATTCTACATGTGTACCGCATGGTGTAGCGCACAGTAATTTTGTGCGTGCGCTAAAAATGCTGGCGCACCTTAGTAAAAGGAGCCCTATATGTTAACGGTAATATTAACACACACTACAATGGGAGTATTACTTCGTAATACCTAATTCTTTCAGAAACTTTCTAAACTTTCTACAAAAAAAGAATTCATATTTTTCAAACAATGCTTTAATTTAAATATTAGTTAAAAGCATCACAATCAATATACCATACAAACTCAAACAATAATATTAAACCAAATAGATCACGGGTAAAGTTTCCAACTAAATACAATATATGTTACATCAAATTTTCATAGAAAAACTTTCATAGAATGACTCTATGCGAAAGGGGAGAAGACAGCATAGAAATCAATGAATCGGATCATCCCCATCCTGGTATCAAGATTCTAATCATCTGTCCAACACCTCTGAACTACATAAACTAAAACACCATTGTTTCTGCATAAACTCACATGTTTCCACTTAGTGATTCAAAAATGGCAACACTTATCTTAATAGTCTCAACTAGACCCTAGCGAGGGGGACAGACATAAAAATCTCAAATATTTATACTGTACTTTGGAGGAAAGGCGGGTAAGGAGAGATGTGATAGAGGCGTTTAAATACCTACATGGTATAAATACTCATGAGGCTATTCTCTTTCCATTGAAAAGAAATTCTGGAATGAGGGGGCATAAGATGAAGGTGAAAAATATTTTAGCATTGTAAACTGGCTAGATGCACGTCGATGGTCGGTATATTAAAACTAATAAAACTTGAAACTTGAAAGGAGATGGATTCAGAAGTAAACTCAGAAAAAGGTGGTAAATGTGTGGAATGACCTCCCAGTAGATGTGGTTGAGACAAAAAGTGTATCTGAATTTAAGAAAGCTTGGGACAAGTACACTGGATCTCTAAGGGGGAAGAAGGAATAGTAGATGGCATGGTTAGGTCGATTAGATAAGTTATATGGTCTTTATCTGCCTTCGTTTTTCTCTGTTTTCTATGTTACTTAAGAAAAACTGTAAGCCAAAACAATAGGTCCGTTTTAAATCTTTGCTTAGATCAATAAAATTAGAATCTCAACTGCTGGAAAATTTGGGGCTCCTTTTACTAAGCTGCGATAGTGTTTTTAGCGCACGTGGGGTCGGCCAGGGGGTTATGGGTCAGCTGGGGGGCCAATCGGGGGTTCGGGGGGCGCAGTCATTGGGGAGAGAGGGGTTGTGTCGAGGGCAGGAGGGCCTGGGATCCCTCCTGCCTGTATCCCTCCTAGCCATATCGAGTCGGGGGGGTCGCCGGGGCCAGGAGGCTTGGGCTCCCTCCTGGCCCGATCGTACTCGGCGGGAGGGGCACGATCGCTGGGGCATAAGGGCTTGGGCTCCCTCTTGCCCCGATGTCGTCAGGGGGTGCCGCGGGCGCCCGGGGCAGGGGGCTTGGGTTCCTTCCTGCCCCAATGTTGTGTGTGTGTGGGAGAGGTTGGTGTGGATTCTGTAACCGGTGTTGTTTTTGACAGACACCGGTTACAAAATCCAGCTTTTAGGTGAAGGACTGGCTCCTCCTTCGCCTAAAAGCCCTTTTGTTGGATGTTTTGGGCTTATGCGTTTTTTTGGTTCATTATGGGGTATAAGTGTAGACGTCGTGGGGGGGTGTACTTGTAGACATAGTGGTTGGCTGGGCGTTTAAACAGCTGAATGTAGAGGCAGGCCATGGACACTTTCCCTGCTTCTGCTTTCAACATTTAAGGCCTTAGGCCAAAAAGGGACTTAGACTTTTTTTTTATTATGCCCCTCCACACTCTTCAAGAAATTCCTGAAACAGCCCTAACTTCAAACTTACCATCCTTCCCCCCTCTCTCTTCCCGTCACACAGAAACTACATAACCTACTCTTTAGCTCTCTAGAAAGGACAAATGTTCTTCCATTGTAACCCTCCGTTTTTTAATCTCTTTTGTAATCCACCTTGAACTGCAAGGTAATGGCGGAATAGAAATCTCTAATGCAATGTAATGTAATAAGCTGCTCTTAGCTGTACCCATCTTCCCCACTGCCAATTCCAGACTTCGTTCCTTTCATCTAGCTGCCCCCTATGTCTGGAATAAATTATCCAAGTTTGTCCGCCAAGTCCCTTGTTTAAAAGCAAACTGAAAATCCACCTTTTTGATATAGCCTTCAATCCATAACCCTACTCCTTACTGCCCACCAACCCAGCCAACAGATTAACCATTCCCCTTAACTGTATCCATGACATCCTGTTTATCTGTCTCATCTGTTTAGATTGTAAGCTCTTTCGAGCAAGGACTGCCTTCTTTGTGACTCTGTACAACATTGCGTACGTCTGATAGCACTAAAGAAATGATAGTAGTAGCAGTAATATTAAGCTGAATAATGTAGCTTTAGGTAATATATGATGACTTGCCTTGTGTATTTCAATTTTGTAATTCGTTTTGACCTTCACATCACATGCTGCGAACAAAGTAAAGTTGAATGTCTCTATCATTTAACTTTTATCTCTCCTTTCTAAATTATACATATTTTGGTTCCAAAGTTTCACACCGTATGGCTTCTGATGCAGACCCCTTCCATCACCACCACAATTTTGGTTACCTTTCACTGAACTGCCTATAGCATACCTATATTCTTCCTGAGATGCAGCCCACAGAATTCATCAGTGACCTGTACAATGTTATTGTCACCATCCACTCATTTATATTTCCAGCTCAATCAGAACAAGGGCTAGGATCTCACACCATAAACCTTCCTTTACAGCTGCCCGAGGAATCTTTCCCCTATTTTTTACCCTTTTCCCCATACATCTATAGTACTCATTGCAATGACAATCCTAGAACAGGGACCATTTACCAGACCTCCTTTCAAACCTAGTACTTGCCATCTTATTTACTGGACCAACAATAGAGAACCATTTTTAATTGATTTGGTTTTTTGATTTACTGTGTATCTTTTCTAAATCCAAGCTCAAAGTGAGTTACAGATTCAAATTGGTTTAACAATAGCAACTGACTTGCCCATAGTCACTGGGTACTCATAGAAACATGATGACAGATAAAGGCCAAATGGCCTATCCAGTCTGCCCATCCGCAGTAACCATGATCTCTTCCTCTCTCTAAGAGATCCCATGTGCCTATCCCACCTATCTCGCTTTTAAATATCCCAATGCCACATGGAGAGAGCCTATTCTATGACAGAATCTGGGAACCCATGATACCATTATGTCTAACACTTATACACCTACAACCACAACCTTGTGATCATTGTGTCTAACACTTATACACCTACAACCATAGCCTTGTGATCACATAAATGCAGCAAGGGCACAAGTTAACTTACAGTATTCTATAAGTTGTTCAACCCATGTAAATGACCCCTTGCATTTACACACTATGGAGCTCATAATTGAAACAGAAACACATATAAAAACATGTCCAAATCGGCACTTGGACGATCTAGGCGTTTGGGACTTGGACAAATTTTTGGACAAGAATGTGGTAGACATAGACATACTAGTGGTCTGGACGATCAAACAGCTGGACATAGAAGTAGCTGATTTTTGAAAAATAAATATATTGGACGTACTTTTCAAGAATGGACATTCTACCACTGCTGACTTTGGGTGACTAGCACCCTACGTCTAAATCAGACTGAGATGTTTCTTTTGATTATGCCCCTCCACACACCATTAATGCATGCCTTTAGACTTAGAAAATTTTTTGGGGGGGTTTAATCTTTTGAACTGAGGTTTACTCTGGACTTTAGGGCTGCCTAATAAAGGTCAGAATAATGGTCTTGATTCTGTCTGGGCATTTTGGAAAAGATGGAGGGGTTTCTTCCTTATCTTTTTCCTATTTATGTTTTCTTTGGATCCCCTCTACCCCTATTGGTTGGCTACATTAGCATAAATTGCTATTTTTGTTTCTTTATGTATGGATAGAAGTGTTTCATTTGCATTTGTGTATTTGTGCTTTTATCTTCTTCAACTTAGTGTAAATTTTGAAATGCAAATAAAAAAGTTTATTTGAACCATGATTCTAAGGCAAAGTTATTAGTTCATTGTGAACATTGCTGAGAATTAAAAATTTCAGCACAGTGACAATCTGAGTTAAAAGTACTGTTTTAGGGAAACTCATGGGCCAAGATGTGTTCGTGGGTGTTTATATCCTGCAGAGCTTAAGAAATCCAAAATAGCATAGCTAGACCAACTTTGCACTGTCTGAGTGACATCTTTGATAGCTCAGTAAAAATGCTAATAATGGAACATTCATATATGATGCCACAGTTAATCCAACTGGTAATAGAGTTGTTAAATTGCCTTTGTATTTTTTTAAAGAGAAATAGACTGTCTCCTTCATTTAACCTTTTTCCTTTCAAACACTCTAGGTTTCCTCTTTAATCCTTTCCATTGCAGCCAAGAAAAAGTCAACCAAGCAGGGCTTGATTTATTGCAAGGTCTTTTCCCATGGACCTAGAATGGAAGAATATCCTCCACAAATCTGATCCATGGTGACCAGACTATGGAATGTACATAATGACACTGCTTTGGGACCCAATACTACTCCTTGTCACAACAGCTGCTGTCACTAATGTTGCTGCACTGCAGTACATGTTGAAGACTAAGAAGCCTAAGCATTAAAGCTCAGCATGCATGCTAAGGCAATTCACGTGGGAGCATGCTTTTGCAAAAGTATGCTGCACACTAAAGGGGTGATTTTAGAAGGGTTAGGCAACATTTACACATTTAAAAAGCTGCTTTTTGTGTGAAACTGGACATGCATATATAAGTAGTGATTTGTTTTTAAAGGTTTTTTTTTTTAAATAGCGTTTTCTGCTATGCATGCCATCAAACATGTTTTTTTTATGCTACTATATATGCATTTTATAAAACATTTTGCATTTGGAAAGTCTTTTATAAAATATTATTGCAGTTCTGCATGCATGTATCTAAATGTCCACTTTCTGACCTAGATATCTTGTACAAATTTAGGGGCCATTTACCAAGCTGCAGCAAGCATTAAAGTGTGCTTAATACAGCTTGAAATGGTGTATGTGGGGTGCAGAGGTATCTCATGGTATTTTTGCCATGTGCACGCACTACTAGCATGATAAAAAATAAAATTTATGTTTTCACTGGAGGGGGGTCATATCTGGAGGAGAAGAGTGGGCAAGTCTGCACTAATCAGTTAGTGCAGCTACATTACCACGCACTTAGGGGTCCTTTTACAAAGCCGCACTAGCGGTTTTATTGCACGCTAGCTGGAAATCTACTGCCTGCTCAAAAGGAGGCGGTAGTGGTTAGCGCATGCGGCAGTTTAGCACGCGCTATTCCGCGCATTAAGGCCCTAGCGCAGCTTTGTAAAAGGAGCCATTAGGGCAGGATTAGCATGTGAGCCCTTACCACTTACAAATCAGATGGTGGCAAGGCCTCATGGGCTAATTTATGTTAATGACTGCACACTAATGGCAACATTAGCACATGAAAAAGCAAAATCAAGTAAATTATGGCAATACAGTTACCCCAACATTAACATAGCTCATTAAATATAAAAAAATAGTGGAGAAAAAAACCTCAGAAACCTCATTCTAAAATTGCACCAAATATAAGAGTGTTATCTAATGCAACTAGTCTAGTCATTGGTCATAGAAACCTCACTTTTGTTCAATCAATGATATACACAATGAGTTTAAAATAACAATATAAAGAGTAATGGTCCCAATAAGTTCAAAATATAAAATGAAGAAAACAGCAAAAATCAAATTCAAATGTCACTTAGCTGCCCTTCAGAAATCATTGAAAATCAATACTTCAATACATGCCACTTGACAAAGAATCCCAGCAGTGGCCCTGTTTCACTGATGCTTTCTGAAGGGAAGTGGCTGTAGATTGAAAAAGATAATGCAATAACTTCAATAACTCCAGGGAATCACTCCAATGGCTTATAGCACTTATCTAAACATTTGCACATGGTCATTAAATCAGGAAATAGAAAATCAGTCATTTTCCGGCCTCAGTGAAAAGTGGCCTTAGTGCATGGAAAAGACCCACATAAGGGAGCATTTAGGCCACTTTTTTCCATAGCTTAATAAAAGGACTCCTTAGGATGATAAGCTCAGCTGTATCATGCCCCAGAAGAAGTTAATACTGCGACTATTTATTATTTCTAAAGCACTACCAGATGCACACAGTGCTGTACATTAAACACGCAAGAGACGGTCCCTGCTCAAAAGAGCTTACATTCTAATTATGATGGACACAGAGGACAAAGGTGAATTTATACATGATTAAGAGGTGGAGGGACAGTGTAGTAAGAGGGAATGACAATAGATATGGGTGCTTTAGATGTTGGCAGGGTAGAACTTAAAGGCAGCTTACTGATCAGACATTTGGTACATAATCTGTTCAATTTTAAACATCAATATTAATGAGTTGCCCATAAATCAATCATATTGCGTTCCACTAATCCAGATATATCAATACCACCGTTATATTAAAAAATATTTGATTTCATGATTGCCTTAGCTATCCACCTTATTGTTTCCAATTGGAAAGACAATTCTAGGCTTAATTTTTACGAATGGTGGAATCACATTTGTGTCATCAGAAAGTATGAGGAAATAATAACATTCAAACAAAATAACATAGCCAGATTCACAAAAATTTGAACCCCTCTTGCTGAATATGTAAGGACTCATGTAAATCTTTGTATATTAACTATACTATATTTTGCATATTACTATGTATATTTTGGTATCTGTAGCTTATTGTTTTGTTTTATTCTTATACTTTTGTATCTGTAAAATTTCAATAAAATTTCAATTAAAAAAAAAAAATAACTTAACTGCAGCTTCAAAAAAGTGGGCATTCAGCCTGGACTTGAAGACTACCAGAGACGGGGCTTCTTGCATCTTGTCTCTGAGATGCCTATTATATCTACCCCTTCATTCAGTGCTAAATACTCTAACTCTCCCTCTACAGTTAGACTTCTTACTCATTTATCAATTTTTCATAAAGCACTGAAGACTTACCTATTTCAGAAATCTATTACTGACTCTTTCACTTTAAATGAATGACTACAGAAATTGAGATCTATGTCCAGCTCCTGTATATTTTGTTAATATTTTGTTAATCGTGTCGAGCCCTAAAGTAGGGATGAATCGGTATATAAAACCAAAGATTGGATTGGATTATTTTTTAGGCTTCTAGCATTTGTATACATACACTCAGTGGTGCAGTACGGGGGGGTGGTCCGCCCGGGTGCTGTCTTGGTGAAGGTGCCGGCACCCCTCCTTCCCACTCCTTTCCCTACCATGCACACGCCTTCACTTCCTCTCCACCGTACCTCTCTTTGCTGGTGAGAGAAGCAACTCCAACCTGCTGCTTGCACCAGCAGCCACTCTCCCTCTGATGTCACTTCCAGGTCCCGCACCTAGGAAGTGACGTCAGAGTGAAAGCCGATGCGGGCAGTATGTTGGTGATGCTGCTTATGCTGGGGAAGTTAAAAGAGGTATGGGGTAAGGAAGAGGGTGCCTGTGCATGGCAGGGGACAGGGGGACAGGGAAGGAGTGCAGGGTTGAAGAGGGCAGGGAGAGGCACCACCTCCCGGGTGCCTCTCACCCTTGCTACACCACTGCATACACTTCAAATTGTGTAAATTAGATTTAGTGGGCATATGCTAAATAAGGTGACATATTATCCCCACCTGCTATTTAACATTTACTGAAAATTTAGCACCTGCTCAGACCAGATGCTAAAGTTGTAAGCTTGCTTTCTATTTCAAGAGCTCAACAAATATGATGTATTGTAAGTTTCAAGATGCAAAAGATGTTGCTGCTAGAGCAGAGGGAGTTGGTGGAAGAGTGACAGCGAAGTAGACAGGAGACAGCGAAGTAGAAAAGAGTGAAAAGGAAAAAGAGGAAATTGAGGAAACAGAGGAGGTGGATGGAGAAACAAGAGAAACACAGACAGAAGCCAGAAATGCCCTATGCATCTACACATTTTTTCACTCTTTTCTTGGATGCCCCCTTTAATATTCTGAAATACATTTTTAGTGTGGTTTTGCCATCTAGTGGGTGATCTCAAGGCTGCAAATACCTGCTATGAATCTTTTACAACTTATTTACTGTTAGAGTTTAAATCAGGCATGGACATTACTTAAAAATACTATTGTGGAAGCCCATACCAGATGTATTCCACATATTAACAAAGGTGGAAAGAAAGCTAAAGAGAGCCGGCATGGTTAAAAGGAGAAGTGAAAGAGGCTATTAGAGCCAAAAGAACATTCTTCAAAGAATGGAAAATGATCCGAATGAAGAAAATAAGCAGCAACATGGAGGGGCATTTTCTGAGTTTGGATGTTTTGGGGAAAGACTTCCAGAAATCCAGTAGAGAAAATATTCATTTTCAAAACTGCAAGACATCTATCTTTTTTGGGACCTTAATGCGTATATCTTTTGTGGGCCATTCTCGAATATAAAGACATCCACATGAAAAATGCACAAAAGCAAATTTTTCTGACATCCAAGCAGCCAGCATTCTTAGCAAACTGTTAAAGACAGTTGAGCATTACTGAGTACAGCAGAGGGGGCACTCTAAGATTTACTGCAGTGAATGTCATATTAAAAGTCCCAGGTACAGAATGTCAATATAACTTGCTTATATTGTATAGTGAGCCCTCCAAAACCCACTCAAAACTTACTGTACCCATCTGTACACCTCAACAATAGTCCTTATGCCAGCAGGTATCATCTTTATGTAGGCACAGTAGATTTTGGAGGGATCATCATACAATATAAGCAAGTTATAGTGACATCTGTACCTGGGGCTTTTAATATGACATTCAATCCTTAGAGTGCCCCTCTACTCTGCTGTGCCGATGTATGTGAGCCATGTGATTCTGTCATACAGGATGGACAGTACTGGGAGTTTTTTCACATCTTTAGGTGGTAGGAGGGGGGGGTCAGTGACCACTGGGCGAGTAAGGGGGGTCATGCCTTAATCCATCCAGGGGTCAACTGGACAGTTTGGACACCTTTTTAGCATTTAGACACTTTTAAAACAGGTCTAGCTCCAAATGTCTAAAAAAAAGCCCTGGACATTTTTTCACAGGTTTGATTATCCCTGCAGAGTGTCCAGGTCCTAAGCCCACCCTAAGCCTGTTCAAAGCAAGCCTCTAGTATGCTCCCTTAAGATTTAGACACACTGGAGACAAAATAACCAAAAAGACATTCAGAAAGTCTGCTTTGAGAATGCCTACTTGGACGCTTTGATTAGTAAGATGTCCAAGTGCTATTTTATGCTCTCTTTTGGACATGTATCTTTTTTGAAAATAAGCCCCATAGGCACTGGAAAGTTAGATGCAAAGCATTGATATAGAAGGCTACAAAAGAATATGAAGAGAAACTTGACAAAGAGGCAAAAACTCATAGTTACAACTTTTTCAGGTACATCAAAAGCAGAAAGCCTGAGGGAATCCGTGGGACTGTTGGATCATCAAGTAGTAAAAGGGGCACTTAGGGAGGATAAAAATGTTAAAAAGAATAGGCCCAAGAACAGAACTTGAGGCACACTACTGATAGCATCCCTTTCCTCAGAGTGATCTCCATTGACCACTATCCTCATTCATCTTCCATGCAATGAGTTCTTGACCCAGCCTGTCATTTTGGGGCCCATCCCAAGGACACTCAGTTTATTTATTTATTAGATGTCCATTCATTTTCTTACCACAGAAGTTAGATTTACTGGCCTGTAATTCCCCACTTCTTCCTTACTTCCACATTTGTGTAGAGGGACCATATCCACCCTTCTCCAGTCCACCAGTACCACACCCGACTCTAGAGAAGCATTGAAGAGGTCAGTTAGCGGAGCTACCAGAACTTCCCTACATTCCTTCAGCACCCTCAGATGTACACCATCCAGCTTCATCACTTTGTCTACCTTTAAGGGGTCCTTTTATTAAGGTGTGCTAACCAATTTAGCACACGCTAAATGCTAGGACATCCATTATATTCCTATTGACATCTTAGAATTTAGTGCGCACTAATCTTTAGCATGCACTAAATCGGTTGGCGCACCTTAATAAAAGGACCCCTAATTTAGCTAGCTCCTCACGTACACAACCCTCTGAAAATCAATCAGAGTCTACCACTCCTGCATCCCTATTTACGTTTGTCTTCTGCAGTCCCATTCCCGGTGCTTCAGCCATTAACACAGAACAGAAATATTTGTTATGCAATTCAGCCTTTTCTTTATCATCTTCTACATATTTCTCCCCGTCACCTTTGACTCTCATAATGCCGCTTTTGCTCTTCTTCCTATCACTGATATATCTACAAAAATAGAATAAGTCTGCTTGTTCGGTCTCAAGACTGAAGGGTTCCCATCAGTTCTCAAAGATATTCAAAGAATTTGTCATTAGATGAAAAATTGTTAGAACAACAGACTATGATTCCAGCTTTGTGAAAGCCATCTCTTTAACTGGCTAGCATGAATATGACGATGCAAGTGATGAATTAGACTGCACTATTAACATAAATGATAATAATGATGATGATGAGTATTCTTCGCTATACAGAAGTCAAGTGTTTCAGAGATTCTCTTGATCCGTATCTGCAGACTCAGTCAAAACACATCAATAATATTGCAACCTCATCTGATATGAAGGAACTTTTTGACTGAACGATCCACTTCCTGCTGGTGAAGTTGTTTAACACCTTTTTAGCTATGCTGGATTAATGACTCACAAGCATACTGGAATGAGTGAGTCATTTTCAAAATTTAAATTTAATTGAGGAATCCTGAAACCACCATTCCACATTTACTGGATCTGATTGATAGATTTGGAAAATTCTCTGGTTACAAAATAAACTGGAGCAAATCAGAGCTTCTTCCACTAAATGTACCTTGTACAAAAGGATTATTTGATACATTCCCCTTTCTTTGGAAGGAAGAGGGTATAAAATATTTAGGTATTTGGATAAAAAGTACCCTGGAAGAAACGATGAAAGTAAATGAAAAATCTTTATTGTTGAAGGTCACAGAAATGTGTGAGCATTGGAACCCTTTACATCTGTCTTGGTGGGGGAGAGTCCAAACAGTTAAGATGATGATTCTGCCTGTGATTTGTTACCAAATGGGAATGTTACCGTTGTTTTTTCAGGGGTCCTTTTATAAGAAATTAAATAGTATTCTGCCAAAATTTATTTGGCTGGGGAAAGCAACAAAAATTGCCTTGGTATCTCTACAAAAACCAATTGCGGAGGGTAGGGTAAATTTTCCCAACTTTTATAGGTACCATCAAGCCTATATTATGCATCAGTGTATGTACTGGATCCTCCCTGAGCTCATGGAAAGTCTCCCAGACTGGTTATGGTTAGTTTCAAGTTTCAAGTTTATTATAATATTTGATATAATCGCAGTATCCAAATCCAATGCAATTTACAAAATTAAAAGTAGGTAAATTAAAAATAAAAAAATTTACAGCAAAACAGGGCATTAAAAACAATTATGACGTAAAAACTCTACAGAAAATGAGGGAGAAAAAAAAATGAATTAAATACAATATAAAAATAAATGAAAGGATGGGTAAGGAAACAGAAGGTTAGGGGACGGTACCCACTTAATTTCTACTTAACAGTGTTCCTTGTCCAGATAAGTTCAAGGAAAGAAGTAATGTGATTAAGAAAGATCAGTTAAAGGCATTCCTAAACAGCCAGCTTTTTAATAAGCCTTTGAATTTAGTAAGTAATTTTTCTTCTCTTAAATTGAGAGGAAGAGAGTTCCAAATTTGTGAAGCTGTGACAGAAAAGATCATATCCCTCCTTGAGTAAATAATTTTTAGTGAGGGAGTTACCAGCAAGGATTTTTCTTCTGATCTGAGAGATTTTACAGGCGTGTATGGTATTAAGAATCTTTTATACACATCTGAAAGAAGATATAGTCATGAGGAAAAGAGAACCGAACATGCTTTAATAAACATGTGCTTTTTTTTGTACAAATGCCCTTAACTAAGGTTAAAAAAAATAGTTTTCAAAATCCCAACACCATAAAGTAAACAGTATCAACATTAAGGGTTCCTTTTACAAAGCCATAGTAACAATTCTCCTGCAGCAAATGCACCAAAGCCCGTAGGAATCACTACTACAGCTTTGTAAAAAGGGCCCTAAACTTTTATAGTGGATAGATCATCAGAAGGTGACTGCATCACTGAACTTATTTCAAGTCACAGGAAACTTTCACCAAAATTCACCACTGGTCCATATAATGTAATCAAATTCCATGTCGTATACAAACATTTACAAAAAGATTAAATGTTCACCCTTATCTTTCTATTAATGTATTGTTCCATAAAAATAAGGAATAAACGGGCTTCTGATGTCAGTTGCTTATGCTGCATCAGGGAAGTCAGTTACCATTAAACCCTTACAATCCTTCACACAACTGATTTACCCCATCCCCCTTTTTACTAAGCCATGGTAGAGGTTTCTACTATGGCCTGGGGTGCTAATTGTTCCAATGTTCATAGAATTCTATGAGCATTAAGAAGGGGGAGGTAGGTAAAATATGGTTCCATTCTAGAATAGAGGCACATAACTTGAAATTTCATTTGCTATAATTCTGAATTATTTTTCCTGAAGTAATATGTTTGCTATTTGGACACACAAGAAACAAACATGTACAACCTTTATTTTACAAATTTATTTTCTGAAATAAAACATGCATTTCATATTTGTGCTCCTGTGGACAGCTAGAAGGAAAAGAAAAAAATATATAAATAAAACTTAAAATCTGATGGCAATTAAGGTTTACACTGAAATATAAGGGTGCATTTGTTTAAGTGCTGCTTAACTGGTGAATATAAGAAGAGCTCTTAAGAAGTACAAAAGAGAATGCATTCATTTGGCAGCAGCATATCACACATCCCTTGCTATGAAGACAGTTTAAATGCCATTATTTGCTTATTCTAGTTTTCCCAGCAACTGAAGCATTAAAGAGATGATAACACATCATTCTGGCTCATTCCCCTTCAGCCACATTTTCTTTGAGTCACCTACAAGTACCCTAGTAAATCACTGGAGCAATATGTTTTTTTATTTATGCCTACCTATCCTGTTCTCTCTGTTCTCAGCAAGCCAGCTAAGAACAAATACTCCTGACATCTTTGTATAAATGTATAAGACATTCTGTGCAACCAAGACCTATTTGACATAGCTTGCAAATATTTGAGGCACAAGAGATAAAATTAATCTATGTACACCCTTACAACCATCCATCAGGTCAATGTACTAACGTGCTAATGCTTCCACAAGTTCTAACTTGAGATAAAACCATGCTGTTAGGACATGCATTCCAATTTATAGGCCAGAGGTGGGCAACCACGGTCCTTGAGGGCCCAGTCAGATTTTGAAGATTTCCTCAATGAATATGCATAAGTTCTATTTGCATACAATGGAAGCAGTATATACAGTTATGCAAATCAATCTCATGTATATTCATTGTAGAAATCTTAAAAACCTGGCTTGTTTGTGGCCCTCGAGGATGGACCTCAGTTGTCCACCCCTACTTTACACAATGGCAATGCATTTAGTGCTTGTTAATTATCTCGCAGGAGCCACAGGAGTGATAGAAATAGAGGCAGCAAAAATTTAATGCTAAGAAATGTAAGGTCATGCATTTGGGCTGCAGAAATCCAAGGGAATGGTACAGTTTAGGGGGTGAAGAATTTATGTGCATGACAGAACAGTGGGACTTTGATATGATTGTATGTGATGATCTTACGGTGGCCAAACAGGTTGAAAAGTTGACAACGAAAGCTAGAAGGATGCTAGGTTGCATAGGGAGAGGTATGGCCAGTAGGAAAAAGGAGGTATTAATGCCCCTGTATAAGACTTTGGTGAGACCTCATTTAGAACATTGTGTACAATTTTGGAGGCCGCACCTTCAAAAAGATATAAAAAGGATGGAAGCGGTTCAGAGGAAGGCTATTAAAATAGTGTGTGGTCTTCATCATAAGGCGTATGGGGACAGACTTAATGATCTCAATCTGTATACTTTGGAGGAAAGATGGGAGAGGGGAGATATGAAAGAGACGTTTAAATACCTACGTAATATAAATGCACATGAGCTGAGTCTCTTTCATTTGAAAGGAAACTCTGCAATGAGAGGGCATAGGACAAAGTTAAGAGGTGATAGCCTCCGGTGTAATCTAAGGAAATACTTTTTTACAGAAAGGGTGGTAGATGCGTGGAACAGTCTCCCGGAAGAGGTTGTGGAGACAGAGACTGTGTCTGAATTCAAGAGGGCCTGGGATAGGCATACGGGATTTCTCGGAGAGAGAAAGAGATAATGGTTACTGCAGATGGGCAGACTAGATGGGCCATTTGGCTTTTATCTGCCTTCATGTTTCTATGTCATGAATGGAGATTGCAAGGAAGCAGATTTAGGTATAATGTCAGGAAATACTTTTTCACAGAAAGAGTAGTAGACATCTGGAATGCTCTTCCAGGAGAGGTGGTAGAGTCAAAAACAGTGTGTGAATTCAAAAATGTATGGGATAGACACAGGGGATGCCTAAATAGAAAGAGGAGGAAAATGCAACACAGCTGTTGAAGTGTTATGTTCGGCAAGAGTAGAGGGAATAATGCCAATACCAGACAGACATGGTCTGTGCCCCATAAATGCAAAACAAAGTAAGATGTGGAACCAATGTTCTAGATGAAATGGAAGATTAGTTTTTACCTTTGATAATCTTCTTTCTGTTATTCCCTGTAGGATTTCATACGCTAGGAGGGGCATAATTAAAACATATGTCTAAGTCCAATTTGGGCATATGGCACTAGACACCCAAAGTTGGCAGTGGGAAAATGTCCATTTTTGAAAAATATACCTAGAATTTTTTTTCTGAAAATCATCTATCTGGACATCCAGGCTATTGTTCAACCAGACTGCCAGTACATCTATCTTTATTCCACATTTTTGACCATAATTTCATCCACATCCCAAATGCCATTTGGATATGGGAAGGGCCAATCTCGTAATGGACAGGCTACCTAGACATGACAACAGAGTAATGGGGCACCTTACAGGGCACTGCTGTGAACTTCACAAAAAGGGTGCCAGATACGCATCTCACCAGAACTGCCTTATAGGTTATAGTGAGCCCCCTAAAACACTCCTAAAATCCACTATATCCACCGGTCTACAACCCCAATAGCCCTTATGGCTGCAGATGGCGCCTTTCGAGTATAGCATTAGAGTAGGGTTTGGGGGTGAGGTTTTGGTGGGCGCACATGTTCCATCATAAATGTAGTAGTTAGAGTGGCTTATGGGCCTGGGTCCTCTTCTCTACTGTTCACTAGCCCATCCCCCAAGGCTATTTATGACACCTGTGTGCAGCTCTACCAGGCTTTCCTATACCAGGTGCTGATGTTCTGGAGACAGGTATGTACTTTTTTATTTTGATCTTTGGGGGGGGGGTGAGGGCATCAGTGAATATTGGGGGAGTGTTTGGGGGGGTCTATACTTTGTGTCTGCAGTGTCTGGCCACTTTGGATACCTTTTTTGGCACTTATACCTGTTTTTACATCATCTAACTCACAACATTTAAGTTTCAGCCAGGATGTCTAGTAAAATATTTGATTATCCCTGCAGGATGATTAAGTCTAGGTTGGCCCACATACTGCCCTAACCACTCCTCCAGATATTCTCCTTTTAGGTCTGGGCGCACAGTGGCATTTAGAGACATAAAATGTCCCACGACACATCCAGAAAGTCAGTTTGATTATTGACACTTGGACGACCTGTCTTTTAGGTTGTCCAAATGCCAACTTGGGCGGGGTTTTAGATGTGCTTAAGTTTTGATTATGAGCCCCAACCCACAATCCGGAAGTTGCATAAATCCAACACTTTTCTGAGCACATGCTCCACCCCTATAGCCTGAGAGCTATAAAAACAGATTCAGTTAAGTCCCAAAGCCAAGTAACATACATGTACAAATCCATGACAAGGGAGTACGGGGGAAGATCCCCAGCAACACAAACAAGTCTTGAACTGGTCTGCTCTGCAAAACATGAAAAAAGTCATAAACAGGCAAAAAGGCATTCCAACAAAACATTGATAAACAATGTAGAACTAACCTGCTGTGTGCAATGAGCACCCACATGAGACAACCTTCAGGTAAACATACTCACAGAAGTGGAAACTGTCCACAGGATCTGTGAACAGGCTGGAAAGTGTTCAAGCATGTAAGGAGAATAACTGAGGCAGAAAGAAGCAGGCTATTCCAAAGCACCGAGTGTACACAAAGAGGGTAGGTCGTATAGAATCCTACAGGGACTAACAGAAGGAAGATTATCAAAAGTAAAAACTTAATCTTCCATTCTGTTATGTCCCTTCTGGATTCCATACGCTAGGTGACGTACCAAAGCACGAATAAGCCTAAAGCAAAATCTTAATCTTTCATTCTGTTATGTCCCTTCTAGATTCCATACGCTAGGTGACGTACCAAAGCACGAATGAGCCTAAAGCTCCAAAATACGCTGTGCCGAGACAATGACGACCAGAAAAACAGTCTTGATCACCAGATCCAGAAGAGCAGCATCTGTCAGATGCTCGAATGGGGCTTCTCCAAGGCCTTGAAGAACGATGTTAAGATTCCACGAAGGGAAAAGAAGACACAAGGGAAGTGCCCCTCTCATAAACCTGGTTACATCTGGACAAGCAGTAAGCGAACTAGCGCCTCTGCATACTCTAACGCATGAAAAGCCTGCAACTGGAGCATTAAGGGAGGCCACCGCCAAACCCATCTTTAGGCCCGCCTGAAGAAAAGCTAGGACCACCAAAATGGGAGCCCTCTCAGGCTCCACCTGGTCTTTAGCACATCACTTTCTGGAAAGCCTTCTAGGCCATAGAAGAGGGATTCTTCAAATGCAAAAGAGTCAAAATACCTACATCTGAGTAAACGCGCTGCATCATGTCTGAGCACTCAAGAGCCATGGGTTCTCCATGGGCACCGGCCCCCGACTAAAAAGGTAGCGATGAAGAGGGAACTGAAGTGTCTCGTTCCACTGAAGATGGATGAGATCCACCTATCACAGGTGACAAGGCCAATTCGGAGCCACTAGAATCACAAGACCGGGATGCGTTACTATCCGGTGGATGACCTGACCGACCAGAGGCCTCAAAGGGAACACATACAGGAGCTCAGGACCTTTATGGCTGTGTGTGGCTGCCATAAAGGTCATCACTGACGCAACCGGAAGTTGCATCAGAGACAACTTTTACGACAGCCATATGCAACTACAATGCTCCGGCTGCTGTAGGAAGGTAATTTAGACTCGCAGCCACAAGGCAGGGAGGTTTGTTGGACTGGACCTGTTGTCAGTCGGTCGGGTGGGCGGGGGAAGTGCCACGAAGGTAAGGAGCAGGGAGGGAGAAAGGGAGGAAAGGTGGAGTGGAGAGGAAAAGGTGCTTAAGGGAAATGGGTAAAACAGAGGGGGGAGAAGGACATTGAAAGCACATGGGGGAGAAGGACGCTGAAAGCACATGAGGAAGACAGAGGGGGGAGAAGAACGCTGCAAGCACATGGGGAAGACAGATGGGGAAGAAGGACGCTGAAAGGACATGGGGAAGACAGAGGGGGGAGAAGGACGCTGAAAGCACATGGTATGTGCACATGGTGTATTGATGTTGTGCTGCTCACTGCATATGTAAGATGCTGCCTTTTCCTAGGTACTCATGTGTGACATGTATCTTGTTACTAAAAATCATGTTTTTCGTACAGATGGGGGGGTGCCAAAAAAATGATGGGCCCCGGGTGTCACATATGCTAGGTACGCCACTACACTAAGCCCAGATTTCAGCACACTTAGTAAAAGCACCTTTAATGTAGGAGTTTAAAAATTATGCTCATAAATTTTAGACTGACATATTTGCCTAAATTTGAGCCTAATGTTGAAAATCTGTGCTAAACTCGTGGAAGAGCATAATCAAAAAAAGCGTCTAAGTCCCCTTTTGGCCTAAGTCCTTAAACGTTCAACGCAGAAGCAGGGAAAGTGTCCATAACCAAAACAAACGTCCTTGTTTTGATTATGGCCTTCCTCTGTCTAAACGCCCAATCTCCACTACGTCTACAAGTACACCTACACGACGTCTACACTTTTTAGCCATAATGAAACAAAAAACGCCTAAGCCCCAAACGTCCAACAGAAGGGCTTTTAGGCTTTCTGAGCATACTATTTACTTAATAATAAAAACTCTTTTTTTGCATATTATAGTTGACCTATATTGATTTACTAAGATTCTGGGTCTGGTTTTATTTATTTATTTAAATTCTTTATTGATTTTCCAAACTTCAATAGTGCAATATACAAATATATAACATATAATAAGTCAATAAAAGCACATTCAACTTACAAATATACATAACCAACCATTTTCTCCCACCCATCCACCCAATGCTTAATCAATTAAACACAGAAACAGATTTTCCCAATAACCTTACCCTATTCAGATTAATAATATCCTCCCACCCTCCTTTATTTATTTATTGAGATTTATTAACTGCCTTTATGAAGAGATTCACCCAAGGCATACAGCAGGTAAAGTTCAACATAAAACTTACAATTTTGTTAACATCATAACAGTAGTAAAAAGACCAAATATAAACATAAATACAATGAATGAGGTAGCGGTAAAATCAGTAAAATGAATATTTATATCTCCCCATTTTTTGTTTATTTTTGTAGCATACCCTTATAACATGCAGTTCCAGCATCATGAGCATTTTCAAAATTCATTAAAAATCCTGGATATAACTCCAAAAATAATCTACAAGAACATTGCCTCTTCCACTGAAAATCTATTGCAGTACAAAGAAAATCATAGAGAAAGCCACCACCACCACTACTGTAGTGATATACACTCTAGAGCTAAAAAAAAACAACCTAAGAAAAATCATAAAAGATCTATAGCTACTACTCCAGAAGATTGAATTACTGAAAGAAATATTTCCAGCTCCACCTATGCAAGCCTTCTGACAGCCACCTAATCTGAAACAAAAATTAATGAAAAGCAAACTTCCGACAGAAACTCAGAAAAAAAGAGAATAGCATACAACCCTGCAATATACCAAGCTGTAAACTGTGCCAATACATTTTTCACAGGATCCCATAGTCACTCGCATCGGAAAAACATTCAATATTAAGGAAGCCCACACATGCTCATCTTAAAATATGGTAAATGCAAAAAATGTGAATAAGGGTGCTATGTTAGAGAGAGAAGCCAGATGCTAAAGACAAGAATCAATCTACATAGATATAATATTAAACATTGCTATGCCAACCAGGATGTCATCTCTGTGGGATAGCACTACACACAAAAAAAAAACCCAATGATGTTAAAGTGAGAATTCTAAAAGGAAATTTTAAGACAATCCAGGAACATAAGACTGTTGAAATCAAAATGATAAAGTATTTTGACACCTGCCAGACAGACTTAACAAAGATATGGGTTTTGTGTCGCATTACAAACCATAAAGTTATACTGCTTTGTCACCCTCATATCCTTCACCTACCCAGCTCTCCTTGTTTCTCACCATACCCACCTCTTCCCTCTTCCTGTGAGACTGTCATTTGAATGCTTTTAAATTTCATTTATATATTCTATTTTGTCAACATTTGCTTATTTCTGATCTGAAAAAGCTTTGAAAGCTAATAAAAAAATGTATTAAAAGTCCATTAAGAAGGTATCATATTTCCTTTACATTTTGATTTAGTTATATTGTATATATTACCATTAAAAATCCTAAAAGTAGTCTCTGAAAAGCCTTTAGAAGGTATAAGAATGTAGGACATTGCAATGTAGTATAGGTTAGAAAGCTAGATAATTCCATGAAGTAATATTTCTGAAGAGGATGGAATCTTACTAGAGCTTTAACGTCATCTGGTTACCAGGAGGCAGTGGGATGACCTATTCACAAATTAAGACCTGGAAGTGAAAGCAAGCAGAGAAATGCAGATGGGTATAATGAAACTAGCTATTTTAATACAGACATAGTAACATAGTAGATGACGGCAGATAAAGACCAGAATTGTCTTTAAATTTTTTAATTTTTTCTTCTTAGCTATTTCTGGGCAAGAATCCAAAGCTCTACCCAGTACTGTGCTTGGGTTCCTACTGCCGAAATCTCCGTTAATGCCTACTCCAGCCCTTCTACACCCTCCCAGCCATTAAAGCCCTCCCCAGCCCATCCTCCACCAAATGGCCATATACAGACACAGACCGTGAAAGTCTGCCCAGTACTGGCCTTAGTTCAATTTTTAATATTATTTTCTGATTCTAGATCCTCTGTGTTCATCCCACGCTTCTTTAAACTCAGACACAGTTTTACTCTCCATCACCTCTCTCAGAAGCGCATTCCAGGCATCCACCACCCTCTCCGTAAAGTAGAATTTCCTAACATTGCCTTTGAATCTACCACCCCTCAACCTCAAATTATGTCCTCTGGTTTTACCATTTTCCTTTCTCTGGAAAGGAAAACGGTAAAACCAGACAAGCTATTTGTCCTAACCTATTCGTTTTTCTTTCTGCTGTCAATGAAAGAAATTTTTAGCTCTTAAAATCTGAAGGAATTATTTTACCATAAGACAACACACAATGCATTTTCTCATTACCAGCAAAGAGCAGACCATATTAAAATACTTTGGCATGGCAATTATATGTTAACAATGGGGTGTCATTTGTCACCTGATATCAATGTGGTGTGTGTAATGAGAGAAGGTTACTTACACTGTCAGCTCCCTTCTGACTTTAAAATCTTTTATTGACAATTCAATCATGTCAAGTTTGAAACAGTAGAAGCAGCGATTTGATCAGCTATCATTGGATTTACAATATATATAAATGACACCACCATATCTAGCCAACATCTAAAGCAGCTGACTTCCATCGATTTATATTCCACTAGCAAGGAAGAAAAATTAGAGCACAACATAGTGCCTTAGCCTGAATCAATACCAATTTTTTCTTTTAATGACATGAAGGCCAAGATAAGGAGAGCATAAGTCAAAGTGAGAGAGATCAAACCTGCCAGATACCCTTTTCAATTACCATGGTACACATGCATAGATATCTAACATTAAAAGTAAAGGGGATATTAACAAAGTAGTTTAAAATTGCAAAGGTTGTACTGCAAAGTCATAAGCCAGGTCCACTGGGTTGATTCTGGAAAAAAAAGATTCTCCCCCCGATATTCAGACTGAGTTAACCAGTCAGCGACAGGCACTGGCCAGTTAATTTGTGTCTCAGCAGCCAACTGGTCATTTTCAGCAAGATATACCTGGTTATGGTATCTCTGCTGAAAATCACTGGTTAGAACATATAAGAACATAAGAACATAAGCAGTGCCTCCGCCGGGTCAGACCATAGGTCCATCCTGCCCAGCAGTCCGCTCCTGCGGCGGCCCAAACAGGTCACGACCTGTCTGAATCACCAGAAGGGGCCCCCTTGCCACCTTGGTTTTCCATTGAAGTCCTATCTTCCCATCGAAGTCCTAACCCTCCGGTCTTGCACATGCACGACCTGGTTGGGTTTCTATACTTGTTACCTGGATACCTCTCTCAGTATCCCACGATCCCTTTATCCCTCAGGAATCCGTCCAATCCCTGTTTGAATCCCTGTACCGTACTCTGCCTGATCACTTCCTCCGGTAGCGCATTCCAAGTGTCCACGACCCTTTGGGTGAAAAAAAACTTCCTTGCATTTGTTTTGAACCTATCTCCCTTCAGTTTCTCCGAATGCCCCCTCGTACCTGTTGTCCCCTTCAGTCTGAAGAATCTGTCCCTATCCACCCTCTCTATGCCCCTCATGATCTTGAAGGTCTCTATGATATCTCCACTGAGCCTCCTTTTTTCCAGAGAGAAGAGCCCCAGCCTATCCAACCTCTCGGCGTATGAGCAGTGTTCCAGCCCTCTTACCAGTTTCGTTGCTCTCCTTTGGACTCTCTCAAATACCGCCATGTCCTTCTTGAGGTACGGCGACCAATACTGAACGCAGTATTCCAGATGTGGATGCACCATCGCTCGATACAATGGCATGATGACTTCCCGCGTCCTGGTTGTTATGCCCCTCTTTATGATGCCCAACATCCTGTTGGCTTTTTTCGAGGCTGCTGCGCACTGTGCAGATGGCTTCAGTGATGCATCCACCAGCACACCCAAGTCTCTCTCAAGTCTGCTGTCTCCCAACAATGCCCCCCCACAATTTGTAGTTGAACAACGGGTTCTTTTTCCCTATATGCATGACCTTGCATTTTTCCACGTTAAAGCGCATTTGCCATTTGTTTGCCCAGTCTTCCAGCTTGTCCAGGTCCCTTTGCAGGTCCTCACACTCCTCCCTGGACCTAACTCTGCCGCACAGTTTGGTATCGTCTGCAAATGTTATAACCTCGCACTTTGCCTCCTTTTCCAGGTCATTGATAAATATGTTGAAGAGTAATGGCCCCAGCACCGATCCCTGTGGCACACCGCTCGTGACTCCCCGCCAGTCAGAATATTGGCCCTTTACTCCGACCCTCTGCAGTCTACCCGACAACCAGTGCTTGATCCATCTGTGCACATCCCCTCCCACCCCGTGGTTCCACAGCTTCCTAAGCAGCCTTTCATGTGGCACCTTGTCGAAAGCCTTTTGAAAATCGAGGTAAATGATGTCTATGGGTTCCCCATTGTCCACCCGACTGCTTATTCCCTCAAAGAAGTACAGAAAGTTCGTTAAGCACGACCTTCCCTTACAGAATCCGTGCTGGCTTGTTCTCAGTAGGCCATTTCTCTCGATGTGCTCGCAAATGCCGTCCTTGATCATAGCTTCCACCATCTTCCCTATAATTGAAGTCAGGCTCACCGGCCTGTAGTTCCTGGGGTCACCCCTCGATCCCTTCTTGAAGATAGGTGTGACATTCGCCAATTTCCAGTCCTCTGGTACCTCTCCAGTTTTCAAGGATAGGTTGCAAACATGCTGGATTGTGCCTGCTATTTCTTGTCTTAGTTCCTTCAGAACCCTTGGGTGGATACCGTCCGGGCCCGGTGATTTGCCGCATTTTAACCTGTCTATCTGTTTGAGGACATCCTCCTTACTTACCTCTATGTGCTCCAATTTTTCGGCCTGTTCCCCACTCATGAGCTCCTCTGAGTCCGGAATATTAGATGTGTCTTCTCTCATGAAAACCGACGAGAAGAACGTGTTCAACCTCTCAGCTACCTCTTTATCCTCCTTAATCGAAACACTAGCTAGCGATCGAAACACTAGCTAGTGATCGAAACACTAGCTAGCGATCTTGGGGGTATTTCAGGGGTGGGTCTGATATAGACCCCGATTGTCAGACAAGGTTAGCGCATAGATAGGCCCATATATATAGCAGACCCATTTTTATGCGCTAGTCAATGGTCACTTAGCGCTGAATACTCACTAACCACTTATTGTCTAGCTGCCTTTTAAAAATCCCAGACAGTCAGTATCCAGGGTCAGTGCTGGCAGCAGGCTTTAAGCACACTGCCAGCTGTATTTTGACCCCTCTGTGTTTTCTATCATAGCATAAAGATAATTCACTAATATTCTTACCCAACATTCAGATGAAACTGAGCCACAAAACAATAACTCGGGTTGCTGCATTAATTCTGAACACTTCAAAAGGTACTTAAAAAGTTACAATGCTAAAATGATTATTTTAGAAGCTCTGAAAATTAGCATTTAGATGTCCATATTGTATGGACAACCAAATCCCAATTTTATAAAGCCAGGATATAGATGTCTAAAATTGCAGTATGTCCATATGGCAAGGGGTGTGTGGTCTGGGTGGTTTGGGCAGGATTAGGGAAGAACCAAAATGTGTACAACCAACTCCAGTCTCAGAAGAGGAAGGGACATCTAAAAGATGGACATTGTTATTTAGACTTGGTATTTAGCACATCCGGGTTATAGAAAGGTGCTCTGATTGAGCAGCTGTCCACATGAGGGATTAAGGCACTTCACCTCCCTTATCTCCCAGTGGCTTTGATCCCTCCCCTCTTTCCCAAACCTGAAACTAGCAAGGAATACCAGAGTTTATGACAAGCTTCAGGTATTATGGACATTTTTAATAGACCTCCAGGCAGCAGACTGAGAACAATTAATAAGGGAGACAGGTTAATAATTTCAAGTTGTGGTGGTGGTATATAAATTTATTAGGGGTGTGCAGAGGGCAAAAACTTTCCATTCATAGTCAGTTCATTTGGGCTTTCCCCTTCCCCCTTCCCCCCCCCCCCCCCCCCACACACACACATACATTTTTGGATATTTTATTGTTTTGTTTCATTGGTTGTGGGGGATTTTTTTATTATTTTTTAAAAATCTTTATTGATTTTCAAACTTTGACAGTGCAATATAATTAATTGGACATAAAATACTGCATAAAATGCACTATTAACTACACAAATAATACATAAAACAAATACTTTCTCCCATACTCATCTCAATTATTAAAACAATAATACATATGATGTAATTACAATAATATAATTAAGTAATTTAAATCTTCAAAATACATTTCCTTCCCACCCACCCTCCCTGGATGTATAAGGAAAGCTAAGAAAAAGAAAAATACATGACCCTTATTGCCCTGCAACAAATGCAGTCAATGGACTCCACACTCTATCAAATGAATTACTAAAAAATTTTAATGTGTGTTAGGACTTTTTAATGCATACTAATAGTTCAGTTTATTTACTTATTTCCACCTCTATCTAATGTAACAATGTAACATACACAGTTAAAACATAATAGACTTAATAGGTGTTAATTCATAGGTTTAGTGAGAGCTGACTCAATATAGTGCACATTAAGGGCTCCTTTTACTAAGGTGTGTTAGGGCATTAACACACGGAATAACGCGCGCACTAGACCTTAATGCCAGCATTGAGCTGGCATTAATTCCAGCCGCATAGCGCGCGGTAATATCCTGCGTGCGCTAAAAACGCTAGCGCACTTTAGTAAAAGGAGCCCCAAATGTTATAATGCACCGAAACATGTCATACAGGATTGGATGTATCAAAATCAGTTAAAACTAACGGCCTCTTTTACAAAGCCACGCTAGCGGCTGCCGTGCGGCAACAGCCCCGAAGCCCTTTAACTCTCTATGGGCTTCGGGGCCATTAGCGCAGCGCAGCCACTAGCGCGGCTTTGTTAAAGAGGCCGTAAATGTAGCTAAAACTGATGTTTTATTCACTAGTCAAGAGAGGGTTCTTCAGCATTTCCCGTCTGAGATTGAGCTTGATAATTTGACAGTGCCTGTACTGCATCAATGTAAGTACCTGGGGATGTTATTAGACTCATCATTATCCTTCAAACCACAGATCAAAGCTATCATTTCTCGTGTGTTTTTCAAACTACGAATGTTACGTAGATTACTTATCAAATGTTACGTAGATTATTTATCAAATGAAAATGTTACGTAGATTACTTATCAAATGTTACGTAGATTACTTATCAAATGAAAATGTTACTTAGATTACTTATCAAATGTTACATAGATTACTTATCAAACCACAGATCAAAGCTGTCATTTCTCGTGTGTTTTTCAAACTACGAATGTTACGTAATTACTTATCAAATGAAAATGTTACGTAGATTACTTATCAAATGTTACGTAGATTACTTATCAAACCACAGATCAAAGCTGTCATTTCTCGTGTGTTTTTCAAACTACGAATGTTACGTAGATTACTTATCAAATGAAAATGTTACGTAGATTACTTATCAAATGTTACGTAGATTACTTATCAAACCACAGATCAAAGCTGTCATTTCTCGTGTGTTTTTCAAACTACGAATGTTACGTAGATTACTTATCAAATGAAAATGTTACTTAGATTACTTATCAAATGTTACGTAGATTACTTATCAAACCACAGATCAAAGCTGTCATTTCTCGTGTGTTTTTCAAACTACGAATGTTACGTAGATTACTTATCAAATGAAAATGTTACGTAGATTACTTATCAAATGTTACGTAGATTACTTATCAAACCACAGATCAAAGCTGTCATTTCTCGTGTGTTTTTCAAACTACGAATGTTACGTAGATTACTTATCAAATGAAAATGTTACTTAGATTACTTATCAAATGTTACATAGATGTGTTTTTCAAACTACGAATGTTACGTAGATTACTTATCAAATGAAAATGTTACGTAGATTACTTATCAAATGTTACATAGATTACTTATCAAACCACAGATCAAAGCTGTCATTTCTCGTGTGTTTTTCAAACTACGAATGTTACGTAGATTACTTATCAAATGAAAATGTTACTTAGATTACTTATCAAATGTTACGTAGATGTGTTTTTCAAACTACGAATGTTACGTAGATTACTTATCAAATGAAAATGTTACGTAGATTACTTATCAAATGTTACGTAGATTACTTATCAAACCACAGATCAAAGCTGTCATTTCTCGTGTGTTTTTCAAACTACAAATGTTACGTAGATTACTTATCAAATGTTACGTAGATTACTTATCAAATGTTACGTAGATTACTTATCAAATGCTACATAAATTACGTATAAAATGAAAATTTTAGAACAGTTATTGTGTTGTCCTATATTTGATTACTGCAACTCACTCTACTTAGGATTACCACAGTGTGTCCTGCAATCTATGCAACTGGCTCAGAATGCTGCTGCACGTCTAATTGTTCACACTGTGAAATCTGATTACATCACTCCAATCCTTAGAGGCCTGCACTGGCTACCAATCAGTGTGCAGATCAAATTCAAAGTCTTGTGCATAATTTTCAAATTGTTACAGGACAACTCGCCGTCTGTTTTAGGTTCTGCAGTTTGTCAGCCGGCGCGTACTTTACGCTCTCCAGACAGGATGTGCTTGAAGTGCCCTCGTTAAGCATAGCGATGCTATCAGTTAGTCATGAAACAATGCTTTCCGTTCAGGGACCAGTGTTCTGGAATGCCCTACTCTAGAATTAAGACAGAGTCCTACCTTTCTGCAGTTTAGAAAAGGTCTAAAAATGGCCTTATTTGAGCACTGCTTTGCAAATTGATTAAATGAGGAGGATATGAGGAGCAAGACCATTTTTTCCTTATTTTCCTATTATATCAGTTTTAGTTGATTTATCTTTAATGTTTGCTTGACTATTTTTTACTTATTGTTACTTTGTAAGTTATTTTGTAAGCTGCATAGAATTCTTGGGTATGTGGACTAGAAATATTTAAATAAATAAATAAAATAAACAAGCCAAATGTGTATTAAGGAAAGCACATCCCTAAAATGTACAATCCTGATTTCAACAGAAACTAAATTTAGGTTTCTAAAATGTAACATACAAAATGAACTGTAGAAGGCCTGGAGTAATCACAACATATATAACAAAAAAGCTCCAGTAACTAAATAAATAGCCATCAATCCATACTGAGTAAAACAAAAACTGAAGGAAAAAGCCTCAGAAGTTAATGGGAAGTTACTGAGAATCTTGGAGAGAATGAGAATTAGAAGGCCTTGAACATGCGCAGATGCTCAAGGCCCAGCACAAGCAATAGGGAGGATCTTTGGGCACCGGCACCGGCATGTCCTGTGCGTTGGTGTTGGTGCCAGTGCCAGAGTGGGGTAAGTGATTGTGTTTGGGTGGGTGAGTGGGGGATGCCGGTTGGTGCAGGGGGGGGGCGACGTGAGTGGGGGAATGCCGGATCAATGGGGGGGGATGTCGGATAGCAGGGGGGTGTGAAGCAGCGCAGGTGGCCTCGGGAGGGGGAGGGGAGGGGAGGTGGAACGAATCAAGTGAGTTTCCCTTACTTCCTATGGGGAAACTCGTTTTGATATACAAGTAAATTGGTTTACGAGCATGCTTCTCAAATGAATTATGCTCGTAAACCAAAGTTCCACTGTATATTAGTGCTCGAAGTATGGGAAAGGTTCTGGATCTAGAGAGGCTGTAATGAAAGAGGCTGACTTGGATTTCGTGAGAATCACAGAGACATGATTCACAGAGAACCATGATTGGGACATAGTTATAACAGACTATAATCTGTTCAGGAAAGACAGGGTTCAAATGGAGAATTATGTCAAGCAATTGTCTGGATAGGAACATCTGGAAGGAGAAAGAAAGCAGTGGGCAAAACTGAAAGGAGCTATTGTAAGGAAAGCAAACCATTTTATAAGGAAAGTAAGTAAAAGTAAGAGGAAAAGAAGGCCACTTTGGTTATCAAAATTAGTAGCTGAGAAAGTAAGGAAAAAAAAGGTAGCTTTCATAAAATACAAAAGACTGCAGAAAGAGAGGGAAATATATCTGGAAAAGTTAAGAGAGGCTGGTCAAGTAGTCAGGAAAGCAGAGATGCAAATGGAAGAAAAAATAGCTGACATGGTAAAGCAGGGGAGACAACACATATTTTAGATATACAATATTAGAAAGTGCAAAAGTGGCATTATGAGACTCAAAAGTGAACAAGAGGAATATGTAGAAACTGATAAAGATAAGGCTGAATGGCTTAATAAATATTTCTGTTCTATGTTCACAGCTGAAGCTTTGGGAGCGGGACCACAGAAGACAAAAGCAAATATGGTTACAGGTGTGGTAGACCCTGATTGATTTTCAGAGGATTGTGTTTATGGTATACATTCGAGGGTACTGGAGGAACTTAGGGAAGTTCTGGCAGCTTACACATGCTGACCTTTTCAATGCTTCTCTAGAGTCAGGAGTGATACCAGAGGACTGGAAAAGAGAGAATGTCATCCCTCTCTGCCATTCAGGAAGCCACTCAGCGCCGAGCAGCAGTACCAAAGTACGCTGCTGCTTAGTACTGCTCAGCGGCTCAAACCGGAAATTACGGCAGTGGGGGTTAGCAGTGGGGCAGGAGCGTGGAAAGCTCACTCCTGCCTGCTACACCTCTGGACCATCAGGGATTCCAATGGCAGAGGAGGTATGATGCACAGGGCAGGGAGGGGAGATAAGTTACAGAGACTGGCAGAGGCCTGCAATAAGTCTGGGAGGAGGGCATGGGTGATGGCCCAAATATAAACCAGGACCCCAATTTTTTGGTCCAAAAATCCTGGTTTATATTCAAGTATATACGGTAGTCCTTATTCAGTGAATGTAGTATTTATAACCCTTAGTAAACTCCATACATGTGCCAATCATGTGCCGTAGCGCCTTTTTTTCATTTTAAGATTCCGCATCTACACATTCTCTCCAGCATTCCTCTAGCCATTCTAGTACTTGCGCCCGAAGAAAGGGACTTGATTCCCCAAAACGAAGCTCTGTAGAGCGATTGATTTTTTTTTTTTTTTTTTTTGCACGAAGCACAACTCTAACATATGGACAATGCTCATGCATTTTGAGATAAGTATATTTTCAACTAACTTTTCTCTGGAATTCAACCGCATTTGAGTGGAGGCTAAGAGGAGTGTTGTCAGGGAGTTTTTGTCTCCTGTTTTGAACATTGAATTTCAATCTGCACAATTTAGCAGTTTACATTTGGAGTGACTCTTTAATTATTTATATCACACCATTATTTTGGCTTTCACAGTTAGTGCACATTGCACATATACACAGGTCCAGGGACGTTTCACGCTTGAATTACACTTTTTGGGTTAAGACAGCTCATAACTCTGCTACAGGCTTGTCCTGATCAATGAGAGTTGTGATAACTGAGGACCTTCATACAATTTGCATTCACTGCTCAGTTGGTAACAATTTTAAGTGAAGTATGGGTCTCCCAGTGTTCCGCATCATTGTTTGAAAGGATTTTTATAGTACCTCAGAAAAGTACGTGTGCATTACTAGCCATAACAATATACTGTATATTCCAAGCCCTCCCTCCTTTGGACTGTGATCTTTAAAGAGTACAACCAACCTTGAGCTATATTTCTCCCAACCTTTTCTCCCCTAGGACAAAGCAGATTGCTCTCTACAACCCCCAGCAGAAGACACTCTAGTGCAGTGGTGTCAAACTCAAATCCTTTACAGGGCCACATTTTTGGTTTGTAGGTACTTGGAGGGCCTCAGAAAAAAATAGTTAATTTCTTATTAAAGAAATGACAATTTTGCATGAGGCAAAACTCTTTATAGTTTATAAATCTTTCCTTTTGGTTAAGTCTTTATAATAATATTGTAATTTATAGCTAAAGAGACATATGATCAAGAAACTGTTTTATTTTACTTTTGTGATTATGATAAACATACCGAGGACCTCAAAATAGTTCCTGGTGGGCCGCATGTGACCCCCCGGGTCATCAGTTTGAGACCACTGCTCTAGTGGACCCTTCCTCCAGTGTACAAACATTTCCCACCTGACTTTCAAACCCTGCCCCCCCCTCCCTCCAAGGCCCCTTTTATCCAAGGTTCACAGGACAGGAGTGATAACCTGTGACTCCTGCCCCTGAGTTATTAGATAACTTTGATAATCAGGACATATTAAGCTATGCCTATTTCTGCTCCACTGCATAAAATAAACTTCCAGTTCAAATTTCTATAGGAAAATAAAGCAGTGTAGTTACCATAACAATCTACTTGCACATTTAAAATGGAAGTCGGCAAAAATGTTGTGATATGTATTTCAACAACTATAACCCTAAAAAATAATCTGCCAATCAAATCAAAACTAAATTCCAAAGAAAAAATTGGACAGTGCTACAGTTCTCATGGGGAAAATTGTTTGGAAAATAAGGAAACAGAAAAACTATCTTAAAATAATGGACATTAGTATGAGCCTTGGTAATACAACACGAGGGATTGTTTGGCCCAGGCAGGAACTCATTAGTGACTAGCACCAGACATAAGTCTGAATAAGAACTGTCTCATGCATCATATTGTCCTAGTATATGTAAATTCCAACAAACATTTTCTCCAATGGAACTGAACAATAAGTGCTAAAGTGCTGGGAAATATAGTGCTGAAAAAATGCTTTGAGAAAAAGTGCAGGTGCAAACACTAAAAACCTATCAAGTTAAGACAAGTCCATAAATTGTATCTTGTTCCCATAAAGGCCTATAGATGTGAAAAATCCATTAAAAATTAATCATGCAATAAAACATCAAAAATAGAAAAAATAGATGTAATAAATATAGTTCATAAATATGATTCATAACAAGAGCAATAATTCAATTGATTAGAAATCGTGACTTCTTTAGCAATTCCTATGATAATACATTCAATTTTGTCCAAAAGCTGTTTGCATATACAAATCCTTAAACCCAAAATACTTAGCTTCATTTTGAAATTGTATAGTCTATAGAAATCTCCACTCGACAGAGCTCTGTTTCAACACTTTCCTCAGGAGCAGGGATTGATACAGATAAATAATGAAAAATGAAAACGACAAGCCACTATTGAAGCTGTCGAGCGACAGGCCCCTGTTGCAGGCCGTCAGCACCATCCACCGAGGCGTTTGAAAATAAAGCTATCGCCTGGGGGGAAGCAAAAAAAATTATAATGATGTCTTGGGAATTTAAGACGCTTAGAGAACCCAATGAGGGCGGTACCCGATGTCATGAAATGCATCAGAATGAACAACGGACAAAATCATGTGAACCAAATGACAAAAAAGAGAACCATAAGGTTTAAATGGTGAAACATTTGTCCACATTTTCATTAAGTCCCATAGGGGGGAAAGATTTCAATTGAAAGATCCAACAATTCTCTCGTTTCAATAAATGGATATTTCTGTCACCATTAAAATATGTGTGAATCTGTTCCAGAATGCACCATCTTACTTGGGAAAAATCATGTTGGTAAGTGTCATTATGAGACACCATTGGAGCAGTCAGTTTTTTGGTCTTCAAACAACTGCGGTGTTCAATCAATCTAGTTCTGACGTTGCGGGTAGTGCATCCCACATAAATCAAACCACAGGGGCATGAAATTACATATACCACAAATTTTGATTCACAGGTGGTATTAGATCTAAGTGGATATTGTTTATTAGTGACAGGATGAACCCATTTATTCCCAGAGACAGACATATTGCATACAGAACATTTGCCACATGAAGAATGATACCCTTCACCTTGTTGAAGCTGAGGTTTCATTTGAAAATCTGAAGAAACTAGATGTTCTGAAAGGTTTTTTTCCCCTAGTGAAGGCAATGCAAGGATTTTCCTGGAACGCCAGATGAAGTTGTAGGACATGCCAATGGGCTCTGATGCTGGCCGCTATCTCAAAAGATCGAGTCAAATGGGATAGAACACAGATTTGATTGGTGGAAACTTCTCTAGTGTTTCCCGCCAGCATCAGGTCCTGATTGGCATGCCACGCTCTTAAATACGCTTTGTGAATAACACTTTTAGGATAGCCTCTCGCTAAAAATCTATTCCCCAACATCTTGGCTTCTCTTCTATAATCATCATCAGAAGTGCATATACGTCTAGCGCTTAAGAATTGGCCAATGGGAATAGCAGCCTTGATGCGATCTAGGGTGACAGCTGGAAAAGGACAGAAAATTGTTTCTCTCCGTATCTTTGTGATGTATCTTCGTTGATAACCTACCATTGTGTATGGTCACACTGGTATCTAAAAAAGTGATGGAATGTTTATGGTAAGTCATTGTAAACCGTAAGTAGCTAGTACAAGAGTTTAACCAAGTTACAAAAGTATGTAAATCTTCTTCAGTGCTAGTCCAAATAAAGAAGATGTCATCAATAAAATGCATCCACCCTAATATATGTTGAAACTGTAAGTTGGTGTATACGACATCCTCTTCAAATTGGGAAATAAATAAAATAGCAATACTGGGAGCCGCTGTAGTGCCCATGGCGACTCCCTGGAGTTGTTGGTAATATTGGCAATCAAATCTGAAATAATTCTTAGTTAGAACAAGATGAGCCAAGCTCATCAAGAATGAGGTAGAAATTCTGCCAGGGTATTTATCAGTCCACCTTAACACATTTGTAACTAGTATTCAAGAGCTATACAGTACTTCTCTCTCTATTTTTGTTGCTATAATAAAAGGATCTAGCACTCCAAAGGTAATCACAAATACAGTAAAACCATGGATTGCAAGTAACTTGGTTTGCAAGTGTTTTGCAAGACAAGCAAAACATTTTATTAAATTTTAACTTGGTATACAAGCACTGTCTTGTAATACAAGCAAATACAGTATACACACATCACAACTGAGCTGATGGTTCTTCTCTCTCTGACGTTGCAAGACTGTAGTGACTGTTCTAAACAAGCAAAGTCTTACAATACGAGTACATATAGTATACACGCGTCACATCATCACAACTGAGCCGATGGTTCTTCTCTCTCTGATGCTGCAGGAGTGTAGTGATTGTTCTAAATGAGGGAGTTCGTATAGTATTTTGTATTAAAGTTTTTGGGTTGTGGAACATATCGTCTGAGTTTCCATGATTTCCTATGGGGAAATTTGCTTTGATATACGAGTGCTTTGGATTACAAGCATGCTTCTAGAACGAATTATGCTCGCAAACCAAGGTTTTACTGTACATATATAGGCACCAGTTACTTATTTGTTAACTTCCATTTCTACATTTATAAATTAAAAACAAGAAGATAAACCCCCTGTTTTACTAAGGTGCACTATGCATTTTAGCGCACACTAACCGCTAACATGTCCATAGACTAACATGCACGCGTTAGCGTTTAGTGTGTTCTTAGCGCACGCCATAACACATAGCGCACCTTAGTAAAAGGAGCCCAAAGTTATACAGACCAATGATGCATATCAAGGACCGAAAAACTTAGAAGGCTGAAGGGATACAATAGTCAAGAAATCGTTTTTAACCTGTGCATGCAATTATTGGCCATAAATTGTTGTCTCCTTTTAGCAAAGTAATGGACATTTTTTCTTTTTGGTGTGACACAAAAATCCATTATAACTAACAGCTTCATCAGAACTAGAAACTGTGGCTGACTCCTACTGGCTTAGATGCATTAGCTTTTTGTATGAAAATCCTTTTGTAAAAGCACTACTGGACTTGACACATAAGGAAACATTAATGCACTTGATCTTCTGTGTTTCTTATGCCTCCTTCTTCCTTTTTTTTATTGCAGCCAAAACAGAGACAAACAGTTTTAACAACTACAAAAAAAAAAGCAAAAGGCATGAATAAACTTAAAAAGGAACACAAAGCAAGATAATTTTTAAAGCTCAGTAAATGATGACAAAGACCTAATGACTACTTTGTTATTTATTTCATCAAAATAAATTATCCATCACTATCAATTGATCATAAAATCTGTAACTCCTGCAAAACACTACTTGTAATCATGACTTGTGCATAGACCTAAATTTCACCTAGTAGTACAGGTTAACATCACTTATTGACATAAATAGGACCCTGTAAATTACCTCAGAATGTCTTGAATTTAAAGTATATTTAATGCATGATAATTTACAGTTGAAACACATTTTCTATGCAATACTGATTTATGACTTTTATTTTAGAATGCAGATTTAATTTATTCTTCACACAGAGCCCGGGTTTGTTTTATTGACACAAAGAGGGCTAGATTCAGTAAATAGCACTCAAAAATTGGCACTCGCTGCTATTGTATAATGGGCACTCAGAGATGAGCACCTGTATAGAATAGCACTGAGTGCCAATTTTGACATCCAAATGACTTACACCTGCTAAAACCAGGTGTAATTCCTAATGTCTAATTTGGATGCACATATAACACTGTACACAGATTTTAGAATGGTCCCTGACCTGCCCATGCATCTCCCATAGCCACACCCCCTTTTGGGTTGCACATTATTGGCCCCTTTTACAAAGCCATGGTAGCGAGTCCTGCATGACAAATGTGATGCAGTCCATTCAGTTCTTATGGGATGTGTCACTTTTGCCACACCGGTACTCTAAACTAAACTAAACCAAACCTTAAGTTTGTATACCGCATCATCTCCATAAAGTTAGAGCTCGGAACGGTTTACAGGTAAATTCAATAAAAGAGGGAAGGACATAATAAGAAATTAGAGGTTATGAAGAGGATAGCTAGCTTTACATTTTAAATAGATAGCTTTACGTTTTGGAAAAAAGCCAGGTTTTCAGATGCTTTCGGAATAATTGGAATGAGCCTAGGTTCCGCAGAGGGGCAGAGAGGTTATTCCAAAGCTCAGTGAATTTGAAGAAAAGGGATTTCCTTAATTTACCTGCATACATGATGCCTTTTAATGAGAATGAGAAAGAGAAAGAGAGAAAAAAAGAAGAGAGAGAAAGAGAGAGAAAAAAAGAAGAGAGAGGAAGAGAAACTAAACTAAACTAAACCTGAAGTTTATATGCCGCATCATCTCCATAAAGATAGAGCTCGACACAGTTTACAGGTAATTCAATAAATGAGGGAAGGACATACGATATTAGAGGTTATGAAGAGGATAGCTAGCTTTACATTTTAAATAGATAACTTTACGTTTTGGAGATAAGCCAGGTTTTCAGATGGCGAAGGACGTAAGAAGACTTGAAGCGGTCCAGAGGAGGGCAGCGAAAATGATAGGCTTGCGCCAGAAGACGTATGAGGAGAGACTGGAAGCCCTGAATATGTATACCCTAGAGGAAAGGAGAGACAGCGGAGATATGATTCAGACGTTCAAATACTTGAAGGGTATTAACGTAGAACATAATCTTTTCCAGAGAAAGGAAAATGGTAAAACCAGAGGATATAATTTGAGGTTGAGGGGTGGTAGATTCAAAGGCAATGTTAGGAAATTCTACTTTACGGAGAGGGTGGTGGATGCCTGGAATGTGCTCCCGAGAGAGGTGGTAAAGAGTAAAACTGTGACTGAGTTCAAAGAAGTGTGGGATGAACACAGAGAATCTAGAATCGGAAAATAATATTAAAAATTGAACTAAGGCCAGTACTGGGCAGACTTGCACGGTCTGTGTCTGTATATGGCCATTTGGTGGAGGATGGGCTGGGGAGGGTGTAGATGGGCTGGAGTAGGTTTTAACGGAGATTTCGGCAGTAGGAACCCAAGCACAGTACCGGGTAGAGCTTTGGATTCTTGCCCAGAAATAGCTAAGAAGAAAAAATTTTAAATTTTAAATTGAATCAGGTTGGGCAGACTGGATGGACCATTCGGGTCTTTATCTGCCGTCATCTACTATGTTACTATGCTTTCGGAATAATTGGAATGAGCCTAGGTTCCGCAGCAGGGCAGGGAGGTTATTCCAAAGCTCTGTGAATTTGAAGAAAAGGGATTTCCCTAATTTAGCTGCATACATGATGCCTTTTAACGAGGGGAAAGATAGTTTAAGTTTGTGGGCAGATCTGGTAGTGTCAAGTCTCAAAGAATTCCAGGATAGTGGAATTAGGGGAGGAAGAATGCCATGTAGGATCTTGAAAATTAGGCAGGTACATTTAAAGTGAATCCTAGAAATCACCGGAAGCCAGTGAAGTTTTGACAGAAGGGGGAAAACATGATCGAATTTACTTTTTGCGAAGATCAGCCTAGCCGCAGTGTTCCGGATCTGCTGAAGTCTTTGAAGATTTGTAACAGTTGTCCTGTGATTTGGGTGCACAATGTTATAGAACAGCACTTAGCAAGATATGCGCCCAAATCCAAACTGCTGCCAATTAGCACCCAATTATTGTCACTAATTATTGGCAATTATTGAATTTATGTGCATTATAGTCCGCATTCTATAAAGATGCATGCATAAATTTTTACACATGGATAAGAAAAGGAGGCATGGGAGAGGCAATGGCAGGTCAGGGGTGTTCCTGGAATTTGCATGCAGTTTTATATAATAGGGCAGATCCATGCCTACTTTAAGCACAAGGATTTACACCAGATTTTTTTGGGGGGGATAAATTCTCGTGCCCAAAATTGTCTGAACCCAATTTCACACCTACTTACATATGTAACTGACTAAAACACTGGCATTTACACATTCTTAGAACCTGATTCTCTAAAGCAGTGTTTTTCAACCTTTTTTGGGCAAAGGCACACTTGTTTCATGAAAAAAATCACGAGGCACACCACCATTAGAAAATGTTAAAAAATTTAACTCTCTGCTTATATTGACTATATATAAAGTAATTCTCTTGAATAGGAATCAAATAAACACAAAGAAAGTATTTTATAATTACTTTATTACGAAATAAAAATTATAAAATACTTTATTCAGTGCGAAACCTGGGCCTGTTTGGCTGAACACAAAGCTGATATTCTGGCTGGAATGGAAGAAAGACACACACGTAGCTCTTCGTCAACAGCTCTCAGTCTCTCTCTGTATTTGGTTTTTATAGCATACAAAAATAGACAAATATACCCTCCATCCTTTTTATTAAACCACAATAGCAGTTTTTAGCGCAGGGAGCTGCGCTGAATGCCCAGCACTGCTCTTGACGCTCATAGGCTCCCTGCGCTAAAAACCACTATTGCGGTTTAGTAAAAGGGGACCATATTGTAAAATATAGACAGCAGATATAAATTCAGAACTGTGCATAGTAAGTGAAGGGAAGTTTTCATCTCTGGGAATTTACCCAGTTAACTATTAAGTTATTTGGGCAAATTCCTTTGAAAACTGTGGTAATACTGCCTCCACTTTGCTAAATTTAAAATAAAATCATTTTTCCTACCTTGTCTGGTGATTTCTGGTTGCACTTTCTTCTTCTGACTGTGCATCCAATCTTTCTTCCCTTCTATCAGCCTGTATGCTTTCTCTCCTCCACACCTCATTCCCTCCCCCAACTTTTTCTTCCTCTCTCCCTGACCTTTCTTTCTTTTTTTCTGTTTCTCTTCTTTCCTTCCGTTTCCCTGCCTGCCCCCTTTCTTTCTTTCTCCCTGCCGTTCCCCAAGCCACTGCCACTGCCGCTGCCATCGGGGAACAGGACCCACCAATGGATAACAGGCCCCAAAGCCGACGCGGACGCATGCTCTCCCTGACGTCAATTGTGCAATCGGAGAGGAAGTTCCGCCCAGCCAGGCAGCGATTGGCTGGCCCGAACTTCCTCTCCAACTACAGAATTGACGTCGGGGAGAAGAAGACTTATCGGCTCGATAGATTAGATCGCCAAGACAAAGTGAGTCCTGGGTGATCGACTCACTTTGCCTTGGCGAGCTACTGGCGCCCCTGCCTCGGGCCCCCTGTCAGCTCCGGGCCCGGCGGCCCTGCGGCACACCAGGCAACATCTCGCGGCACACTAGTGTGCCGCGGAACAGCGGTTGAAAAACACTGCTCTAAAGGATGCCAATCTTAGTGGCTGCTGATCGTGTATAAATCATGCATCAGCGTCCTTTAGAAAATTGTGTCTTTTTTTTCTAATAGACACCTTATATGTAGGTCAGCATTTTACAGGTCTACATTTAAGGTGTCTGTCTCAAACTTATGGAGATGCACAGGGACGCTTATGGAAACTCAGGGCCACTTCTGGTGGAAACCATGTCCATGCCGGCCATTGGTATCCATAGGCACGAGACACATGCGTTGTTCGCTGCATCCATTTTTTTTTATTATTATTGTTGTGCTTCCCAATTTGCCTACTGCCACCTGCAGGACTCGCTACTGGGTACAAATGGATCAATTTTTCACTCCGTCAAAAATTACAAAGACTAGGGGACACTCGATGAAGTTACAGGGAAATACTTTTAAAACCAATAGGAGGAAGTATTTTTTTCACTCAGAGAATAGTTAAGCTCTGGAACGCAATGCCAGAGGTTGTGGTAAGAGCAGATAGCGTAGCTGGTTTTAAGAAAGGTTTGGACACTTTCCTGGAGGAAAAGTCCATAGTCTGTTATTGAGAAAGACATGGAAGAAGCCACTGCTTGCCCTGAATCGGTAGCATGGAATGTTGCTACTCCTTGGGTTTTGGTCAGGTACTAGGGATCTGGAATGGCCACAATGAGAACGTGCTACAGGGCTTGATGGCCCACTGGTGTGACCCAGTAAGGCTATTCTTATGATCTTACATTTTTGTACAATCAGCCCCTTACTGAGAAAAGTAGATGGTTCCTCATAAAATTACCCTATAATATCTAAAACTGTGTTTGGTGATTCTGCTTGAAGGAAGGAAGGGGCCAATATAACAGGGTTTTTTTTTTATTTTCTAACACTAGGTAGTAAGGGGTGGAGCAGGTCTATGTCCCCTCTTATTCACTTAGTAACACCTCTGATTCCAGCTTTGGGTAAATCAAGCCCCTGGGAGTAAAATGAGTTAGTATTTGAGATTAGACAACGACAATATAAAAAAAAAAAAAAACCAAAAACTAAGCTCTGCTTCATAAAATTAGTGATTTTGTAACTAAGCCTTGGCTACCTACTGTGTTTGCCTTAGAGGATACAGACAATGCTGACAGAAACAGATGCACAGCAATGCTCACACTGGGTCACTTTTAATCTCATTGTTCTGAAAGTACATTAAGTCGACATTTTAGAAATATTTATTTTTCTTGAAAGCTATTGCAGCACTTTCAAAGTTCACAATTATGTACTTCCAAAGAACAAAAATCTACAGGGTATCAAAGGAAACAATGTATGGTAATTAATTTTGATACTATTTCAAACACTGGCACTCTGGTTAATGTTTAAAAATTCACTCTTCAAATGCAGTGACAAAGATGTATCTGAAAGTGGCATGTTGATTCTTCATCCATCTCACTGAGCCTTCTGAATTTGTATGCTCTGAAACAAAGCTTTTACATAGACTGGATTACAAGGGGCCACTGAAAAGTTCTCAGCTCAACCAAGAAGAGAATGATGTGGAGCCATGAAACTTACAAGTTATTCCACACTTTTCTTGACACTTCATTTCATATCAATGAAACAAAAAACGTGTCAAGAAAAGTGTAGAATAGCTTGTAAGCTTCATGGCTCCACATCATTCTCTTTTTGGTTGGGCTGAGAACTTTGCAGCAGCTCCTCGTATTGTGATGTCATAATGCCTCATTCCACCAATGCCTATGAGCCAGCCTTATCGGTGATGTCACAATGGCTTGGTTTCCCTATACTTGTGCCCATTTACTAGATGCATTGAAACGAAGTGTGTCAAGATAAGCATAGAAAAACTTCTAAGTTTCATGGCTCCACATCATTCTCTTCTTGGTTGGCTTGAGAACTTTTCAGCAGCCCCTTGTAATACTGCATACATTTTTCACTAATGTTTTCACAGTAACAAGGTATTTTAATTGATTGCCAATATATATGAGTATACTGGTGCAATTCTAACTATAAACAAAGACATTAACTTTCCACTGTGCTAGTTGTTTTACAAGTAGAAATAAAGCATGAAGATTTTCTCCCCCCCTCCCCTTTTTTACTAGAGGTTTCCATTACAGACCGGATCGCTAAATGCTCCAACGCTCATATAATTCTATGAGCATCAGAGCAGCATCAGAGCTTTTAGCATCCCAGGCTGTGGTGGGAACGTCTGCTGTGGCTTAGTAAAATAGGACCTATAAGTCTGGTTTCAATAAAGCATCCAACATAGTAAATGCTGAAAAGACACAAGTTTTAATATAGTGGTTTTTCCATTTTGTTCTTTTTGTAAGGCAACAATGGCTGCCTTTGTTGTCAATAAAAAGTGGATCAGTATGAAATATTAATAATGACAAAAGTTTTCCAATATAATCTTTGACTCTAAGTAGACCAAATATGCAAAATATATTTACAATTTAAGGAGAATGCAGGGAATGATTTCCAATAACACAAAAGATGCTGAGATAATAAGTCTACCAATCTAAGATTCCAAGAATTTTTAAAATTATGAAGAAAACTTGATTAGTCCCTGCCAAGATACATAATTTTCTTGAATGAGGCTGCAATTTTTTTTTTTAATTATTATGAAAGGTTTTGCAGGAGGTTTTTAATTAGATTTTTCTTATAATAAAAGAAGTTAGGAAAGCAGGCTTGTCATACAAAAATAATTAATTTCTTTGACTGGGTGACCAGAGACTTGGCTTGAGGGATAATGCTAGATGAGGTATATTTAGATTTTAGCAAAGCTTTTGACAGTGCTCCACACAGGTGTCTAACAAATAAGACGTGTGCCCCAAAGTGATAGACTAGGACAGAACTGGTTAAGTGGAAAGTGACAAAGGGTAGAGATAAATGGAGATCGCTCTGAAGAAAGGGATGTTATCAATGGTGTGCCACAACATTCAGTTTTTGGGACTGTTCATTTTTGTAAATAGTATTGCTGTTGGGTTGTCTGGTATGATTTGCCTTTTTGCAGATGATACAAAAATCTGACGGTGTAAAGAACATGACGAAGGACCTAGAGAAACTTGAAGAATGGTCCACAATTTGGCAGCTACAATTTAATGCAATGACATGCAAGGTCAAAGGAATGGTACAGTTTAGTAGGTGAAAACTTTTGTATACGAAACAGGAATGGGACTCATTACAAAGTTTGTATGAACATTGAAACTCTTTAGGAAAGGTGTACATTTTGATACCCTGACACCAGGAAACTATGGGGCTCATAATCGAAAGAAAAATAAATTTAAAACATTACATTAGTGATTTCTCTTCTGCCTGTGCCTTGCGGTTCTAAGCGGATTACAAATTAGAAGAGATCTGGACATTTCCAGGAGAATTACATAACAAAGATTCATATAAGTTACATGATACGGTAAAGAATTATAAATTAGATACGGTAGAGAATTACAAATTAGAAGATATCTGGATTTTTCTGAGAGAATTACATAGCAGATATTCAAGTAATTACTGAATACAGTGGAGAATAACAATATATTCGGGTAACAGAGGAAAATTACCTAACATTGAAGGAAGAAGTTTATTGGATACAGAAGGTAGTTGCTTTTTTAGGAATCTGAATATATTTTGGTCAGTATGGTTCGAGCAGTTGACTAATGTGTTATTCACGAGGGAGAAAGCATGAGCGATTAGGGAGGAGATTAGTAAGTAGGGAAGTGTTTTTGAATAGAAATGTTTTGATTTCTTTTCGAAACACTTTAATGTCTGTTGTTTTGATCATCAGTTTGGTGATGGTAGGGTTAATTTTCGCAGCCTGTGTCGCTAGAAGACTGTCGTAAAGTTTCTTAAAACCCACCAAGTCTGCACTTGAATGACCTAAAAGACGGGTTTTTAGACCTATCCAGAGACTTTTTAGGCCTCTGAATCCTGCTTTGCACCAGAGATGAAAGGGGCATTTTTGAAGGAGTGGTTAGAGCGGGATGTGGGCCGACATAGACTTAGTCGTACTGCAGGGATAATCGAAAGTTTGATGAGCCTGCCTAGACTGAACTTATACATTGTGACTTAGGCGATATAAAAACAGGTCTAAGTGCCCAGAATTTATCCAAAGTGACCAGATAACCATTGCAGACACAAAGTACAAACGCCTACACACTCCCCCAGTGATCACTGATCCCCCCTCCCAAACACACACACACACCACCACTATAAAAATCAGAATAAAAATGTACATACCTGCCTCCAGAACATCAGCACCTGGCATAGGAAAGCCTAGTAGAGCTGCACAGAGGTGGCTTAAGTAGTCTGGGGGTGTGGGCTAGTGAACCATAGAGAGGAGGACCCAGGCCCATAAGCCACTCTAACCACTGCATTCATGGTGAAAAATGTGAGTCCACCAACCCCCTCCTAACCCTACTGTACTGCTATACAGGTGCCACCTGCAATCATAAGAGCTATTGGGGTTGTAGACATAGTAGGTTTTGGGGGTGTTTTAGGGGGGGGCTCATCATGACCTATAAGGGAATTCTGGTGAGATGTTTATGTGGCACCCTTGCCCTGTAATGTGCCCCACTGCTCTCTTGCTATGTCTGGGAGGCCCAGTCCATCATATTGCTGGCCCCTTCCATGTCCAAATGGTCTTTTTCTGGGCATTTGGGACTTGGACAAATATTTGGATGAGAATATGGTATAAGGTCGCTAGTGCTGCTGTGCACTGCTCCATCAGAACAGGCATTCCCTCAGCCAACCGCCCCAGCCAGCTAAGAGGGTCCTTGCCAGCCTTGTGAAATCGTCAGACGGCCACGAAGGAGACTTGCCGCTAATGCTGCTGTGCACTGCTCCATCGGGACAGGCAGTCCCGCAGCCAACCACCCCTGCCAGCTGAGAGGGTCCTTGCCGGCCTTGTGAAATCGTCAAACGGCCGTGAGCCCCGGGTCATGAGCTGAAGGGGCGTGGCTAAAGGGGCATGATTTGCCCCTTTTGAGTCCCTTCGGAGCCCATGAGGAGCATCAAGCAGCTATATCGAATCCTTCTACGATGGACAAGAGGAAGGCTAAAGTAATTCCATCTACTTCGACGGGTCCAATGGATCGTCATCTAGTGACTCCTGTTTTGTCACAAGTAGAAGAGCAGGTAACCTTAGATATTCAAGCTGCTTCAATATCCTCTGGGGAACCTTCACCACCTCCTCAACCACTACTTTCTCTTGGGACAGTAGACTCTCCTCTTCAGGTTGAGGGAGTAGTCTTGCCCCTACAACCATTTACAGTTTCTGGACTAGAGGTTCTAGGTCAATCCTTGGGGGGAACTAAAAGGTTGATCCCTGTACAAATGAGTATGGCGACGGACCCAGACGTTCAACCTAGGGATAAAGTGATCACTCTAAACAATGTATGGATTGTTGTCAATAGAATAGAGTCATCCTTACAAAAAACTGTGTCAAATTTATGTCAATTTTCATCAGATGTTACTGTTAAAATTAATGAGTATGAAGTTAAATCTAAAAGAAAAAAAATTGGAAAAATTAGATCAAGTGGTTAATACTTTACAGGTTAATGCTGCTTTTAATATCAAAGATGGTATGATAATACATGCTAAATTAGAGAAACTGGAGAACTCTATTAGGTCTAAAAACCTTCGTCTTTTAAACTTTCCTATTACACATTATCTCTCTCCCATAGAACTCTTAAAAATGTATTTGAGGGAAATATTACATTATACTAAAGTGGATACCTTTGAAGTTGATAACCTCTATTACAGTGATTCCCAACCCTGTCCTGGAGGAACACCAGGTCAATCGGGTTTTCAGGCTAGCCCTAATGAATATGTATGAGAGAGATTTGCATATGATGGAAGTGATAGGCATGCAAATTTGCTTCATGCATATTCATTAGGGCTAGCCTGAAAACCCAATTGGCCTGGTGTTCCTCCAGGACAGGGTTGGGAACCACTGCTCTATTACATTCCAAGAGTTTCTAAAGAGATAGTAGAGGAAGGTGGTATGGACCAACTAGTTTCACCTGACAGTTTGAATGTATCACAGTTTCTCGAATCCTCTAAGGATATAATTAGTAAACGTGCTATTCTATTGGTGGTCTTTAAGACAGAACTTGAAAAACAGGCTATTTTGAAATTATATTTTCTAAAAAAACAAGATCTGTTCTGTGGTCAACGAGTGACAATTTTTCCGGATGTCTCAAGACATACTCAGTGTAAAAGAAAGCAATTTCTTCAGCTAAAGCCTAAAGTTTTGGCGGTCGGAGCTATTTTCTTTTTAAAATTCCCATGCAAATGCCTTATATCGTATGGAAGTGATAAATATGTGTTTTTCGACCCGATCCAGCTAGAAGATTTTATTAAGGAGAAACCTTTATTAAAGTTTAATTTCTGTTATTGTTATTTTCAATTGGGAGGAAGATGAATGATATATAAAGTAAGCCAATCTAGCCTGTCCATGATGGTAGAATATGTAAGAGTTGATTTCCTAGTCTAAATTCTAGCAACCACTTAAATGTGGACTAGATCAAGTTGATTTATTTCCATATATATGTTTCAATGATTTTTATATACAGAGTTTTTGTGGATATTCATGAATATTTGTTATTATTGTAATGAATAATCATAATAAAGAATTAAAGAACAACAAAAAAAAACCCCGAGAATATGGTATAAATATAGATGTACTGGCGGTCTGGACGATCAAATGCCTGGATGTACAGATAGACGATTCATCCCCTCCCCCCCCCCCAAAAAAAAAATTATATATATATATATATATATATATTTGGACATACTTTTCAAGAATGGACATTTTTATGCTGCTAACTTTGAGCGACTAGTGCCCTACATCCAAATGGGACTTAGACGTTTCTTTTGATTATGCCCCTCCATGCATTTTGGTACATTTTTCATAGCTGGCAGGACTGGAAGCACTAAACAGTAGTAAAGCATTAGCAGAAATTTAGTCCATGATTTCTATAAAAGAGAAGAACTCTGAACTCCTGCAGAAACCTCAGTGAACATGGTAGGGCACAGACATGTCAGCATGAGATCACAGTTTCTGAATATGCCCAGGGCACAAAAAAGTCTAGTTACACTACTGCTTCTAAGCTTAAAATTTAATAGTCACAAGTTTGTTTGTTTTTATTAACTCTTGAAATAGAAAAACAATGTCTTTAAACCCCCAGGAAAGATGTTACTTCCCACTTTCTCTTTGTACATTTAATTATCAGATTCAAACCAGGCTCACCCCTTACTGAGCTTAATGATGAAAAGAGAATTTTTTGAGGTCTACTGCTGGCCTTCTTTGTGCTAGCAGACATTCAATCACTACAAGAGAACTTGTTACCATGAAAAGCAAGATAAGGAGTGCGAGAACCTAACAAACTATAAAAAACATAGCTCTCGCAGAATGAATAAAGACAATTTCTTCTAGATACAAAGTTATAATTACAAATTGTGCCAAATGTGGGGTAATTGGCTGCAGTGATAAATTCATTTTGGATTTATGAATCATCATTTATTTTTTAGTTGCCTCAAATTAATTTTGGCCTTTACTACAATTTTAGCAGCTATTTCTGGCTGGTTAAACCACTTTGGATATCAACCCCTAAGAAAATAATATGCCCAGTGCATGCCCATCTTTCGGCATTATAAGATGGGAGTAAAATCATAAGATTACTAGATTTGAGTACTGTTATAGGATATTCAATATCAAAACCAGATTGTGTTTTGAAATCTTCCAGCTCAGAACAATTTCTTCTAATTGGATTGGATTTATTACATTTCATATACTGCTAGTATGTGATTATTAAGCGGTTTACAATACTACAATAGAAGTGGATGTTACAAAAAAAAAAAAAAAACTAAAATATATAGGGATAGGAGTTACATGTTTACAAGCCATTAGAGGGTAGAAGAAAGGCGAATGGGTCGCTAGAGGGCATGAAAGCGCCGGAGATGAGAAAGAGGGCGGGGGTAATGAAGATATGAGAATCAGTGGCACAAAGATCAGTAAGAATTAGAGTCATTGTTGTAAATGCTAAATGTTCATACATAGGCTATGGCGAGTAATCACATAGAGTTCCATTGTGTTGGTCTCCATAGCGTTGATTTCAATTGTTTCCAGAAGGAAAGGTAGGGGATTTCTTCAATTAATCCTTGAAGTATGGCGTTCCATAGATTAGGACCCACATATGAAAAGGCTCTCTTTCTACCCTGTTTCCCCGATGATAAGGCAGGGCCATCAAATAAGACAGCCCCCCCTTTTTAGAAAAAAATGTAAAATAAGGCACCCCCCCCCCGCAAATAAGCCACCCACCGATACCTGCGCTTACCCGAATCGGGTGGTACGGTGGGTGACTCCGTGTGGTCCCTCCGTCTACCGTATTTGTCTCCATGGCTGCGTGCCGCGCCTCGTCATGAAGTGAAGAGGAGGAAGTGACAGGACTGCAGCGCGCGCACGTGACTCCGCGCAAGGAAACACAGGCAGCTTCCCTCATCCCTCCCTAACGGAGACTGCAGGAGTTTGTTCACGGCCAGAACATCCAAAAGTGAGACACGCAGACAGGTTTCTTTTGCTGTGAGCAATACCACTTACTGTATATAAAGCCTGTTTAAAATGCATACGGTATATAAACAATGGTTTCACATTGTCAAGTCCCCTCTGATGCTGCACTACAGAATAATCTCTTTACTGTGTTTCCCTGATGGAGAACATTGGGGACATTAAATGGTACAATATATGGTATGATGGATAAAGCTGGCCATACACGGTACGATTTTTCGGCCGACCGATTCTTCAGCCGTCAAATAAGTCAGCCCCCCCTTTTTAGAAAAAAATGTAAATAAGGCATCCCCCCGAAAATAAGCCCTAGAGCATATTTTGGCCTTCCAAAAAAAATAAGACAGTGTCTTACCATCGGGGAAACAGGGTAGTTGATTGTAGTTTTATATCTCTCAGGCCTGGGATTTCAAATCAGTCATGATGAGATGATCTTAGATCTCTGTTAGGTAGATATCTGGCCAGTTTTTTATACAGATATTCTGGAAGATGAAGATGCCAGGCTTTGAAGACTAGACAAAGCATCTTAAATTTGTTTAGTTATTGGCAGCCAGTGTAATTCGAATAGTACTGGCGTAATGTGGTCAGTACTGCATGTGACTGTTAGAAGCCTGGCCGCAGTGTTTTAGATTAGCTATAGGCAGGAGAGGTTGGTAATGGTATGACCCTAAAAATAATGTATTACAGTAATCTAGCCAACTAGTAATAAAAGCATGAATTAGTTTTTAGATTATAACTGCAGTCAGCACAGGTTTTAATTGCCGCAGTAGTTTTAGGTGGTAGAAGCACATTTTTACATGGCTTATTTGAGGTCTGAAGCTTAGTTCCGAGTTGCAGTGCACTCCCAGTGTCAGGATTTCGGACTTCAGTAGGATGGGTTTGCCAGCGAGTTCTGGAAGTATACGTAGGAGGAGATTGGTTGTATGATAGCCATATAGGAATTTGGCTGCATTACAATTAGATTGTTGTGTTAGAATGCTGAGGATGGCAACTTTGATATGATAAAAAGGTGTTCCTATCAGTAGGCTTGATAAATATTTTTGTAACAAATTGTCCGTCCTGGGACACACTGAAGGGCAACAGATTGAAGAGATTACAGCAATGTGAGGCAAAATGGATCTTCAAGTTACATTGTTTAGAACCACATGGTTCAAATTGTCATATTGATTGGAATATTTTTTTTGTGAACAGACATTTGAGAGTTAAAGATAACATAGTTTTTACTGGCTTAGATTGCATTATAACTCTTTGGGTTTTCGCCCTATTTCACATTTATGTGAGTGGTTCATATGGGTATTTTATAAACACACACTATATACGAGCAAACTGTGCGGTTTGGGGGAATGGCATTTTGAAAGTGAGTTTACCTTAAATGTTTTTCTTTAATTATGCATTGATTTCATGTAAAGTTATTCACTTGTCTTTTTAATTTTCAGAACAGAGCAATTTTCAACACTATAGGCCAATTTCATTCCCCTGATGAAGCCAACATACATTGAGTGAAACAGAGGCAGTCCCTGTTGGGAATCGTGCCCTTATATATATATTTTTTTTTTTTTATTTTTACTATCAGCTATGCAGTTTCACATTCATATGAAACATATAATTGTTTTTGACAAAATTGTATTTAATGGAAAGTGTTTTCTTTGAGACTCATGACTGAAATATAATAAACCGTGTATAAGAAAGACTCAATATATGTATTTTTTGAGATCTGTAATGCTTTTTGAAGGCTATTGAAGTCTCTTTTTCTCTCTGTTTTTAAAGTTTGAAAAAATTTGCATTGATTTTAGCATTTGATAACACACTATAGCATTGGTGTGATTTTGTACCCCATCTATTGGATTCCCTTGCTGACATCACAGGAGAGTGATGGGAGCACTTGGGGGCATGCCACACAGGGTGCTTTTGTGGCTTGCAATGCTTCTAGTTCTTATATACCAGACAATTATTACTGTTATCTCTGATAAAGAATTCAAGTAAATGATTGCAAAAAATATTAGAACTATAGAAAACTTAGCAAAAAAAAAAAAATATGATAAATGTGAATAAAATAGAGATTAATGTTTTGATCGCTTATTTCTGCTCCAATGAGAACAGTTTGAAAAATGACAAAGAGGGAAAATTTGCATTTAAATATCATTTCTAAAGGGAACAGAATAAACTGCTAAGAAATCAGGAAAGAATCAAAAACTGCAGTATGACCCTTGCTGTGAAAATTCATGCTTCATTGCTTTCACTTTCCTGAAGAAAAGGAGTTACAAAGAAACATCAAAATACCTCATGTAGGCTGAACAAGAGTCAAGGGCGATAACACTTCCAGAACAATAAAACAGAAGGAACTTTGTTTTACTTAATTTAGGTCAAACAGCTTGGAGTAAAGGTGTTGGGTTGTTGTTGTTTTTTTTTTTTTTTCACTTACCAGATGGCATGAAGTTGTTGTGGCAGAAAGTGAGAGACTGATTCATAGCAGTGAAAATGAGATATAAATGTATCATGTTCAAGATGAACTACAATAGTAGGGACATTTTTAGGTTAGTACCAAGAGTGCAGTCTCACCAGGTCCCTTGGCTTCAGGGGCTCTGAAACAGTCATATCTTCACCGACTTAAAGGTGGATCAACAGAAGGAAGAACAGAGCTGGCTCTTGTGATAATGCGAGAAGGCATACGTGTTGTAAACACTCCCCCCCACTCACACACACTATTATTATGGTACAAATATTAAGGGGTACTCTGTAAGCTAAGAGGTAGCATTTCTAATACTAATTGAAGAAAATATTTTTTTCATAACATAAGAACATAATAGCCATACTATTAGGTCAGACCAATGGTCAGACCAATGGTCCATCCAACTCAGTATCTTGTTTCTACAGTGGCCAATTCACTTGGTAAAAACCCAAACAGTAGCAACATTCCATGCTACTGATCCCAGGGTAAGCATTGGTTTCCCCCATGTCTATCTCAATAGCAGAAATAGACTTTTCCTCTAGGAACTTGTCCAAACCTATTTTTTTTTTTAACTAGCTACATTAACTGCTGTTACCACAACTTCTGGCAACGCATTCCAGAGCTCTGAGTGAAAAAATAGTGTATCCTAGTCTTTGTAATTTTGATGGAATAAAAAGTTGATTCACTTTTACTCATTCTACACCACTCAGGATTTTTTAGACCTCAATCATATCTCCACTCAGCCATTTCTTTTCCAAGCTGAAGAGCCCTAACCTCTTTAGTCTTTCCTCATATGAGAAGAGTTCCATCCCCTTTATCATCTTGGTCACTCTTCTTTGAACCTTTTCTAATTCCGCTATATCTTTTTTTAGATATGGTGACCAGAATTGAATGCACCATGGAGTGATACAGAGGCATTATAATATTTTTAATCTTGTTTACCATCCCTTTCCTAATAATTCCTAGCATCCTGTTTGCTTTTTTGGCCACCGCCACACATTGAACAGAATATTTCAGCGTATTGTCTACATTGACCCCTAGATCTTTCTCTTAGGTGCTGACCCCTAAGGTGGATCATTCTTCCCAATGTGCATCACTTTGCACTTGTCCACATTACATTTCATCTTCTATTTGGATGCCCAGTCTTCCAATTTCTCAAGATCTTCCTGCAATTTTTCAAAGTCCAAATGTGTTTTAACAGTTTTACAGAGTTTAGTATCATCTATAAATGTAGGGGGGAGGGGTAATTAATCAATGTATGCCACTGTTAAGACAGATTATTTTATCACAAGTCATGCTATTTTAGCACAAAGGGCCATTTTATGCATTGAGACCTTGTGCTAAAATAGCACAACTTGGGTGAAATATCCCATCTTAACAGTAGTATACATTGATCTATTTACCCCTTAATCACCTCACTTGTCACTCCAATTTCCAGATCATTTATAAATATGTTAAATAGCATCAGTCCTAGTACAGATCCCTGTGGCACTCCAGTATTCACCTTCCTCCATTGAGAAAAATGACCATTTTTCCCTACGCTCTGTTTTCTGTCCAATCACCAAACATTTTATAATATCACATAGAATCATCCTTTTACTGATGTAAAATCATTGCATCTCCTTGAGGGAACAAACTTGATATTTTATATTAGACATTGTGGAGTAATTCTACAACTGGGCGCCAATACATTCTATACTTTCCTTGGTGACGGGACTAAAGTGTGTCAATCATGTGCGAACAAATGAGCAGAAACATATGCACGCAGGACGTCATCGCGCCGGATTAAAAGTTAAATTTAAAGTGCTCCGAGGAGGGGGGTAGGGGAGACCCCCCCCCCCAAGTTTACTTACAAGTGTTGGCGTTGCTGTTGGAGTGGGGGGGAACCCCCCCCTTACAGAGGAAACTGTAATTTTTCCCTAAAACAGGGAAAAATTATACTTTCCTCTGTAATGGGAGGGTTACCCCCCTTCACCCCCCCAAAGGCAGCGCCAACATTTCCAAGACCCCCAAACCCCCCCCCCCCCCCGGAGCGCTTTAAATTTAACTTTTAATCTGGCATGCTGACATCCTGCGCGCATTTGTCTCAGCTTATTTGTCCACGCACAATTGTCCCATGCACTTTCATCTATGAATCACTTTCCTTTATAGAATATGAGTGTAACACTTAAAATATGTACCCATAATTTAGGTATAAGATCTAGGCTAGTCATACAGCTAGTGTATGCTGGTGATATGTGTGCAAATAGTTTCCTCTATCTTGCCCAGAACTGAAGTCAGGTTTACCGGTCTATAATTTCCCAGATCACCCCTGGAACCCTTTTTAAAAATTGGCATTACATTGGCCACCCTCCAATCTTCAGGTTCAACGGACAATTTTGACGACAGGCTACAGATCACTAACAGCATATCTGCAATTTCATGTCTGAGTTCTTTCAGTACCTTGGGGTGTATACCATCTAGACCAGGGGATTTATCACTCTTTAATTTGTCAGTTTGACTCAGTACATCTTCCAGGTTCACTGAGATTTCTTTCAGTTCTTCTGCATAATCACCCTTGAAAACCATTTGTGGTTCAGGTAAATCTCTTATATCTTCTTCCATAAAGATCAAAGCAAAGAATTCATTCAGTCTCTCTGCTTTATCCTTGTCCTCCTTCAGTGTCCCTTTTAAATGAGGAAAAAAGAGCACTTCAACAAGCTCTGAACATGGACTATACATTCTTTTCCTGACTAATGTTAAATCTTAAGTCACTAGCTCATTGCAATTTCTAGCCTACTGTGTGGGTTCCATTTTGTTATGCCATAAATGTCCTAACCTGCAGTGTGGTTTCCATTTTTTATTTTTTTTTTTTACACCATCTACAATTTTTCTATGTACAACATTTATAGGTGCCAGTTGAGTGGGTACTCTGGGTGCTTGAACATTTTAAATATTTGGCAAGAGTCCTTGATTAATGGTTTAATTTCGCACCTATCTGAAAGGAAATCTAGACTATTTACAATAAAAATATAAAATACACAAAAACTTATCTTTTTATTCACCTGTAATGTGGAGATAGGAACAGACCTGGTTACAATATGGCCCTTAATTTAGAAGTATCCTTATGTCTAAAGGGCAGCATTTAAACTATTGGAGAGGCCCAGACATTTAAATGCAATTTCAGAACAGGAGCTATTTAGATGTGGAAAAACTGAATATGTCTACATGGCAAGGGGACATGGGGAGGACAGGGAGAGAGATATCATATCTACATCAGCTACAAGGCACATCTAAGTGCCTGCTATAGGGGCAATTGTAAATCCTGACATTACCAGTCCCAGGATTCCAGCCCCCCAAATCATTTCCCCAACCTGCCACCTTCCGCAGTCCTTCCTGACAGCATAATGAATTCCCCCCACCCCAGCTGTCACCATCACCAGACCATCCCCCCAGTTAGGCAATCCCAGGAAAAACACACAGAGGAAAAAGCAGGTTATGGAGAAACACCTGAAAGACAACAGCGAAAACAGCACAACAGTACAGTGATAATCTGATCAAGAATGGCTCTACAGCATATACAATCCAAGGGCCCCTTTATTTAAACCACAACTTTTTACCATGGGCCAGCGAGGAAAATTATCTGATACTCAAGAATTGCATGAATCTGGGAGCATTTACCTCGACGGCCCGTGGTAAAAAGCTCTATTGCGGTTTAATAAAAGTAACCCCAAGTTAGCATAGCCTTCCTTAATGATTATTTCTTATATGATCCCTTATTTCCTTTCAGGTTTTAAATGAGTTTCTATGAAGTTCATTAGTTGACCTTTAAAACAATGTTTCCTTTAAAATATACCATGGAAGTCTTCTTTCAAAGAGAAGAGAGAGTCCAACTGTCCCTGAATTTTCTCTCAGATTTCTTGTAAAAGCCCATGTAATTCGGTACTGAGACTCTTGAACAATGGATTTGGCTAACCTCAATTAGGGCCCTTTTACTAAGATGCATTAAAAAAAAAAAAAGGCCTTAGCGTGGTGCTTACGCCGGTCATTCCTGTGCATTAAGGCCATATTTACCAATAGTCAATATCTATATTTCCAACATTAATGGCCATGCGCTAGTTTTCCCTTTAGTGCCTGTCAATTAGTATGTCAGCCCTTAAATATACCTATTTTGTAGATAAGGGCTTAAGCGCCAACATGCTAATTGGTTAATGTATGGCAATGTAGCTATGCTAACCAATTAGTACAGAATTCACCTACTCTCTGCCCCCAGACCCGCTCCCAGTGCTATAAAATAAAATCTATTTTTAGCACATAGGTAACATGCATACATGGAAAGATTACTATGGAACATCTGAACATTCCCCACATTATGCCCTTTTTCACTACGCTAAGCAAGCATTAGTGCTTACAGCAGGTTAGTAAATGGGCCCCTTAGCTTTTCTAAACAGACAGTCAAAGAGCAGCAGCCAAATAGAGAAAGTAAACAGAATACATTATTAATTAAAATATCATCAAGAATGTTCCTAACACTATTATAAGAAAATGGAGACTGTTTCCGGAAGCACAACTCATAAAAGCCTATCACGATAATTCCAGGCAAGAAATAAAAGTCCATAAATGGGGGATTTGCTTCTTGGCAAAATATCTGGTTTCATATAAGAACACTACAAATCCGCAGAGGTGAGACAGAAGAAAAGCAAGGCAATTCAGAGTTAATGAATACACGGATGAGTGACAGTAGAATAAAGTTCTGGCGGGTGAATCAAGCCTGAACATTTATGACAATCAAATAACAAACTGAAAGGATCCGTTTCCTCTGCAGAAAACATGACATTTTAGTACATCTTCTCTTTCACCTATTTTCAGAGATAGAGACAGTAAAGAGAAGGCATAAAATGTATCAAATCTACCATCATAGGACTCAAATATATTTCTGGTTCCCCGCCAACAAGTTTCAAGTTTTATTAAAAATTTGATATTCTGCCTATCAAATTTCTAAGCTGAGTACAAATAAGTTTACATTAAAAAATAAAATCTGGGGGACATGGACGATAATACTTATGGTACTGACATACTAACATCAGGGTAGAGGGGTAGAACTACATAGCTTGTAGAAAAGAGAAAAGATGAGGGGAAGAACAATTGGATGGGACCCTTCTGTAAGTGTTAATCATAAGAGTAAAAAAAAAGATAAGTAGCATACTAAAGGCTCCTTTTACTAAGCTGCCTCCATTGAGCTGGCGTTAGTTTTTCCGCGTAGCGTGAGGGACAGCATGCGCTAATTTCAGCGCGTGGTAAAAACGCTACCGCAGCTTAGTAAAATGTTAGATTCCACAACCTTTGCACTTGCTTTCATATTTGCACTTAACTTGGGGGGTCATCACAGTCTGTTTTAATTTGCGCTGAAAGAGGCATAGGATGAAGGGAAACAAAACTGAAGGCAAGCTGATATTTTTAGTAATGTAAAAAAGCACTGCTGCTTCAAGTCCCAGTGCAACACTCTGCTGAAGCACCTTGGCTAAGGATCTGAGAAGAATTCATGTGAAACTGGGGCAAAACTGGAAAGGAATCTGACCTCCTGCTGCATTACTGTAATCACTATTTTCTATACTGAATTTGCAATGACCGGAATAGCCTTCCAGATGATTAGACGTAACTGGAAGAGTTACGACAGACTAAATTACGCATCTTGGTGGGCAAATATTTGTTCCACGTATAAATATGAGAGAATGAATGCGGAGTGTTTGGGGTCTAGTATGACATTCAATAAGGTGTGGAGCCTTTGACTGCATATGTTGAATTGCAATGAATGTCAGGTATCTCCCTTTTTACAGATTCCTTACACATCCAGGGGGGTGGGGTGGAGGAGGGGAAGGTATTTGGGTTTGCTAAAGGTATTTATCTATAATATTGTGATAATATATGCATGTGCAGTGTAATAGTTATGTGAGGAAGGGAGGGAGAAAAGGATTGGTAATGTATTAATTTTGTGTATTTTAAGTGCGTTATGTATACTGCTTATGTTTAATATAGTTGAATTGCACTGTCAAAATTTGAAAATCAATAAAGAATTAAAAAAAAAAAAAAGAATTTGCAATGGAGTATTTGTATGCATATTTTGAACATAACACTGTGACCCTTTTCAACCACAATCTTAAAATAATTTTCAATGATATCGTTTTTAAACTAAATTACACATTTTAATCAAAATGTTTTGGGAAATTATCTCTTTCACTTTGTCTAGCAGTTAACCATGGCAGCTATTAATGCCCACTAGCAATGCAGAATTTCACTATGAATATTAAGATCATTCTGAAGGTGAAAAATGGGACACCCTATTCCACATTTCAATTTGTTATGGCTCTCTTAATTCTTATAAAATTTACTGTCTGAGAATGAATACAACTAAAGTAAACTGTCCAATACATATGGCTGGATTATTCAGCCTGCACTTTTATGTGGCTTAACCTACAATAGGTTAATATACTAACAAGATGGATATGTAAAGACAAAACAAAGAGTTCTACAAACATAAAAAAATTAATTAATCAAAAATATTCTGAGCTAAGACACTGCACATATGTTACCCAGCATGATATACAAGTCAAATGATTTTCCAAGCTGTGATGTGCATGGGGCTATTTACTGAGAACTCATCAAATTTTTTTTAAAATTTTTGAATAAATAAATATATACTTGAGGGATATCATTAATAATGAGGGTTCCTTTTGCAAAGGTGCACTAGCGTTTTTAGCGTGTGCTACACAGTCACGTGCGCTAACTCCACGGAAAATACTAACGCCAGCTCTATGGAGGCATTAGCGTCTAGCGCACACGGCATTGTAGTGCACGCTAAAAACACTAGCGCACCATTGTAAAAGGAGCCCTGAGTTTTGATCAGTGATCCTCACTCCCTTCTGTCACTGGCTATTTCACAACTGCCATACACCCAAAAGACCAAATCTAATATTCTCAAAAACCCGTCATTGTGGAAATGTTTCAGTACTGTGCTGTAGGCTTCACTTTAATATCTCTGAAGTGTGCAGTTTATGTTGCTTCATCTTATTACAATATTCTACTTGCTTCCATTTTTTTTTTATATATAGTTGTTTGTACATGATGTAGCTGACAGAATTTTGAACACACAGAAAAATACCTTAATAAAAGAGACATATGTATCAATAAATATTATAGCTCATGAAACTCTGTACTATGAAAGCATGAACCACATTAGAAAATGAAAGTGAATTTGCTGGCAAGCATGTAATCTGACAGCATAAACAAGATATCCCCAGAATGCATGAAGGAAACGCAGGAAATGTATTCCCCATGCATTTTACCAACAGAAGAGATCAAATATCTCAAGACCTTAGGATCTAACCAGGAACGCAAACTGGCTAAGGTTGCTCAGTGAATGGCTCTGAAATGTAAATTTAATCTGCAGAGTACTTTCTTCCATGCAGTATTTACACTTTAAAGAAATGACTGAATAATACAGAGATGCACATCATTACAAAATTCATAGCCTTAGCTGAATATTGATAAATCACACAAAAGACATATATTTTACTGCACTGTCATCTAAAAAGAGCATGGTACAAAGCACTAAACTATAATCTGTATATGGGTAACAGGTGGGTAAAAATAATGGAAAACAGAAAATAGCTATCAACTCAGCTATTTTAATATTACATATATATATATATATATATATATATATATATATATATATCCTATATAATAAAACGCTAGCCGCGCATGCGCACTCAGACCTGTGTGATCTGTAATCCCTGATCCGTGATCTGTAGGTCCGTGGCCAGAGTGCGTATGCGGCGGCTAGACAAAGCGGGAGAAACAGACTCGAGCGCTATGGCTGACTCAGGATGGGAGGATGCGCCGCAGCAAAGTGCTGCACAGGTACTGGAGGGGGAGAGACATATCGTTTCTGCACATACCGGTACAAACCTCCCTCCAGCGTTGGCAGCCACAGCACGTTAAACAGGCTGCTTCGCGACTTTCTCCTGCAGTTGAGTCCCTCTGCCGCGTCACTAATGATGTCATCAATGACGCGACAGAGAGACTCAACGGCAGAAGAAAGCCGCGAACCAGCCTATTTAGCGTGCTGCGGCTGCCAACGCTGGAAGGAGGTTTGTTATTAAAGTCATCTCGCCGGCAGGGTCGCAGAGTCAGCGGGGGTTGGGCTGGGAGGGGAGGGTAGCAAAGTCAGCGGGGGTTGGGCTGGGAGGGGAGAGAAGCGTCTGCCTCGGGTGCTTCAGGCAGCAGCAGCGTTTACAATTCGCTGCTGTTGCGGCTTCAGGCCTTCCTCTCTGGCCGGTCCTGCCTATTTCCTGTTTTCATGAACACAGGGCCCGCCAGAGAGGAATACCTGAAGCCAGCAACAGCAATGAATTGTGAATGCTGCTGTTGCCCGATGAAGTAGTTGAAGGAGGAAAGTGAGCAGAGGGGGAGAGAATGGCTTGGAGGGAAGAACAAATGGCAGGGCATGGAGGAAAGGAGGAAGGTATGCCAGACCAAGGGAAAAGGAAAGAGGAGATGGAGAGAGGCCATATGGGACAGAGAGAGAGGGGGCAGACACTGGATGGAAAGAGAAGAGAAGGCAGTGAATGGAAGGGGCAACATAGAGGGTATTCTAGCACCCGTTAATGTAACGGGCTTAATGACTAGTTTCTTTAATAAGACATTAACTATTTTTTCTGCGGCTCTCCAAGTACCTACAAATCCAAAATGTGTCCCCACAAAGGGTTTGAGTTTGAGACCACTGGTGTAAGATAATGTTCAGAATTTAGGAAGTTGTTTGGTTTGTCTGAGAACTTTTCAGTACTCCCTCATAGGTGACTAATTAAAGAGGTAATTATATAAAGTTCTTCATACCCAATACCTGGTTATTTGAAAAGATTGTTTCAATGATACCAGTAAGAAAGTTATGTTCATCAAAGGGTCATCTGGTAATCCTATGTGAGAATAATGAGGAAAAGCATGTAGAGGGCTAGGGCATTAGGATATTAGCACCAAAAAGATGGAATAATCTACCAGATGACCTGAGAGGATATATCAACTTATTAAGTTTAGGAAGCTATTAAAAGCATATTTGTTCCCATGGTGACTAGAGAGGAAGATAAAGAAGGATTTAACCCACTGTTTAATCTTGTACATAAATTACTGATTGTACATGTTTATGTTTAATCAGACTTAATATAACACATTTCATGTTGAGCATATCAAAGTGGTTTACAATGAAATACTGTACAAAGAAAACTAATAGAAAGATATTCCAAAAGTTCAATAGGATAGTGTAAAGAAAAAGGCTGGATTGGAATAACAAAGTTCAAGAAGGCAGAGGGAAAGAAAATAAGAAAATACAAAAGCAAAATCTCAAAAATAAAAAAAAACAAGGAGAATGAAACAAAGATAATCAAGTGATTCTGAGTCCACTACATTTACGGTGCCTAAGGCTCACCAAATGCCTGAGTAAAGAGGAGGCTTTTCATTTTATATAGGAAGAAACACTCCCCTAGATTCTATATAAGGCACCCAAGTTCTGGTGCTAAAATTTGCACATGAATTGAAGATGATTGCACAAATTAATTAGCAACCAAGTCATTAACTAGCAATAAAATTGATGTAATCAATTATTACAGTTAATTGGCATTAATTAGGTTTTATGCACGCTCATCTTCCTGCGTGCTATTCTATAAACCCATGCCACTCAAAAGGGGGCATGGCAAGGGGTGTTCATAAGAACTTAACAGTTGCTATACTGGGACAGACCGAAGGTCCATCAAACCCATTATCTTGTTTCCAACAGTGGCCAATCACAAGTACCTGGCAAGCTCCATGAATAGTAAAATAGATTTTATGCTGGTTATCCTAGAAATAAGCAGTGGACTTTTAGGAAATTATCCAAACCTTTTTTAAACCTTGCTAAGTTAATAGCTTTCACCACATTCTCCAGCAACGAATTCCAGAATTTAATTACATACTGAGTGAAGAAATATTTTCTCTGGTTTGTTTTAAATTTACTATTTAGTAGTTTCATTGTATGCCCCTATTCCTAGTATTTTTTAGAAAGAGTAAACAAGCGATTCACATCTACCCATTCCACTCCACTCAGTATTTTATAGGCCTCTATGATATCTCCCTTGAGTCATCTCTTCTCCAAGCTGAAGAGCCTTAGCTGCTCTAGCCTTTCCGCATAGGGAAGTCATCCGATGCCCTTTATCATTTTTGTCATCCTTCTCTGTACCTTTTATAATTCTGCTATATCTTTGTGGTGATCAGAATTCACACAGTATTCGAGGTGCGGCCACACCATGGAGCGATACAAAGGCATTATAACAGTTTCATCTTTGTTTTCCATTCCCTTCCTGATAATTCCTAACATTATACGGTATTTACTTCCTTAGCCACCGGCACACACTAAGCTGAGGGTTTCATCATATCCCCAATGAAGACAATCTAGATCATTTTCCTAGGGTCATTTTCCTAACATGGAACTTTCAATCACATAGCTATAGTTCTCTTTTCCACATGCATCAATTTGCACTTGCTCACATTAAATGCCATCTGCCATTTTGATGCCCAGTCTCACAGCCTCTTGCCATTTCTCATAATCCTCTTGTGATTTAACAACTTTGTGTCATCAGCAAATTTACACTGGCTTTCACAAAGCCACAGTAGACGTTTGTACAATGGGCCGGCATGGTAAATGTTCAGAAGCTCACAGAATTCCTATGAGCATTGGAGCATTTATCTTGCCGACCCACAGTAGAAACCTCTACAGTGGCTTTGTAAAAGGGGGCCTTAATGATCGCATTAGTTATTCCCATCTTTAGATCATCGATAAATATATTTACCACACTGCATGGTTGGGAGGGGAGTTTTAATGATACAAAATTGTAATAAGTACACTGTGGAAATGTCAGAGAATTGAAATACCTGTAGCCAGATATTTATATATGGGTTAATGATAGTAATAAAAGAAAACCTATCATGACACCAAGCCCTAAAAGAAATCTTTAAAACAAGGAAAGGATAACAAATAGTAACTTGATGAAACATAGATTAAAAAATATATATATAAAAGACAGCCAAGCAGAACAAAATATGTAATACAAAACAGAATAAAACAGAGAAATTAAAACAATTAGATGAGAAAGCATAGGGAGAATGATAAATGCAAAATCTATCAACATAAGATTCTAACTCAGAATTCAAGGCTAAGATCCTGTCTAAATAAAATATTTTTAATAAGACAAAGGGTTCCTTTTACTAAACTGTGGTAGAGCTTTTTACCACGGGCCAGTGAGGTAAATGCTCTGACACTCATTCAATTCCTACTAGCATCGGAGCATTTACCTCACCAGCCCGCAGTAAGAAGCTCTACCGTGGTTTAGTAAAAGCCAGCGAAAGGAAGGTAAATAGCTGCTTAACTTGTGCAATAGGAATGCATATAACACACCAATTTTAAAAGGAAAAGTGTACATATTTTATTTATTTGTCTCATATCTTGGCGAGTTACGAACATATTCAGGTGAAGCAGGTATTTTCTTGTCCTGGAGACTTAGGGGCAAATTCTATAAATGCTGTCCCAAGGCTAGGCGTGGGTGTGGTTTCACCTGGAAGTGGCCTTAGGTGGCACCCAGGCATCTCCCTAGGGCCATGATAGTTGCCTGAAATGTAGGCCAACAAAATTGTACACTTTCCTCTACACATTCTCCCTGAAACCTGCTTTAAAATTGCAATGTAGTTTGTATGTTTTTTTTGAGGGGGAGGTGGTTATTGTTGGCTCCAAGTCTGTGTCTTAGGTACAAAGAGTTTGATGCTGTGGTATAAATTAAGAGGTTCATAATCGAAAGAGAAAAATGTCCAAAAACCGGCCTAAGTAGGCACTTGGGCAAACATTGTCAAAATACGTCCAAGTGCCGGTAATAAAAACGGATTTTGGACATATTTCTAAATGACCTAGGCCTTCATAGTGCCGCTGAACGACCATAATTAAACGGGGCATTTCAGAAGGAGTGCGAGGGCAGGACGTGGGCAGGCTTAGACTTAGTTGTATTGCATGTATAACCAAAAGTTATACAGCACAGGATCAACGGAACTTGGACGTTATGACTTAGACCATTTAAAACATGGTCTAAGGCAGTGGTTCCCAACCCTGTCCTGGAGGACCACCAGGCCAGTCGGGTTTTCAGGATAGCCCTAATGAATATGCATGGAGCAGATTTGCATGCTTGGCACCTCCATTATATCCAGATCTCTCTCATGCATATTCATTAAGGCTATCCTGAAAACCCGACTGGCCTAGTGGTCCTCCAGGAGAGGGTTGGGAACCATTGGTCTAAATCATAAAAAACCACCTAAAGTGACCAGATAAGCACTGCAAACACATAATACAGACCCCAACACACTACCCTAGTGATCACTGACACCACCCCCCCATAAAAATATTAATCACAACTTGAAAATTGTGCCTCCAGAACATCATTGCCTGGCATAGGAAAGCCTAGTTGTGCTGCACAGGAGGTGAGTTAGGGACCCATGCCCATTAGCCCCTGTAATCACTGCATTGATATTGAAACGTGCACTCCCCTATATACCCCCAAAACCATTTTTTACTGGCATATAAGTGGCTCCTGTAGCCATAAGAGCTATTAGGGTGGTAGATAAGTGGGGCTAAGGGATTCTAGAGGTGGTTTGGGGGATTCACCAAGATCTATAAGGGAGCTGTAGTGAAGAGAAGACACAGCACCTTTTTGTGAAGTTCACAGCAGTGCCCTGTAAGGTACCCCATTATTTAGGTGCCATGTCTGGGTGTTCAGTCAGTTAGACGATACCTTTTTCTATCAAAGATTACCGATGGATCCTGCGGAAGAACTAAAAGTCATCATCTCTACCTTGGTTTCAAAGGCTCTAAAATTGAAAATGATTACTTCTAGGGAGGCTGCTTTTCTGAATCCCAGTTTTCATGTCACTCCTCTCTTATATTTCCTTCCGAAAATACACAAAAATCTTTTGAACCCTCCCAGACGCCCTATAGTATCCATGTGGAACTCGTTACTGGAGCCTTTGTCAAAATTTTGGGACATTTTTTTAAAACAGAAGATCCCCACTATTAAATCTTTCATTAAAGATACGACCCATATGCTTAGAATTATTGCTGATATTGGAAGATTGGAGCCTCATTGGATTCTGGTTACATTGGATGTTACAGCTTTGTACACAATGATTCCTGTGGACCAAGCCTTATCTCTTATAAGGAATATTTTTATGGAACAAACTGTACGTCCTCAGTTATCATTGGATATTCTTATGGAAATGGCCACCTTGGTTTTAACCAGGAATTATTTTTGGTTCCATCATGAATTTTATCTCCAAAAGCATGGAATAGCTATGGGGGCCTCCTTAGCTCCTTCTTTGGCGGCCTTATTTATGGCTGATATGGAGGAGCGCTTGATTTACCAAATGCCTGGGTTTAAATATATGAAAATTTGGAAGAGGTTCTTAGATGACATCTTTTGCATATGGACCTCGACTGAGGAGGATCTTGTCCAGTTTGTAGATTCATTAAATGCTCTGGATAACAACATAAAATTTACAGTTACTATACAACATAAGGAGATTCCGTTTTTGGATATTTTAGTACAGGAAGGACCTACCTGTTTATCTACCACACTTTACAGAAAGAGAACTGATCGTAATAGCCTTTTGCGCTTTCATAGCTTCCACCCTGAAGGCCTAAAGAGAAGTTTACCTATTAGTCAGTTTCTCAGGTTGAGAAGAATTTGTGCTTCCACTGATGATTTTCGTGCCCAAGCCAAAATCATGAAAAATCAATTTTATCAACGTGGGTACCCCTATGAGGTAGTAAAAAGTGCTTACAAGAGAGCAAAATATGCAGATAGGGAGTGGTTACTTCAAGATACAGTGAATGACACTAACCTTTTGGAGACGGTGGCTTTTGTTCAGGACTATTCCACTCTTGCCCACCGTATTTCTCAGATTATCAAAAAACATTGGCATATCCCTAAATTGGCTATTCCTACCCTGGAAGATCATCCTTTATGTTCGTACAGGCGTAGAAGAAACATCGGAGAATATTTAAATCATAACAAATTGCAGGAATATACTCCCTCGAGTTGTGGTAATCATCACCCTTGTGGCCAATGCCAATTGTGCGTCTACACTATACCTGGCGAAATGTGGATTCACTCAACTACGGGGGAAGATTTTGTTACTAAACATAATACCACCTGCAATTCGGATAATGTCATATATGTGATCCAATGTCCTTGCCCCATGTTGTACGTGGGACGTACTACTCGCCCGATTCGTGTCCGTGTAACGGAGCACAAATCACGTGTCCACACTCAAAATGAATCTTCTCCCTTAGTCCGTCATTGGATTACTTGTGGGCACACTTTAAAAGATCTCAAATGGCGAGTTTTAGATCGCATTGTAGTAGGGTGGGAGGATGGCAATACTGTCAGGAGACTAAATCGATGTGAGCTCCGATGGATGTTCAAATTGAATTCAATGTCTCCTAAAGGTTTAAATGAAACATCTGATTGGCTTGCTCAAGCCGATTTGTAGGAAGTGTCAGTTCCCTTTAAAAATTGTTTTAGGTAGTGTCAGCTTTTTCTCCCGGATATGTCATCATAGGGGAGGGATTATTTAATGCTTCAGAGTCAGTCAGCCGCTGCTTTACGATATGGGTAGATGGTATGCTGTGCAATGTTAACTATAAGGTAAGATCTTAAAAATAAATTTGGGGAATGCTTTGAGATATTTTCCCTAGTTCTATGTTTAGTCTTTTAATCATGTGCTCTGTTTGCGTTCTTCTTTGCTTTCAGTTCCCCATGTCGCCTTGACAAAGAACTCGAAACGCGTTGGCGTTCGGGGAAACAGTTTGCAGCTGAATGCTAAGTTGAAAGCTAAGTACATTCAACATGAATAAGTTTAATAACTAAAGTTATAATATAAATACAAATAAAAAATTCTTAAAATAATATTTATAAAAATAAAAAAAGTAAGGAGGAGGAGGTACCTCGGGGCAAATGAAGAATTTACCCATTCAAACTTTGCTGTTTGGAGGGCTGTCTAATACCCCTTAGGACCTCTGTTAACCTTCCAGTGAATAATAATTAAATTCCTGTTGCGGTATTTGTACTGAATCTGTAGCTGTGTGCCCATTAATGGAATAATTTTATAATTTACATGCTCAGACAAGCAATATAAAATTGCCTTGTGGTATATGTGGGAAAAGGAAGTGCATAAAAATTCAGATCTATTTTTATATGACACGTGTGTAAGCATTCTCAGGGGAAGAGATTAGGAGCAGTGGGGCAGGACTTGTGTACATTTTGTAAAATGTGACACAGAATTACACCTGCCTCAGAGCAGATGAAACTATATGCACTTACTTTCCTTGTGATAATTTTAAATGTATTGTCTATGTTAAAAAAAAGATGCAATAAATATACTTTCCTGCCTAGGTACCCTGTTATAAAAATTATCCACCATGCATCTCTGTACAGGGCTGCCTATGTGCAATATGCAAATGATAGTGATAATCTGTTTTGTTCTTACTCTCACTTTGATACCTTCAAACAAGGCTGAATGTTTATTTAGATTTGTTCTTGCGCTGTGCAGCCCACTAAGTGGAATACTGAACAGTAAATTCCAGCCCTGAGTAATGAAAGGAGCTTATAGAAGCATAAAAGACAGATCTGCAACTCACAATTTTGACATAAAGGCATTTATTGCTCATTCACCCATGGCCTTGAGGTGTAACTGAATTTTAGAATAATTTTAACATAATCAGTGTGTAATGTGCCTTAAGTGAACGGACAGTCTAACAGAGTACAGATACATCAACAGCAGAGTATTAGTTGTTTAATGATCAGGAATCAATGTCTAAAGTACAGATTAAGCAAAGGGTGATCCAATAAAAAATAAACACAACAGTAAGCAAAACAAGTGAAAAGTGGATGAGAAAAAAACATTTAACTTGGATTTAAAATAGGAAAAACCAGGGGATGACTTGAGTAAATTGGACACATGTGAAAAAAGACCACATTTAAATTAGATGGCAGTATTTGGATTGTCAACTAGAAAAGTATCAGAGAAAGAGCTAATGAAAGACTAGGTTCTTACCTCGATAACCTTCTTTCTTATAGATATGTCTAGTAGCCTTGAACTGTAAGGTTATACATCTGAACCTGCAAGTTGCTTGCAGAATGCTGTCAATCATCTTTGAACTCCGCCTCCTTCCCAGGCAGCTGCTCCTACCTCCTCAGTTTGTACAAAAGCGATCAAGGAGCACTGCAATGACAGACATAACCGAAAGGAGGGAAACGGGGATAAATTCCCAACACTACAATTCTATTCTGCTCTGTAACATTTCTATAGTGAGGCTATATGAAAATTATTTTGTATGTATAAATGTATATTCTTTTTACCAGGATCTTAAGAAAGCTGTCTGAGTATAATTAAATGTTTTACTCCAGACAGCTACATTCCTCATTGATTTGTGAAGATTTTTGAGCATATTTTCTTCTTTTTTTTTCTTCCAATGAAAACTTCAAACTTTTTATGATATAACAATGGAAAATGACTTATAGAACATGACTTATCTTTGCATGTAACCACCTTTCACCTACTTCATAGCTCACCCATTTCACTTTTATAGCTCATACATTCTAAAAAAAAAACCCACTAGAGTACATGTAACTCATTGGTAACTTTGAGGTATCGGAGAAGCACTCACTTGACATCCAGCAGGTGCAATGCTTTATACTTTTTCTTAGACACCGTACACCGTAAAGTGAAAGGCAGACATATGGATTTCCTGATTGACATGGAAGGCATAGACTATTTTCGGTATGAAGGACAGAACTGTGCATAACAAACATATCCAATAACATTATAACATTCAAGGAACAGATCAAAACAGATACAAAAAGTGTGCAACCGGCACTAATCTTATAGCTACTCACATATCCTGCTATCAAACAGAGACTCAGACCAGACTTTACTTTCTTTTTTCTTTATTATTGGCTTATCTGAGAGCCAGAGAATTCTCCAAATCCAGGCTTATCTTAAGGAAGAAGGCAGGAGAAGCCTACTTATAGGGCAGGGCTTCAGAATTACTAGACATACAGAATATACGAGAAAGATTATCGAAGTAAGAACCTAACCTTCTTTCTAGTGCAATGTGTTTGCTGGTCCTGAACCATAGGGATATACCAAAGCAGTCCCCTGAGCCTAGGGGGGCCCAAAGAGCCTGCCTTCAAAACGGAGGACCTGAAAGTGGTGTCTTTTCTGGCTGTTACATCTACTCTATATAACATGGTGAAACCACCCATAAGGTAACAACTCCTCTGGTGGAGTATGTTTTCAATGTGATTTTCAGCTGCTTACTACAGCCCACATGTGCAAAGGTAATGGCCATTGTAATCCATCTGGAAATCAAGGCCTTAGATGCAGGTTAGAACAAAAAGGTGATCTGATACACGAAACTCATTGGTAACTTCAAAGTACCGAAGAAGCACTCACTTGACATCCACCAGGTGCAATACTTTATCCTTTTTCTTAAACCCTGTAAGGTGAAAAATGGACAAACAGACTTCATGATTGACATGGAAGGCAGAGACTACTTTCAGTATAGACAGAACCATGCATAAGGACAGCCCTGCTTCCATAATCTTAAGGAATGGCTCCCTACAGGACAGAGCTTGTAACTTGAAGACTCATCTCACTGACGTAATTGCCACCAGAAACACCGTATTGACTATAAGATCCAGAATAGAAGCCTCCCATAAGAGCTCAAATGGACTTCTATGAGACCTTGCAAGATGGTGTTAAGATTAAAGGATGGGAATACGGGATGCACTGGAGAATGCAACTGAAGAGCCCCTTTAATGAACCAGGTGACATCTGGATGAAGACAGGGAGCCTCTTTCCACCTGAGCTTGGAAACAGGAAAAATCTGCTATCTACATTTTCAGTAATCCATCCGACAGACCCTTCTGAAGCCCATCTTGCAAAAAGTTCAGGACCACCAAAATTGGAGCTTGTAAGGGCTCTACATCATCCACAGCACACCAGTGCTGAAAGGACTTCCAGGCCTTCATATAGACTGCCACAGTCAATGGATTCTTATCTGTAAACAAAGTGGCAATGACTAGGTCTGAGTAACCTTTGCTCATCAGGGAAGCCCACTCAAGAGCCATGTTGTAAGCCTAAAGTGTTCCAGATTCTCTATAGGGACCAGTCCCTGAGTGAAAAGATCCATTTGGACTGGTAGTCTGAGGCCTTCACCTCTCTGGAGGCCAATCAAGCACCATTAGGACTACCAACCCCGGATGACTCGCAATCCTACAATTGACTTGACCTAGCATGGGCCACGAGGGAAACACATACAAGAGCCCCTTCTCCGGCCACAGTTGGACTAACACATCCAACCCTGAGCTTCTGGGCTCGTATCTTTGGCTGTAAAAGGGAGTCATCTTTGTGATTTCTGCTGAGGCCATCAGATCTATCTGTGGATGCTCCCACTGCTGAACAATGAAATTGAATGCCTAGAGCAGGGGTCGGAAACCTGCGACTCTTCTGCCTTGTGGCTGCGGCTCTCCAGGTCCCAACCCTTTAATCTCCCTTCCAACCCCACAATTCCCTCCCTCCCTGGGCCTAGCGAGCTACCTGGTGGTCCAGTGAGGGAAGAGGTTGTCTTCATGGTATGAGCACAACTCTCTCGCTCCTGCCTCCTTATGGCTGCCTTTTAAAATGGCTGCTGTGACCTCTCACGGCAGCTCACAGTATTACATGGAATGGTGTAAACAGCTTCGAAAGTTCATGGCATCCATTTTAGAAGGCAGGTGCGAGAGGGACAGGCTCTTGCAACTAAGACCCTGCTGGACCACCAGGTACTTCGGTAGACCCGTGGAGATCTTGGGGTTGGGATGGAGATTAAAGAGTTATGGTCTGGAGAGGGGAGAGAACCTTGCCCATGGGTTGGAGGAAGAGGTACGGGCAGGGGAGGGAGGTAAGGAAGAGAGGTGCAGAGACCTGCGAGGGGTAAGATAGACCTTGGGGAGGGAAGAGAGAGTGAGAGGCATGGAATATTTCAAACTCCCTTCTCTACCCATTGAGGCTCTTTGTAAATCATGGGGTATATTTTTAGGATAAATTGGCTCTTTGCTTTAAAAAGGTTACTGACCCCTGGCGTAGGGGGGACAGTGACCATTCCTCAGATCAGCAGAGCAGAAACATTTCTGAGCAACTTGCTTGTAGAAAATAAACTGAGGGGGCAGGAGCCTGGGAAAGAGGTGGAGTTCAAAGATGATTGACAGCATTCTGCAAGCAACTTGCAGGTTCAGATGCATAACCCTACAGTTAGGACTACTAGACACATTGCACTAGAATAGAAATTCTGGACAAAGCCGGCTAATAAACAGAAAAAAGGGATAGCAGGAAAGTTTAATACAAGGATAACAGAGACGGAGTGGGCACTTGGGCTCTTCCTTCCAGCTGCTCAGTGTGGCGTTAAAACTAAAAGTGAATTTAGAACCCCATGGTAATACTATTAGCACTGGCATTACAGGTAAATGTAAAACAGGTCACTAATTCCAAACCTAATTATGGTTGTTAGGACTATGCCTTAATTTTAATATGGAAATCAAGGTTGAGAGATATTCAATAGCTAATAAAGGGGATAATACACTAGTAATACTGTCAGTGTATATGTTGGGAGAGTGTGATGCAGTGGTTAAAGGTACGGCCTCAGTACCCTGGGGTTGTGGGTTCAAACCTACGCTGTCACTTAATCCCATTGCCTCAGGTACATTAGACAGATTGTGAGCCTGTCAGGACAGACAGGGAAAAATGCTTGAGGCCAGCAGCGTGCCTGATTTTAAGGCCAAATGGGATAGACACGTGGGATCTATTCACAGAGAAAGGTAGGGGAGGGTCATTGGGGTGGGCAGACTGGATGGGCCGTGGCCCTTATCTGCCGTCTATTTCTATGTTTCTATGTTTCTATGAGTACCTGAATAAATTCATGTAAAACCATTCTGAGCTCTCCTGGAAGAATGGTATAGAAAAATGAATTACAAAATAAAAAAATAATGAGTTTAATGCACAAAATAGTAAATAAAATGAACCATCCAATCTGCCCAGAAAAGCGACCAGGACTGAACTTCATACTCCATGCAGGTTACCCACCCCCTCCTCTTTGTCATTAAGGTTTGTACCTACCAATCTGGGGGAAAGTCTATAAACGGAGTCTTAACGTAGGCACCCTACTGGTGCCTAAGTTGAGAGTGAAATGCCATTTCAAAATGATAATTAAATAAAATTTCAAGGTGCCTACCAGCGCCTATACACATGGCGCCAGAATCACGCCTCTGGAGGCACTTACTGCTGCTTAATGCCACTATATGTGTGGCTAACGCCAGAAGTGGCGTTAGGTGCCAGTAGATGCCTCCGGAGGTGCGATTCACGTCAGAGGTAGGTGCCAGAAATGTAGGCCTTGAAAACCAAGGTGCAATTCTCTAAACGGCGCCATCGCATGATTGATATGCGATTAGCAGCTGCCATTTAAAGCATCCAGGCCTCTATGCTCTATTTTTGGGTTTTATTTGTATGATAGCTTGATCATTTTTTATCTTTTTTTTTTTTTTTTTATATACCGTTTGCAAGCCCAAAACCTATTGAAGTGGTGTCTAGTAACAAAGTAACATAGCAAATGACAGCAGATAAAAGACCTGTGTGGTCCATCCAGTCTGCCCAACAGTCACAATCATTTTTGAGGCAATGTTAAACCAACAATCCAGTAATTATTCATTTTACATGCTAAGTTCTACTATAAGGTGTTTTTCCCCTCTCCCCTGAGATAGGCAAGACCTGTACTCTGACTGTATGAATGTGGTAAAAATGTGCATCCTTGCTCCTGATCCATATTGCCACACACGGGATACAAGCTGTAGAAGTCCGCCTAGCGTTGGCCACACTGCCCCACAGGTACCACAGCTACCATACACCAGTGGTTCCCAACCCTGTCCTGGGGGACCACCAGGCCAGTCGGGTTTTCAGGATAGCCCTAATGAATATGCATGAGAGCGATCTGCATATAATGGAGGTGCCAGGCATGCAAATCTGCTCCATGCATATTCATTAGGACTATCCTGAAAACCCAATTGGCCTGGTGGTCCTCCAGGACTGAGTTGGGAACCACTGCCATAAACCACAGGTACAGTAGATCACAGTTGCATTAAATTTTAACATGGTCATATAGCTAGGTATCCAAATATGTACCATGAGCTGGCTAGCAGTTATCAGCCTATGTACAGAAGTGTGCTACCTGGCCACAAAATCAGCTGCAGGAAATGTAATATGAGCAGAAGCTTACATAAAGTCTATCAACATGGTGTCTACAGCCCTGATCTCAATAGCCAGGCCTGAAACAGGGTCATGGGAATTCTATTCATCACCAAACCGGGACAGACTGTCCGTGTTGATCAGACTCTGAAACAGAAGATCTTCTGCGAAAGGTAGGCAAATGGGTTCGTCCTCCAAGAGGCGAGCGAGATCTATGTACCACAGGCGACACAGCCAATCAGCAGCCAAGAGATTCTGTGGAGCCCTATATAGGCGTGATTCAACCCTGTTATTTTTTGCTGTTTCTAACAGCATTCTTCAATTATGTTAGATAGATTGTGAGCCCACCGGGACAGAGAGGGAAAAATGCTTGAGTACCTGATTGTAAAAACCGCTTAGATAACCTTGATAGGCGGTATATAAAAAATCCTAATAATTAACTTAGGCATTGGTAGGGCGCCTACTGGTTTCTAGGTTTAGGCGCCACTTGTAGAATGCTCTGACGGTCTTAGAATTCCTATGAGTGTCACAGCATTTAACACCCCCATCAATCTCAGTCATTTTTGAACAGGAAATACATGCTGCGTGAGAATGTCCAAAATGAACAGTCATTTTACAAACTGAAACATCCAAATTATGAATGCCATAAAACCAGGGAGAAGATTGTCTATCTGGCAGCATTTTTTCAAAAATGGCCACACAGATGTCCTTTCAGAGTAGAGACGCAGCCAAGTGGCTAATGCAATGGCCTTTAAACCATGGCCCTTTTTGCGAACTTTTGTTTCATACCCCTGCTTCCAGAGATTTGAGGAAGTCACTAGAGGGAGATAGATATGAAGGAGGATTTATGGAGGATATTCTTGCTGGCAGCAGTGAACTCCCCCCAAAGTAATTTAAACTCCTATTTTGCCTGCCAAATTTTGTCTTTGGTCATCTCCCACCTCTGAACATTCATCTCATAGGGAGATCCCCTTTAACCTGCTATGCCTGTACCAATATTCTGAATTGCAAGAAATCAGCCTCGCTATACCCCCATGGAAAGGCATCACAGGCACTTGTCATGAGCAAGGATTCAGGATTTCTGGGATCACATCCAGAAAAATTACTGACTGGCTCTGTGTGGTGGTATGGGGAATCATTGCACTGCATCCAGCTAAAGGAGAGGAAGATTAGAACCAAGTATACCATCCAGGCAACCCTGTACCACTTAAGGGACTGGTTACATCTCAAGAAAAGAGGAATTTCATTTACCGGTACCTTGCTTAGCAAACCACTTGCAGGTTGCAGAGCATTAATGCCTAACTGCTTTGAATTATCATACTGGCTGCTTTTATTCCATCAAGGTGCTGAAACAGAATTATAACATCTGTAAAGAAGGGAACAGTAATGATTCTGTACCCGCCCTTCCCTAACCTGGGAATCAACTACCTTAATGGCAAAAGACAAAGTACAGGGCCACTCTCAAATCAAACCTATCACTCTCCATACACATCTCACACGTAATCCTTCTGCTACCTCTGCCAGTTCCAAAAGATAAGAAACTACTTCACGGAACAAGACTTCACCCAACTACTTTATGCCTTTGTCCTTACACGCCTGGATTACTGCAATGCTTTATTCAACGATCTTACAGCAAAAACACCCAAATGATGACAGCAAGTTCAAAAATGCAGCAAAAAGACTACTGAAAATCCTACAAGCCGTGACCCAGTCTCGCCAGCACTAATATTGGCCCACTGGCTACCCATAACCAAATGCTGCATTTTCAAAGGCCTAATGTTGGCATATAAATCCCTCTACAACATGACACCCAACTACTTCACAGACAAACTTCCTCTCTATACCCCAAAGAGAACACTACGCTCCCAAGATGAAATACGCCTACATACACCATCAGGACACTTCCTCCAACTCCAGACTGCCTGGAAACGATCCTATTCCCATTTCTTACCAAACCTGTGGAACAGCCTATCTCCTCATATCAGAGCCCTTAAAGGGCTTAACTTTAAAAAAGCTGTAAAAACCTACCTAGTTGCTCCCTCAACCCTTCACCAGCATCAGTAAGTAATCCTATATGAAGATATATTGCAACACACTGTATGTAAACCCTATATTGTAACACTGCGAATATAAACTGTAACCTATTCTGAGCTCTTTGGGGGAGAATGGGATATAAATCAAAATAAATAAATACCTTTATAAAATACATTTATATACAGAGAGACTGATGTAAATAAGTTGGCCAACTGTATTTTAAATAATGGTCTTTACTTCGTTACCTCCCCTTTTACATATTGGTAGCACGGTTTTTAGCGCCGGCCGCAGCAGTAACAGCTCTGACGCCCACAGGAATTCCATGAGCATCGGAGCTGTTACCACCGCGGCCAGCACTAAAGAAACAGGCTATGGCAGGGGTAGGGAACTCTGGTCCTCGAGAGCCATATTCCACTCGGGTTTTCAGGATTTCCCCAATGAATATGCATTGAAAGCAGTGCATGCAAATAGATCTCATGCATAGTCATTGGGAGAAATCCTGAAAACCCGACTGGAATACGGCTCTCGTGGACCGGAGTTCCCTACCCCTGGGCTATGGTTTTGTTAAAGAGAGGTAATTGAAGATAAAAGTTTTATTTTGATTCAAGTTTGACAACTGGTGTGGACTAAGGGGCCGATTCTAAAAACAGTGCCCGAAGTTAGGCAATGGCAGATGCCCTACCGCCGCCTAACTTAATCGGGTTTAATTATTTTAATCAGTGCACTAATTGGCTGTGCTGATTAAAAACCAATTATAACTCAATTTTTTTTTTTTTTTTTAAACGGAAGCACCTAAGAGCACCTCCAAAAGGGCCGCCATTATCCCACCTACGGAGATGCCTCATGACACCTAATGCCACTGTAGGCATGGATAGTGCCGGAAGCGACATTAGGTGTCGTGAGGTGCCTCCTTAGGTGTGATTCTCATGAAAGGTAGGTTCCAGAAATGTGGGCCTTGAAAACTCTGATCTACATTTCCAGAACCTACCTTTTACGTAACCACAATTCCGTAAACAGAACCACTGCATGACTGACATGTGATCAGTGGCTGCTTTTAAAGTGGCCTCTAATAACTGAACCGTTTACAGAATCCAGGCCTCAATTATTCATAGAGCATTAAGTGTGGTGGTTTGCTTGCCCAGCTCTGGTCCTGAACAATAAGTTCTTTGTGGGCCCTTTCTTCCCACTATCTCAGGCATTGACTAGGCAGCCGCCTAGACTTCATCAACAAGGGAATTACATATAAGACTAAGTCCAATTTATGCTCATGTTTATCAGTCCAAGTCATTTAACCAAACCAAAAATTTATCTTTATTTCAGTAACACAAGTATCATCCTAGATATTAAAATCTCCAACTAATAACTACTCCTAGCTTAACCAGAATTTCCTTCCTTTGATTCAGTGTTCAATGAACAACCACCTCTGATGCAACTTCCTGTTTTCACAGGTATAGGACACAAGGCAATCTGCTTTCATCACTGCCATTGCCAGCAATTAGAGTAAGTTAGGAGGACACTAGGGAGGGGAAGGAGAGATGCTGGCCTCATTAAGGAGGTGTGAAGGACAGAAGTTGGACCCATGGTGGGTGGGGAAGATGAATTTGGGTGGGGGGAGGGGAAGATGGATATGTGCTAGATCTGGGTTGGAAGGAAAATCAAGATGTGCTTGATTTTTTTTTGGGGGGGGCTGCAAGTATGGGGAGGGCTGAGATTACATTGCTGTATCTTTGAGGGGATGGAGGAACATGTGGGGCAGGAATGTTTTATGTTCTTAGGGGGGGTGGGAGAGGGGATTGGATTGGGGGAAAACTGAAACCACTACCCAGAAGGCAACTGGGCACAGCCAATATTCAGACTGGTACCTGGTTAGAAACATAGAAACATAGAAAAATGACAGCAGAAAAGGGCCATAGCCCATCAAGTCTGCCCACACTAAAGATCCCCTTCCCTAAATTTATCCTCCCAGATATCCTATATCTCAACAAGTCTGCCTATTCTGATGACCTTCCCCCCACTTTTACCCTCTTAGAGATCCCACATGCGCATCCCATTTATTCTTAAAATCTGGCACGCTGCTGGCCTTGACCACCTGCACAGGAAGTCTATTCCAATGATCAACCACTCTTTCGGTGAAGAAATACTTCCTGATGTCGCCATGAAATTTCCCACCCCTGAGTTTTAGAGGATGCCCTCTTGTGGCCGAGGGTCCTTTAAGAAAGAAAATATCATCTTCCTCCTCGATACGACCGGTGATATACTTAAACGTCTCAATCATGTCTCTCCTCTCCCTACGTTCTTTGAGCGAGTACAGCCGCAATTTATTCAGCCTCTCCTCGTATGAGAGATCCTTGAGCCCTGAGACCATCCTGGTGGCCATACACTGAACCGACTCGACTCTCAGTATATCTTTACGGTAGTGTGGCCTCCAGAATTGCACACAGTATTCCAGATGAGTTCTCACCATGGATCGGTACAATGGCATTATGACCTCGGGCTTCCGGCTGATGAAACTTCTACGGATACATCCCAACATTTGTCTAGCTTGGATGAAGCCTGCTCCATTTGATTGGCAGATTTCAGGTCTTCACTAATGACTACTCCTAAATCGCGCTCTGCTGCGGTCCTAGCCAAGGTTTCACCATTAAGGGTGTAATTTCTGCACGGATTTCTGCTGCCAAGGTGCATGACCTTACATTTCTTAGCATTGAAGCTAAGTTGCCAAGTCGAGGACCAACGTTCCAACAAGAGTAGGTCCTGTGTCATACCGTCGGGCAAATTGCTATTATCTACTATGTTACACAGTTTGGCGTCATCGGCGAATAATGTTATTTTACCTTGAAGCCCCTGAGTCAGGTCTCCTACGAATATGTTGAAAAGGATCGGGCCCAAGACCGAGCCCTGCGGCACTCCGATGTTTTGGAGATGGTGCCGTTAACTACCACCCTCTGAAGTCTACCACTTAGCCAATCATTGACCATGCAGTTAGTGTTTCTTGTAATCCCATCAATTTCATCTTGCTTAATAACCTACGGTGTGGAACGCTATCAAAAGCTTTACTGAAGTCCAAGTACATGACGTCTAAGGACTCTCCCAAATCCAGTTTTCTGGTGACCCAGTCAAAGAAACTAATTAAATTGGATTGGCAGGACCTACCCTTGGTAAATCCATGTTGGTGGGGATCCCGTAGATTCTCTTTGCTCAGGATCGTATCTAATTCATGTTTAATTAGTGTTTCCATGAGTTTACTCACTATCGATGTGAGACTCTGTAATTCACTTCTATTCTACAACCCTTTTTGTGCAGTGGAGCGACGTTGGCCATTTTCCAGTCTAAGGGGACTCTTCTCGTACTTAGGGAGAGATTGAAGAGCACGGATAACGGTTCTGCTAGGACATCACACCCTGGGGTGTGGATTGTCCGGTCCCATGGCCTTGTTCACCTTGAGTCTCGATAATTCATGGTAGACAGCACTGGGTGTAAATTCAAAATTCCAGAACGGGTCGTCCAAGCTTTGCCTTTCCTTCAACTGTAGACCAGACCCTGGTGCCTCACAGGTGAAGACTGAGCAGAAGTATTCATTTAGAAGTTTTGCTTTATCGGAATCTGACTCTACATAATTCCCTTCTGGTTTTCTAAGGCGTACTAGCCAGTCTGTGTTTCTTTTTCTGTCGCTAATATACCTGAAGAAGGTTTGTCCCCTTTCTTAATGTTCTTTGCTAGATTTTCCTCTATTCGAAGTTTGGCCTCTCTGACTGCCATTTTGACTGCTTTAGTCCTGGCTATATAGTCTGTTTTAGCCTCCCTTGTCCCAGATTGTTTGTAGGAAATAAATTCTTTTTTTTTTTCTTTTAACGAGGTCCGAGATCTCCCCATTGGAGTCTGTTGTTTCTTCGTCGTTTGCTCACTGTTTTTATGTAGCAGTTCGTTGCTTCGTGTAGGGTAGATTTCAGGGTTGACCACATCGCCTCCACGTTATCGGTTTCAGCTTGGTTTTGCAGTGCCCCATGGACGAAATCTGCCATGAGTTTGAAGCGAAAGTTGAGTACCTTTGTTGACGTGTTCGATCTAGTGTAACCTTTCCTGAGGTTGAACCATACCATGTTGTGGTCGCTGGAGGCTAGCATATCACCTATCGAGACCTCCGAAACGCTCTCTCCGTTTGTGAGTACTAGGTCCAGTATCGCCTGATTCCTAGTGGGCTCTAGTACCATTTGTTTTAGTTGTGCTCCCTTTATGGAGGGCTTCAACCACTGCGCCACACACTCCTGTACTGCTGGGGGATGGCCTCGGTCTGCACAGAGACCTCTGTCCACCGTCCTGGGTCCTCCTCCGTCTGAACGCAGGCCATGGCCACCCCCTGTAACCCCTCGGTGACTGGAATGCTGGTCTTTATGGTAGTCTTGGCGCTTCTTGTTCTCCCTGCCATTTCCAAGTTGCAAGTGAGATCTACCTGCTCGTTGGTTAATTAGAAAGTTAGAGAAAGTAGAAAAGTCTTCCTATGAGTCAGTATGAAAGTGTTTGTGACGGTCTGACTTCTCTATAGTTAGAGAGGTCTGCCTGTTTGTTAGAGTATTTTTGCCTGCTTGTAAGTAAGCCTGCTTGTGAGAGTGTTTTTGTCTGCTTGTAAGTAAGCCTGCTTGTTAGAGTGTTTTGCCTGCTTGTTAGAGAGCCTGCTTGTTAGAGTGTTTTTGCCCGCTTGTAAGTGAGCCTGCTTGTTAGAGTGTTTTGCCTGCTTGTTAGTGAGCCTGCTTGTTGGTGTTTTCGCCTGCTTGTGAGTGAGCCTGCTTGTGAGAGTGTTTTGCCTGTTTATTAGTGGGCAAGAAAGGTCCTATTGCTGCCCTAAGGTGTCCTGTAGTCTGCCCCCTGGCTCTTCTTAAGGCTCTTCGCAAAGGCGCTTCGCAGGCCTTTGCCACTCGCCTTCACCTGCTCCTATCCTCTGCTGATCTAGCGTTGGGGACCCTCCGTTGGCTCGTGCCCTTTTATGGGGGGGAGATCGGGTGTGTGACGTCGGGGGGGTGGATTTACTACCCGCCTCTTCCCCTCTCCGAGTCTCGATCGCCTCCCACTCTCCTGCTACAGATCACTGTGCTCCTCTCTGCTCCCCTTTCCAGCAACCTTTGCCTCCCGACTGCTTTTCCTCTCCTCTCCGCTCCCCTTGTGCAGCTTCCTCCGCCTCCCGACTGCTTTTCCTCTCCTCTCCGCTCCGCTATCTCAGTCCTCTCTGCTGCTCTGCCTTACAAGCACCCGCACTCTCTGCTCACCACTCTCCAGGTCAGGACAATATTTTTTCTGTCCTAACTTTATACGGGTTCCAAGCCGGTTAGGAGATCGAATATTGCCACTCACTAGGTAGGTGGCTGCTGTGCACAAACTCTGCCCCATTTTGTTCCTAACTTTACAGGTTAGGGGTAGCCATTAAGGGGCAATAAGTAGCAGCACTGTATAATTAAAGACTGCTGAATGCTACTGCTTAGATTTGAATAAGTGATTCAGACAGCCAGGAGCCTCTCCTGGCTGTTTAAATCATTTTGAATATTGGCTGGTGTGTGTCTAGCGACTTATGCATCCAAAGTAACATACATAAGTGCATCAATTTTTTTAAACAATATTTATGCTATTAGTGCAAACTGCATAAATGCTTTAAATATCAAACTGTTTATCCCTCATAAATTTTATAAATTACCCTGAGCTAAAATTGGAAAGCTGATCTAGAAATACAAAATATTAAATAACAGCTGCAGAGAGCAGACAAGGCACAAGGAAGATGGCATAAAAGGATTTTTAGACAAATTATTTATCTCTGTCAGGGTAAGTAATTTTAATCATGGAATTGTTAAATCAGATTAAAACTGATCTCTAGCTTAGCAAAGCTGAAGCCGACATCCATAAAAAATTCTGATTTCCCTTCTTGGAACAACTTGATACAGCTTTACTGTAAGCTGCTTCTTTCCAGCAGTTCAAAACCTTTTAGACATCATTACCCCATTCCATATATCGTGCCATGCAAATACTTAACAGCTGCAACTGTACCTCAAGTGCCTCCTATGTAATTAATTTACACCTGGCTTGTAAATGGCTATGATGCCAATTTTAGTGCCTGGGTGCACACCAGCGCTCTTCAATGCTGCACTGGTCTGTTTATATGCCCCAAGCTGTAAATGGGTCCCAGTGATTTACCTGAATTGGCAATCCCACTGATGACCTTGGACTGGAAGAAATGGTCAGTGAGATGTGTTTCTATCAGTGTTCAGCACCTCTGGAGTATGAGTTTAATTCAGTATAACTTTAAACTCAGTCCTCGTCATCACCTTCCCTGCCTTATGTATAATGCCTCTCTCGTAGGTATAAAAAGCAGCATGCGCTTAAAATCTAATCCATCAACCTAGATAATTGGAGTCAAGTACATTTTTATTTTTAACCTGGCAGTTTCCTCCAGCTACTATCCCTCTCCATAGAATATGTACAAACCCCCTGCTCTATAACCCACCTTCTTTTAAGTTGCTCTTTGCCCCGCATCCTATGCTAGGAGTGGGCAAACTTTATACATAGAGCGCTGCATACAGAAAATTAATAAATTAACAAAAATAATTAATAATAATAATGGATCATTTTCTGTTTTATTGTCCTATGATACTGAGATTTTGGAAGTCGATTTGGGGATATATTAATAATATTTTGGAGTCTGCGATCCCTCTGACATATGAGGTAGTAGTTTGCGGGAACTGTGCTGCATGTTAAGCCCCCGTTGGATAGATATAAATGCCGACTCTTCTTAATTATGACGGGAACAGCTATGCAGTTGATCACGCATAACTGGAAAAATTGGGACCATCTTAATTTCACTTTCTGGTGGGCAAATCTATGTTTTAGTGTATAAATATGAAAAAATGAATGCTGATTTGTCAGGGAACACAAAAATATTCAAATTAGTGTGGGGTCCATTGGCGTCTTTTGTAGAATTGTAGTTTTGTTTTTGCTGATATTGTACTTGCACATCCAGGGATGGGAGGGTGGGTATATCTTGATATGATTCATTGTTCTTTTCTTTGATGATTGGGAAGGGAGGGGGATATTTCTGGGTATTGATAAACTGATTCTGAATGTTTATAAGTGCTCTCTCTTCCCTCCTGCCCACTTCCCCCTACCCACACTGTTCCTCTCTGCATCTCTCCCCATCATCCCTCAACCAGCAGATTTACCCTCAAGGATACAAAAAGTCTCCTTTTGGAGGAGTAGCCCAATGGTTAGTGAAGTGGCCTGAGAACCAGGGGAATCAGGTTCGATTCCAAGTGTAGCTCCTTGTGTCTCCTAACAAGTCACTTAACCTTCCATTGCACCAGGTACAAAAAATATTGTGAGCCCACAAGGGACAAAAAAAAAAAAAAAAAGTGCCTACAAATAATATGTACAGTAAACTACTTTGATTATACCACAGACAGGTGGTATACCAAATCCCTTCCCTTTTTCTTACTTGCACCTGTCTAGTTACTCCCAGAATCTTTTCCTCTGGCAAAATGGCAGGGACTCTCAAGCACATAAATAGTGCCTAAAGTTACATGCCAAAAAAACCCTGAGTGCTAAGCACTAATCTATAAAGTGAACATGCCCTTTATAGAATAGGTGCCAGAGCTGTGCCGAACGCTAACTTTTAGGCACCGTAATTATACCTGCCAAAAGTAGGTGTAAATGCTATTGCCCAATTTAGGTGTGCACTTCAGACAAATTCTGTAAATCCATGCACATCTTTTTGAAGCACCCCCTGGCTACATGATCCCTGGCTACACCCCCTTTTCAGATACACACTATGATAGTTGGGCGCCAAGCCTTATAAAACAGCTCAAGCCAGGTACATGCACAAATTCTAATTGATGCCAATTAACTGCAATAATTGGTTAACACCCAATTATTGGTAGTTAAGGGCAGGCTCATTGATCAATTAAGTTGTGTGTGCAATTTGGGTGCCTGCCCATATTTCAGCACACAACGTTCAATGACATATATAGAATCCAGAGGAAAGGGCAGTTCTATAACTGAGTACCCATATTTATGCACTCCTTGTAGGTGTTAATGTACAGAACACTGGTACTTATGTGCACAAATATACACTTACTTGCTGTAGTACCAACAGGGCACCTACTGCTACTACTTATCATTTCTATAGCGCTATAATTTTATTTTATTGTAACCTGTTCTGAGCTTCTGGAGAGGACGGGCTATAAAAATAAACAAATAAATAAATACATTAAAACAGTCAAGAGAAAGACCCTGCTCAGTACAGCTTACAATCTAATTCAACAAACAGGTCAGAGAGCTTCTTAGGCATGGGTGCTTTACAAGCAAGTGGGAGTTAGGAGTTAAAAGCAACCTTGAAAAATACTGCCAGGGACGGAGCTTGACGTACTGACTCAGGCAGTCTGTTCCAGGCGTATGGTGCAGCAAGAGGGAAGCAATGTAGTCTGGATTTGGCAGTAGAGGAGAAGAGTACAGATAAGAAAGACTTGTCCAATGAATGGGGTACCCAGGGAGGAGTATAGGGAGGGATAACAGCTGCAAAGTGAATTCACTTGTAAGTCAATAAGAGCAGTTTGAATTGTATGCAGAAATGTATAGGGAGCCAGTGAAGTGACTTGAGGAGAGGGGTGATGTGAGCATAGCAACTCTGGCACTTAAGTGCTATCCTGTAATGACATACAATATGATATGTGACGCAGTGGTTGGATCTACAGCCTCAGCACCCTGGGGTTGTGGGTTCAAACCCCGCACTGCTCCTTGTGACCTTGGGCAAGTCACTTAATCCTCCATAGCCCCAGGTACGTTAGATAGATTGTGAGCCCACCGGGACAGAGAGGGAAAATGCTTGAGTACCTGATTGTAAAAACCGCTTAGATAACCTTGATAGGCAGTATATAAAATTCTAATAAACTTGAAACTTGATGCCCCTGCCACATTTAGGTGCTCACAGTTACTTCAGGTCTATGGCTGACGTAACTGTGGGTGCATAAATGTAAAGCACACTGAACTGGGTTACACTAGCATTAGCAGAATCTGGATGCTCAAATGCCATTATAGAATGAGCAATCACTACATAGCATCAGAGCACCTAAATGGAGGCACTCACTTTTGGCATTATCCCCATAGGGCTTAATCAGCTGTGAGGGGTAGAAGGTCTAAGGCAGGATGCAGCTATTGAGGACAATCCTACAACTGGGCACCTGAATTTGGATGCCTGAGGATGCATGGAGAGAATCAATTCTATAACAGCAACCGGGAATCCAGATTCTCTTATAGAATACTAGTATAAGGTGTATGTAAAATATGAATGATCCTGCATACAAACACCCACAAAGTATGAATGCATATCGTGACTCTGCCGAAGAAGACACCGACATCAATTGTGCAAACTTTTATGTGTGGTGTACTTTTAGCAGCAGTGAGTCAATGAGTTGTTGGAGTAATAAGTGCCATAAGCTCTGCAGTATTAAATTTTTTTGTACTTCTGAATTTTTTGCACTCTTGTTTTATTTATTTTTAGAGGGTTAACATAGAAACATAGAAATAGATGGCAGATAAGGGCCACGGCCCATCTAGTCTGCCCACCCTAATGACCCTCTCCTACCTTTCTCTGCGAAAAGATCCCACATAACGATCCCATTTGGCCTTAAAATCAGGCACACTGCTCAATCACCTGAAGTGGAAGACTATTCCAGCGATCAACCACCCTTTCGGTGAAAAAGAATTTCCTGATGTCACCGTGCAGTTTCCCGCCCCTGATTTTCCACGGATGCCCTCTTGTTGCCGTGGGACCCTTGAAAAGAAGATATCTTCTTCCACCTCGATGCGGCCCGTGAAATACTTGAACGTCTCGATCATATCTCCCCTCTCTCTGCGTTCCTCGAGTGAGTATAGCTGTAATTTATCTAGCCGTTCCTCGTACGGGAGATCCTTGAGTCCCGAGACCATCCGGGTGGCCATTCTCTGGACTGACTCGAGTCTCAGCACATCTTTGCGATAATGTGTCCTCCAGAATTGTACACAGTATTCCAGATGGGGTCTCACCATGGATCTATACAATGACATAATGACTTCAGGCTTACGGCTGACGAAACTCCTGCGTATGCAACCTATGATTTGTCTAGCCTTGGATGAAGCTTGCTCCACTTGATTGGCAGTCTTCATGTCCTCACTGACGATCACCCCTAAGCCTCGTTCTGCTACAGTTCTTGTTAGGATCTCGCCATTAAGGGTGTAAGTCTTGCATGGATTTTGGCTGCCCAGGTGCATGACTTTGCATTTTTTGGCATTGAAGCTGAGTTGCTAGGTCCTAGACCAGCGTTCCAGTAGTAGTAGGTCATGCATCATGTTGTCGGGCATTGAGTTTTTGTCCATTGTGCTTTTGCCCACTGCATTGCATAGTTTGGCGTCATCGGCAAATAATGTTATTTTACCTCGGAGCCCCTCTGCCAAGTCTCTTATAAAGATGTTGAATAGGATCGGGCCCAAGACTGAGCCCTGCGGCACTCCACTGATGACCTCCGTCGTTTCTGAGGGGTGCCGTTCACCACTACCCTCTGAAGCCTACCTCCAAGCCAGTTCCCAACCCATTTCGTCAATGTGTCGCCCAATCCTATAGAACTCATCTTGCTCAGCAACCTGCGGTGTGGTACGCTATCGAATGCTTTGCTGAAGTCCAGGTATACGATGTCCAGGGACTCCCCAACATCCAGCTTCCCCGTCACCCAGTCAAAGAAGCTGATCAGGTTGGATTGGCAGGATCTCCCCTTTGTAAATCCATGTTGACGGGGATCCCGTAGATTCTCCTCGTTCAGGATCGTATCCAATTGGCGTTTGATTAGAGTTTCCATTAGTTTGCTCACTATTGATGTGAGACTCACTGGTTTGTAGTTCACTGCCTCCATCCTGGATCCTTTTTTGTGGAGTGGAATGACGTTAGCCGTCTTCCAGTCCAACGGGACTTTACCTATACTAAGGGAAAGATTGAAGAGCACGGATAGCGGTTCCACCAAGACATCACTCAACTCCCTGAGCACCCTGGGGTGTAGGTTGTCAGGCCCCATTGCCTTGTTAACCTTGAGCTTAGACAGCTCACAGTACACACTGCTGGGCATAAACTCGAAATTACTAAACGGGTCTACTGAGCCACCCCTTGTCTGTAGCTGAGGGCCAAGTCCCGGCGCCTTGCGGGTGAAGACTGAGCAGAAGTATTCATTTAACAGTTTGGCTTTTTCCGAGTCCGTTTCTACATAGTTTCCGTCTGGTTTCCTAAGGCGTACTATCCCGCCTGTGTTTCTATTTCTGTCACTGATATACCTGAAGAAGGATTTATCTCCCTTCTGGATGTTCTTCGCTAGAGACTCCTCCATGCGGAATTTGGCCTCCCTAACTGCTGTTTTGACGGCTCTTGACTTGGCCAGATAGTCTTCTCTAGAGTCCTGCTTCCCTGATTGGCCATGTCACATGGTTAACAGCAGCGTTCTAAGATGTCTATATGCAAGCAATGCCTGGGAAATCTGGCTATACTAACATAAGTGCACTGTGGAATTGTTTAATATATACTGCTGTGTAATTTACTGTTGGCTAAATTAATAGTATTGACTGAAAAAGAGTTTAATTGAAACTTGAACTATGAACAGACAATTGTTAATTGCTAAAATTTAAATAACAGCTTTTGAAAAAGTTTTTATAACAGGTTTGTGTGAGGGGGTTCTGCCTATGATTAAAGAGGGGAGACTACTCTAACAACTGTTGAGAGTTGTAATGCTCCTGGTCTATGGCTTTTCCTACCCCCTTGAATAAGCTGTGCCTGAAGATGAATAAATGTGGGTTCTTCATATTTTGTTTATGTATGGACTTTTATGGGAGGCATTATGCACACACATATTTGTATATATGTAAAAAAAAAAAAATAACTTTATAAAGTTAACCTCCCTATGGCCAAATTTTTCCATCCTAAATTGGGGCAGAAATGGGGTGGTCCAGGGGCAAGGCTGAAAGTTCTATAGAGAATGGAGAAATGTAGCTGCTCTAAGGACAAATTTGTACTATATAATGCATTGGCCTCATTATATAGATATGTAGATAGACTCTTTGACATATACTATACATTAGGCTTTATATCCCACCTTAATGTACTATAGAACTGAATATTCTTAACATACAAAAATCAGCAGTTTTTCTATGACAGATGTTTCTATTAAAAAAAATAACCAGTAAATACTATAGGGAGTGGTGGAAAAAGCTTTATTTCTACATCAATGACACTGACTAAAACAGTAAAAAAACAAAGTGTCTGCCATGCAAATTGTATTGAGATCCCACAACAATAATTTGGAAAAATCTGGGAAGCTTTGCAGTCAGGACTGCTGTGCTGCACTGTTGATTTTCTATTTGAGCTGGCAATATCCATGGTAGCAATGAGCTTGGGGATTTTGGCTTCACTGCTTAAGTTGCCCCTTCGAGGGCTAGAAAACCTGGCTGCTATGAACGACAAGGCGCTTTACAATCAGTCCACAGAAGAATGATGCTATGGATGGTGTTCTGAGCTCTGCTCTGGAAATGTCTTTCCAAGCAAACACAACTTTTTTACTACTTGCAATTTTCTGTAAGCATATCTGAAATTTAACAAAAAAAAAACCCAAAAACACAGCAACAAAAAAGCAACAAGATCCAGTAGTACATTGATCCTGTTTAAGAATCCCAGTTTAAAATTAGAGCTTGACTATGGAATAAACATCAAACATGCAGTTAAGTTGCATTTATGAATCACCTTTTCTAAAACTAAGCTTGAGATGAGTTACATTCTCCTACATGAGATATTTCCATGCCCGAATGGGTTACAGTCTAAGTTATACCAGACTCCTGTGACGATGAACAGCGGGCCTTAGGTCCCACTCTGGTGCATCATGTGATGCATGGGGAGAGGCCTAAGGCCCTGACTGGCTCAGGCGCCTTGGGCTTCTCCCTTGGGAGGGGCCTGAGGAGCCTGAGCCAATTAAGAACTTCCTTAGGGAGTAGCCTAAGGAAGTCCCTGATTGGCCATTGCTTTGGAAAAACACATGATGCACCGGGGCAGGGCCTAAGGCCTGCAGTTCGTCGTCGTTGGGAGTCCAGAGGAGCAGGAGGGACTGAGCACTCCTCCTGCTCCCAAGTCCTAACTTAAGGTATGGGGAGGGGTTGAGGGAAGGGGGTGTCAGTGGCTGTTGTCCGGTGGCAGGAGGGAGTGGGCATCCCTCCTACCATTTGTTTTTGGAGGGGAAGAAGAGGAGCCGATGGCAGGAGGGAATGGGAATCCTTCCTGCCATTTGTTTGCTGCAGCAGCGGTGGGCATTTTTGGGGGGTTCGGGGAGGGAGGGGAGCTCTTTTTTTAAATTAGGCAGATATTTTGCGTGTGTAATACATGCAAAATATCTGCCCAACTAAAAAAAAAGAAAAAACCCGGCAGAAGCCCTGACAGTGACAGGAGGCTGCTTCTCCTGTCACTATTGTCACCTCCGTGCAAATCATTTGCATGCAAAAAAGATAGTGAATCAATCGCTGTTTCGAAATCGGCCAGAGAATTGGTCAACAGCGATCGAATCGCTATCTTTACTGAATCTGGGCCAAAGAGACTACTTGTGCTGGACTGAAGCCTGTGAAGTAACAGGGGGACACTTGCTGACTCAGAACAATAAAATAGCGCATACTTTTCTTTTGTTTGCAAACCTTGCTGTATGGCTGTGTTTCTGACAAACACAAGCAACACCCTCAGTTACATTACCACAGACTGCTTAAATAACAGTCCCAACTTTGCCTGGATGGCTGTGCCCAGCATTAAATATCTGGGTCTAATTTAGCTGGCAGCAATCAGCGTTTAAAAAATCACGCTCAAAGCTGCCAACTAAATATTGTCCAGGTAGTTCTTCTTGCAATGATAAGCCACAATAAGAAAAAAAACAAACAACCACTAAAATTGGCCATTTCTAGCCTAGCACCATGCTATAACTAATGTAACCTAATCTGAACAGCTCTTGATGAAAAATTTGTTTCCAAATATTTTCCAACTCAATGCAAAAACAGTTACACTTGAAAACATTAGCAAGCTATTTAGACCTTTATTATTAAAGCACTGAGATTTAATTTCCTACACTAAGATTGTTCTACCTACATATAAGAAATGATGATGAGAAAAGCTTTTATGTGATGTCTCGGGCAATTATATTAACATGATCACAATTCCTATGCATCTTTAATTTTTGTGAACACTACAAAATTTATATTACAGGGGCTTTAGTTTCCTTGGGATAATATGATTTGTGAAACCAATACTAGAAGACTGAAGCAGAATCCTGTTTCTGTTAACACTAGAATACAGCTCTTCCCCCTCCCCTCCACGCCTCCCCTCTCCCCAAGGCATATCAGCATACCAAATGGGGTTTCCGGCACAGTATTTGTAATCTCAGAAGTCACTGCACCTATTAAACACTTAGCAGGGCTCCAAGGGTAAAATGATACTTGAAGCAGCAAAATCTCTGAGAAAGATTAAATCTGTTTCTTGCTTTAAGCATCTGAATGCTTTTCTAGTTTCCTTTTATGTTTTTATCTACCTGGAAATCCAGACAATCAAATAGATATTATCACCCTGTCTTCTAGGGGAAGGAGGCGGGTGGGGTAGTAATTCTGTGATCCCTATCATTATCAAGGCTGTCAGCAGTATGCAGCTTTTTAGGCCCCTTTTGGAAATAGTTATGTACCAGTGAGAGGCAATTCTATAAGCTGGTGACTAAATTTGGATGCCAATAGTGTGCCTAATTTATGCATTTTTATGCATGTGACAATAATTGGCAGTTACATCTTCAAGTGTAAGGCAGTATTCTATAAACAGTGTATCTAACTTGCTTAGCATACAACAGTCGCGGGGGGGGGGGGGTGTACATGGGGGCACAGCATGGGCATGTCACCAAATAATTCATGCGACTATAGAATAATATTAGTTGCGTGTACTGCTTGGTGAACTTAGCTGTGACCGCTTAAGTGGTCAAATAGAAAGCCCAGTTGTTAAAGATGATTAGTCACTCTTTAGTTAGTGCACAGAAAACACATAAGCAAAGCTGCCCACTCCTAACTTTTAGCATCCCAGTGTGGCTTTGTGTTATTCTATAAGCAGCAGCAAGGTTGTTTATGGGTGTTGAAAGATGTGGAAGCGAAACGGGGTCTCCCGTTGGGGCGTTTGCAGTATTGAAGAAAGTGACTGTGGATTTACAAAAAGTATCCTCTTCCAGCTTGGTTGGATAAGTACCTGTTTTTGGTCTCCATGCTTCAATTTTGATAAGAAGTTTGCTGGGTTTTGTTTTTTGTTTTTTGTAGCATGGACTGTGTGTTCTTTTCTTTTTACTTGCTGGAACTTAGACTGTCTACTTCATAGTTACACAGTTGCACTACACTTCTCATAAAGAGCAATTTTTCTTTTTTTTTTTAATCCGGTTTTCTCCCTTTCCTGTATATGCCTATTGTGGATTGGGAAGGGATATTGCTGTTTTGTTTGAAGGAGTTTTTAATGACTAATGATGATTCGAGGTCTCACTCTTTTTACAGCATAGCTCTGTTATGATGAGTGCCTTGATAGAATTGAGGTCTTTTTCTCCTTCAAAGTGTTGTACAGCAATTTTGCTTCCCTGTCACCAGTAGAAGGAGATTAATTTAGTAGTGTTTCTTGTGTTGAAAGAACAGCCCATATTACACCTGTTTTGAGGAAATTGTATTGGCTACCGATTGCATTTCGAGTCAAATATAAAGTGATTTCTGTAATTCATCAAATGGTCTACCACCAAGCACCATGATACTTTACTAGTGTGGTGGTACCTTATCAGCCTAATAGAGCTTTGAGATCTGAAAATCAAAAGTTGTTGGAACCGATAATGCAAGATAGACATGCTGAAACCAGAGCCGATGCTTTTTGAGTTGCAGGTACTAAGCTATGGAGCACATTGGTGGGACAGTTACAGCTGTGCTCTGACCAGTTAAGATTTTAAAAATTATTGAAAATGCAATTGTTTATTGAAGCATTTTTGTGAAATGTCCAAGGCTTTCAGTGGCACAGCAGGTTATTTTAAGAGTAGTTGTTTTTAAGATTTTGCTTTATGATGCTTATTCATAGTTTTTATGTCTGTGCTCTGTAAATCGCCTAGTTGTCGACGGTATATAAATTTTTTAAATACATAAATAAACAGCTTAGATATGCCCTTAAACCATTGTAAATTTGGCATTAAGTATGTCCCTTTGTGACACCTAAGATCAGATGCCAATTTACAGAATTGTCGCCATAGTCTTGTGCTGCAGCTACAGAAAGTTAACTATGAGCAAAGTCTACCTGAAAAACAATACTTTAATCTAACAAAGGTTTCTCAAATCTAGAATTTTCTTTGAACCAAGTCATCTTTATAATGTTCAGGAAGCAACCTGGTATACTTTATACCACTGCTACTACTATCAATCATTTGTACCATTGATGCTTCTCCACTCAGTCCTCAGGGCACACTCAGCCATTCCAGATTTTCAGGATGTCCACAATGAATATGCACAAGAAAGATCTGTATACCAAGGAGGCAGTGCATGCAAATCTATCTCAAGTATATTCAGTGTGGATACCCTGAAAACCTGTCAGACTGAAATGCCAAAAATCTGTCTAAGCATGTTTTCTTTAAATATACACATACCTTACACAGCATGTATTTTACAGATAAGCACACAAATAGGTGGAGTCTCAGTGCAGCATGGGTGAGACTCATAGTTCATACCTATATTATAGAAGCATATTTTACCAGTTATGCCGATATTCTAGAAAGAGAAAATGAACACCGCAACCTCTAGCAGTAGTCTCACAGTTCAGTGGTAGTACTGCAAGACTATGCTACAGCTCACAGCGGTCATTTTCCCTCAGGAACCATTAGGGGCAGGAATAAATGGGGGGTTGCTCTTGCCTCCGTCGGCAGGCCCCCGAGCCTGCTGAAATGGGAGAAGGGGCTAGGGGTTGTGGGAGGGGCATATGAGCTTGAAGGGGAGGGGGGAAATGGTAACTTGAGGGAGGAGGCATTGAAGCTTGACGGGGGGAGGTGGAAGGGGTAATATAGGCAGCTTCAAGGCCGGGTGCTGGCTGATAATCAGTGCCGGCCATCAGCAAAGCTAACTAAGCAAAATTAGGACTGCTGCTTTGCAGTCCTAAGTGCCTGGTTAGCTATGCAAGTGCCAGTACTGAATACTGCCGGCAGCTGCATAATTCCTGGCTCCTCCATGACTCTCCCCCCATACCACCCCTGACCTGCTCACTTGCAATATGGCCAATTAGTGCTGATATTCAGTAGCACTACTTGGTTAAGTGCCACTGAATGTTGGTGGTCAACCAGCAGAGCGCAAATAAAGTGGGCAGGATCCTCTACTGCCCGTTTACATTGGTTTGAATATCAGGCTCACTCTTATAGATTTGCCTTCATTATGCCACCCCAAATTGAAATTTAATTATGGCAGCAGAATTAACAAATTTCTTTGTGGAAGTGTAGCAGCAGGCTGTGAACCAGAGAGTCCAAGGTTCAAATCCCACTAACATTCCTTGTGGCCTTGGGCAAGTCACTTAACCCTCCACTTTATCAAGAACAAACTTAGGGGTTCTTTTACAAAGTTTCAGTAAGCACTAACACACGCTTACCACAGGGAAAAAAAATGGCATTACCACAGTATTTTTGGTATGTGCACATGCTACGAGAGATCTTCAAAAAGTTTCCGCACATTTATTATTTTTAAACACTATTAAATATCTTAAAAGCAAATTACATCACATTTCCACATAATCAATCTATTTTGCCTGACTGACTAGTCACATTGTATGACATGTCCTCTTACCACTTTTCCTGCCCCAACCATTTCCCGCAAAAATATTAAAAAGTGCGGAAACATTATGAAGAAACCTCATACCTATACTCTAAAAATATTATTGTTTTGGCACAGGGGGGCATGTCTGGGGCATAGAGTGGACGAGTTCTGCACTAATTGGTTAGTGCAGCTACATTGCTGCACACTGATTAGTATATGCTTAGTGCATGAGCCCTTACCACTTACATCATGGTTGGCAGTAAGGGTTGCAGCACAACAAAGAAAAATGGGGAGACCCAATGATCCACAGTGAAAACAATCCACCGATGAAAACAAAAACAAAAACTGTGGATGCAGATGTTCTGGAGATAATTTATTAAACACTGACATATAAAACCATGAAAATTCAATTTAAAAAGTATAATGATAAAAAATACGGTGATAAAAATCCAACCGGACCCTACACGGTCCGTGTTTCGGCGAACACGCCTTCCTCGGGGGTCCAATGGTTTGCAACCTCACATATAAAGAATTGGACTGAAAACAGTCTATTGTCTTTAAACATGTGAGCAAAGAACACCGCAGACAAGCTGAAGTAGCAAAAAAAAAAAAAATGCTAAGAATGGTTGTAAACCATTAGACCCCTGAGGAAGGCGTGTTCGCCAAAACACGGATCGTATAAGGTCTGGTTGGATTTTTATTACAGTATTTTTTATCATAGTACTTTTTTAATTGAATTTTCATGGTTTTATATGTCAGTGTTTAATAAATTATCTCCAGAACATCTGAATCCACAGTTTTTGGTTTTGTTTTCATTGGCAGTAAGGGTTTACACACTAATCTGTTTTAACAGCCGCATGCTAATGGCAAATTTAGCATGTGGCCCACTAATAACCCTAATAACCCCAATGCATTATGTAACTTCTTTCTCTCATGTATTCCTTCCTTATGCTTCCCTAATCATCATGTAACTTCCTTCTTCTTGCATTGTGTAATTCCCTGATTGTCCAGCCTTCTTTCTATGTGAACTGTGACTATGGCGGTATAGAAAAATAAAGTTATTATTATTAGTAGTACAAAAAAATAGTAAAATTCGACCATTTTACCCCAACAGTAAAAAACACCCTTAATGAAGAGGAAAGACTACTTTTTCTGCTGTTTAAGGCCACTTTTTACTGCTGACCCTTATATTGTAAGCAGGGTCAGGGAAATATCCATTGTACCTGAATATAACGCCCTTTAAACTACCACTGAAAAAGTGTGAGCTAAATTACTATCTCAACCAAAAATGATACCCCTAGGGTATTGACTCCGTTCTGGCTCAGAGAAAGAAATACCACTTTTAATGAAGGTATTCCTTCAGCTCTCCCTTGCAAATAGCCAAAACTGACTCTGTCCACTTTGTGGGAAGTCTTGGTGGTTTGGACACATCCTTTATCAGTGGCAAGCCATGTTAATAAATGCTTTTATAATATACTATGAGGGCGAATCAAAAATTAAAGGCAATTGTTAAATTACGCAATAAGCAGAACAGAGCTAGTGAAATGCAACATATGTACTTGTACATTGCCTATTAGATAGTTCATCCATGCACAATGCAGCGCTCGGCCTTTAGTCGTGTGGCAGCCATGAGGTCAGAAACATGGATGTTCCATTACAAGGCTGCACCATCGAAGAATAACATACAGTAGTGTGTTTTTCTTTGAGCAGAGGGAGTGAAATCTGTGGAAATTAACCATTAGATATTGACTCAGTATGGACATAGCACAGACAAACAGTGAAAAGTAATAATTAGTGTGCATTGCTGCGAAATGAACTTAAACCTGCCATTCACAGCAAAAGAAGAATGTTTTCCATAACAATCTTGATGCACCATGACAATGCACATCTTCATACAGCAGTAGTGACAGTACAACAGCTTGGGTTCGAACTAGAGAGTTGCCCGGGGACAGAAATCCCACCGTCCCCACCCGTCCCTGCCAAAGTCCCACCCGTCCCCACCTGTCCCCGTGAAGAATCCCATCCATCCCCACCCATCCCCCGTGAGGAATCCCTCCGTCCCCACCCGTCCCCGCAAGGAATCCCCTCCGTCCCCACCCGTCCCTATAAACTACAGAAATAGTTATTTCATTTAATTATGCTACTGAATTAAAGGCTCTGGTAGAAACCCATTTACAAATAAGCAAAAAGACTTTATTAATTTGGAAATATTAATTGGGAAGAATACATACTTTGTAAACGGGTTTCTACCAGAGCCTCTAATGTTTATAAATTTTTATCAACATAACTAATATACTACTTTATCCTAAAGCAAAAAAAAAAAAAAAAAAGAAACAGAATTTTTATTTCCTACCTTTTTTGCCTGGTTTCTGCTTTCCTCATGTTCTCATTCAATTCCTTCCATCAACTGTCTCTCTTCTCTCTGAGTCTTCCATTTGCTCTGTTACTGTGCCTCCCTTTCTCCCCCCTTTCAAATTGGTCTGGCACCCATCTTCTTCCCTCTGCTCCCCCCATAGTCTGGCATCTCTGTCTTCTTCCCTGCCAGTGTCTTCTCCCCACTCTCTCTTCCCCATTTCCTTTCAGCGTCCTTCTCCCCCCCATCTTCCCCATGTCCTGTCAGCATCCTTTGCCCCCCTCTGTCTTCCCCATGTGCTTTCAGCATCCTTCTCCACCCCTTTGTCTTCCCCATGTGCTTTCAGCATCCTTCTCCCCCCTCTCTGTCTTCCACAAGTGCTTTCAGAGTCCTTTCCCCCGCCCGCCCTTCCCATAGCCTTTCAGCGTCCTTCTCCCCCCCTTTATCTTCCCCATGTCCTTTCAGCGTCCTTCTCCACCCCTTTGTCTTCCCCATGTGCTTTCAGCGTCCTTCTCCCCCTCAGTTTTACCTTAAGCGCCTTTTCCTCTCCACTCCACCTTTCCTCCCTTTCTCCCTCCCTGCCCCTTACCTTTGTGGCGCTTACCCGCCCAACTGACAACAGAACAGGCCCGGTCCAACAAACCTCCCTGCCCTGTTGCCGCGAATCTAAATTACCTTCTTACAGCAGCTGGAGTATTGAAGCTGCTGTAAGAAAGTAATTTAAATTTGCGGCTACAGGGCAGGGAGGTTTGACGGACCGGGCCTGTTGTCGGTCGGTCGGGGGACCTGGCTGGCTGTGCTGCATCCGGGGTGGATCGCCCCCCACCTTGTACCACTGCCTTTGCCCTGCCTGCCCTGCCGCAGCACACAGGCGAACGGAAGTCTTCACGATGTCAGCGCTGATGTCGGAGGGAGGGAGGGCTTTGCTTAAGCCCTCCCTCCGACGTCAGCGCTGACATCAGGAAGACTTCCGTTCGGCTGTGTGCGGCAGGGCAGGTAGGGAGACGAGCCTCGCGGCTGAATACATCCAGCCCCACAGGAACCCCGCGACCCTCGGAGGCGTCCTCACGGGATCCCCGTGACCCTAGGGGGTGTCCCCACATGATCCCCGTGACCCGAAGGGGGAACCCGCGGGATCCCCGCGGGTCCTGCGGGATTCCCGTCATCCCCGTTCCCGTGCAGCTCTCTAATTCGAATGTCTTCTACATCCTTCTTCCAACCTGAATCTGGTGCCTAGCAATTATCACATCTTCAATCCACTGAAGGAGATGCTGATGATGAAGTAAATGAAGTGGTGCTCACCTGGCTTCGGGAGCAGCTGAAAAATTTCTCTGCAGGAATGCAAAAGCTAGTTGAACGATACAACAAATGTGTCGACTATGTGGAAAAGTGATATGTTCAATTGCTCACAGTTATTAAATCTATTAAATCTGTTAAATGTATTTTGCCTTTACTTTTTGATTTACCCTCATATAAAGAAAGATTATACCTTTCTATAACAAAAGCCCTTTTCCTTCTCTATGGTGGCCATTGTTCAATTGTGAATATTTTCTTTAATCCATGTTCTTCTTGCTTGACAGAAGATTACCTTAGTTGCCCAAAGGAGAGATAGAAAACCCAGTTGTTAAAGACGATTAGTCACTCTTTAATTAGTGCATAGAAAAGACATAAGCAGAGCTGCCAAGTCTTACTCATTAGTTGTGTGTCAAACTCATTTGAAAGCTCTCATTTTTTGAGCCCCTTCTCTCACTCATTATACTCTCACTGCTTTTGTGAGAGAAAATCAAATGAACCTACCAGGAGGAAAAAATCCGAACATACACTGCTGCATACTTTGCTTACTCCTAGTCAAAATCTTTTCTCTGCATCTTCTCATACCTGGGCTGTGAAAACTGTGTGCTTTTTTTAGCCTCTAGGCAAAGTCCTTTCAAAACTGTCTCATTTTAACTCTGTCTAAATTCTTCCGGGGCACAGAAGGCAAATATTTTAAGATGCTTTCTTCATTTGAAAAACAATATGATGCTTAAATCTTTCTAGATGTAAACCATAGCTACACCATAGCTACACCATCTGAACAACCTATCTCTTTGGGGTGGTAAATCTCACTCTTTAAGCTGTTTCACCCTTAGATCTCTGCAGATGCCATAAGGCAAATCAGGTGACACCTCCAGCAGGGGAGCATTTTTCAGGACCACAGCACTGTATTAATGACCTTATGATCAGGATACTGAAAAGAAACTTTAAACAATGATCAGAATCTTACCAGTTTCAAAGTAAGATGGATCTGGGCATTCTATTTGCATTATGAACAACATTCTACTGTCTATCACTTTCTATCAATGATCCATCTGTCCTCTCTACCTCTACTTTTCCATTCAGACTACCTTTGACATTCTTTTTATTTATTTATTTCATTTTATAGCCCGTCCTCCCCAGGAGCTCAGAACAGGTAACTGATATATTCACAAAATTTTGTTGGCTTAGGATGGAGGGTACATTCACATTATACTGAAGGGTGGAGATAGGGAAAGAGGGTGTATTCACAATAAATTGGAGGCAGCGCATCAGGGTGCATTCACAATTGGAGGCAGAGCATCAGGGTATATTCACAATACACTGGGGAAGTAGAGTGGGTGTTTCAGAAGTACTTTCACACTAGGCTGGGGGCTTTAGCTTTAGATCGGCACAAATTACAGAAGTATCTTTGGATGTACTGGAGGCATATAGGGATGCATTGACAAAGTATTGGGGGGGAGCATTTGAATAGATTACATTCATCATAACTCAAGTCAGGACATATTTAGATGCATTCACATTGTATTGGAGGCATTAGTTGGTTTACTTTTGCCATATACTCGAGTCACGATTAATGATGACAACGGTAAATTCACAGCTAGACTGGAGACATGGGGCTGGTGGGACTTTGGGGTGTTGGAAAGGTACCCGTGGTGAACAAAACCCTGTCATCAGCAATGAGTCTTAGGTGGCTGGTTTCAGTTGCATACGATTAGAGCCTGGCCTTTAAGGTTTCAAGGTGGGTATGCACTAGTTCAAGAACAATATGTTTTTTACCACTTTCCAGAAGAGTAGTAGGTTATCTATAGCTCAAATGTCTGGGGGAAGCTGGTTCCACAGTTTAGTCACATTATGAGAGAAGGATCATTTCCAGGTGGTTTCGAGTTGGAGCTGATGAGCCAGTGGGATGCATAGTTGGCATTCCAGTTGCAATCTGAGTGGTCTGGTCGGGTGATAGATGGGAGTTTTTCAGCTATATAGTGGAGAGCCATGCCATGGAAGTGCTTGAAGGTGAATTTCAGTTGTTTAAAGATGACCCGTTTTCCTATAGGCAGCCAGTGTTCTTCGTTCAGATCTGGGATCAGTGGACTGAGGTTTTTCAATAGTCTGACTGCAGCATTCTGGACTCTTTGTAGTTGATGTTGTTCCTTCATAGGAAGGCCAACGCAAACTATTACAGTAGTCCAGACGAGAAAGCACAAATGTGTATAGCAGTTGGGTGAAGTCTGTTTCGGAAAAGTATCGCCGGAGATGTTTTAGTTGTCATAGGTGTAGAAGGATGAGGACACCACCTTGGAGATCTATGCTGAAAACATGAGGTTGACATCTAAAATGATGCCTAGACTACATACTTGGTCTTTGGATACAAGAATGGTATTATCCCAGGTGAGGGAAGGTCGGGGAGCTGTACAGGGTTCTCTACAAATAGTTCAGTTTTGGCGGGTTTATTTGTAGGTTATTTGATGTCATCCATGATTTGATCTTGTCTAGGCAGATTTTCAGCTTTTCAAGTTGGGAATTCCGCCTTGATCCCAATAGGATGTAGAGCTGTATATCTTTGGTGAATGAATGAATGTGGATTCCATGCCTTGAGGCAATTTCAAAAACTGGTTTAATGTAGAGGTTGAAGAGCCATGGAGATAATAGTGCTCCCTGGGGTACCTCACATTTTGGTGATGTTGGTGTCGAGAGGTGGCCGTTGGTGAGGACACTTTGTTGTCTGTTTGTCAGAAAGGACTTGAACCAGGCTAGTGCTGTGTTGCTGATCCTGATCTCCACTAGTCTAGAGAGTAGGATGTTGTGATCTAGTGTGTCAAAGGCTGCACTTAGGTCTAGTAAGATGAGTAGCATATCCATGCCTCTATCTAAGTAGTTCCAACAGTCATCTACAATGTCAAGTAAAACTGTTTCGGTGCTATATATTGAGCCTGACTGTTTTGTGGTCAGGATGTCTTGGTTCTCTGTGAATGCAGTCAGTTGGTTTAGGACTGTCTTTTCGAAGATTTCTGACAAAAATGGGAGGAAGTGACATCAGAGAGCACTGAAGCTGACATGGGCAACTTCTTCACTGCTTGCGCCAAAGTTATAAAAGGTATGGAAGGAGCATGCGGTGGGGGGGATGGCAGGGAAGTTGGTGGGAGAGGGGTGCCACTTCCCTGGGTACCAGTCACCCTTGCTACACCACTGTTTATTGATTTGGATTATTAAGTCTTTCAGCTGTACTAAGATTTCTTTAGTTCCTCCATATCATCACCCTTAAATACCATTTCTAACAAGGGGAGATCTTTCACATTTGCAGTAAAGACCAAAGCCAAGAATTAATTTAGCCTCTCTACTATGACCTCATCCTCTCTGAGTGGCTCTTTTAGCTCTTGATCTGGCAGCCCCTTGACTCCCTCACAAGATTTCTGCTTCTGTTATACCAGAAAAAGATAGTATTATGAGTTTTTGTGTCTATGGCAAGCTTCATTTCAAATTCTCTTTATAGCTTTCCTTACCAATGCTTTGCATCTAATTTGCCAATGCTTAAAGCTGCTTCCTGTTTGCTTCATTTAGATCCTTTTTTCATTTTTTTTAAAGATGTTCTTTTGGCTATACATAGCCTCTTTCACCTCACCTTTCAATCATGCTCACTTTCATTTGACCTTCTTTCCAGGTTTGTTTGTTTTTTTTAATACAAATTTAACAATTTTAATATCAAATGATACCAAAAGAAAAAGGATTCTTACACAAAATTTTACAATAATTATACATATGACACAAAATTCCTTTTTAAGCCCACAAGACTGGGGAGTCATACTGCTATATCAACTAACATAAGATACAAAGAAAACTAAGAATAGGTTCTTGATTCATATGAATCTTGACCATTCCCTATTATTGGGACTCTGACATCCTCCAACTTTCTCAGTAGTGAAACATTAAACCAGAAAACCTCATTTCTGTTCTCGAGCCATTAAAAATTGTTGTAATTGAATGGGATCCCAAAATACATATTCGATGTCCTGTAATTTAACAAACACAAAAATAGAACCCAAAAATGTATAGGGAGGAAAAATATATAACTGCTGCAAAACCTCCCCAACCCCAAGAAAACCAACTGACAAGGGGGAGAGACAAGAAGAAACCTCAATCTAAGTTAATCAGCAAATTACACATAGTGTGAAACAGGAGAACCCTCAGTAACACAGCCACCCACTAAGGGAAAGGCTGTCACCGGCTGACACTCAGAAAGAGTGTAAACTGTGAAACATCCCCGGGTTCTTCCTGTAAGTGAGAATAAATCAAGCGTACCCCCAAAAAGTGCTACGTGTGAAAAAAGATTCTAGAAATCAAAAAAACACACTATGAGGTTAAGAAATTCTTGTCTCTACTCCTTGCCAGGGGGGCCAAACAAGGAGGGAAAGTGTCCAAATCTGTCCAAATCAGAACCAAGCCAGTCAATAAATGGAAGTACTTAGCTTCTTTAAACTGTAGAACAGCCAGCCGATGTGTGACATCATCCGTCCTTAACGGGACTCCGTTTCGGGGGTGCACACCCCCTTCCTCAGGAACAACTGGACTGTAATGAGACTGGTGATTCCTCCGGCGTGGCTTGGAAAGTAAGGCAGAAAATGGCCATTTTCTGCCTTACTTTCCAAGCCACGCCGGAGGAATCACCAGTCTCATTACAGTCCAGTTGTTCCTGAGGAAGGGGGTGTGCACCCCCGAAACGGAGTCCCGTTAAGGACGGATGATGTCACACATCGGCTGGCTGTTCTACAGTTTAAAGAAGCTAAGTACTTCCATTTATTGACTGGCTTGGTTCTGATTTGGACAGATTTGGACACTTTCCTTCCTTGTTTGGCCCCCCTGGCAAGGAGTAGAGACAAGAATTTCTTAACCTCATAGTGTGTTTTTTTGATTTCTAGAATCTTTTTTCACACGTAGCACTTTTTGGGGGTACGCTTGATTTATTCTCACTTACAGGAAGAACCCGGGGATGTTTCACAGTTTACACTCTTTCTGAGTGTCAGCCGGTGACAGCCTTTCCCTTAGTGGGTGGCTGTGTTACTGAGGGTTCTCCTGTTTCACACTATGTGTAATTTGCTGATTAACTTAGATTGAGGTTTCTTCTTGTCTCTCCCCCTTGTCAGTTGGTTTTCTTGGGGTTGGGGAGGTTTTGCAGCAGCTGTAATTTAACAAGACATTTACATGGAAATTTTAGATAAAATGATGCCTCAAGAGCTAAAACTCTTGTTCTTAATTTCAAGAATTCTTTCCTTCTTAGTTGCGTAGCTCTTGAAACATCGGGAAAAATCCTAACCAAATCTCCACAAAATTTTGTCAACCTATTTTTAAAGTAAAGTTTCATTATTAACATTTTATCTATCTCACTCATGCAAGTTATTATCATAATGGACCTACTCTGAATCACATCTTGACTATCTTCCAAAAATTCTGTCAAATGTATTTCATTTGTGACCAGATGGTCCTCCTCCTGGTCGGATTGTATTTTCTTTTGTGGAATATAATAATAATTATTAATTGGGAAAGTTTCTGCATTGGGTAATCCCAGTATTTTTTAAAAAAATTTCCTTAACAAAATTTCAGGGGATAATAAATGAGTCACTGGGAAATGAACCAAGCAGAGATTCCTCGCTCTATTCATATTTTCCATCATTTCCATTTTAGAGTGTAGCACCATAGAATTCTTAACAACTGATACTGAGACAGCATGCAGTGTATTACTTTGAGTTTCTACTACGCTTAATCTTTTATCCAAACAACTTAAATTGGAATCCACATTCTCAAACTTTTGAGACACAGACTGTGAATAATACGATGTTTGTTTCATTGATTCTCTGAGAAACCCTTCAACTCTAGAAATACCTAACCACAAATCTTTAAGGGTAATATCTTGTTTTTCCACTGCTAGTGGTTGATCCTCTACAACACCTGAAAATTCAAGTGGTTTAGGTATGTCAGTAAAGACTAATTTACTTATTTGCATAGAGGGAACCACATATTCAGTAGAAATAGTGGGAGTAATCTTCCCGCTATCACTAGATACTGGGTGAAGGGGGGGACTCATCGATGCACCTGACATGGGAGAGTTCATATCAAGTAAAGGTTGTGGTGGATTATCTGTAGAAAAAGTCGAATGCCTGTCCATTGGACCAGAAACAGCAGGTGTTGAGCTCTTAGGCTTAATTTTCCTTTTCCCCATGATATAAGAGATTAAAGTTATACAACCTGAGTTCTCGCTCCTCGTTGCTCCCAAGAGGTTTCCTAGGGGCGGGACCTGCCCCTTTGGGGCACGCCCCTGCGGCCGCAACCGCGGCAGAAGTCTTAGTTTTAAAGCAGATCAAATCAAGATAGATGGACCCGATGACATCAGGGGTCCATCTCTTGCAGTGCCTGCCCGATTCCACCACCGAGCCCTGCCGCTGCTGTGGGAGACACAGGGCAGCGAGAAAAGTCTCCTCCGATGTCCCAGCAGGTAAAGAGCAGCTCCCCTCTTTCCAGGTTTTTTAACATACAGAATACATCTGGTTTGGGCTTCCATGATGGTATTTTTAAACAATGTCCATGACTGATTTAGCCTCCTAACCATCCAAACTGACCAGATGATAACTGTAAGGATAAAGGCATGACCTCCTTTAATGACTCAGTGAGCACTGACACCCCCCCCCCCATCACTCCTAAGAGGTGAAAGTGATTGCACACATACCATGCTCTATGACAGCTGCAGATATAATAGCCATTCCTCTTTGAGCAGCAAGCAGGTCCCTGACGTAGCCTAGTGGTCAGTGTAGTGGACTGTAGAGAAGGGGACCCAAGCCCATATCCCACTTTAACTGATACACATGGTAGAAAGTGTGAGCCACTCCGAAAATCACAAAATATCACTCTTATTGAACCCACAAATGGGTGATATCTGTAGTTGTGTACAGTACATTTCTTGTTATTCCTGGAGGGCTCACCATACAATATAAGAGGATTATGATGTGTTGTATACCTGGGACCTTATATGTGACATTCACTGTAGTGCCCCTTGGGCTGCCCCGCTGGTCTGCTAAGATGTTTGTATGGATAGTTTAGTAAGACTGCTGGCCTACTAAATGGATGCAGATGATGAAGTGAGGTAAACTGAAAATATCCACATTAACAAAGCACCACACTTATCAGGGTTCGATAAAAGGATGGCTAGAGAGCCTTCTCCATTATTTGAATCAACACTAAAAATGTATTTCCAAATTATATTGGATAATAGTGTCCCAATAAGGTTATATAATCTTAGCCCTAAAATGAGTGGGGATGCTGAAATAATGCTCCTAATGAACCCTTGAAAAAGCCCTTGTGGTGAAATGGGTCCTGTCGGGGCATGCTAGAGATACTGCATATTAAGATAAGTAAAGAAAAGACTTTCTGTTGTTATTGATTTTATTTTGAACATAAGCACATAAGCATTGCCTCTGCTGGGTCAGACCAGGGGTCCATCGTGTCCAGCAGTCCTCACCCATGGCGGCCCCCAGGTCCGTGACCTGTCATTGGACCTTACCTAAGTCTTTCATCCCCTATTCATTTAATACCTGTACCTATACCCTTCAATCCCCTTATCCTTCAGGAAGTCATCCAATTCCTTTTTGAAGCCCAATAATGTACTCTGCCTTATCACCCCCTCTGGGAGCGTATTCCAGGTGTCCACCACCCTCTGAGTGAAGAAGAATTTCCTAGCATTCGTTTTGAATCTGTCTCCTTTCAATTTTTCTGAATGTCCTCTTGTTTTTGTGGGCCCGGCTAGCCTGAAGAATCTGTTCTTTTCCACCTTCTCTATGCCTTTCATGATCTTATAAGTCTCTATCATATCCCCTCTAAGTCTCCGCTTCTCCAGGGTAAAGAGCCCCAGCTTCTCCAACCTTTCAGCGTACGAAAGGTTCTCCTTGCCCTTTATCATCATTAGAAAACAACAGTCAGCAAAAAGCTACATTAAACGAGGAGGCTATTATAATAATCTAATTGGGACATTTATCCAATATAATTTGGAAATACATTTTTAGTGTTGATTCAAATAATGGAGAAGGTCCTCTAGCCATCCTTTTATCGAACCCTAAGACTTCTGGCCTCCAAATAGCCCAATGGCTTGTTTTTGTGCATTTTCCCTTGGATATTTTTTATTTGAACATGGCCCTTTAAGAAAAATACAGCGAGCACAAAAATGTCTAAAATAGACCGATTTTTGAACCAAATTGATAGATGTTTTTCTGGTTCAAAAAATGGCCATGTTTGGCACCGGATTTTTGGATATTATCAGATTTGGACATCATACCAAAAATGCCCCTCATAGTAAGTACAATAGTCTTTCTGGCAAAATATATATTCCAAACTGAAATTTCACATGAAACCCTAACTCTTGCTACTCTTTGTGGCTATTCTCACATAGATTCCTTCCAAACCTAAGAAAACATTTGGCTCTTATAAAGAAGACTGCAGGAAAATATATATTTTTAGGTCATCTTACCTCACAGCTAGGTTCTCTGAGAGATGATTATATGAAATGCTAGAAAATAAGATGCTGAATAGACAAAAAAAAATGTGCCATAAAAAGATGTAGTCTTCTAAAGTGCAAAGAAGATTTTTAGTGTGATTAAATAGTTATTTTCAATGTGTAAACTACATGTAATTTATTGGACTCACTGTACTGCAAGAGCCCAAGTAAATATTATAAATTTTAACTGGGAAAAAAGATGAGAACATACAAACCTAACCGTCAGTAAGGCAAGAACAAAGGGAAAATTTATCTAAAACAACCAACATTATAAAAACTACACAAAAAATTAGATCTCATAAGACTTCGGTCTCTAATCTGGTATTCCTTTTGTTTGAACTATCCCAATGTCATGAGTTTTATCCTGGTCCCGTTTATATGATTTACATATTTTAATTAGACAAGCGCCCCCTTTTTAAAAAAAAAAAAAAAAAAAGCCCGATTTTACCCTCTCTATTTTACCCGTTTTATTTGTTGATTGAGTCAGCTGTCATGTCATCCAAACTCCTTTGGTTTTAATAGAATTCACCCATACATCCCTTTAACAGGTCATTATATATATTCCCTTTTTAACTCCCCTAATCATTTGTTTATTTCTCCCTAAGGATTTTCCAGTACATTTGTTGTGGTTCACTTTGTTATTTCAAACCAGAAATTTGGGTATGTATAAAGGCTTTGTATTACTCTTCCTAGTGTTTCACCTATAAGTCTCCCTTTTTCTTGCACAAAATCGCTACACTCATATATCTGGTCTTTGTCCTCCTTTGCACCACAATTTTGACACATACTACAACACTTTTATCTCTTATGGTATAGCAAGCATGCTATACTCTATGAGGCTCATAATTGAAATGGAAATACATCTAAACACCGGCACTTAGACGATCAGTGAGACAGGTCTTCCAAGTGCTGATAATCGAACCGGGTTTTAGATGTATTTAAAAATGACCTAGAGCTAAAAGGGGCGTGTCAAGAGGAGTGTTGAGGGCGGGATTTGGGTGGGACGTGGGCTTAGACTTAGTTGTACTGCATGTATAACCGAAAGTTTTACAACACTGCCAAGACAGAACTTGGACTTTGACTTAGGCCATCTAAAACCAGGTCTAAGTCCACAGAAGGTATCCAAAGTGACCAGATAAGCACTGCAAACACAAAGTGCAGACCCCCACACACTGCCCCAGTGATCCCTGATCCCCCCCCCATAAAAATCGTAATAACAACTTTATATATCTGTCTCCAGAACATCAGCACTTGGCAGCCTGGCATAGGAAAGCCTAGTAGAGCTGCACAGAGGTGGCTTAAGTGGTCTTGAGGGTGGGTTAGTGAACCATGAAGAGGAGGACCCAAGCCCATATGCCATCTAATCACTGAATTCATGATGAAAAATGTGCACCCCCGAAAACCATTTTGTACTGCCATATAAGTGGCTCCTGCAGCCATAAGGGCTATTAGAATGGTAGATAGGTGGGTCTAGTAGATTCTGAAGGTGTTTTGGGGGGCTCACCAAGGGAGCTGTAGTGAGATGTTTATGTGGGACCCTTTTTGTGAAGTTCACAGCAGTGTCATGTAAGGTACCCCACTACTCTGGTGCCATGTCTGGATGTCCAGTCCATCACTTTTCTGGCCCCTCCCACGCCCAAAAGGTCTTTTTCTAGGCGTTTGTGACTTGGTGAAATTTTTGGCCGAAAATGGGGTATAAAGATGGATGACCTAGCGGTCTGGGTGATCAGACGGCTGGACGTACAGTTGGATGATTTAAAAAAAATAAATAAATAAAATGTTGGATGTATTTTTAAAAAATGGACCTTTTCTCGTGTCCAACTTTGGGCAACTTGCGACTTAGGCCCAAAACAGACTTAGACATTTCTTTTGATTATGCCACTCCATGTGCACGTCACTTTTGATAAACAGACAGTACTGTTTATGACACATTCATATCCTTCAATACACTTTTCACACTTCACTAGTTCCACCTTCTGTTCTTCATTTTTCACATTAGCACATCAACACTATAAATCACCTTTCACATTTCATCCATTACATTACCGTGACATTCTCCTTCATTTATTGTCAGGACCCCTGAGGAAGATGTGTTAATCGAAACACGGACCATGTTGGATCCCCCCTTTCTGTAACAAGGTGGTTTGATAATACACAACAATTGACTGCCTTCATCTTGTACATTTGTTCTGCAGTTTCTTCTTGTTTTGCAAGCCATTGCTTGCCCTGGATAAGTAGCACGGAATGTTGCTACTATTTGGGTTTAGGCCAGGTACTAGTGACCTGGATTAGCCACCGTGAGAACGGGCTACTGGGCTTGATAGACCGTTGGTCTGACACAGTAAGGCTATTCTTACATTTTTATGTTCTCATCCCACCCCTCCTAACTTCCATGGCTAAATCTCTTCCTCCTCTTCCAAAGATTTCCAATAAATCTCTTTCACTCCCCTCACTGGGCTCCTCACTACTGGACTTTTTTTTCATTCTCTTGACTGTTCCTTCTTTTGGCCATTTCCTTAGGGGCATTCTTGGATGTTACCCACTCCCTATTATTTCCCCTTTGAAGAGGAAATGGCTTCACCCAGGATTCAAAGGACCTCCCTTGGGATTTTCTGTTCATGAAAGGGTAATGAAAAGGGCCTTCATGGGAACTGGCGAGGGTTCCAAGGTCTTCCAAGGATGAGATAGGTCAAGTTTCCTCTCCTTAACTCCGGAACAGGGCCCTTTCATCACACAGTCCTGACAGCATTCAAAACATCCTACACTTTAGCTGTCTGGGCAAGCCATGCTTTATCTCCAGCCATAATTCACCTGGACTGCACCCAATACACACTAAGCAGCTAGTATATGATTTTTACAGCACTGGCTGGTTTTAGCTTGTAATAGCCATTAGCAGAGTCTGTACTAACAGCTATTCCATACTAAATGGTTAATAAAAATTAGTAAACCGAACTTAAAAGCAGAAAATTCAAAGCAAAAGGTCACCAACTGCCAAGTTCAACTTGGCAGAGTCAACGAAACAGCGTATACTTTTCCTAGGTGATATAGAGCTTGGAGATGTGATCTTTTATCTGAAAACTAGAACAAAAACTTGTAGCTAACCAACGTAGGCAGAATGCATAAAAAGAAACAGATCAATGATTACAAAACCCAAACTCAAATAGGACATGGACGGTGTCACTGACACAAATAGGAAGAAATGGCCAACTGGCTAGAAGGGCAGATAACAGATGAGTAAAGGAAGAGGAAATCAAGTTCAGTAAACAGAGGGCCACTAAGCAAGCACAAGAAAGATGGGGCAGAAGTCAATGTTAAAAAAAAGGGTTTTAATTCAGAAAAAAACCAAGCAAACTGCTGCATTATGGTGTTAGTGCAGTGAGCATTTAAATCTACGCAAATGAACTAAAGATAACTTATTCCTATCATAATAAACCACACTAAACTTGAAAGACAACATAAGATCTAAAATGGCAATTTCAAATATTTCCAAAATAGAGAGACCTGGGTACATTATTTCCATGAACTAAGCAAGAAAAACATAGATTTTACCTGAATACATGATAAATTGTTTAAGACTGTACAAAAATATTGTAACTCCTTGAAGTAATACTTCTAGGAAAACACATCAGATATCTCAGCTGCAGTTGAAGTAAACAAAATCATTAAAGGATCAATTCAACAAAACATTTTCTGTCATCTAGATAGCAAAAAGAACCAATTATTAAAACGTCACTTGTTGAAAAAGCTGATATTTGAGAGAAACTGAGAATAAAGAATAGAAAATGCTTGCCATAGCCTATAACATATATTTAGACAGCAACTTTCACCCTCCCTTCATTGCTCCACATTTCTTGGAAACTTTTTACAAAGAGCATAACCAGACTGTCAATTTTGGGTAGGCCTGAGGCCAAAGGGGGCAGGCAGAACAATTTTCTCCCTGCCCCCATCCTTTGCCTCCCCTGATTCCCCCTGCCTGAAAATGAAAATATAACTCCTCCCCCCTTTTATTAAGCTGTGGTAGAGGTTTCTACCATGCCCAAAGCACTAAATGCTCCGCTAAATGTCTGGGCTCTAGGCCTTAGACGTCTTGTTGAAATTGCCCCTCTATATCTTATAACAGTAAACACTTATACAGGAACTAATACCTCTCAAAAATCATCTCTACTGCATCCATTTTGGCATCAATAATTTTCCTCAGGATATAAAAAGATCCAATACATTATTGATCTCAACTAGTCCATAATGAAATCTTGTAATTCAGCTTCTAAACTGTTCTGTTCAAATCCTTATTCAAACATTCTTCTGGCCCGGTATATAAGCTAGGAAAATTTACAGACTAACGAATTATTACTAGTGACATTTTAAGTGCATTTTTATCTGCCATAATCTATTATATTGCTGATTCCTTAATTGGGACTTCAAGAAATATTTGGTGTTTCTTTTCTGCTCTGAAGTCAACCGCTGAAAGAAGTAATGAGTAATTTGGAAATTTCTAAATGGCTAGAGATAAAAAAAACTATATCATAATTTTATTCTATTTTACAAAACTTATTCTCTAGGATATGTCCTACCTTATCTAGATAAATTTGCAGCAACACAAATTATAATATACAATACATCATTTTTCAACAGATAAAGGTAATTTTATATAGTGTGCATAAGACAGCATGAACACAAATGAATGAAATTCCAGAACAATGCAACAATAAGGGGTGCAATGAGATCTGAATAGTTTATAAATAAATGTATCTCTACAAGTCTCCCCTCCACCTCCCCATCAAGAATATGGTCCTAATGGCAAAAGTACATTCCTACAGAGTATGCACTCAAACCTTATGCACATGTTCTTCCAGATTTGTGTGGAGACATCAACAAAATGGTTCTCTAAGCAAGGAAGCCCACTTTCTCTAGCTGAAATATGGATCTCCTCAGATTACTGTAGGACCGTTTCTTCCTACTTTTGGCATCAATGAGAGGATAACCTTCAACTGTTGGACCTCCTACCCATGAGAGGTAAGAAGAGCCTGAAAGGTGGTGAATACACAAGCCACTGGGTAGGCTTTGACAGAGAGAAAGTACAATTTGAGGATTGGGGATGTTTCTCTAGCCAAGGAAGATGACAAAAAAACCTATCCTGGACAAGGATAAATCTGGAAGGTGGGCTCACTCTCTATGGTTAGCAAATTGGAGGTAGTTTTGCAAGTGGGAGCAAAAGATAATCTTGCCCATAAGTCTGGTCTATCATTTCTAGCTCTTATTCCTATGATTTATGTAACTCAGTTCAGGAAAAGGAAGACAATTACATATATTGCAATCCCAAAGGAGGTGCCACCATCAGAGAAAGAGAAGCCAGGCAGCCATAGGGGTCTATTACTATGTATCAAGGGGTATGACCATCTAACTCCAGTCTACCAAAAATTACATTGGCTTCAAGTAGAGGGAAGAGTTCGCTTCAAGTTCAGATGCCTCATCTACAAAGTGATACATGGACTATTGCCCAACTAACAGCCCAGCTGCCCAGGTCTTGTTTTCATAGTTTAGCCATTCCACACACCATCAATCATTCTTTACCTTCCCCTCTGTCAAAGGCTATACTCAGAAAAGGTACATTAACAGATTCCTATCATACCAAGCCGCTTCCAGGGATCCCGAACTAGGTCCAATGGTTAGAATATCTACCTCATACATGTATTTTAGAAAGCTTCTAAAAACTCACATGTTCTCTAAATTCTTGTAATCCCTCCAAAGAAGTGCACAGATGTATATCTGTCATTACCCAGTCAATGTTTAAGTTCTATTGTAGCTCAATAACAATGGTCAGTCTACCTCTTTTGTAAACCACATAGAACCGAAAGGCTTTTGTGATATATAAATAAAAATTTATGTTATGTTATGATTCACTATATGGGGGTAATGGTCCCTATATAATCACATTATACATTTTTATATCTCTGTTTCTAAGTCTTGGACTTGTGAGTGAATCTGGAGTAGCTGCACGGTGAATACACCTAAGTCGGTCCTATAAGCTGTCACATGCTACAACCTACTCCACACCTCTGGTAACTAATGATTCTATGGACATTCCAGACTTTATTTCATATGCTGTGCATCCACTCCTTCTTGCATTGCAGTCCAACAACACTTAGCATCAGTAGACAGCCCTAAGCTGGTTGAATTCTGAAGAGATTGAAGCAGGGCCAGAGCTACCCTTTGACCAAAGTGGATTTGGTCACAAGCTTACCTCCTCCTCTGCTTGTGGTGATCAGCGCTAGGGATGTGAATGCCATGGGGGGTGGGGGATTGAAGAGGTGAGTAGGAGGGCAAGCAGGGGGTTTAGGAGGGCAGCAAAGGGAGGATATGTGCATGCATGCTAGGAGGAGAGGAAGGGCATTGATGCAGAGTAGTGCTGGCCGATTCAGGAAAAAAAAAATTTGATTCGATTCAGCACATTGAATTGGTTTTTCGATTCAATTCGATTTTCCTGCCCAATTGGGTGTTTTTTTCAAACATCCTGGTGGGTTTATTTTATAGCCTCTTCACCCCCTTTGCCTTCTCCTAACCACACTGGCACTGTGGTGTAAATAAAATAAACAAACAAAAAAGACTTTTCCTCTTTCTCTTAAATCCTAGCTCACGTTTGCGGTCTAACACCAGCTCTGGCAGGATACACGTTTCAAATCTGGCATATTGTAATCAGAAAATGGAAAATAAAATTAGTTTTTCTACCTTTTGTTGTCTGGTCATTATTCAAATCTTGTTGGTCCCAGGCTCTGGTTGTCTTATGATAACTTGCTTGCCAAGGTCTCCTTCTTTATTCTTTCTCTGTTCTAACCATCCATCTGCCATCTCTGTCCTCCCCTTGTTTCCCTTCACTGCCCCGGAGGTCTGGCATCTTTCTTTCTTTTTGTCTCCATTCACAGATCTACCTTTTCTTAACTACCCTTTCATCCAGCATCTCTCCTTCCTTCCCCACCACCCCAGGGTTCACCATCTCTCCCATTCTTTTCCCAACTACCCTCCTATCCAGTATCTCTATCCACCCTCCACACCATCCCTTGTGTCTAACTTCTCTCCTTTTCTGTTCCTTCCCTCCCTAAATCCCATTGTCCATCATCTCTCTCCCTCTCCACTATTTTTAGACCCATTATTTCTCCCCCCCCAAAGTCCGAAAAATGCATGTCTCTTTGAACCCCCCTTCCCTCCTTCTGTGTACTTTTACACCAGGGCCCCCCCCGAAGGTCTGTCCCCCCCTGAAGGTGTGTACCCCACCCCTGAAGGCCTGTCTACCCCCCCTTTAAGGACTATGCCACCATCCCTGGTCTGTCCCCCACTTTGAAGGCCTGTTCCCCCCCTTAAAGGTCTGCACCCCCTCTCCCTTGAAGGCCTGTTCCTCCCTTGAAGGCCTGTCCCCCCTCCTGAAGGCCTGTCCCCCCTAAAGGCCTGCCTGTCCCCCTTTTGAAAGCCTGTTCCCCACCTTAAAGGTCTGCACCCCCCCGAAGGCCTGTTTCCCTTGAAGGCCTGCACCCCCAAAAGTCCTGTCCCCCCTGAAGGACTGTCCCCCCCCACGGAAAGGCCTCCGTGTTCCCCCTGGCCTCCCTGCACTGTTTACCTCATAGCTGCAGTCTGCAGTGAAGATCTTGTTTACAGCGTCTTTCTAAACTTGCTTTTGAGCTGTTTCCTCCACCGCAATCCTGCCTCTGATGTCAGAGGAGGGGCGGGACCGCAGCAGAGGAAACAGCTCAAAGCAAGTTTACAAAGACGTAACCGCGGTCTTCACTGAAGACTGCAGCTATGAGGTAAACGGTGCGGGGAGGCCAGGGGGAACACGGAGGCCTTCCCGGGGGGGGGGGGGTGCAGTCCTTTGGGGAGGCCAGGGGGGAAACCAGATGCCAGGGAGGGGGGGGAAGCCAGACACCAGCACTGACTTTCCCTCCTGCCCTCTAAAGCAAGTGTGGCAGTGGCCGGCTAGCAAGAGCAGCACTGCCACTCCTGCTTTAGGGGGCGAGGGTCAGACGAATCGCGAAGCTGATTTTTGAGGGGGTTTAAATCGATTCGAATCGATTCACCCGAAGTGAATCGGTGAACCGATTCGAATCGTGAATCGGGCAGCACTAATGCAGAGCAGTAATATGAGTTGTCACTGTACAAATTCTGCATTGCACAATAGTGCAGAATTCTCCCAGATGTAAATATCTGTAATTACTGTTATCCACCAAGATATAGAAGTTGGGAGTAACAAATAAATACATACATAAGTTCAACTTCAATTTATTTAATATACTGTACCTCAAATATAAAACCAGGGTTAAAATCTAAGCGGTTTACAAACTCGTATAAAAGAAGGGTTAAAGAAACAAATTAATACAAATACAAGGACAAAAACAACCAACATCAAATAAGAGCATGAGGAGAGAATGAGAGGTTAATTACAATAAAATCTGAAGTGTGGAAAAGGCTAAAACATCAGGCTAGGGTGTAAAAGGATTTTTTTTTTTTTTTTTTAAGATCTACTCTGTCATACTTAATGCTATGGGAGGGCTGAGGGACAGGCCTGCTGATTGTACATGACATTGGCCCTAATAAGTGGATGGCAGGGAGTTTGTACACAAGCACTACATGGGGCAGTGGACACCATATCGGAGAATACCTGACATAGAGGTAGGTGGGTGAATAGGGTTGCTATGCCAGTCTGTCACTTCTGAAGGGTCTCTTTGAACCAATTGGTAAAAAATAGAAACACATTGGGATTTAGTTTTGATTTCAAAACATCCCTGTCACATTACTCACTGAAATTTGCCTTTTCAAAATGCTACTCAGAGGAAAAATCCGGTATATAAGGCAGTAGTTTCCAAAATGCTAAAAATGTTAAGTCAGTAGAGGCAAGAGAGGTTATTGATGTTAGAGCACTTACTAGGAAAGAAATAGCAGTTATAGCCTTGAGTTTGACACAGACAGCAGATATGACTTTAGAAAATTCATCAAATGTGGTTAGTCCCTCTTTGCCTGAATGCAATACCCCTGAAGTGTCAGGGGAACTGGAGAAAAAGAAATCTGTGAGTGAACTATCTGCTAATAAATCAACATTACTAACATCAGAAAAAGTGAACTTGACAACTTTATTATTGGCAATGCAAGGATTGGAAGTTAAAACAGATAAACAATTTGATATGCTATGGAAAGGAAAGCCAAAGATGCATTCAAACTATAAGTAATATTGAGCATGAGGTTATAGTCTAGAAAAAATAGAACCTGGAGGTTGTAAATAAATATATGAAATCATCTAAAGATTTTTCCGCAGTCTCAGGTAAAGACATTTTTTGCCTATAATTTCAGAATGAATATATTGAATAAGATCCTCTGTATATGTCAAGTTAGGATGGAAACACTGTACTATAATTATAACAAACTGTAACCTGTAACATAATCAAAACGCACAGATGTCGGAAAAGCATCCTAAATCGGCACTTGGACATCCTAATTACCAGGACGTCCAAGTGCCAATAATTGAAACCATCTTTCTGTATGTCTAGCGAGGTGTTCCAGCCTCTGTATATTCAGAGCATGAGATGAGTGTGGTGGAGGTATGTTATGGGTGGGCTTTGGGCAGTCTCAAGGGCGGGTCAGACATGGATGTCTTGTAGTGATAATTAAACATTTTGCAAGACATCCTGGACGGAACTTATATGTTTTGAACTAGACCTGTTTTAGAAGGGTCTGAGTGCCACAAAGGTGCCCAAACTGACCAGACGACCACTGCATGCATCAAGGTAAGAAACCCTCACACTTCCCTAGTGCTCAATGACCCCCCCTTCCACCACACAATAATTAGAACAAAAAGGTGTATATATATACTTGTCTCTAAAACAGCAGCATCTGATATGGGGAAGCCTAGAAGAGCTGCACACAGGTATCTTAAGTAGCCTGGCGGGTGGGCTAATGAACCATAGAGGAGGACCCAGGTCCATAAACCACTCTAACCACTTCATTTAAGGTAGAACTTGTGAGCCCACCCAAACCATAATGGTGCCACCTGCAGCCATAAGTGCTATTGGGGTGGTACACAGGAGGGAATAGTAGGTTGGGTGGGGGTTGGGGGCTCACCCTAAATTATAAGGGTGTTATGGTGAGATATACAACTGGAACACTTTTTGTGAAGTTCACAGCAGTGCTCTCTAAGGTCATTGCTCTGTCATAAGAACATAAGAACATAAGCAGTGCCTCCGCTGGGTCAGACCACAGGTCCATCTTGCCCAGCAGTCCGCTCCCGCGGCGGCCCGAACAGGTCACGGCCTGTCTGAGTCACCAGAAGGGGCCCCCTTGCCACCTTGGTTTCCCATTGAGTCTTATCTTCCCATCGAAGTCCTAACCCTCCGGTCTTGCACATGCACGACCTGGTTGGATTTCTATACTTATTACTTGGTTTGCTTTCTATACCTGTGTTACATCCCAGCACCTCTCTCAGTATCCCACGATCCCCCTATCCCTCAGGAATCCGTCCAATCCCTGTTTGAATCCCTGTACCGTACTCTGCCTGATCACTTCCTCCGGTAGCGCATTCCAAGTGTCCACGACCCTTTGGGTGAAGAAAAACTTCCTTGCATTTGTTCTGAACCTATCTCCCTTCAGTTTCTCCGAATGCCCCCTCGTGCCTGTTGACCCCTTCAGCCTGAAGAATCTGTCCCTATCCACCCTCTCTATGCCCCTCATGATCTTGAAGATCTCTATCATATCTCCCTTGAGCCTCCTTTTTTCCAGGATGTCGGGATGTCAATGTAGCCAATCCATTACTATACTGGCCCCACCCACATCCAAATGGTCAGGTTTAGAACATTTTCAACTTGGATGCTTTTCTGATCGAAAATGAGAGTATACAGTTAGACGTTTTAGCAGTCTAGACATCCCAGTGGTCAAGATGTCCTTTCAAAAAAAAAAAAAAAAATTATATTTGGACTTCCAGCAGTTTGCCATTAGAAAATGGCCATTTTTGTACCTCCAACTTTGGACTATCAACTGTAGATGTCCAAGTTGGACTTAGACTTTTTTTTATTTTAATGCCCCTCCACCTATGTTGATTTGTTACCCGTTCTGAGCTCGCTGGGGAGAATAGGATAGAAAACAAAATAAATAAATGAAAGCAAGGCATAAAATGTGAACAGTTGAAGAAAATGACAAAGGATCTCTTCAAAGATCTACACTACCACATGTTGATTAGTGCAGGATTACCATGTGAGTCCTTAGAGCCGGATTCTATAAACGGCACCTAGCTGTGCCTACACTGTAGGTACCACTCAGCGCAGTTGTCAATCAACCAATAGGCATCCTTTATAGAATTCCACCTAACGACACCTAGGCATGCTTAGGTGTTGCTAGGCATCCTAGAGGTAGGTGCTGGTATATTAGGCCAGGTTTTACTTGGTCTAATTTGCTGGCACCTAACTTGGATGCCTAGCAATGACTAAGTCAATCGCGGTTATTCTCCGCCCCTACCCATGCCTTCTTTTCAGATAGGCGTTATTTGGTGTCGGAGCGTGCCTCAATTTAGGCGTCACTAGGCATCCTAATTTAATTTATTTTTTGATTAGCTGAAAACTGGCACTGGCACCATGCCAGTCAAGCCAATTTTTTTTTTTTTTTTTTAAAGTTGTGTGCGGATTCTGAAGTTAGGCATCACTAGGCGTCCTTGATTAGGGCCCCTAATGTAGGCATCCTATACAGAATCAGGCCCTTACTGCCTACAAAATGGGTGATAGTAAGCACTCACATGGTAATAGTTTTTTTTAAGGCACACACTAAGAGCAACATTAGCACATGGTCATTAATTTTGTAAAAAATGGAAAATCAACTATTTTACTGCTACAGTAAAAATGTCTTTAGCATGAGGGAAAGACTCGTTTAAGGGAGTGCTAAGGCTATATTTTAGCACAGCTTAGTACAAGGTCCCCCAAATTTTCCTTTTAACAACAGGAACATTTGTTCAACAACGATGCTTTAACTCAAAAAAAAAAAAATTATCATATAAATCAGCCAAGGGAGAACAATTCACAGTTAGGCACTGATTAAAGCTCTCAGCAATTAATTATCACTTACAGTCATTTACCATGTAAAAACATTTCAATAGTCAATCACTTCAATTATTATTTAACTTCTTTCTTTATTTGCCCCTGCTAGAACAAAAGAGTATGTATATTTAGCAACAAGAAAACAAGAGAATACATTTGTAAAAGAACATGTTTTAAAAAGGAGCATCACTATAGGGTTTGAACACAGTAAGCAGTACCACATAAACATAGGAAACAGGATTTTGTTATTCATACACATCATGGTACCACTTCCTCAAATAAATATCAGATATTATAGGCCTGTGTCTAAGAGGAGTTGATTAAGAAGCCAAGCTACAGATCCCAAACTTTTGTTTAAAAGAACGTAAGAATTGCCAAACAGGGACAGACTGAAGGTCCATCAAATCCAGTAGCCTGTTTACAACAGTGACCAACCCAGGTCCCAAGTACCTAGCTAGATCCCAAGTAGATAAACAGATTTTATACTACTTATCCTCACTAAATGGTATCCTCTATGCGAGAAAATTAGATCACTGATAAATATGTTAAAAAGCAGTGGTCCCAGCACAGATCCCTGGGGAACCCCACTATTTACTCTTCTCCATGAAGATCCATCACACCTGGTGCATAGGTTGAGCTGGCACTGCTAGCATGACCATAAAAGAAGTAATTTTCTATTATATTTTTTTCTGGCTATGCACTAAGGCTAGCATTAGTGTTTTGGTCATTTTAAAAAAAAATTTCTTCAGGAGCACTTACTATCTCCTATTTAGGAGGCACTAAGGACTCCCACATTATGGACATGCTATTCAGTTAGCTCAATACTAACATCATCATCATAATAATAATAACTTTATTTTTCTATACCCCCATAGTCAAGTGACTTCTAGGCGGTTCACATTGAAAGAAGGCTGGACAGTCAGCGAATAACAAGAAGCCTGAAATAGAAAAGTTACATACTAATTGGAGTTCCATGGGTAAAGAATACATGAAAAATGGAGCTTCCTGAGAGATTGTAATAGCATTTACAGAGGGAAATATCATAGTGAGAGAGGGTGGTCTGTTTTAGTCAATGAATTTGTTTAATAGGGCGGTTTTAATTGATTTTCGGAATGCAATGTAAGTCAGTTTGGGTTCATTTATGCAGTTTCTCAGCCAGACTTGCTGTCTATTCGCTTGGAACATGAAGGTTCTATCCAGGAAGGATTTGTATCTGCAGGCTGTGATCTTTGGGTATGCAAAGATATTTTTTGTTTCTGGTTGTTCGTGTCGGGTTGTACAGAATGAAGTGAGTTTGCAGGTAGGAAGGTGCTAGCTGATTAGTCTCTCTGTGCCCATTCTCCACCCATGACATGCACCCCTCCAAAAAAATAAATAAATAAATAGTGTGTGCAGATGACAAAACTAACATAGAACACTTTTGCGCATCTTGAGTACAGCCATTTTTGCTGTGTTAGATGCGCATAAGTGCATAATGCAACTTAGTAGAAGGGCTTCTAAATTTATAAATATTATACACCAGATGTTTGTGGAATAAGCATCAGTCTCTGCTAAAGAATGGAAGGAACACAGTTTAAAAGTAACTGCTTTTTCACTAGAGCATCAATAACATGATTTAGATTCAAGCTGAAAATGGTTTACCCCCATGGATGCAAAATGGGGGGAAAACTCATTACGGAACAGCTTTCTGTTCCCTGCTGGAATTTAAACATGCAAAGTGCTTCCTATTTTTCAGGAAAATTTAAGTCTAACCATAAAGAATAGATGTTATTACTTTCTTGTTCATTTAGGGAACACTGCGTGAGTTGTTTCCTTTCACAGTTGTTTCCAGAATGCCAACTGTACCATCCTAGCCTTTAACTTGTGCCAGACATTGACACAGGCAATCAAGAAATATAATTTCCTGATGTAGTATGCCACCTGCCAACATACAAATTAAGAGAGAAAATGGCTTAGTGGTTATAGCAATAGGATGAGCACCAGAAAAGCCAGGGTTCAGTTCTTGCTACTGACACACTCTGATCATGGGCAAGTCACTTAAGGCCTCTTCTATCAAACTGCACTAGCAGTTTTTAGCACAGAGAGTCACGCTGAATGGCCTGCGATGCTCCCAACGCTCATAGAGTTCCTATGAACATCAGGAGCAGCACGGGCCATTCATTGCGGCTCTCTGCGCTAAAAACTGCTAACGCAGTTTGATAGATGAGGCCCTTATCCCCTCTTCTACGAAACTGCGCTAGCGCTTTTTAGTGCAGAGAGCCGCACTGAACGGCTCGCGCTGCTACCAATGCTCATTGAGTTCCTATGAGCATCGGGAGCAGCGCAGGCCATCCAGCACGGCTCTCTGCGCTAAAAACTGCTAACGCAGTTTGATAGAAAAGGCCCTAAGTGACTTGCCCATGTCAACGCGGTTTCGTAGAAGAGGGGGTTACTCTCCCATTGAAGCAAGTATTCACTTAGATTGTAAGCCCTTTCAGATGGGAACTCATCTATGCTATATAGCAATGCATATACAGTGGTACCTTAGTTTACGAGCATAATTCGTTCCAGAAGCATGCTCATAAACCAAAATACTCGTATATCAAAGCGAGTTTCCCCACAGGAACTAAGGGAAACTTGCTTGATACATTCCCACCCACCCCCACCCCCGAGGCCAGAATTCCTATTAGTGTCGGAGCACTTACTTTGCCACCCTGTGCTAAAAACTATTAAAAAAACATTCTTGATGTCCTCTTTTCAATTTCATTCACATCAAACCCGAACATAATTTACATGTCTTTTACAAACTATATAGTTGGAAATACAGCTCTTCTTCCTAAAGATGAAGTTTGCAAAAATTGTAATGCAATACAATGCAATCAGGGAATACTTAATTTCTATTCCTCTACAAGGAATGTTTATCAATATAACTATGGTATATGTACAAATAACAGATGCAGAAGAGGATGCAGTTGATAAGTGCTATGAACAAGTTGAATTTGACAGAGTATGCAAACCAGATATACCGGTAATCATGGGTGAAAGGGATGCAAAAGGAAGAAAGCCAAGTGGTTGGAAAATATTTATTTTACTTATTAGGATTTATTTACCACCATTATGAAGGAATTCTCTAAAGGCAGTATACAGCGAGAATAAATCAAACAAGTAATGAACAATTATAGCAGTAGAAATATTCAAACAATACAAAGTACATTACAGTACACAATAAAACATTTTAATATTATAGGATGTAAGCAAAGATGGACCTTATAAATAGATGAGAGTAACAGGCGTAAGAAAATAAGGGGATTAATTTAAAGAAAACTGCAAATGAGATCAGAAAGGTACTTGAACATTATCTTAGCTAGGCAAGGAGTGCATAAACTTGCCCTGCAATAGTAAGTGCAGCAGGTGTCACCCCTTGTATGTTGGAATAGCAAGTGGTTGAAGAGCAAAGCTTCCTAAACTACAGATATAGTCCTATATTAAAGCAAAGTCTTTCAGAGAGTGCATTCAACAATGTGGGGGCTACTCTGGAAAAGGTTCGCTGGTGGGTATCACATGTTCTTTGCAGGAATGTGGGTAGAGATAGTCCTTGGGAGGACCTTAGTGTCTTTGGAGGTATGCAGAGGGAGATCCTGTTCTTCAAATACTCTGGGCCATTTCCTTTAAGGGGGTCTGAAGATCAAACAGAGCTCTAAATCTATCCCTGCATTGTACTGGTAGCCAAGGAAGTTTTTGCAAAAATGGTGTGATGTGGTCACATTAATTACAACCTTCTATTAGTCTTGCTACAGCATTCTTAATCAATCGGAGTTGGTGCAGACCCTTTGTAGTTAAACCAGTAAAGAGTGCATTACAATAATCCAGTCTTGATGTTATCATGGCAAGCACAACTGAGACATGATTTGCCTTCTCAGCATAAAGAGCGAAGCAGCATAGTTGTCACAAATGGTAGAAGTAGCTCTTGAAGGTTGCTTGGATTTGGGGGATTACAGTAAGGGCCTCTTCTATCAAACTGCAGTAGCAGTTTGTAGCGTGGTGAGTTGCGCTGAATGGTCCGTGCTGCTCCTGACGCTCATAGAGTTCCTATGAGCATCGGGAGCAGCGTGGGCCATTCAGCGCGGCTCTCTGCACTAAAAACTGCTAGCACAATTTGACAGAAGAGGTCCTAAGTGTTGAATCTAGCTGTATTCCAAGATTCCTCACTTGTGATTTGAGGGGGAGTTCATATTTCCCCAAATACATTTTGATATCAGCTATGTGCCCAATTTTATTAGGGATCCATAGAAGCTCAGTTTTACTTAGGTTCAGGCAATATTTGATATTTTTAGCCCATTCTTGAATTGATGTTAAACAAGTAGTCAGTTTATTCGGGGCTGTGGGTATTGATTGTACACCATTGTTTTTACCTCTGGTAGTGAAGCAGTAAATTAAATAAATCTGTAAGTCAGATTCAGTGGGTATGAGTAGTTGCACATCATCTGCATAAATGCAAAGCTGAGTGTCCATCAACTAATTCAGCTTGGCTAGTGGCTTGAGGTGAATATTGAACAGAATTAATGACAGTATCGATCCTTGTAATACACCACAGGTTAGTGCCCATGAGGTGCTGAACAGTATGGACCTGTCTGATAGATAGGATCCGAACCAAGCAAGTACTATTCCATCGATATCTATTTCTTCTAGTCATGTTAGCATGATATCATGATCCAGAGTGTCAAAGACTGCTTAGAATCTAGCAGTACTAACACCAAGACAAATCCCCATCTCGATTTATGTGAAGATCATGTAGTAGGGATACAAGGACAATTTCTGTTCCACAGCCCGGTCTAAATCCAGATTGGCATAGGGGACAGATAGGGAAAAATGCTTGAGTACCTGAATGTAAAAAAAAATGCTTAGACAACTTCCATTGATAGGCGGTATATAAATAATCAATAAAACGTGGAAACTTGGATCTAGCCAGTTTCTCAAAGACAATTCTCTTAGGCTTCCACGGCTAGCATCATGCTGGTCGCAGTCTTCTGGGTCTTGTCATGTCTGGTCAAGTAGAACTAACGTTTCAACTATCATCCTGTGACTTTCTTCAGGGTATGCTGTGAGGTCTACCTAAATCTTTGACCAATGAACTTTTCCACCAAAATTCAAATTGGTGACCGTCTTTCCTGCCTCATTCACCTTAAGTCCCATCCAATTGGGTTTGAGAACCCACTATACATAAAGAAAAACTGCAGACCTCGCAGCATACCCTGAAGAAAGCCACAGCATGATGGCTAAATGTCAGTTCTACCTGACCAGATGCGGTGAGACTTTGGAAGACTGTGACAAAATGAATTTATAGAAAAAATGAATTAATAGATGATTTCAATAAAAGTTGGACCGATGAAGATTTTAGCTGTTGGAAACACTCAATTCCCACCTGCATCCTGAAGGTCCATACAAAAATCTCTTACAAAAATTTCTTACAACTGTAGCTGCTATATGTTCAGCAGGTACATGTAGCTGCATGATAAATGTAATAAAAATGCAATATGTTTATTAGTACTTGGTTTGGGATGATATTTAGTGCCAGCACCCATGTAGCTAACAGATAAATTTAAGACTGCTTTTTATGTAGTCCTACTTGCCCAGTCAGCTATGAGGGTGCTGGCGCTGAATACTGCTGGCATCTGCACAACTCCTGGCATCTGTACTGCTCCTCCCCAATTCTGCCACTACAACTTCCCTGTGCGATTCAACTCCCAAATGGCTAGTTAGCTCAAAATTCGGTAGAACTGCATGGTTAAGCGCTACTAACACCACTTTAGGAAGGAACTTAGGATGTATGTGGAGAACGAACCTGTTATGATAAAATCTACTGTACGGTGGATCAACTACTAGAGCAGACATGTCAAACTCTGGCCTGCGGTGTAATAAAATTTGGCCCACCAGACAATTTCAACTTTGCACTTAAGATGGCCCACAGGTACAAGCGCCGTATCAGCTGTAGGTTCACGTGGCTTCCCGGTCTCACATTAAAGCTGCCTGGAGGGGATCACTGGTCGGCTGTAGTGATCCTAGCAGGCTGCCATAGCCTCAGCAGCACGTTCCCTCTACAGCGGTCCCATATGTCAGAGGAGGGGTGGGACCACGGCAGTTGGAACGGCAGCCTCATAGGATCGCTACAGCTGTAAGGCAATCCTCTGCAGGCTGCTTTAATGTGAGACCAGGAAGCCGGGATGGAGAGAAGGAAGGAACAGAGGGCCAAATCTCGGGTCAAAAGGAAAGATGCCAGACCTCCGGGGGAGGGAAGAAGAAAGAAGGAAACCCTGGCAAGCGAGTTATCAGAAGACAACCAGAGCCTGGGACCACAACATGATTTGAATAATGACCAGACAACAAAAGATAGATAAAATAATTTTATTTTCTGTTTTGTGATTACAATATGTCAGATTTGAAATGTGTATCCTGCCAGAGCTGGTGTTAGATAGCACGCGTGAACTAGGAGCTTAAAGAGAGAGGAAAAGTCTTTTTTATTTATTTTGTTTACATCACGGAGCCGATATGGGGTTGGAGAGGTTGTAACCCTACACTTCTTCTAAGTCTAAGGGGTCCTTTTATTAAGGTGTGCATTTAGCGAGCGCTAATTCAGTTAGCATACCTTAATAAAAGGACCTCTAAGTATCTTAATAAAAAATTCAGCCCACGACTTAGCCTATGTTTTAGATTTCGGCCCCTTATGTGATTGAGTTTGATATCCCTGTACTAGAGCCTGAAGCTCATTAATTCTGCTAGCTGAAGTGACTGCCACATTTCAGGTCAGGTACTTCAGCTGACAGGATTGGCTCAAAAGGATCTTTCATCAGCTGGGTGAGGACAACATTGAGATCCCAAGACATTGTGTGAGGTTTTAGAGGGGGGCTTCATCAACATCAAACCTCACATGAAGTGAACAACTAGAGGTTGTACAGAGATGAGCTTGACCTCCATATGAGAATGATAAGCACTAATGGTGAAGAGGCGAACCCTTACAAGCTTGGTTTTTAAACCAGATCTAGGGGCTTGCTCTCACACCAGACAGCAAACCTTCTCCACTTAAATGGCACTCTCAAGTAGATGCAAGGAGGCAAGTTCTATGCTCCCAACATCCAGGCCATGATGAGGAAGTACCTCCAATAGAATTCCCGCTCTTTCTGCTCTGGCAGGACAAGCTCAATCACATGGGCCTGGAGAAGGGCAGAGAGTCCCTCTGCAAATACCTATTTATGCCGAATGCTGAGAAGTGAAGCTTTCAGTAAGCAATTTAAAGGTATCTGTTGCGAATTGAAAATGTATCACACACCAGTCAGAGGTTATAAGAGGTCACCTTTCTTGGTAAAAATTCAGCCTCCTCGTTACTGACAGGTTGTCTGAAACGGATACTTTGATGGTGGTTTTGCTCTCCTGGAGCCATTAAAAAGCTCACCTCCACTTTTATCTGGGGAACAAGTTGTGACTTCTGGGATGGGGCTGGTGGGCTAAAGGTGTCAAGCTTGAGACTGCTTCTGGAAAAGACCAGAAGAAGTAAGCTTATGCCTTTGAAACTGTAGGAACTTCTTTAAGACCCATCAGAAAACTTCCTAGTTGTGGAGGATGCAGAAGGTTGCTGGGACAGAGACTAGATGATATCAATGTGTTTTTTTGATGAGATCAGCAACCTCCTCCAACTAATCCTTGAAAAGATTGTCTCCCCAGCAAGGGATATCCACTAACTTCTCCTGAACCACAAGTTCAAGGTCACAGACACAAGGCAGGAGAGTCTCCGCATCCCCATATCTAAAGCGGAGAATCTGAATGCAATCTCAAAAGCATTGTATGTGCTCCTGGCCAAATATTTCCCACACTCCTGCATTTTGTCCAACTGGTGAAGCTCATAAGCCTGCTCCTGTAGGAGAATGTCTGCAAAGTCTAGCACACTATGGACCAAAGGCTACAAGTACATGCTCATGATAGTCCTGGATACCAAAATTTGCAAGTTCTTCAGGTACCATGAGGCTACCATGAGATGTTGCAGCTGCCATTTTGAAGCAGCTTCTGATGAGGGCAGGAGTGAGTACGCATCACTCTTTCCCATTTACCATTGGATCATCAGAGATTCATCAAGGTAGGACTGGGGTAGAAGGAAGAGGGCTCAGACCTACCTTTTTCTATCTTCAGGGAAAAAATAGGAGGCAGAATCAGGTGGGGGATGTTTTCAATTCCAGGGTCGTGGGTAGGAGATCAAGACAGCATGCAGCTGGGACCACAACCAGAAAGTAACTGGGCACCAGCAGATATTCAGACCAGTGCCTGGTTACCTTCCCCAATTAAAAAGTTTGAAAAAGGCTGTCCTAACCTCACTTTATGCAGGTTCCTAGTCAGTTAGTGGGCTGAATATCACTGCTAATCAGCTAAGAAGCCGCTCCAACCAAACTCCTCCCCCAGCCCACCCCTAACCTCGGTGGCTAGAGGTTGGCTGTTAAGAGGCAATATTATCCAGACAGTGCTTTATTGTGTGGAGCCTAGGGGAGGAGAATCACTTCCCCCTAGGCTGTGGCAGGTCCCTGAACCAATACAGTAAGATCCATCTTAGGAGGCAGTATACCACAGAAGGCACACTGTACTGCCCAAGTACAGAGGTCCATGTCACCAAAATGGTCAGCTGCAAGTGCAAAGCAAAGAGTATGCCAACTATAGTCCTTGTCTAGCTGGATCAGGATGGCAAGATAGGCTTGAAAAAGGAATACACACTGCATATGAGAACTAGTTCAGGACAGTTACAGTATGGTCATTTAATAAAGCTGCAACCTTGTATGTAATCTAGATGACAGAAGGAGGGGAGTACAGTTGCCTGAAATAGAGGAGCCCCTGGGCCGGAATGCCCAAGAGGCAACAGTAAATAGGTTTTTCTGTTCTTCCCTAAGGAGGGAGTTAATTTCCTCTCTTTTGCCTTGTTCCCCATGGGATGACATGGCAGCTATTGGCCACTGGGTGACCTAGCTGAGAGGAAGGCCATGGGGTGGGACAAGACAAGCTAGGAAATGGGCTACAGGTGTAGGATAATAGGGGGTAAGCCAGATAGCTTGGTATCTTTTCTGTTCCTGCTCCACTTTCACCTACCCTCTGGACAAGACTAAAAGACAAAACATAGAGGAATTGGTTTGTTGCAGCTCAAGAAAGGCAGGTCACTGAGCCAGAAAGACTCATCTTAGGGAGAAATACAATGGAGGGGTGTTGTACTGTCCAGGTATGGAGATCTGCACCGCCCAAAGGGCATGAGGTGAAAGTGTTTTGGGCTGGCTCAGGTGGCCACACCAACCATGGCTAAGGCCTGGCTGGCATGGGACAGCATAAGAATATAAGAATAATCTTACTGGGTCAGACCAATGTTCCATCAAGCCCAGTAGCCCGTTCTCACAGTGGCCAATCCAGGTCCCTAGTACCAGGTCAAAACCCAAGGAGTAGCAACATTCCATGCCACCGATCCAGGCTGAAGACAAGAATGTACAATGTGAAAACGAACTGATTCAGAACAAATATTTTTAAAAACCCAAATATAAAATGTTTATTCCTGTTCTTTACAATTAAAGTTTCATTTAAAAACTGACTTATGCATCATGCCAAAAGGAAGCTTAAGCAGATTGGTGCATGCTTTCTTAGTTATGGTATTTCAGGCCATTCCCCCTCTTCAAACTGAGACAGTAATGTAAAAGAAATAATTTACTCCCATGTGGGGAATGGTGAACTTCTGGCTTATTTGTAAAAACAGATGGTGTTATATTTTGACAAAAATGAACCTTCTATGAAAAACAGGCACTCTTTGGGAAGCTTCTGAGGCTGTTCTCAGGGGGCATGTAATTGCTCATGTTGCTTATAGAAAAAATAATAAGACCAAAGCACTCTGGAAATTAGATAGTAAATTATTCAACTTTGAAAAAGAAGGTGCTGGAACTATGTCCTTGGAACCCTAAGGAAATGCAAAAAAGTTCAAGCAGATATCAATCTGCTTTAATGCTGAACAAACAGCAAAGATACTAGCAACTCAGGGACATCATTTGTATGACTCTGGAAATAAAACAGGGAAGCTTCTGGCTCAGTAATGAAAGGTTGAGAATGATAAATAGTGTATATCACTATACTTCAAGACTATATATGGTGAATATTTAGAGTTGCCAACCAATCAGTATTTGGCTGGTCTGGCTGGCTTTAAGTAGAGGAGGGCAATGGCCAGTAGGACAAAAAGTGGTCAATATGCCAGTACGTATTCAGCTTACTGCCAACCTCAGAGATTGTTCTGTCCACTGTCTCCCTTCCCCACTGGGAGGATGGTAATTTTAGAGACTGCCACCATGAGCATATCCACTTTTGGTAACCGCAAACTATCATGTTCCTCCTGAGATACCAGATAAAGTCTGGTCATAACCAAAAACCTGCATCCAGCATAGAACATTGCGCTGAAATCAATTCCTGTTTTGCCTCATCCACTGAAAAGGCTGTCTAGTACTAGACATCCTAAGATTGGCAGAAGCTGACAGCTGAGAATCAGGAGAGGATATATTAAGACTCTGGAAAGCCTCAGTAATAAAGACAGTCAATTCTTATTTATTTCTTATAGGTATTTATATACTACCTATCAAGGTTATCTAAGTGGTTTACAATCAAGTACTCAAGCATTTTTCCCTATCTGTCCTGGTGGGCTAACAATCTATCTAATGTGCCTGGGGCAATAGGGGAATTAAGTGACTTGCCCAGGGTCACCGCCATGTGATAATTGGCCTCACTGGACAAAACTTCCTCCTCTTCAAAACCCTCTGCAAAAGTCTCTACAGAGGACTCTGCCCTTTCCTCTAGGGCAGTGTTTTTCAACCTTTTTACACCTATGGACCGGCAGAAATAAAAGAATTATTCTGTGGACCGGCATCGGTCCGTGGACCGGCGGTTGAAAAACACGGGGCTAAGTCGTGGGACAGACCCCGCCCATCTCTACCCCAGACCCCGCCCCCAAAATAGTACTAATTGCACCTTGCACGTCCTGTGTCTCATCTGGAAGCCTTCCCTCTGACGTTGCAACGTCAGAGAGAAGGCTTCCGGTTCAGGCACAGGATGCCTGTAGGAGCCACTGCCTGTGACTTTGTGCACTGAATCAGTTAGGAAGAGGGAGCTGGCTCGAAGATAATGCCCCATCGATCGCACCGTGGACCAGCGGTTGAAGAACACTGTTTTGGGCCTGATGCATGTGCTGGCCCTGTGGACCGGCAGGAAATTTCTGTGGACCGGCACTGGTTCATGGACCAGTGGTTGAAGAACACTGCTCTAGGGAACGAGTAAACGAAGATACAGATAAAGAGAGCTTGGATTGCCTCTCCTCTCCTTCTGAAAACTACTTTCAAAATTCAACCAGCTCATCGCTGAAATCAGCATTTATATTCACTTTGCTAAAATCTAAGAATGGCTACCAACAAACAATACAGAATTTACTTCCCCTGCTCATCAGGAAATGCAGGAAAAAGGACCGAAACAGGATGCTCCTATTCCGCTGAAAAGAGCGCCTACATGTGAAAGCCAGGATATTCTGGATCCAATCCTTGCAGAGCTCTCGACAATTAAATCAATGATACCAGATAGTACGTCTAATATTAGCAAACTTCAATCGGATATGGCAAATCTCTCCAATCAAATACAATCTTGTGCCTCTCGTACTTCTCAAATTAAAACTTGCTTATCTCGTATTGAGGATGAGGCCTTCCACTGGCACCGTGACCAAGACATGCTGGGAATGCTGCGTAATGAAATCGAGGAAGCTAACAACCGGAGTCAGAGAAATTATTTGAGGATTATTGGAATCCCTGAAGGAAGTAAGAGTCAAAATATGACAGCATTTGTTGAAGATTTCATTCCTAAACTACTCAATATCTCGTTTAACTGCCCCTTTGAGGTAGAATGGGCTCACAGAATTCCTGCTCAAAGGTTTGAGAATATGTGTGGACTCACCCCATCATCTTTAAAGCTTTACGCTTTCAACAAATTCTGGAAATCTTACATCTGGTTAATTGTCCAGTTCCTCTTCACTGGAACGGAAATAAAATTATAATTGTTCTAGACTTTTAACCCCAAACGGCAAGATTGCATAAACAATTCCTTGGGCTCAGATCTCAACTCAAGCAACTTGGAGCTAAATACAGACATTTCTATTCTGCCAACTTTAAAGTTACTTTACATAACGATACTCAAACTTTCACTGATCCTGCCAATTTACCGAATTTTATTAATCAGCAACAGTCTGCTAACCGGGATCATTTATCTTGAAAAACTGGATGTATGTGAGTATTGTGCACTGATCTAAACCATGTGTTTATGGTCTACAGACTGCATAGGATTTACGCATATATTTAATCCTTTGTGTCTAAATTACTGATTTTTATATTATGTAATTCTTCCCTGAGAGCGCACATTATGTCTTATACTGCCAAATTAAATAAGATTCATCAACAACAAACTAAACTAATTGAGGATGATATTAAAGCATGTGAAACCCTTTTATTATAGCAATGGTCCTCAAATACTCTGCAAAAATTATTAAAATTGAAATTTTCTTATAATCAAGATTCTTAGTGACAAAAAGCCAGAAGTGAGATATCCATTCAAAAAGCTACCTATTATGAAACGTCTAATAAAGCTGGCAAAATACTTGCATCCAACCTAAAAGGAAAGAAACAAAAAACTTTAATCACATCATTGAAAAGCGATGATGGTTCAGTCCTTACATATTCAAGTGATATAATTGAACAATTTAAACACTTTTATAATAATAATAATAATAATAACTTTATTTTTCTATACCGCCATAGTCAGGCAACTTCTAGGCGGTTTACATTGTAAGAAGGCTGGACATTCAGCGAATAACAAAAGGTCTTAATACAATACAATAAGTCTACTTACAATACCGAACAATGAGTCTCTATACAATACAATACAATACAATACATTACTATGAGTCTAAATACAATACAATACAGTAAGTCTAAGTACAATACCATACAATGAGTCTAAATATTAAACAATAATCTAAAAGGGAAACTTACGTATTAATTGGAGTTCTATGGATAGTGAGTACCTGAATGCTTTGGTACTAACATATTAAGTGGAGTTCTATGGGTAGAGAATACCTGAATACATGAAAGGAGCTTCTTGAGAGAGAGAAAAGGCGTTTACAGCGGGGAGTCCTAGTGGGGGAGGGGACAGTTTTAGTCAATGAATTTGGCGAAGAGGGCTGTTTTGATCGCTTTTCGGAATGCACTGTATGTCAGATTGGGTTTGTTTATGTAGTTTTTCAGCCAAACTTGCTGTCTTCGCTTGGAACTTAAAGGTTCTGTCCAGGTATGATTTGTATCTGCAGCCTGTTATCTTTGGGTATGCAAAGATGTTTTTGTTTCTGGTTGTACGGGTGGGGTTGTATAGGATGAAGTAAGATTGTAGGTAGGAGGGAGCTAGTCCCCAGGCTTGCCTGAAACAGGTGCAAGCAAATTTGAATAATATTCGAGCTTCTATTGGAAGCCAATGTAGCTTTTTATAGTAGAGGCTGATGTGGTCACTTTTTCTTAGTCCGAAAATTAGGCGAACGGCGGTGTTTTGAATTAGTCTCAGTTTTTTTATTGTTTTTTGTGGGATACCCAGATAGATGATGTTGCAGTAGTCCAGGATGGATAGGATCAGTGCCTGTACCAGCAACCTGAATGATGTTGGATCAAAGTATTTTTTTTATGGTCCTTAGTTTCCATAGCGTGAAAAAACATTTTTTCACTAGTGAGTTTGTGTGGTCAGTCATAGTTAGGTGAGTGTCTAGAGTGATACCGAGTATTTTTATGTTTTTGGATATTGGGTATTCGTGATTGTTTATTTTTATCGATGTTCTCGTAATTTTGTCATTTGGACTAGCCAGAAAGACTTTTGTTTTCTCTGCGTTTAGTTTCAGTTTGAAATTGGTGGTCCATTTATCGATTTCGGTCATTATGTTTGAGAGGTTGTCTATAATTTCTTTTGTGATGTCGTTTAAGGGGATTAGAATGGATATGTCGTCTGCGTAAATGTAATGTATTAAGTTTAGTTTTTGTAAGAGGTGGCCTAAAGAGGCGATATAGATATTGAAAAGGGTGGGCGATAGTGGGGAATCTTGAGGCACGCCTGACGGGTTTTTCCATGGTTTGGAGTAGTTTCCATTGCTGATTACTCGGTAGGATCTGTTTGTTAGGAACTCTTGGAACCATTTCTTTGCCTTTCCAGAAATTCCCATTACTTCAAGGCACAGTAGCATGATTTCATGGTCCACCAGGTCGAACGCGCTGCTGAGGTCTAATTGTAGAATCAGTGCGCTTTTGCCTTTGCTAAAGAGATCATAGAGGTGGTTCAGTAAGGAGGCTAAGACAGTTTCTGTGTTGTATCCTTTCCTGAATCCTGATTGGTGTTCACTAAGCCTTACCTGGTGATCTAGCGGGTTTTGGGGGCAGGAGCAATCTTCCCATGCTCCTGCCTTATGCAGATCGCTCATAGGAAATGGCTGCCTTGAGCTCCCGTTGTAGTATCGAGAGACTACGGGAGTTCAAGGCAACCATTTCCTATGAGCGATATGCACGGGACAGGAGCGTAGGAAAATCGCTCCTGCCCCAAAAACTCGCTAGACCACCAGGTAAGGCTTAAGGGGGGGTTTACAGGGCTTAAAATAGCCGGAGGGAAGCGGGGGTTAGGGGCAGAACTGGCCCAAATATTATTCGCGTTTTTTTAATATTCGTGGGTCGGCTCTGCCCCTAACCCCTTTGGATACGGAAGAAGTGTAGTTCAGAACTCCACCTTCATCCAGCAGGTGGCGCTGAATTGCATGAACGGGCTACCCTGCTGAGTCATGGGGTGGAGCCAGGCAGGGAGAGATTCAAATGCCCAGTCTGGAATTTGTTCAGCAGGATCCTGTGGGAAGAAGAATTCTAAAAGGAAGAGGCTTCCCTGAGTTTGGTGTGCTCAGTAAAAGGGAACTCTCCCTGGCTAAGGGCTGTGAGCAGCTCTGGGGAAAGAGTGAAGAGAAAGAGATCCTTGAAAAAGAAAGGGACTCTCAGGCTTTCCCCTGCACAAGGCTGAAGTAGCAGCCCTGAGGGAGCTGATGGCACTTAAAAGAAAGAAAGATGGACTGTACCAGGTGAAACAGGTGTTGATAGCTTGGCTGAGGTAACCTGAACTTCTTATTCTGAAAATTGTGAAATATATTCCTGGGTTTGGCCGAGACTGTTTATATGAACTGGAAATAATTTTCTCCACGAACTGTGAGGGGACATAAAGGTTTTGTGGCAGTTAAAAGTGTGTCCAGTGTGTGTGTGCACAAACTTTATGTCCCAAAACCAAGTGGGGGGGAACCCCATTCTGTCACACTCACGAAATCCTGTTCTTTAAACCACACAAAAGGCATTAACCATGATGAATAATCTTATGGAAGTAAAGGTCCAAGACACTGCTTATTGGTCTATATGGTATAATCCAAAAATCAAAATTGAAGGCAAACCACAATTATGGTCATCATGGGCCTCAAAAGGTATTCTCACAGTTGGCCAGATGTTTGATAACTGTACACTGTTGTCCTTCAATAAGGTCTGTAAATAATTCAAACTTCAATTTACTCAGTGTTATAATTGGCTTTAAGTAGGACATTCGCTGAAAGCGCACTACAAGAATTCATGTCCTAAGGATATTACATCAACTATAATTATAAATTGTTTGAAGATTGCCGAAGATAAATATAAGAAGAAACAAATCTTCCCTGACCCTAAAATAGGGGTGAGGGGAAGAAACAGCTCGAACCAAAGCTCTAAATAAAATTTGTTGTGATAAACGGGAAGCCCTCAGTCACACAGCTCACAATGGGGTCCAAAAAGAGGGCACTATATTAACCTCTACAGTGTATAGGAAACCTGTGGAAGTCAACAATTATCTTAGTTACTCCAGCTGCCATCCTACACGTCTGAAGCAATCTTTGCCGATTAGCCAGTTCTTCAGATTGGCCCAGGCGCCTAGAGCTCTCCACTTTCCAGCCCTCTGAGGTGAATTGTGCAAAGATCAGGAGAAACACATGCACCTGCATTGGCTTCAGTGTGTGTCACTTCGGGGAAATTAAGCACTTCTGGTTCACGTCAAATTTTGGTTTTCAGATCTTTTTGGTTTTCAGAATTTCAGATAACGGATCTTGTATCTGTATTTAAGACATAGGGTCTTATTCATAAATGATATTTCCATGGTTTATTTGAATTTACTTTATTCAAACACTTGCTATACCATCTATAGTCCAAAGACTTCAGAGTGGTTTACATAAAAAACAAAGGGGTCCTTCATTAAAGTTTGATAAAAGGCTTATGTTTTGCATTAAGTTACCTGTTTATGTGCACTAATCATGCATTATTTTTTACTAAATATTTTTGGGAAGGCATGTGTTATGGGTGGGGAATGGGCGTGATGGAATAATTATCTAGCTAGCATGTTTGCATTAGTGTGTTCTAATTGAATATTGTGGAATATTGCAGAATCTACCTTTTATTGTTCCCCACCCCACCTTTCCTCTCAAACTTTGTATTCCTGCCCTCTTCCCTCACTGTCACTATCTCAACTACGTGTACTTATTCCCCTGGTCTGTAAGCCATCTAGACATTTCTTGATAGGCAGGATAGTAAGTCCCAGAATAAACTTGGACTTGGGATCAAGGGCTGTGAGCTCCTGAAGTCTCAGTGCCAGCATATCTTGCAATTCTGGTGAGTAGGAAGTGTGGAGGGTATGGGGTCAGCATGTCAGCAGCATTGATGACTTTTTTTGCCCATACTGAGACAGAAAGGAAGCTGATTTGGTGGCACACAGCTCCAGGGAGCCATAGAAGCCAATCACAGTTTTAACAATGGGTCGCCAGCAGCTTGATGTGCCCTTTTTACGATCGTTGTAAAAGAGTCAGTTTTAGCCATATTGCCACCAGACCACATAGCTCTCATGTGGTTCTTTTCATTGCAGGTTGTGGTCACTCTGGAAGAGGGACAGGAGCTGGCACTCTTGGCTGGGTCCAGGGCTCTATGAGATCTCTACAAGGGGTCTAGGCTGATCTAGGGCCTTGGCTTGTGCAGACACACTCAAAAGAATATGGATGATATTGTCTGACCTCCAGGGGCCCTGGAAGGAATTAGAGAGGTGTTCAGGGCTTAGGCCTATAGGATTGAGCCCCCAGGGCTGGAGGGGACATGATGATTATGGCAAGCTAAAGCCTGGGTAATTCAGTTTCTGGAAAGCCTAGACTAAGTGTTGAATTACCACAAAAGCATCTAGTGCAAATCGGGCCCTGAAATATTTATAAATGTGCTTTGATGCAAGATGTTGGATAATTTTCCTTATGTAGGACAGGGATTATGAGAGAGTTTGGTTTTTCTGGTGTTTATTCATGGACTATTTTTGGGGGGAAAACACTATTTTGTATGTGCTTATCTGTGTGTTAATTATTCATCTCAATGTATATTCCTGATTCAGACTAACACCAAACCACAGCCATATAGAGTTCTTATAGTGTTGTTTTTGATTTAAAATAATTGGGTCATTATTCAAAAATGCAGTGGTCAATGTTTATTTTAAACGTCTGTTCCAACTGAAACTGGCTTGAATGTTACCTTAGACCAATCAATGCTCAATATGTAAATAAATGGTTTCCCCACTTGGAGTATTGTGTTCAGTTTTGGAGACCGTATCTGGCGAAGGACGTAAGAAGACTTGAGGCGGTCCAGAGGAGGGCGACGAAAATGATAGGAGGCTTGCGCCAGAAGACGTATGAGGAGAGACTGGAAGCCCTGAATATGTATACCCTAGAGGAAAGGAGAGACAGGGGAGATATGATTCAGACGTTCAAATACTTAAAGGGTATTAACGTAGAACAAAATCTTTTCCAGAGAAAGGAAAAAGGTAAAACCAGAGGACATAATTTGAGGTTGAGGGGTGGTAGATTCAGGGGCAATGTTAGGAAATTCTACTTTACGGAGAGGATAGTGGATGCCTGGAATGCGCTCCCGAGAAAAGTGGTGGAGAGTAAAACTGTGACTGAGTTCAAAGACGCTTGGGATGAACACAGAGGATTTAGAATCAGAAAATAATATTAAATATTAAACTAAGGCCAGTACTGGGCAGACTTGCACGGTCTGTGTCTGTATATGGCTGTTTGGTGGAAGATGGGCTGGGGAGGGCTTCAGTGGCTGGGAGGGTGTAGATGGGCTGGAATAAGTCTTAACAGAGATTACGGCAGTTGGAACCCAAGCACAGTACCGGGTAAAGCTTTGGATTCTTGCCCAGAAATAGATAAGAAGAAAATTTAAAAATTTAAATTGAATCAGGTTGGGCAGACTGGATGGACCATTCGGGTCTTTATCTGCCGTCATCTACTATGTATGTTACTAAGGTACTCAGTAAACGTCTTATGTCACCTTAATAAATGTTTTCAATAATTTTATAGTCTGTTTAACAGACCTCAGAACCACCACTCCTCCGTCCCACCGAAGTGTAATCACGGGGAGATGCAAGTGGTGCACTCCTCACCGGTCTATTTAATTTAAATTTTATATCATTCCTCCAATTCTTATGCTTAAATTTACTTATCTTAGTAATGGCGAACTATCAGTTCTCACGGTAGACTGGAGGTAAGATCCGACATGTTTCACAATTGTTTCTTCAGGGGTCTGTCAAATGCCGCCGCCATCCAACTCTAATCAATCTTTGTTTGTAAGATTGATTAGAGTTGGATTGATTAGATTGATTAGAGTTGGATGGCGGCGGCATTTGACAGACCCCTGAAGAAACAATTGTGAAACATGTCGGGTCTTACCGTCAGTCTACCGTGAGAACTGATAGTTCGCCATTACTAAGATAAGTAAATTTAAGCATAAGAATTGGAGGAATGATATAAAATTTAAATTAAATAGACCGGTGAGGAGTGCACCACTTGCATCTCCCCGTGATTACACTTCGGTGGGACGGAGGAGTGGTGGTTCTGAGGTCTATTAAACAGACTATAAAATTATTGAAAACATTTATTAAGGTGACATAAGACGTTCACTTAGTACCTTAGAAACCATTTATTTACATATTGAGCAATGTTTATTTTAAGCAATAGCTGCAGTATTTAAATTGTCCATGTATATTCAGCCTCTCTGTTTGCAAAAGAGTTAGACAGAGTGTCCAGTCAGCTCTTGTTCCACCATGACACTATTTGGATATTTGCTGAGGTAGTCTTTACGAATTTTAATGGCACAACCCATATATTCTTTGATTCTATAAAGGTCACCCAAATTTGCACTCCCAAAATAATTAGTTAATTTAATTATTGGTGCTAAGGCCTGCTGGCTTCTGCCTTTTCTGAGATTTTGCCCTTGTCTCTGTCCCCATCCCCATCCCATCCTCCTACCCTGCATGGGTTTAGCCTCTCTCCCTATGACTTCCCCCCCCCCCCCCCCGGGGTGAGGTTCCAGCCTCCTTGTTTCCCTCTCTCACTTCAACTGCAGTTCTGTCTCCATCTAAATTCCACCCCTCTCTCACTTGCACCCTGAATCCTCTCCTTGGGCCCCCATAGTCTGGCATCTCTCTCTCTCTCCCTCTCTCCACTGGCTAAGAATCTTTTCCTCTCTTCCCATCCCCTTTCTGGTCTTGGTTAGCTCTCTTCCAACCCCCCCAATACCACTTGCAGGTTCAGCATCCATATCCCCTCACCACACCCACCACTTCTCTCTCTTGCATCCTGAATCCCTTCCCAAGTTCTGGTATCCCTCTCTCTACAGTCAAGCATCTCTTCCTTCTCACCCCACTTTCTGGCCTGGGTTTCCTTTTCATCCCTTTTTCCTCTATTTACAGGTCCAGCATCCATGTCCCTTCCACCCTCCTCCTCCCCCTACGGGTCTAGCATCCATGTACCCTCCTCTCCACCCCACTTGACGTGCAGCATCCATGTCCCCTCACTTCTCTTCCTCCCCCCTGCAGGTCTAGCATCTAAGGCAACTCCTCCCCCCTCCCCCTTGCAGTGCAGCATCAATGTCCCTTTCTCTCTCCTCCTCCCCCTGCAGGTCTAGCATCCTCTCTTTGGTACTTTAGAAAGTGATGATATTGGTGCAATATGTTTGGTAGAAGAACCAGATTATTTTGTTTACATTTAAATTAAAAATCTGACCTATGCAGAGTCTTGGAAGACGTGATTGGGGAACCAGTGCAACAAAGTAGTTACATTGAAAGAGTGTAACATAGCTAACTTTTAACCTGGTCTATGAAACCATATTTGGGATGGGAATAGATGGGTTGGGAAAAATAATACCACTTCCTTCAAACACAAGCTTTGCTGGCTTTAGTATCCAAAATTGTAAAATGTCAGAAAATTCTAAAACTTAAAATAAAGACAATGGCCATAATATACTTGCAATAATTATAAAATATATTTTTAATTTGCTCTTACTTATTTTGATGTTTCAGCATTAGGCCTGCTTGTGGTCTAGTTGATGAAACAGGAATTCTAGTACTCTTGTCAGACATAAAATTAAATAGCTGAATATTGATTTATTCTAAGACAGCTCTGCTGATGGTTAGCATTTCAGATATTACTGTCCAGCCTTGGAAAATCTATTATTAATTGTTGAAAGAAGCAATTGTAAATGTATAGTTTATATGCTAGCAAACTGATAACTACAGTAGGTTATATATTCATAATCTAACTATTTATTTGGAATGCATTTTTTTTTTCCTAAAACCAGTGGTGGATTCAAGCAGAGCTTTTTTTCCCCCAGGCAGTTACACACTGGTACTAAGTATTAGCAGCTTTTCTGCTATATGCTTGCAAACACCTGCTAGTCACTTATGGCCCTGAGCCATCCCCCACAAAATCTGGGACCTCTCCTCGATCTGGCCATCCCTCTCAGCCACTGCAACTGCCTCATCCATCTCCTTTTAAGATTGTGAGGAGAGGTGACAGTTGTAGTGCAGGCCATAGGGTTTTGGAATAGATTTTGCATTACTTGCTTCTGTTGGCCCATTCTTTTTCCTTCTCTATCTGCATAATGTGAAAGCAGTGCTATAAAGGTACGCTTTTTTTAGGTGCCAAGAAGGTGCCTTTTGGAGCCTATTCTATAAAGGAAACTAGGTGCCTATTTTCCTTCAAAAACTATAGCATAGCAGGTCAAATATGCATGTATAATTTAGGCAAGACCACCTTTATACCATACAAAGAGCTGGTGTAAATGTTCACAACTAGATTGCTAAAATATGCATGTAAATTATAGCGTTCTATAATTTATATCTGTAGTTGTTCCACTCATGTGTATGCCTATCTGCAAACTACATGTCATTGTATTTATGTGCCATGTTATAAAGTTCAAATATATGAATCACAAAAAAATCCCAATAGGAGTAATAACAGGATCACCAAATTTAAAAACTCCCATGTATCTCTATAAATGAGAGAGCACTGGGAAAGTTTATAGACAATAAGGCCCTGATTCTACAAAGTGCGTCCCGATTTTAGGCAGCTATAGGCGTCCTACAGCTGTCTAATCAGCCAATTGGGATGCACGTTTTTTTTTTTAAATGCTTCCCAGGCAGGCCGCCTATATTGAAGGCGCCTCCGGGAGCCTAGGGAGGCCCGCAAGACACCTAAGCTCACCTAAAAGCCTTAAGCGAACCTAGGCAGCCCTACGCATCTCCCTAGTAAAGGAAGAGATGCTTACAATGTGGGCCAGCAAAATGCTAGCCTACATTGTAAGTAGACGCAGCCGCTATACTTATCGCGGCAAGGGATCTCCCTGCCGCAATAAGTATAGCGGCCGCCTGTCCGATCACTGGCAGGAGGATGCCAACCCCTCCTGCCAGAATGCCACCCCCCCCCCGAAACTCCCGATCGCCAGCAGGAGGGGTCTCCCCCAAACTCCTGATTGCCGGCAAGGGGGTGCCCAACCCATCCTGCCAGAATGCCGCCCTCCCCACAACTCCCAATCGACGGCAGGAGGGTGCACAACCCCTCCTGCCGGAAAGCCGCACCCCTTCCGGACCCCCCCACGCTAACGATCTCCCACCCCGTGCTACCACCCTCCTAACCTCCCCCTAACTAACCTCCCTCCCCCAACTAGATTCTAGGGGGACAGTGAGAAGCAGAAAAGGTCGGAGGTCTGGAAAGTGGCAATTTATGGTCTTATGGTGTCTTTTTCTGACTTAACATTATCATTTCAAAAACTGAAAAATTTGAAAAATAGAAATATGCCTGGTCCCAAGGTGGAGGGATGGAGATGGCAGGACGCGGAATGCGGTGATCGGGTGGGGATGCTGGACTGCGCGATCCGTGATTGCTTCACTGCAGAGACAAGACTATTTACCGCTCCATGGGGCAGTGAATGGCCTTGTCCCCGTACCCGCAGCGACCACTATTTTTTCTCTCCCCATTTCGGTGGGTTACCTGTGGCTAGCCGCGGGTAAAAACCACCGTGTCATTCTCTAATTCCAACTGAACCAGGGTATAGAGGGCTTACTTCAGGCAATAAACCCTCCAAACTGCAGCATGTAGCACTAGATGTTACCCATATGCATGCATTGTGCTTTCTTTCTACCTTCTTTTCCTTTTCTCCAAAATTGTCACTACCCCACAAATATTAACACAGTATTAAAACTCTTCCACTGCTGCAAAGCTGGAAGTATACTTCAGAAATAAAGGTGCTCAAATCTTCAAGTAGCTTGGAAGACACAGACACAATACCATTCTGTATTTTATGTAACTACATCCTGAGGCAGAAGTCAAGATCCCGGTCAAATCTAGAACATTTAAATCATTCAAATGTCAAGAAGTCAAATTCACATTTCAAAATTTGCTATATGGTGACAAGTGGCATCAACTGCCATCCAATATGATAAGGTAATATAAAGATAAAGTACACTACAGGAACCACCATAATGCAGATGATGGATCTGTAAATACTGTTATGGAAATCCAGGCCCAAAAGTAAAGTCAAGGACAGGAACATTTCTCTATAAGCAAAGAATTTCAGCTGATTCTCATCTGCTTTATTTTCAAATTAAGGATCTTGTACCTGTACTCTGAAATGCAGCAAGGCCCTATACTGTGTCACTGCCTGAGCCATCGTCTCTAAATATACTCTGATTACACTCTGAAACCCTGATTACACTAAAACATCAATGGCCTGCAAAACGCTGGGAATGTTAGGTGTTTTATTCAAAATTGTTTTCTGCATAATGTCTCTTCTCTTTTTGTGAAACAAACTATCAGTATAATTAGATGGCACCAATAGATCCTCCTTCACTGCCTCTGTTAAAAACCATCTTATATTGCTTTATTAGTGTTCATGAATTCCAACTAGAGAATGACACGGGTAAAAAAATTTGTCCCTGTCACCATCCCGTCCCCGCCACCACCTCCCTGTCACCGCCCCATCCCCTTGACCACTGTCCCCGCCCCATCCCCGTCCCCGCAACCACTGTCCCCGCGACTACTGCCCTCATAGCATCCATACAAGCCTCAGTACTGCAATATTAAGCTTATTTCTTCCTTATAAATCAAAGTTCTAGCAGCTGAACTAGAAAAGAGATGTTCAGCTGGCAGGGCTTTGTTTAAAAAATTTTATCAACACAGCTAATATACTACTTTATCCTGAAGCAAAAGAAAAAGAAATATAATTTTTTTTCTACCTTTGTTGTCTTGTTTCTGCTTTCCTCATGTTCTCATTCAATTCCTTCCATCTACTGTCTCTCTTCTCTCTGCGTCTTCCATTTGCTCTGTTACTGTGCCTCTCCCTTTCTCCCCCTTTCCAAATTGGTCTGGCACCCATCTTCTTCCCTCTGCTCCCCCCCATAGTCTGGCATCTCTGTCTTCTTCCCTTCCAGCGTCTTCTCCCCACTCTCTATTCCCCATTTCCCTTCAATGTCTTCTCCCCACTCTCTGTTCCTCATTTCCCTTTAGCGTCTTCTCCCCAGTCTCTGTTCCCCATTTCCCTTTAGCATCTTCTCCCCACTCCGTCTTCCACATTTCCCTTCAGCATCTGTTCCTCCCCACCCCCTTCAACGTCTGTTCCATTCCTTTCCACTACCACCCTTCCCTCTCACTACCCCCTTCACCATCTGTTCCTTTCTACCGCCCTTCAGCACCCCTCGAGCGGTCCGACCATCTCCCTCCCTCCCACCCTTTTAACTTCGTGGCGCGTTACAATGTAATTTCTGAAAGCCACTTGAGCCTGCGAGTTCGGTCCCCGTCCCATCCCCACAAACCATCTCGCTTCTGTGTTCCTATTTTCCCCATTTCTAATATCTCCCCTATGTATCTGGTATTGTCTCCCCCCCATGTCCATATACCATCCCCATGTATGTCCCCTTTATGTCTCTGTCCCTATGCCCCCATGCACATAATTTCCCCTCTGTTTCTGTTACCTTCCTATGTCCAGATTCCCCCTCTCTTCCTCTTCCACACCAATGTATCTCTTATCTGCATCCCCTTTCTTTCCTGCTGTGGGTTTCTTTCTCTCCCTCTTCATCCCCTTGGCCCAGAATCTCTTTCCCTTTCACAACCTCCTTCGTAGTGCGAGCCGGGAACAAGCCCCCTCCTGCCCGATTGCAGCGTGCCGCCATCTCCCTCCCTCCACCTCACCTTAGGTGCCGACTTTAATTCTTTTTCTCCCAGCCACACGTGCGGCTGCTTGAATTGTTGAATCTTCTCCTCTGACGCAACCGGAAACAGGAAGTTGCATCAGAGGAGAAGATTCAACAACTCGAGCAGCCGCGCACGCGGCTTATAGAAAGTGTGTGACTGGGAGAAGAAGAATTAAAGTTGGCACCTAAGGTGAGGTGGAGGGAGGGAGATGGCAGGACGCGGAATGCGATGATTGGGTGGGGATGCTGGACTGCGCGATCCGTGATTGCTTCACTGCAGAGACAAGACCATTTACCGCTCCATGGGGCAGTGAATGGCCTTGTCCCCGTACCCGCAGCGACCACTATTTTTTCTCTCCCCATTTCGGTGGGTTACCTGTGGCTAGCCGCAGGTAACAACCACCGTGTCATTCTCTAATTCCAACTGAACCAGGGTATAGAGGGCTTACTTTAGGCAATAAACCCTCCAAACTGCAGCATGTAGCACTAGTATTGAGGTCCCCCCCAACTAGATGTTACCCATATGCATGCATTGTTCTTTCTTTCTACCTTCTTTTCCTTTTCTCCAAAATTGTCACTACCCCACAAATATTAACACAGTATTAAAACTCTTCCACTGCTGCAAAGCTGGAAGTATACTTCAAACATAAAGGTGCTCAAAGCTTGGAAGACACAGACACAATACCATTCTGTATTTTATGTAACTACATCCTGAGGCAGAAGTCAAGATACCGGTCAAATCTAGAACATTTAAATCATTCAAATGTCAAGAAGTCAAATTCACATTTCAAAATTTGCTATATGGTGACAAGTGTCAGCAGCTGCCATCCAATATGATAAGGTAATATAAAGATAAAGTACACTACAGGAACCACCATAATGCAGATGATGGATCTGTAAATACTGTTATGGAAATCCAGGCCCACAAGTAAAGTCAAGGACAGGAACATTTCTCTATAAGCAAAGAATTTCAGCTGATTCTCATCTGCCTTATTTTTGACCATCAACATTATGCAATGATTAAAAAAAAAGAGGACAAAGATGCATTTTACCCTGATGATATGAACTCTTGCTAAACCAATTAAGCCATCAATATATTGTGATTTCATATTCTCTGCAGCAAACTGGGTCACCTCAAGTCAGTTCCTCACTTATATGACTCGTTACCACTGATGCAAAATCAATTTTGACAATTCATAATCTTGCATTTCATTATGAAAGCATAATAATAGCAATACTTATATAATGGCATGTCAAGTAACTGCTAAATAATGGTTACAGACTCTTCTTTTTTTCTGAAAAGGCACCTTTTTTTTTTTGTCTCTGACAATGTTTGTGCTAATCCTTGTTCAAGAAATCTGTTTGACTGCTACTAATAGCATTTGATTTGTTTTAATAAAGTATTACAAAACTGTGAAAAATACTTTAAAAAGTACCACCACAGCTAGAAACCTTCAGAGACCTGGTTAATCCATCAGATGTCCAGTTTAGAGGCATAGCTCATAACAGGAGATGTTCGCATCCCTGGTGCAATCTCAATAAATAGCTGGAGTCTTTAGAACAGCAAGGATTAAATATGGCTCTATTTTACCTCCCTACAGAGCATTTGTAATGGGGCTAAATGCTTTTCTCTTCTGTATTTGAAAAAAGGACCACCACATCATCTCTGCATAAACTGAACAATAATTACTTTGTGAAAATATTTATTACATATGTGCAATAATACTGTAATTTAAATTCCAGTCATTTTTAAAGAAAACACCTTTAAAGGTACTTCCTTAGCAATGTACTTTGTTGTGTGATACATTCATTGTGCTTTACATGACTCGTGAAGGCAATTGTACAGCTTAAAAAGCTCTGAGTAGAACTGGAAAATTTGTTAAAGAAATTCAGCCATCTATTTTCTGAGTCATTTGTAAAGTCCAAGCCATTAACCAATTTCTACATTTTGCAGATATCTAAAATTTCAAATCAGCTGCTGTTACGGTTGCATTTCCAGTAATGACATCTCAGATACCAACAAGATCTGAGTAACACAGGTAAAAAGAATCTAGGTGCTGGATTAGGGTTAACAGATGTCTGGGTTTATCCGGACATGTCCTCTTTTTGAGGGCTCTGTCGGGTGTCCAGAAGGCTTTTTTATTTTACTGCTTTTGTCCGGATTTTGGCAATGGAAAAATACTTTCACAGCATACAGTGCACCCCAGCATGCTGAACCAGCAACTGCATTGAATTTGGAAGCCATTGCAATGTTCTTTGCCACCCTCCTACTGGTTGACACCTGGCAGCTAATCAGAGCTCCCACCTGCATTGGTCCAACAGTCTTCCAGACCCCAGCCTCCATCCAGCTGGGGCTCATTCAAATTTCTGTCACTGTCGAAGGTGGTCCAGGAGCCCTCTCTGCTCTTCCGAGTCCCCTCCTAATCTTCAGTGCGCCCTAGCACACCTAGACCTCTTCTCTGGCCCTGCTCCTCATTGCTGCACATACGCCAGAATCGCACCTCTCCTCCCTTTCCCTGGCATGCAGAATCAACAAGTTCCACAATCGAAGGGAGAGATCAGCTGATCTGCCTGCCTCCTGCTGCCAAGGTCTCGCCAGCCCAGATCAGTAACACCGTGCCCACGCCCGCAGCGGGAGAGATGTCCACTCCTCCCACTGCCAAGTGACCCCCCCCCCCCGCCTCCGATGCCCCCTCTCTCTTTCCTCAACATAGATGCACAGAGGGCATGAACTCCCTCCTCCCAGCTGGCCTACATCATCTAAAATAGGACTTCCCCTGGAGAGGGGCCTGAGGATCTGCTTGGCCCCCCTCATGGAAGGGTCCTTATAAAACCTGGACCAATCAGAGCCTCAGGCCCCTCCTCGGATGCACCGTTAAGGGGCCTAAGACTCTGACTGGCCCGGACACCTAAGGTCCCTCCTATAGGGTTTTCGGGCCAATCAGAGCCTCAGGATCCTCCCCAGTGCAGGGATGCACCGGGCAGGAGAAGTCCCATTTTAGATGACACAGGCAGGACATCTGGGAGGAGGGAGCCCGTGCTCGTGCATCTATGTTGAGGTAAGGGGGAGGTTGCATCGGAGGCAGGGAAGGGGGCATCAGAGGTGGGAGGAGGTCACTTGGCAGTGGGGAGAGTGGGCATCTCTCCCGCTGCAGGCAGTGAGCGCAGCTGAGCGGCGGCAGGTGTCTTGGCAGCGGGGAGAGTGGGCATCTCTCTTGCTGAAGGCAGTGAGCATGGCTGAGCGGTGGCAGGCATATCTTGTCAGCGGGGAGAGTGGGCAGCTCTCCCACTGTTGTGTTTTTTTGGGGGGGTTACGCATTTTTTTCTGCACATGTGCCCATCGCTATCACCAGCGAGGGGCACATGCAAATTTAGCAAATCTTTGCTGCTGTCTGCCAACCTCATCTGTATGCACGATTTTTTAATAAATGTCTTGCTTTTTTCAATTCACTATCAAAACAGTTGCGTTAGCAGACCATCGCTTTTTAACACTTTTTTTTTAGAATCCTGGCCTTAAAGAGTATGTCAGGGCAAAGACATCCATGTCTGCACATGTCAAGCATTGCCCCTCTGTGTCCCTGTCCTAGTGCTCTCTCCCTGCCCAGCATTTCTTTGCTATGTCTCATTCCCGCCCCATGGCCAAGTTCTCAATTCTCTCTTTCTTTCCTTCTACATCCTGCTGTTTGGCATTGCTCAATTTTGCCCTCCACAAGTCCGACATCTCTCACTTTCTCTTCTGCTCATCCAATCTAGTCTAATCTTTCACTCTTTGCCTGCCCTCTGTTTCCTCCCTACTTCATGGGTCCAGCATCTCTCCCTCCCTGCCTGCCTCCCAACTATCAGATGGCCTTACATACTCCCTCATATTTCCAGCAGCAATTCATCCAGACTACCTCTAGCTAGCCCTGAGAACTTTCCCCCTGCTACAGCTTCCTTTTGTTACATAGTACAAACACACAGGAAAAAGGTCCTTGGTCTGGCCAGAGGTAGATTGGATGAACTGCTGCAGAAGAAAGGGAGACAAACAACATACTCAGGGAGAAACCTAGAATGAGAGATGCCAAACCATGAACTGGGAGAGCAAGGAGGGCCCAACAGTGCAAGTGTTATTCAATGCAAAGCTCCTGGCAGGCTGTCCAAAAAATAATAATAAAGATTAATCGGACTACCCTAGAGGTCCTTGAAGGCTGCCACTGTCCTACAGACTTTACACATAAGAACATAAGAATAGCCTTACTGGGTCAGACCAATGGTCCATCAAGCCCAGTAGCCCATTCTCACGGTGGCCAATCCAGGTCACTAGTACCTGGCCAAAACCCAAGGAGTAGCAACATTCCATGCTACCAATACAGGGCAATCAGTGGATTCCCCCACTGAAGAACATTGATCTAGTGGAAGTGACATTGTGAATAGCTAAGATACAAATGTGCTCTGGAGTAAAACAATGAAATATGTTAGAATACTACATTTTTCTAGCTAATCACAAACATCCTCTGAGTTCATTTTCATGTTTTTTTCAGTCTAATATCTAAAGAGACTACTAATCTTATTTGAACAAAATCTATCCAGATGTTATTATTTGCCACTAAATTTAATTTCATCTTGCCAGTGCTTTTCAGCTCTTATTACTGATAAAGATCAGGGGAAATAGTCTGGCATTTACAAGATCTCACCCAGGCGTATCTGCTACAATCTTCACTTAGCAAAGTTTATTAGATTATTAGAGTTTTAGGCCCTTGGGCTCTTCTTTTATTGCAGTTGAGAGAAAAAAATCAAACACCAAATTTAAGTGGCTTTGTGTATAATTAGACCAGAGACCCTGATTACAGGGAGTTTTTTTTAAATTATGAAAACAATTTAAATACCTGTCATGTTTACTTCCTTTGGAAACTGAGTTTGATGATAATAAAATTAAAATAGCTAGGTAGCCTGATAAACATGGTAGTTAGCTGTGATGCTAAAGCACTATAATTAGCAAGCCAACAGAACCATTAGATGTTGGGGCGCAATCAGTGCCTGCAATGAATTATCATTCTTGGACTTAGTGATTTAGCCAGTTCATGACCTTGGCTAACTATATACCAGTATCCCCACCACTACAGCACAGCTTGGAACACTTATGCTCAAACCACTCCATCTGCACACAAGCTTTGATGCATGCCATTAATTAGTCTTACTATAAGATCTGGGAGAGGCTAAGTTATAATTTCTGGTGGAATTCTTTATGCCACATCTTTAAAATGGAGCATGATATAGCTATTCAAAAGGGGCATTTTAAGAAATTTAGGGATGTTTGGGACCTGTTAACACAATATTGTAAAGAATGAATATTATTTTTTCCCTTTGAACATACACGTCCAAGATGGGGGGGATAATTTTTGTCTTTTTTGTCTTCTTATAAATAAAGATAATTGTTGGGTTTTTGGGGAGTGGGATATTTGATTTGAATTAGTTTTTGATAGAATATTAAATGATCTTAAAGTGTAAAATGTTTTTATCTTGCATTGCACTTATTGAAAGTTTTAAAATGAATACAGAATATAAAAATTAAAAAAATAAAATAAAATAAAAAAATCTGCTATGCTGGGTCAAAACAAATGTCAATCAAACCTAATATCTCATTTCCAACAGTGGTCAATCCAGGTTATAAACCTGGCAAGATACCAAAAAGTAGAAAAATTCCATGTTGTATATCTCCAGGAATATGCAATAGATCTCCAAGACTATTAATTTAGTTTATTAAAATCTAATATTCCACTCTTCAAATAAAACCAGAGCAGTGTACAACAATGTTAAAAACAACAGTTAGGAAAGGAACACCATTCATGATAAAAAGAAAGACGGTAAGAGAAAAAAAACACACACAAACACACACACACACATACCATTACTTCAGACCCGGCTCCATGGTGCCAGGGAAATTACATATGAAAATTTGGAAAGGTCAATCTGAATAAATACATTTTTTGTAATGTTTAAAAGCAGGAATATGATTGCTCAGAATGAAAGTCAGAGGGAGGGAATTCCATAAGGAGGGGACTATACAGTTTATGGCCATTTCCTTTTTTATACCCAGCTTCCACTGTTTGCCACATTCTTTGGCAACAAATTCTGGAACTCAAATACACATTGAGTGGAAATGCACCAACCCTTTGAGCTCAGACAAATATTTTATACAAGATATTTGTCTGCACTTCAAAAGACTGGATCATTTGTACTTCCATAGCTACTGCAAATGGGCACAAATAAATAGGAGAGGCGGTTAATACCTCAACAAGAGAAAGACAGTTCCAAGTTTGTGGCTATTTTAAAGATGGAGAATGTTGAGCCCTTTCATAAACATAGAGCAAGTTTTGAAAAGCAATGTACTAATGCTATCATAAGCTTAGTAATTATCTTAGTAAGGCCAAAATGTCTTCTGGTGTCCCACAGGTCAACACTACATATTCTGTAGAAATGAAATTGGTACTCTTTCTGTAGTACAATGAAAAGAGAGCTGTAATTTTCAATCTTATCAAGCATTCTTCCTTTCAAAACTACTAAATTCTACATCAGACATAAAAGCTGGTGTTCATTTACTATTCTTAGCACGGAAGGAAATTTTGCAAGCTGCCCTGGTTACCTTTAATCACTTGTCTTAGGAGGTAATTTTATAACTCTTGCTATGTGTGTAACACATGTTTTACATGTAGAAAATGGCTCTTATAAAATTGCACATGCGTATACACACATAAAAAGTGAGGGCTGAATTCTGTAATTAATGCCTAAAAAAAGATAGGTGCCCAAAGTTAGGCGCCCATTACATGTCAATCACACATATGTGCCCATTACAGAACTGTGCTTATCTGCGCCTAACTAAAATTTAAGCACCTGTAATATAAGCCAGGGTTTTAAAGTCCTACATTATAGGTGCCTAAGTCCTTTAGAGCACCTCAACTCACTCCTGGCGTACCCCCTTGCCATTCAGGTTTCAGGATATCCACAATGAATATGCATGAAAGAAATTTGCATATAATGGAGGCAATGCAGGCAAATAAAGTTAATGCACATTCATTGTGGATATCCTGAAAACCTGACTGGCAAGGAAGTACTCCAGGACCGAGTTGAGAGACACTGTTTTATAGAATTGCACCTAGTGGTGCCTCTTTGTCCATCCCCTAAACATTCCTACTAGGTGCCATGTGATAGGTGTCTATCTTTTGTAGAATCTCGCCTAAGAGCATAAGCAACTATCTCCTAATTAATTTTTATTTTTTCAAATTATGAACTTGGTGGAAGTTGTTTTTGTTTCCAATATGGTGCAATTAGGAGCTTACCCACTACAAAAAAAATTTTGCTAACTTACAGTGATCTTTTGAGATATATGGTGATCTCATGTGTAATAGGCTATGTGTAGTCTCCAGCAGATATGATATTTTCGTAACTTGTGTATACATCTGCCCAATTGAGGACTAAAAAGTTTATACTCCCCTGCATCTCTATCATATGTGGTAGAAGGTTCCCAATTCTCCATAATCTCTCCAACATTGTGGAAAACCTGAAGCATAAATCTTAAACAATTGTTCTGGTGTATAATACCATAGTACAATATCTTATGTCCATTTTCATTCATACTAGTAACAATTGATACTTTAAAAAAAGTTTCCAAAAATATATTGTCCAGTTTTAAGGTCAAATGATTGGCCCAATTCCTGTTCCCATGTCTGTTATGCAACTTTGTATAGGATTAGTCCTAAGTAAAAGTGCCTGGTATATTTGAGATCGATCCTCTATTGGAGAGTGCTAATTCTTCTTTAGCTTTTCCAAAAAGAAGATGGCAAAATTGCATTTAGCAAAAAGTCTTTCCCCAAAAGACCATATTCCTCTTGTAAATTATCCCAAGTTCTCATCCTCTCCTCCATCCTTAATTGGAACAACATATATAATGAATTTATAGCCCAACATGTACTGTATATAGTGCACATGTCATCTCTGTATGTAATCCAGGTATATATATAAATCACTGTAAGATGAAAGTACTGCCTTTCTGGAAACATAGCTATATGTAACAGATTTTTCATGAGGGGATTAAATTTCTCTATTAAAGGTCATAATTGTGGCGCAGGAAGCCAAAGAATAGCCCGCAATGGAAAAGAAGAAACCAATTGCTGCTCAACCCAAACCCAGTTCTTAGGAGATCTACATGTCCAAAAGGTCAAAATATGAACCTTGAGGCACCCCACTAGTAATATCTCTTTCCTCAGAGAGATCTCCATTGACCAGTGCCCACTGTTGCCTTCCACTTAACCAGTTCCTGACCCAGTCCATCACTTTAGGGCCCATACTGAGGGCACTCAGTTTATTTATTAGATGCCTGTGTGGAACACTGGCAAAGGCTTTGCTAAAATCTAAATACACCACATCTAGTACACTCCCTCTATCCAATCCTCTGGTCACCCACTGAAAGAAATTGAACAAATTTGTCTGACAAGGCCTGCCTCTAGTGAATCCATGTTGCCTTGGGACCTGTAATCACCTGGATTCCAGAAACATCACTGTTCCCTGTTTTATAAGTGTTTCCATTCATTTACTTACCACAGAAGTCAGACTTATTGGCTTGTAGTTCTCTACTTCTTCCTTACTGCCACTTTAGTGGAGAGGGACCACATTTGCCCTTCTCCCATCCTCCGATACCACTTCCAACTCTAGAGAAGCAGTGAAAAGGTCAGCCAGTGGAGTTGCCAGAATTTCCCTAAGTTTCTTAAGTACTCTCAGATGTACACCATCCAGCCCCATCGCTTTTTCTACCTTTGGTTTAGCTGGCTTCTCATGAACACAATCCTTTAAAAATCGATCAGGATCTACTACATCTCCAGCCCTGTTTGCATCTGTCTTTTGCAGTCCCAATCCCGGCGCATCAGTCGTGAACACAGAATAGAAATATTTGTTAAGCAATTCAGCCTTATCATTATCAGCTTCTACATATTTGTCCCCTTCACTTTTGAGTCTTACAATGTGGTTGTAATATAAGCCTCCTTGGTTCTGCTTGTCCAGAGGTCTGCAACTAAAACTGACTTGTTACAGATAGGAGAATTGTTACCTTGTGCAGTTATATACATTTCCAACCTCTGTGAACTCAAAATTTTAAATTTATTCTTCTGAAGCCATTTTACAAAGTCTACAGTAAGCCCCCTGGGTTCATCGATGGCAAACCTCTCTCTCCCCCTCCTGCAAGGCTCCGAGTCATGAGGCAGCAGAAATAACACACACACACACACAAACGCGTGGGTCTGAAAGCAACAGCGTGAGTCCAATGGCAAAAGCAGCAACATACCTTCACATCAGCCCTCGATGCTGATCTGCAGTGTCAATTCTACTCAATCTGTAACATTTATAATCATTGTAAACCGCATAGAACTTCACGGTCCTGCGGTATATAAACCGTTATTATTATTACACAGGCCTGCTCTTGGGCTGTCCCTCTGCCAGAGTACTTCCTTCATAAAACAGGAAGTTACATTAGAAAGAAGGACTCTGGCAGAGGGAAAGCCCAAGAGAAGGCCTGAATTAGTGAGTGTTTTGTTTTTTTTAAAGACAAATCAATTCAGCTGAACTGAATTAGTGAATTGATTCAAATTGTGAATTGGGCAGCTCTTCTAAGCAAACACTTTTCTCAACTGCTATTTGTGCCCTAATCTAATCTTATGCTCTGAAATGCAACCTAAAATACAAATCTAGATTAAAACATTTTTTATATAAAATCCTAACAGAGACTCTAAAGGCTACATTACTGCCTAAACTGACTGCTAAAAAAGCACAGTACCGACTCCCTTTGTTATATATTAACATTTAAGCAGTTATTTAGTCATAAATTAAATGGATGGAAAAAACATTATCACTCTTAAATCTAATGTAATGGATATTATTCCTAAATGATTATTTCAGGCAGTAATGTGTATAAAAATTGCATTTGTGTCTTAAGGCAGATTCCTATTAAAAATGATACACAGATGAATGCTATCTTATAGTTACTTTTGATCAAAACTGATTTGAGTTGATTATCTAGAAACAAACCTTATATAGACAGCTGAAGTTCCACACTCACTTTTAGCATTTTTTTTTTAAGTCAAGAATGGTTTTTATTGATAAAAGCAGAGCATTACAAACAAAAGTCCACAAGATAATGCTAAGAAAGATGAAAAAGAGAATAAACTCCACTCAAGCAAAATACAAAATAAAGAGAAACAACCTCCCTCCCCTTCCAAAGAACATGGAAGGTTATAATCCAACAGCTAGATAAAGCACAAAAAAAAGCTCAAAAATTCAAGAACTCAATGAAACAAGAGGGTGCCACAATTTATGTCATCCAATAATGTATACAGGAATAAGAAAGAACCAATTATATTCAGAACTAATACCCCCCTCGTGTAAATTCAAATTTGTCAATCAAATTTGAAATGTGAAAAATCTTCTTTCCACTGCTGATTGCCTCAAAATTAATTAAATCTTACTTAATAGAGGAAAAGAGCCTCAGATCCCCGTATGCTGCAAGTACAAGACTGAGCAGACATACTAGAAAGGGTAACTACCTCATCGGCTCAAAAACCTCCTGTCTGAGCCAATTTGTGTGTATTTCAACAACCGTGCACAAAGCCACATTTACCATATGAAATAATTTACTTTTTGTATTTGCTGTACCTATTCTATTTAAAATAGCAACTGAATTGCAAAACTTATCTTGCTCAGGACGCTGATGTTATCAATGTTGTCACTTCGTGCTGTCTTACCCAGTCCCCTCTTGCCCGGGAAACTTTAAGAGCAATCTCTTGTCTTGGAATTCTGAGAGGTTCTGTGGTGCAGAGCTGTTTCCAGTCAATATTCCTGATATACAGCTTTATCAGGTTCTGTGTGAGGAAGCTGTGAGACTGTGAGGTAATTACTGAGGTGGCTCAGATGTGTGAATGTGTGTGTTGAAACTCTGTGAGCTGATGTTATATCAGAAGCATTTTTTGAGGAGTTTTCCTGGGAGGGATTCAAGAATTATCTGTTCTGTAGTTAGAAATACATAGCCTTAGCTTAAGAAGACATTGAGTTTAGCCTTCATTCATCTAAGACAGGGGTGTCCAATGTCGGTCCTCGAGGGCCGCAGTCCAGTCGGGTTTTCAGGATTTCCCCAATGAATATGCATTGAAAGCAGTGCATGCAAATAGACCTCATGTATATTCATTGGGGAAATCCTGAAAACCCGACTGGACTGCGGCCCTCGAGGACCGACATTGGACACCCCTGATCTAAGAAGATTAGGGTTTTGCTAATAGCAAACATCCAGGTCTTCAGAGGAACTGCTGGTTCCAGACAGGAGACAGGACAAAGTGATACCCAACGCAGTAAAATGGCTATACTAATAAAAACAGGGGGGGGGGTTGAATACTTAATTTTTGTGTGCACAAATATACATTTTTTGTATTTTATTGAACTTTGGGACTGAGAAACACTCTCTGGTTTTAAGAGTCACCTAGTCAAATACTTACCTTTGGTTTTGGATATCCTAGAACAAAGAAAAGTATGACATGTTTGTATGACGTTTGAATATTATCACTAACTATAATGGTGTAATCAATGTAAATTTGATCACACATGAATGGTAAATTAGCTTTGCTATTCGTTTATATTTAAATTTAATTTACCTTGTTTAAATAACATTTGACAGTTGTTGGACATACGCATGTAGTTTCCTTTCACCCTCAATTGTATTTTTTGTAAGTTGCAACAAATAAATGCAAATATATAAATGTTTAACCTCTGTGTTGGTGTGAATTGAAGGGGAAACCTATTGAAACATCTGACTGATTATACATTTAATTATAATAATTACATTGTAATGTAATTGCATCACATCACCACTAGGAGGTTTTACACAAGAGAATAATTACATTGTAATGTAATTAATGTAATTGTATCACATCACCATTAGGGGGTTTTACACAAGAGCTTAGGGGCTCTGTATGGGCAGAAGCGAAGGAAGATCGCTCCTGCTGCGATTTACTGCTGGACCACCAGGGAAACTAAGGATACGCAGGGGAGGAGGGAGGGGGGTCTGGGTACAGAGACTGGCAGGGCAGGGGAGGGAGGGAGGGGACTGGATGCAGAGCAGCGAGAGAGGGAGAACAGGGTGCAGATCCTGGCAAGGCAAGGCACTGCAATTGAATATTAAACCCTCCGGTTTATATTCAAGTCAACCTTTTTTCCTCTTTTTGGGGAGGAAAAGAGTTTACCTTGGTTTATATTCGAGTCAGTTTATTTTCAAGTATATTGTATATGGTATGCTGCTCTCAACAATTTGTTGAGACTTGCTCCCATTGAATTTCATGCACAATTTTAAAGTGCCAGCTTTCTCACCTGCATGCCTGACAAAGTTTGAGAGCACTTACTTTGGAACACAGCAGCATTCTCAATGATCAGGAATTTCAGCTCTGGATTTGCAGACTGGAGAAGCTGCTCCATATTTAAACGGGCTGTAACCTGGTATTTTTCTTCCATTTTCCTTGAACAGCATGTTGGACCTTTTGGAACACAGACCTGTAAATCTGATCCTGCAAGCACAAACAGTCAAAGTTAATGACAGTTCTCCGCTTGTGTATGTGTTTTTATGCACCTGCTTCATTTTTCAAGAAGTTTAAAATCTGAGCTGGCAAAAAAAGTCCTTATTTGGAAAGATGAACCCTAGTAGTAGTACAACAAGACCACTATTAGGGGCCGCTGGTACCATCTTGGATTCCAATTCTAGTGAGGGCAGGAGTGACTGGGGATTGATCCTTCCTACTCCCTAGACCCCCACCCCCAAAGAGTTTTGAAGCTACAGGATTGGGGGACCTTCTTGACTTAGGGAGGCCACCCTTTGAGTGGGGGGCACTAGGAAGGCATTCATTGGAGAGGATGTGTGGGGGATATTTCCCTTAACAGATGCTTCCTATTTAGGGCTGGATTCTCTAAATGGCACCGTTAGTGGCAGCTGCTTAGAAAAGCGGTGCCGATCACATGTCAAACACGTGATAGTGCTGTTTAGAAAATTGCGGCCACCTCAAAAGTAGACACTGGAAATATAGGCCAGTGTTTTACAGGCCTACATTTCCGGTGCATACTTTCAATGAGAATTGCATCCATAGAGGCGCCTACTGGCACCTAGAAAATGAAAATGAAAAAAAAAAAAAAAATGACAGCAGAAAAGAGCCATAGCCCATCAAGTCTGCCCACTTTAATGACCCCTCGACTTTACCCCCTAGACTTTACCCCCTAGAGATCCCACATGCTTATCCCATTTACTTTTAAAATCTTGCACGCTGTTGGCCACAATCACCTGCAGTGGAAGTTCGTTCCAATGATCAACCACCCTTTCGGCGAAAAAATACTTCCTGGTGTCGCCATGAAATTTCCCTCCTCTGATTTTTAGCTAATGCCCTCTTGTGGCCGAGGGCCCTTTAAGAAAGAAGATATCATCTTCCACCTCGATACGGTCTGTGATATATTTAAATGTCTCCATCATGTCTCTTCTCTCTCTACGTTCCTCAAGTGAGTACAGCTGCAATTTATTCAGCCTTTCCTCATACGGGAGATCCCTAAGCCCCGAGTCCATCTTGGTGGCCATTCTTTGAACCTATGTCCACTTCCGGTGTAAACCATGCCTACTTTAGATATAGGTGCGGTAGGACACCATCATTTGTAGATGCTTGCATCTGTTAAGGGAAATATCCTGTAACTGCAAAAATATTTGGAAGTCTAGGGGGCAGGAAGGAGCAATCCCCAGACACTCCTGCCCTTACTACTACTGTTCAAGACAGGGCAATGTGATTCAGGGAGGAAAATGAAGGGGAATCAGCTCCTGATTTTCACCAGCCAGGAAAAATAAACCAGCAGTCAGAAATAACACAGTTTGAATGCTCCCTACAAGCTGCCTTATTCAATTTATACAGTAATGAGGTGTTTTGGTTGCATTTGCATGCTGTGAATTAAAATGCATTAATATAGTACAGTATAACGTATGTTACTGCACTTTTAACACATGTTAAGGGGCAAATAGCATGCATCGTAGCCACAACATACCTTATGAGTCTTTATAAAATACTAGGGTCAGAGGCAAAAAACATACCTAGACTTAAGCCACAGACATTTATGCCTACTCATGAGAAGGCATAAATGTTCAAGGATACACATATTTTATAAACAATACACAAGCTGCAACTCTGCTTGGCCTTCAACCAAACTCCCCCTTTGAACACATCTACATACTAGTAACATATGTATTTTTACATGCCTTTTTTCATTGGCATGCTTTTACACATGTAATCCCTAGAGCAATTTTATAAGCACCCTTTTATGCACATTAAAAAGCCCTTATGTCAGAGAAAACTGAAAATATTAGGGGTTTGGTTGGACAGTACCCTTTGTATGAAGGATCAGATACTTTCTGTAGTAAAATCTGCTTTTTTTCAGTTGTGGTTGCTGAGAAAATTAAAACTGATGAGGTCGATATTTTATTTTTGCATTGTGGTGCAGGCAGTAGTCATTTCGAAATTAGACTATTGCAATCAGGGCAGGATTAATTTGTCGAGGGCCCCTAGGCCCCGCCCCACCCCACCATGTGCCCAGACGGAAACAGGAAGCTGCGTCAGAGGGAAGCTTTGGGCAAGCAGCACCGCTTGCAAAATTACCGTATTTTCACGCATATAACACGCGCGTTATACGCGTTTTTACCTACCGCGCATACCCCTCGCGCGTTATATGCGTGAGCGCGGTATACAAAAGTTTTAAAACATAGTTCCCACCCCGCCCGACGCCCGATTCACCCCCCCAGCAGGACCGCTCGCACCCCCACCCCGAACGACCGCTCGCACGCGCTCCCACCCGCACCCGCATCCACGATCGGAGCAAGAGGGAGCCCAAGCCCTCTTGCCCGGCCGACTCCCCGACGTCCGATACATCCCCCCCCCCCCCGGCAGGACCACTCGCACCCCCACCCCGAAGGACCGCCGACTTCCCGACAATATCGGGCCAGAAGGGAGCCCAAACCCTCCTGGCCACGGCGACCCCCTAACCCCACCCCGCACTACATTACGGGCAGGAGGGATCCCAGGCCCTCCTGCCCTCGACGCAAACCCCCCTCCCCCCCAACGACCGCCCCCCCCAAGAACCTCCGACCGCCCCCCAGCCGACCCGCGATCCCCCTGGCGACCCCCACGACCCCCCCACCCCCCTTCCCCGTACCTTTGGTAGTTGGCCGGACAGACGGGAGCCAAACCCGCCTGTCCGGCAGGCAGCCAACGAAGGAATGAGGCCGGATAGGCCCATCCATCCTAAAGCTCCGCCTACTGGTGGGGCCTAAGGCGCGTGGGCCAATCAGAATAGGCCCTGGAGCCTTAGGTCCCACCTGGGGGCGCGGCCTGAGGCACATGGGCCCAACCCGACCATGTGCCTCAGGCCGCGCCCCCAGGTGGGACCTAAGGCTCCAGGGCCTATTCTGATTGGCCCACGCGCCTTAGGCCCCACCAGTAGGCGGAGCTTTAGGATGGATGGGCCAATCCGGCCTCATTCCTTCGTTGGCTGCCTGCCGGACAGGCGGGTTTGGCTCCCGTCTGTCCGGCCAACTACCAAAGGTACGGGGAAGGGGGGTGGGGGGGTCGCCAGGGGGGTCGGGGGTCGGTCGGAGGTTCTTGGGGGGGGCTGTCATTGGGGGGGAGGGGGGTTTGCGTCGAGGGCAGGAGGGCCTGGGATCCCTCCTGCCCGTAATGTAGTGCGGGGTGGGGTTAGGGGGTCGCCGTGGCCAGGAGGGTTTGGGCTCCCTTCTGGCCCAACTACCAAAGGTACGGGGAAGGGGGGTGGGGGGGTCGTGGGGGTCGCCAGGGGGGTCGCGGGTCGGCTGGGGGGCGGTCGGAGGTTCTTGGGGGGGGGCGGTCGTTGGGGGGGGGGGGGTTTGCGTCGAGGGCAGGAGGGCCTGGGATCCCTCCTGCCCGTAATGTGGGGCGGGGTGGGGTTAGGGGGTCGCCGTGGCCAGGAGGATTTGGGCTCCCTCCTGGCCCGATATTGTTGGGGAGTCGGCGGTTCTTCGGGGGGGAGGGATGTATCGGACGTCGGGGGGGGGGCATCAGGCTTTCAGGATGGGGACAGACCTTCAAGGGGGGACAGTGCACGGAAGTCAGGGGGGGTGAACGGAGAGTCGGGACAGCGCACGGAAAGTCAGGGCGGGCGAAAGGAGCGTCGGGCAGCATGCGCGGTATACCCGTGAGCGCGGTATACCAAAGTTTTTGTACATATTATCGTGATTTCTGCGCGCTATACCCGTGTGCGCATTTTATACGGGTGCGCGTTATTTGCGTGAAAATACGGTAGTTCCTGTTGCCTTTCTTACCTGCTTTGCTTGCTTGTCTTACTTTCCGTCGATGGGAAGGGCCGCGTTACTGATCGGGGGGGGCCCGCATTGCCGATTGATACTGGAGGGGCCCATCGCCGTTTGGAGAAAACAATGTTGATGCCCTCCTTCATCGGGCCCCCCCTGACCATTTCGGGCCCTAGGCACATGCCTACTGGGCCTATTGGTTAATCCTGCCCTGATTACAATGCCCTTTATCTCAGGATTACGACCATACAATGTAAAGCTCTGCAGAAGATTAAAATGTTGCTGCACAGTTGATTTGTGGTCTGAAAAAATTTGACCATATAACGCTGTGGCTGAAAAAATTTCATTGGCCGCCTGTACGATCATGTATTATTTTTAAGACAATAGTGTTGGTGTTCAAGGTCATTCACCAAGGGACCCCATGTTATCTGTCACAGGCTATGGCACTTCATAGGCCACTCAGAGCACTGTGACCTGAGGGAGCAGTACGATTGTTGTTGACAGGTTTCTCAGCAGTGCACTATGAGCGTACTAGGTCCTCCGCTATCTCTTTCATGGGAGTAATGCTATGGAATAAGTTTACTGGACCACTAAGAGATCTTGTAGATTTTCAGAAGTTTAAGAAGCTTCTGAAGACTACATTATTTGTAGAAACATTTCAATAAATGTCTTTTCTGGGTTATGAATATTTTTGTATTGATACGCTGTTGAATGCCGTAAATATGGCTGATATGAAGGAATTGCTGTTATTGTTTATATCATATGTGCTGTATGTTTCTAATTTTTTATATGATTATTTTTTTGTATAACCGCCTAGTTATAGGCGGTTAAGAAATCTTTTAAATAAATAAATTATGGATGGAGAAAGTACCTGAATGCAATATGTACACCACTATGATTGTACAACAGAAAGACAGTATATACATTTAATAAATAAATAAATAAATAAGGATGGGGAATTTTCATAGCCCTTTTACCTTTGTAATAAACCATTTATACAGATACATGCATTTTGAAATTTGCCTTCAAAGAGTTAAAGAGAAGCAATTAAATAATTTTACAAAAGCATACATATTTCAGTTGCTGCAAGATAAAATGTGAATAGTGGATTAGGATAATCTAAATTTAAAACATTCAGAATTTGATAGAAACACTGATCATCCCTGCTTGCATTTCTATTCTGTGCTGGAGAACCTAAACAACATTATGGGGTCCTTTTATCAAGCTGCGGTAGGGGTTTAACGTGCGTAATACCATGCGTTAAATTGCCTGCTGTGCTAGCCGCTAACGCCTGCATTGAGCAGGCGTTAGTTTTTTAGCTGGCCGCAGAGGTTAGCGCATGATGAAATGTCCAACGCGCTAACCCCGCTAGCGCGGCTTGATAAAAGGACCCCTAAATTCTCAGTTAGGAGCTGAATAAAGTCAGGAATCAGTCTCTTAAAATACACATTAAGGAGCTGGATAAATATTAATAAGGCATTTGATCTTTAACTTTTCAAAGAGCAGATACAACAGTTTTAAACTGCATAAGGCAAAGTAAATTGTGAGGGTTCAGTAAAAATGGAAACTGAAACCTTTCCCCTTAGAGGAGCATGAAGAAAATTTGTGATTTATGCATGAGAGCAGGGGAAAAAAAGAAGCGAACTAGCCTCGATAAAAGCACAAAGAACACAACAAAGAGGCAAGAGAGATGTCTATACCAACCATTAGTCTCATTTATTTAAAACAACATATATAAGGTGTAAAAGTCTTAGGTCTTTATAAAGACCATATGAAGTCCCAGATGAAAAGAATCCTAGAAAAGTCCCAACCAAGATCCGAGTTTCGGCAAACAAAATTACCTTCCTCAGGGGACATGTACGTGGTCTCTTTCTAAAATGAAAGCGTTGGCGCTTTTGGTTTCAGATCTCCAAAATTTTATTTTGTACTTGATTTTGATATTTTAGTCCAACAATCTTAGAATCAGATGTACAGTTGCTCTTTCATAAGAACATAAGAAGTTGCCTCTGCTGGGTCAGACTATAGGTCCATCACGCCCAGCAGTCCGCTCCCGCGGCGGCCCATCAGGTCCATGACCTGTAAGGTGATCCTTTGCCTAAAACCATTCAATCCCCTTTATCCCTCCATCTATACCCTTACATAATCCTATCTATACCTCTATCTGTATCCCTCAATCCCTGCATCCATCAGGAATTTATCCAATCCTTCTTTGAAACCCCGTAATGTACTCTGTCCTATCACAACCTCCGGAAGTGCATTCCAGATGTCCACCACCCTCTGAGTGAAAAAGAACTTCCTAGCATTGGTTCTAAACCTGTCTCCTTTCAATTTCTCCGAGTGCCCCCTTGTTTTTGTGGTTCCCGATAGGTTGAAGAATCTGTCCCTCTCCACCTTCTCTATGCCCTTTATGATCTTGTAAGTCTCTATCATGTCTCCTCTGAGTCTCCGCTTTTCCAGGGAGAAGAGCCCCAGCCTTTCTAACCTGTCTGCATATGAAAGGTTTTCCATACCTTTTATCATTTTCTACTGTTAAGTATATGTTCTAAGGACTCTCGCAACTATGACTCTTTCATTTTCCTCTGAATAGATAACATCCCAGTATTTATTATTTTCTTGGCAGATTCAATCTGATGGGGAAGAGAAAGAAACAGATTTATCAGATCATGTCACTTCAGTTCCAACATACCTGATTTCTACATATCCCCTCTTTTTCTGCCGAAACACTGAGGGTTCCTTTTACGAAGGTGCACTAGTGGTTTTAGCGCGCGATACATTGCCAAGTGTGCTACACGCTAACGCCTCCATAGAGCTTGCGTTAGTATTTTTGTGTAGCGCGGAGGTTAGCACGCGCTAAAAACGCTAGCGCACCTTAGTAAAAGGAGCCCTGAGTTTCAAAAGTAATAAGATCAAAAAATGAAAACTAATTTCTATGAATTATGCGGGTTCATTGATTTCATTGTGTATGTCAAATCAATCTTTGTGTACTTATTATGCCATATTTTTCTGTCTAATTTAAACCAGACTTGGTTTGTGATTTATTGCTGTCAGAAATTAATTTATAAATATTACTTGGGTTCATTGATTTCTTTTGTATTATACATCAGTCTCTGACTATTGATTGGTGCGCTTATATGACATTTTGTAATTTAAAATATATTAACTTTCTTTACAAAAAGTTGCCATATTTGGTGTATGCTTATTCATATTAAGCCCCTATTTGCTCTCTCATTGTAAAATAGAAAGTATATAAACACAGGATAATTTACAAAGCGATTAGTAATTCACAGTACTTAAGTAAACAGGTTAGTGTAACCCAGAGTGAACTGTTTTTCTACTACAGTAGTAGGAAATACTGTACATAAATAAGACCGAGAATATTATAATGCCTCTGTATCGCTCCATGGTGTAGCCAGACATAGAGGAAGCCATGGAATGTTGCTACTCTTTGAGTTTTTTCCAGGTACTGGTGATCTGGATTGGCCACCGTAAAGACAGGCTACTGGGCTAGAAGGACCACTGGTCTGATCCAGTAAAGCTATTCTTAAGCTAACTTACAAATATGAGTTGAAAGCTGCTGAAAAGGCCAATGATTTGCCACAACTTCAATTACTTGGAAACCTATTGATTATTTCTCTAGGAACAACCACCACTGACATTCAGATTATTTTATTTTATTTATTCAATTTTCTATACCGTTCTCCCAGGGGAGCTCAGAACGGTTTACAGGAATTTATTCAGGTACTCAAGCAGTTTTCCCTCTCTGTCCCGGCAGGCTCACAATCTATCTAATGTACCTGGGGCAATTGGGGGATTAAGTGACTTGCCCAGGGTCACAAGGAGCAGTGTGGGTTTGAACCCACAACCTCAGGGTGCTAAGGCTGTAGCTTTAACCACTGCGCCACACTCTCCCCTCTCCCCTCTCAGTGTTATTTTGCTTTTGTTATAGTTGCATTATGTTGTGCATATTTGTTTTCACGTTTAAATTCAATATAAAGTTTGAACTGAAAACAAATTGTCCCTTTGGAATCCTCTTTCTGTATTTTAAGGGGTGATAATATAATTTCACCCAGATACACAGGATTCCCTTTTTTTGATATCTGCGATCCAGTACTTGGTCTCTGCTGGATTTTCTATTTCTCTCCTCCTAGGTAGACTGACTCCACAGAGTGACCACCAACTAAAGCACACACTCTTCCAAACATTTATACTGGGTTGGCACTACATGGCATAGCAGTGAGGTTCCCCATACTAGTAGACAACTTCTAGTCACATGAAGAATTAAGAGACAAGAAACTTGAAGGGCTGAGCAACTTGTCCAAATGTTAGATTCCTAACTTCAAGTTTTTAGGAAGGGCAAATGGAATTTTTGTCTCCATTGAAAACTACTTCTAGATAATTTTTTAAACAGGAAAATTAATTTCTCCGTATTACTGCCCATATTACTGTCTATATTAATTTCTCTCTTCATATTACTGTCCATATTCCGAAGCTTTACTTCAAACTGTCTGTGCATTTGCTCCCCTTTAAGTACTGGGCTAGGTATCTTTAAACACCTTTTACCTTTTAAAAAAAAAAAAAGTTCACATCTTCTTTCATAGAGTGAATACAAAAATATCCTGAGCCGATTTTAGCACTCCTTCACTCTTAGCAACTTCTGAAATTTCATAATGGTGGAGGGGCATAATCGAAAGGAACGTCTAAGTCCATTTTCGTCTAAGTCGCAAGTCGACCAAAGTAAAAAACAGCTTAGAACACATTTTCGAAAAATACATCTAAATTTTTTTTCGTTTCAAAAATTGTATAAGTATACGTCCTGCCGATCTAATCATCCAAGTCGCTAAATCGTCCATCTTTATACCACATTTTAGTCCAACTTTTCGTCCAAGTCAAAAACGCCTAGAACAAGCCCTGTTGGACGTGAGAGGGGTCTGCAAAGTGATGGACTGAACACCCAGACATGCCACCTATATAGTGGGGTACCTTACAGGGCACTGCTGTGAACTTCACAAAAAGGGTGCCATGTCATCATCTCACTACAGCTCCCTTATAGGTCATTGTGAGACCCCAAACCACCTCCAGAATCCCCTAGACCCACTTATCAACCACCCCAATAGCCCTTATGGCTGCAGGAGCCACATATATGCCTGTACAAAAGGGTTTTCGGGGTGTATAGGGGAGTGCACATGTTTCAATATTAATGCAGTGATTACAGGGGCTTATGGCCATGGGTCCTCCTCTCCATTGGGTCCCTAACCCACCCCCAAGATGGCTTAAGATGCCTTTGTGCAACACGACTAGGCTTTCCTATGCCAGGCTGCCAGGTGATAATGTTCTGGAGGCACAATTTTCAAATTGTGATTAATATTTTTAGGGGGGGTGAGTCGGTGATCACTGGGGTAGTGTGTGGGGGTCTGTATTATATGTTTGCAGTGCTTATCTGGTCACTTTAGGTGATTTTTTGTGACTTAGACCATGTTTTAAATGATCTAAGTCATAAAGTCCAAGTTCCGTCGATCCTGTGCTGTATAACTTTCAGTTATACATGTACTATGATTAAGTCTAAGCCTGCCTATGTCCCACCCAAATCCTGCCCTCGACACTCCTCCTGAAACGCCCCGTTTAGCTATGGTTGTTCAGCGGCACTGTGAAGGCCTAGGTTGTTTTTAAATACGTCCATAACCCAGTTTTATTATCGGCACTTGGATGTTTTTGACTGATGATTGTCCAAGTGCCAACTTAGGCCGGTTTTTGGACATTTTTCTTTTTCGATTATGAGCCCCCTAGTGTTATTGTCACTGCAGTAAAATTCCAGATCTATCACTTGCATGCCAAGCTCCTACAATTTATAATCCATTTTATTAAGTTTTGGAGTCTGCACGTTAAGATCTTCCAAGGTAGAGGAAGTCTGTGCTCTGTCTCTCCCAACCTTTAATTAATTTTTTGAAAGTCATTTTTCATGGTTGTCATATATTTTTAATGTCTCCTGTATCAGACATTTGTCTTTAGTAAACCTCTAACAAAATCTTACTTTTTAAGAAAAAAAAACTGCTAAGACTCTATCGGATAACTCCTAAGATATTTCTGCCTCTGAGACCATCTGACCCATTTTAGATCTCCTGCGCATAATCTCTTACCCTACGAGCCACAGAGATCAGAATCTGTACAAGGTGAAATCACTTTTATTCAGTCCCTTTTGCTGAACGTATCTTCAAGTCCTTTATCTCAGATTTGATAAGTATGCAATGCTGCAAGCTACACTAGCTGACAGCTTCTCAGTAAACTGGGACTGCTTTAGCATACAATATCGTTCAGCCGTGTTCGGGCTCTCTCTGGTCAATCTGTTACTTTATTGCTTTTTCTCCGTTCAACATTCACAGGCCCCACTTCCACTTTCATTGTCACTTGCATTCTCCTTTCCACCTCAGTTACTGAGATATTATACCCTCTTCTAAAAATTTCAAGACCAGATCCTTGCAATTGGACGTGCCTCATCCCAGTCTTCCCCATTATTCTGCAAGCCTCACCCATATACACTTCCTTCTCCAGCAATGGGCTTTGTCTTACTGTCTGTCGCTCAAGTTACTACATCTAAATTCTCCTCCTGTTTTGTCAAGTTCGTGGATTCACATGGGTGGTTTCCCCTCACTGACCTCTATTATGTTGACTGCCACAACTCATCAGAAGACACTCCTTGCTGGATCACTCATGTACTTAAGGCCCTTCCCCCTTAGAGTTGCTCAGGCAGACTTTTAAATCAGACCTTTCCTCCAGAATTAAAATATAATGGAGTCAGTGTAGAGACATAATGGAGTGATTTTTAAAGGTTTCTCCTCTTATTTTAGTGCTTTAATATTTTTTCATCAGGTGCAGTTAATGTGATTTTTAAGCAGTCATTTTCTTTGTAGTTCACTATTGGCCTGATCTTGTAAGATTGTAATCATCAATCCTAATTCAACTATTTACTTTTCAGCCTTAAAGTTTAAGTACTTCATTCTCTTAGGCTTCTGCTCTTAGACTGGCATCATGATTGCAGCAGTTTTCCAGGTCTTACTGCACAGCACAGTATAAAGTACTTCCTTTTTACTATGCTATGCAGGGCCAAACCTACCATTAAGCGATTGTATTTTACACCTATGATGCCTTTTTTCAGTCCACAGATTTCAGCCCCTACTAACATATTCAAATAAAGTCCCACCATGAAATCTCTGCACTTGGTCCTGCATCCTTTCACAACCCCCTTAAGCTGCAAAGAACTGATTCACAGACAGATGCACTAAACAGGATCGGTAAGACTGCATGGGTCTGCTCTAATCCGATTTTTGGCAGATTCTAAAAGAGCTATTAATGCAAATGGTTCGCATGGAGCTTCGTCGTAATTCCCGTCTCTCCCGTCTGATTGATCACTGTGAGAGCAACTATCACACATATGCAGAGCCAGAAGGGGAAGCCTGAACAGCTGAGAGGCAAGGAAGCCATGCTACTCAGCTGTTCAGGGCAGGAAACCTTTTCTTTTAATTGGATACAGATGCACTCCGCCAATGACAGTCCTACCCAACGTCTCCCTGACGAACTGGCATTGGGAACCAATCCCCACCCCCAGTGCAAGCAAAAATTGGCAGGAGAGATGCCCACTCCTTCCTGCCAATGGAGGCTCCCCCCGCACCATCCCCTACCCTCCCCCCTTCCCTCTTAAAAAAGATAGAAGTGATGCCCACTCCCTGCTGCCTCCGGACGCTCCCCCAAGCCCCCCCATCATCCGAACTCCCCCAGTATTTTTGTGTGACAGCAGGAGGGAGGCTCGGTCCTTTCCAGCTCTGAGGCCTATCGATCCAAAATGGCAGACTTTCCCTTCCTAGATGCATCATATGATGTTCGGGGAGGGGCCTAAGGTCCTGAATGGCTCAGATGCCTAAGGCCCTCCCCTTGGGTGTCTTAGTGGTTAGCACGCACTAAATCAGCTGGAACTCTTTGTTGAATTCCCTCTAAATCAGGGGTCTCAAAGTCCCTCCTCGAGGGCCGCAATCCAGTTGGGTTTTCAGGATTTCCCCAATGAATATGCATGAGATCTATGTGCATGTACTGCTTTCAATGCATATTCATTGGGGAAATCCTGAAAACCCGACTGGATTGCGGCCCTCAAGGAGGGACTTTGAGATCTCTGCTCTAAATGCTTAAAAAAAGGATTGCTTGCACCGTATGCCTACGTGCATAAATATGTGCAGGAAAAGTTTCTTCATTTTTTGGCTCCACTTATCTGTATGAATACACTTTTTTTTTTCAAATATGAATGTTTTAAAATCAAAACTTAGGTACAGACTAACAGTCTCTTAAATCTAATCTAATCTAATCTATTTATGCATTGCGCATATCTATGCAGGCTCTAGGCAACTAAATCTATTACAAATGTGCAAGACAAATTATGAATCATTATTTGCTACACTGGTAAACAACATGCAGACACAGGTATTTCATTAATGATATTTGCTACAGTTAACAAGCCACAGTTAAGCAAATTTAAATATATTCTATATGTGTTGTAGAATCAATATTTCATATTTAATAATCACTTGAAATAGTAATTGCAAACAATTTTTAAATATGTTTTCTGGAATTTGCTACAGTTGACAAGCCAAAATAAAGTGAGTTTTTAAAATATATCCTTGAAGTGCTGTAGAATCAATATTAGAATTAATTTTTGTTTAATACCCAGTCTGAACAAGCAGGTCAAGACAGTTTACAAAATTAGTACTATGCTTAAGCTTGAAATCGTTTGGTAGCCCTCAGAGCCTTCTCATATTAATACTGCAGCCCTTTACATGAAAGGTTAGAGACCACCAAGTTAGGTAATAATGGCATTAGTGCACACTAAATCAATTAACAGATATAGTATGAAAGCATTAATGTTGCAATACCAAAACCTGTCTCTGCTGCAGGGGCCACCTTTATATTGAAAGATTTCTCAAAGAAGCCTCATAGACACAACAAGCATATATGGAAGCCAGAGCTGTCTAAACAAACCATGCACATTAACCATTAGTAAGTACATGACCCTCTAAATGAGAAAAACTTTTTTAAAGAAATAAAAAAGCAATTGATGAAAAAATCATATATGTTCACATTATGTTTTGGTAAGGTTGTCAACATGTTCTTGCTTAAAAAACATAGAAAAAATCATGAATGTTAGTTTTTGAAGACACATGTCTACCTAGTGCACCCATAGGACCTGATTCTATAAAAAGCACCCAGCAGCACATAAAACTTATAAGCACTACTCTGCGTGGGTATCAATCGACTGCTAGGCATCTTTTATACAATCACAGTAGCGCCTAGGTGTGCTTGGGCATCGCTAGGCATCCTTGTGGTAGGCACCAGTATATTAGGCCAGGGGTTTCCCTGCTAGCAGTTAACTACAATGCCTAGTCATGCCTAAATCAACCACACCTATTCTCCATCCCTAACCAATCCTACTTTTCAGGTAGGCATCAGAGGGCATCTCAACTTAGGAATCACTAGGTGCCGCACAGATATCCACGTACAACCTAAATTAATAATTAAAATGATTTTTTTTTTAATTAGCATTTTTAAATTTACAATCTTTCATAAAGCAAAACATTCTCCACAGATTGAGTCAAACAGAAGATACAAAATCACAAAGAAAAAGCAGCATCAGTGCAAACTCTCTTTATCCTAGGAGAATTAAATAAATTACGCGGTGTGAGCAGTTGCAAAGTTTCTCAAAACTTAAAGTGACAGTACACCTTTAAACTGTCCGTACTAGGTTCTGTGGATGACATCACCCACATGTGAGAATATGCTGCCCGCTTGTCCTAGGATAAAGATAAGTACACAAAGAGGGAAGATGAATGGTGAGCACAAAGAAGAAATGTCAAATGAGAAGGAGACCCTGGCAAGCAAGTTAAGAGATGACAGAGGGAAACAGAAACCAGAGCCTGGGACCAACATGACTTGAACAATAAAATGACCAGACAATAAAAGAAAGAAAAATAATTTTATTTTCTATTTTATTGGGAGATGTTGGGGGGGAGGGGTGTAAGACTCCAAGGCTCTGCTGATCCTGGAAAGGGGAATCACCATCAGCTGAGCCAACAGGAACCCCCTAAACCGTCTCAGCTGATGGAGATTCCTCTGCCATGATTAGCTGATGGCAAGCCCTGAATGTACTGTATTTTTCCCCTATCTCTGGATAGTGGGAGGGGGTCGTGACCACTGGGGGAATAAGGGGGGTCATGCTTTATACACTCCAGTGGTCATCTTGTCAGTTTGGTCACTTTTGGGGCACTTAGTCCTGTTTAACTTTGGTCTAAGTCCTGGAATGTACATTCCACCTAGGATGTCCTGGAAAAGCTTAATTATTGCTTCAGGACGTCCAGGTGGAAGCCCACCTAATTCCCGCCCATAACACACCTCCCAACACACCCCTTTGAGCTCCGGATGCACAACAGCTTAGAAGTGCTGCTGAACGTCCAGAAAGTTTGTTTTATCGGCACTTGGAAGTCCCTGTTATTAGGACATCCAAGTGCCGACTTAGGCAGGTTTTACGACATTTAAAAGTTTTGATTATGCCCCTCGTTACCTAATATAACCCCCCTTTTACAAAACCACGCAAGAGGTTTTTAGTGCTGGCCAGCACGCTGAATGCTCTTTGCTGCTCTGATGCTCATAGGAACTTTATGACTGTTAGAGCAGCGCAGAGCATTCAGCACACTGGCCGGTGCTAAAAACCTCTTGCGTGGTTATGTAAAAGGGGAGGAATAATCACACATATTAACATTTACATCATATCACCAAAAGATGCAGACATTGCAGATTCCTGAGTTTGAATTACGCTTTCTAAATGTTTAGGGTCTTGGAAAATATAATCTTTTCCCTGAAACTTCACCAGACAATGTCTGGGGAACTTCAAGGGAAAAAAAAGGTCATACCCAAGAACAAAGAACTAGATTTAAATTTAAGAAATTCTCTACGGATTACTTGAGTTCTCTGAGAAACATCAGGAAAAATATTTATAGGGGAACCATGAAAATGAGCCAATCTTTTTCTGAAGAAAATAATCAAAACTTTATGTGTATCTTCACTACAAAAAAAGGTAACCACCAAAGAACCTCCTAATGTAGTCTCTATAATAGATGTTACTAGCATAGTAGTCAAATCCACATATATCACTTCTTCCACCCCTCATCCTGAAATATTTTTTAAAGAAGAAGAAACATAAAATGCTTTAGAAATCTGTGGGAGTGCTGAAAAATCCAGAGATAGAATTTTTACCATATACTGCCTCATCTCTTTAGGGGAAATTAACCTATTATAAGGAAAAGTTAGACAATGAAGATTATTGGCTCTCAGCTGGTTCTCAGTTCTCACAAATTTTTTTTTCAAATACCATGTTCCCTTTAACTAAAGAAGCATTAATAGCTTCCAATTATTAAATTTTCCCAGAAAACATATTTAATTTCCCACTGTGCATCACCAAGGGCTCCTTTTACAAAGATGCGCTAGGGCCTTAACGTGCACAATAGCGCGCGTTAAATTCCCAATCGTGCTAGCCACTACCGCCTCCTTTTTAGTAGATTTTCAGCTACCATTTTGTGCGTGCGCTAAAAACCCTAGCGCACCTTCATAAAAGGAGCCCCAAATCATTCTCCAACGAACCTACCTTGGAGGCTGCTTCCCCTATGAAGGAGCACAACTGAAACAATTAAAGTCCCCTTCATCTTAGATATTAACCTCCAAACTTCCACATTCGAAACTGCTTTTGGGACTGTTGTTATTCCAAAATTCTGCCTCATACATCCTCCAAATATAACTGGTCTAAGAGGAGACTTTCTTTTTTTTTTTAGTATGTTTATTAAAGAAACATCGCACAAAGGTTATAAGAAACTCAGTAGTTAACAACATCATCTCAGATCCTGCTGCAGCAATTGGTTGAGAATTTCCCAGAATCTCTGTTTGATGACACAAACCTCCAGATCCTTCCACACCTATTAAGGAGCTAGAAGTTACTGAAGCAGAGATTGCTACCACATTAGGTGGATTAGGTTTTAAGCGCGGATTGGGGCTCAGAGAAAGAGCATCTACACTACTTTCACTCTATGATGCACAGCTGTGGTGGAAGCATCATCTTTAATTACAGCAAAGGAGTCCATAGGACCTTGAACCTTTCTCTGTTGCCTTTAACCTCACGACTATGGTGGTATAGAAGAATAAAGTTATTATTATTATTAACTGATCCTTTCCTTTTCCTCATATCGATAATTCAAGAAAATAAAACACAAGTATCTTGAAAAGGAAAGGTTACAGCAGTCCATCAATACAAAGTTTCAAATCCTTGATGACTCAGTTGGCTCTGAAGGAGCTCCAAAAGGGCATGTCCCTTTGGTCACACTCCTTCAGACACACGCCCATGGGCATGCAACTGTGGGTTACATACCACGGCACTAAGCTGTTTAAATCTGCCGTGGCTTGGCGTCTGCAGATGATGTCAGATGCTGGCGACAACTGTCTCCTCAGGAACTCTGCTCCTCTCTTCCATAGCACTCCAGTCAAGGAGAGCTGACTCCTTTCCTCCTAGGAGAACTGCGGCACTACCGTATTTTCACGCAGATAATGCGCACCCGTGTAAAATGCGCACATGTGTATAGCGCGCAGAAACCACGATTTTAGGTACAAAAACTTTTGTATACCGCGCTCACGGGTATACCGCGCATGCAGCCCGACTGTCCTTTCGCCCGCCCCGACTCTCCTCTGGCCACCCCGACTCTCCTTTCGCCCTCCCGACTATCCGTTCACCCTCCCTGACTTTCCGTGCACTGCCCCGCCTCTCCGTGCGCTGTCCCGACTCTCCGTTCACCCTCCCTGAGGGTCGGGTTGGGCCCATGTGCCTCAGGCCGCGCCCCCAGGTGGGACCTAAGGCTCCAGGGCCTATTCTGATTGGCCCACGCGCCTTAGGCCCCACCGGTAGGCGGAGCTTTGGGACGGATGGGCCAATCCGGCCTCATTCCGTCGTTGGCTGCCTGCCGGACAGGCGGGTTTGGCTCCCGTCTGTCCGGCCAACTACCAAAGGTACGAGGAAGGGAGTGGGGGTGTCGTGGGGGTTGGCCAGGGGGGTCGCGGGTCGGCTGGGGGGGCAGTCGGAGGTTCTTGGGGGGGGGCGGTCGTTGGAGGGAGGGGGGTTTGCGTCGAGGGCAGGAGGGCCTGGGATCCCTCCTGCCCGTAATGTAGTGCGGGGTGGGGGTAGGGGGTCGCCGTGGCCAGGAGGGTTTGGGCTCCCTCCTGGCCCGATATTGTCGGGGAGTTGGGGAGTCGGCCGGGCAAGAGGGCTTGGGCTCCCTCTTGCTCCGATCGTGGATGCGGGTGCGGGTGGGAGCGCGTGCGAGCGGTCGTTCGGGGTGGGGGTGCGAGCGGTCCTGCTGGGGGGGGTGAATCGGGCGTCGGGCGGGGTGGGAACTATGTAAAAAAAATTTTGTATACCGCGCTCACGCGTATAACGCGCGAGGGGTATGCGCGGTAGGTAAAAACGCATATAACGCGCACGTTATATGCGTGAAAATACGGTAAGCTGTTTAAATCTGCTGTGGCTTGGCATCTGCAGATGACGTCAGATGCCAGCGACAATTCTCTCCTCAGGAACTCCGCTCCCCTCCTTCATAGAGCTCCAGTCAGGACAGCTGACTCCTCTCCTTCCAATAATTAAAATGTTTTTAAATCAGTTTTTAATGGCATGGTCAATTATCACACCATTTAAATCAGTTAAAAACAATTAAGTTGCACGCGGAACTAAGGTGTTGCTGAGCATCCTTTATAGAATCAGGCCCATTCTGTATGTTACGTATATGCCTTGCCACTTACAGCCTTGGTTTTAACTGGGAAAATTAATGCTGATGCTAGATGTTGTAGAATTTGTAATACAAATTTCAAAATAGGAGAAATTAACTATTATACAGTGTAATCATAAAGTCAGCCAGAACTGCATAATGGAGAAAACCAGACAGATACTGAATGAGTGAGTTTAGGAAGAATGACAACCTCATCTGTCTGCCTTCCCCTTACTTCTAGTAAATACTTTTTATTAATGTCCTCATCTGGTAGCACTAATGGATGTTTCTTTAGAATGTGAAAAACGTAGCTTTTCTCATAACCCACAATCTCATTTAAAGGACAAAGCAGACCATGTGTATTTACATATTCCTTTCTTTCACGTCATAATATTATCAGCTCGTTTAGGTGAGTGCCTATATCCTGAAAAGGGTACAGTCAGTAAAAACTGCTTGTTCTTGTCAATCTAATGGAAGAGATTCAGCTGCCTGTTTTCCAGCCCAATGTCTAAACTAAACTAAACCTTAAGCTTATATGCCACATCTTCTCTATAAGGATAGAGCTTGACACGGTTTACAAGAGTTTAAGAAAAGAAAATATAATAAGAATTAGTGGTTATATAGAGAGCAGCGGAAATTACATTTTTGAAAATAGCCACATTTTCAGATGTTTTTGAAATAATTGGAAAGAGCCCAAATTACGCAGCTGGACAGGAAAGTTATTCCAAACCTCAGTAATTTTAAAGTAGAGAGATTGCCCTAATTTTCCGATATAGATAATGTCCTTTGGTGTTGCTTGCAATTGCATCTTCTATACATCAAGCCCTGTGCTTTCCTGAGTTATGCGAACTGAATTGAGATACTGAAACAATGTGGCCTCTTCTTATTTGGTTATTAGGTTAGTGCACTCTGCACCCTAATAGGTTGATGCACTATGTACTTAACTAATGATTATGTTCTTCCCAAATGTATGTTTTGACTGTATCTGCAATTCAACAAGTTTGTCATGAATGTTATGGATCAAGAATGTTTTCTAGCTTTACACCTATGCTTTGGAAATTACATTAATTGGTGGCTATCTAATTTTCCTTGCGCTGTTCTAGATGCCTTTTCCATATGTTAGGCTGCTGTTTGCTGTTGTGTTTTTTTGTGTGTTTGCTCTGTACAATAATGCTATTTTATGAGTGTATTTTTATTGTGTGATTTTATATTGTTTTATTATCTTATGTCATATATTATAATATCCTCTATCTCCCCTGCCCTGCAACAATAACAAAACAACTACAAACATACAAACCAACAGCACTGAGACTCATCCACTCATTGAAGAAACACGACTACATTACAGAAGCATATCTAAAAATCGCATTGGCTTCCAATCCCAGGAAGAATACAATTTAAATTCTACTGTCTACTATTTAAGACTTTATACGGAGACAGCCTAAACTACCTGAACAACCACCTCAACCAGACATAGGAAAACTCATACCCCATTCTCATACCTCCCAATTAAGGAGGTCAAACTGAAAAAACTATATGATGGCCTCCTAGCCACTCAAACAGCCAAACTATACGACCAAATCGCCAATCTACTGACGGCATCCCTAGACTACAGAACTTTTAGAAAAGAAATAAAGACCATACTCTTCAAGAAATCCCTGAAAAAGATATAACACTGCAAGTTTCAATTATCGCCTCTCACTAAAGCCACCTACCCCAAACAACCCCAGACATTTCTTACTCTCTTTGAAAATGACCAGATATCTTTTTGGTAAGATATTTTTGTAATACATCCTTGATAATTCTTTTGTAATCCGCCTTGAACCGCAAGGTAATGGCGGAATGTAATGTAATATAATTTATTGCTGTAAATCAAGTAAATGAAACTATTTCACTGCAAATGAGGAAGCTTCTGTGTGATTTTAGTCACATGTCTATAAATATGTGATCGTATAGTGGGCATTCTAGATATCTAGTTTGATATGATTCTTCTGCAGTGCTGGCCACTGTTCCTCGGCTGTCTAGGGCTGTGATGCCAGACAAAAAGGTAGAAATCTAGGGCTAAGACAGCAATCTGTATTTGTGCAGCATTCATTCAGCAATGCATTAATCTTCTCAGCATGTATCGAGCTCTCCCCACATTGAGCATACATGCTGTGCTACAGAATAACAGAGAGGCGACATTGTCGGTCCGACTGTTGCTCCACACAGATATATTTCTTTACTTCAACTTGAAGTCGCAAGCAGACATTCAATGACTTGTATGGGTAAAATGGGACTCACAAAAATATGAATACATATTTTTTTCCCGTCTGCCCAAAGGATTTTCAAAGTAATTTGGCACATATCACTTTCCCTTTAGTTCCACATGTAAACCTATGCAGGATGTATTGTAGACACAGATTTATCCAACTCGTGTATTAAAACATGAAATCATGTAGAAACTTGCTTTCAAAAGGTAAAAAAGTATGATAGCAAAAACAGCAATCAAAAATGCATGCAGCAAAATGTTTCTTGTGGGATCTCTCCCATTATTAGAAAGATTTATGTTATCTGGTGGTAGAAGAAGAGGATGCTGTGAAATGTAATTACCAAACATATTCATCCCAGATGTGCTATTTGCAAGGTATGTGCCTGCTGTCATCACTAACTACAATCATGTTTATGTTCTTGTACAAACAACACATGAAATCCCCTTCAAATTTGATTTTAAAAAAAACAGTATTAAGCTATAATAACTTAGAAACAGCATTCATAAGCATTAAGGTTATTAATAAATGGGCAGAGGTAGAAAATACTGAAAGGTAGCTGCATCACAACTTAGTCTGGGGTGCATGTTGGTAGCTCCAGTTGTACAGGGGTGTATGGCCTCAATCCTCAAAAGACAAAAAAAATAGAATTTTTAGAATTTCCACAATAACTACACATAAGATCTATTTCACACAATAGAGCAGTGGTTTCCAAAACTACCCTGGAGGAACATATTCACTGCAGATATCCTGAAAATCTGATTGGCTGGAGTTCCCCCAGGATAGGTTTGGGGACCACTGCAATAGAGGCAGTGCATGCAAATAAACCTCATATTATATACATTATCAAAATTCTGAAAACTAGATTGGGTTTGCAGCCCTTGAGGATGGAGGTTGTATACCCTTGCTGTAGAACAAAAGTAGCCAAAGTGGAGCTCTTCCGTATTTAAAACGACAGTGCTCTCCCTCATTATAGTCAAATTATCCACTTATTGATCCTCTTACAGAATGCTATATCATATTTCAAAAAGCAGTCCATGAATCAAGCAGGAAAAAAAATTGTGTTCACTCAGTATAATCTACAAATATCATTAAAAATTCTTTCAGACATCTTCCAACAAGATGCTCTGCACAGCACACATCAAAATGTTTCACTCTTAAAATCAAAAAGACACAAGCAATCTTCTGATGCCATAGATATTAACTTACTCATTTCGCTTGGATTTAGTGATGCGATTAACATGTTATATTACCAGATATAAAATCCATTAGCTATAATTGATCTACATGAAAAAATTCAAACCTATAAACAAATTAAAACAGAAATATGTCTAGAATTGTTTAGAAGTACTGAGGTTTGAAGATTGGATAGTGTATGTCAGAGCTCTTCCTCCTGGAGAAAATGAGGAGGTGAATTTATGGGAGGCCTCAGAGAAAAGAAAAAATATCCAGTTCCTGATGAATTTGTAGCTCTCAGGAGAACTATGAATCCACAGGAAACAAGATCCAAGCTTTGAAACTGTAAGTATAAAAGGAAAATCTAGCTGTTGGTAATTTTGGTGCAATGGAGTTTACTGAATTGTGTCTTAAGAGAGAGGGATGGGAGTCATGCCATAAAAACAGCCAAAATCAATTCTTTGGGAAAGCAGTATGCTTTAAAATCCTAGAATCCTTCTGAAGCTGAAATAAGTTGTGATTTTACTATTGGACCGAGAACCTTGATCCTACAGCTCTAAGAGAAGGCCAAGAATAGGTAAGTCCTTGAAGGAAGAAAGGACTAGTAAGATCTGTAAGTTCATAAATACTGGGAGAAGAAAAATGCTTGTACATTCTGAATCTTTGTTTTGAGAATATGGTCTGGAATGGAGAAAGAAATGAAACCTGAATGGAGCATGCTGGACCTGTAAATCTGATCAGCACCGATTTCTGTGAAATGCAAATACTGAACTGTTCCTGAAGAAGCATTTGTACAGCAGTGGCAAAGTCTGGAACAAACTCCCAAGAAGCTTACCACATACTTCCAGTTCAGGAAGGCATTGAAAACACATCTATTCTCTTCACTGCACTGACCTGTTATAACATATTCATGTGTATGTGGTCTATACCTCTGTATCTTTTCTAATATTATGTAAGCAGCAATGATTCCTAGTCGACATTTGCAGGATACAAGAATCAGTATAATATGGTATGGTACAGTGCAGAAAAAGTCTAGTAGTTAGCATGGGAATGCCCACACTCCAACCCTGACAAACCCTTTCAAAAAAAAATCTAGAGGGGACTATGTGATGCTAAGGATCTGATCGGACATGCCTCCCTGTAGTTAGGACCATGCTGTTTTAATTTACTTTATGGGCCTTATTTTTCATCTAAAACTGGCAACATGGGTGACTTTTTGGCTCTAATTACCTTTGGTGACTTCTCTACAGTGATTTCATCCGCAATGTCTGCTAAACCACAGGGAGGACTTAAGTAGAAGCAAAATGGTCAGGATGCTAAGATGGTGGAGGGCCATGAGGCACCAATGTTCACACTCCATGAGGCTGCAGTGCAAGAACTTACTCTAATGTTAGTTAGGGAAGACAAACTGGCAAAAATTCATACCTTTATGTAGGACATGAAGGAAAGTCTTGATTTACAGGCAAATCATTTGCAAAGAGCAGAGGATCGCATATCTCAACAAGAAGGGCATACTGATAATTTTGAAGAACACATTCGTACCTTGGAAATGACAAAAAAGACTCTCACCAACTGCATTGAAGATCAAGAAAACAGTGGGAGGCATAAAAATCTCCCCTCTGGAAGCCAACCGTCCTGCCAAGAATGGAGATCCACATCCAGAACAGGAGGTAACATGTTACTATGTTACCTCTGTTCTGGATGTGGATCTCCATTCTTGGTAGGACGGTTGGCTTCCAGAGACCCTGGATTTACAAGCGGTTGCGGCACACGTTGTAATAGAAAGGGGTCATTCTGTGGGCTAACGCAGAGGACAAACGGTCACGCCCGGTTATAGCATGCTTCTTAAACTTTGCTGTCAAAGAGAGTCTTATTGCGCTATGACAAAGGTAAAGAATTGCACTATGAAGGAAATAAAATACCATATACAGTATACTCAAATATAAACTGATTTGAATATAAACCAAAGTAACATATTTTCCCCCCAAAAGGTTGACTCAAATATAAATAATCACTCATTTTTCAGCTGGGGCTGTTTTGAGTCCAAAAAAATTGAAGGAGAATCAACAAATATCTTCCTACTTGGGGCCACGACATCAACCAAAGTTTCTTGACTTCTGTCCCCATCAAAACACCTGGCCTCAGCCACACATGCAGAAAACAGGGGAAAAAAACCCTTTCTTCAAATACAAACCTACAAAGTAAAAGTACTTTTGTACACAAATGAAACCCTAATATGCCAAACTGCACACAGTACACCACAAGAGAAACAGAAAGAAATAAATTTCTTCCTAAACAGTACAAATATAAAAACAACAGATGTAAATTTTCAAAATTGACATATTTCAATCACTAAATTGAAAATAAAAACATTTTCTCAACCTTTGTTATCTGGCAGATTTATTTTTCTGATCATCTTGCTCCATCTGTGCTTTTAACTGTTTCCAAGGCCTCCTTATGCATTTGCTGTCTTTCCTCTCCTTCACTTTTTGCACTACATCCATCTTTAGCATTGATTTTCATATTCAGTGTTCTTCCATTTTTCTGCCTACACCTCAAATCTTTAAAAACTATTTTATTTGCTAATCATTTCGGAAATTAGACATACCAATATTTCTCTGTCTGTTATTTTCTTATTCTTTGTACTTTCTTAGTTTCTGTTAACCGGGTTGAGCTCCACTTTGGTTAAAGACCTGGTATACAAAGCTAAGTTTTAGTTTAGTTTAGTTTATCTGAGCTTTGAGAGTTCCCCTCCACCCATCTGTGTTCCTGTATTTTAACACTGGAGAGATTAGGGCACTTAGAAGGATAGAAGGGTGGTTTATGGGTCATGTGCTTTACTTTCTCATCTTGGGCCACCTCAGTCTCAGTATCTGAGGTGACAGGAGTGCATGGCATGGTCTGTGGGTCACAACATAAATAAACAAATCACAGACCCCAGTGGTCGATACATCATATGAGTGGGAGAACTCTGGGGTCAGAATGTAGTGCTGGGCAATATTTATGTACTAAATACATATTCCCATGAATTTTTCTGTTCGCTTGTGGGAATTCTCTCACCTTTTTCAAGTAGGTATTTGGAGGAGATTTCAATATTGTAGCCAAGTTTCCAAATTTATTTTACACTTGATATACTGCAATCAGAAAACATCTAAACCAGGGGTGCCCACAGTCTTTGGGCTTGCGAGCTACTTTTAAAATGACCAAGTCAAAATGATCTACCAACATTAAAATTTTAAAAAACACAAAGCACACTGTACGCAAAAAAAATGTTAATTATCATTTATATTCTGCGGGTTTTCAAAGAGGTCAAGGCAGATGACTTTATGCAATGTGACCTCAGGAACAATCATATAAAAATAGACAAATATATTCCCTCCCTTTTCACTAAACCACGATAGCAGTTTATAGCACAGGGAACTGCACTGAATGCCCTGCGCTGCTCTCGATGCTCATAGGCTCCCTGCGCTAAAAACCACTATTGCAGTTTAGTAAAAGGGGGCTATAGTGTAAAATATAGTCAGCAGATATAAATTCTCAACACGGACAAATTTTGATCACTAAATTGAAAATAAAATCATTTTTCCTACCTTTGTTGTCTGGTGATTTCATGAATCTCTGGTTGCACTTTATTCTTCTGACTGTGCATCCAATATTTCTTCTCTTCTTTCAGCCTGCTGTATGCTTCCAGGACTCATTCCCTCCGCCAACTTTTTCTTCCTCTCTCCCTACCACCCTCCCCTTTCTTTCTTTCTATCTCCCTGCCCCCTTTCTTTCTGTCTGTCTTTCTCTCTCCATGTCCCCTTTCTTTCTTTCTGTTTCCCTGCCCCTCTTTCTTTCTGTCTGTCTTTCTCTCTCCATGCCCCCTTTCTTTCTGTCTTCCTGTCCCCCTTTCTTTCTTTCTTTTTCCCTTCTTTCTTTCTGTCTCCCTGCTCCCCCTTCTTTCTGTCTCCCTGCCTGCTCCCAAGCCACTGCCGCTGCCATCGGGATACAGGCCTCCAAACCACCGCCGCCCCAAGCTCTCCCTGCTTCCCCACACAGAAGCGTTGGGCCGACCAGATTTCCTCTCCCCGATATCATTTCTGAAGTCGGAGAAGAAGTTCCGGCCAGCCAGGCAGTTATTGGCTGGCCCAGAACTTCCTCTCCAACATCAGAATTGACGTCGGGTGGAGAAGTTGGTTGGCTCGGTGCTTCCGAGTCAGGAAGCAAGTAGAATGTGAACACAATCGACCTTTTGGGCACCCCTGATCTATACAGTTTACATAGGTTGCATGACTCATATTCCATGAGAGCCGCTTTACTCACGTTACCCCTCTCCTAAAGTCACTTCATTGGCTTCCCATCCATTTCTGAATACAATTCAAACTCCTCTTACTGACCTACAAATGCACTTACTCAGCTGCCCCTTACTATCTCTCTTCAATCTATCTCCCCCTGTGTTCTCCCTCCCCCCCCCCAGTGAACTCCGCTCAGCTGGTAAGTCCCTCCTATCTGTGCCCTTCTCTTCAACTGCCAACTCCAGACTCCATCCCCTTCCATCTTGCTGTGCCATATGCTTGCAACAACCTACCCAAATCCCTACAGCGGGTTCAGTATCTGGCAGTGTTCAAGGCCCAGTTAAATCCCACCTCTTCGAGAGTGCTTTCGATTCCTAACTCCTCTCACCTTGGACTCTGCATCCCCAACCCTATATGTCATGTCTGTCTGTCCAAGTTAGATTGTAAGCTCTTCCAAGCAGGGACCATCTATAAATGTCAAAATGTACAGCGCTGCATACGCCTTTTAGCACTATATAAGTGATAAGTAGTAGTAGATTGCAAAATCTATTCAAATGGGTGATGCTAACCGGGGAGTAAACTTCTTTATGAGAGAATTGGGTTTGTTGGATTCCTGGAGGATCCTCCATCCAGAAGATCTAGATTTCTTGTTTTACTCCCACCCTCATAATGTTTATACTAGAATAGATTATTTGCTTATTTCTGAAGCTTTGTTTCCCAAATTGTCCAAAGCTACAATAGCTCCCCCTGTCCCTTCAGACCATGCCTTATTCGGGGGTCACAATTTATACAATTGCCCTCTAGGAATATCTGACGAATGTTATCCAGTCTTTATTTAGAGAAAGATTTCCACCTTTATTTGCAAAAGAAATGTGAAGACTTTATATAAACAAATTCCATGGCAATACTGCTTTGGTCATTTACTGGGAGGCTGCAAAAGCAGGCATGTGTGGACATATTTTAGCATGTTTATCCATGATGGCAATGACATTTTTGGAATGTCCCGTCATCCGGGACACACGATAGGAAAAGGTTAAGAAGAGCACAGGTTTACTTCCTGATTTCCATCTTCACATGCTGCAAGGAAGCCATGTTTTCGAGCTGAGACCATGTTTTTCCAGTATGTGCAGCAATTTTTGGACCTGGCAATTTTAAATACACATACCCTATGCCTGTTCTTTATGCATAAAGTATGTTTTCTGTGCATTTTTCAATACTGACAGTTTTATTTTTCTGTGTTGAAATATTCATCCTTGAGCTAATAGTCTGTTCAAAAAAGAAACTTCATGGTCTTTATATAAGAATTATTGTTAAAAGCAAAGTAAGCTTATATTTTGACATATATTTGCCTTAAAAGGAATGAAGACCTTCTTGTAGTCATATGGAGATTGCTGCTTATTGATTATTACTTCTTTACAGTCTAACATTAAAACAGTTACTTACTTGCCACTGAATATAGTACCCTCTAAGGTATTCATATAACCTGTCCACTTTGTATTAAATCATGAATCATTTAACATGGACTCTAGCCAACTAAATAAATTAATGAAAACTCCCTATAGAAAAATGTACCAAATCTAGAAAGCTATTAAATGTATAAATGGATAATAGCATATTCTGGTGAGGAGTTTATATAGTATGAGTGAACAAACATTGGTCCGAGAGCCATAAATCGATCAGATTTTCAAGATATCCATAATATGCAAGAAATAGATCTGCATAGATTTGTAGGCACCATTTCCAATATATGTTGCTCTATCTCCAGCATATTCATTAATGTTGTCCTGAAAAACTTACCAGTTAGTGGCCAGAGGACCAGTATTGTCCTCCCCAGTCAACCAAGTTGCAGGTGAAATATTTATGTTGCACTATGTTTAAATATGTTTGTCATGACCTTTAGAGTTCTATACTGCCTTCATTATATCAATAATGAAGAAGATGCAAGCTTCAAAACAAAACAACCTATAATTCAGTAATGGTAGTGCAGCAGCACTTTAGAAGGAATGACTTAATGGATTGATGGGAGTATGGGAGGGGTCAGACTATCTTGGCTAGGGTTACCAGATGTCTGGGAAAACCTGGGCATGTTCTCTTTTTAGAGGACTGTCCGGGTGCGCAGAGGGATTTCCAAAACCCGGCAGTTTGTAAGGAGAGGCCATGCCTTCATTCCTTCAGTGGTTAATTTGGCCATCTTTTTGGCACTTATTAGTTATTGAAGCAGGTCCAGCCTCAAATGTCTAAGTTTTGCTCTGGATATTTTCTGAAATGTTTCATTTTTGCAGAAAATGTCCGAATCCTAAGTCTGGGTTACAGGATCTGAGGCAATATGGTTTTACTAAAGGTATCGTATTTTTCACTCCATAAGATGCACCTGACCATAAGATGCACCCTAGATTTAAAGGAGGAAAACAAGAAAAAAAGCATTCTGAACCAAATTCTCCCTGCCAGGCTCTGAACCCTGTCCCCCCCTTCCTGCCAAGCTCTGTACCCTGTCCCTCTCTCTGGTGGTCTAGTGGTAAACCGGGACAGGGCACAGGGTGGGCAGAGACAGGGCACAGAGCAGGCAGGCAAGCCTAGTGGCAGGCTGGCAGGCAGGCCCCATACCCCCTACTTACCCCCCAAGTACCTTAAATCACCCCCCATACCCCCATGTGCCCCCACATGTACCTTAAATCATCCCCCATACTCCACATTCCCCCAGTACCTTAAATCACCTCCACATACCCCCAGTACCTTAAATCATCCCACCATATCCCCACATGCCCCCCAGTACCTTAAATCATCCCCCATACAACCACGTGTACCCCTCCCAGTACCTTTTTTAATCATCCCCCCCTACCTTTAATCATACCACCTCGGTAGCTTTTTTAATTCCTTCCTGTCTCATCTATTTCCCAGAAAGACACCAAAATATGAGCCAGCGGCGCACAGGCCAGAAGTGCAGAGATCAAGAACAAGCCCTCCGCACTTCTGCATGGGCCCGCGTCCATCTCCAAATGGCTGCAGCCAGTTCTTGTGAGTCCCATGAGAGCTGACTGCAGCCATTCGGAGATCAGTGCGGGCTCAGGCGAGAGCACAGAGGGCTTGCTCCTGATCTCTGCGCCACTGACTGGGAAATATGTTGGATCACCAGGTACGACGGCAGCGGGCAGGCAGGTGGGTTTTAAAAATGCAGTGGTAGCGGGGGGGTTAAAATATACAACGGCGGTGGGGAGGGTCAAAAATATGCGGCGGGGGGTTTAAAATAAGCAGCAGCGGGGGGGGGGTTAAAAGATGCGGCAGCAGGCTTAACAAATTTGTATCTTTGCTTCATAAGACGCACTTACATTTCCACCACCTTTTTGGGAGTGGAAAAAGTGCATCTTATGAAGTGAAAAATACGGTAAATCATGCCAAACAAATCTAATTGAATTTTTTGATTGGGTGACCAGAGAATTGAATCAAGGGCATATGGTAGATGTAATTTTACCTTCCTTAGAGCCAGCAGCAGATGAATCCAGAGACTAGTGGGATGTAGAAAAAGAGTCCTTACATAGGGAGGGGAAGAAGAGACCGCCCCCGCAATAACTAATGCACCAAAGCAAGCATCTGAAATACCGTCACATTCAATCTGTACTGCCTGGAAAATATATACATTGAGGACCACATTGCTGCTCTGCAAATTTCCTCTAAAGGAAAACATTTAGATTCTGCCCAGGAAGTCACAACCACTGTTGTAGAATAAGCATTAAACACTGTAGGCAACTGATTTTCTTCAAAAACATATGCTGATACAATAGCCTCCTGAATCCAGCGTGCCACCAAAGCCTTGGAAGCAGCAGCTCCTATATTGCACAAAAAGATGATCCATACACCTAAAGTCATTGGTGGCTTGAAGGTAATGGAATAGGACTCTACAAACATCTTGTAGTTGGAGGGAACAGACTGCTGACCATAATCCTTCTCTGAAGGAAGGCAGAAAAAGAGACATGGAATGCCAAGACCACCTTTGGTAGAAAAGAGGGCATCTACCTTGGAAATCCTCAATTTTTCTTATTCCTCTTGAGCAATGGAGTAAAGCTGTGACATCGCTTTGGCCACCCTAAGACCTGCATCAGGAATGTCTCACTGAGCAGAGATTAATTCCTACAAAGCCTCATGTACTGGAAAGGCTTTTGGGAGCTTCCTGGTGCCTGCCATCAAAGGATTAGCCTCAGAGGAGGACTTAGAATCTGGAGGGTAAATATTTAGTCTCTTAAGGGCCTTTGAAATAAACCCTTAGGAGTTCTTCCCTATGGAACACCCGAAGCACAGTAGGGTAATCCAATTCCATCAGCGCAGCCTCTTCATTCTCCAATTTCCCCAGAATCATATCTGTGGAAGATGTAGTCACTTCAGAAATGGCGGGAGAATGCACAGGGGAGGACAATGGGTCCAGTTCCAATGTAGATGGTAGCCTTCTACACTTAGCAGACTTCTGCCCTTGTCTGCCCTGAAAGCGCCTTAAAAATCTGAGCCCCCCAGATGGAAAGTACCTGTTAGGGCACTCAAGATATCTGCTGGCAAAACTCCCTTTAAAAGGTATGCTTTATGGAGCAATCAAATAAACTCAGGGGAAAATGGCTCAGTGGCATTTACCATTCCTGTGGCTTCACCCTTGTGAAAAAAAAACCAGCACTAGTAGCAGCTAAAGGGGAAGAGGAGGTCTGCTGAACCCCTTGCTTCATTCTTTCCATAGTCGCGGAGGAGGAATTGTGTTCAACAAAAATGATCGCGGTGGTCAATGGAGAATGCAGCTGTCCCTCCCCCATGTGGGAAAACACAGCTTGATCCACCACCATCAGACCATCTCCCACCGCAGCTTCAAAATAGCTTGCCGCACACACTCCCAACGATGTTCGCTGCTTCCCACAGCACAAAGACTGTTAAACCTTCTGCCATCGTGATAATAAAGCAGTCAGAACTGCAAAGCTAACACAGTAAAAAAATTTTAAGGTATACTTACTGAAAATACAACAGGATGTGAAAGAGGCACAAGCTGAGCAAGTTAGCCTCCAGGGGAAAAGGGAATCCTGTACCTGTCAGAGCCCGTAGCCTGGGAAGCCTTGGACCATCTGTGCCTTTCAATCAATCCTCTTTTTTTTCAATATGGGAACGAAGAAAACTATAAGGCACAGAAATCCCTTCCAAATAGGAGGGAGGGTGGGAAAGGGACCTGGAAGGGCCCATGTATAATCCCCAAAGCTGTCACCACTCAGCCAGGCACCCCTTAGCTCAACTGCAGCAAGTATAGGAGCTCACTAACAAAGACCAGGAACTAGAAGATAGCTTATCCATCCACCCGCTGGAGATAGAGCATACTAATTGACCCAAGAGGCTTTCCATTCAATAAGACAGAGTCAATTCAATATTCTCTATCTCCACCTGCTTGTAGATAGGCATAACCCACTAGTCTCTGGATTCATTTGTTGCTGATGCTAACTAATGGATATCGTGTATTTGGACTTCAGTAAGGCTTTTGATAGTGTCCCACACCGTAGGTTATTGAACAAGATGAATTCGTTGGGACTAGGCAAGACATTGACTGCATGGGTTGGTGACTGGCTCAGTGGCAGACTTCAGAGGGTAGAGGTAAATGGTACTCCCTCCGGAACGTCGGAAGTGATCAGTGGAGTGCCGCAGGGCTCTGTCTTGGGTCAAATCCTATTTAATATCTTTGTATGGGACCTGCCTCAGGGACTTCGAGGTAAAATTACATTAATTGCTGATGACGCTAAACTGTGCAACGTAGTGGGCAAAGGCACTGTGCCTGACACTATGACGTAGGACCTACTTTTACTGGAACAATGGTCCACAATTTGGCAACTGAGTTTTAATGCCAAAAAGTGTAAGGTTATGCACCTTGGCAGTAAAAACCCAAGCAGAACTTACACCCTGAATGGTGAGCCTTAACAAGAACTATGGCAGAACGGGACCTAGAAGTAATCATTAGTGAAGATATGAAGACTGCCAATCAAGTGGAGAAAGCTTCATCCAAGGCTAGACAAATGCTGGGTTGCATCCGAAGAAGTTTTATCAGCTGAAAGCGTGAAGTTGTAATGCCGTTGTACAGGTCCATGGTGAGACCTCATCTGGAATATTGTGTTCAATTTTGGAGGCCACATTATCAGAAGGATGTGCTGAGAATAGAATCGGTTCAACGGTTGGCCACCAGGATGGTCTCAGGACTCAAGGATATCCCATTTGAAGAACCTCTAAGTAAGTTGCAGCTATACTTTCTCGAGCAACGCAGAGGGAGGGGGTGACATGATAGAGACGTTCAAATACATTACTGGCCATATTGAAGTGGAAGAAGATATCTTTTTCCCTATAGGGCCTACGCCAACAAGAGGGCATCCGTTAAAAATTAAGGGTGGGAGATTCCATGGAGACATTAGGAAGTATTTCTTCACTGAAAGGGTGATCGTTGAAATGATCTTCCACTTCAGGTAATTGAGGCCAGCAACGTGCTCGATTTTAAGAAAAAATGAGATAAATATGTGGGTTCACTTCGAGGAAGTGCTTAGAGGGGAGGGTTCTTCAAGTGAGTAGACTTGTTGGGCCGACGGCCCTATTCTGCCGTCATATTCTATGTTTCTATGTTTATTAATCTTTGTTTCTCTTTTAACATTGATGTAGTTCTGGTCTTATTACTGCTGCACTGCCCATAGTGGTACCCAGAATTCAAATATGTTTTACCTAGCTGATAAATTCTACATTATTGCTCTGCTTCACAGCTTGTTGGAATGGAGGGTAGCCTAATGATTAGAGCAGTGGGCTAAAATCCAAAGAAGTCTGGGTCAAATCCCACTGCAGCTCCTTATGATCATGGGTAAGTCATTTTACCCTCAGTATAAAGTTTGTGAGTCCTCTGGGGATAGGGAAATACCAAATGTACCTGAATATAATTCACCTTGACCTACAACTGAAAAAGATATGAGCTAAATCCAAACTCGAATCAGAATTAACCTCTACAAAGCCTGCACTTGCAGCTACCTGGAGGAGTAGCTTAGTGGTTTGAGCACCTACCTTGACATCCAGGGGTGCATGGTTCATATCCCACTACTGCTTTTTGTGATCTTGGGCAAGTCACTTAACCCTCCATTGTCACACATACAAAATTAGATTCTGAGGCTTCCAAGAACAGGGAAATACTTGAGCTACTACTGAAAAAGATGTAAGCAAAACCCAAATAAATAATTATTTCTATGTATAGAAATAGATGAGGCCACATTATAAATTCTGTGGGCACCTCTTCAGTGGCATTTAATATATATAGTAACTGAGCTTCTAATTTGAATTGTATGCATATTTTATTTGTATTTGATCTGCATTTTATGTATTTGTATTCTATTTATTGTGTTTGCTCTCAAGGCTGAAAGGCAAGGCAACTTCTACTTCATTTTTATTCTTTCCAATTAAAAAAAATTAAAACATTTTTGTAAGCCCTAGGCACTATGACTATTGTACCTAATGGATAAGTCTGTCTTGGAGATAGAGATAGATAAATGGATAGACAGTAGTGCCATTCTTAGAGTTTGCTGCTGTTGATTCTACAGAGCCTAAGGGTAATTTTATAAGCCTTTTTTTGTGCAGGAAAGGTCTTTTATTAAAATTATGCATAAAACTACATGCAGTGCAAGATGTTGGGTACTTGTAGAGTATTTATGCTCAGGGGAAGAGTTAGCTCTTCTAAAAGCCCACTTACTGTGTGAATTGGGAGGAAATCAACTCCGTATGTAAATAATTTAAAAAAATTAATTAAATAGTGAATAGAGGATAATCAGTCAACAGGACTACCCCCTGGTTTTCAAGAGCAGCTGGTATGAATTTGCCAATGAAGTCAGCGTCTCCTATCATGCTCAATACCATCAGCAATATCTTCCTAAAGTGCCCTGTAAATTTAACACAATATGAAATGAAAGTGTATGCCAATCCATATCACAATGCCAATTTTTTTTTCAATATTGACCTAGTTAGTTCAGGATTTCATATGTGAGCCCAACATGGAAACCATAATTAAAAAACTTTAATGCCTTAACTCGTGCTATAACTAGATTCACAAATGTCAGCGCCTTATCTTTAATTGCCAGAGCACACAAAACTGCCCAAAAGAGTGCCACATTTCAATACTTCCTCAGGAGCAGAAGAAAAAGTAGGCATTAGGGCAGTGGTGGGAAGACTCATGACGTACACAAACATTTTATAAAATATATAAGTAGGTCATAAAGTACATGCTAATATTTATGCCTACTCCCAAGCAGGTGTAATTTCTGCAAGATTTGTGCTAGTATTTTATGAAGACACAGGCACTTTCTCCATCTCTACAACTAGGCACTTTCATAAAATAATCCTCTCTGAGTCCAGGGGATTGTTACTAGTTGTATACAGCCTGCCAAAAAGACCTGACTTAGCTTCTTATTTGTAGATTACCACCAGTTCTCTGAAAACAAGATATTTAGGGGAGGTTCTGTTCAACTGAGTTACCATGAATACACATTATATCTTCTTTGTGATGTTACTTTAATCATTCTCTATGCTTTTAAAAATTCATATGTATGAGTCATATCCATAGTTGCCTGTTATATAATTCCACTCAACAGGGTTGCAGTGTCAACAGTGTCAATGTACTTATAGATGAATGTTAAAAAACAAAACATTAAATTGATAACTTCAGCAGGGGGATAGACTAGAGGCTAGAAATCAGGAGGCCAGAATTCAACTGTTGCTTTTGCCACTGAATAAGGATGGGCTTTCAGTTTCCCAGGTAAGCAGATCCAATCTTAGTTCAAGTTCAATTTATTTTTGATATACCACAAATCAAAACAGAGTGGGTCAATTGTATAACTTGGTGTCTCGATTTAAGTTCCACAATGGTGCACACTGATTCTATAGCACAAGGGTGCCCAATAGGTCGATCACGATCAACTGGTAGATCACCAAGGCAAAGTGAGTCAATCGTGGAGCCCATCCCAGGCTCTGTGATAGACTCACTTTGTCTTAGCGATCTACCGGCCCGATCAGCCTTCCTCTCCCGGACGTCAATTCTGCCGTCGGGGAGGAAGTTCTGGCCAGCCAATCACTGCCTTGCTGGGCCGGAACTTCCTCTCCGACAGCAGAATTGACATCGGGGAGAGAAATGCTGGTCGGCCCGACGCAGGGAAGCAGGGAGAGCTTGGGGCGGCGGCTTTGGGGCCTGTTTTCCGATGGCGGCGGCAGCTTAGGGGCCTGTTCCCCGATGGCAGCGGCAGTGGCAGTGGCTTGAGGGAGGGCAGGGAGAAAGAAAGAATGAGGGCAGGCAGGGAGACAGAAGGAAAGAAGAGAAACAGAAAAAAAGAAAGGGGTCATGAAGTGATAAAAATAGAAAGGGAGGCAGGGAGAGAGGAAGAAAAAGTTGGGGGAGGGAATGAGGTCTGGGGGAGAGGAAGCATACAGGCTGAAAGAAGGGAAGAAAGATTGGATGCACAGTCAGAAGAAGAAAGTGCAACCAGAGACTCATGAAATCACCAGACAACAAAGGTAGGAAAAATGATTTTATTTTAAATTTAGTGATCAAAATGTGTCTGAATTTATATCTGCTGTCTATATTTTACACTATGGTCCCCATTTACTAAACCACAATAGCGTTTTTCAGCGCAGGGAACCTATGAACGTCGAGAGCAGCGCTGGGCATTCAGCACAGCTCCCTGTGCTAAAAACTGCTATTGTGGTTTAGTAAAAAGGGAGGGGGGTATTTGTCTATTTTCTATGCGTACAGTGTGCTTTGTGTTTTTTAAAAAATTTTATTGTTGGTAGATCATTTTGACTTGGTCATTTTAAAAGTAGCTTGCAAGCCCATAAGGTGTGGGCACCCCTGCTATAACAGTATCTGAATGCACCCCAGTTGTTACAGATTACTGATGCAATGATCTTAAGGTGTGATCAAGTTTCAAGTTTCAAATTTCTAAGCGATGAACATATCATTAAAATTACATAAAATTAAGGGGACAATAAAACAACAAAAACTAAACATACGTAACATGTTAAAGACTAACATTACAAACATGTAAAAATGAGAGGAAAGGATGGGTAGAGAAATACAAATTGCTGATAGAAAAGAAGACAATTATGGTAAAAACATTAGGGAGGGGATAAACAATGAACCTACCAACATCTAACTAACCAATAAGGATGCGCATATATAATTTTTAAATCGATGCAGCAAATGGAGTTTACAGAAGTGTCTAGGCACGTCTAAGGATGCCTGAGCTGGGGTTGGCATAGTTTATGCCAGAAGTGGCCTTAGGTGTCCTTAGGCGACCCTAGGCTCTTCCATAGGCGCAAGACAGACACCTTAAATGTAAGCCTGTAAAATGTTGGCCTACATTTAAGGTGCCTGTTTTAAAAACAGCTGTAATTTTATAAATGACGCAAATGCGTGATTGACAAGTGATTGGCGGCCATTGTTAGGCAGCTGCCGATACTGACACTATTTATAGAATCCAGGCCTCAGTGCTCTTTCACATGCAATTGTCATTTAAGGCAACATTTGCATTTGCAAGACATATATATGTAACTGCACATGCTCAGATATAGAATTACCCTGAAAATATCCAAGTGGTTTTACTTTGCTGTCTGTGTAGACTTGTAGTCTTTCTCGTCTTAAAAACTTGAGTAGAGTCGTCAGAACAAGAAGTTCACACAGGCATTGGGTAAAACTAGTAATGGATCATCCTGCCTGTGATAATAGGCAAATCACCTTATTGCCTGTAAACACAGAAACCTATTTGGATCTTAATTTCTCCAGGTTAACAACTCATACCTGAATGATATTTTTGTATGATGCCATGGTTCAGGGACCAAAGTTAATTAAATACATTTAGGGCAGGGATCTCAAAGTCCCTCCTTGAGGGCCGCAATCCAGTCGGGTTTTCAGGATTTCCCCAATGAATATGCATGAGATCTATATGCATGCACTGCTTTCAATGCATATTCATTGGGGAAATCCTGAAAACCCGACTGGATTGCGGCCCTCAAGGAGGGACTTTGAGATCCCTGATTTAGGGGCTTTAGTTATCATTAAGACATGTTATTTTGCCACTAGCTCCTATTACCGTACTTCAGCACACTTCCCATTTTATGCAGTGAGACCTAATTACTAACACTAGAGGTTAACAGTAAAATAACACATTTTAATAATAAATCCCCGCCACCCCTGACTTAGTGCTAAAATATAAAATGCAGAACTGCAGGAAGTCATCTTTTTTTATAGAGCTGATAGAGCACATTCAGTAAAACCCAAACATATCATCAAAAGAACCAAAAAAGTCTAAAAATAAACTCATGCAACACACTGCATGTCTCATAACAGCACAGTCATTCTCACCTTGGAGGTCGCTTATTCACTACCATCTCTCTTAACAGGAACATTCAGTGCTGAAGTCAACCTTCTAGAACAGCTTTGTTAAGATTCAGGAAACAAAGTTCTGGCACTACAGAATAAGAGTAATATTCCCTTTTGTTACTGTAACAAAAATCTTTACTAAGGGGTCGATTTTCACTCCCTGTAGTTTTTGGCTTCCAGGAGATAAACAGCGACCAAACTATCAGGCTCTCTCAAATAACTACAGTTATAAAAGGAAATATCTGGTTACTGGAGACTGTTTTATCAACTGTTAGCCTCTCAAAAGTTATTTGTAAGGGCCTAAAAATCAAACATGAATTTCACAGGAAACATAGTTACCTATAGTCTCCATCATTAGGCTCCACTGTGCCCCCACTCCCAGCTGCACAGTATTGCTCATACACAATTTTAATGCACCCAGACAATTTTAATCCATCTCCACACTACTCCCAGATTTACTTAATGCAAAATTCAGGCTGCTTTCCACTGGCTCACGTATTTCCCTTAATTACCTATGAGAAAAACTGGTAATTTTTAATTTATTTTCTTCTCAAGGAAAAATCTGAGTAAAGCTGTGTTAACATGCAATTATGTCTTTTGGTACATTAGGGACAGAGCCCAACACCTTCTTGAAAAAGCCTCTATTCTTTAACAGGAGTATGTGGCGAAGTGGTTAGAGCTACGGTCTTAGCACCCTGAGGTTGTGGGCTCAAATTCCTCACTGCTCCTTGTGACTCTGGGCAAGTCACTTAATCCCCTCATTGCCCCAGGTAGCTAGAGTTTGAGCCCACCAGGAAAGATAGGGAAATATGATAAGGAAAAATTATGTTCTTACCTGTTAATTTTCTTTCCTTTAGATGCAGCAGATGAATCCAGAGACTAGTGGTAGATGTGTGCTATCCCACTAGTCTCTGGATTCATCTGCTGCTTTTGCTAAGGAAAGTACCTGATAGGGTACCTGGATGTAAACCACTTAGGATATAAGTGGTATATAAATAAATAAATATTATATGTTTTGAGTCTTTAGTAGTTTTCTCTGTTAAGTTTTTATTAATCCTGTATACACTTGTTTGGATAGACATTTCTGAGCACATGTAGCTTTAAATTTGCGAGATTCTGTTGTCTACTGCAATTATACCTTGAGGACATCATGGTCACTAAGTAGCGTACCGTACCCATGAGCATTTTCAAGAAGACATTTTTCATCCAACATAAGATGAGATTGACCGTTTTATTTTTCAGAAATTGAATACTGCAAGTTGTAAGCAGATGGCTCCTGAAGAAGTAGCAAAACGAGGCACCTTGTCGAGCCCTAGAGCAGTGTTTGTTAGTGCTCTGGAGGGATTCACCTGTCAGATTCAGCAACCCAAGGACAAGCAGAACTTATCATTTTTGCTTCATTGCCTCCATTGCCCCGGGTATAAAATAAGAACCTGTATATATGTAAACCACTTTGAATGTTTAACCACAAAAAGGTAGTATACAAGTCTCATTCTCTTTCCTATCTAGCTCTGGAGATGCTTGGTTAGCTGTGTTCACAGCAACCCACATTTAAGTGACTTTATGAGTAGTATTAATCACATTTTTTAGTTTTGTTTCAGCACATATAAGTTGGGATTTTTGAGTGATGCACATCTACATAATATAGAAGGGAAGCCCACGTATGTTATTAGGAGGCAGCTTAGAGCCCTTTAAAACACATATCGCTGATAAAGCATCACCACTGAGAGGTGGTTATTAGTGCTAACAACTGAGGGCTCACTCTCTATACATATTAAGATCATATGTTTGTGAGATATATAAGTGTGGTAGACTGTAAGTGCTCTCATTTTTTTATTATTGAGTGTCTGTGTTCATAGTTTTGGTATAATAGGATATGAGCTCCCTGGTGCTCTAGGTCCCCTGAACTCAAAGCATTTTGCTCTTACTCTGGAGTGCTACTGAATTTTTTTCACAGCTTCCTTACATTCCATATATGCAGACCTTCCAGGATGCCCCAGAAATGCAGGTTATAACAATGGGACCTTCTTTTCCAAGTCCTTCAAGTTAGCTGAAAGCTCTGACTGCTGGTGATTGAGGTCTCTGAACTTTTGTTCTAGAGCTTGAAATTACTTATCAGGGCATCAAAATGATTCTCTGTTTCTTCCAGATGTTTTTTCCCAGCTCAGCTCCAAGTGCCACCGTTTCAGCTCTTGTCACCACAATACCCAACTTAATTTCTGACACAGCCCTGAATTTCCTCCAAGGCTGCACATGATAAATTGTTCTCAAGCTGTTCAGATTCACCCAATAGCAGTTCGATCATCTTCCACTGAGAGCTGTCTCCGGCAGCCATATTGTTGGCTACCCTATGAGGCTAAGCGCCGGATAGCAGAACAAAGTCCTAATAATCTTTTTTTTTTTTTTTAATGATGTACTGTGCCACAGGAAGGTCTCCAGTTTATGCACTCACTGGGGGTTCTGATGTAATGTAAAAAAAAAACAAATGATGCAAACAGACTGAATAGGGCTATAAGAGAACAAGATTCAGGCTACCATCCTGCAAGCATGTCATCACTTCCTCCTTCCTTTCCTCCTATACTACTTTCCTTACGCTATACAATTCCAGTAAAATTGATTGAGGGAAAATATTTCAGGGAAAAGTTGATAATTTCAAGCTCTTTTTCAATGCTTTAAGGCGGATGTTCTTAACCCAGCCCTCAAGTTTTTAAATTTAACTTCCAGTTTTGTTTTCTTTTGTAACCAGAAGAAAGTGTCTACAAGTTTCAAAGACAGATTGGTTTTTAACAGTGTGGTTTGAATAAAACCAATTAAAGCAATTAAGTTAGGCAGTGGTAGGGCGCCTACTGTTGCCTAACTTATGACACCATTTATAGGATCTGCCATTATGCCTGCATTTTTACACTATGTTCCATACGATCAGCAAGATGGAGCATTACCAGCATTTAAAGGGTTTAGACCTGTCTGTGCTGCTTAGGCACAGCTGAGAACCATCCTGTGCCCTTTGGTGATCCTGAACAGCAGGCTGCAGAGAAAGGGGCAAGATGAAAAACTGGTGACAGATGTGTCCGTTAGTTTACCCATAGTTGCTCCTAGCTCTACTGAAATGCATACTTGTTCAGGCAGCAAACATTTAGTAGAAAATGGGTAGATGTGAAAATCTAATTTGTGGGCATGGTTTCCCTATTCCACTCTCTCCTTATTTACTAGCAGTCTGCAAAGTATGGAAGTCTGCATTCATTTTAGGCAGACAAAGAGGAGCAATTTTCAAAAACACCATATACCTCCTCATAAACAGATTTAAAAATGCCCTTTTAACTTGTAGGCTCAGACATTGTTTGGGCTGTTATTTTAAGCTAGCCTCCAACTTTTATAAAACAGCCAACTAGTTAGTCCTCATATAAGCCTGATATTCTTTTAATATTATTACAACAAACATGCTCACTGGTTGCCCATACCCCACATCTCCTTCAAAATCTTACTTCTTGTTTTCAAATCAAGAAAACACACCGGCTTTTTTCAACAGACTATTGATCCCTCACACAATATCGCCACTATTACTATCTTCCCAAAAAAATCTTTCAATCCCTTCACTCCACCATATATTTTATGGCACAACACGTAAAACAATCTTTTCTGTCGTAGCCCCTACTTTATGGAATGTGCTTCCAAGCCATATCTAAAGTCCTTTTCCATTTAAGGATGCCTTTGCATCCTAAGAATTCTCCTTCCTTAGGTAGTGCAGAACTTTACCCTTACCCCCTCACAGTACTTTACCCTTACCCCCTCCCAATGTGTAAGGCCTTCATCTTCTTTATTTATATATATATATATATATATTGTCGCACCCCCGGTACCGAGTAGTCAGAATGTCTACCGGGCGGTGCGCAAAAACACAGTCCCTGGCGTGCCTTCACGGCTAATGCTTCAAAGTTTAAGGCAAAAACACAAGAAACAAATATAAACAGAACTTGGTCTTGCCTTAAACTTTGAAGCATTAGCCACCTGGCTGAAGGAAGCTGGGTTAGGCATTAAAGACTTATTATTTTGAGGAGAACCAGGCTGTTCTGAACTTTATTTTGGCTCCTCATATTAGCACCAGCAGGGCCTTCAACCCGTGAAGGCACGCCAGGGACTGTGTTTTTGCGCACCGCCCGGTAGACATTCTGACTACTCGGTACCGGGGGTGCGACAAGTTGTATCAGGAATGTTCTGGGGAAAAGTTTAGAGAGGAAATTTTGGCACAATGCCAACAGGAGTCAGGAAATCTGAGAAAACTGTTGGCCCAGATGAACTCACAAATAAGTCAGGTGAAAATTCAAATGGCGGAAAACCAAGCCCAACAGCAGGGAGTAAAACAGAGTGTTGGGGAGGTAAAATCATTATGTGAGGAATTAGCCATGGGAAGACGGAAGGATGGGTTAAGCAACAACAGGCCCAGAAGGACCAACTGGAGCAACATAGCCAGCAATTTGGGCATGTTATAGAAACCTTCAAAGAAGTAGAGAAGGGAATAAGTGAAATGAGACAGCAAGTCGCTCGAATGAAAGAAGAGGAATTGGGGAGAATCCACAGAAGATCCTTGGGCTGGGATTGTGGGGCCAGTATTGGCAGCGTTTAATTGTGGATTCAGCAATTCCCCATCTCCACCAGTTAATTGAAGCTGGTTGGAGAGGCCTGATTGAAGCTAGGCAACTACAGTGTGCTTTATTGAAGGCAATGAACTTTTATGATTGACTGCTACAAAGACTGTGCTAGTCTATGTGCTCCTGTTTTTGCAGTTGTTCTTTTCTTTTGTGAACAAGCTGAATAAGGACTGTTATACTTACCTGAGGAAAGGCTGAGTGTAATCTTGGGCAAGACCAAGTTTTGTTTATATTTGTTTCTTGTGTTTTTGCCTTGAACTTTTGAGCATTAAGCACATGGCTGAATGAAGCTAGGTTGTGCATTATTATTATTATTAGACTTATTATTTTGAGGAGAACCAGGCTGTCCTGAACTTTATTTTTGCTCCTCATATTAACACTAGCAGGGCCTTCAACCCGTGAAGGCACGCCAGGGACTGTGTTTTGCACACCTCCCGGTAGCCATTCTGACTACTCGGTACCGGGGGTGTGACAATATATATATAGTATTTTTCCCCTTCACCCCCTTTTGTGTCTCTAGTCAATATGCTCTTATAGTTATATGTCCTAGTCTATTGTTTTTATTCTTAATCCCTCTATTTTTAACCTTGTCATAACCTATTATAAACTGCTAGACATAACGATAGGCGGGATATCAAATGCAAAGTAAACTGAAACTTGAATTTGTATGGTATTCGATTCCATAAGCCTTTCTAAATAATACAGTCTTTAGCAGTTGCTTAAATTCCTTCAAGTTCAATACTAATCGCATAAAATTCGAAGTTATTCCATAGCTGAGGTCCCTTAATGTAAAAAAAATACTGTTTCCCAGTCTCTGCACACAAAATCACATATCCAAACCCTTTTCTTCTCATCTTCCGGCAGCCTCATATTTTCATTATAGAAACATATATTTTAAGTCCATAGTACTGAAAGCCCCCAGTCTGTGCTATCTATAAACACTGGCCTAATAAATCTGGGATTTGCAAGTCCAGCTTCTACTTCCTATGACTTAAGGTTTATTTATTCTTGATTAACCAGCTTTTCCAACAAATGGATCTAAGTGGTGTACATAAAATATAGTTAAAAAAGGAACTCCACAATAATTGATAGGAAACAATAAGTATTCACAACAATCATTCATTCAAGAAAGAATATCACAAGTCTTGTCTCTTCCATCTAACCTCCTTCAGGGTCAAAATCAGCAAAGGGGAACTAGCAGAGAAAGAGTCAGGTATTTGTGGAATGCTGCAGATATAGTATTCATCACCCCTGATCAGGAGGGCATCCCAGCCACTATACAACAGTGACACCTAGAAGACACAGGAAGGGTGCACCACATTCTGAGTTCCAGAGGGATGGCTGACTGAAGGCTGCTGCAGTAACAGCCGGAACAGATTCAAAGGGAAGATAAGAACACTCTGACCGTATCTTTGGAATTTCATCCTGAGTCTCCAGAGTTGGAATTCTTCTCATGGTTGCTAATAATATTCTTAGTGCCATGTTAGTAAAGAGGGTTTTTTTTTATTATTATTTTGAGTCCAATTCTCTAAAGGGCCTTTTTTTATTTTTACTATGCTCTGTTAGACACTAGTGTGCACCTAATGCAGCTTAAAAGGTGTTGTGCAGTGCAATGCAGCCTAAAAGGTGTCCTGCAGTGCCCCCCCCCCTTTTTTTACAAACCATTGCGCATTTTTTAGCACCAGCCATGGCGATAACAGCTCTGATGCTCATAGAATTCCTATGAGCGTCAGAGCTGTTACTGCCTTGGCCTACACTAAAAAATGTGCTACTGTTTTGTAAAAAGGGGTATAAATTTGACATTTGTGCATGCAAACTACAGTACATTCGAAATATATATTTTTTAATTTGTTCCACAGAGAAGCTTACTGGAGGCAGAGAATGGTCATTTCTGCACTAATCAGTTAGCACAGGATTAGCACAAGCCCTTACTGCCTACAAAATAAACAGCAGTAAGTGCAGATGGTAATTTTTTTTTTTTTCAATGTCCACATGTTAATGACAACATTAGTGCATAGCCAATGAAAAATCAGCCATTTTACTGCTGCGGTAAAAGTGGCCTTAGCACAAGGAAGAAACCATGTAAGGATGAACTAAGGCCACTTTTTCCCCACAGCTTAGCAAAAGGGTACTTTTAGCTCTTCTCCCATTCTGTGTCCATGGCAAAACACCTTAATGAATCAAGCCTTTCACGTCTGTGGGGAAAATCGCTTAGTATACCTGACTCCCATTAAACCCCACTTCAAAATAGTACAAGACTTTCAAATCATAAGAATTACTTTATTTTTGCTTTTAGCAGAGCTCTGTTTAACCATCTCTTATGTCCTCATAGGCACTGTGGAATACTGTTCACTTAACCCTGGATTTATGTCTGAATCATTTGACATCTGTACTCCCATTTAACTGTAATCTCTGGAAAAAACTTCTGATCAAAAGTTTTGAATTATGTCTTCCAGTTAATAATCTTTCTCCTTTGTCTTAGTAGGTGTCGCTTTAGTGCCGCCCACACGCTTTGCAACCAACACAGATCATTTACATACTTCCCCAAAATGTATTTAGATACACACTGAACAACTCAAACACAGAAAACAGTATCTGAAGGACTGCGTTTTGGAAAGCGGCTTATCGTTGGCATCTTTTTTTTTCTCAGCAAAGACAACCTGATAAACACAATACTAGTGTACTATTTATTACATGAAAGGGAATACAGTGATGGTATTCAGTCCTGCCGGTGCTAGATAAGGGAGCATCCAGAAGTAATCGGGAGACCTTCCATCCCATAGCTGATCACCTTTTTAAGACTAACTTACCCGATCACAGTTCTCGCAGTACAAAATATAGTTTTATAAATGCAGAGCGCTAGTGGTTTCGGAACAGTGGGGAAGAGTCAGGCGTTTAAAAGCCTTGACTATTCTTCTCAAATGCCCACATCTGAATTTATTTATCGGGTTTTATTAACCGCCTTTATGAAGAGATTACACACGGCAGCGGAGGTTAACAGTCTCACCAATGAGAATGCTTCGTCACTCACCTGGCACGGGGGTCTCGGGCACCCACTTGAGGCTGGGCTGCAGCGCGTGGAAGGAGGCGCGCACTTGCTGACAGGTGGGCTCCCCCCGACTCCGCGCCAGCAGCAGCCCCACGAGCAAGAGAGCCTCGCAGAGCATCTCCGCGCGCAGCAGCAGCAGCTCGCGCCGCCGCTTCCCAACAATTCGCTTGCTCTTCCTTTTGAACCCCTCCCCACTTCACCTTTACGGAGCAGCAGCGAAACTCTATCCAGTCACTTTCCCCGGATACTTCCCAAACCTAACAAAAAAAACAAAAACAACTTTCCTGTGACGGTAAACGAAAACCACTTTAAACAACTGAAAGAAACAATCAGATTGTGAGAGGTTTTTCCTTTTCACTCGCTCAGCCAGGAGGGCTGGTCGCTTCAAAGCGGGAGGGCGGGGAAGCGCCTGTTAGAGGGAGCGCGCGCGCCCGACCTCGCAGCCGGAGACCAGGGGCCAGCATCAACTCTCCTCGGCAGCCCGAGCTCTCGCCACACTACTGCAGAGGGGCAGGCGGGTCTGCGGTTCTCATTGGCTGCCGGCGCGCTGCCAGGAGCCCGCGAGGGTGCCGCCAGCCGCTTGTCTGAGCTGCCATTGGTCAGTGACAGCGGGAAGCACTTCCCCTCGGTCGCCGGCGACTGGCGCGCTAGAAGCAAAAGAGTGCAGGCGGTGTCCTGATGTCTGACTTTAGGGCGGTAACAGTTCAAAACTGAAGCAAGAGACTTTTGTTGCACCCTCCAAGTTAAAAGTTATCACAGTAGTCCCGATGTAGTATGCCACAAACAGACAGTGACTATTGCAGCTTATTAGATGTAGGCAGCGCTGTATAGAGGCACAGTAAAGAACAGCCCCTGCTCTGTGGAGCTTTCGCTCTGGAGAAGACGAAAAGAAAAACGTAAGAGGAAGGTTTTAGAAAGACTTCTCTCTGAATACTTGAAGGACAACAGTTTCCATTCTGAAGTTGTGGGACCTGAAGTGGACTTTCTAAAGATGCAGACCTTTCTCTGTCAGATCTTCCGAATAGGGCCTTTCAATAATCTCATTAAGGTAGGCTTTGTAAAGCGGCTGCTGCATTTGAGTCATTTCATGGACGAGGTCCGTAAGGTCCGCGAGGTCCGCGTTTTACCCCTTCCCAATTATTTATCACACTGAACATAATTAAAATTCAGGAGGCTAAGATCTGTTCTTAACTTCTAAAAGATGAGTTTCCAGTATGGGTTGCGATCGTTCTGTCTTATGTTGCAGGTGATAATGCTGAATACGATCCATTCACTCAGTGCCAATATGACTTTTTAAACATTTTGCCCTATGCCCTCCCCCCCCCCTTTCAAAGTACGCAATCAAACTACAAAAAGAATTTCTGCGCCTAGTGGGGATATCTGTCATGTTTGTGACTTTCTTTCAGGAGAGGGTGGGTAAAAGGTAAGTGGCAACGTAGGGGGGAGCGAACCGCCTCGGGCTCCATCTTGCTGGGGGTGCTAGAACCTCTCCACCCCACCACGCCACGCTTGCTTCCTCCCTTCCCCCACCCCATACCTCTTTAAAATCTTCACCAGCACCAGCAACTACTCTAGCCTGTTGCTCGTGCAGGCCTGACTCCCTCTGAAATCACTTCTGGGTCGAGGGGCCAGGAAGTGATGTCAGAGGGAAAGCCAGCACGAGTAGCAGTCAGAGAAGCTGCTCGCGCTGGCGAAGATTTAGAGGTACGGGGTGAGAAAGGATGGCGCAAGTGTGGCGTGGGGACACGGAAGGAGCGGAGGGGGCGGAGAGGAAATTGCCAGGGGGCACGCCGCCCATCCTTGCTGCGCCACTGGTTGAGGTCACTTGATCACTGCAGAAAGAAGCCAGTATAATTGAATTAAAAGTTGTAAATGTTTTAAGTAGGTGTTTATGTTTGAATTAATTTTGTTTTGACGGCACTAACAGATTTTAACACACACTATTCTATTGTTGTGCCCCTTAAAACCTATTAGGTGGGAAAGTGAAAGCGTACTTTATTTGGAAAAGGAAGGTGTATACAGTATGTCAAAATGCAGCATTCACCACACGAACAGATGTCAGTCCCACATGCTAGCCAGAGAAAGTACATTAGGCTTATTGGGCAGGATTTAAATATAATCATAGAGAAGCTAGTTTCATTCTTTCTCCTCTTCTCCCTCATAAACTTTTTAGTGTAATAAAATCATGCATCTGACATTGCTATGACAGGTATATTGTGATGTATGACCAAGGCTAGTGCAAGAGCATTATACATTAAGCAAACCGTTAGCCTTGGGGGCCCTCTATTAACTTTAAGGCCCAACACCACTCCTCCCAGAATAATCTGGGAATTGGGATATTTGAAAACTGCCCACTCTCTCTGCTGATGGAAGTACCTCCTGTTATTTCTTCCAATTTGTTGCTTGTCAGAAGTGGACCTATTTTGTTTGACTCCAGCTGCTCTTTGCTGCCACCTAGAAACAACAGCCCTCTAATTGGGCTGGCCCTGTGAAGGGCTCAAACTTCCTGAAGTAGCACTGCATTGTGTACCATAGTAGAGCAATCTCTAAACCTGTGCTGCAGTTCTATGGCAATCGGCGAAATGTTCTGTAATTAGACACCTACAACATGTGACATGTGTTAAGTTTTTCGTAAAAAAAATATTTTGTGTGTGTGGTGTGTAGATTTCATTGCAAAATGTGTTTTGCTGTCTTTTCCAAATGGAAATAAGAAAAGATACATCCTAGCTGATTGCTTTTTAAATAATTTAATATGCCAAATTTCAACAAAAGCAGCAAAGTAGTTTACAGGTAATTACAAATAAAATAAGAAATAAATGGCACCCACTTTTACAAAGCCACACTAGCAGCTGCTGCTGTGGTAACTGCCCTGAGGCCCATAGAGATTTAAAGGGATTCAGGGCTTTTGCCGCACAGCAGCCACTAGCACGGCTTTGTAAAAGAGGAGGTTAAACATTTACAGTGGCTCATCATAAATCCTTTCACCAGACTAGAGTATATCAAATACAGCAAAATCATGTGAATTTTTGGCTTTATGAAGAGCATTCCTATATCTGGCTCAGTTCATATCAAAAGGTATTAAATTAATTTTTAATTTGCAAATATAATTTAAAATTAATTTTCAGTTTCAAAACTATTGTTTACAAGAGTTTCTTCATTCATCCAGTATTCTAAATTGTTAACCTCCAGAGGGGGAAGAGGAGAAACGGGTTTAGGTAGAAAGATAAGGAGCTCAGTCTAGGTCATGTTTAATCTTGGATGGCGATACGGTGTGGACAAGTTCCCAGAGGAAAAGTCAGTAGTCTGTTATTGAGAAAGACATGGGGGAAGCCACTTCTTGCCCTGTATTGGTAGCATGGAATATTGCTACTCCTTGGGTTTTGGCCAGGTACTAGTGACTTGGATTGGCCACCGTGAGAACGGGCTACTGGGCTTGATGGACCATTGGTCTGACCCAGTAAGGCTATTCTTATGTTCTTATGAATATTTTTCTATTAAGATTTTAAACTCCAGCTATGAAGTTATATGGTGTACAGTTCCAGGATAGATTTATATAATTAACCAAAAAAAGCAATTTGTGGATATTTGGAGAAAATATTTTTTAAAAACTCCACAATATTTTTGTGACTGGTGTATAGCATGCTATTCCATATACAATTTTATAAATTTTGTTCCATATATAAAAGCATATTTTAAACACAAAAAAATGACTATTATAAGCAATGTTTCCTCTATGCTTTGCAGGAGTCCTCCTGCTTCATTCCTGTAGGGGGGTGATGCTTCAATATCATGTTTTAAATTGCAAGAGACAGGCAGGTTCCCTGGAGTCCTACAGAGCTTTCCTGTTCCTCTATTAAAAAAGTGATACTGAAACAGCACCCCCTATTGGTAGAAATGCAATTGGAGGACTCTCGCACAGCATTGATTACAGTATACAGCTGTTATGAAATTGCTCAAGTACAAAGTAGGTGCACAGGAACAAGCTCACAGCTTAGGTGAAAGCACATAGTAAAGTATCATGCCCATAGCCTGTTGTTCAATTAATATGTTAGCTAGTGCATCCTGACTGTCATGACCAGCATGGTAACAGTTACTTTATTTATATGTATTAATCCATTCATTGTTTAGTGCACTTTACTTTTGATATACTGCATTTCTGTGGTATAGCTAAGACAGTTTACATATTATATACAGGTATGCTTTTTTTCTGTCTCTAGTAAACTCACCCCCTCTTTTACAAAGGCACATTAGCCGTTTTAGCGTGCGCTAAATGCTAACGCGTCCATAGACTTATAATGGGCGCGTTAGCATTTAGCGCGCGTGTATATTTAGTGTAGCGCACCTTAGTAAAAGGAGCCCTCAGTGTCTCTGAGGGGGGTTATACGTGGTCAGTGGAGGGTTAAGTGACTTGCCCAGGGTCACAAGGAGCTGCAATGGGAATCAAACTCAATTCATCAGTTCATCTGGGTCTCAGCCTATGGAACTAACCATTAGTAATAGTAGTAGGCTATTCCACCTACTTCTGAGCAGATGTACATTTCTTTGAGAGCATTTGTGCACAGCTGGGAATAGTTCTGGGAGCCTATTTTATAAACACATAGGCAATGGTGTAGCGAGGGTGGTAGGCATCCCCTTGCCCACTTCTACGCCCCCCCCCCCTCCACACACACACACATTGCACATGCTCCCCTTCCCTTCCCCTGCACCTGTTTAACTTCCCAGGCACGAGCAGCATCTTTAACTTGCCGGTGTCGGCTCTCCTTCTGACATCACTTCCTAGTCACGGAACCTGGAAATGATGTCAGAAGGGAAGACCAAGACTGCTGTGAGGAGCAGGTTGGAGCTGCTGCTTGCGTCAGCAAAGAGCTAGAGGTAGGGTGGGGATGAATTAAAGGCACGTGCGCGCAGCGGGGAAGGAGCGGGGAACAGAGAGGAGGAGAGATGCCGACGCCCCCACCAAGACGGTACCCGGGGCGGTCTGTCTGTCTTCCCCCCCCCTTATTATGTCACTGCACATAGGCATAAAATAGATATAGATTTGGAAATGTTTTTAGGCACCCTGTTATAAAATTACTCCTGTGTTTCTGGGTAAAATGCTTCTTACAAAGACCTCATAGCAATTATTAAGTTCACTTTCCACAGGGTGCAAAGCAGCAGTTGACACAGCTTCCCCTTAACCTTGAAAACCAAGTAACAGCTTGTTGCCAGCAGGAGCCCAGTTTTGTCCTTTTGCAGGTAGAATATTTATTTTTTTCTCACCCTCATCCATTCATGGTATGAGAGATAAATGCAATATTTACTTGTATCATCCACCTCAAGAACCATCCCATATTTTTAAATTATTGCCCATATAAGCCAAAATCAAAAAGCTGAAAGTGCTCCCTGGAGCTTTCCTACTTATCAGAACACTATCTTCTTCCCTCCTTCCTCTCCAACATGCAGTGAAAATCTATTAGGCTCAGAGTACACAGTGAAAGTAAATTGAACATTTGTTTTTAGGTCACAGCAGGCAGGTGTCTTATTTCCAACTACCGTACCTGTGGCATTGTGGGGGGAGGGGGGATAATTTTATAAAGCTTTTACTCTTTGTAAAGCATGCTTGTGCAACTACACTATGGAGCTCATAATTGAGACTTAAATACATCTAAAAACCTACCCAAGTCGACACTTGGACGACCTAAAAGACAGGTCGTGCAATTGCTGATAATAATCAAACCAACTTTCTAGACATATCCATGGACTTTTTAGGCCTCTGAATGCCACTGTGCACCCAGAGCTAAAAGGGGTATATCTGGAGGAGAGGTTAGGGCGGGTGTGGGCTGACCTAGACTTAGTCATCTGCAGGGATAATTGAATGTTTCATGAGACTTCCTGGACGAAACTTATACGTTGTGAGTTAGACGATGTAAAAGCAGGTATAAGTGCCAAGAAGGTATCCAAAGTGACCAGATAACAACTGCAGAGACAATGTAAAGACCTACATACACTCCTCCAGTGATCACTGACCCCCCTCACACTGCCACAAATATCAGAATAAAAACATACATACCTGCCTTTGGAACATCAGCCTAGTAGAGCTACATACAGGTGTCTAAAGTAGCCGGGGGTGGGTGGGCGAGTGAACCATAGAGAGGAGGACCCAGGCCCATAAGCCACTCTAACCACTACATTCATGGTGGAAAATGTGAGCCCAACATAAAACCCCCAAACCCTACTGTACTGCTGTCCTGCACCTGCAACCATAAAGGCTATTGGGGTTGTAGACAGGCGGGTCTAGTCTGTTTTGGGGGGCTCACCATATACTATAAGGGAGTTGTGGTGAGATGTTTATGTGACACCCTTTTTGTGAAGTTCACAGCAGTGCCCTATAAGGTGCTCTACTGCTCTGTTGCCATGTCCAGGTGGCCAGTCCATCACAATGCTGGCCCCTCCCACATCCAAATGGTCTTGTTCTGGGTGTTTGGAACTTAGATGAATTTTGGGTTGAAAATGTGGTATAAAGATAGACCTACTGATGGTCTGGACGATCAATAGCCTGGATGTCCAGATAGATGATTTTCAGAGAAATAACCCATTCTAGTATTTTTGAGAATAGACATTTTTCCACTGCCGACTTTAGGCGTCTAACACCATACATCCAAATTGGACTTAGATGTTTCTTTAGATTATGCCCCTCTACTTGCATAACAGTGTGCTTACTTTTAGGAAATCTGTATGCAAGGGTGTAGTTTGAGCAGAGTGGGGGCAGAGCTGTGATATGCAAACATATAACATAAACAGGTAAGTGTGCACTGTAGACCACACACATATTTTTATGCTTTTATCAGAGTAGTTGTAAATTTGTACATGCATATTTCTGCACTATTGGGGCTGGTTTTGGAAGTCTATTTATATAGACACTAGGCCTCTCTAGGCACCTGTTTGGACATCTCACACTGCTGTCCTCCTACAAAGTTACTCCTTTTAGTCTTTACTTTGCATAGAAAAAATAAAAGTACACAATTAAAATAGTTTTTATTATGATATTGATTCAACACCTTTATTTGGGGCATCTTACTAGCATTTACACAAAAGACATTGGCAGAGAGTTCATGGAGAAAGCTGGTATGAAATACTGATAATTTAATAAAGCCAAAAGAGTGAAAGGATGGAGGGGTAAGCATAATGCATTTGATATACCACCTTTCTGTGGTACAACCAAAGCAGTTTACATATTCTATACAGCAGGGATCTCAAAGTCCCTCCTTGAGGGCCACAATCCAGTCAGGTTTTCAGGATTTCCCCAATGAATATGCATTGAAAGCAGTGCATGCACCTAGGTCTCATGCATATTCATTGGGAAAATCCTGAAAACCCAACTGGATTGCGGCCCTCAAGGAGGGACTTTGAGATCCCTGCTATACAGGTACTTTGTCTCTAGTAGTCTCACAACGAAGTGGCCTTTATACCACACTGCAGTAAAACGTGACCATAGTATGTTCTTACATGGGTCATTTCTACGCTCTAAGGCCATTTTTACTGCATGAGTAAAATGGCTGAAAGCTCCTTTTTTCTCTTAATGGCCATGTGCTAAATTTCCCATTATCACTTGAGCCTCCTACTGCCACCTATTTTGTAGGCAGTAAGGGCCTGATTCTATAAACAGCGCCCAAGTTAGGCACCATTAAGCATCATAATTGAGACCGCCTAGGAATGCCTAACTAAAATCTATGCCTAACCTAAATTAAATCAATTAGTTTAAATGTCATGGTAATTGAATAATTAATTTAAAAAAATTAAGAGGATCATATGATGCAATGAGTGGAAGTAGACATGCTCTGGCTTGGCTCAAGACCCTCCCGACATCATCTCTATTTTAATTACTCTCCCTTCATTTTGCAACTGCATGATTTGGGTTAGTAACTTTTGCTACAGATTTATGGACAAATTTGTGACCAAATCTTTGAAATCTATGAGCACTAAGATGCAGAAAAGAGATTGGCAGCGTGTGAAGCCTGTGAAGGAGAAGATGGTGGACCCATTTCCTGATCGAACCTTGCAACTTACCTCAGAACACTTGGAAGTCATAAAATCTAATCTCATCAGAGATTTGTGGATCGCTCTCTGCCTATAAAGGTTCAAGGTGATTTACAATTAGACAAGAGCCCATGCATGGGGAATTTACAAAAGTAGTCGATATAACATTTTACAAACAAGAGGAGACAAGGCAAGTGAAAGGCTTGTAGGAAATCTGAGAAGTAGGATAGTGAACATCGGGGCCTCGAACCCTTGGAAGTTTAAAGGTGGCATCATTGGATCCTTGTCTGCTCCAATTGTCCACCCAATTATCTAATTTTGAAATTCTCCTGGCAGATACCACTCGCCAGAAAAGTGAGTTGGAGCAAAGTTTTTCCACAATAGAGGACTCTTCAGTTGGGCTGAAAACAGAGCTGGCTGAGTTATGCGGTCAGTTAACTAAGCAAGCCGATAAATTAGAGGAGTTGGAAAACTATGCAAGACAGGGGAATTTGCAGTTTATCGGCATTTCTGAGACAGTGCCTGATTCCAGCTTGATAATAGAAACTTGAAGATTGGATTGCACAGGAATTTGATCTCCCATCCTCGGTGGCCCCTGTGGAGCTGGAGCGTGCTCATTGGCTAAGCCGCAAGGCCCAGGACTCCATGAAGCTGCATGTCATCCTTGTGAAGCGCCACAATTATATTCACAAAGTAGAAATTCTGAGGTCTTACAGGGCTAAGTGAGATGCATTGCTATATGACAGTCATCAAGTGTGCACTTTTGAAGACTTTTCAGCAGCTTTGATGGAGCAAAGGATGAAGTTCACGCCTATTTGTAGCATGCTCCATGAGAAGCAGATACGGTTCATATTTAAGAGCAAACAAGGGCTTTCTTTTTAAAGATGCATTCAATGATTAAATGAATTGCTTAGGAGTTTCATTGTATCTTTATATTTTTCTCCTTCCCCTTCCTACTGTTTTTGACCTTAAATGTCTTTCTTTTTATTAATCAGACTATATTTCTTTCCTATTCTTTCCTTGTGTTTTATTATGTTTGTAAAGTTGGCTTTGATTATGTTTCATAGATTTAGTTTTTTTGTTAGTTATGTTTGTTTCCCCTAACTTTGTAATTTTATTGATTTATTCATCGCTTAGAATTTGGAATAGGCGATTAATCAAATTTTGTAATAAACTTGAAACTTGAAACTTAAAGTGTATCACGATGGGAAATGGAATGTTTTCACCACATTGGTGGCTGCACAAGACTTTCTTAACAAATTAGACTTGTTGGGACCATTAAATACTACCCGATAATTCCCATCTGGGTATGATATCACATTGCTGAAGTCTGTCTTAGAGAGGGATAGGTGTAAGCTGTTATGCATACTGTGATGATGTTGTGGGGGGGGGGGGGCACAGGCATCTATTAGAAATCTCTTTGCATCTCTGTGCTTGTTTGCAGAGGAGAGCGTGTGTGCATCTTGGTGTTAGTAGGGATGGTTGGATGGGAGGGGTGTAGGGAGGGGGGATAGTACATAAGGCAATGTGCCTCAAAGCTTGGGTGGTTATATTGGGGGGGATTCCACGAGGTTCAACCACCACTAAATCCTGGTCAATTTTGGCTTACATTTTTCTTGATCTGTTATGCTATTGAAGGATCTTCTGTTGCAGGCAGGGTTCATAGATTTAGGTTGCTGGCTCTTGAACCTCTATGCACTCAGAGAGGCTGAGCTCTTGGAGTGTACTGTTTATTTTTCACTATGGTATCCTGTACTTATATTATTAAAGGCTAGTCTTCTGGAATGTGAGGGAATCACTTCTCTAGCGAAGTGCAAAAAAATTCTCACAGAACTTAATTGCTATAAGGCTGATGTTGTGTGCATCCAGGAGACCAGACTGATGGATGCAGAGCATCAGAAATTGAAACGCCATTAGGTGGATGAGGTGTTTTATTCTTCCTTGACAGGACGTTTTGGTGGGATAGTGGTTCTTTTCCCCAGATCCGTGCCTTATAGAGCAACCATTGTAGAGTCATCTATTATGTTGTTAGGCCTGATTTTGGAAGAGAGGGAGATTTTACTATTAGTGGTCTATGGCCCCAACACTGCAGAAGTTTCCTTTTTGCAGAGAATAGTTGCCCTGTGCTCCAGATACTAAGGCAGGTCTGTGATTATATTGAGAGATTTTAACTTAGTTTTAGACCAATACCAAGACGAATCTGGAGGTTTGACTACTTCCTTAGGAACTAAGGGCAAAGCATTGTCAGACTTCTCTTGTAGAGAATGACATGAGGACAAATTTTTCCCCATCCCCACAGGAACTCAATTTTCCTGTTCCACGAGTTTTGTCGCTGTCTCTTTCCCTGCCCCATTCCTGTAAGCTCTGCCTTAACCACACAAGCCTCGAATACGTATAATTTTAAAGTGTTTGAGGCTTGTGCAGATGAGGATGGAACTTGCAGGAATGGAGCAGGGACAGGATAAGAACTCTCTGGGACGGGAAAATGAGTTCCCGTAGGGCCGGGGATAAATTTGTTCTCGTATCATTCTCTACTCTGTTGTTCTTTGGATGTTGTGGATGCTTGGTGGCTACTGCATCTTGAAGGATTTTGACTACACTCATCTTATGCACATGGAAGCTGATCATGAATAGATTATATTTTCCTCTTTACCTCACTTTTCCTTTTTGGTTACCATGGCAGACATTGGTCCACTTAGTATATCTGATCATGCTCCTATTTGGCTTGACATCCAGAAGGACACTTAATATTATTATTCCAAGCAATGGTATTTTCCCAGTTACCTAACTCAAGACCATGAGTTTAGTAAACTTTTAATTGCCAAATGGGAGGAATATTTATACCATAATAATCAGCATGTGAATAACCCATTACTTTTTGGGAAGCCGCTAAGACTGTATTAAGAGATCACATTGTTTCTTACACAAGTGCTAGAAACCGTTTTTGGTTCCACTTTATATGTATATCCCATTAAAGTAAATCTCAATTTGACAGCGTGGTCTTTTCTTCTTGGTTTTTGTTAACTGCTTTGCTTGTACCACAGAATAACAATAATCAGACCTTTACCAAGATGTACTGGATAGAACTTAAACATTCCATACATACTCTCCACTATTCCAGACCAGTGGGATAATTATGTTCATTGACCAGCAGGTGAAGATAGAACACACATGAAAAGCTGAGAGACATAGAACCTAGCCAACCCACCAGCTCCTCAGTATTTTTTATCCCCAAGCAGGTGGATGGACATAGCTTTCAGTTCTGTGACCTGGATAGGCTGCTCCTAAGGTCAGCGGCAGGGATTGGCAGCGTCTAAGCTCTTTCTAGTGAGGTGGGTAAAGGAAGTGGTCACCTCAGCTTATTTGCTTTTGAAGAAGTAGCCTCTGGGTCTCTTGAGGGCCCATTTGACCAGACATCTCACAGTATCCTGGGTAAAGGTAGCCCTCTTGGCACTGGCGGATATTTGCCAGGTGGCTACATGGTCTTCCCTCCATTCCTTTGTCAGGCATTACTGGGTTGATGTAGCTCCATTCTTACTCCTTCAATGAGGTCTGTTTTTGAATATTAGTCTAGAATAGTGAGAAGGATGATATGGAAGGAGAAATTATGTCTTACCTGATAATTTTCTTTCCATTAGTCCTTCACACTATTCCAGAGGTGCTCCTCCTACCCCCCACCCCCACCCCGCTTTTTATTTGGTTCTGTGGGTGGAGCTGCAGTTCTGCCACTCTGTGGATTCCTCTCTATCTTAAGTTTGTGACTATGCCTGCCCTTGTGGACAAGCACACTATAACAAAGTTTTTTTTTCTTAGTAGAGACAGGTTGGGAAAGATTCAAGGGGGCTAGGCTCTTATTTTCTTTCTTTCACTCTGCTTGTCTATTTAATACTGAGGAGTTGGGGGGTTGTCTAGGTCCTATATCTCTCAGCTTTTCATGTGTGTTCTGACTCCACCTGCTGGTCAATGGGCATAACTATTCCACTGGTCTGGAATAGTGTGAAGGACTAATGGAAATAAAATTACCAAGTAAGACCTAATTTCTCCTTCTGAACTAAATCTATTTTAAAAGCATCTAAATGCCAAAAAGGTACCCAAACTGAACAGATGACCTCTGGGAGGATTAGGTTATGACACCCCCCAAACACACACACATACACCTCCAGTGATCACTAACCCCCTACCACCCCACAAAGATCTGAGTGAAACAATATATACCTGTTTCTAGAACAGCAGCACCTGGTATGGGAAAGCCTAGTAGAGCTGCACACAGATGTCTTAAGTAGCCTAGTGGATGGGCTAGTGAACCATAGAGAGGAGGATCCAGGCCCATAAGCCACTCTGAACTACATTTATGGTGGAAAGTGTGAAGCCACCAAAATCCTACTATACTGCTATATAGGTGTCACCTGCAGCCATAAGGTCTATTGGGGTAGTAGATGGTTGGTTATAGTAAGATTTGGGGGAGTTTTAGAGTGCTCAGTATAAATTATAAAGAGTATATGGTGAGATGTACATCTGGCACCGTTTATGTAAGGTTATGTAAGGTTCCCCACTGAAAAGGGATGGTCAACAAGACTAAGGATGTTTGAATGTTTCTGTATCGCTCAATGGTGTGACCTCACCTTGTGTATTATATTCAGTTCTGGTCTTCTTAGCTCAAAAAAGGTATAGCGGCACTAGAAAAGGTTCAAAGAAGAGCAACAAAGATGATAAAGGGCTATGAGGAAAGACTAAAAAGGTTAGGGCTCTTCAGCTTGGAAAAGAGACAGCTGAGGGGAGATATGATTGAAGTTCTGAGTGGAGTAGAATGGGGGTACAAGTTGATCGCTTTTTCACTCCGTCAAAAATTACAAAGACTAGGGGTACACTCTATGAAGTTACAACCAATAGGAGGAAATATTTTTTCACTCAGAGAATAGTTAAGCTCTGGAATGCATTGCCAGAAGTTATGGAAAGAGCGGATAGTGTAGCTGGTTTTAAGAAGGGTTTGGACAATTTCCTGAAGGAAAAGACCATAGTCTGTTATTGAGAAAGACATGGAGCAAGCCACTGCTTGCCCTGAATCAGTAGTATGGAATGTTGCTACTCTTTGGGTTTTGGCCAGTTATTAGTGACCTGGATTGGCTACCATGAGAACGAAATACTGAGCTTGATGGACCTTTGGTCTGACCCAGTAAGGCTATTCTTATGTTCTCTGTTGGGATGTCTAGGTGGCCAATGCATTACTATGCTGGCCCCTCCCACCTCTAAATGGTCTGAATTTGGATGTTTTAAACTTGGATATTTTTGTGGTTGAAAATGGGAAACAAAGTTGGACATCCTGGCAGCCAAGAGTTCTAAATAGGTGATTTTTTAAATTGGATGTTTGCTGGTTACCTAAATAGCAGTTCTTCCGACTCCAACATCTTGCAGGAAACATCCAAATTCGAGCATAGACGTCCTATCAAACTGTCTCTCTACAGCAATAGAATACATTTAGTTATGTATGCAAGTGACAGTATTTAGGTGTGAATATAAATATAAATTCATTGAAAAAATATGTAAATACTATATCTTCCACCCATCAATCCAAAACTGTACTATCCTATCTTATACTATAGGTGGAAAAATAACCTCAGAATAGAGTGACTGTATAATTGTGTGGGATCACAACAGTTCACACATATTTTCAATCATAGGCTGTACCACCTTCCCACCCCCCTCTTTTAATATATTTGAGTTGTAACTTTTTATCTTTTTTCTAACTTTTTTTTAAACTTTTTAGCTTATCCCTTTTATTTCTTCATTATTATTTCTATTAAAAATCCTCAATAAATAATTTCATTATCCCTTATAGTTGATTCAACAAACTAGTATCCAATCCTTTGATAAATCCATAAATCTTCTTAGTTCATCTCATTAAAGAGGAATAGTAGTATAAATCCTTATAGTGAACTCATAAATAGGTTATACCAATTTTCAGTCCAACAGGAAAACACTGCCATACGTGTTCTAATTTCTACTATCACATTATTTGAGACATGAGTCTTCTAAACTGTTATTGTTACTTAGCTTAGTTTTCACATTTTTTCCACATTTTTTTGTATGTCCCAGACCACTTCAATTATATCTCCAACGTGGCCAGCGTTTCGCGGTTTTCTAATTACTAACTGCTGCCGCAGGGAATTATCCAGAGCGATTTAGCTTGTCTTATCTCCAGACTCGCAGTTCCTCCCGTATTTAGGTGTGAGCATTTACACCAGCTTTTGATATGATATAAATGCTCACACCCAAAGTTTAGCACTTAAATACTGACTTATAGTACTATTCTATAATGGTTTCAGTGCCCAACCTTGCCATTACAGAAGACTTGCTTAGTGCTCAATTTTTTTCACACCCTTTCTTGAATCTACCCTTATGTCTATGGCAAACATAAATTGGCATGTCTAGATGCACCAAGTGGCATGTTTCGTTTATAGTATTTTATAAATTATAAGTGTAACAGGGAGACATGCCTATGGCCCTTCCATGCTCTGCCTACATGTATATACCCTTCCAGTTAGGTACTATTCCCAGATTCTATATGAGTTGCCCAAATTTGTGCATGGATCCCAGATGCAAACTAATTAGTCAGTTAAGTTCTGACAATCAGTTAGTTATTGATGTTAGAGTTAATTGTCATTTAATTGGCTCCAATTTGGATTTGCATGTGTAGCTGCCCTAGTTGCTATTCTATTACATCTGAATTTAAATTTCATAATGCACAACTCAAAAAGGTCATGGCCATGGAGGAGAATGAGTAGGTCAGGGGCATTCCCAGAAATTAGGCACAATATTATAGAATACTTGGATTTGCTTACCCAACTGCCTGGTTTCGGAAGGTTTAAGACTTTGAGCCCAAAGCTCTAAGCACTATTCTATAAAGGTCACTTAGTGCTAAGCAACCTTTATAGAACTGACGCTTAGCTTAGCACTAGCTTATACTGTAGAATTGCCCTGTATAGCTTGCAAGTGCTGCCAAAATTTGACAAAAAAAAAATCCAACTTCCCAGTCTTAAGAAAGAATTGGGGTAAGTATGGAGCATCATTGGAGGCCACTTCTAGTATGCTGTCTAAAAGATTGCCAAACAGCAGGTAGAGCTTGTTTTAGTATCTTTTCCCAAGAATGAGAAAATATTTCAGACCCTCCCATGAGTCACCAATATTCTCTCACATACATTACACATCTCTAGAAGGGACTGAGCCCTCTCTCTGTCACCTGCTTCCAGCTGGTTGGTTTGAATAACATGCTTACGTTCTCCGTCAGAGGATGCAAAATGAAGTTCTTGACTGTCACAACTGTACTGTACCTTTTTGTCTGTAGCTCAGTAGACATTTCCACTCAGTCTTCCCTTCACATCTGCAGGTACATTGACCTCCTTGGTCAGGATGGCAAATCGATGATTTCCTTCAGGAAGCATTCTATCAGTCAGCTGTCAGCAGATAAGGTGAAATAATCTATTATGTTAGTGGCAAGACAGTAATTCTTCATGGCCCCTGCTTACACCCTTAACAATCTCATTTAATCATCTGCATGCTTCAAGACTGTTTTAATGAAGGATAAGGCTGTATATGTTTCTACTCAAGTAGTTTATCTTATCAAATTATCCTATTGGGAACAATCTAAGCTAAATATCAAAGTGAAAAAGCAAGCCTGGAGAAGAGTGCAACCTAATTCACTCTAGTGAAACACTTAGGGACCAATTAATCATTGACTGTGTAAAAATTACCTAGCACCTCCTTCATCAGGATTCATTCCCCTTCAAGTGCAGATTCTGTTTTCTTACAAGTATGAAAATGTGCATGAATGTTTCAAATGAATGTACGTCCCTGGTGTGCTCTCTCATGTTAGTGCACATTTTTTTTGTGCTTGGCCTATTTGCTTTAGGAATATGTGTACTGAGGTGGCACGTCAAAAGTGTGTTGGACATTGATGCGCCGACAGTCGCGTGCCAACATCTGCACGCAGGACGAATGTGTGCCGCTAGTTCCACTGCTTTTACGCCTTACGGTTAGCATTCTGAGGGGGGTGGAGGGGAACCCCCCCTACACATAACTGCTCATGCTCGCACTGGGGGTGGGGTGTAGGGAACCCCCTACTACACTGAAAACACCAAAACAGCGAGAGAATGGAGGTTTTCAGTGTACTGGGGGAATTTTCCATCCCACCCTCCCAAAGGGAGCGCAAACCAGTTCTAAGTGTACTGGGGTTCCCTTCAGAAGTGTACTTCAGAAGTGTACTGTTAGTGTTCCCTTCAGAACACTAACAGTAAGGCATGAAAGCTGCAGAACCGGCATCGCACACTTGTTCTGCGTGCAGATGTCGGTGCGCAATTGGCAGCGCGCCAATGTCCTGTGCACTTTCGTCAGTGTACCGTGTACTGAGGTTCAGCACATCTCTCCAGGAGCATCCTGAGCTAGAATCCTGCCCTGTGTAACGCCCCCTATTGTCCCTGCCTGCCAACTGCACCACACAAGGAATTGAAACCTAAGGATGAGCGATTAGTAGTTGTAGCCTCGGATAGCAGATTATGAATGAGATGGTTTACAGCAAGCATGGAGAAAAACTGATGCAACAGAAAGAGCTGGAAACAGTCATTCATCCTATAACTAGCTGTGAAGTTCTGATGTGAGAAAATCTTCATGCAGAAAGTTACAACAAGGTGGTAAGTGTCATTCATCGAAAACTCTACAACATCACTATACTGGAAACACACCAAGAGCGTGAAACTAAGAGAATAATGGAGAATGAAGAGGTTATGGTCACCTGGGACTTCCCCATTCTGACAGAAAAAAAGTTGAATCCAAGAAACCAGACACAGTAAAAGAGAAAAGCACCAGAATGCCATTGATCATAGAGATGTCAATCTCAAGCAACTACTCTGTGAGTCATGTAGAGAGAGAAGAGATCTTCTGCCAAGAAATGTAGCCCGAGACCAAGAACATGTGGCAGAAGGATACAGAAATATTTCCCATTGATTTCAGTGCCACAAGCTTGATTAAAAAGGATTTCTAAGCACAGGGATAAGTTGCTTATACACATAACATATTATGAACTCCAGAAGGAAGCTTATTTTGGCAAGATGCAAGTACTATATTGAGTATTAGCAGTAAATTTGAGAGGTTGAGATCATACTCCACATACCCTGGCTTTTAGGATGGGGTACACTACTGTTATGTTATGCATATTTGGAGACATTTTCCCTGGAGAAAATGGATGGGGATAGATTTATGTGTCCTTGTCTTCTATGCACCCTATGAGGCTGTACCATCCGCATAGCCCTTGCAGAAACCCTGCATATCTCTAACACAAGGTAACTGCATTGGCCCCTCATTGATCTAATCCAACTACCGTATTTTTCGGACCATAAGATGCACTTTTACCACCCCCAAAAAGGGGGTATGTCATATGGACCGAACACACCAGGCCCCTCCCCCCCCAGTACCTTTTTTAAGTGGCGGTGGTCCAGCACAGTCTCCTGCTGGACAGCTGCCTCTTTGCAGAGCAATGCACAACGCATGAGCGCAACCTTTGCACTTCCTGACTGCAGTCAATCACAGAGCGGCGCGGGACCAGGCAGAAAGCACAAAGATCACGCTCCTGCATTGTGCGTTGCTCTGCAGAGAAAGGCAGCCGACCAGCAGGAGACCACCCTGGACCACTGCTACTTAAAAAAGGTACCGGGGGGCTGCTTCTTTGGTTGACTTTGGTCTGTAGGCTGCTTCTTCGGGCTGGGGAGGAAAAACCAAGAAGAAAAAAATTCTGAACCAATTTTTTTTTCTTGGTTTTTCCTCCTCTACAGGTGGGTGCATCTTATGGTCCGATGCGTCTTATGGTCTGAAAAATACGGTAAATGTACATAATATGGTTACTTCAGCAGCAACACATGGTTATCTTTGGAATGCACGGTATTTATTTATTTAATTCATTCATTTTATATCCCATTCTCCCAGAGAGCTTAGGTTACAAAGTAACATACATAATAATTAAACAAATGAGATACAATTAATGTTATAACCAAGACTCCAAGTATTGTTGACAGTCTTCAACTTACCTGTTCCCAAAACTGTACAGCACCCCTGCATGCAAAAAGATGTGATGTACCAAGGATCTTCTTAACTTATATATAGATATAGATATATAAATTAAAATTAAAAATATATTTACCAGCAAATTACTGAACAGTAGTAACCAGGTGGTACTGAGTAGCAAGGAAGGAATTGTACATAATAGCTGAATCAGGTAGAAGAGAATAAGCAGGTGCCAATCTAATGGGAAAACATGACAGTTACTACTGAAACAGAAGACTGTATTGTGACAGCAATAATACAAGTTCCTTTTCTACAAATGCTGATGACACAAAGGTGCTTTTGATAAATAATTCATAGGGAGGACTTGTGATGGAAAGTGCTATTTAAATGTATAATCTCAGTACTAATTTGTTTATCCCAGAGCAAGGTCTGGATAAATCAAGCATACTATATCTATGTACTATGATGTTTTTATATCTATCTATCTGTCTAATGCTTTTTTCTTCTGTAGATACCAAATATATCTTAGCTCTAAGATTTGAAGATTAGACATACCCAGTCAGATTAAAATAGAGGAAATCTTCTTCCTACTGGACTGACATCAGGGCTACATAATCTTTTAACCTTGGACCATTTGTTCAAATCCATTATATAGATAATTTTAATAATAATAATAATAATAATAATACATCATTCTTTTATTCTGCATATACCCAGAGACAAGTTCAAAGTGGTTTGCAAACTAAAAGGCAAGGACATTTACCTTAAAATTACAACAATATTATTGTTAAAATTTGCTGTTTGAGCTATCCTTTATGTGTTCTTGCTGAATTCGTAACTCTGTGTACCATTGTGAAACTCCAATAAAACATTTAAGTGGGAAAAAAAAAGAATTACAACAATATTAATAGAATAAATTAAATTTAATTAATTTAATAAATACAATTATATTTTCTTAATTACATATTTCAAAAATAGGACTGTTTTAAACTTCTTTCCTAAAAAGGTAAATAATTTGTAGAAGTTATTTTTTAGTCAGAATAATCCATGTTTTTGCCACCAGATACAAAAAGGAAGAAGTAAAGATCTTAAAACATCTCATACCTCATGAGCTTGGAAAGGTCCGTCTTATCTGAATTCTAGAAGACATTTTACATGTTTGACTTGTGACTTTGATCAAATCATTCATATGTGGGAGCCATCCCATAAAGAATTTCAAATATAAGGCAATATATCTTTCATTTTACTTTAGTCTCAATTATAAGCCAAAGACTAGGGGACACTCGATGAAGTTACAGGGAAATACTGTTAAAACCAATAGGAGGAAATATTTTTTCACTCAGAGAATTAAGCTCTGGAACACATTGTTAGAGGTTGTGGTAAAAGCGGATAGCGTAGCTAGTTTTAAGAAAGCTTTGAACAATTTCCTGGAGGAAAAATCCATAGTCTGTTATTGAGAAAGATATGGGGGAAGCCTTCTTGCCCTGGATCAGTAGCATGGAATGTTGCTTCTCCTTGGGTTTTGGCCAGGTACTAGGGACCTGGATTGGCCACCGTGAGAATGGGCTATGGGCTTGATGGACCATTGGTTTGACCCAGCAAGGCTATTCTTATGTTCTTATGGCAGTGGCATACCAAGGGGGGGGAGGTCCACCCCAGGTGCATGCTCCAAGGGGGTGCACAGCCGGCCTAAAAAGGTAAATAATTTGTAGAAGTTATTTTTTAGTCAGAATAATCCATGTTTTTGCCACCAGATACAAAAAGGAAGAAGTAAAGATCTTAAAACATCTCATACCTCATGAGCTTGGAAAGGTCCGTCTTATCTGAATTCTAGAAGACATTTTACATGTTTGACTTGTGACTTTGATCAAATCATTCATATGTGGGAGCCATCCCATAAAGAATTTCAAATATAAGGCAATATATCTTTCATTTTACTCTAGTCTCAATTATAAGCCAAAGACTAGGGGACACTCGATGAAGTTACAAGGAAATACTGTTAAAACCAATAGGAGGAAATATTTTTTCACTCAGAGAATTAAGCTCTGGAACACATTGCTAGAGGTTGTGGTAAAAGCGGATAGCGTAGCTAGTTTTAAGAAAGCTTTGAACAATTTCCTGGAGGAAAAATCCATAGTCTGTTATTGAGAAAGATATGGGGGAAGCCTTCTTGCCCTGGATCAGTAGCATGGAATGTTGCTTCTCCTTGGGTTTTGGCCAGGTACTAGGGACCTGGATTGGCCACCGTGAGAATGGGCTATGGGCTTGATGGACCATTGGTTTGACCCAGCAAGGCTATTCTTATGTTCTTATGGCAGTGGCATACCAAGGGGGGGGAGGTCCACCCCAGGTGCATGCTCCAAGGGGGTGCACAGCCGGCCTAAAAAGGTAAATAATTTGTAGAAGTTATTTTTTAGTCAGAATAATCCATGTTTTTGCCACCAGATACAAAAAGGAAGAAGTAAAGATCTTAAAACATCTCATACCTCATGAGCTTGGAAAGGTCCGTCTTATCTGAATTCTAGAAGACATTTTACATGTTTGACTTGTGACTTTGATCAAATCATTCATATGTGGGAGCCATCCCATAAAGAATTTCAAATATAAGGCAATATATCTTTCATTTTACTCTAGTCTCAATTATAAGCCAAAGACTAGGGGACACTCGATGAAGTTACAAGGAAATACTGTTAAAACCAATAGGAGGAAATATTTTTTCACTCAGAGAATTAAGCTCTGGAACACATTGCTAGAGGTTGTGGTAAAAGCGGATAGCGTAGCTAGTTTTAAGAAAGCTTTGAACAATTTCCTGGAGGAAAAATCCATAGTCTGTTATTGAGAAAGATATGGGGGAAGCCTTCTTGCCCTGGATCAGTAGCATGGAATGTTGCTTCTCCTTGGGTTTTGGCCAGGTACTAGGGACCTGGATTGGCCACCGTGAGAACGGGCTATGGGCTTGATGGACCATTGGTTTGACCCAGCAAGGCTATTCTTATGTTCTTATGGCAGTGGCATACCAAGGGGGGGGAGGTCCACCCCAGGTGCATGCTCCAAGGGGGTGCACAGCCGGCCGGGTCCGGAAGCTCGCTGCTGAAAACGGCACCTCAGTGCGGCTACCAAATTTATCCCAGAGCATAAATACGGCAGCCGCGCTGAAGTGCACGAAGGTCCTGCGATGATGACTACTGCTGCCGCTGCTTCGGAAGAGATAAGTGACGTCAGAGGGGAGTGGACCGGCAACCGCAGTCATCACGGGACCTTGCCGCAACTCCCTGCGTATGCCGGCCCAGCCCCCCTCCGACGTCACTTACCTCTTCCAGAGCAGAGGCAGCAGTAGTCATCGCGGGACCTTGTTGATTTCGATGGAGAGAGAAAGAAGCATAGTAGGATGGTGGAAGGAGATAAAGGGGGTCAGGGTAGTATGGAAGCATGGTGAAGGGTGAGAAAGGGGATCAGGGTGGTATGGAAGAGTGGTGAAGGGTGAGAAAGGGGGTCAGGGTGGTATAGAAGTGTGGTGATGGGTGAGAAAGGGGGTCAGGGTGGTATAGAAGTGTGGTGATGGGTGAGAAAGGGGGTCAGGGTGGTGAAGGATGAGAAAGGGGGTCAGGGTGTTATGGAAGGGTGGTGAAGGGAGAGAAAGGGGGTCAGGGTGGTATGGAATGGTGATAAAGGGGGTCAGGGTGGTATGGAAGCATGGTGAAGGGTGAGAAAGGGGGTCAGGGTGGTATGGAAGTGTGGTGAAGGGTGAGAAAGGGGGTAGATGCTGATGGAAGTGGGGGAAGGGAGAGGAGAGAGTGAAATGCCAGACCATGGGGATGTGGGAGAGATGGAAGGATGAGGCATAAAGTTTCTGGAAGGTGAATAGAAGCAGAGAAGATGCCATATAGAAGGGGCAAAGACAGGGTAGACAGTGGATAAAAGGAAGAGAGTGACAAGAAGATGAGGAAAGACAAGGTAGAAAAAATTATATTTATTTATATATTTTTTTGCTTTAGGGGAGATGCATTGCTGTTTCTGTGGTGTTTCATTGTATGCAGAGTCCAGCTTCTTGGTGCTTCAGTTTAACCTTTGTCTACGTATTTTTATTCTATCTTCCCATTTACAAAACTGTAGAGCGTTTTTTAGCATTGGCATCTGAGCTGTTACCACCGTGGCTAAAAACCACACTACAGTTTTGTAAAAGGGGGAGGGGTTAGTTTGTGATTACATACTAGGCGAAGGTGTTTTCTGTGTTCTGTGTTCGAAAAGACATGGTTTTCTGTTAGGATTGACTGTGAAGGATTGATCTGTACTAGTCTGGCTTGTTTAGTTTTACAATGGGTTTATTGATGTACTGCTTGTAAGATGCTGCCTTTTCATAGGAACACTCTTGTGTGACGTGTGGATTGTTACTAAAATTCATGTTTTTCATACAGATGGGGGGGTGTCAAAAATGATGGGCGCCGGGTTCCACATATGCTAGGTACGCCACTGTCTTATGGGGTACTGAAATTTGCAGAAATGGGATTCTGTGTTTTGACAGTTTCAGATAATTGATTGAACCATATCCACGTCATTCTCTTTTTGGTTGGGCTGAGAACTTTTCAGCACCCCACCCCCGTGAAATTGTAATTTTCTGTTACCGAAATCCAGTATTGGTAAGTGCACTATAAAAATTCACAGCAATACTCCTTACTACAAGTTCACAAATCACTTAATTAATACGTAAGCTCCAGTGACCAATGAATCTTTAATTGCCAATCATAATCCTATTGTCCAATTGCACAAGTGTTTGAGTATTGCTGTTGACATTTCCCATGTCATTTCAAACAGATGCCTTAAAAAATATCCAGTGACTATATTTGATGTTATCTTACAGTAATGTGGCATAGTCATGTGAGAAAAGATCACAAATGGACAGCAATATGTTATATTTAAATATTTTTATTTGTATTAATTTTTTTTATTTCTTTCTGATTTCCATGTTACCAAAAGGGATGTGCATTTTCATGGCAATCATTTTAAGTTCTGTTTTAGTATACACTTCTCCCTCCGGATTCGCGGGGGATAGGGCCAGAGCCGGACCGCGAATGGTGACATACCACAAATATCTTCTGGTCCAGCTTTGACCCACCCCTGCCTTCCTCCTGCCTTCCCTCCGGCATCCCGGCCTTACCTGGTGGTCTAGTGGGCTTTCGGGGCAGGAGTGATCTTCCTACGCTCCTACCCCATGCAGATCATCAATAGGAAATAGCTGCTGTGAGTTCCCATAGTCTGTCGAGACTACGACGGGAACTCCCCACAGCCACTTCCTATTGGCGATCTACACGGGGCAGGAGCGTAGGAAGATCACTCCTGCCCCGAAAGCCCGCTAAACCACCAGGTAAGGCCGGGATGCTGGGGGGGAAGGCTGAACTGTGGGTTTTTTTCTTTTTTTCCCCCTCCCCCAAAAATCACGAATATGTGAAATCGTGATTGCCGAAACCACAAATGGGGAGGGGGAAGTGTATGCTGCTCTGTAATGTAGTGTGTGCTAATATGAAATAGTTTATGCTGTTTGTTTAGAGTGTTCTATTTTATATTACCACATATGCTAAAATTGAATGAAAATGGAAAAAAAAAGTGAACATGTTCCACCAACATATTGCTATTTACCAATAATGCAAACTGATATAATAGACTCAACATATAACTTAGACATTATCTCCCCACCCCCATTTTACAAAACTGCACTAGCAGCTGCCAATACAGTAACTGCCCCATGCTCATAGAGATTTAAAGGGCTTCAGGGCTTTTGCTGTGCGGCAGCCGCTAACGCGGTTTTGTAAAAGGGGGGGAGGGTACAAGCAAAAACAGCAGTTTCAGTAAAATACAATGCAAATGCTTATAACAAAATACCTATTTTGACTGGGCAAAACACTGGAGAATCTGAGGGTTGGCAAGTACAGGAATCCCAGCAGATCCCAAGTTTCCCAGATAAAGGAAGAAAATAAATCAGAAAGACTTTCTTTTGAGGTACTGGGGAAGACTGCACAGGCAGGTTGTGCAGGTGCTGGGGGTGGAGGGGAAAAAGGAAACACATCCAAGTGAGTTACCTGCATATAGCCCAGGGCAGAAATCAAGGCTTCTGGGAAAGGTAGTTCCAGATCTACACACGCAAAATATCTGCCCCATAAAAGAAAAATTGAAAAATTAATAAAAGACAGGCAGGCCTGTCAAAAAAATGTGCCCCCACACACACAAACACGCCCCCCAAGAAGGAGGGATGTCATCTCCCTCCTGCCATAAGCGCTTCAAAAGAAAACCCCACATTGCCGATGCTGCAGCACGGCACTTCCCCCCCCAGCATGGCCCTCAGCCTCCCCCCCTTCCCTGCACGGCCCACCCACCCCCGGCAACAAAAAATTGTGAGCAGGAGGGGTGCTCAGTCCCTCCTGCTCCGTAGGCCTCCCACCCCAGGCCCACCCCTACCGGCCCACCCTTGGTCAGGCCAGCCAGCCTGCCTGCAGCCACTCCCTCCCCATATCTTTAAAATAGTTGGGAGCAGGAGGGGTGCCCGGTCCCTCCTGCTCCTAGGCCTTGATCTTCGGGAGCAGGAGGAAACGCAAAGTCCTCCTGCTCCTGCACCCCCACCAGCCACTGCACAATAGCGGCCTTAGGCCCCTCCCTGTACATCAGATGATGCGCTGGGGCATGGCCTATTGCACAGCGGCCAGTGGGGGTGCAGGAGCAGGAGGACTTTGCGCTTCCTCCTGCTCCCAAAGATTGAGGCCTAGGCTTTGCCCCTAACCCCAGCAAATATGGAGGGAGGAATGTATGCACTAGAAGGGAACTGGGGGAAGGAGCTCTAATAGTATATAGCTACATTCTTCCCAATATTAAGCTACTGAGATAGGTATGGTTAACGTGACCATTTATTTTTTTCATCAAAAGGGGACATCTATTAATTGTCAATCCCGCCCCCAATCCCGCCTTAGCCCCGCCTCAACCCTGCCCTAGCCCCGCCCCCAATTTCTTCCATTCATTTTTCATGTACACATAATATCTTCATATTAATTCATAATGGTAACCTTAAAATTAAAAAAAACTACAAAGCAAACTATATGCAGAGAAAATGTTAATTATCATTTATATTTGCGGGGGTTTCAAAGATGTCAAAGCAAATGACTTTAAAATATGTAATGTCACCTCAGTAACTATAGAAAAATAGACAAATATAGTGCAAAATATAGACAGCAGATATAAATTCTCAAAACTGACATGTTTTGATCACTAAATTGAAAATAAAATCATTTTTCCTACCTTTGCTGTCTGGTGATTTCATGAGTCTCTGGTTGTATTTCCTTCTTACTGTGATTACATGCGATTCAACCCCCTCCGCTTGATTCAACCCCCCCCCCCTGCGCGATTCAAACCCCTCCCCCCCGCGCAATTCAACCCCCTGCCCACCCGGCGGCTCCTGTACCACCACTGCTTGCCTGTCTGCCTCCCTGCCGGGCCGATTGAAACGCTGGGCCGCCGCCACTGCTTCTTGGCTTCTTCCCGACATCAATTTTAACGTCGGAGAGGAAGTTCGGGCCAGTCAGGCAGCGATTGGCTGGCCCCGAACTTCCTCTCCGACGTCAAAATTGACGTCGGGAAAAACAAGAAGCAGCGGCGGCAGCCCAGGTTTTCAATCTGCGTGGCATGGAGGGAAAGTTATCGGCCGTCCTGGTGTCCCCGCGCACAGCTTCGGGACGCTGTCCCTGAAAATGGGACATTTTTGGTGTCCCGAAGCAGTGGGTCGGGACAACGGGATGGTCGGCCCGAAAACGGGACTGTACCGTTGAAAACGGGACGTATGGTCACCTTAGGTATGGTATACTAGAGCAGAATCCTTCTGTCTGCTGTGGAGACTGCAGCAGCTCCTGGGGTAATCCCTAGGGGTGACACTACACAAACCATGCAAAAATTAAAAATATTTGTATCATTAAGCAGTGTATAGACGGAGTAAACCAGAGGGAAAATTGTAACATAAAGTCCACAACACAATAAGAGTGTAAAAGGCTGAAGATGAAATAACAAGGTGGAGTCACATTACAGGGAAGCAACTTTATTTCAAGACTCAGTATATGGCCTGGGTTTCAGCCAATGCTTGTGTCAGGGGTCAAAAGGTCTCTTAACAAATGAAACACACTTCCAAAGATCTTCGATCAGAAAGTCCCATAAATAAAAGCAAATGTTTGATTGTCAATTGCAGCTTCCTGTGTCACACACTAAGTAAAATGAGTAGTATGACATCAAATAATGATTTTTTTTTTAAGTCACTTTATAACAAACCAACAATACACCATAGAAAGATCACCTCAACAGCTAGGATATTTTCTGTTGAAACTTGAAACCCGGCTACACAGGAAGAATCTTAAGAGGAGAAAAGCTAATCTCTATCTTCCTGAGGATTCAGAACACATGATTATACATGTCTAAGAAAAGGAAAAACTAATTAGCCCTGGAGCGTTTAAGAATGTTACAGCTACCCATAGTGAACAATTAAAAGACACATCAATAAAGGGTTGGATTGCCTGAAAATGTGACTTGAAAAAGACTGCTCTTCTACATCTGGTGTACTTTATAAAAAGGATACTGTCTCCTTGACAAAGTACAGTCATACCTCGGTTTGCGAGTAACCTGGTTTGCGAGTGTTTTGCAAGATGAGCAAAACATTCTCGCAAAACGTGTCTCACAAACCGAGTGTTGACTTGATATGCGAGCACCCCCCTGATAACCGGCATCGCTCCCCCCCATTCGCAAATGCCCCACCGCTCGAACTGGCACCCCCCCCCCCGCGTGAACCTGCACCCCCCGCCCGAACAACTTAAACTTACCCCACTCCCCCCCCCCCCCCGTCTGGCACTGGCACGCAGCCCACAGGATGTACCAGTGCCGCTAGATCTTCCTGCTTCTTCCGGCCTTGAGCATGCATCTGCGCATGCTCAAGGACTTCTAATTCTCCCTCTCAGCGAGGCCAGCAAAAGCAGGAAGATCTTCTAGCGGCACCGGCACATCCTATGGGCTGCGTGCCGGTGCCAGACGGGGGGTAAGTTTAAGTTGTGCCGGTTTGCGCGGAGGGGGGGTCTTTGCGAGGGGGGGGAGCAGCGCCACTGGCCTCAGGGGGTGGGAACGTATCAAAGTGAGCTTCCATTATTTCTTATGGGGAAACTCGCTTTGATATACGAGTATTTTGGTTTACGAGCATGCTTCTGGAACGAATTATGCTCGTAAACCAAGATTCCACTGTAATTAGAAGTCCAGTTCTGATTATCCATCATGAAAACCAGCTGTACACAAAAACTAAGAGCCTCTTCTATCAAATGGCGCTAGCAGTTTGCAGCACGGGGAGCCGCACTGAATGGCCCGCGCTGCTCCCAACGCTCATAGAGTTCCTATGAGTGACGGGAGCAGTGCGGGCCATTCAGCGCAGCTCTCTGCACTAATAACTGCTAGCGCAGTTTGATAGAAGATGCCCTAAGTGAAAACAGCAGTTTCTAATGATTCAAGTTCAATGTTTAATAGAATCTAGAAAACAAGAAGTGAGCTGTTCATTTAAAAAAAAAAAGAATAAATGCCTCACACTTCAGAACTGGCCTTCAAGATGTATTAAGTATCCTTGATGGAAAGATATGCAAACATGACTAAGGCAATATAACTCCAATTAAAATACCTAAAAGCTTTGCTTTATGCAACTGGGCTTGTCATGTTGCTACTGTTTTAATACAAATGAAAGTGTGTTGAATAAAACTGAAATTTTAAATTGGCAATTTAAACAGAACAAGACAGTTCTTTGACAAATCTAATCCCTTTGTGCTATGTAATAAAACCACCCATCTGATATATTAAGAAATACAATTAACAACATATTGGAGTCAGCAATTCCACTGACGTATGAAGTGGTCATATGTGGAACATTATTACATGTGAAGCCCCCTAAGGATCGATATAAAAGCCATCTTTTCCTTATCATGACCGGGATAGCCATGCAGATAGTAACCCGAAATTGGAAGAATTACAATCGTCTAAATTTTCCTTTCTGGTGGGCAAATCTGTGCTCCAGCTATAGGTATGAAAAAATGAATACCGATAGTTTGGGGCACAGTAATTTATTTAAATTGGTTTGGGGCCCATTGACATCTTACATTACTTTATTGTAGTAGGACTTTGATTATGAATCAATTTTTATTTTTGTACACATCCAGGGAAGGGTGGGGGGGAGTTATTTTTGTTCTAATTTCAATTTTTGAGTAGGTACACTTTGGGTGGGTGGGTGGAAGATGGGAAGATATTATTAATTTGAATAGTGTAAGGTTATTGGGAAAATCTATGTCTCTATGTTGTTTTGAATAATCATTGGGTGGGTGGGAGAAAATGGTTAGTTATGTATATTTGTAAGTTGAATGTGCTTTTATTGATATATTATGTTTTATATATTTGTGTATTGCACTATTGACGTTTGGAAAATCAATAAAGAATTTAAAAAAATAAATACAATTCTAAACTTTGAGGGATAATTTTCTAACAAAGCACATAAGAGTGTGAGAGTAATTTTATAAACCTGTTTGACAGGCAGAAAAGGGCTTTTATAAAATTGTGTGACCACATAAAAGGTACATGCACAGAAAGACCATTGTATATCTTTATGTTCCTGAGTTTTTACTTTATGTAGAGCTGGGGTCAAATTGCAATGCACATGCATAACTTATAAAATGCACACATAGAGGAAACCTGACCACTAGTGGTAGTACCAAAAGACCACTGCCAGGAGTCACTGGCACCATTTTGAACCCAATGCTAGCAAAGACAGGAGCAAGTGAGAATCGCTCCTGCTCAGACCCCAATAGATATTAGGGAATTGTGAAGGTAGGCCCAGGAGGCCTACAGGTGGGTAGGGGGGGGACTTCTGGGGGATCTTTACCATTTTGGGGTATTTTCAGGTGAGGGGGAAGCTTCTTCTCAGGGAGCTTTCAAGTGGAGGAAACATCTAGGGTAGTGTATCGCAAACTGTGTGCCCCGGCAAATTCCAGGTGTGCCGCAAGATGCCGGCAAGGAGATGCGCCGGCATTGACTGACTGCGCCTCTCCTCCTCCTCACCTCAGGGCCATGTCTGGAGACATCCGCACATTTGTGGACATCGATGTGATGACATCATGCATGCATGTGATGTCATCACATCGATGTCTGCTCATTTCTGGGTGCCCTCCCGCTGCAGCTAGAAGATTAGTGTGTCGCACCTTAAAAAGTTTGTGACACACTGATCTAAGGTGTTATGCTATGGGGGGCCCTTAACATGGGAGGGGGCTTGACTAGGGGGCCATTGAAGAGGGAGTACATCTTACAGGTGGCCATTCAAGATGGAGGGTATGATTTGGAGGGCTTAGGGGACACCTTGGTTGAACTGTGGCCTGCTCCTTTCAGCCATGCCTGGCAGCATCAAGCCACAGCATTGCATCCTGGTGCTCCTAGGACAGTTGAATAGCGCTGCTTGTGAGGTGGCTGATTTACAATATGTGTCAGAATCATGCAATAACTACCCCCTCCCCCCTGTGTGCGGTAACACAAAACCTTGCAAATGGGCACTCAGAAGCTTACCATACCAAATCAGCAGTGTTAGTTAAAGTACTTAAGTAAAAATAAAAATAAATGTATTTTTGAATTCTTAAGTAAAAGTACAGTGATGAATATATTAAAAATGTACTTAAATGAAAGTAAAAAAAGTAATTGCCTAATATAAGAAATTGTATGGTATGGTACAGTGATGATGTTAATGTATTCTTCATTATAAGGAAGTCAAGTGTTTCAGACAGAGATTCCCTTAATCAATATCTGCAGACCCAGTCAAAAGACATCAGTAATATTGATTTGAAAGAACTTTTTAATTGGATTGACCAATCTACTTTCTGCCAATGCAGTTGTTGAACACCTTTTTAGTTTGCATAAGTGACAGTCACTTTCAAAATTTAGTTTTACTAAAAGCCAAGTGGATTGAATTGTAGAGCAATAAAGTTGTTGGGATAAAACCGCTAACAATACAGTAGTTGCACTCATTGTAGATATGACAGTTTTACCTTTTACTCAAAAAGTATAATACCTCACAAAATTTCAACTAGGATTCTATGCGGCTTAAAATAAAATATCAGAAGTTTACATTACAGTTAGGTATTTGATGTAAGTTAAGAGACAGTTCTGGCGTTACAGAGAGAAGATATATGTTTCCTGAACTGGTAGGATGAGGGGATCTGACACAGACATAGTGGCAGGCTATTCCAAACCTTGGGGCCTTGAAATTCAAAGGTCGAATTGAATAGTTTCTTTTGGCAAATTTGTAGGGGAGATGGAAAGGTCAGTTTAAGAACTGTGTTGTTCTTGTATTGTGAAAGAGTAAGTAGCCTTAATATCAGATACTAATCCTTGAAAGTTTTCTCCATATATGGCCTTATAGACCATACAAGCAGTCTTAAACAGGATTATTTTCTTCATTAGCAGCCAGTGTAACTTGAATCGGTTTATTCAAAAGATTACTAGCTGCTGTGTTCTTCAGCAGTTGTAGTCTTTTGAATTTCTTCTTAGTGATACTGGAATAGAAAGAGTTGCAATAATCCAGATAAGGGAGTAGAACAGCCTATGTAACTGTCCTGAAACTATTCTGGCTTAAGACTTGACTTACTGATCTAAGTTGTCTTAACCTGAAGAAGAATTTTCTGACCACAGAATCAATTTGGTCTCCAGAATCATTTTGGAATCCAGAATAATGCCTACAACTTTTGATGATTTCTCAATTTTAAGTTTCTCTCCCGAGATTAACCTTAGATCTGTATGTGGAAGTGAATTGTAATCCCAAACCAAAGCACCTTGATCTTTAATTTATTGAGTTTAAGGAAGCTTCTCTGTGTCTATGCATTCAGATCCTCAATAATCCTTGATTAAATTTGCAGATGACACTAAACTGTTCAAAATTGTAGATGACACTAAACTGTTCAAAACTGTGGATTGTGAAAAACTGCAGGAAGACCTTAGGAAATTGGAGGACTGGGCATCCAAATGACAGATGAAACTTAGTGTGGACAAATGCAAAGTGATGCACATTGAGAAGAATAACCCAAATCTTATTTACCAGATGCTAGGGTCCACCTTGGGTATCAGCACCCACAAAAAAGAACAACAACTTCAATTAGAGGTATGGGGGAAGGGAAGGGGGCATGCATGTGGAGGGGAGGAATGGGAGGAGGCAGGGGTACCGCGCCCCCACCAACATGGCACCCAGTGCGGATCGTCCCCCTCACCCTGCACCCCTTACTACGCCACTATTAGATTAAATGGATTATGGGTTCTTAAACCAGTCTTTGGAACACACCAAGTCAATCTGTTTTTTAGGATATCCACAATGAATATGCATGGCATAGAGTTGCAAACAGTGGAGACACTGCATGCAAATTTACCTTGTTCAAATTCATTGAAGATATTCTGAAAACCTGACTGGTTGAACATGTTCCAAGGACTTGGTTGAGAATCCTGCTGTAATATGTATATGTTTAATAGTCAGGTTTGATATATCACAGATCAATGTGGTTTACAAAAGGATAAAAAAACCCATTAAAAAGAGCAAATTAGCTAGGAAAAGTAATACCAATAAATGGATAGGAAAGTTAAAAACAATCATACCACCCCCCCACCCCCCAAAAAAAAAAAAAAAGATAAAGTGCTTTTCAGGAGAGAGCTGGCATAGAGAAGACTAAAACATCCAAATGTTTTCTCAAAATAATACCTTTTCAGGAGGATTTTAAATCTGGAGTGAGATTGTTACAGTTGTATGTCAGGTGGCAAACTATTCCAAAGCTGAGGAATGAAAATGTAAATTGCTGAGTGGTAGTTTCATGGTACACAAAGGCGGGGTGTGGGTATAGTCATATGATGTGAATCTAACGATCAAAGGAATCAAGTTGGAGCATAAGGTATTATGTGGGCAGAAAGATAAGATAGGATGTCTTGAAGGCAGGCTTTATGAGTTAGACAAAGTATTTTAAAATGCACCCTAATGTGATTAAGCAATCAATGTAAATGAAATAAAAGGTGGTTTCCACAATAGTAATCTTAAAAGACTGCTGCTATTTTCTTTATACACTGTTTTTGTAACTTTATTTACTGGTCATTATATATACATACTTCTTTCCATGTTCTCATGTTGTCTAGTCCTCTTGTTCATTGATTTAGATGTTCTGATAGAAAACTAATACAAATTGCTTAATTTTAAAAGACTGCAGATGATATAAAATACAGTGACATGCCTTATTTTGTGCCTAAAAAGTCCCTAGCTTACAAATGCTGCACTGACTCTTCTTGGAGGCAGGAATTCAGTTCAGAATTGCTTGCGTGACATACAGATATCCATAAGGATAACAGGTTAAAAAAAATGTGAGCTGTTTTGTCCTCTGCATTCTTCACAGTAAGAGTGCAATACATTAGCGCTTCTATTTATGATCAATTTGCCATCACTCAATCAAGGGCATCTTCTTACACAGGGCCTTATATTTATAGTTTATAGTTTATTGACATTTGTTGTACCATCTTTGCTGACTCAAGGTTCAAAGCAGTTTACAATGCTAATAGTACAAAATCAAATCAGTTCAGAAAAGAACTACAAAATTTGATAGCAAAGAAACATCATATCAAAGCCATTCTCTTCAAAAGGAGGAAAACAAGGATGGGGAAAAGGAAAACAGCCACAGGACATGGGGTTTGAGGGGAGAAGGAAGGGGGGTTATATCAGGAACCTAGGGATTTTAGAGCAGGATCTGAAAAAAAAAAATCCTTAATGTACTGCTGCCTAAAATGTGCAAGTGCAAGGGTAAGATCTCTTGTTAAAATGCCCTATAACCCATATTTTAATGCATTTTAATAAATGGGCTCCAAAGTTTCTAGATGCAAGAATGAGGGAAGGTTATTCCATAGGGCAGGATAGAATATTGAAATGTATCGAAGTGAATGAGGGAATCGCTAAAAGGTTTTGTTGAGAGGATATAAGTGTATGTGACGAGTCAGGAGTTCAGGAGGTGAGAAAGGAAAAGTGGTAGCCCTAAAAGTGGATTTTCTTTACTAGTGTCAGCATTTTGTAAGATAGCTGAGATTCAGCAGGCAACAGAAGCAGCCAGTGTTTTCTTAACCGCTGACAGCTGTGGTTAAATATCAGGACCTTTGTGACTAGAAGTCTACTGAGGCAATGAGATGAGGTAGTAAAACCAGACTGGCTAAGCTTGTTTCCTCTGACTTGGAGCTATGTAGCCACTTTACCGAACAAAGGAAACAACCTTGACATACAAAATTATATCTTCTCTGGTCTGGAGCTTTGCTTCTGGTTCGCAAAACACAGCTCATTTCTGCTGAGTCTTTCAGAGAGCATCAGCTGGATCACACAGGTCTTTCAGGCTCAGCAGGATATGGGAGTTTCATCCTGCTATCATTTTTTCCTACTGTATGCCTGATGTGAAATAAAATTGACGGTTGAATCTCTAGCTTCTTCTAAAAGAAATTGCTATAGAAATACTTATATCTTACATACACTCCCCCCAGATTTGCCCACAGGGCCAATTTGCACTTACAACTTAATTGTTTAACAAGACAATTGGTGTCGATAATTGGCCATTAACAGCCACTAATTAGAATTTTACACATGCAACTTTCTAAGGGCTCTTTTTACGAAGGTGCGCTAGGGTTTTTAGCACACGCACAAAAAGGAGGTGGTAGTGGCTAGCGCGCTCGGGAATTTAACGCGCGCTATTGCGCGCATTAAGGCCCTAGCATACCTTTGTAAAAGGAGCCCTAAGTGTATTCTATGAAGTGGTGCAAGTAAATTCTAAAGTGCGGGTCTGAAAAGTGGGGCACTTGGCCATGGGAGGGGCATGGGCGTTCCTAATAATTACATGCATTCTTATAGAATATGCCCAATCCGCACAGAATATAAGCACGTGCATATACACCGGCCATTATGTGTATTCTATAAACCATGCCTAACTTTAGGCACAGTTTATAGAAGAGACTTAAGCATGATTTTTCCTTGCACCAATTTTGTTTTTGTGCCATATATAGAATTTACCCCTCTATGCAGAATTAATTATTTTAATGCTGCAGGACCCTCAGTCTTTAAAAATAATGTAGGCTTCTTCATAGTTTCCTCAGAGACTTCTGTTCTACAAAATGCAGATATTTTCAGATTTGTTCAGGAGCTAGGGCAAGTGTTTCATTTTGAGGTAGGAAAAATAGGTCCATATGGATGTTTATGTTTGTTAAAATATGATATACTGCCAAAGTTTATAACAGTTCTTAGCAGTTTACAATAAAAAATAGTAGTTAAAAAAAAAAAGAAAAAACTCCATAAAATATTGGACAGACCTAACACAGACACCTACTAAAAAAAAAAAGCAAATTAACAGAAAGGTTTGTTGTGTCAAGAAGAGTCCTCCGTAGTTACCCAACAAAGATCAATAAATATGATCATTTTGGGGTATACCCTCTCCTAAAGCTAATTGAAGAAAAAAAAATGGGTTTTCAGTAGTGCTTTAAAAACTTTGAAATTAGGTTCTAAACATATATGATTTGGTAATTGATTCCAAAGACAAGGCACTAAATAGAAAAAAAAGCCTTTGATCGTGGTATAATCAGCCTCTTATCTTGCAGTGATCTAAGAGTATGTAAGGGTGAACAGGTCTCCCTCCATATTCAGGGGGCTAGATACAAAGCGCTCTCACGAATACCATATTCACAGATCCAGTCCCTGAAGTAATGTCAGCAGCAGTCCCGCTGTCTGATTGGGCACAGGATTTTAAAGCCAGCCCCCCTTAGTGATGTCAGCAGCAGTCCCGCTGTCTGATTGGGCACAGGATTTGAAAGCCAGCCCCCATTAGTGATGTCAGCAGCAGTCCCGCCAGTGGTGTAACAAGGATAGGAGGCACCTGGGTTAGTGGCAATCCCGTCCTCTTCTCCAGCTCCTGCCTTCCCTTGCCCCGTACTTCTTTAACTCTTCGCTGGCATAAGCAGCATCACCAACCTGCTGCCCACGCCAGCCTTGGCTCTCCCTCTTATGTTACCTCCTGACCAGAAAATGACTTCAGAGGGAGAGCCAAGGCCAGCATGAGCAGTAGGTTGGAGATGCTTATTGTGCCGGTGAAGAGCCAAAGAGGGTGGAAAGGAGAAGTGTTGGCTCCTCTCCCCCCCACCCCACCCTTGCTGTGTGCATGCCCCCTTTTCTTCCTCCATACCTCTTTAATTTTCCCGGCTAATGCAGCATCACGAACTTGCTGCCTGCGTCATGTCGGCTCTTCCTGTGATGTCATTTCCTAAGCGCAGGACCCAGAAGTGACATCAGAGAGAGAGTTGACACCGACACAAGCAGCAAGTTTGTGATGCTGCTCATGCCAGGAAAATTAAAGAGGTAGGAGGGAAGGGAAAGGAAGGGGCACACACCTGCGGCAGGGGGGATTGGGAAGGTGCAGGGGCGGAAAGGTGCCAGTGCCCCACCAAGACCATGCCCGGGGTGGACCGCTCCCCCCTACTACACCACTGGTGACATGATCAAATTTACCTTTATGACCTAATTACTTTAAAGCAGTATTCTGTAATGTTTGAAGACATCTGAGGTTAAATTTGGAAAGGCCGGTATATATGATGTTACAATAATCAATTCTGGAAGTGAAAAATCTATGTCGCATATCTGGTCCATTATGCTGCTGTCAAGCTAAACCCCAGATTCCTTTCCTATCCCATCTGCTCATTAATGCTTTATCCCATCTAAGTTAAATGTCCACATCTTGAGGCTCATTTGCTATGCTAATGATATGTTTGCACCGTGTGTCAAGTTTTTATTGCCAGTGTGCTATGTGTAAATTTATGTGTACACTGTATTATTGTAAACTGCATAGGATGGTTTTAATGACTATTTCAGGGAATGAACAAATAAATAAATAATGCCCATCTGGAAAGAGGAGCAAAGGAGAAAGATTCAGACTGCTCTAATTGCACTTCAGTTGCTCTAATCTGTAGAGATTAAGCAAAGAATGTTTACCTATATTTTAATTAAAAAGGTTATTTTTTTATTCCTGCTTATCTGCCTGAAATCATGTCATTTAAGTCAAATGATTGAATCAGAGCCCAAGAAGTATACACGTCTCACCCATAAACAAAGTAGATCTTCTTCACGGAAGACATCCCTGTTTTCCAACCTAGAGATCCAAATATTTGCACACATTTCACAGGCAAATAACCTTCAGCTGATGAAGTTACTCTAGCTCCTCTTAGGCATTGTATCATATGTACAGTATTGTTTCAAAACATTGCTCTCTAATTTGCTTTTAATTTCATACCTTCAAAGCCCTGGTGTTGATTGAACCTCCCTTTGCCACCATTACTCTCAGTAGCTGATCCCTGCTCAATAAGATTATTTCTAAAGCAAACTACCTTCAAGTTGCTCCAGATTCCCAGTACCCAGCATGCCAACTTCATCTATGGATTTAGCAATGATAGGAAAACCCTGAGACTCACAGGAAGCCAGTCCGAGAAAATTCTGTCCCTTTGTAGGGTCATGAAATGGTTAACTGTTGTTTAAAATATTGCTCTGGCCTACATAGCTGGAAACAGTGTACAATCTATTGACCTCATCTGCCTGAAATGTATGTCCCTGCCTTACCACATTGTAAGCTAAATAGATAAGAGTTTGAGCCATGATGTACCCTGCCCTTCTGTACATGTAACATTTAGAGCTATGAGATTTAGATAAGCAGAGAAATGAGCTAGTTTCCTATAGGACTATAAGTTGTATCCCTGAACCTATCATAAGTGCTGGCTTAGGACCAATAATAATTGTAGAAAAGTTATAGAAGTAACAAATGAAAATTGTAGTTTTTGCATATATTAGTTTGCGAAAAAGGGCATAAAAGTCCATGCATTTCCTGATTCTAACACTCTAGTAGGCAGGCTGTTAACTGCACTAGAGACCGGTATTACATTACATTACATTACAGATTTCTATTCCACCATTAACTTTCGGTTCAAAGCGGATTACAAAAAGAGTTATGGAAGAAGGGTTACAACGTTAGATCAGAGAAGGTTTCCAAGAGAGGGAAAAGTATGCCATAATAAACCTCTTGTACTTTCTTCACGCCTCTGACTTTGTGTGTCGAAGTGACCTTTCACTTTGATCTGTCTAGGAAAGCCCTGGACAGCAGTTTTAGTCTCACCAATCTCTAGAACTCTCATCATACCCAAGCAAACTTTGGGGCTAATAATCAAAAAATATAAACGTCCGAAAAGTGTCCTAAATAAGCACTTAAACGTCCTAATCACCAGGACATCCAAGTGCTGATAATTGAAACCACCTTTCTGGACATCTTGCAAGGTGTCCCAGCCTTTGTGTGTCCAGAGCTCAAGATGGACATGGTGGAGGTGTGTTATGGGTGGGCTTTCAGCATGGATAAGGACAGATTAGACTTGGATGTCTTGCAGCGATAATTGAACATTTTGCAAGACGTCCTGGATGGAACTTAGACGGCCAGAGCTAGACCTGTCTTAGAAGCATCTACGGGAGTGTGTGACACAGTGGTTAGAGCTACAGCCTTAGCACCCTAAGGTTGTGGGTTCAAATCCCATGCTGCTCCTTGTGACCCTGGGCAAGTCACTTAATCCCCCATTGCCCCAGGTACATTAGATAGAGAGTGAGCCTGCCAGGACAAATAGGATAAAATGCTTGAGTACCTGAATGAAACCAAAAAAATACTGAACACTCCACTAATGTAACAGCACACACCAGAAAAGGCAGAAAAATGTATTATTAAAGCGAAAGAAAAGCCTCAGACTAACGGAGAGGTGTACCCACACTCTTCCACCCAAGCATCATAGGCTGAAAAACTTTCGTATAACAATAACAGCTGGCTGGTGGGAGCATAAGAATAGCCAACAAAATTCAATACTGTGGAAAAACCACTAGTAAAAAAACAGGCCGACTATTGTTTTGCGAAAAAGCCACTGCTTCAGGGCCTTGATACCAGTAAACCAGGCTATCCTGAAATGAAATAAATTCAATCAAAGCCTGCTCATATGCCCACAAAAATGAATAAGGAGAAAAATAACTTTCCTTTACTCATAATATGAAGGCCCTGGTGTGATGTTAAAACAGCATTCAGGTCAGTCAGGTGGCGCATCACATGACCAATCACCTGATCACAAAGCCACCCAATCACCGCAGGAGGGATAGCAGTCATGCATTGAAAACGTAATCTACACATCAGCTGATATAATAAACAGGCAACAGAGAGAGGCAGTGCAAAAAAGAGAATGAACTGATGAAAAACTAATAAAAATAGAACCAATCAATACTGCTGTTTTATCCATGGGGGTGCGCTGTGCACAATTGAAGATCCAGAATTGCTCTCTCCTTTGAAGCTGGAGTCTTCTATTGCCACCCCGTGGATTGCTGGGAATGTGTCCAACACCCAACACTGAAATTGAAAAAAATCATGCTCATGTGCACAGCAATGCTGTACCATAGGGGCAGATATTAATCCTTTACTGAGTGCGCCTCTGTGTTCATTTAAGCGCCAATGGCCTAAGGAAGTCCCAAGGGAGGAGCCCGAGGCACCTGAGCCAATCACATGATGCACTGGGACAGGGCCTAAGGCCCTGATTGCGACGCTGGAGCCCGGAGAAGCAGGAGGGACTAAGCACCCCTCCTGCTCCCAACTTTCAGGTACTGGGGGGTGTAACGGGGAGGGCTGGGCCAGTTCTGATGGAAGGAGGGAGTTGGCATCCCTCTTGCCATGTTTGGGGGAGTTCCAATGGGGGGGATTATTTTGATTGCGGCGGCGGCGGGGGGGACAACACCTGGTGGCAGGAAGGAATTGGCATCCCTCCTGCCATATCTAAGTTGGAGGGTTCAGCGGGGGGTGCCGATAGCAGGAGGGAGTGGGCATCCCTCCTGCCATATTCGCAGGGGAAGTGAGAGCGTCTGGTGGCAGGAGGGAGTGGACATCCCTCCTGCCATTTTGGGGGGGTTGGGAGGAAGGGGAGTGGGCATCCCTCCTGCCATTTTTGGGGGGTTAGGAGGAGGGGGGCACTGTTGGGGGCGGAAGACTTTTTTTATTGGTAAGATATTTTGCGTGTGTAATGCACGTAAAATATCAGTGCCTTTTTTTTTTTTTTAATGAAAAAAATACAGGCAGACTTTTCAGTAACATAGTTACCGGCAGGTCTGCAGCTGTCGGGTTTTAGGATAGTAAAACCCGATTCAAAATAACCAAGCAATTGTTAGTGAATCAATCACTTGGCTATTTTGCATGGGATTTTACTAATTTGCATGGGAGGATCAGATAGGAGATTGATCAGGCAACACTTGAATCGGATCAGGGTCGGGGAACAATTGCAGCGATTGTCATTACAGGTTTAGTGAATCTAGCCCAAAGTGTCCAGATTAACACAGGGTGGGTCTAAGGAGTGCTAGTCTTGTCATTTAGAGGTTGGGATGTTACAGCACATGTATGCATATTCAAATGTGAAACAGTTTTGGGGATCTGTGTGGAACAGAGTAGTAACTATCTTTGGCTTACGGGTTTCCCTAACTTACAAGTTTGTAGTTTTGTAATTAGTGTCTTTGCCCCATGTTTTGCAAAGGTCTGATGCAAAATTATTTGATATACTACATAGGGAGGGTAGGAGGCGCCACCTGCTCCTTTCCCATGCCCGCACCATGCACACCTTCCCTTCTCCCCCATACTTCTAACTCTTCACTGGCACAAGCAGCATCTCTAACCCGCTGCCCGCGCTGGCCTCGGCTCTCCCTCTGATGGCACTTCCCATGATCCCTCTTGCAATTTTTCACAATTCTCTTGTGATTTGACAACTTTGTGTCATCAGCAAATTTAATTCTCACTAGTTATTCCCATCTCTAGATCATTAATAAATATGTTTGTTGGGTTTTTTTTTTGTTTATTTGTTTGTTTTTTTTAAATCTTTATTCATTTTTAAACTTATAAGTGTGATAACATATCCATACAAATAACCATAAATATATCACTTAATAAAAAGCAGCAGTCCCAGCACAGATCCCTGGGAAACATTATTCCACTCCACTATTTACCCTTCTCCATTGAGAATATTGACCATTTAAACCTACTCTCTGTTTTCTATCTTTCAACCAGGTCTTAATCCATAATAGGACTTTGTCTTTTAACCCATGACTCTAATTTCCTCAGAAATCTTTCATGAGGTACTTTGTCAAATGCCTTTTCAAAATACAAATACACGATACCAACTAGTGCCTGCGAAAATTAAAGAGTCATGGGATATGAGGTAATATTCAATTATGGATTAGGAAACAGAGGGTAGGGTTAAATTGCCATTTTTCTCAATGGAAGAGGGTAAATAGTGGAGTGCTGCAGGGTTCTGTATTGGGACCAATACTATTTAACTTATTCATAAGTGATCTGGAAATTGAAACAACGAGTGAGGTGATTAAATTTGCAGATGACACTAAACTATTCAAAGTTGTTAGAATGCATGCAGACCGAAAAATTGCAGGCAGGCCTTTGGAAATTGGAAAACTGGGCATCCAAATGGTAGATGAAATTTAATGTGGACAAATGCAAAGTGATGCACATTGGGAAGAATAACCCAAATCATAGTTACCAGATGATAGGGTCTACCTTGGGTATCAGCACCCACAAAAAAGATCTGGGTGTCATTGTAAACAATACACTGAAACCTTCCTCTCAATGTGCAGCAGCAACTAAAAAAAGCAAACAAGATGCTAGGAATTATTAGAAAAGGGATGGTAAACAAGACTAAGAATATTATAAAGCCTCTGTATCGCTCCATGATGTGACCTCATCTTGATTATTACGTACATTCAATTCTATTTACTTTAGCTCTAAAAAGATATAACTGAACCAGAAAAGGTTCAAAGAAAAGCGCCCATGATAATAAAGGGAATGGCACTCCTCTTGTATGGGAAAAGACTAATGAGGTTAGGGCTCTTCAGCTTGGAAAAGAAATGGCTGAGGGGAGATATGACAAAATCCTGAGTGATATACAATGGGTACAAATGGATTTATTTTATACTACATCAAAAATTACAAAGACTAGGGAACACTCAAAGTTATAGGGAAATACTTTTAAAACCAATAGGAGGAAATATTTTTTCACTCGGAGAATAGTTAAGCTCTGGAACGCATTGCCAGAGGATGTTGTAAGAGCAGTTAACATACCTGGTTTTAAAAAGGTTTAGACAAGTTCCTAGAGAAAAAGTCCATAGTCTGGTATTGAGACAAGCCACTGTTTGCCCTGGATTAGTAGCATGGAATGTTCCTACAATTTGGGTTTTGGCCAGATACTTGTGTCCTGGATTGGCCACTGTGAAGATGGGATACTGAGCTGGATGTACCATTGGACTGATCTAGTGAGGCTTTTTTATGTTTTTATGACTGTGTCTGAATTCAAGAAAGCATGGAACAGGCACATGGGATCTTCTTAGGGAGAGAAGAAAACAAAGAAATATGATGGCCAAAGTGCCCATCCAGTCTGCTCATCCACAGCATCCACTATCTCCTCCTCTCCCAAAGAGATCTCGCCTGTCCCACACTTTCTTGAATTCAGACATAGTCTTTGTCTCCACCACCTCTACCAGGAGCATATTCCATTCATCTCCATCCTTTCTGTATAAAACTATTTTCATAGATTACTCCTGAGCCTGTCACCTTTTAACTTCATCCTATGCCCTCTCATTCTGGAGCTTCCATTCAAATGAAACAGACTTGCCTCATGTGCATTTATGCCATGTAGGTATTTAAATGTCTCTATCATCTCTCTCCCTCCCCCGCCTTTTCTCCGAAGGAGATAATGGATGCTGTGTATGGGCACACTGGATGGATCATTGGGCCTTTATCTGCCATCATGTTTCTATGATATGATAGAGATAAAAAAAAAAAGCCCTGAATGGGTAAACTCAGATTGAATGTTTACTCTTTCAAAAAGTTCAAAGACTAGGGAACACAGCATGAAGTTAAAAAGTAATAAGTGATACATTTAGAACAAATCAGATAAAATATTGTTTCTTAGAACACATAGTTAAGTTCTGGATCTGGTTGCCGGTGGATGTGGTAAAAGCAGTTAGCACAGCTGAGTTTAAAAAAGGTTTTGATAAATTCCATAAACTGCTCCATAAAACTCCATAAAAGTCCATAAACTGCTATTAAGGAACACCTGTAAAAAGTCACTGCTTAACCCTGGGGATAAGTAGCATGGCGTTTTACTATTCTTTGTGATCCTGCTAGGTACTTATGACCTGACTTGACCACTGCTGGATACAGGGTACTGGGCAAGTTCTTCGGTCTGATTCAGTATGATAATTCATATGATCATGAGCAAATCTCAATTTTTTTCTTATCTAGACCTTTCCATTATGGTAATCCTCTGCTTTCAGCTAGTTGGGGCTGCACAAATCCAAGGTTATAGACACTGTCAACATCCTGTAAGCTCTGTCACTGAAGTTTCTAATGTATTAAAATATGCACGATGAACCTGCCAGAGTTTGTCAGGCTGATACAGTGGGAATGAAAGTGTGAATGAATTTGCATTTCATGGGTGCCAGGCCAGGAGAGACAGACTGCTCTGAAAGGAACTGACATCTGGTTTAAGTTAAATTGAACAAAGGGAAACAGAAGAACAGAGATCCTCCATGAAAAAATACCAACAAGCAACAATGAAGTAGGTGGCAAACCAGTAGGCACTGAAGTAGTCCTTCATGTATCAGGCTATGGATTGGTTTGGTTTTGGTTCTGGATTTATACAAATGATTCAAACCTTGTATAGCTCCCCTTCTTCTAGATTATATATTAATAATATTTTTTAGAGCGGTTTTGCTTGGAAAGGGGAGTTAGACAGGGATGTCCATTATCTCCTTTGCTGTTTGATATTGTTTTGGAACCTTTATTGTTGGCTATTAAGCAAGCGGAGAAGATTTGTGGTATTCCTTATGCAGGTCGGGAATACAAAGTCTCTGCATATGCAGATGATATTTTGCTTCATTTGAGAAATCCTGAAACTACCATCCCACGTTTACTAGATCTGATTAACAGATTTGGAAAATTCTCTGGTTACAAAATAAACTGGAGTAAATCAGAGGTTCTTCCATTGAATGTACATTGTGCAAAAGGATTATTTGAAGAGTTTCCTTTTATATGGAAGGAAGATGGTATTAAATATTTAGGTATATGGATTAAAAATACATTGGAAGAAATGATGAAAATAAATGAAAAATCTTTATTATTAAAGGTCACGGAAATGTGTGAGCAATGGAACCCTTTACACTTGTCTTGGTGGGGAAGAGTTCAAATGGTCATAATGATGATTTTGCCGGTAATTTGTTACCAAATGGGTACGTTGCCAGTTTATTTTCAAGGGTTCTTTCTGACAAAATGTATTTGGCTTGGGAAAAAAGCAAGAATTGCTTTAGTATCTCTACAAAAACCAATTGCGGAGGGTGGGGTAAATTTTCCCAATTTTTATAGGTATCATCAATCCTATATAATGCGTCAAGGTATGTATTAGATCCTCCCTGAGCTCTATGATGGTATTCAAGTCAAGGTCTCACAAAGTCAGTTACAATAGGCCATAAAAAGTTACTTAAATTACAATAACAAAATTTTAGAAAGAACAATAATGATAAAGAGTAAACATTTAAATTATTGCAGAAGAGGGATAAATATTCTGTTCAGCCCATAAAAAATTAGTGACCTATAAAAATAACAGCACAGTAGCAATCCAGTTAAAAATAAAAGTGAAACTATAATTACAACATTAAAAACACTTTCCAGCTGAAAGCCTGACAAAAATAGCATCTTTTGACCTAATCTAGAGGGTGTTCAATGTGCATAGGAACTCTACAAATCTGTACAGAACCCCCTCTTTTACAAAGGTGCGCTATGCTTTTTAGCACGTGCTAAATATGAGCACGCGCTAAACATGTGCTAAGCGCTAACGCGTGCATGTTATCCTATGGACACATTAGCGGTTAGCGCACATGTTGATTTAGCGTGTGCTAAACACGTGCTAAAATGCTTAACGCACCGTTGTAAAAGAGGGCCTAAGTTTTGGCATGGATCGGGCGTATTCTATAATAGTGCACCTAACGTTTAGGATGCCCATGACCTGCCCATGCTCCTCCCCTGGCCACACCCCATTTTGAGATCTGCACATTCGAGTTTACGCACACCACTTTATAGAGTACGCATTAAAAAATTGTGTGCGTAAATTCTAATTAATGCCAATAATTGTTTGTTATTTGTCAATTATTGGCAGGAATTGGCTTGTTTAATTAAGTTGCACCTGCAAATCTGCAATGCGCACAACTTTGGTTGCAGAGCAGAGAATCCGGGAGGGGGGTGTTGTTTTAATCACTTTATTTTTTAAAAAATGGAAAGCTACAAAAGTACTTTACTGTTCTTCTTTGGATTTCTATTAAATAAAATTGTCTTACTTACTTTTTTTTTCTTTATTTATCCTCCGCCATTATCCAGGGCGAGTTACACTCGTACATCTAATATAATAAAATGATAGGCCGCGCATGCGCACTAAAAAAAAGTGTTCCCTGGTCCGTTGCGAAAACACGAGTGCGCATGCGCGGGTTTTACGTCACCACCTGCTCTCCGATCGATCTGTGCTCCTCCTGCACCATGGCACGCCAGGCATGTCCGCCGCCGGCCTCGAGCTCCTGGGGGCCGGCAGCGCGCCAGCCGCCCGGCCGGTGCTGAGGCCCCGCCTCCCGCTTCCGCCCTACACGGCGGCGCCAGACCCGGCCCTACAAAACGCTGAGGCCCCGTCTTCCGAAGAAGCCACGGTTCGGCCCAGCCCGTTGAGAGGGAGAGCGGCGCTGGCACAAGGGAGGGGGGGGACACACACGAGGGCTCTGCCACCCGCTCACCTCGGCCGCTCCGTCTCTGCCGGGGCTAACAGCAGCAGCTCCCGAAGCTCCTCACCAGCGTGTCCCGCCCCCTCGAGAAGAGTTGAAAAGCTGGCCTCGCGCGCTCTACAATCAACTGCCGCTCGCAGTGTCCAGAAGCGGCGATGGCGGTGCTGCTGCTGGTGACGCTGCTCCCGCTGCTGTGCGCGAGCAACGCACCGGAGCTGGACCCAGCCTGTCGGCAGCGGCTCGACGAGATGGCGAACGGCAGCGGCTGACAGGAGGAGACAGAGGGGAGATGCTTGATTGATGGGAGATAGAAGGGATATGTTGGACTGTTGGGGGGGATAGAGAAAGGGGAGATTCTGGTCTGGTGGGGGGGAGGAAGGGAGGCCTACTACTGGACAGGGGGAGCAAGAAGAAGTGCTGATGAACTGGGGGGGAAAAGGAAGGGAGACCTACTGCTGGACAGGGGGAGCAGGAAGAGGTGCTGATGGACAGGGGGGGAAAGGAAGGGAGGCCTACTGCTGGACAGGGGGAGCAGGAAGAGGTGCTGATGGACAGGGGGGAGGTAAAACAAAAGGAGAAGGGCTGCTGCTGGATAAGGGGAGCAGTGAAGGAGTGACTGGGGAGCAGGGAAGAAGTGCTGCTGGACAGGGGGAGCAGGGAAGAGGGACAGGGGGAGCAGGTAAGGAGTGCTGCTGGACAGGGGGAGGTAAAAGGAAGGGAGAAGGTCTACAGCTGGACAGGTGGAACAGGCAAGGGGTGATGGTTGACAACCGAGGAAAGAGAGGGAAAGACAGACATACATATATTCTAGCACCCGTTAATGTAACGGGCTTAAAGACTAGTACAAAATAAAGCATTACATTTAACATACAACTCGCATCAACAACAAACATCACTATAGAACAAATTGCACACTTACATACAGAATATAAAATTACATATAACATACAAGTTGCCTCAATGACAAACATCATTATAACCAATAAAACAGACCAGACCAAGGAATACTTAAGATGTCACATTTCTGTTAAATGACACTGTCATACTTATGATGTCACATGGTTGCTATTCTGATATTAGCTACACAACAATTTGCTTCATATGAGAGCACAACATTAAAGAAGAAAAATCAAATGTGTGCAGCACCATTTTAGAAAAGTTGTGGATATTGGCATGTAGACATTTTAGGCAAAACATGTAGAGCTTATTATAGTATTTTACAAATGCAGGACTAAACATAGTGGCCTAATGTAAAATTGACATATCTTCTCCACTGACCAAGTCATCCTATAAGCATTCAAAAATGTAAATAGCACAGAAATGTACACTAGAGTGCCCATGAAGCTAAAAATGGCCTACATGAGCTCACAGTCACGCCCTGCCCTCATAGATGGGGTTACCAGATTTTTCCTTCAAAAAGAGGACACGTGGTCCCTCCCCATTCTACCCACAGCCCTGCCTCCCCAAACCAAACCCCATCTCTTCAGGGCCGCATCTGGGAGGCATCTGCGCATGCGCGGATGCAACACGATAATGTCACATGCATGCGAGCATACATGTGACATCAATGCATCACATCCACGAATGCGCAGATGCCCTTCAGACACAGCCCCGACCTAAAGGGTTTTGAAAACCCATCCAGATGCCTGGACAGTCCTCTAAAAAGAGGACATATCTGGGTAAATCCAGATATTTTGTGACCCTACCCATAGGGCAAGTACTTAGGCCCCGATTCACTGAAGTCAGCGATCGTCGCTAAACCTGTGAAAACGATCGCTGCTAACCGACCCGATTCACAAAACGGCTCACCGCGTGTTTCCCCCTCGATTGCCCACTTTCTGATCCGGCCATGCAAATTTGTAAAACCCCATGCAAAATAGCCAAGCAATTGATTCACTAACATTTGCTTGGCTATTTTGCATAGAGTTATACGACTGCTGTAGACCTGTTTTTTTAATGGCACTTATATTTTGCATGTATTACACATGCAAAATATCTGTTCCCCCCAAAAAAAGAAAAAAAAAATCCCACACAGCTGCCACTGCCCCTCCCTAACAACCCGATGACAATCACGCTCCCCCCTCCCCCAACATGCATTTGGCTGCAAAAAGCTGAGGGAATGGTACAGCAGTGGCATACCAAGTGGGGGGGGGGGTGAGAGGAAGGTCCACTCCAGGTGCATGCTCTAAAGGGTGCACAGCTGGCACACCGGGTCTGGGACCTTCCGTCCTACTCTGCCACTGCTGCTTTTCCAAACCAGCAGCAGCAGCAGTAAACTTTAAATTTAGCCATTGCAGGACATTCCTGTACCTCCCCACGGCTGCTGCAGAGCCGGCAGCCGCAGGGAGGTGCAGGAGGGTCCCACAATGGCTGCATTTAAGTTTACAGCCACTGCTGCTGGTTCAAGAATCATACAGAAGCCATGGGGAGGTGTTCGGGCAGGATATTAAAAGTCATTGGGGTGGAGGGAGAGAGAAGGGAGCAGGATACTGGTATGGAAGGGTGATGGAAAAAGAAGGAATTGATGTGGAGGGAGAGAGAGGGGGCATATGCTAATGAAATTAGGTTGCAGGGAGAGAGAGAGAGGGACAGAAGCGGAAAGGATACTAGGTGGAATTGGGTTGGTGGGATAGAGAGGGAGCAGATGCTGATGGAAGTGAGGTAGATGGAGTGAGAGAGGGGGAAGACATTGGATGTTAGTGGGGAGGAGAGAGGGGGAGCAGATGCTTGATGGAAGTGGGGATGGGAAAGAGGGGAGCAGACGCTGGATGGAAGTGGGGAGGAGAAAGAGGAGGGCAGATGCTGGATAGAAGTGGAGAGGACAGAGATGAGAAGATGCTGGAAGGAAGGGGTAGAGGAAAGAGGGCACATGATAGAAGGAGGGGATAAATAAAAAAGGGCACATGCTGGATGGGGGAAGAGGATAGAATTAGTGAAATACTGGAAAGGGTGAAGAAAAGAGGTGACAAGCTGTAGGTAGACAAAGTGAAAAGAGGGAAATTGAGGACTGGATAGTAAGAATTTAATCTAGACATATTCAGGAAATAAATTGAGAAGGAAGATAAGGGAAGAAAAGGGAAGGGAAGAGAGAGAAGACAGTGAAATACCAGTCTATGGGGGGGGGCAGAAGGAGAGAAGAAAGATGCCAGACCATGGGGGGGAAGGGAAGAAGATGGATTCCAGACCAGTGGGTTGGAGGGAGAGATGGCAGGGGGAGGCAGACAGTTTCTGGAAGAGGCATAGAAGAAGAGAAGAAGCCATGTGGAAGGGGCACAAAGAGGGCAGACAGTGGATGGAAGGAAGAGAGTGACAATAAGATGAGGAAAGCAAAAACCAGAGATGACAAAGGTAGAAACATTTTTTCTATTTCTTTTATTTGGTTTGGGTTTGTTTGGTTTGGGTTTTTTTTTTTTGCTTTGTAGCTGTGTTGATAAAATGTTTATAAATCGAAAATAGAAATAAGGTGATCCTTTTATTGGATTAATTTTAATACAGTTGTTTGTAAGTGTAAGTGTTTGTTGTTTTAACAATACCTGGTGACAGAGGAAGGAAGACCAGTACTGCCTGGTGATAGAGGAATGATGTGTAATGACTGCTCGGCCCAATCAGAGACCACACTTCATTATCTACAATGCCAGACTGTATGTGCTATCTGACACTGCATATAACGTGGTGCCATGCAGTATAACTCTGCCCTCTATGGTAAATGCAGGGCATATGCTGGGCATACCCTCTGCATTTGCCACAAGGGTTTTGCACTTACCACATGTTAACTTTTATATTTAATGTGTGGTAAGTGCAAAATCTTACCTCTAAGTCTCCCTACGTCATTTTAATATAGATTTTATTTTTACATTTTATTATTTCTTGTTTTTATTGTAAACCATCTAGAATTTAAGGGAAGATGTATAAAAATGTTTTAAGTAAATAAATATATAATTTAATTTCTGCAGTTCTGACGCAGTATAGTACACTAATTTTATATATTGGTTAAAATGGACTTACAATAAATCCATAGGTGCATGTTGGATTGAAATTTGCCGTCCAACATTGTTTGATGTTCAGTAATCTAGTTTTTCTCTTTAACAAAATAGATCTCTGCACGTGATCCCTGCTTAAGTGACAGCATGTTCTGACAGCACTGTCACAAATCAGCACCCTCATAATAGAACTTTGACTGCTCCAGACTTCTCTGCTCCAGTGCTGCAAACGTAGCCTGCACTTTGAGGACAAAATTGAAGGAAAAAAAAATTTAAAAAACCCTGCACAGTCACAAGTTCAAAGCTCTTATCCAGCACTCTGTGACCTTCATCAAGATAATTTTAACTTCAAGTGCTATGACTGTGAGTAGAATTTGAGTCAGAATCTCTGAATCACAAGCACATTTTACATTGAACAAAACTACTGGTTAGATATTGCAGTTTCAAGAAAAAAAAAATCTCTCCAGTTGCCACCTTACAGATTTTCTGCCAAATTTAACTCATATATACAGTTAGCCAGAGGCAGCACTGCCATAATGTGTTCCTGTGGGATGGTAAAATGTGGCCTTTCATTGCGGCCTCTTCAGAGAAATACTTTGACAGTGATTCCCAAATCGCCAGTGTAACACAAGACTTTGCCCACCTCTGCTGCCTCCTTTGAGATGTAACAGGAAGAGTTAGTGCCTTATTTTTGCAAAAAAAAAACAACAAAAAAGGAGATGGCATTCCAATTCATTTTCCTCTCGATTTGATCCTTGACCAAAAGTTATCTCTTGATTTTCTCCATCAAGCACAATACTAATCCAAATCAAATGAGGCACCATATCGCTTATTTATATTAACTTAGAAAAACATATTTTCTCATTTGATATGTTCACTTTTGGTTTCTGATCAACATTCTAAATTTGCTATTTTAGGAACACTTCTCAGGCACTGTCATCTCATGAATAATGAAACAATTGTTTTCATCCAGTATTATTGCATGTATGACAGGTATTTGTCTAAGATGGCCTGTGTGATGTTGATGTGGAAGGGATAAGGGTATTTCTGTTAGAGCACTTCATTATATTACATTACATTAGTGATTTCTATTCTGCCATTACCTTGCGGTTCAAGGTGGATTACATAAGGAGTTATTTGGACATTTAGGAATACATAAGGAGTTATCTGGACATTTCCCATGGTATTATGGAGTGGACTCTGCAAAACACAAGCACAATAGGATGGCAAATAAGAACAGAAAGGCTATCAAGTCTACCCAAACTACGTCCTAGTTCATGTCACCAACCACAATTAACTCTAATTTTTCCCTTGATTTATTTTTGTGAAAAAAGATCATCTAAGCATATCCCTTGCTTTCTGAATTTTGTTACTGCTCTTGGCTCTACTATATCTGCTAAAAACCCGCTCCATGCATCCCCCTACCTTTTTCTGTTAAGTCATTTTCTAATGCTATTCTTTGGAGCCTCATATCACAACCTCTTCTTCTGGAACGTCCTTTCTACTGAAATAGATTACCTTCATATGCATATTATACAGGTATCTAATGGGATATGAATATCATCATTAGTTCATCGGGACCTCATGCGAGGCTGTTTCATCCTAAGAACCAAAAAAAGAGAACTGAGAAGAGTGGAAAGGAAATGGTACAAATCCAAACTGGATGATGAAAATCCTGCTGGGAGAAACAGCATCAAGAATATGAACAATCTATTCTCAATGTATTATGGTATCAACACCTCCATACAATCAAGCTCAGTGCCTATAAATTGGAAATCAACTATTGTCAGACCAATTTAAAAAAAAACACTCTCAATCCTGTTGTCCCAAGCAATTTTAGGCTTGTCTCCAACCTACTCTTTATATCCAATATCCTGAAAAAACTGTGTTAAACCAATTCCTCTCCTACATCAACAAACAGGAAGCCCTATCCACCTACCAGTCAGGATTCAGAAAATTTCATAGCACTGAAACCCTCCTACTTGACATCATCGACGACTGCTGGAAACTCATGGACAAAGGAAATTATGTCCTACTGGTGCTACTTGATCGACACCATTGACCATTCCATCCTCATTATACGACTCACTGAGTTTGGCATCCAAGATGTTGCATTGTGCTAGTTCACTTCATTCTTGAGTAATAGAACCCAAAATGTACTGCTAGACACTACCCTATCAAAACCAAAACCAATCAAATAAAGGATGCCACAGGGAGCTCTCCTGTTCCCTCTTCTATTCAACCTTTACATCAGACCTGTCTTGAATATAGCCCACAAACACCAAATACAAACAACGACATCCAACTATACCTTCCTCTAGGAAAGAGGCGCAACTCCCAAATTATGAAACTTCACAACTGTCTCAAGGAAATAAAAAACTGGATGTTTTCTAACAAAGTACAATTAAATGCCTCCACAACAGAACTCCTTTGGATCCACAAAGAGCACTGCACCTACACCCGCCCCTCTCTTCTCTGGGAAGCCACTACCATAACTGCAAAAGACCAAGTATGCAGCTTAGGAATACTTCTCGAAACAAACCTTTCACTCTCCAGTCATATCTCTCAGGTAGTCTCCTCCGCATTCTACTATCTCAGGCAGCTCCAGAAAATAAAGAACTACTTCTCTGAATCCAACTCCACCCAATTTCTCTATGCCTTCGTCTTCTCCCGCATGGACTACCGCAACGCACTATTCAATGAACTGACAGCAAAAAATCTCCAGCGCCTTCAACGTGTACAAAATGTGGCAATTAGACTCCTATAGGAACTCTACAGTCACAACCCCGTCTCACAAGCACTGTCAGCCCATTGGCTACCTATTACCTAACGTTGTATTTTTAAAGGCTTAGTAAAAGCATACAAGTCATTACACAACATGGCACCCAGTTACATATTAGCCAAACTTCCTCCATACATCCCAAACAGATCACTCTGCTTCCAAGAGGAAACATGTTTGCAGATACTTCTGGGTCATGCCCTCCAACTCCAGAGTGCCAGATTCCAATCCTACTCCCATTTCCTATTAAGCTACTGGAATCAACTGCCTCCTCATATCAGTTCCCTCAAAGGGCTTCTGAGCTTCAGGAAAGCAATAAAATCTTCCAATCAGAGAATAAGGTGGAATCATAGGGGTCCTCTCACTCAGATCCCTTCCTCTCTATCCTCCTTCCATCAAACACAAAAACAAGAGAAACTTCAAAAGCCCCAACATAACACCTTCTGCCTCCACAAAGAGGCCTCCACAAAGCAAAGAGGAATTGGTAACCCCAACAAATCTATATCAAGCTACAGAGCTGCACAGGAATGGGGACTGTGAGAATCCTGTGGAACCCAAGGGATTCCTGCAGATATAGAAGAAGTTACAGTGGGTTTCCCACAGGAGTGTTGTCAAAATCTCTGGTAACTCCAGAATGATGCTTGGAATGCCCAGAGAGGCATCTGGATCATCAGACTGAGGCTTGGGACACTCATTAGTTGAACAGTGAATACTATCCAAAAATCGACAGGAGGCTGTTGGGGTTGAGAAAAATTAATCAAGGTTCCCTCTAAGCTGAGCAGGTGTCCTCCAGCTGCATTGCTACCACTAGGGGGTGGAATATTTTCAGTCGCTAAGGACAGGTATGTTCCCTGGAGTCCTGCAGAACTTGCCTGTCCCTCACAATTGAAAAATGTAACAGTAAAACAGCACCCTCTATTGGTGAGACTGTGGGTGGAGGACTCCTGCTCAGCTTAGAGGGAACAGGGAGGAAACAGGGCTACGAGCAAGGAAATAATAGCGTTGATTCCTGCGGAGGAGATTAATTGTGGGGATGGGTGGGGATGAAATGGATCTTAGCGGGTGACTATGGGTTAGATTACATTGGGGATGGATGAAATTTCTGACCCTGTGCAACTCTCTATATCAGACACAGAAAGGTGGCCCTTCACCAAATGCAAAATAAATACAGTAGCCACAAATACTAAAATGGGGTTCCAAAGAAGCTAGACTCTATGCAGTGCAACACTAGAAAAGCAGAAACACATTTCCTCTTCTGCTTTGCATAATGCAAACATACAAGAGATTCACATTGCAGAGATGACATATTCCAGTCTCTAAGCTGAATGTAAAATTCCTATAATTGTCTAGACTTTTTTTAAAAAACTGTTTATTGAAGCTTTTAACAGAAAGCCATTTTATTTTCTAAACTGCATTAGTATATACTTTCCTCATCAACCTTCTCCACAGGGCCTATGGTCCACATACCACAGAGGTGCTCTACCCTGCCTGAAGATGAAGGAGATACAACCTACTGGTTAGATTTGGGACTCCCTCACAAATAAATGCCCTGTAACAGTTGCCCTGATTCTCTCTCCTAGCCTGCTCTCCTCTCCCCATCCAAGGGATTTTCTCCTTATATAGCAGCATGTCCCCCTTAGTGATAATACTACAGGATTAGGGTCAGTGACCCCATTTTGAAGAAGGCAGCAATTAGGATAGGAGTGAGTAGGAATTGCTCTTGCCCCCATTGCCGCTGAGACTTCTGGGTTAGTTGGAGTTCCAGGGGGATGTTGGTTGGGGTAATATAGAGGATGGATGAGAGGAAATGGGTGTTGTTTAGAAATTAGAGGGGCTTCAGGGGCAGGCTTACACTTTAGTTTTACGTTAAGCTCACTGGATCATCAAAGATTTGAGGTTCTCCCAGGGGAGAGGATTCTGGGGGACTGCATATTCCCTGCACTGCCACTGGCACTGCTGCAGGTTTAAATATGAGCTGGAAAAACAAATTCTATAACTAAAATGTTGAATAAACTGTGCAGTGCTGCCCAAACAATACAAATAATATTAATTTATAAATTTTAAGTGAAAGGAAGACCTCAGTGCAGGATTGTATAGAAAAACTGTTCAATACTGCAATCCTTGTGTCACCACACACCTCACCATCATAGCTTCTTCCCTGTGAGATAAATTGTTTCCTAAATTAATTAAGTGAAAAATCACTAAAACAAAAACTAATGTGGCAGCGCTAGCAGTGTATAAAACATCAAAAGACTGCACAGTCCAGAAATACTGTAAAGAGGCTTTCTGCTCTACAAGTGGGGCAGATGGGTTTGCTTCTCCACTGCCTTTCATTCGCTGTTATTCGCTGTTTAAATGTCAGCGTCCTTGCTCTTTTTTGTAAGAATTTTTGCAGCAGGTTCCTGAGGAAGGATGTTATCCGAAACTGAGTTCAGTTGAACCTTTGAGGATTCTAGTCTTAATCAGCAAGAAATCTTCATGCGTTTGGACTTTGGTCCTGAAATCTGTTGAGAGCGGTGTGGGCTTTTGGACTCCCCTTTTGAGATAAGTTTTTTTGTCTCTTTATAGTATTTCTGGACTGTGCGGTCTTTTGATGTTTTATACACTGTGCTAGAATTCAGAACGAGTATTGAACAAGTATTGAACCGGTTGGCTACAGTAGAACTAACGGGTTAAATGCTGAGATAGAGTAGGATTCATTGATTTGATTGTTGTAACCAATAGCGAGCAGGGAAAGTCAGCTGTTTTTTTTAATTTGCATATATATACGTCACTGATGACGACGGCGCCATCTTACTCTAAAAACATTAGTGGGTTTGATGATATCGGCGACTGTGGTAAGATTTTAAGTTCTAATTCCAGCTTATATTTTTTAAAAATTTTGTTCTTGGGGATATTAACAAGGAATAAAATATTGATTCTTATTCTTTCATTTGTGGGGAAGACCCTTGATACAGCTTGTGCGAAACATGTTGAGTCTAGCCCTCCCAAGTTGAGCTTAGGAGAAAATTTTCTGAGATAAGTAAATTATTGAAAACATATTTAACAAACATTGAGATATATTTTTTAAAAAAAACTTTTCTAATTGAGAACACAAAAATAAAAGAAAATATGCTGTAAAATGAAACAGAGCCAGTGATGATCTGACACACAAAGCTCACTGCTATGAAAGTCTATTGAGCGGTGGAGTGGTGGTGCTGAGGCTCCGAAGAATGACAATGATGCTGGTATGAATTGTTGGTCAACTTAGAGAAAGCAATATTATAGAGTTTTAGAAACTGGCATTGCAAGCAGAGAGGGCTGTTAAATAGGTGTCAGGTCAAAAGCGCGCCGGGACAAAGGTGCGCGCAGACAATTGAGCACAGCGTGGAGGCGCGCGCCACAGAAAATTACAGTTTTTATGGCTACGACGGGGGTGGTGGGGGGGAACCCCCACTTTACTTAATAGAGATCGCGCCGCGTTGTGGGGGGTGGGGGGGGTTGTAACCCCCCACATTTTACTGAAAACATCACTTTTTCCCTGTTTTTAGGGAAAAAGTTAAGTTTACAGTAAAATGTGGAGGGTTACAACCCCCCAAACCCCCCACAACACCGGCGCAATCTCTATTAAGTAAACTGGGGGGGCTCCCCAACAAAAACCCCCGTCGGAGCCCCTAAAAACTGTAATTTTCTGCAGCGCGCGCCTCCGTCTTGCGCTCAGTTGTCAGCGCGCGCCTTTGTCTTTCGCGGGGTTGTCTATGAACCGTTAAATATGCTGGCGCCCAGGGCAGACATTTAGCAAGGGCCTCAAAGCCCAGCAGCAGGCTGTATTTTCTTCAGCTTCAGGTAAGCTTGGAGGTCCTGTAATCTGGGGGCCCAGGCAGTTGCTGTTTGCATCACCCTAACACCATAAGTATGTATGCACTGTTTCAAATCAAATGCCATACAATAGTGTACGCGTTCAGAGGTGTCCTGTCCTCATTTCCAGGCTTTGACTACATTTTTAAAGCCCCGTGTTTGACTCCAGGGCTTGCTAATTCACAGCATTGGCAAATAGAATCAAGGCTCAGACCTTGTGTGCCTGTGTCTAATGATGCCCCCAGCTGCATTTGCTCACTTCATGCCTGCAAATAAGATTCAACAAATCTCTTACTGCAAACCTGAGGACAGCTGACATCGTAATTTTTGTTATAGGTGACTGAAGGGTTGCTGAAAGCTGTGTGCATGATCAGTAGCTTAGGTTGAAGTCCTCTAATACTGGGAGTGCAGCTCACGTGTTTCAGACTTGAGTTAAATCAACCTTTTATCAGCAGGTGCTATGAGCTGAATTAGACTGCCACCATGTGGTAAAGAAAAATAAAGAGTACCTTGGACTGATAGGGATGCATATACTATTGGGACCCTTCATTTTCTGTTTGAGCTGATTTTTACTGCAACAAATCCTGGGTTTTACAAAGCCTATTATTCAGGTTTGGCTGGTTCTCATTCTAGAATTCTGTTTACTGAATATGTAGAATTTTGTTTTCCGTCTTACAGACATTATATATTAATTCTTTCATTCAGATAGTTGCAATTATCACACAAGTGCTTAAGGCAAGATCCAGCATTCGTATATCATACAGATAGCAGGCACATATCCTCATAAAGTACAATAGCAATGGTAATAGTGCTTGACTCAAATAATACAATATAAATTATCTATGCTCCTCTGCTAGAGAAGAAACAATTGTGATTAAAAAAACAACCTATAATTATATAAAGGGCATATTTATCCATGTGAGCTATGATTAAGAACATAAGAAGTTGCCTTTGCTGGGTCAGACCAGGGGTCTATCGTGCCCAGCAGTCCGCTCCCGCGGCGGCCCTTCAGGTTCATGACCTGTAAGTGATCCTTTGTCTAAAACCTTCCAATCCCCATTTTTCTTCTATCTATACCCTTCCATAATCCTATCTCTACCTCTATCTATATCCCTCAATCCCCTTATCCTTCAGGAACTTGTCCAATCCCTCTTTGAATCCCCTTAATGTACTCTGACCTATCACATCCTCCGGAAGCGCATTCCAGGTGTCTACCACCCTCTGAGTGAAGAAAAATTTCCTAGCATTGGTTCTAAACCTGCCCCCTTTCAATTTCTCAGAGTGCCCCCTTGTTCTTGTAGTTCCCAATAGGCTGAAGAACCTGTCCCTTTCCACCTTCTTTATGCCCTTCATGATCTTGTAAGTCTCTATCATGTCTCCTCTGAGTCTCCGCTTCTCCAGGATGAAGAGCCCCAGCCTTTCTAGCCTGTCTGCATATGAAAGGTTTTCCATACCTTTTATCATTTTTGTCACTCTTCTCTGAACCCTCTCAAGTATCTCCATGTCCTTCTTTATGTACGGCGACCAATATTGGACACAGTATTCCAGATGCAGGCGCACCATCGCGCGATACAGAGGCATGATGACTTCCTTCGTTCTGGCTGCAATGCCCTTCTTAATTATACCCAACATTCTGTTTGCTTTCTTTGAGGCTGCTGCGCATTGTGCTGTTGACTTCATTGTTGTGTCCACAAGCACACCCAAGACCTTTTCAAGGTTACTTGCCTCTAGTACTAATCCCCCCATTTGGTAGCTGAACATCGGGTTCTTTTTCCCTATATGCATGACCTTGCATTTCCCTACATTGAAGTTCATTTGCAATTTAATCGCCCACTCCTCCAGTTTGTTCAGGTCTCTTTGTAGGTCCTCACATTCTTCCACAGTTCTAACCCTGCTACAGAGTTTAGTGTCATCCGTAAATTTTATAACTTCACACTTCGTCCCTGTTTCTAGGTCATTGATAAATATATTGAACAGCAGTGGTCCGAGTACCGACCCCTGCGGAACTCCGCTCGTGACCCTCCTCCAGTCCGAATAGTGGCCCTATTGTAGCACAGGCCCCATTTTATACAATGAGACCTAGTTCCTAATAACTGGGGTTAATAGTATAATAACACCCTTAACAGTAGCCCATGTTGATAACTATCCTCCAAAGGGAAGTACACTTCTCCCTCCGTATTCACGGTTTCAGCAATTGCGGTTTCGATTATTCACGGGTTTTTAGCTTGCTGGCTCCTCCCCCCCAAAATTACATCAGCTTGCATAGAGAAATCGCTGATTCCAAGCCTTTACAGAGAAAATCGCTGATTCCCAGCACTTTCTTCACCGTGTTTTGCCTCTCTTTCAGGAACAGTCCATGTCTTCCACCATGTTATTCATGGTTTCACCATATTCACGATGGTTTTTAATAGAAAACAGCAAATAACATATGAAGAAGTTATTTGCGTTTTTCTGTATTCGCGGGTCTGTTAATCCCCCTATCACAGCGAATATGGAGGAAGAAGTGTAGAGTCAAAAGCTTTTGAAACATCAGGAAATATTTTTTTTGCACAAAGGGTAGTAGATAACTGGAATGACCTCAAGGAGGTGGTGGATGCAAAAATGATGCTAGGATTCAAAAAAGAGAGGGACATGTGGGATGGACCCCTGAAAGGCAAGATGATGTCAATCAAGCACCACTGTACTTCTAAGAAATCATAGGGAAGTCATTCATTCTGCATGGCATGGCATGTAGAGCCCACAACAATGCAAATATGGGGAAAGTAACCTGCACTGTGCAGAAGGTACAGCCCCAACAACACAAGCATGGGGTCAATAACCCACACTGCACAACAGTTACAACTCCACAAGACAAGCATGGGAAGAGTATATCCCCCAAAAGCTTCTGTGCCATCATTTGCCATATACTTCAACAACACAATAGAATTAGTCATAAAACAAAAAGACTTATTAACCAAGACAAATAATAAAAATAGCACTTAACTCCAAGTCTTTTTTTCTAGAGGGAAGATAAAGATACCAGGAAATGCTGGGAGAATACCATCATCACCCACAAATTAATAACCTTGTTTTCAGCCCAAGTAAGTAAAACCAAAATTTAAAAATCAGGCCAAAATGGGCCTTGGTTATTTAAAAAAAAAAAAAAAAAATTACAGCAGCAGTAGCAACAAAAAAATCTCACCTTTCACTGACCATATAGCCAGACCTTCAAGAGCTTGTAAAAAGGAAGATATTCTGAGACCACCTTGATCTTGTTTGGGAAACCATTCCAAAATAAAGGCATATTGCAATTTTTACTACCTTTTCTGAAGGCACTTTGAATAGGGCAGCATCCAGTGACCTTAGGAAGTGCGCTGGAGTGTACTAGTTTAATTTAGTGTAGCTTAAAATTTGATATACCATCCTTTGAAGTCGATGAAGGCACATCAAAGTGGTTTGCAAGCAATAAATAAAATACAAGATGAAAAGGAAATTACACTCAATTAAAAGTAAGAAAAGTATTTACAGCTATGTACTCCATGCTCCTGGGTCTCCCACATTTCCCAAATGCCAAATTAAATAAATGGGTCTTCAATGCTGATTTAAGCCAAATGCGATTAAACTGATCCTTCAGTTGACTGGGGAATGAATTCCATTCTAAAAGCTTATAGGAGGAAAATGCTGTTTGCCTAGTTGCATCCAAACAGTAAGGAAAGGGGACAGAAAGGTCAATTGATTTGAATAGGGAGAATATGTAGGATAGGAATGAGCAAATTAGATAAACAGCGCAGCCCTGTTAACGCACAGAAATAGAAAATGTGTCACAATGGTGTTAAAATCCTTAAGACAGGGCTCACTTCCACCTTATTGCTACAGAGGTTTTAGGAAACTTCAGGGTACGTGTAGTCTCCAGCAAAATCACCAGTAAGAAAAGAGATCAATACTTTTAATAACATATATAAACTAACAATTTATTATACATAACAAAATTAAACATAAAAATTATTCAAGTAAATTATTCAAGAAAGCATTAACTATGGGCTCCTTTTACAAAGGTGCGTTAGGGTCTTAACGCATGGAATAGCGTGCGCTAAAATGCCGCATGTGCTAGCCGCTACCGCCTCCTCTTGAGCAGGCAGTAGTTTATCGGGTAGCATGCGCGCTAATCCGGTGCGTGCGCTAAAAACGCTAGCGCACCTTTGTAAAAGGAGCCTTATGTCTCAAGTAAGGATTGAAAAAAAATTCTCTGTGTGCACACAATAAAAATAAAGTTATCGATACATATAATGTTTTATGATAAGAACTAGGAGGAACTTTGGAGGAAAGGCAGGAGAGGGAAGATATGGTAGAGATGTTTAAATAAAAAAAATAAAAAACCCAAAATGTTACTTGCTAGAGGTAGGCTATTCCCCAGAGATACACACATTTAACTGAAAATGTAGAGATAAAGCCCAAATATATAGTTTTATACAACAGCAATCAACAATGATTTTAAGCTGCTTATTCTATTCTCGTTGGCATAAAAAACTCCACAACAAAAAATGTGATTATCAACAGGGTAACACACCCACCATTGTGCACAGGGAATGTAATCACCAGAGAAAAAACTTCCACTGAGCTCAGTCGCATGGCTTGATATAACTCCAGCGTCAATGCCGATGTACTCCTTTCACCTCTCTTCCTGAAGATCTCGGACATTTGATCAAAGTCTACTAGGTCAAATGTGCTGCTTAGGTCAAATTGAATTATGATCATGCTGTGACCCTTGCATAGTAGTTCTTTGCCTTATGTTACTAGTGCCGTGACCACCGTCTCGGTGCTGTGATTTTTCCTGAATCCTGATTGTGAAGGGTGAATGATATTGCAACGTTGTAAGTGGCATTTGAGTTGTTCTGTGACATATCTCTTCATCATTTTGATGACTAGTGGGATGGAAGGTACTGGTCGATAATTGGTCACATTAGAGGGGCTTAGTTTTGGGTTCTTAAGGATGGGCATTAAGATAATTCCTCCTCCAAATGTGGGGGAAAAGGCCAGTTTTTAGGTGATAGTTGATCCATTGGGTTATTATTCCTATGGTTGTTTGGATGGCTGCTTTGATCAGGTACGGCAGGCAGATGTCAAGGCTGTAGTATGCATTGGAATATTTTAGGAGGAGCTGTCTTGTGTCTTTGAATGTAATCTCTTCAAAGTATTTTCAAGATCTGTCTGCTGGTATTTCCATAGGTGGTTTTGTTGTAGTGGGTTTAGCTGGATTGATGGGGGGTAGTTGATCTTGTGTGGATTGAATCTTTGTTTTAAAATAGTTGGCTAATTCTGGGGATGTTGGAATAGAGGGGCTGTCGCCATTTGTGATATTGTTCGTGTCAGGTTATCTAATATTGAGAACAGTTTGTTGATTTTAAGATTATTTTCTATACTGATCTGTTTAGAGTAGTACTTTCTTTTTTGATGTCAATAGTGATTTATTTTCTAGCATTTTCTGGTCCCCCTTATGTCTCTCTCCCCTTTCCCTGCACACCAATTCCATCGGCATCTGCCCCCTTTCTATTCCTCCACCACCCTTCCATACAAGTAGCCTGCTCCTTTCTCTCTCCCTCCATCCCATTGCCATGCAGCAAGGTCCTGTGATGACTGTGGCTGCCGGCTGTGCTCCGGAACAAGTAAATGACGTCAGAGGGGGTGGACTGGCAGCCACGGGGAGGTACAGCAAGGTCCCACGATGACTGCAGCTGCCAGTCCACCCCCTCCAACGTCATTTACTTGTTCCAGAGCAGAGCCAGCAGCCTAAGTCATCGCGGGACCTTGCTGCACCTCCCCACAGCTACTGACTCTGCTCCGGAACAAGTAAGTGACATCAAAGGGGGTGGACTGGTAGCCATGGGGAGGTGCAGGAAGGTCCCGCTGCAGAGTAGGCTGGGAGATTCTGTACCTGGTATGCCAGCTGTACACCCCCCTAGGGCATGCACCCGGGGTGGACCCCTCCCCGCCCTTGGTATGCCACTGCCACTTAGTCTTGTTATCTGGGGATGGGTATTTATGCCAATAGTGTTTGGCTTGTTGGCAAGGTTTTAAAAATTAAGCAGCACACTTTAAAATTAGGCCAACTGGTAATGGAAAAATAGTGCAATTTCCAAAAAAGGTGTTCCTTCATATTGCATCCCATCAGCACTGACAGAGCAGGATTCTGAACTGACTAAAAACACCCTGTCTTTGTTTCAAGTTCAAGTTTTATTAAAATTTGATTAAACGCCTATCAGGAATTCTAAACATTTTACAAAAATAAAAGAGGGAACACAATCAAATTAATATAAACAGGGCATAATATTGATGTACAATTAAACGAGAGGTAAGTGGGGAGAACTACAGTATAAAAGAAAAGCAGACAATGAAGGAGAAAACAAAAGGAGGGAAGAGAAAGACCTGTTTACTGTTGGAACCAAAAAGCATTGAGATGACATAATCAGTATTCAAAGGCATCTTTAAAGAGGAAGCATTTTAATCCTCCTTTGAATTTGTCCAGATTATGCTCTGCCCTAATATTAGTTGGCAGTGCGTTCCAGATCATGGGAACCGTTACTTAGAAAGTAGTAGCCTGACAAGTGCTGATAATCTTTAATGAGGGCACATGGAATAGATGTTGGGTGGTAGACCTTAGGGTTCTAGGAGGATCATGTGGGATGAGAAGTCTTTCGATGAAGGCAGGTTTCTTGGTTATTTGGGTTTTGAATATTAGGGTAATGATTTTATAAGTTATTCTATGTGGTATCAGTAGCCAATTAGCTTTTTTTTTAAAAAAGGGAGTGACGTATACTAAATTTTCCAAAATCACCTTTAAAAAATACTTGATGGAAATTCTCAAAATTCCTCAACAATCCATTCCTCCTATAAATAAAATTTATTATATTCCTACTGCTATGACTAAGGTTGACGAAGGAGGAAATTTGGTAGTGGAAAAAAATTTGACCGCAATGTTGGAGGAATCCCTTTCTGATGTTAAGGAAAGGGGAACGCTCTTAGTCTCCTTGGTATTTGAACAAGACTTAAACCTTATAATGAAACTTTACTTTCGGAACTTAAATCAAGAATTTTCAGGACAAAGAATTTGGATTTATCCTGATGTATCTAAGACAACACAGGACCGCAGAAAAGAATTCCTTTCTATGCGTGATGAGATTAAAAGTTTGGGGGCTTCCTTTCTTTTGGCATACCCCTGTAAATGTTTGATTCGATACTTGGGGATTAAGTACACTTTCTTTTTACCATCACAATTGAGAGTCTTTCTAGACCTTAAAAAGATCTCTAAAGATAAGTAATGTATATGATCTGTTGGATTTAAAAGATAAGTGGGGTTGTTTAACGTAGTCAGCTTTCTGATAAAGGTTTTTGATTTTATTTCTCTCCATGGAATTATTGGATCCCTCCTTTTTTTGATTTTGAGGTCTAAGAAAAAAAAAAAAGAGAGTGACATGATCGTATTTCTTAGTGTTAGTGATGATTTTAATGGTGGTGTTTTGAATTAATTGGAGGCATCTAATATCTTTCTGACATATACCTTTGTATAACGAGTTGCAGTAGTCAGTTTTAGATATGATGAGAGAGCGAATCAATATGTTTAGAGATTGAAGATCCAGGATGCTAGGTAAAGACCTAATCATTCTGAGTTTATAGATGCAATTTTTGATTACTGCACTGATTTGTGGACGATAAGTTAATTTACTATCGATAATAACACCCAAGATTTTGACCGTAATGACTGATTCAATAGGAGATACATGTTGAATATTATCTTTCAATAGAAAGAAAAGATAGTTTGTTTTAGAAATATTGAGCGAGAGCATGTTTTTTCTTAGCCAATGGCTGATACTATCTAATTTCAAGTTTATGGTGTTGATGTCATTGGTTTCGGTGAGATCGATTGGGTAAATGATCTGTATATCATCAGTGTAGGCAAAAACGGTGAAACCGATTGATTGACATAGAGTCAATAAAGGGGCCAAATAGATGTTAAAAAGTAGAGGAGAAAGTATGGAACCTTGGGGAATGCCAAAGTTATTTTGGAAAGTTGTAGACATGGAGTTATTGAAGGTCACTGTGAATGTTCAATTAGTAAAATAAGAGGTGAACCATTCAAGAATTTGGTCAGAAATAGCCTTTTAAGTAGAAGTTGATGATATATTGTGTCAAAGGCTGCGGAAAGGTCCCATGAGACAAGAATAACTGATTTGTGTTGGTCAAGGAAGTACTGTATGGAGGTTGTTAAACCTAATAGGGAATATTCTGTTGAATGATTTTTACAAAACCCCATTTGATTAGGGTGTATGATTTGTGTTTTGTCAGCAAAGTCTGAAATTTGATTAAATACTATCATTTCTGTTAATTTAGCTGAGAACGGGAGATTTGTGATTGGTCTATAGTTAGAGCATTCCTGAGTACTTCCTTTATAATTTTTAATTATAGGATGGATAACCCCTAGGAAGGATAACCCCTAGGAAGGATAACCCCTAGGAAGCGCAGAGTTGTGGTCATCGGGGATTCACTGCTAAGGGGCACCGAGGGACCGATTTGTAGACCAGATCTGCAGTCAAGAGAGGTCTGCTGCTTGCCGGGGGCCAAGATCCGGGATGTAACTGCTAGCCTTGGCAGACTCATCAAGCCCCAAGATCACTTCCCTATGATTCTCATCCATGTCGGAACCAACGACACTGCCAGGGGCACCCTAGAAAGCATACCCGAAGACTTCAGAGCCCTAGGAGAGAAGCTGAGGAGGATGGATGCGCAGGTGGTCTTCTCCTCGATCCTCCCAGTGAGGGGCAAGGGCAGTGCCAGGGAGGATCGTGTCCGGAGGGTGAACGACTGGCTGCAGGAATGGTGCAGGGAGATGAACTTTGGGTTCCTGCACCACGGAGAGGCACTGCAGGGACTGCTTGGACCAGACGGGTTACACCTGACCAAGAGGGGGAAGAACGTCCTTGGACACCGTCTAGCCCGCCTACTACACAGGGCTTTAAACTAGGTAAGTTGGGGGAGGGTACGGGCTTTAAACTAGGTGAGTTGGGGGAGGGTATGGGCTACCAATACTATTTTGGAACTGAACTAAGTAAACACTGCATTGGGTCACATTACAATTCTGGGTCTAAGGGGAGTACACGTAGCAATTCTAGGTCTAGAGGGAGTACACACTGTAATTCTGGGACCAGCGAGAGTGCACACGCTGCAAATTGCACTAAAGGAGCTCAAGTAGCCCAAACGGGAATACCCCCACAGGGTACACACATTACCAAGTCTCTGATAGGAGCGCACTGCAGTTATGGGGAGTCCGGGATAGGTACAAGCTGTAGCTCTGGGTCTAGGGAGTGTAAGAGACAAGCGAAAAATACTAATGGTGGTCTAGTTGATATAGAGGGATTGTCCCCACTGAGATACAACAAGCACACAACATGGAGGGCTATGTACGTCAACGCCCACAGTCTGGGAAACAAGATCCTAGATTTGGAGACAGAAATGAGGAATGCCGACCTGGATGTGGTGGCGATATCTGAGACCTGGCTCACAGACTCCCACGCGTGGGACATGGTCATACCAGGTTACAACTTGCTTCGTCGGGACAGGGAGGGCAAAATGGGAGGTGGGGTAGCATTATATACTAAAGATGACATTAAGGTCACCAGAATCACAGATGTACAGTACACTGGGGAATCCCTTTGGGTAAATTTGGCCAGAGGGAAGGACAAATGCCTATATCTTGGCGTGGTATACAGACCCCCAAAACATCAAGAAGACCTAGATTTGGAATTAATCGGAGATATAGAGAATATCACCTTGCGGGGGGACACAGTATTGGTAGGTGACTTCAACATGCCCGATGTGGATTGGGTCACGCTTTCCTCTGCTTCCGGCAGCAGCAGGAAGCTATTAAACTCTTTGAATGGAGCAGGACTCAGGCAACTGGTAATTGAGCCAACAAGGGATCAGGCAATATTGGACCTGGTACTTACCAACGGAGAAAGTATCACAGAGGTCTCGGTGGGTGAAACTTTGGCCTCCAGTGACCACAATATGATTTGGTTCAATCTCAGGAAAGGTTTCACGAAATCTACCACATTGACCAAGGTTCTCAAGTTCAAGGACACAAATTTCCAGGACATGGGAGACTTCGTTCACCAGGCGCTACAAACCCAAGCAGATACCGACAGCGTGGAAGAAATGTGGTCAACTTTGAAAACCACCATACAGGAAGCAACAAACCGCTATGTTAAATCAGTAAGCAAACGAAGTAGGAACAACAAGCCACAGTGGTTCTCTATGGAGATCTCAGACCTCATCAAAGAGAAGAAAAAAGCATTCATCTCTTACAAACAATCAGGGACACAGGACTCCAGAGTAGATTATCTGACCAAATCAAGAGCCGTCAAAGCGGCAGTTAGAGAGGCCAAATTCCGCATGGAGGAGTCTCTAGCAAAGAATATCCAGAAGGGAGATAAATCCTTCTTCAGGTATATTAGTGACAGGAAAAAGAACTCAGGCGGGATAGTACGACTCAGAAAACCAGACGGAGACCATGTGGAGACGGACTCGGAAAAGGCCCAACTGTTAAATGAATACTTCTGTTCAGTCTTCACCCGCGAGGTGCCGGGAATCGGCCCTCAACCACATACAAGGATTAAATCAGTAGACCCGTTTAGTAATTTCAAATTTACACCCAGCAGCGTCTACTGCGAGCTGTCAAAAATCAAGGTCTACAAGGCAATGGGGCCTGACAACCTACACCCTAGGGTACTCAGGGAGTTGGGAGATGTCTTGGCGTACCACTATCCGCGCTCTTTAATCTCTCCCTTAGTACAGGTAACGTCCCGATGGACTGGAAGACGGCTAACGTCATTCCACTACACAAGAAAGGCTCCAGGGTGGATATGGCAAACTACAGACCAGTGAGTCTCACTTCAATAGTGAGCAAACTAATGGAAACCCTAATCAAACACCAAATGGATAGGATCATGGACGAGGAGAATCTGCGGGATCCCCGCCAACATGGATTTACTAAAGGGAGATCGTGCCAATCCAACCTGATCGGCTTCTTTGACTGGGTGACGAGGAAGCTGGATGTTGGTGAGTCCCTGGACATCGTCTATCTGGATTTCAGCAAAGCATTTGATAGCGTGCCACACCGCAGGTTGCTGAATAAGATGAGTTCTTTAGGTTTGGGCGACACTTTAACAAAATGGGTTGGGAACTGGCTTGGAGGTAGGCTTCAGAGGGTGATGGTGAATGGCACTCCCTCCGAGATGTCGGAGGTGATAAGTGGAGTGCCACAGGGCTCCGTCCTAGGCCCGATCTTGTTCAACATCTATATAAGAGACCTGACAGAAGGGCTTCGAGGTAAAATAACATTGTTTGCCGATGATGCCAAACTGTGCAATGTAGTGAGCAAAAGCACAACAGACAAAAAAGCAATGACAGACGATATGGTGCATGACTTACTTCTGCTGGAGCACTGGTCTAGGTCCTGGCAACTCAGTTTCAATGCCAAAAAATGCAAAGTCATGCACCTGGGAAGCCAGAATCCATGCAAGATCTACACCCTAAATGGCGAGATCCTGACAAGAACTGTAGCAGAAAGAGACTTGGGAGTGATTGTCAGGGAAGACATGAAGTCGGCAAACCAAGTGGAGCAAGCTTCATCCAAAGCAAGGCAAATCATAGGTTGCATACGCAGGAGTTTCATCAGCCGTAAACCTGAAGTCATTATGCCACTATATAGATCCATGGTGAGACCGCACCTGGAGTACTGTGTGCAATTCTGGAGGCCGCATTACCGCAAGGATGTGCTGAGACTGGAGTCGGTCCAGAGAATGGCCACCAGGATGGTCTCGGGACTCGGGGAGCTCCCGTACGAGGAGCGGTTGGGGAATTTGCAGCTCTACTCACTCGAGGAGCGTCGAGAGAGGGGAGACATGATCGAGACATTCAAATATCTCACGGGCCGCATCAAGGTGGAAGAAGACATCTTCTTCTTCAAGGGTCCCGCGGCAACAAGGGGGCATTCGTGGAAAATCAGGGGCGGGAAACTGCACAGTGACACTAGGAAGTTCTTCTTCACTGAAAGGGTGGTTGATCGCTGGAATAGTCTTCCACTTCGGGTTATTGAGGCCACCAGTGTGGCGGATTTTAAGGCCAGATGGGATAGACATGTGGGATCTATCCGCAAAGATAGATAGTGAGGATCACTGGGGTGGGCAGACTTGATGGGCCTTGGCCCTTATCTGCCGTCTATTTCTATGTTTCTATGTTTCTATGATAACTGAGTGCTTCCAAACTTTAGGCATTGTAGCTGTGTTAAAGCTCTTGTTAATGAGTTTAAGGATGTATGGGCCAAAGATAGAGAAGTACCATTTTAGAATAAACGGTGGAATGGACTCAGAATTCATACCTTTCAGGTTAAGAGATTGTATCATATGTTGGACATATTTTAACGAAGGAAGAGAGAAGTTAGAACAGGAGGAGCATAGTGGATTAAGTTTGACATCTTCGGGGTGGGATATTAAACTAGCTTTACTTTTAATTTCTTTCCTAAGGGTGTTAATCTTTTCTTGGAAAAAGTCAGCGAGATTTTGAGTTGAGGGGGAGTCCGTGTTTGAGATGACTTGTTTCTGCTTAAATTGAGTAAGTTTTTTGAGGATGGAGAAGAGAGCAGATGAGTTCCTTGCTTAGGTGATACACCTTATATAATACAGAGCAGTGTAATAGTCTACTCTAGATATAAAAAGAACAATTGAGAAATGGCTTGCTTCTATGTACCTGAAGCTGATGGAAAGCATTTTTCATTGCTGTTAAATAAATACCAAAATTGCATATTGATGCACGCAAATTTGGGAACAGACCAAATTTGCTTGAACAATTTAATTGATAAATGAGGCAATTAGTGTCAAACGGGCACTAATAATCAATTATTTGTGCTAATTGGCATTAAAATTTGCATGCAATTAGGCACCAGAATCTGTGTATAAATTTTATGTGCAGATCTGAAAAGGGGAAATAGCCATGATAGGGGCATGAGTGGATCAGGGGCATTCTTGGCATTTGCATGCCATTTTACAGAATAAGGAAGATCTGCATCTAATTTAAGCATGAGAATTTACACCAGGTTTTGCTTGGTATACATGCTATCACCGAAAATTAAGCATGGATCCCAGTGCCAAACGCTACTATATAAACATCACTCAACGCTTCAGTGCCATTTATAGAATAGCACTCAGTGCTGATCATTACCGTTGTCTTTCTTCATGGTACTAATTTTTATTGTCACCCAAATTTGGGTGTCATTTATAGAACCGAATCTAAGGGCTCCTTTTACGAAGGCGCATTAGGGCCTTAACGCACGGAATAATGTGCGCTAGCCACTACCGCCTCCTCTTGAGCAGGCGATAGTTTTTCGGCTAGCGCACGCTAAAACCGCTAGCGCACCTTCGTAAAAGGAGCCCTAATTCTTTAAGCGAGGGGAATGCCATTTGGTACTACATGGTCAAAACTCACCTGCAATCAAAACATCTGATTTATCTGGGTTTAGTCTTGATTCAAGAACCAGAGACCAATCCCAAATGGACTGACAGCATGAGCTCCTCTTTTGTCCTTGGTACCTAGTTATTCACCTCACAGATCCCAGTATAATTCTATGTCCTCTTTCCTCTCTTCCCTCCACCAGTATTTCTTCATGTGGACAGCCATCAAAGCAAACCCTCCTCTTTACTCAGAAAAATTAGTTGATATTTTTTGTAATAATAATAATAATCATCACTTATATAACATTCAGTTTAGGAGAAATGAATCGTTCACAAAAGATTATAAAATTACAGTAACTAAAAAGCTAACATATATCATGAAAACAATTCATAATCAACAATCTACATAATTCTGAATAATTTTTTTTTTTATATAATCTTTATTAAGGCAACTGAAGAACAAACTAGTGCAAACCAACAGTGACTCAAAATATGATTGAGAAGAACAAGATTGAAAAGGCAGAGAACTCTGCAAGTATAGGTCACTAACAATGAAAAGGGACAAGCCATCCATTTACCAACTATTGCCTCCCCATCCCACCCCCCACCCCTTTCTATGCCTAATTAATCCCCTCTTTTACAAAAGCCCATAGGAACTGAATGGGCGTCAGACCATTTGCCGCATGGCACTCGACTGTGCGGCTTTGTAAAAGAGGGTCTAAATCTCCAATTTTTTTATGTATTGGTTATTTTTTTGTAATACTCCAGCAATTGTGTAAGGTATCTTCAATGATGTGGGCTTGAAAGTGAAAATTTGTATTTGACAGTTTATTTCTTGTATTTGAAATATAAAATTCCAATAAAAAAGAATAAGCAATATATTTACCATAACCCATAACCTCCCCATCCCACCCCTCAGTATGAAATAAAAATTTTTTTTTTAAGTTTTCTAAACTGCAATAAATCACTTTCACAAAAGAGGGGGAACTTCTGAAAATAGCTGCTTTCTAGACATCTTGGGGTCCTTTTACAAAGCTACAGTACAGATTTCTACTACAGGCCGTCAAGGTAAATGCTCCAAAGCTCATAGAATTCCTGTAAGCGTCAGAGGACTTACCTTGCCGACCCACAGTAGAAAACTTTATAAAAGGAGCCCATTATTAGCAGAAGGTAGGAGACAGCATGATGTATTTGAGACAAGTAACCAGGACAAATTCTATGTAAAATTTTAAACAAAATACAGGTAATCCCCAGGATAAGAATGAGTTACGTTTTTAAAGCTGTTCTTAAGTTGGATTTGTATGTAGCTCAGAAATGTAGATTTTAAGGTTCTTGCTGCTTACCTCCGCTACCACTCCTTACCTCTGCTACCACTGCTTACCTCTGACAAAAGGGCCAACTATCCCTACTAGGGTTCCCTCTAAGGTACAGCATGCACAACCACACACAGTTCTTAATGTGGCCATGCATCATTCCTGAATCTGCTGTAAGTGAAATGTAGGAGTCTGTGCCACTGGAAATACTGCTCGGTGAAATCAAATGAAGCCGCAAGTGTGTTCTTAAGTACAAGTCGTACTTAAGTCGGGCGTCTGTAACTCGGGAACTGCCTGTACATAATAATTTAAATTTTACATGGAGATCAACCAGCAAACAATATAAAGCTTGAAGCCAAGGAGACACATTATCATATTTCTGTTTACTCAAGATCACTATAGCAGCACATTTTTAGAGGCACTTTGGCCGGAGCTGGTGTGGAGAGCGGTGAAAGCTGAAGACTGTCACCACTTGTGGTGCGAAAGATGGGGTGTCACTATTCCAGATAAAGCTTTAACTGGGTATTTGGGGAGCAAGACAGGATAGAGAAGAAATTGGGTTTCCCCTGGCTCAAGTTTACTTATAATCTCCTTAATGTTTGTGGAATTATTACAAATAGGTCGTCACTGACCAGCTGGGTGTTTTGGAGAGGATGAAGACAGAAAAACCATTCTGGGAGGGATCTTAATGGATAGTTGATGCTGACTGTTAAATATTTTGTATTTTTGAACACTTTCAATAATGCTACAGCCAAAAAGTAGTAATTTTCTTTTTTAATGTTGTATTTTTCTTTATTGCAAATGTGAGTTTTCTTTGTAATTATATTTGAAATTCAATAAAAATAAATGCTGGCTTTTATGAAGCTGCAGTAGAGGTTTCTACTGTGGACCGGTGAGGTAAATGCTCTGGTGCTCATAAGCTCAAAGTTACCAGGTGAGCCCTTAACGACACCTATTTTATAAGTAGTAAGGGTTCACATGCTAACACCATGCTAACCAATTAGCGTGCAGCAATGCCTCACATGTTAACTGATTAGCATGGTCCCACCCATTCTCCAGCCCCAAATACTTTGTAAAGAAAATTACAAAAACTTACATTAGAATGTACTGTTTGCGCACAGAAAGGAAAATTTACCTTGGGACAGCAGTGCAAGTTCCACGGTAAGCCGTTTTAATGTGCGGTAAGCATGCGCTAGTGCTTACTGCAGTATAGTAAAAGGACCCCTAAGCTAGGTGTGTTTAGAAAATTCAAAGTCAGAGCTCAGTGGAGCAGATACAGTAAAAGCAATGAATACATGGACATTATCTATACATCAATACACTGTTAGCATAGCTAAATGGACACAATCAAAATTAGACAGTATAGATTGGAAAACTAAAAAGCTAATGATTACCGTATTTTCACGTAGATAAGGCGCACCTGTGTAAAACGCGCACATGGGTATAGTACGCGGGAAACCGAAATATATGTTAAAAAAATTTTTTATACCGCGCACACCCGTATATCGCACACTCTCCCGTCGCCGCCCGACTCTCCTTTTGCCCGCCCCGACTCTCCTCTGGCCACCCCGACTCTCCTTTCGCCTGCCCCGACTCTCCTCTCCCCCTTGAAGTCCTGTGCCCACTCTGAAAGCCTGATGCCCCCCCCCCGACGTCCGATTCACCCCCCCCCAAGCAGGATCGCTCGCACCCCCACCCCGAAAGACCGCTCGCACGCACCCGCACCCCCACCCTGAAGGACCGCTCGTACGCACTCGCACCCGCACCCCCACCCTGAAGGACCGCTCGAACCCCCACAGCCTCCCGACCCCTCCCATCATGTAGAAGCTCCTACCGGTGTCCTGCTGCTTCCTCTTGGCAGTCCCGGCCCTTCTGTGAGCCCTGCGCCTGCGCTGCTTCCTCTTCCACCGGTCCCGCCCTTTCTCTGATGTCAGAGAAAGGGCGGGACCGCCGGAAGAGGAAGCAGCGCAAGTGCTGGGCTCACAGAAGGGCTGGGTCCGCCAAGAGGAAGCAGCAGGACACCGGTAGGAGCTTCTACATGATGGGAGGGGTCGGGAGGCTGTGGGGGTTCGAGCGGTCCTTCAGGGTGGGGGTGCGGGTGCGTACGAGCGGTCCTTCGGGGTGGGGATGCGGGTGCGGGTGCCGTGCGAGCGGTCCTTCGGGGTGGGGGTGCGGGTGCCGTACAAGCGGTCCTTCGGGGTGGGGGTGCGAGCGGTCCTGCGGGGGGGGGGGGGGTGAATCGGACGTCGGGGGGGGAGGAGGGAACTATGTAAAAAAAAAGTTATAAAATGTGCTCATGCGTATAACGCGCAAGGTTATGCACAGTTTGTAAAATCGTGTATAACGCGCGTGTTATATGCGTGAAATTACGGTATATATTGTGTTCTTAACATATGAACATTTTATTTTTCATGGAAGAATAGTGGCGTACCAAGGGGGGCGGGGGGGGGGGCGGAGCGCCCCGGGTGCCAGCCCTGAGGGGGTGCTCCTGGCCTTGCTGTTCAGTCCCCCCCACCCCCGAAGGACCGCTCGCCCCACTGACCTTCCTGCACCACCTGTGAAGCAGGATCGCGACATCAGCGATCCCTGAGCTGCTTGGGCGCTGCTTCCTGCGCCGCGGTCCCGCCCCTCCTCTGATGTCAAAGGAGGGACGGGACCGCAGCGCAGGAAGCAGCGCTGACGTTGCGATCCTGCTGCGGCTGCTTCATAGGTGGTGCGGGGAGGCCAGGGGGGTGAGTGGTCCTTCGGGGTGGGTCGGGGCATCAGGCCTTCAGGGTGGGGCGGGAGGGCAGGCAGGCAGGCTTTCAAGGGTGAGGGGGGGGACAGGCCTTCAAGGGGGGGGCAGGCAGGCCTTCAACGGGGGGACAGGCCTTCGGGGGGGTGCAGACCTTCGGGGGGGGTTGGCCTTTTTGGGGGGTGCAGACCTTCAAGGGGGTGCAGGCCTTCAAGGGGGGAAAGGCAGGCAGGCCTACAAGGGGGGGACAGGCCTACAAGGGGGTGGGACAGGCCTTCAAGGGGGGACAGGCCTTCTGGGGGGGTGCAGACCTTCGGGGGGGTGCAGACCTTTGGGGGGGTGCAGGCCTTCAAGGGGGGGACAGGTCTTCGGGGGGGGTGTGCAAGCCTTCGGTGGGGTGCAGACCTTCAAGGGGGTGCAGGTCTTCAAGGGGGGGGACAGGCCTTCAAGGGGGGGAAAGGCCTACAAGGTGGTGGGACAGGCCTTCAGGGGGGTGCAGGCCTTCGGGGGGGGTGCAGACCTTCAAGAGGGTGCAGGCCTTCAAGGGGGGGACATGCCTTCGGGGGGGTGCAAGCCTTCGGGAGGGTGCAGGCCTTCGGGGGGGGTGAAGACCTTCAAGGGGGTGCAGGCCTTCAAGGGGGGGACAGGCAGGCAGGCCTTCAAGGGGGGACAGGCCTACAAGGGGGAGGACAAGCTACAAGGGGGTGGGACAGGCCTTCAAGGGGGGGACAGGTCTTCAAGGAGGGGACAGGCGTTCGGGGGGGTGCAGGCCTTCAGGGGGGGTGCAGACCTTCAAGGGGGGGACAGGCCTTCGGGGGGGTGCAGACCTTCAAGGGGGTACAGGCCTTCAAGGGGGGACAGGCAGGCAGGCCTTCAAGGGGGGACAGCCCTACAAGGGGGGGGACAAGCTGCAAGGGGGTGGGACAGGCCTTCAAGGGGGAAACAGGCCTTCGGGGGGGTGCAGGCCTTCGGAGGGGGTGCAGACCTTCAAGGGGGTACAGGCCTTCAAGGGGGGGACAGGCCTTCAAGGGTGGTGCAGGCCTTCAAGGGGGGACAGGCAGACCTTTAAGGGGGGACAGGCCTTTGGGGGGACCCTGGTTTAGAAGTACACGGAGGGAAGGGGGTATTCAAAGAGACGTGCATATGCCAAACTTTGGGGGGGGGAAGAAATAATGGGTCTGAAAATAGAGGAGAGGGAGAGAGATGATGGACCATGGGATTTAGGGAGGGAAGGAATAGAAAGGGAGAGAAATTGGACACAAGGGATGGTGTGGAGGAGGGATAGAGATACTGGATAGGAGGGAATTAGGAAAAGAAAGGGAGAGATGGTAGACTCTGGGGTGGTGGGGAAGGAGGGAGAGATGCCGGATGAAAGGGTAGTTAAGAAAAGGTGGATCTGTGGAGGGAGATGAAAAAAAGGAAAGATACCAGACTTCCTGGGAAGGGAAGGGAAATGGAAAGGGAGGACAGAGTTGGCAGATGGATGGTTAGCATGCAGAAAGAAGGAGACCCTGGCAAGCAAGTTATCAGAAGAAAACCAGAGCCTTGGACCAACAAGATTTGAAATATAACCAGACAACAAAAGGTAGAAAAATTAATTTTATTTTCTGTTTTGTGATTATAATATGTCAGATTTGAAATGTGTATCCTGCCAGAGCTGGTGTTGGACTGCAAACGTGAGCTAGGATTTAACAGAGAGAGGAAAAGTCCTTTTTGTTTCTTTATTTTATTTACACCACAGCGCCAGTGTGGTTAGGAGAAGCCAAAGGGGGTGAAAAAGCTATAAAACCCACCAGGAGTTTTGAAAAAAATCACCCAACTGGGCAGGAAAATCGAATTGAAAAACCAATTCAATAGGCTGAATCGAATCGAAATTTTTTTTCCTGAATCTGGCAGCATTAGTTTGCGCTACTGTCTTAGACTTTAGGACCTGGGATTGGGGAGAGATGGCATCCTCAGTACTTTATAATGCAAGTGAAACGAGGATTTGGTCAGACTTTTGAAGGGTCTGCAGAAGAAAAATATTGTATAGGCCGTGGACATGAGACAGCAGGAAATGGGAACTTTTCTTCCTTCTATTTTTGTGAATGGAAAGGCTGAGGATGTCAGAGAGTTCAGTTAAAATATGTGCTTTATAAGAAAATATAATAATGTGTTTTATAAAGTTTATAGCATAGCTGGCCTACCCAGTGAGGTGTTCCTAGTGGTGATGGTGGCAGCGTATCAATGTGTTGAGAGGAAGAGGTGGTCTGGGAAATTCTGCTGAGCAAACTCCGGGCCCATTTCCACCCCCCAGTTAGTCCACTCCACTCAACTGGTTCACACACTGAGTGGGTCTTTGGGTGTTGTTTTGGGATCTCTTCCAGTGGTTTATCAATATCTCCTTCTGGTCCAAGGAAGGAAACTTTGTTATCCTTAGCATTGACCTACAAAATATGTTTGTAACAGCGCTGCTTGTGTGGCATTAGGCTATGTAGTGATCGAAAGAAAAAAACAGACCTTTGCACATTTTTGCACTATATGGTGGGTGTATGAGGAGATTCACATTTCCTGTACAGCTAAGTCCATGTGAAGTTACTTTGTGCTGTATTTGACATCTAGCAAGGTCTCTGTTTGAAAGGAAAGATCTAAACTTAAAAATGAAGTGGCCAGAAGTTATGGTAAAAGCAGATAGTGTAGCTGGTTTTAAGAAAGATTCGGACAAATTCCTGGAGGAAAAGTCCATAATCTGTTAAGACATGGGGGAAGTGTCTGCTTGCCCTGGATCGGTAGCATGGAATGTTGCTACTCTTTGGGTTTTGACCAGGTATTAGTGTCCTGGATTGGCTACCATGAGAATGGGCTACTGGGCATGATGGACCATTGGTCTGACCCAGTTAGGCTATTCTTATGTTATGTTCTCATCTGTAGGGGCCTTTGTTTTCACTTCTTATTTTAATGTATTTTTTTTCTGGGAACTTATCAGTGTTTTTTATAATGGGAACAAAAATGGAAGAGAATTAATGTGTGTGGGATGAGGGGGTAACTAATTTCTTCAGCTAAATAATTCAATCCACTTCAAACAGACATAGGAGAACTCACGCACCATTCACACACCCTCCAACCAAAAACGTCAAAAGAAAAAAACTGTTCGACAACCTCCTAGCCATTCGAGCTGCAACACTCGACCCCCAACTCTACAACCAATTGACATCGACCACAGACTGCAAAACCTTCAAAAAGAAATAAAAACCCTTCTATTCAAAAAACACATAAAACCGAACTAACACAATCGGAACTGTCCCAAGCATCACCTGCAACTACTCCATATGTACTTCTGATGTCATGACAATTCAGACATAATTTATGTTATGTTATGTTATGTTTGGAATATAAGAAAATTTTCACTGCCTGTTTCTATTCTGACCATTTATTCCGTTTCATGGTCATTACAAAAAAATATTTTTTTACATGGGGGGTGTCAAAAAATGATGGGCCCCGGGTGCCACATACCCTAGGTACGCCACTGGGATAGAGCAAAATGTGGAACAGGAGAAAAGCTACCTAAATGATTACATCCAAAACAGCAAAGAGCAACTATTGACGGAAGTTTAAGGAAGCTTCTTATGATTTTTTTATGAACCATCTCAATTGCAAACCTTTATTAGAATTAGGATAGTAACTTTTGGTACTCTTACTGGGACCTAATTTGGCTGGGAAATACGAGTAATGTAGGCTTGATTGTCTGTCTAATTTCCTTTAACTAGTATTTGATTTATCTCTGGGGTTTAGTATCGTGGTTCCCCCTCATTTATGGTCTAAAGTTTACCATGGAAATTAAAGAGGAATACAAAAACGTAAAGAAAAAGAAGAAACTGTAGACCACTCTAGCTCTGTATTCCTCTTTCATTTCTATAGATTTACACAATTTTTCATTTTGTGCTTTAGTCAATAGTTGTTCTTTGTTGTTTATAATGTAATTGTTTAGGTAGCTTTCTTTCTTTTCTCTATTAATATTAAGGGCTCCTTTTACTAAGCTGTGATAGCGATTTTAGCGCACGTAGAATTGCCCCGCGCGCTAAATCTAGAACTAATGCCAGCTCAATGCTGGTGTTAGCGTCTAGCACGCACGGCAATGTAGCGCACGCTAAGCGCATGCTAAAACCGATATCGCAGCTTAGTAAAAGGAGCCCTAAATGTTCATTAAGTTTACATATATGTTAACCTTTTGCTGGATTTGCAAGTCATGAAATGGGTTATGCTAAAAATTCCTCTTAAACTAATTTCTATGTGGATATGCTGTTATACGGTTATGACCTCAAGAAACTGGCGATATTAATTTGCTTGATATTTTTATCCAGTGTAAGAATCAATATAACTTTAAATATATGCACCCTGGATAGAATAGTAATTTTAATTCAGTATGTATGTTTTTAAAGGACACCTCAGCCCCACCACTCCACCGCTGTAATGATTTGCTACTGCGGGAAGAATTATGTGGTGCCTCATCATTGGCTGTCCATTTTATTTATACTTTATAACATGTTTCAAAAGTGTTCAAACCGTTTCTTCAATTGTAATGTAATGTAATGTAATGTAATTTATTTCTTATATACCGCTACATCCGTTAGGTTCTAAGCGGTTTACAGAAAATATACATTAAGATTAGAAATAAGAAAGGTACTTGAAAAATTCCCTTACTGTCCCGAAGGCTCACAATCTAACTAAAGTACCTGGAGGGTAATAGAGAAGTGAAAAGTAGAGTTAGAGGAAAAATAAAAATAAAATAAACATTTTAACAAGACAGCATTGATCTAAATACTTTGGAAGGTAGAAGAGAGGAGAGAAAGGAATAGAAGCAGAAGGGGGAGCCGTTGAACAGTAGAATTCTGGAGAAATTTAAATGATAGAAATAGAACAAAACAAAGACAAAAGGCAAAACAATAGATAAGATCAATTGTGTAAAAATATAAATAGTACTTATCTCAGCCAAACTTGGGAGTCAGACCCAACATGTTTCGCACTAAAAAAGTGCTGTATCAAGGGTCTCCCGGGGCTGCCGCTGTCATCCGACTCCTGTTATCTTTCACATAACTAAACAGGAGTCGGATGACAGCGGCAGCCCCGGGAGACCCTTGATACAGCACTTTTTTAGTGCGAAACATGTTGGGTCTGACTCCCAGGTTTGGCTGAGATAAGTACTATTTATATTTTTACACAATTGAATATTTATATAATAATTTTTTTCACAATTGAAGAAACGGTTTGAACACTTTTGAAACATGTTATAAAGTATAAATAAAATGGACAGCCAATGATGAGGCACCACATAATTCTTCCTGCAGTAGCAAATCATTACAGCGGTGGAGTGGTGGGGCTGAGGTGTCCTTTAAAAACATACATACTGAATTAAAATTACTATTCTATCCAGGGTGTATATATTTAAAGTTATACGGTTATGAAGCATGTAAACAAAATGACTCGGGCATGTTCTACTTCCAGAAAAGGCTGTAAGCACCAGGAAGAAAGAACAAGGTGCTTTCCTCCATGCAGTGCCAGCGTTACTGCTGGTTTGTTTCTCTGTGTTTCCTATGGCCACATGAATCATCACCACCCTACTGTTATGGATATCCATGAGGCCACAAGTGGCTTTTTACATTTCTGCTGCTGAGTAATGACTCACCTGGGACAACAGATCAATGCCTGCCTCAAGTTCAACTAGCGGTGAAAGAGAAAAAGAAAGCAGGCCTAGGTAGCCTGCTGACTAATGCCAGGACTGAAAGCTCAGTGAGAGGAAGGTGGTAATCTCATACACGTATTGTAGGATTCTAGACAGGTCCTGCCCACATATTACAAATGATCTGGAGAATTTGAGAAAAGGGTGTCCTGAAAAAAATCATCACAGAAAAAAGCATTTTAGGAAACCAAAGGCAAAGTGTTGAAGGAGAATCAGACAGTAAAACAATGGGATTAACTGTGATCAATTACGGTGGCACCTAGCTACTACCACTACTGCTACTTATCATTTCTAAAATGCTACTAGATGTACACAAACACTTAAGACACAATCCCTGCTGTAAAGAGCTTATAGTCCATTCAAGACCGACAACTTGTAGCTATAAACAGGCTCCTTAGATACCACCTCTCAATTACTGGAATTGCCATTTTCTGGATATACTTGCTGATATATTTATAGATGATTAATTATGGGGCCCTTTTACTAACTTGCATTAGGTGCTAATGCATGCCTAATGCATTCTTCAAATGGTATACTGCGAGATGCACTCAGATGTCTTACAGTAATAGTGCATGCTTATCCAGGTGCTAAAAAATTGGGGAGAGGGGGTGGCATGTCAGAGGTTAGAGAATGGGCAATCCTGTGCTAAACATTTACCATATCCACATTAGTGCATTGGTTAGTGCAAGATTGCTGCATGAGATCTTTCTGCCTACAAAACGGGTGGTGGTAAGTGATCATGCAATAATGTTTTTTATGGCCACACACCAATGGCAACTCTTAAGACACACAAAAAAAACCCAAAACAGAAAATCAGCCATTTTACAGTTGTAGTAAAGATGACTCTTGCACACAGGAAAACCCTCACTAGGTCACCTTTTGCCACAGCTTAGTAAAGGACCCCTATCGTTGGCTTTTACAAAGCCACAGTAGAGGTTTCTACTATGGCCCACCAGCGAGGTAAATGATCCAAAACTCACAGAATTCTGATGAGTGTCGAGCATTTACCTTGCTGGCCTGCATTAGAAATCTCTACCGCAACTTTGTAAAAGGGGCCTATGTTTGTTATTTATTTTTATTTCAGTGCATGATCTTTTTATTTTATTTTCATTGTTTTAATTTGTACTATCTTAGATCTAATTCTTTTTGTTTGAGGTCTTACATTCCACTTGTGAAGTACATTTTATATTTTTTTTAATTCAGGATGTTTCCAATTGTTTTTCATAACAAATTTTAAAAAACCATATTGTTTAAAAAAAACATTTTGGGCTAGACTTACTAAAGCCTACAACTCTTATAGCATTGCTAAGGCCACTGATTAATATATATAACCCTGGTTTCTGTATGGGTAATGATGTCCTGAATAAGACTCCAGTGAGATATAATTTAGAATATTGTGTACAATTCTGGAAACTGCACCTTCAAAAAGATATACAGAGGACAGAGTCAGCCCAGAGGAAGGTTAGTAAAATGGTAGATGGTCTTAACAGAGACATTGCCTCAGGTACATTAGATAGATTGTGAGACCGCCAGGACAGACAGAGAAAAATGCTTGAGAACCTGAATAAATTCATGTAAACTGTTCTGAACTCCCTTGGGAGAACGGAATGAGCAGCAACTTCGACCTGCTGTTCGCACCAGCGTCGGCTCTTTCTCTGGTATTACTTCCTGGACCCGTGTCTAGGAAGTGACGTCAGAGGATGAGCCAACGCTGGCACATTAGGGTCGCTGCTTGCGCTGGGAAAATTAAAGAGGTACGAGGGAAGGCACAGGGCGCACACGCATGGCAGGAGGGGGTGGGGCAGAGAAGAGGGCAGGGGAATGGTGCCACCAAACTGGGCGCCTCTCACTATGTCACTAGCTATATGGTCTTTATCTGCCTTCATGTTTCTCTGTTTTTATCTTTTTCTAAAGGTACAAAATGATGGGTTCAATGTTAGGAACTAATACTTAAGAGTTATGAACAAGGTGTTGAAATGTTCAGACAAGTGTGTTATGGTTGCCAAAAAAGTAAATAGAATGGTGGTCGACAACATTAATAGATTTTAGCTCTGTATGAAATGCATAGGATTCTGCTTGTCTTGCATGCACAGATCCTATTATTTCTTGCACCCAATTAATATCACTCAGCAGATGTTAAGTGATGCAAATGTTAGTCGTTCATCCTTCTAACATACAAACTCAGAGGCTAATCATTTTCAATTTACTAGTCATAAACTGAAATATATGTCTCACTTCTTACAGCAAAACAAATTATTCAAAGTGTTCTCTCCTTCAAGTACAAATAAATTATATAGGAATGCATTGTAATTGTACTGTGAAAAAATATTTTAGCTGCAGTTCGATGGTTCCTGTAGTTTGACAGAATTTAAAATTTGAGTACTGAGCCCTACATTGGGTTTCTCCCACTAAATAGAATAAGAATGCATTGCAATGTTGACACTCTTTATTTATTTATTTTCCATACCATTCTCCCAGGGGAGCTCGGAACAGTTTACATGAATTTATTCAGGTACTCAAGCATTTTTCACTGTCTGTCCTGGTGGGCTTACAATCTATCTGATGTACCTGGGGCAATGACTTGCCCAGGGTCACAAGGAGCAGCCTGGGGTTTCAACTCACAACCTCAGGGAGCTAAGGCTGTAGCTTTAACCACTGCGCCACACTCTTCTGGTAACATCTTGCAGGTTTCTTGCATGGTCTGGGTGCATATTTTCACTCAAGTGTCAACTATCTTATAATAATAATAATAATAATAACTTTATTTTTATATACCGCCTGTAATCTTGGGACTTCTAGGCGGTTTACAATAAACAAAACTGTAAATACAATCAAGAGAAGTTTTACATACAGCGAATTAGAGAGTATAGCAGTGTATATCTCGTACAACGACTTACAGAGTGTAGCATTGTACTTCTGATAACATTAATAATGTTAGCGTCAGTTTGTGTGTTGCAAGGCCAGGAAATGCCAAGTTGTTTGCCCAGAAGTAGAAATATTCCATAAGTTCATACAGTGTTCATGTTTAGTGATTAGGGGTTTGGGGTTGACCGTTGCAAGTTCAGGTGTGTGGTGATGTTATGAGGGGGTTGTTATTCCAGTTCGTTACCTAGGTATTTCAAGAATAGGTAAGTTTTTAGGTGTTTTCTGAATTCTTCATAGTTGTTTGTGTGCGCAATTAGTTTTACTAGGTCTTTACCCCATATGGCAGCTTGATATGATAGCAGCCATATGGGGTAAAGACCTAGTAAAACTAATTGCGCACACAAACAACTATGAAGAATTCAGAAAACACCTAAAAACACCTAAAATCTTAGGGGGGTCACACTATAAAAAGACTATAGTCTCTCCATAATGTAGCCATTAGACTTCTTTGTAATGCTAGTAGGTATGACAGAGTCACCAGTCTTCTAAAATATCATCATTAGCTCCCAGTTAAACAGAGGATCACATATAAAATTCTCCTTCTGACTTACAAAGCTTATTGATTCGAGTCTCCAGATTATCTTGCTTGTATTACCATCCCTTAGAATCCAATCAGTCTCCTACGCATCTTGAATGATTTTTTTTTCCCTAACCCTACCTGGACCATGACAAGTACATCTCAAGTCCAGTTGTCACTGAGCATTCTTCTTTACATGCCCATCTACTTGGAATACTCTTCCTCCCTTTATCCATAAGAACCCCTCCCTTAAGGAATATAAGGTTACCCTAAAAAATGGCTATTCATGCAAGCCTTCTCACCTACTTAGCATAGGGATATGGATTTCCAGTGCAACCAGACACTCAACACAGAGTCATTATCCCCAATTTCCTTTCTCTTACCCCACTTTGTATACTGAACGATTGATATTCTATTTCACTCTGTTTATTGAATGATTGATATTCTACTTTCCTATCTACACATTGGTGTTCTTTTCTCACTTTGTTAAATTACTTTTTAGATTTAAACAACTTAGATCTGTTTAGCACAGTAATTGCAGTATAACAAATGTGAACTATTACTTTATTATCATATTATTAAGCTGCGTTAGGTGCTAACAAAAAAGTTTGATTGTGTCATTGAAAAGGGATGATGGTTCAGTCCTTACCCATTCAAGTGATATAATTGAACAATTTACATACTTTTATGGCAAACTGTATTCTTCAGACTACCCAGATGATGTCTCTGTTCAAGGTGAATTCCTAGCCAATATTACTCTCTCTAAATTACGACGTGACAATCAAATGGATCTAGAAAAGGACCAAATCTAAAATGTTTCAAAACTTTTAACTTATAGCACCACTCGACCCTGTCGAATTCCTTCTCAGTATTCAATGAAATCAGAAAGACAGGCTCACAGAACTGTTTGGATATTTGCATTAATTGAAGGCAGTCTGGCATTATTAGCCACATGTCTTTTAGCTATAAATCCAGTTTGATTAACATAGAAACATAGAAGATGACGGCAGAAAAGGGCTACAGCCCATCAAGTCTGTCCACTCTGCTTACTCACCCCCTGTCTATGCCCTAATGACCCAATTTCCTTATCTTGACCCTCGTAGGGATCCCACATGGGTATCCCATTTATTCTTAAAGTCTGGCACGCTGTTTGCCTTGATCACCTGCACTGGAAGCTTGTTCCAATGATCAACCACTCTCTCTGTGAAGAAATACTTTCTGGTGTCGCCATGAAATTTTCCGCCCCTGAGTTTGAGCGGGTGCCCTCTTGTGGCCGAGGGTCCCTTGAGAAATAAATATCATCTTCCACTTCGACACGTCCCGTGAGGTACTTAAATGTTACGATCATGTCTCCCCTCTCCCTACGTTCCTCAAGAGTGTAGAGCTGCAATTTTTTCAGTCTCTCTTTGTACGAGAGACCCTTGAGCCCCGAGATCATCCTGGTGGCCGTCCACTGAACCGATTCAATTCTGCGCACATCTTTACTGTAATGTGGCCTCCAGAATTGCACACAGTACTCCAGATGAAGTCTCACCATGACCCTGTACAACGGCATTATGACTTCAGGCTTTCGGCTGACGAAACTTCTATTGATACAACCCAATATCTGCCTTGCCTTAGATGAAGCCTTCTCCACTTGATTGGCAGTTTTCATGTCTGCACTGATGATTACTCCTAAATCTCGTTCTGCTGAAGTCCTAGTTAAAGTTTCTCCGTTCAAGAAGTACGTCCTGCATGGATTTCCGCTTCCGAGGTGCATGACCTTACATTTCTTAGCATTGAAGCCTAGCTGCCAGATTGAGGACCAACTTTCCAATGTAAGCAGGTCATGCGCCATATAATTCTGTAAACTGCATTCACTTACTATATTACATAGTTCACTTACTATATTACATAGTTTGAGTCAGATCCCCTATGAATATGTTGAAAAGGAGTGGACCCAGGACCAAGCCCTGCGGCACTCCACTGGTCACCTCCGATGTTTTAGAGAGGGTACCATTAACCACTACCCTCTGAAGTCTGCCACTCAGCCAATCATTGACCCATGCAGTTAGTGTTTCTCCTAACCCCATCGATTCCATCTTGCTTAGCAGCCTGCGGTGTGGGACACTGTCAAAAGCTTTACTGAAGTCCAGGTACACGACGTCCAAAGACTCTCCCAAGTCCAACTTTCTTGTTACCCAGTCAAAGAAGCTGATGAGATTGGATTGGCAGGACCTACCCTTGGTGAATCCATGCTGACTGGGATCCTGAAGATTCCCTTCATTCAAGATCGTGTCCAATTTGCTTTTAATTAGTGTTTCCATGAGTTTGCACACTATTGATGTGAGACTCACCGGTCTATAATTTGCAGCCTCTGCCCTGCAACCCTTTTTATGCAGAGGAACGACATTAGCTAATTTCCAGTCCAGGGGAACTTTCCCCTTTCTTAGGGAGAGATTGAATAGCTCAGCCAACGGTTTCGCCAGGACATCGCTCAATTCTCTGAGCACTCTTGGGTGCAAATTGTCTGGTCCCATGGCTTTGTTCACCTTGAGTCTTGCCAGTTCACTGTAAACTTCACCTGGTGTGAACTCAAAATTCTGAAACGGGTCTTTTGTGCTTTGTGTTGCCTTCAACTGCGGACCATGTCCCGGTGCCTCACAGGTGAAGACTGAGCAGAAGTATTCATTCAGTAGTTCGGCTTTATCGGAATTTGCTTCCACGTAACTTCCGTCCGGTCTTCTAAGGCGTACTATCCCGCCTGTGTTCCTTTTTCTGTCACTAATATACCTGAAGAAGGATTTGTCCCCCTTTTTAATGTTTTTTGCCAGAATTTCTTCCACTCGAAGTTTTGCCTCCCTAACTGCCATTTTGACCGCTGTAGATCTGGTCCTATATTCTACCTTTGCCTCTCTTTTTTCCATGCGCTTGTAGGAGAGAAACGCTTTTTTCTTCTCCTTAATGAGGTGCGAGATCTCCGCGGTGAACCATTGGGGTTTATTGTTTCTTTGTCGTTTATTTACTGATTTTATGAAGCGGCTAGTTGCTTCATGTATGGTTGATTTCAGTGTTAACCACTTAGCTTCTACATCATCGGTTTCCGCTGGGTCCTGCAGCTTCCGATGGACGAAATCTCCCATGCGTGCAAAGTCTGTGCCCCGGAAATTGAGTACCTTTGTTTTCGTGTTTGATCTAGGGAAGCCTTTCCTAAGGTTGAACTATACTATGTTGTGGTCGCTGGAGGCTAGCGTATCTCCTACTGAGACCTCTGAGACGCTTTCCCCATTGGTGAGTACCAGGTCAAGGATCGCCTGGGCCCTAGTGGGCTCCGTTACCATTTGTTTGAGATGTGCTCCCTTTATGGAGGTTAAGAGCCTCCTGCTACCGCTGGTTGTCGCTGAAAATGAGTTCCAGTCTGCATCAGGCATATTGAAGTCCCCTAGCAGTACAGTTTCTCCTCGTAGAGTGATATTCTCTATGTCTTCAATTAATTCTGCGTCCATGTTTTCCAGTTGTCTTGGGGTCTGTATACCATACCTAGATACAGACATTTTTCTCTGCCTCTTAGAAAGACGATTAGCTATTAACTGCATATATTTTACCATCTATATTTATAAGTGAGAGAGGTCTATAGTTAGAAACCTCTGTGATTTTTTGCCTCACTTAACAGTACTCTTCGGCGTTCTCATAGAAATGTCAGTGTCTGACGTCGGCTCCCTCTATTTAAATCTTTGTAACACGAAGTGAACTCCATTGATTGGACTGAATTTCCTGCAATAGGAGAGCTGTTCCTCCTTCACAAATGGACATCCAATCAATTTCTTTGTTTAGACCTTCCAAAGCCAAGGCGTTAAGACAATATCCATCTTTTTTCTTTTAGATTCAGCTATTTCTTATAATTTCCTCCCTCCCTCCCTTCTTGTATCATATCCTTCTGTGTCAGTATTTGTACTGTGTGTACTTTTATTAGTTGTTCCTGTTTTACACTATGTTCACTTTTGATTTTGTACATCTTTATGATGCCTAGTGAATGGTGGTATAACAAATAATGCAAAGGAATAAAATAAATAATACATTGGTAAGGCAAAACTTCCTTTTTCTAAACTCTTGCTGACTCATTCCCATTAAGCTCTCTCTGTCTATATTAATAATGCAGCATGTGGCTGCCCATTTGGTATTAGGAAAACCACAACAACACAGAGCAATTCCATTTCTAAGGTCTCTTCATTGGCTTCCAGCATGCATCAAATTCAAGCTGTTGGTTCTTCTATTTAAGACACTTGGAAAGGACAATCGTATACACTTGACACTGAGAGGAAGATAGTGCTCTCCTATAATGCACCTATAGTTGGATAATGAACATAGATTATGTAATTTCAATCATTAATGAAGTGGAGAAAATGCTCCTTTGAAAGAGAATGCTCTCTGTTGTTGCTGTACAATAGTGGAATGAGATGTCCCTAAAACTAAGAGCATAGTAAGATATTAAGCTAGTTCAAAAGAAATGGAACATGCGGTTATGGTGGGAAAGATGATATGAATATTGCAAGACAGCATATCTTTGGTAGAGAACAGATACGGTTTATACTGTACAGTATACTGTATTATTATCAAGTGTTCATTTGTAAACTACACAAACTTTGTATAAGTGGTATATACAGTACATGTTTAAAATAAATAATTAAATTATATTTTTTAACATTTTGGAATAGCTTCTATTACATTGGCCAACACTCATTTTGGTGCCTCAAATGTTAGACCTATTCTAGGTATATTTGACCAAAAATGGCACCAGTTTTCTCCTATCGGCTCTAGTTTTTGAGATATCGAACATGTGCTATATTATATACCACTCTTCACTCTGTTCACCCATTAAAAAATCGGGATATTTTAATGTAGTGTTTAAATTAATATATTTTAAGCATGAAGGAAACATTAAAAATTATAAGAAAAGTGTACAACATGAAAATCTACTTATTTCATACCAAAAGCACAAGTTTATGATACAAACTTTCAAGTCATTTGACACACAAGAAGCTCCTTTTGTAAGACTTTCAAGAGTAAGATCTGCCAGAACAATCCTACATAAGATTCCAACAATAGTCTGCCATCATGTGTGCATACCATCTTCCTTAGTATCTGGCTTCCATTGTTTTTATGTCTTGGTGAAATCTTTCTCTGTGCTCTTTGCTTAAGTCACCAAGGTTCTCTGGAAAGTGATTTAAGTGACTGTGCAGATAATGGACTTTAACACTCATGTTACAACCAAGCCAATGAAAGAGCATATCCTCTGCTAACTGTGTGTAATTGTCTGTCTTCTTATTGCCAAGAAAGTTCTTCACAACAAGAACAAATGAAGACTGGGCACATGATTTGATTTCATTCATTGATGCTATGAAATGTGGGTCATTTATAAGTTGTCTGATCTGTTGACCATTGAAAATTCCTGCCTTCAGTTTTTCCGTCTTTATTCAGAGTTTACAAATTGTTTCATCAGGCCTAACTTTATATGTAGTGGTGGCAGTATGATTCTATCTTGTACTACCAACGGTTTGTTGTTTACATTTTGTCCTCCAACCACCATATATTCCTTAGGAGGCCAATCTTTTTTTGTCCAATGTTCATGTTTGGCTCTACTACCCCAAAAGCATATCCACTGTCCTATCGCCATATCTGAAAACTAGAACTGTTGCGGTCTATCTAATGCAATTTTCTGAATCAGCGCCCCAAATAACCCCAGGAACAGGTCAAAAATCCCAAGGCACCAAGAAAAAAAATTTTTTTTGTTGGCCTGTGCTATAGTTTTCTGGATCTCTTTTTAAAAATCAGCATTACATTGGCCACTCTCAAGTACTGTTACTGTTCACTGAGGAAGGGCTGCCAATAGATCCCAAAAAAATACCATAAAACTGATTGTGAGGAACTAGCATTTCTAAACGAACAGATTCAAGGTGAACTTGGGACACTCCACTGTCTTGTAGGTATTTTTATGAAAATTATCACAGGAACCCTGAAGAAGGCAACTTTATACACCAAAACATGAACCATGTAGGTGTCAGTTTCAATGCAAACTGGTACAGGTAAACTACAAAGACTTTTGATAGTAAAATCTCACCAAATATAAAACCCAAAATATTACTGAAACTTTTCACAATTGTGTCATCCAGTCTAAAACAATTTAAGGGTTCCAAAAGGACTTTTGATTTCTATCTCACTCTGTCTATCAATCAAAAATAGAAAGTCAATTGATAAATAAAATCTCACCAAGTATAAAACCCCACAGTATTACTGGAACTTTTCAACAGTGTGTCATCCAGTATAACGTACAATCAAGCTAAGGGTTTTCCAAGGACTTTTGATTTCTATATCACTCTGTCTATACATAATCCTATTGCACAGTGCATAAAAGGAGGAAAAAAAAACTTGAATTCTACTTACCCAAATGAAAGCATCAGGATGGACCGAGACAAAGCCCCCCAAATGTCAGTTTCAGTTAGTAGCCCCCCCCCCCAAATGTATGGTGGTAGAGGTTAAGTGAAATGCGCACTGACCAACGCCAGGTCCCAGGTTCAGTTCCCTCACAGATGACTCACCAGGAAGTAGAATAAACGAGCACAGCCATAGGTGATTATATAAAGAATATATTCTAGAAATAGGCTTACAGAAAAGTAATATTTATAAGCATTACAATTAAGCAGAGAGCATTACACTTAAGCAGAGAGCAAAGCAGTCCCACTGCCTTACAGAGTCCAGAAGGAAGTGTGAAGTGTCAGGGAAAGGCAGAGAGAGAGAGAAAAGGGAGATGGGGTGATGTTTCATGTTCCATAGATAAAGAGAAGGATAGACAGAGAGATAGAGAGAGCTCAAGAGAGAACCAGAGTGCCAAGCCAAGAGCCAAGAGATAGCTAGATAGAAAGAGAGATAGATGTGTGTTGCAGAGAGGAGGCTTTTATACCTTGGAATCTTATTCTGAATAAAGAAATTATTGTATCTCTCAGTATCTTTCTGTTTAGAATTTGTAAACTGTTTGAAACAATGGTTAATTTAATGGATAAAGGAGGGTGTAATACTTGCAAGCATGGTGATGGGATTAGCCTCTGGCTTCTTTGTCCCATTCAAGCAGGCCATTGTCCTAAGCACCCTCTTAATCAGACATTAACACCTTTTAGCTAGTCATGATTCAATCAGGGCTGCTTAAAACCATATCAGGGAAACTTAACACAGTCTCCCTGCCTTTCAGAGTCTATCTGCATTCCCATGCCAGAGTCAAATTGATATAATTTCCCATAAGCCTCGCTGACATAAGTAATGCCAACTAAAAATGCTGAATGGTAGCAACAGCTAGGCTGACAGTAGGGTCCCATCTACCCTTCAGTTCTACATTTCTACATAACACGCCAGCTTTTGGCCCATTGCATCTTCAAAACTGGTTTTACAAATACAAGAGACATTGCTTCATAGATCAGCACCTACCAGAGACTATTTTATATTGTTATTACATATGTTTTATCATTACTTGTTTTAAATAAAACTTGATAACATCCAGCTCATCCACTTCACTTTTTCCTGCAGTGTTAGTCAGGACACTTGTTTTGTGGTTGCAAAGGATTACAGCAAGGTACATACAATTCTTCTTGACTAAACCAGAAACTAGGAACCGTAGGCCTAGTAAGTAAATTAATCAACCAACCGGTAGTAAATCAACCGGTATGTAATCCAACCGGTAGTAAACCAACTGGTAGTAGTCAAACAACTGGTAATAAATTAATCAACCATAGGCCTAGTAAGTAAATTAATCAAATTACTCCTAAAATAGAGAAGAGTGCAGTTTCTAGAATACAGTAGATTATAGGATTTGAGGCAGCATGGTTTGATCAGAGGTAGGTCTTGTCAGACAAAACAATTCAGTATATTTGACTGGATGATCATAAAGTTAGATCGAGGAGAGTATCCTTAGATTTCAGCAAGGCCTTTAACACTAGGGGATCCTTTTACTAAACTGCAGTAAGCACTAATGCATGCTTAACACAGCAAAAAATGACTTATCTCAGGGCATCCACAGGCATCCTGCAATTGTTTTGGGATTGGTGCATTGCTCTTGCACTAAAAAAATAAAATTTATTTTTAGCACTGGGGGCAGGGAGTAGGCATGTTCTGCGTTAATCAGTGCAGCTACATCATAATGCATTAACCAATTAGTGTGATGTTAGCGCATGAGCTCTTACCACCTACACAATAGGTGGCAGTAGAGGCTCAAATGCTAATGGCCATGTGATAATGGGAAAATTAGCACATAGCTATTAAGAGAGAAAATAGAAAATGCTGTCATTTTAACCCAGCAGTAAAAATGGCCTTAGTGTGCAGGCATGACCCCCCCATAAGGACACGCTAAGGCCCTTTTTACTGAATGGATAAAAAAAGTGAGTGTGTGATTCCAGCTCCATTGATGCAGACAGTATGGGGCTCATAATCAAAAAAAAAAAAACAACGTCTAAAAAGTGGCCTAAATGGGTACTTGGACGATCAAAAAGCCTGATCATCCAAGTATCCATAAAGCTGGTTTTAGACGTATCTAAAACCAGCTTAGGCCTTTCCCCTGCCTCTAAATGCATAGAGCAAAAAGAGGTGTTTTTAGAGGAGGGGAAAGGGCGGGCGGTGGGCGGGCCGACCTAGACCTAGGAGTACAGCAGGTATAACCAAAACTTTAGGCAGGTTGCCTAGTCGGCACTTATACGTTTTAACTTAGACCAAATCAAAACAGGTATAAGTGCTGAAAAAGGGGCCGCTGAGCTGATCGCTGCAGCTCAGCAGTCCCAGCAACCTGCCTATCGCTGCAGGAGAGATGGCTCATTTCTCCTGCCAGCGATGGTGATCGCCCACCTCCTCCGAAACGCGGCACTTCGGGGCATCTCCCCTGCTGGCGATCCTCACCCTGAAGTGCCGCGGTTTGGAGGGGGGTGGGCAATCACCATCGCTGGCAGGAGAGATGAGCCATCTCTCCTACAGCGATCAGCCCTCCCCAGCTATTATGATCGGGCAGGAGGGGGCCCAAGCCCTCCTGCCCGGCAACACCTTGAACCCCCGACTACGTTCAGGGCAAGAGGGAGCCCAAGCCCGCTTGCCCTGGCAGCACCCTGAACCCCTGATTACGTTCGGGGCAAAAGGGAGCCCAAGCCCTCTTGCCCCCGCGATCCCCAACCCCCCCCCCGCCGAGTCTGATGGGGCCAGGAGGGAGCCCAAGCTCTCCTGGCCCAGCGATCTCCAACCCCCCTCCACCCCAAGATCCGGCGAGGAGGGAGCCCAAGCGACACCCCCCTAACCCCCACCAAAATATGGGCAGGAGGAATCCCAGGCCCTCCTGCCCTCAATGCAACCCCCCGAACCCCTGATCGCCCCCCCCCCCCCACTCCCTTCCCCGTACCTTAAAAATAGTTGGTCGGATGGACGGGTGCCAAGCCTGTCTGTCCGATAGGCCAGCCATCTCCGGAATGGCTGGCCTTAGGGCCTGATTGGCCCAGGTGGCTCAAACCCCGCCCACCTGTGGGCGGGGCCTTAGGCACATGGGCCGGTTATATTTTTGGGGGCAACTTTCTATTTGAGACATCCGTGTAAATCAGGGATGTCCAACCTTTTGGCTTCCCTGGGCCGCACTGGCAGAAAAAAATGTTTCTGGGGCCGCACAAATGCGCAAATGCTGCAGCAAGATAGAGGAGGGAGTGTGACAGGGATCTGGCTAGTCCTAATAAAGCCCAGGGAAAAGCCCAGGGAAAGGAGCAGGGAAGCATTAATAATGTGCCAGGGACTAAGGAGAAGAAATATCCTGAGTATAGGGAAAATCCTGAGCACAAGGTTAAGAGGGAGCCTGTCCCTTTAAAAGCTCACAGAGCTCAGGCTGGAACGGGAAGGACAGGGCTCTTTAAGGAATTAGCTAAAGCTGCTGTGAGGGGGCGTGGTTATGTGCCGAGTCTCCCTTTTTCTGAAGCTCCCTCGTCAGTGAGAGGGGAGGGACAGCTGGGACTGGAAGCTCAGGGGAAGCTGAGAAGGAACCCAGCTAAAGCAGCTAACTTTTGGCCAGCCTTGGAAAGTTCTCACCAGGATAGGGAAATGCAAAACCTTGAAACACAATCTGAGGTTTGTGACATGGACTGGTTAGAGAACTATGTCTTCTGGGGAAGAACACCCTATGGAATGGGAATAGGTTTAGGAAAGCCTGAATGTCCCTTTTTTCCTTGGTGAAAGGGTTTTTTTGTTTCTTCCTTTTTGGGGTTTAGGTTTTGTGAAGGATTTTGTATCCGTGTTTCAAGCTGGGGCTGGAAGCTGCTGAATTTACTTTTGTGTTAGATGAGTGGAACAGTGGCCACACCTGTGGGAGTACAAGTCCCTCTGCTCCTAGCAAAAGGGAACTGCCACTCAATTCTTCCAGAAGCCTAATTAGTGCCTAGAACCAGGTAGCCTAATTATTGCCAAGGCAGGTACGGTTCTAGCACTGCGTGGGGAAATAACACCTAATATGAACTGTAGGTTATGTTCTTAATTTGTGAACTTGAATTGGCCAGCACTGAGGGTGCAGTGAAAAGAACTGGCACATAAGAGAAAAAAAGCAGAACAAGAGAAAATTGGAATGTTTTGGGTTTTTACTTTGAATGCCAAATTTTGACCTTTTTTTGTTTGAAACTTTCCTTCTGGATAAATAAAAGTCATATATTTGGACAAAACCCGGCCAGTGTGGTGTGCAGTTTATGGGAGGCACCAGGCCGCTGTGGTCCACCACGGTTACACTCACGCCAAGACTGGGATTCTGTGGAGCTACTAGGCCTCGCCAGGATCCCGGTCCCACAGGAGCTGGCAAGACGGTAAACACCCGGGGGCAATAGAGGAAAACACTGCATCGCCCTCCATCGGGGCCGCACAAAATACTTCACGGGGCAACATGTGACTGTCGGGCCGCAAGTTGGACACCCCTGGTGTAAATGTATTGTGTGTTACCGTACTGTTAAGTATGTGTTTTTTGAACCATCCCAATTGACAAACTTTGTGGCGATGTCTCGTCTGAATGGAAATAATCTTTGAGCCCTATAATTTGACTATTGATGACCTCATTTCAGTGCTATAGCTTTCAGTTTCTTGTGTAATTATTAGTATTTTCCTTTATGTTTCGCCATTTTTGATTCTTGGATCCTAAGTTGAGAACTTGAGCATAAATAGTAAATTCTCTTAACTTATGAGTTATATTTATATTGTATTTAATATCCATGCTATTATTGCTTTTTGTACAAGTGTAATACTCGAAATTTAAATTGAAAATCAATAAAGATTTAAGGAAAAAAAAAAAAAGAACATCACAAAAATCCCCAATTTAAACACCCCAAATGAGTTTTGCTAAACTCTAAACCTAGCTAAATCGCTTTCTTGCATCTGAAAACTGTAGATTCAGCCCATTTCATCAAGATCCTTAGGGCCATTTTCAACATCTAATTCAGAGACATACATACAAACATACAATTATTGCTCCATTTATATAATAGAACTAGCTGATGCCCCGGCGTTGCACGGGTATTTAATTATAGCAATAACACTGTAAATGGATTCAAATAAAGATACTTTATAGTGGTGAATGAAATTATTTTTTTACAGCTTTATAAAAAGTACAATATTCAAATTATAATGTGAAATATTTGACAAAATGAATACAATACAACTAACACAAAACTTGATTATAAACAACATTTTTAGTTTCAACTCCAGGAGCAAGAACATATACATTCTTGGGTGAACCCACCCTTGAGCAAGCAACATAGAGTTGTCCATGGGAAAAACAGGGGGATCTTAAATCCACTCCACAGTATGTAATAGTCTGTCCCTGTGATTTGTTGATTGTGATAGAGAATGCAAGTCTCACTGGAATTTGCAAGCTCTTAAACTGAAAAGGAAGATGTGTTGGAAGTTTCGTTCAAATCGGGCAAGCCATTTTTGCGTTGGCAGCTTTTTACAATTTTTCCATTGACATGAATGGGTGAAATCAGATTTTCTGTTTGTAGCTCCGCCCACGTGTGCAGTTGGGCCGCGAGTCCCCCAGAACATATCACCCCAGGTAGTGAGGGATCTGCATACCAAGTTTCGTTCAAATCGGGCAAGCCGTTTTCTCGTTGGCAGCTTTTTACATTTTTGCCATTGACATGAATGGGTGAAATCTGATTTTCAGGTTGTAGCTCCGCCCATGTATGCAGGTGGGCCGCGAGACCCCCAGAACATATCACACCAGGTAGTGAGGGATCTGCATACCAAGTTTTGTTCAAATCGGGCAAGACGTTTTTGCGTTGGCAGATTTTTACATTTTTGCCATTGACATGAATGGGTGAAATCTGATTTTCTGTTTGTGGCTCCGCCCACGTGTGCAGGAGGGCCACGAGTCCCCCAGAACATATCACCCCAGGTAGTGAGGGATCTGCATACCAAGTTTTGTTCAAATCGGGCAAGCCGTTTTTTCGTTGGCAGCTTTTTACATTTTTGCCATTGACATGAATGGGTGAAATCTGATTTTCAGTTTGTAGCTCCGCCCATGTGTGCAGGTGGGCTGCGAGACCCCCAGAACATATCACCCCAGGTAGTGAGGGATCTGCATACCAAGTTTCGTTCAAATCGGGCAAGCCGTTTTTGCGTGATCGCGGCACATACACACATACACATACACATACACACATACATACCTCCGATTTTATATGTAATGTAATGTAATTTATTTCTTATATACCGCTACATCCGTTAGGTTCTAAGCGGTTTACAGAAAATATACATTAAGATTAGAAATAGGAAAGGTACTTGAAAAATTCCCTTACTGTCCCGAATATATATATATATATATAGAAGAATAACATATCCCTAATGAATACGCATAAGTGATCTAGAAGCTTTGTTATGGAAAAAGTAGTAGACCAGTCAGCAACCCCACATAGGGGTCCTTTTATTAAGGTATGCTAACCGATTTAGCATGCGTTAAATGCTGAGATGCCCATAGAAATATAATGGATGTCTTAGCATCAGTTAGTGCACCTTAATAAAAGGACCCCATAGTTTGGATGTACCTGTTATTTTTGTTATTGCTTAGAACTTTTTTGCTTTAACTTCTTGGTTTCTTTTCTAGCTGAAGCAGACAAATTATTGGTTTTGAAAACATACTTTAAAAAGAAAGGCGTAGCTTTTTGTGGGCAGAAAATCTAAGTTTTTCCAGATGTTGCTTATTCAATTTAGTTAAGAGGCATGCTTTTATGCACTTCAAACCCCATGTGCTTGTTCAGGAGCTTCCTTTTATCTTCACTTCCCTTGTGTTTGGTAACATTTCAAGGGAAACAATATATTTATTTGAATTCCTTGCAGTTCGAGAAGGTCCTAAAAGGGAAGAGTGATTTTTCTAGGACCTAGGATTGGTCCATCAGTTTCTGTTCAAGGGATATAAGGGTTTTAATACATAATTCAATTGATAAAAATTATGCATTAAACCACTGATTCTATATATAGTACCCCAAAAATTGGCGTCAACTAAAACTGCGCTTAGCACGATTCTACCTTTTATAGAATCATGCTAAACACCAGTGCATTGTATAACTCTTAGGCACACCTATTTAGGCCTGCTAAAACTCAGGCCTAAATGTTTGTGCCTAAATTGTTTACAGATCAAGCGTATTCTATAATCAATGCCCATAACTTTTAGGAATGCCCATGATCTACAGACCGGTAAGTCTGACCTCGGCTCCGGGGAAAATGGCAGAAGTGCTGATAAAAGATAGCATCAAGGAGCATCTGGAGAGGCATAAACATGATAACAAGCCAACATGGCTTCTGCAAGGGAAGATCGTGCCTGACGAACTTATTGCACTTCTTCAAAGGAATTAACAAACGGATGGACAAAGGGGACCCCATAGACATTGTATACTTAGACTTCCAAAAAGCCTTTGACAAGGTACCCCATTAACGCCTACTTCGGAAACTGAAGAACCATGGGGTGGAAGGAGACGTACACAGATGGATCAGGAATTGGTTGGCGGGCAGGAAGCAGAGGATAGGAGTGAAGGGCCACTACTCGGACTGGAGGAGGGTCAAGAGTAGTGTTCCGCAGGGGTCGGTGTTTGGACCGCTGCTATTCAATGTATTTATAAATGATCTAGAAACAGGGACGAAGGGCGAAGTAATAAAATTTACAGATGACACCAAGCTATTTAATGGGGCTAGGACTAAAGAGGACTGCGAAGATTTACCTGAATAAACTAGGGGACCTGAATAAACTAGGGGAGTGGGCGACGAGATGGCAGATGAAGTTCAATATAGAGAAATGTAAAGTCTTACACGTAGGAAACAGAAACCCGAGGTACAGCTACACAATGGGAGGGCTGTTATTGAGTGAGAGTACCCAAAAAAGGGCCTTGGGGGTAATAGTGGTCATGACAATGAAGCCGTCGGCACAATGCGTAGCAGCCGCTAAGAAAGCGAATGGAATGCTGGGAATAATCAAGAAGGGTATTATAAGCAGAATGAAATAAGTTATCCTGCCATTGTATCGGGCGATGGTGCGCCCCCATCTGGAGTACTGTGTCCAATATTGGTCGCCGTACCTAAAGAAGGATATGACGATACTCAAGAGGGTTCAGAAGAGAGCGACACGTTTCATAAAAGATATGGAAAACCTTTCATATACTGAAAGATTAGAGAGACTGGGGCTATTTTCACTGGAGAAGCAGAGACTTAGAGGGGATATGATAGAAACTTACAAGATCATGAAGGGCAAAGAAAAAGTGGAGAGGGACAGACTCTTCAAACTTTCGACAACTACAAGAACAAGAGGGCATTCGGAAAAATTAAAAAGGGACAGATTTAGAACCAATGTTAGGAAGTTCTTCTTCACCCAACGGGTGGTGGACACCTGGAATGCACTTCCAGAGGGCGTGATAGGACAGGGTACGGTATTGGAGTTCAAGAAGAGATTGGACAATTTTCTGAAGGAAAAGGGGATAGAAGGGTATAGATAGAGGGTTACTATACAGGTCCTAGACCTGATGGTTCCGCCGTGTGAACAGACTGCTGGACATGATGGACCTTTGGTCTGACCCAGCAGAGGTACAGCTTATGTTCTTATATCCTGCCATGCCCCTCTCCTGACAATGCCCCCTTTTCAAATTCACACACTAGAACTGGCACATACTTTCTATAGAATCGCACTTTTCAAGTTGTGCATGTAAATTTTAGCATCAATTATGAGGTGCTAATTGTAATTTATGAGAGGGTATTATGAGGTGCTAATTGTCAATTATGAGGGGGTATTGAAAAGTTCTCAGAATAACCAATTCCCTAAATTCTGAGCGTTATTTTGGCGCTGTAGCTAAAAAAGTGTTATTTTGCAAAGTGCCAATATGCAGAATTGTAATGTTATGTTTTGACACTGTTTCAAATCATTGATTGAACCATGTCAATGAAAAATGTGGAATTTTCAAGTGTGGAACTCCGAGCTGTAATAAAGTTCCAATTCTGCAGAAAAAAGCTCCAAAGGAAATCCATGAACGTATGATGCAAACATTAAGTAACCTCATGGCATGCAAACTTTCAGCATGGAGATTTCGAGACCAAAGATGCAGCAAGGTCTGTGAGGTTTCAAACAGTGTCAACTCCTGAAATTGTTGACCATGCCCATGACCTGATTTGGCAGATAAGCAAATATCATCTAAAACAATTGCTAAGACACTACAGCTATCCACTGAGCGGCTGGGTGTGCAGAAGCTGTCAGCCAAGTAGATGCCCAAATGTTTGAATGCTGACAAGAAAAAACATCCAGTAGACACTTCCAAGTTGATTTTGCAGCATTTTCAGTGAGCTGGTGCCAACTTTTTGGAACAACCTGTTACTGTTGATGAAACAGGGTTACATTAATATGATCCTGAGACAAAACAAGTCCATGCATTGGAAAAGGCATTTGCATTAGTGTAAATATAGGCCTCCTTCACAGTCAGAAGAAATGGATGAGGATTTAATTAAAGACATTCACAAGATAGCTAGGCAAGGGGAAGTACTACTGATAGGTGATTTTAATATGCCTGATGTTGATTGGACTGTCCCTGCTGTAGGGTCATCTAGAAGCAGAGAAATCTTGGATCCCTTACAGGAAGAATTGTTCTGGCAATTAATAACGGAACTCATGCAGGAAAGATCTGTTCTGGACTTGGTACTTACAAATGGGGAAAGTGTTTCTGAGGTTGCAGTGGGTGCTCATTTGGCATCTAGCGATCACAGAATGGTGAGGGGATTGAAGGGTATAGATACAGGCCTGGACCTGATGAACTGCCACATGAACGGACTGCTGGTCTGACCCAGCAGAGGCAATGCTTATGTTCTTATGATTGTAAGCCCACCGGGACAGATAGGGAAAATGTTTGAGTACCTGATTGTAAAACCACATAGAAAACCTTGATAGGCAGTATATAAAAACCTAATAAACTTGAAACATGACAGGACCTACTCAAATTTGAAGGCTCTAAACTTCAAAAGAACTAATTTTGTCAAGATAGGGGAATACCTCAAGGAGTTGGATGGGAACAGCTGAACGAAGTAGAAAAGCAGTGGGTGAAACTGAAAGGAGCTATTCTGAAGGCAACAAACCTTTATGTTAAGAAGGTACATAAAGGTAAAATGAAAAGGCCGCTTTGGTCCCATGTAAGTGTTTGGTGAATTTCAAGGGTCTTAGATATATATTTTTTTTTATTCTACACAGTTGTCGAGATTTATTATGGATAAAGAGGTGACAACTGCAAGTACCCCTATCAATAGCCAGGAATAATGCTCGTAGAGAAATACTTGAGCTCACTTCAGGTCACCTGTTTTTTGTTTCCTTTAAATAGGTGATGGAATAAATTAGTCTTTGATTTTACTGATACTCCTTCCTCAAGTATTGTGGATTAACAGTTGGGGGAAATATATTTAATGTCCTTGTTATACTACTTATTGTATGATATTGGATATATTTGGTAAACTATTTTCATTATGATTGTATTGTCATAAAAAATTGAAACTTAAATAAAGATAAAATTACAGAAAAGGCTGCTTTGGTTCTCAAATGAAGTAGCTAAAAAGGTGAGAGAAAAACAGTGTAGCCTTCATAAATTACAAGATGTCACAGAAAGAGGAAGACAGACAAAAATATGTGGAAAAAGCTAAGTGAAACAGGAAAAGCTGTCAAGATGCAAATGGAAGAAGAGATAGCTGATATGGTAAAATTAGGAGACAAAACATTTTTTAGATATGTAAGTGATTGGAAGAAGTGTCATAATGGCATAGTGAGGCTTAAGGGTGAAGGGAACAAATATGCAGAAACCAAGAAAACTAAGGTTGAACTGCTTACCAATTATTTCTGTTCAGTGCGCACGGACAAAAGACTGGGCCACAGAAAACAAATACAAATGTGAATAGAAGTGTAGCAGATCAGGAAAGATTCTCAGAAGACTGTGTTTGTGAGGAACTAGCTAATTAAAAATAGGCAAGGCAATGGGGCCTGATGGGATACATCCTAGGGTACTCAAGGAACTCAGAGAGGTTATGGTGACTCCATTATCTCATCTTTCAATGCTTCCTTAGAGACTGCTGTGGTCCCAGAGAACTGTCGAAGGGCAGATGTGGTCCCTCTGCACAAGAGAGGAAGTAAGGAGGAGGTTGGGAATTGCAGGCCGGTTAGTCTGACTGACCTCAGTAGTGAGTAAACTAATGGAAACGCTTCTCAAGTGGAGGATAGTGAGATTTCTAGAATCAAACGGACTGCAGGACCAGAGACAGCATGGTTTTACAAAAGGCAGGTCTTGTCAGATGAATTTGATTGATTTCTTTGACTGGGTGACCAAACAGTTGGATATGGGAGGGGCGCTAGATGTAGTGTACTTGGACATTAGCAAAGCTTTTGACACGGTGTCACATAGGAGATTGACAAATAAACTGAATGCATGCTTTATGGACCCTAAAGTGACAAACTGGATTAAAAGCTGGTTAAATGGAAGGAGACAAAGGGTAGTGGTATTCATACTGTATACTATATGTGACCACACCATGTTTTTGTCATACTGTTACCTTTTTCTCCCAATCCACTATACCAGGGGTAGGGGAACTCCGGTCCTCGAGAGCCGCATTCGTTGGGTTTTCAGGATTTCCCCAATGAATATGCATGAGATCTATTTGCATGCACTGCTTTCAATGCATATTCATTGGGGAAATCCTGAAAACCCAACTGGAATGCGGCTCTCGAGGACCGAAGTTCCCTACCCTTGCACTATACTATACATTGTATCTTTTTTACTATATTTGGCATACCATGTCTACCATGTCCACTATACAATATTTGCCATCCCATGTCCACTCCACTAGGTTCTACCACGTTAAGTGCCATACTGTCGTGTCATATTAGGTTAGCCATGCTTGTAGGCTGCATGCATCTGGTAGTGCTATAGAAATAATTAATAGTCAGGGCAGGATTAACCAATAGGCCAAGTAGGTACGTGCCTAGGGCCCAAAATGGTCAGGGGGGGCCTGATGAAGGAGGGCATCAACATTGTTTTTTCCAAATGGCGATGGGCCCCTCCAGCATCGATCGGTAATGCGGGCCTCCCCGATCGGCAATGCGGGCTCCATCTCAATCAGCAACGTGGCCCCCCATCAACAGAAAGTAAGACAAGCAAGCAACGCGGGTAAGAAAGGCAACGGGAACTGTAATTGTGCAAGTGGTGCTGCTTGCCCAAAGCTTACCTCTGACGCAGCTTCCTGTTTCCGCCTGGGCGCATGATGGGGTGGGGCGGGGCAGGGGGTCCAGTGTACTTGTGTGCCTAGGGGCCCTCAATGAATTAATCCTGCCCTGTTAATAGTAGTAGTAGTATATAGTGGAACGCCGATTATCCAGACTAACCTCAGCAGAGGGTAATCTGGATAATTGAAAATCCGGATGATTGGACATTAATATTTTTTCTTTTGTTTTTAATAAGTGTTTTAAAAATACCATCAGTGCACCGCTTTCCCCCCCCACCCCCCCTACAAGAGAAGGCAGCATTCCCCCTCCCTCCCCAAAAAGGCACCACCAATCCCTTCCCGGACTCAAAGGAAAAATCACAGGCCTACCTTGTTTCCCTGGTGGTCTTGCCGCGCGCACTGGGGCAGGAGCGATCCTACTTGCTCCTGCCCATGCTCTTTCAGCGTCAAAAATAGCTGCCGAGACTTCCAGCTGCAGTCTCGCAAGGCTACTCATAGCCAGTTATTCTGTTCTTTGTAGCCTACAGTAGCAGCCTTCCGGTTTTGGCACCACCTTGTCACGTTGCTTTGTGGTTTTTGAGAACCTCAGACATTATCAGCCAGGTTTTTTCATTGGTCCATGGCCATTCCTGGATTTGTGACATACTGCATTTCTTTGATATTAGCTTCTCTGATCCTGGCACAGGCAGAGGGAGCAGAGACGGAAGACACTAGAGTAATGATCCACATCGGGACAAATGATGTCAGCAGGAAGGACTACAGTAGAAGTGCACTGATAGAACAGTTCAAGATTCTGGGAAGGAAGTTGAAGATGAGGAGATTGCATTTTCAGAAATCCTACCAGTACCGAGGGCAGATGTGAAGAAGCAGACGGAACTACAATCAGTAAATGCATGGATGAGGAGATGGTGTGAGGAAGAGGGATTCCACTTCATGAGGAACTGGACAACGTTTTGGGGCAAGAGCAAGCGCTTCAGGAGAGATGGACTGCACCTATGCGCGGCTGGAACTAGACTTCCAGCAAACAATGTCAGGAGAAGAATAGAGCAGGCTTTAAACTAAGAAGGGGAAAGCCGACAGTCGACCAAGTGTCGACGATTCGGAAGAAGGTATCTCATGAAGATACTAAGTGGGTAAAATGCTGGGATGAAACAATGGGCAAAACACATAAGTTGACTGATCCAGAAGAGGAGGATAAGAGGATTGTAGCACAGGAGAAGAAAATAAAGATCGAAGCACAGGGAAAGGAAATGAAGACGAAAAAATACCAGGACTTAAATTGCATATAAACTAATGCAAGGAGCCTAAGGAACAAAATGGGGGAATTAGAAGTCATGGCCAAAACTGAGAACCTAGACATCATTGGAGTATCTGAAACATGAAGAAAACAAATGGGACATAGCTCTGTCGGGTACAAACACTATCGCGAAGACAGGTTAGGTCAGAAAGAAGGAGGAATAGCCCTATACATAAAAGAAAACATACACTCGACCAGAGTGGACACAGAAGCGACGACCGACAAATTGGAATCGCTATGGGTTAAAATACCGGGAAGGAAAGGGCCCAAGATCAAGATGGGCCTGTACTATTGTCCACCTAGGCAAACCGAAGCTACCGATGAAGAAATGGAAGCAGAGATGAAATGAGAATGCAAAAGCAGTAACACGATTATTATGGGAGACTTCAACTATCCCGGGATAGACTGGAGTCTTGGAAAGTCAAAATGCGCTAGGGAGACCGGATTCCTGGATGCTATACAGGACTGCTTCATGAACCAGCTTGTCAGAGAACCAATGAGAGGTAATGCCACTCTGGATCTAATCCTAAATGGGCTAAGGAAGTGGAAGTAGTAGGACCATTGGGAAACAGCGATCACAACATGATCAAGTTCAAAGTTGAAGTAGGAATATCGAAGGGAAAGAGAACCACAGCGACAACTTTCATCTTCAAGAAAGGAAACTACGAAGCGATGAGGGTAATGGTAAGGAAGAAACTTAGGAACAGCTCAAAGAATTGGCAGACTGTAGAGCAAGCCTGGTCTTTATTCAAGGATACAGTGAGCGAGGCGCAAAATCTGTATATCCCCAGATTCCGAAAAGGGTGCAAAAAGAGCCGAACTAAAGACCCGGCTTGGATAACTAAAGAAATAAAGAAAGCGATAGGTGATAAGAGGAATTCATTCAAGAAATGGAAAAAGGGTAAAACCGAGGAGAACTGGAAAGAACACAGGAAATATCAAAAAGAATGTCACCTCGCAGTTAAAAAAGCAAAAAGAGTATATGAAGAGAGGCTAGCCAGGGAAGCACAAAATTTCAAACCGTTCTACAGATATGTTAAAGGGAAACAGCCGGCTAGGTAGGAGGTGGGACCGCTGGATGACGGAGATAGGAAAGGAGTGGTGAAGGAGGAGAAAGAAGTGGCAGAAAGACTAAACACGTTCTTTTCATCAGTATTTACAAATGAGGACACATCCAACATACCGGAACCTGAACAAATCTTCAAAGGAGAACAAGCAGAAAAATTAACATCCATAGAAGTAAACCTTGAAGACGTACACAGGCAGTTAGAAAAATTAAAAAAATGACAAATCACCGGGCCTGGACGGAATCCACCTTAGGGTACTGAAAGAGCTAAAGGAGGAAATAGCGGAACTACTACAGCAAGTTTGTAACTTATCCCTGAAAACAGATGTGATCCCGGAGGATTGGAAAATAGCCAACATTACACCCATCTTTAAAAAGAGATCAAGAGGTGACCCGGGGAACTACAGACCGGTAAGTCTGACCTCGATTCCAGGGAAAATGGCAGAAGTGCTGATAAAAGATAGCATCGAGGAGCATGTAGAAAGGAATAAACTTATGAAAACAAGCCAACATGGCTTCTGCAAGGAAAGATCGTGCCTAACAAACTTATTGAACTTCTTCGAAGGAATTAACAAACGGATGGACAAAGGGGACCCCATAGACATCGTATACTTAGACTTCCAAAAAGCCTTTAACAAGGTTCCCCATGAACGCCTACTTCGGAAACTGAAGAACCACGGGGTAGAAGGAGACGTACACAGATGGATCAGGAATTGATTGGCAGATAGGAAACAGAGGGTAGGAGTGAAGGGCCACTATTCGGACTGGAAGAGGGTCACGAGTGGTGTCCCACAGGGGTCGGTGCTTGGACTGCTGCTATTCAAAGAGAGACTGAACAATCAGTGATAGTGCATTTTTTTTAAATATCTTTATTCATTTTGAAGCCAAAAACAAGTGCAACATATTTTACAATCATATTACACTATAATAGCATCTAACTTCAATTAAAATTGTAATCTATGACAAATATGTATATCACCCCCATCTTCATATTCAAAAATTGCACTCAAATTAACGATTAAAAATATTTTCCAACCCACCCTGGATGTGCATGATCAAGGGGCAAAACCAAACAATCACTCTGCGATATTTTTTCAATGGCTCCCAAGTATCCAGAAATTTCTTATAATGTCCCTGTTGTATAGCAATTATAGGTTCCATTTTAAAGATGTGACACAGAGACTCCCACCAAAAGGTATAGTTTAATCAATCCCAGTTTTTCCAGTTCCTTAAAATAAGCTGTATGGCAACCCCTGTCCTAATAAAGAGGAGTTTGTTATTGTGAGATATTTGACTTTTGGCTCTCATTAAAGTGCCAAATAGCACAGTGTCATATGTTAGTGCCACTGGGTTTTCCAGTACTCTGTTCACCTGATCCCAAATGGATCTCCATAATTGAAGTATCAAGGAACAATAATATAATAAATGATCTAACGTCCCAGGTTCAAGATGGCAGTGCCAGCATCTATTAGACTTGGAACCATCTAATTTCTGTAATTTAACCGGAGTTCAAAATGCTCTATGTAACAAGAAAAACCAGATAGACCCAAGTCTCATTTCAAGTCACCAAATGATGAAAAAATTAACTTGGTCTTTATGGAGCATCTCCAAGTTCTGCCAGCACTGGAGCCTTATGGCGTCTGCATTCTTAAAACCTATCTTGCACTAACCTTGGACAGGCCCCAACTTTATATGAATTATTTCCCAAATTGTAATTGCCAAGATGTCCTTTTCTTCAACTATTCAGGAAATGTTCATTCATCTGTCTGACAAAATTAAATCCTCAACTTTCTTGCACATTTCTGTGGAAGTTGCTTCTACAGGCTATCAAGTGTGAGGGTCATCTTCAATGGACTCTCATCCCCACTTAAACTGTTGGCTCCAAAATTTTACTTTGTAGGACCATAAACTGCAGTCATGAGTTCATGGATCTCCTTTGGTTTTTACCCTTCCTTTGTGAAAACTTATATCACTGAACAGTGCTTCAAATCTAGCAGTTTCTTACTTGATTTGCATGAGTACTCTCCTGACATCCTGTCTCGTGGAATGTTAGACTCACACTCATCCGTATCTGTGAATGAATAACCTCAAGACATGTTTCAACATGCTTGCTACTTCCTTTCATATGCGGGTAGATAAATTATTGAACGCCCCTCATACCTTCAAGGATTTTTCTTCACTCTCTCTCTCTTCCTTTTATGGATTATAGCTTTGTAATTGTTTCTATTTTGTGCTTTTCTTTTCCAGTTGATACTTCTAAATTTAATTTAAATGCAATTTTTTTTAAAAAACCCACTTTTTAGCAGAGCCTCATGATCTGGGGCAGTATCTTATCTGGCCCGATGGCTTTGTCTACTTTCAGTTGCACAAGCTGTTCCCAATCCCAACCATTCTCTTCCATGCTTGGTGAAAAAGCTACTCAACAAAACAAAAACAAGACCCAATGTTCCACAGTAAAAACAATCCAATGATAACAACAAAAGACTGCAATGTGGATGTTTTGAAAGATAATTTATTATTCACTCTATCCCAGGGGTGTCCAATGTCGGTCCTTGAGGGCCGCAGTCCAGTCGGGTTTTCAAGATTTCCCCAATGAATATTCATGAGATCTATTTGCATGCACTGCTTTCATTGTATGCTAATAGATCTCATGCATATTCATTGGGGAAATCCTGAAAACCCGACTGGATTGCGGCCCTCGAGGACCGACATTGGACACCCCTGCTCTATCCTATTCCAAGACGTACCTTTGAAGGATGGTTATGGCCTTTCTCCAGGATTTTCTTCCAGGAACAGTGAAGAGAAATTTTTGTTCAGTAATTTCACCTTTTCCTAGGCAGTCTGCACCTCTCAACCATTGGCCCCTTTCACTCAATTAATTGCAGCTGTGGCATTCCTTCTCACCCTAACATGCCTAAAAAAAATGTGTCATTACTTTACTTTTCTTCTTTAATGAAGGGATGCGGTTCTGAACCAGGGCAGGGTCCAAACACAGTCCAGGTCAGCACACTGAACTCTGAGCCTTGGTTTGGATCTGAGGCCTTGTGAAGTATGGATCCTTTCTCATTTCCTCTCCCCTCCTGCCACGTCGACATTCTATTAGCAAGGAAAATGCTAGCACCTTGTGACAATGATGAGGCATTCCCCCGTCCCTTCTCGTCACATATTAACCTGATACACATTTACCCTTATTCCTTATCTTGTTTAACTTCTTTATATGGGCAACAATCAAACTTTGCCTACATGCAAAAGCAGGCCTTGAGTTTAAGGCTAATCCCGAGAGGCTTAAGGAGCATGCATTATAATCTTTGGCCTGTCACATGCTATAGTAAGATTTTAGACATATCAGAAGTGTACACAAAGGAAATCACTTTATTGTAACTGTTATGATGAATTCATATATCACGTGAGATAGTAGCTTTGAGAAGCACATGAAATATGTAAACAATGAGTTACCTTGGTATAATCCTCACTGTAAATGCATGATGAAATTGTAACTTTGCAGAGCATTAGCTAAGTAATTAAAGGAGCTAAGATTCTCAATAAAAGGGGGAGAGACCATCCATTTAGGTCACCTCATCCCACTCTGAGCCTTGTATGTGAAGCCTCATTTCTACATTTTAACCATCTTTTTTTCCACTCTTGCTTTTCCTTCTCAATTCCTTTCTTTATCTAGCAGCCTCTTTTTTCCCCCCAATTTCATCTTTTTTGGAATCTGTAGAACTTTCACAAATACTACCTTTTTGTCTTTATATTCCCAGCCACTTACTTTGAAAATTATGGACAGATTTACCAAACTCATCCACTTTAAAGTTAATAAATTAAAATACAAAAAAACCCAACAAAAAACATATATATAAAGTCAAACTATATTGTTAGGGTAATAGAAAAATCTCACTTTGTTTTATTTATTAACCTGCAAAGTTTCCTTTGGCATCTGCTTCTTCTTATTGCCTTACCTCAAGATCTTTTGCCATTTTTAGTTTAGCCTATTCTTCCACATCTTCCATCTACTTCCACTCTGCCAGCAATGCCTTTGGTTAACCTGTCCATTTTATTGAAGTTGGCATTTTTGCAAATTAGGACCTAAAAGGTTGGTCTCTACCTTAGCTTTTATATCAAACCATACCATTGAAAGAACATTAGTGTGTAGATAAACACTTACTTGGACATTTGGCCTAATTCTATACATGGAACTCAAAGTTCATACACACTCCCAATTTAATTGAATAAGTCAATTCGTAGCCCAAAATTAGGCACTAATCAATTATTGGCATCAATTAAAAATCAACACACATTAAGTTTTACACATGGATCCCAAAAAAAGGGCACAGCCCTGAGGAACATGGGCACATTAGGGATGGTCTTAGAATGTACACATAGTTTTATAGGATATCTTCTCCCCCCCCCTCCCCCTCCCCCTTTTCTCCAGCCTCTTGTGTCTTTCCTCTTTGGGAGTTTTCACCTTCTAGACTGAATAAATAAATCTAGAACCAATTTTCTATACCATTCTCTTATGTGAGCTCAGAATGGTTTACATGAATTTATTCAGGTATTCTGTCTGCCCTGGTGGGTTCACGCTCTATCTGGAGTAATGGGGGGATTAAGTGATGTGCCTAGGGTCACAAGGTGCAACATGGGCTTGGACCCAACACCTCAGTGTGCTAAGGCTACAATTTATTTCTATAGCGCTACCAGGCTCACACAACACTGTACAATCCCTGCACAGAAGAGCTTATGATCTAATTATGACACACAGAGGGGGCTAAAATGTGGTAGGGGACTAGTAAGGGAATGATAGATATATGTTGGTTAGGTCAGTGTTTAAATGCAGCTTTAAATAAGTGGCTTTTTGTCTGGCTTTGACTACTGCCAGAGATGGAGCTTGATGTAGCAAGCCACGCAAGTTGTGGCAAGCATGTGGCACAGCAAGGTAGAAGGGATGGAAAGGGGAGTTGGCAGTAGAGAAGGGGGGTACAGAGGGATTTATCTGTTGAGTTCCCAGAGGTGAGTATAGGGAGTAACAAGAGACGAGAGATACTGAGGTGCTGAAGAGCGAGTACACTTGAATGACAGTAAGAGGAGTTTGAATCATATGCAGAGACAGACTGGGAACCAATGAAGCAAGCTGAGGAGTAATGTGGGTATAACAATCTTGGCAGGATGCGAGGCAATCTGTTCTGAACAGATTGAAGTGGAGAGATATGGCTTAGTGCTAGACTGGTGAGAAGCACATTGCAGTACTCCAGACGAGGGCAGAAGAGGATCATGACAGCATGCTCAGAAAGGAAAGGACAAATTTTAGCAAGTCTGTTGGATATGAGAGGCTACTACTAATAGGTAGTGAGTTCAATCCCAGCACTGCTTTTTATGACCCCGCGCAACTCACTTAACCCTCTATTACCCCAGGAATCACAGTTAAGATGATGAGCATGCTGGGACAGAAAGGGAAATACTTAAAAAGGACTCGATTACTATTTAATACACTGTAAACCATATTGGATGGATCTCTTCATGAAAAGGTGGTTAATAAATCCAAATCAAATAATAGAAGCAAAAATGTAAGGGCATGGGCTGACTGCTTCACTACATAGGGGTCCTTTTACTAAGGCGCACTAGTGCATGGCAATGCGTCCATAGGATCTAATGAAGGTGTTAGCATTTAGATGCACTAACACGCCTTAGTAAAAGGACCCCATAGTTATGTAAATGTTAATAAATATTCAGAAGAGGTACTGAAAATTCAACACAAATGATGAGCTAAAGATCATGCTGGACTAGAGAATGACATGGGGATATATTTTTCCCCGTCCCCACAGGAACTCATTTACCCGTCTTGTCCCCGCGAGTTCTTTTCCTGTCCCGGCCTGTCCCATTCCTGCAAGCTCCGTCCTCATCTGCACGAGCCTCAAACACCTTAAAGTCAAAAGTGTTCAAGGCTTGTACAGTTAAGGCAGAGCTTACAGGAATGGGACAGGGACAGCGACAAAACTCATGGGGACAGGGAAATTGAGTTCCTGCGGTGACGGGGACAAATTTGTTCCCGTGTCATTCTTTATGCTGGACAATCTGGAAAGCAGCAGCAGCCACCTTAAAACAGCTAGTGCCATCTCTCTCACTACCTGATGAAGCTGAATGACACGGTGACAAAATTCATCACCATTCCCGTCCCCGCGGATAACCGCGGGAAAGCATCTTCATGTCATTCTTTAAAGAGAGAGGAAAGAATCATAGTATAATTGGGCACAACCACTGACCCGCAAGCTTTGCTTTGAAGAATGCTGGTGTAGAAGGACCGAGGCTGAAATAGACACTAGAAAATGACATGGGATTATTTCCCGCAGTTATCTGCGGGGACGGGAACGGTGATGAATTTTGTCACCGTGTCATTCTCTAGCTGTTAGCATTGAACATGAAAGGCAGGGTAGGAATATTCTTTACAATTATTTTCCTTTCTACAGCTAAAAAAAATTGTTTCCCAACTATAGCTCTTTCTGGTTTACAAGAGATTTTCTTCAAATACAGCTCTATCATTGATACTACTACCATATTTTTCTCCTGCACATCTAGTGCAAATGTATAGTTAAATATACAGTACCAACAGTCTTCACAGCCAGGTAAATTTTCACATATTGTTATCTAAAAAATAATTCTAATTGAATAGTTCAGTAAGGCAAGGTGCTTTATGCTTACATTATTTTCTTATACTCTTGGCTCAAGGTTGTCTTCCTCCCCCCCAATTAAGGTTACTTTGTAAGATGTATTAAATTTTAAAAAATCCAAAGGGTAGTAATTTAGGAATTTAAGTTGTAGATCACTAACTCCCTGTTTTACAAATCCGCGGTAGCCTTTTTTTTTTATTATTATTGCCGGCCTTGGCAATATTAGCTTCAATACTCATAGGCATTCTGAGTGTCAGAGTTAATACTGCTGCGGCCAGTGATAAAAAAGCCTAATGCAGCCTTGTAAAGAGGGGGTGGGTGATTCAAAAAAGTAATGGAGAGAATAAAAAAACCAAAATATCTTAACATCAGTCTCTATACCCTTTGTCACAGAAAACCCAGCTTAACTATTTTTTAAAAATTCACTTATGAATAGTTAAGGGTACCGACAACATATGTCCAAGCCCAGTAGCTGAACCAATTCAAATACTCCTGTGTGAAGAATCAAGTATTTTTTTTGTTGTTGTATGACAGCAAACGTCTAAATATACCAAACAAGAGTTACTAAAAGAACTTGAGGATAACATTATTCAGAAGGTATAAAATTTTCAGTGTGCTTATGTATTCTGTTGCAAAGTAGGTCAGCGAAAGCGTTTTGGTGATACAGGAGCCGTGAGTTTAAAGAAGCTACAAAAGGTGGTCAGCATGAGACCTAGAATTATTTTAAAAGAATTACAAAAAAAGGGTCTCCAGGTAGAAATAAGGGAAAATGTTGACTACTCCAGAATTTTAAAATTACTCTAAAAACAGGAATTGTACAATAAAAACCACTGCTGAAGAAAACACCATTTTCTGTGCCACACACCACAGTAAAGAAACATTTAAGGGACACTGCACATACTGCTGAGAGCAAAGTAGACCATTTCCTACCCCTTTTTAGACCCTCCTCCAACACTCATCTTCCACTGCACTCTTATATGCTGCATGCGTAAAATGCTATCTTCCTACCCACATAAGGGCGTTCTTTTCCTATTGTCAAATCTTAGACTGTAAACCGCTTAGACCTGTCCAGTACAGAATTTGCATATAACAAATATCAATAGATGTAAATAATGTGGTGACCTGTCAAAAGTGTGCCGGACATTGGCACGCAAACAATTGCATGCAGGGACGAATGCACGCTGCCGCCTGAGGCCGTTCTCACTGTTCCCATTAGGGGTGTGGGGGAAAACCCCCACTACACTGAGAAATACTTGTGCTCACGTTCAGGGCGATGGGGGGGAAACCCCCCCCCCCCCATTAATAAGTATACTCTCAGGAAAAGGGTCAATTAAACTCCAATAATATTACCTCTAAATCAGAACCCCATATGGACAACAAACATCCCCTTTGCAACACTAACAGGCTTTAATTTCACACACACACAAGCCAATCACACAACAGGTAGTAACAGGGAAAAAGAAAGGAAAGAAAGAAAGGTGGAGAAAAAGCCTCAGTTCAGCTTCATCTGGCAAAAAACTCCACCTTTCAAGGCTAACCCTGTACTCCAAAATATAGAACCAGTAGAAAAAGCTCTATGGTAGCCTGCAGGGAGATGTTACAAAACACACCGGGACACACAGCCCTCAGTTGTGGAAAAAATGGGTAAATCAGCACTGTAGCAAAGTAGTCCAGGATTCAGCGTGGAACACAGCAAAAAAAGAAAACAACTTAGCTGCTTCGGCATCCAGGATCTCACAGTCCTTCACCTCCTGGGCCCTGCAGCCACTGAACCCGACGGGGAACCCTCCGTTTCGCTCTGGTTGCTGCGTCAGGGGTTTCAACTTCACTGCTTCTCCGGTATTGATCTGTGAAGTGGTGTGAGAGCCTGAAGAGCTTGTTGGGTCTGGATAGAGCGTATGAGAAGCAGTCTCTTCAGTCTCTTACAACTCCCTAGTGCCCACCGATTCCCCTCCCACCCTAATGGTCTCCAACCCTATCCCAGCTGACAGATCCTGGACCACCTTTGAGCGCGTCTCTGAATCCCTGGTACTCAATCTCTGCCTCAAACTGAAATCCTGTAATTGCTCCTTGGACCCATTCCCCTCCTACCTATACGAGAACATTCCCGCTCAGGCTATTTCTTCTATCACCATTCTCATAAACTCCGCCCTTCAATCGGGCCATTTCTCCCCAGAAATGGGTCATATCGCCTTGATCCCACTACTGAAAAAATCTGACCTTGACCCTTCCATACCATCCAGCTATCGCCCAATTGCAAATATCCCTCTCCTAACCAAGATGCTAGAGTCCATCATTTCTTCCCAACTCTCATCATACTTAGAGAGATTCTCTATTCTTTTACCCTATCAATATGGCTTTCGTCCTAACTTCAGCACCGAATCCCTACTGTCTTCCCTGATTTCAAAGGTTCAACAACTTTACTCTCGAAACAAGTTCGCCGTCCTCCTACAATTTGACCTTTCCGCTGCTTTCGACGTTGTTCACCATATTCTTGTTTACCAACTCTCTGAGATAGGTATCAACTCCACAGTCCTAGGTTGGTTCTCTAAATTCCTCCACTCTCGTTCTTACATTGTTAACATGAATGGCACCTCATCCTCCCCCTGGAAACCGAATTGTGGAGTCCCGCAAGGCTCTCCACTATCCCCTATCCTTTTCAACATCTATATGTCCTCCCTAAAACTCCTTCACCTATCCCCCCTTGAAACAATTTACACTTATGCAGACGACATCCTCGTCCTCCTTGAGACCGATTCGAACCTCACCGACCTGTCTAAGAACATATCCTCTTGTATAATGAGCCTACAATCCTGGGCCCACACTATGCAAATGAAATTGAATGAGTCCAAAACAAGACTTCTTTGGCTCGGTCCAAAACTAGATCACCTACCCACCTCCACCTCCACCTCCACCTCCTTGAGTTCTCGAGCAAGGTCTTGGGCATCATCATTGATTCCACATTGTCCTTCAATGACCACCTCCAATCCTTGGTAAAAAAAATGCTTTTTCAGCCTTCACATGCTGAGGAAAGTTAGATCCTGCTTCCATCAAAAACATTTTACTCTCCTTGTCCAATCCATCATCCTCTCCAGATTGGACTATTGCAACTCTATCTACTTAAGCCTAACTAAGAAAAACCTCCACAGACTCCAACTGATTCAGAATGCCGCGGCCAAGCTCATCGTCGCTAAAAGTAAATTTGACCATGTCTCCCCGCTCCTGGCCAAGCTCCACTGGCTTCCGATAATCGCCAGGGTCCAATATAAATGCGCCTGTTTAACTTTCAAAATCCTATATGGTATCCTCCCTCCCTTTATCCCTCTTTCTTGGAATTCCTCAAACCCTAATACCACCAGATCCTCCCACAAATTAAAACTATCCTTCCCTCGCTAAAAGGCATTTCCCACACAGGAAAGCTAGGGACCTCCCTCCACTTCAAAATCACTGAGCTCTGGAACAACCTTACCTCCCCTCTTCGGAACTTGAGCTCTCTCCAAGTTTTCCGCAAACATCTGAAAACCTGGCTTTTCTCAAAAAATGTAAGTCTCCCTCCAACTTAGGAATCAAGGAAACGCTTATATCTTGGCATCCCAAGTCCTCTAAATTTTCTTCACACTTCTACCTCTAACCCTCTGTTGTAGTTCCTTCCTATTTCTCCTACTGTAAACCGCGTCGAGCTCTACGAACGTGGAGATGATGCGGTATACAAACCTAAGGATTAGATTAGATTAGATTAGACACAGGAACACTTGTGAATAGTAAGAGAAAGATGAATGATATAAAGTACTATGGACCTGGTATTAGAGAGATTAACGTTTCATTGAGATAACAGTGCTAGGCACAAAGCAAATGGAGAGAGGAAAGCAAGTGTCCTTGACTAGCCCCAGGTAAAAGAACATGTTTCGCAAACTTCTCCTAGAAGCACATATGATCAATTGGATTTTTAGGATTACAACACTGAATACACAGATTTATAGCGTGCAAGTTAACCTCATGCATATTCATTGTTGCAGTCCTGAAACACATAGGCATGCCTCTGGGAAGTTGAGAACAACTGCAATAGAAAACACATTTAAAAACTGAAATCCACAAACAGGCCCCTGGCAACTCTGAAGAGCTATTTTGTCAGAAACCAGCAAGAAGCCCAGGATCCTGCTATACAAAGTTGATAGACACTTACCATATACAGTGGCGTACCTAGGGTATGTGGCACCCGGGGCCCATCATTTTTTGACACCCCCCCCCCCCATGTAAAAAAATATTTTTTGTAATGACCATGAAACGGAATAAATGGTCAGAATAGAAACAGGCAGTGAAAATTTTCTTTTATTGAACCTCATATATGTAACCATTATTCCAAACATAACATAACATAAATTATGTCTGAATTGTCATGACATCAGAAGTACATATGGAGTAGTTGCAGATGATGCTTGGGACAGTTCTGATTGTGTTAGTTCGGTTTTATGTGTTTTTTGAATAGAAGGGTTTTTATTTCTTTTTTGAAGGTTTTGTAGTCTGTGGTCGAGGTCAATAGGTTGTAGAGTTGGGGGTCGAGTGTTGCAGTTTGAATGGCTAGGAGGTTGAACAGTTTTTTTTCTTTTGACGTTTTTGGTTGGAGGGTGTGTGAATGGTGCGTGAGTTCTCCTATGTCTGGTGAGGTGGATTGAATTATTTCGCTGAAGAAATTAGTTATCCCCCTCCATTCCACACACATTAATTTTCTTCCATTTTTGTTCCCATTATAAAAAACACTGATAAGTTCCCAGAAAAAAAATACATTAAAATAAGTAGTGATAACAAAGGCCCCTACAGATGAGAACATAGCATAAGAATAGCTTAACTGGGTTACATCAATGGTTCATCATGCCCAGTAGCCCATTCTCATGGTAGCCAATCCAGGTCTCTAATACCTGGTCAAAACCCAAAGAGTAGCAACATTCCATACTACCGATCCAGGGCAAACAGACACATCCCCCATGTCTTAATAATAGACTATGGACTTTTCCAGGAATTTGTCCAAATCTTTCTTAAAACCAGCTACACTATCTGCTTTTACCATAACTTCTGGCCACTTCATTTTTAAGTTTAGATCTTTCCTTCCAAACAGAGACCTTCCTAGATGTCAAATACAGCACAAGGTAACTTCACACGGACTTAGCTGTGCAGGAAATGTGAATCTCCTCATACACCCACCATATAGTGCAAAAACGTGCAAAGGTCTGGTTTTTTCTTTCGATCACTACATAGCCTAATACCACACAAGCAGCGCTGTTACAAACATATTCTGTAGGTCAGTGCTAAGGTTAACAAAGTTTCCTTCCTTGGACCAGAAGGAGATTCTGACAAACTACTGGAAGAGATCCCAAAACAACTACCCAGGAACAACACCCAAAGACCCACTCAGTGTGTGAACCAGTTGAGTGGAGTGGACTAACTGGAGTGGGGGTGGGGGGGGTGGAAATGGGCCCGGAGTTTGCTCAGCAGAATTTCCCAGACCACCTCTTCCTCTCAACACATTGATATGCTGCCACCACCACCACTAGTAACACCTTACCGGGTAGGCCAGCAATGCTATAAACTTAATAAAACACATTATTATATTTTCTTATAAAGCACATATTTTAACTGAACTCTCTGACATCCTCAGCCTTTCCATTCACAAAAATAAAAGGAAAAAAAGTTCCCATTTCCTGCTGTCTCATGTCCACGGCCTATACAATATTTTTCTTCTGCAGACCCTTCAAAAGTCTGACCAAATCCTTGTTTCACTTGCATTATAAAGTACTGAGGATGCCATCTCTCCCCAATCCCAGGTCCTAAAGTCTAAGACAGTAGCGCAAACTAGTGCTGCCAGATTGAGGAAAAAAAATTTCGATTCGATTCAGCCTATTGAATTGGTTTATTGATTCGATTTTCCTGCCCAATTGGGTGTTTTTTTCAAACATCCTGGTGGGTTTATTTTATAGCTTTTTCACCCCCCTTTGGCTTCTCCTAACCACACTGGCGCTGTGGTGTAAATAAAATAAAGAAACAAAAAGGACTTTTCCTCTCTCTGTTAAATCCTTGCTCACGTTTGAGGTCTAACACCAGCTCTGGCAGGATACACATTTCAAATCTGACATATTGTAATCACAAAACAGAAAATAAAATTAGTTTTTCTACCTTTTGTTGTCTGGTTATTTTTCAAATCTTGTTGGTCCAAGGCTCTGGTTGTCTTCTGATAACTTGTTTGCCAGGGTCTCCTTCTTTCTTCTTTCTCCATGCTAACCATCCATCTGCCATCTCTGTCCTCCCCTTCCATTTCCCTTCCCTCCCCCGGATGTCTGGCATCTTTCCTTTTTTTTTGTCTCCTTTTCTTAACTACCCTTTCATCCAGCAGCTCTCCCTCCTTCCCCACCACCCCAGGGTCCACTATCTCTCCCTTTATTTTCCCAACTACCCTCCTATCCAGTATCTCTATCATCCCTTTACACCATCCCTTGCATCCAATTTCTCTCCCTTTCTGTTCCTTCCCTCCAAAAACCCATGGTCCATCATCTCTTTCCCTCTCCTCTATTATCAGACCCATTATTTCTTCCCACCCAAAGTCCGGAATATGCACGTCTCTTTGAATCCCTTCCCCTTCCCTCTGTGTACTTCTACACCAGGGCCCCCCTCCCTCCCTCCCTTCTTTCCTCCCTCTCCTCAAGGCCTGTCCCCCCCTTAAAGGTCTGCACACCCCCTGCAAAAGCCTGCACCCCCCCTTGAAGGCCTGCCTGCCTGCCTGTTCCCCTTGAAGGTCTGTCCCCCCCCCGAAGGCCTGTCTGCCTGTGCCCCCCCTTGAAGGCCTGCCTGCCTGTGCCCCCCCTTGAAGGCCTGCATGCCTGTCCCCCTTGAAGGCCTGCACCCCCCCTCAAAGGCTTGCCTGCCTGTTCCCCTTGAAGGCCTGTCTCCCCACCCTCCACAAGGCCTGCCTGCCCACCCCTCCCTGAAGGCCTGCTGCCCCCCCCAACTACCTCAAAGGACCGCTCGCCCCCACCACCACGAAGCACTGCTCATCCCCCCGGCCTCACCGCACCATTTCCCTGGGGAAACAGCCTGCAGCAAGATCGCAATGCCAGCGATCTTTGCCTGCTTCGGCTGTTTCCTCCACTGTGGTCCCGCCCCTCCTCTGACATCAAAGGAGGGGCAGGACCGCAGCGGAGGAAACAGCCGAAGCAGGCAAAGATCGCTGGCATTGCGATCTTGCTGCAGGCTGTTTCCATTCGTGACACCCGGCGCAGAGGGGGAACCGAACCGGGAGCACCCCCTCAGAGCTTGCCTATTCCCTCTGGCCAGCCTCTTCAAAATAGCAGGCCTTCTCCTCGGTGCATCCTGAAGCCGATTGACCCAGGTTGTTTAAGGTCCCTCCTATGGGTGGGGTCTTATGCATCTGGGCCAATCAGAGCCTCGGGGGCTATAATACACATGCTCAAGAAGCATGCTTTTGCTACATCCACCAAAAATAAGTCAATTTATGATTCTTCATGTAATTTTTTTTCCATTAGCCAGTCAAAAATATATGCCACAAGATGCACTTTTAAAGTGCTGTCACTGTACCAGCACCCTTGGACCAGTTGCTGATTTTTGTCACCTAAAGCCAATGCCACTCTTGGAGAATGGCTCAACTTTTAAGAATGCACCAGAGTGATCATTTCAATATTGAAGAGCCCATTTGGATGGCAGTGTTGGAGACTGTTAGAAAACTCATTAAAGATCGAGATAAGTCATTTTGATAGAAACCAGTTTAGCAACTGCATTAAAGTTTTCAGAATCTGGGCCTTAATCGCTCCATTGCCCCAGGTACAATTAGATTGTAAGCTTGCAGGAACAGATAGGGAAAATACTTATTACTATTCAATACATTGAACTGCTTTGGATGAATCTCTTCATAAGGAAGTAGTAAATTAACATAGCAACCACTGTGAGAACCTACATCAGCCATTTTGAGTATTGAGATTGCACAGGGCAGGAGGATCCCTCTTGTCCTGGCTCAGCACTGAACCAGCAGAGCTGAAGATAGGTCCAGGGAGAGGCCTGCAATAATTCCGAGAGGAAAAAACTCTGAGCCCTCTATTTTTGGTCCAAAAATCTAGGTTTATATAGTATCCTGACTGATGCATTACTGTTGCAAAGTTTCCACCTACTGTTCAATCACAGACCAAACAAAGCCATTTTGTATTGCTATTTACATTTTGAATATTTACCCCTCTTTAATTTGTGAATTTGATAAACACAGCTTGGATGGTTTTAATGCTCTTTTAATTTAATACTGTAGTTTCAAGGAAAATGAAATACCTATTCTGCAAAAGGATATTAAATTTTGAAACAAAATATATATTACTTTAACATTTACACTTAGCTAAAAAGACTGAACAGCTTATACACAGTATTGACATCATATGCTAATGTTCTAATTACACAAAAGTTAGGAGAGCTTCTATATTTAAAATTTAATATTCTTAAATATCATTTTATTATTTTCAATGTCAACTTTTTAAAATTCACCTACATTGAAATATGTATGATTATGTTATTCTACCTTTATACTTAGCTTTTCACACCATTATTTTAAACAAGTATCAAAACTGATGAGGAAAGGCTAAAGTAGCTACGACGCTTCAGCTTGTAGAATAGACCGCTTAGTGCAGGGGTGTCCAATGTCGGTCCTCGAGGGCCGCAGTCAAATCGGGTTTTCTGGATTTCCCCAATGAATATGCATGAGATCTATGTGCATGCACTGCTTTCAATGCATATTCATTGAGGAAATCCTGAAAACCCGACTGGATTGCGGCCCTCGAGGACCGACATTGGACACCCCTGGCTTAGTGCTATGATAGATGTCTATAAAATCCTGAGAGGAATGAAAAGAGTAGATGCAAAATCGCTTGTTTATTCTTTCCAAAAATACTAGTTACATTGTGGAATTCATTGCCAGAGAATGCGATGAAAAGTTAGTTTAGTAGGGTTTAAAAAAAAAAAAAAAGGTTTTTCATAGTTTCTACAAGAGAAGTCCAGAGGCCATTGTTGAGATGACTTGGGAAATCCACTGCTTATTCCTAGGATAAGCAGCATTAAATGTTTTACTATTCGAGCTCAAGCTAGGTACTTGAGACCTGGGATGGCTACTGTTGGAAACAGGACATTGGGCTTGATGGCCCTTCGGTCTGTCCCCATATGGCAATTTATTATATAGAAAAATGTGTTAAGGCTGAGTTACAGCATCTCAGGAAGACTATGCCTGAAAGACATGAATGGAATAGACCTAGAATGACAACTCCTGTTCCTGCAGCTTGAGTGTTAAGTGATCTTCAAATCATATTAGCCATCCTGGGTCAGACCAGTGCTCCATCTATTCCAGTATCCTGTTTCCAACACTCGCCAATCCAGGTCACAAGTACCTGCTAGAAAGCCAAATAGTCAACATTCCAGTCATCTTAAGTCCCAACAGTGAAATTAGGGAATATGCAAGCAGGGACTACAGTTATCTCTATCACCACCACCTCATAGCAAATTGAGTTATATTGACTGCTTTAGAAAGCTTACTTGTACTATTTCAATCTTTTACTAGCACTGGTTATTAGTCCTTGCCCTACACTGACCCAACAGTGTTAAAAAAAAAAACAACCCCCCCCCCAAAAAAAAAAAACCCACAACCCAGTAATACAGTATATTCATAATCTGTATACATAAGTAATCAATTTAATAAGATAATTAGTTTTAGGACCTGTGCTCCTAGTTACTCATCAAAATGCTTAAGAATTAAGATTTTTATTATTATATATTTATTTTAAACAAATTATCAAGAATAAACTTCTTGCACAAAATATCAAGACAATCAATAGTGGAAAAAAAAACTAATTCACTAGAAAAATTTGCTTAATCAATTTTAAGGTCCCAAATACAAATATCCAAGAAGCTAATCATGAGTGGGAAAACAAAATGAGAAATAGACAATATCAAATTACCAATTAGGTGGATAGCTGAACGTGATTGCAGGAATATTCTAATTGTTACTATCTCCCCCTTCAAGATGTTTAATGGAGAGAAATCCCGTCAGCTGTTAAGGTTCGAAGAATACATAATTAGAAGACTTATACTTTACAATACACTTGCATGGATAACATAATAAAAATAATATTCTTAAATATCATCACAGCGACCACTGGCTTAAGAAGCAAGAACTGTTTTCTACGTTTGTCACATCAGGAAATATTTGAACTTTGTCCCAAAAATTCAGTGTGTCAATTCTTTAAGTACAACTTTAAAATCCAATTCTTATCAGGTGACAGAACCACTGTAGCTAATAAGGTAGCTAGCCTAGCTACCTCCTTCATTGAGGTTCCCAGAATCGTTGTTAAATCCATCTGTTCACCCTCTAACGGGCATTGTTTCTCCATTATTTTTGTAGGAAGGTAGTATATTTTTTAATAAGGAGGAAAAGTATCTTCTGTAGCATTAAGTACTTTGAAAAAATACTTAAGACTTCTTTAGCACACAATGGTACTTTTGGAAAATTCAGTAATCTAAGATTATTTAATCTATTGTTTTCCAACATTTCCACCTTTCTTCTTAAAGAAAGGTGGTCTCTAATTAAGGTTGTTTGTACACGATTTACTTCCAATATCTCTCAATTTTTTCCACACTAGCTTTTACAACCATATTATCCTGTGTAAGTCCATTTAATTCCTCCTTTTGTTCCAAAACTTTATTTTCTAAATCTTTAATTTGTGATGACAAAGTCCATCCTAATGTAGCAACCAAGTCCCATAGAGAATCAAGGGTAACATTGGTGGGTTTAGGAATTGAAAATATACTTGCCGATGTTAATCCAGCTTGAGCAGTTTCCAGGATCTTCTCCCCTGAAGATTTTTATTATATTAGGTAAATTACTGGATTATACCATACTGACCCTAGTAACTACTGGCTTCAGTAACTTCTTGTCACTGTATTTATATTTTTTCTTAATCAAGTGAATGTTCAATAAGAATAATCATACTAGGTCAGGCCAATGGTTTATCTAGCTGAGTATTCTGTTTCCACAGTAGCCAATCTAGGTCACAAGTACACAGCAAAAAAAGGGACAAATTTGTCCCCATCTCATTCTTTTAAGCTCTGCCTTTACAATCATAAGTTTGAGGCTTGAACAGACAAGGACAGATCTTGCAGAATAGGATAGGGATAGAGTTCATAGAAACAGAACAGGGCTATTGATATCCTGTGGGGATGGGGGAAAATTTGTCCCCGTCATTCTCCAATCCCAAAGAAAGCAATTGTTTCTCCTATGTCTCTCCATAGCATACTATGGCCTTTTAAAACCAGTTATGTTACTACATCCGTTGGCAGCATGGTCCAGAGCCTAATTATTCTCCGAGTGAAAAAATATTTCCCTGTAAGTTTAACAAGTGGCCCCCTAGCTTTTGCAATTTTTGAGAGTAATTAAAAAAACAAACAAACCCACTTCACTTGTACCTCTTCTACATCACTCACTATTTTGAAGATGTCAAATCATAACTCCCACCCCAGCCATCTATTCCGGGCACACTTTAGTCTTTCTGCATTTAAGTTCCATCCCTGTTATCCTAACTCTAAAGCAGAGCCCTCCAAAGCACTTTTGCCATCTTCTGTTAACAAACCCCCCCCCCCAAAAAAAAAAAAAAAAAAAAAAGCCTTAGACTATTGGTAAGACAGGTGACATTAAGAAACTAGACTGACAATGTTCCAAAAAGAAAAAAAACATTATTTTCTAAGTATTGTACAAATAAATTAGCATTTGTAATGTTCATTAAAGACAACCACCTATGTATCTCAAGATATCCCTTCAGTGGTACTAAGCTATAATTAGTCTTAAAATTAAATGCACTGCCACTGAATTAACTGTGCATAATTTCACCAAGTATTTGCGATATGACTTCAGTTTGGCAAGTGTTGAAAAATCCTATCACTTTTCCTTGTGAGAAGTGTTCTAGCACTGTCTTTTGTGAAATGTTAAAAGTTGCATGAGAAGCACCGAACCCTCTTTATTCTAATATAGAAATATTATGTCTTATTGACTTAGACATTAGGAGTGATAGAAAACCTGGATATTTTACTATAAAAATATTTTTGAACATTCATTTTCATAACATTTACTAACACGCATCACCATCTCTCTCTTCCAAGAATCCAGATACTGGAGGTAATCTGAATTTCTAGACTTATATACTGTCCAGTTCTGCAACAGTACAAAAACCACAATTGTTCTTTTTAAGGGCCACACCTTTGGAAAAAGCTTTAAAAGTATTCACATTGTCCTGATCAATATGGGTACAAAAAAAAATTAAAATTACGTATGTATACTAAAGTCTTATGAACTCCAGAAACACTTCAGCACAATACAAGGACTACATTAGAAGTAAATTTGAGACCAGTCATGTATTGCGTTATCTTATCTATCTCGTATTCCACCAACAGTGGTTCAAAACAGATAAGAGTAGAATAAAGAATACAACAGAAGGATTCAGCAAATATGTCAACACAGACATCAAATGCTACATGTCCTGGCTTACGAGCAAGGTTCATTCACAATATGTGCAAAAACTAATCCACGTCGAGAAATTGTCCCCTGGGAAAAATATGTTAATCACAAAATCAAATCTAGCCCCTGCTGTTTCAGAAAGCTGGCAAAGTTAAGCAGTCCCTTTCAGCGGTTGCTTAAATACCAGCAGATCTTTATCTGTAATTTCTGGTAGAAGTGGCATAGGAAAAATGGCAAATAACTATCCTACTTGATAAGGAAGCGCGAGTCTTTTGATAGTGAAAAAAATAAAGATAGGTAGGTGTCAAGTAGCCTAGTGGTTAGAGCAGAGTTAAAAACAACCAATCCAGGGATCAAATCCCACAGATGGTTTTTAAGATATTAGCAGCTCAGGTACAAATTTATGTAAGTGTTCTGGAGCAAGTACCTATTGTACCTGAACATCTAGAACTCATAGCACCTACACCAAATATGAATCTAGATGAAACTGTTAAACAAAGCATTAAGTGGTTAAGCCTGGTCCATAACTTATTTTACATGTATAATGCAGTATTACATAACCAATTTTGTGTTTTAAAAGCTGGTGAGCATGTGGTAGGAGGAGGGGGAACACAAGCAGTTCTGGGTATTGGCCTAAATTTATATTTCTCATTTGTTCTGCATGGCAGTGGAAGGAGGACATTATCACTCTAGAACAGGGGTGTCAAATGTCAATCCTAGAGGACCGCAATCCCCAATGAATATACATGAGATCTATTAGCATACAATGAAAGCAGTGCATGCAAATAGATCTCATGCAGATTCATTGGGGAAATCCTGAAAACTTGACTGGATTGCAGCCCTCAAGGACCAACATCTGACACCCCTGCTCTAGAATGCTAGCTAACTACGGAAAGTCAAATATTGTAGTTTTCAATATAGTAACGGGAATGGGACTTTCTTTACACACCACCATACAAAGCGGTTTACATACAGGTACTTCAAGCATTTTCCTTAACAGAGCCTAAGCCAACTCATTAGATCAAGATCCAGTGACACACAGTGCTAGCCAGCACAGATAAGAAAAAAAGGTACCATGTGTTTTCCACTGGAGGTAGCACATGTGATCTGACTGGACAAGCAAAAAAGTCCCCTTTAAGTGCTAATATAGTGTTACCAAGCTGGGTATTAAGTCTGGGCAAGTCACTTATTCTGTACCTGGGGCAAATGAGGGTTAAGTACCTGTATATAATATGTAAACAGCTTTGATTGTAACAGAAAAAGACAGTATATCAAGTCCCATCCCCCTAGAAAAACACAAGGAAAAAAAAAGTCCACTTCAAAGTAATTTATTCAACTGAAAACCATTTATTTCAACATACAAGCTTAACAATTTTTTTGCAACAGAACTTCTTACAGAAAAATCTGTTAAATATCTCAATAAGTTAGATGCACATGCTAAAGGTTTGTGTTTAAACAAGAGCATCAGTGATGAAGGTCTTGCGGTTTACAGATGGATACCGTGCAATTTTCCTCCTACTAAGCTAATCAAAATTGCATCGTGATCCACCCGACAACAGCAAAACAGGTGAATTAAAAAAAAAAAGGGGGGGAAATTATGATCATGGACAGCAGATGACAAGTCTTCCTTTCCTCCACAGGCCGGGACAAGTGCAATACTCTCGATCTTAGCTACAAGTAGTGCAACAAATCCCCACCCATGGAGGAGCCAGCATAGAACCCTCCCACCCATGTGCAACCCCCCCAGATCTTCAACTCCCTGAATCATGCACTGCCACAGTCAGTTTTGCATGGATTTGCACAGCAACTAGAAATCAAGCTGAATGCAAACCAGCAAAACTGACCGTGCACACTGCTTCCAAATTTTAAGTTGCACTTTACCTGACAGTACTGAAGTGCCCACATTACAGTAGAACAGATAAGCTACCTGCACTATGAGCACTTTGGTACTGCAATGGCAGCCAAATGAGGGGAAAAAAAGTTATTACATGATGCATCATCCCTACTTGTTAATTCACAGCTTTCCAGACAATGTAAAACCATGCTTACATTTATGACCAGCATTTGTACTGTACAAAGAGGTACATAAGTCCCTTGTGCCAGAAGGAGCATTTAGGGCAGTAGATTCTAGACTACTCCACTAACTGCACTAGATGCACCTTAACACAAGAAACTTGCGAAGATGGAGTTTTCCCGCCTTGTTAGGTGGGCTTATGTTATCCAATTACCATAGTAAAGCTGCAAGTGCTTTCATTGCAGTAGGTACTGAATACTACTTGCACTGTAAGCACTTTTGCCCAACTATGGCATCCATTAGCAACTCAAGTCTTCATCCTGCCAGCTGGAAAAGCAGCTGTGAAGTCATGAGGATCACAGATCCAATTGTGGAAGGGAAGTTTGATCCTAGGGAGAAGAAAAAAAAAAAATACAATTTTACCCACAAAACTATTCACTTAGATTTGGACATGCTAAGTTAACTGTTTGTGGTCATCTAAATGTAGACGTTCTAAAAACTTTAAACAACAACAAAAAAGAACTTTGATTAGTGAAACCTGATATTCCCATCGATCTGATTTGGAACAGGGCATTAATTTACAAATAACTATAGACTGATCAAACTACCCCAATTAAAAAAAAGGTGTGCTTTTCTCTTGACAGGGCAGGAAAGCGAGAAGGTTTGGCTCCTAAGAAATCAAGACAGAAAAAAAAAGTTCTAAACTCTAGACTTAATGTTCCTCTGTTACACCCCGCATATTGCAAGGGTACGTGAAAAGTTGTACCCGTCTTCTGTTCAGTAAACGCAGCCAACCGAGAAATCCGTTAATTATTAACTTCCCTAGGCCAGACCGCCTGCAAGTATTTGAGGAAGTCCCTGGCGCGACCCATGCTTTCCGTCTGCCAATAGATCTTGGCCACCGATTTAAGATATGATGTATCAGACAAAGATGTTTAAAAATTGCCTCAGCCCAGGAGGAACACATTCTTAAGAGTATGCAAGTCATTACAAAACAGTTCCGGCGCATTCTAGTTTAACAAACAGCCTTTTAAAAAGGAAATGCTACAAACCGAAACTAAAAGTGTTATGCCGTCAATATTGAACAAAACCCATTAATAATCCACGAGCACTGTGGCACTGCCTCTTCATCTGCACCAACTGCTGGCCTCTCTCCCATTTACCTCTTACAAGCATAGCTGGTTTTTCGCTTCCTGCATATTTCCCAGAGCATCACAGGAATCCAGACTAGTACTCGCTCAAACTCGTTTATTTAAGACCCCAGAGCTTAAAAGAGAAGTTGCCCAAAAATTTCCTCCCGATCTTTCGGACTTACCAATTGTCTGCGCCAGTCCTGGCCACCACGCGCCCCGTCCCCTCGTGCTGAGATTAAAGAGAAAGGCGCCAGGCATTGTGGGAAACAGAGTTCCCCCTATTCAAATTTCCAAAACCGCGCCAAACCATGGCCTTGCCCCCCTCCCCCCACAACCTCGCCGAGGGAAGAAGAGTAAGTTAGAAAAATGGCTATTTCCTACATAAACATTAGCACAAGGAAGAAGCCAGCGCGCGCGCGACCATCACGCTCATTGTCTTACAGATTACAGCGTTCTAGATTCTAGAACGCCACAGAGTTTGCCTATACTTATAAAACTTTCACTACTTCGTTTCTATGAAACACGTCTTTACAGTCAAAAGTGGCGGGAGATTCGCAGAGTTCGGAAACACACTTTTTTTTTTTTTTTTTAAACAAGATAAAACTGCCTGTAGTTAAACCTATATTACCTTAAAAATGAATTAAAATTCCATCAGATAAAAAAAATAAAAGAAAAGAAACCCCTCTTATCCAGCTAATTCCTAAAAAGAGAGAGCTAGATTTGTTCCACGAGTTGAATTAGTCTATTCTGAACGCCACATGGCCCACGATACAGAAAGGGAAAAAAAAAGTGAATAAAACTACAAGTCCCACGCATCCCGAGTATAGCGCACACGCGCACTAGCAACAAACATTGAAACGCTTCCAAGGCCTGAAGAAGTGAACCAATCTTAACCTCTAGCGCCATGTGCTCGCGCTTCTTCTTAACTACTCGTTTCACGTTTCTCTCTCATACCTTTCACTTACTGGCCGTTCGGTCCCCGATGAGCCCAGGAACCAGCCCTAAGTTCGGCATTTCGGCGCAGCTCCCCGGCCCTGAAACAAAAGAAGCGACTTCGCTCTCTAGACCCAGAAGTCCCTTCCGAGAAACCACAGGCGCGTTTGACACAAACAAAAGGGATCTCCTTACACAGGTTACCCCATCGCCTGCCACCCTGTCTGTGTGCAGCGGTTAAAAACATAATTAAGAGCATCATTTCTTCTCAGTCCCTCCGCCTGGAACAGGGAAACGAGAGGCGCCCAAACCTGCCCGTGATTACAACAGCAAAAATAATAATAATGCAGAGGCCATCCGAAGCCACGGGCGCCATGTGAGTTCCAAAGTGCTAGTGCGAAAACAGTAGCGGAACCCGAAGGTGTCCGCTATCTGCGCAAGCAGCGCCTCGTAGTCACGTTCAACCCACTCCTACAGGTGGGCTCTGCTCTTTCCACCCAACCCCTCCGCAAAGCGTACAGTCGGAGCATAAGATCGCAGCAGCGGCACCTTCCGCTCTTAACTACGCAACACAAAATCCATGTAGGCAGCCCGTGCAGATGTTAGGGCTGCGAGAGTTTGCAGGAGCGCTTTTTACCTTCATCCTGGGGGAGAGAGAGATAAAAGAAACACTTTTAGACCTGCAGGAGAAACAAAATACGCACGCACAAACAGAAAGATAAACACGTTACACACAGCCCGAGCGATAAGCGGGAGTAAAACAGGGTTTTACAAAAGTGGCGCGAAGACACTATCATGTGATCCAACCCCGGGGCGTCTCCTTCCTTTTACCAACCAGAGGAACAAGACCCAGAAATAAAGGGGTGTTAAAAAAAGGTACATCCGCTCCTATAATTAGCATAATTAATCGTGTCCTGCAGCTGCACCAAACCTTTCTACTAAAGAAAACAAATAACCTTGTCTATTCTGGATTTACAAACACTATTTAAAAATCTTTTGTTTGGCCAAGTGATCATGATTAGGTGAGATGCGAGTGGAATATTGCCCAAAATTTACAAATTGTGTTTGGATATAGGTAAAAACATATCATTTGAACTGTGTGGATTTAAAATGATTTTTCTTTCTAAATGAAAGATTACCCTAAAAAATTAAGTGCAAAAAACATTTTGTCAAGTGTAAGTGTAATGAATTTTTCTGTCACCTTTGAGCTATAGAAAATAGATTTCAAATAAGATGATATTGCCCCGATCTGAGGGCACCGAAACGACAACGAAGATTTAAATGCTGATTTATCCGTTCACCTTCTATTTATCAATCAGTTATCGACCACAAAAAAAAAAAATAAATGCATTATGCTTTAAATACGTTGTAAAAGCAGAGGCTTGTCGATACGATACGTCTAAGTTTCTTTTCGTGCGTGGTATAAAATATGTTTTTTTAAAAAGTACTTATTTTTAGATTTGGGGTAAATACTGAGAACAAAGACTTACCCCAGAAAAAAAATGTGCTCTGAGTCAGCAAGAGCTGAAAGCAAAGCACGTGATCTTCCCCAGCTTTTTAAATCTGTGGTCATGCTGAGGCTAAAAGCCTGTGACCCTTGAACCTCTCCTCCCCTTCTCTCTCCCTTCATCCCTGCCCCACCACGGCCCCAGCCATAGTCATAAGCAGGAGCAAACACCAGGCACAGCCATTGTGAGAAACACAATGCAACTCGCCCCTCAATGAAAGAGGCGAAAACGACTGGCAGACCCTTAAAAATTAACACCACTTACAAGTTACATTTATGTATTATATAGAAACGTTTGATCATACTCTGCCCAGGTGTTGTGTAAGTATATTCTCCAAACACACACTTTATTTGTTGCTGTTATGAGCAGTTGACGTTTGGACAATGAAACAATACTTTGACTCTGGTGTTCATCCGTTTCGAGACTTGTTTGTGATTCGTGTTATTGGCTGATTTTGTTCACGAGCTAAGAACCCCAAGGCATGCTTTGTGACGTCATAAAGTGTTGTGAAATTTCGGCGTAGCTATAAAGCGTGGTCCCCACGGAGCTACTTCACTGAGTTAGTTAGGGGGGGGGGGAGCAGAATCCTACACTTGTAACAAACACTTCTATTGTTCCCTTGTATACGTATAATGAGCGAAAGATTGGTTCCAGCCATCTGTATTCATCATTTATTGTAAATCATTTTAAGCTACATGAAAAGTATCGTGTACAATTTAATCATAATAAAGACAAAGATTCCAGGAAAACCGAAAGCACCGATGAATCTTTTCTTTTCTGTTCAATTTCTAGTTTCCAGAGCTGTGTTTCCCCAGAAGTTTTGTGATGCTTCTTCAGGTTTTGTTGTTTTTGAGGGGGGGCAGCTGTGGAAGGAACTGCAGAAATTCAAGTATGGTAGAGAAAGCATTTGCAAGCTCTGATGAACATAATCTGGCAAAAGCCTTTCACACATTGTTTTGTTATTTGAACCAACAGTTGGTGCACTGTTACCTGTTGAGTGGTTAGAAAACTATGGCTTTGTAGATGGGTGTTTTAAAGACCACACAAGTTAAGTTTTATTTGAAATAGAATGTCATGGTAAACAACAAATAGGGTCAAAACTTGGTTTTGTAAATGTGGTGATCACCTTTTGTTACAGCTAGGCTGAAAAACAAACAAATATATAATATATAAAAAAAATAACAATAAACGCTTCATACCTGTTTAGAATTGTATAAATCTAGTTTTAATTTTAGTGATATAATGTTTCAGGTTGAAATTGACTTAAAATCAAATGTACAACACATATGTTGTCAAAAACTAAAAAACTACTACAACCTGCTGAAATAAAAGCTCCTGTGAGAGTCTAAAAAAGACTTTTAAAATTATGCAGGCTTATATGTGTGTAAGGTTTTTATATTACAATTATGGATCTTGTTTTATAGTGGTATATACTGGTTTACATTGTACTGTAAATTTTATGTTTCTTAACCTCTGATTCTTAATTTTTAAAAAAGACAGTTTATATGTTTTGAAATTAAGGGCTCCTTTTACTAAGGTGCGCTAGTGTTTTTAGCACGTTCTGCGTTGCTGCACGCACTAACCTTGTGCTATGCGCCAAAAACTAACACCAGCTCAATGGAGGCGTTGCATTGCAGCGCACGCTAAGCGCGTGCTAAAACCACTAGCGCAGCTTAGTAAAAAGAGCCCTAAATTTAAAAATATAGCTGCATTGTAATCAGAATGCAATGTTTTGAAATGTGTGGATTAGGATAGCAATTAGAAATTCAGAACCATTTCATTTGCATATAAAGCTCAAATGTAACACAAATAGAGCTTGTAGTTGGTAAATTAAGGAACGGTACTTAACTGATTTATATGTGAAACTTTGGCCTCTCTACCATCTAACTGATATGAAATCCTTTCCAAGATGATAACTAATAGGGGAGGCAAATTTTACACGTGTTGACGCTAAAGCATGTTATTAAATCGTCACAATAAAAATGTGATATTAAAGCTGTCTTATAGTTTGATGAAATGGACTTGATTAATGCAGTGAGGAAAAATCACAATAATACATTTTATAACGCTGGAAGGGCGCGCGTGTCGTATAAATCTGTGAGATCAAAGAGCACCCAAGTTCATTCTTTTTTTAAAATAATGGTTTAATGTGAAATATGTATGAGTATTTTTCCTTTGTTCTCGGTCAGTGTTTCTCAACTGGGTCCTGGAGTACCCCTTGCCAGTCAGGTTTTCAGGATATCTGCAATGAATATGCATAAACTTGATTTGCATAGACCGCCTCCATTATATGCAAATTTCTTTTGTGCGTATTCTTTCTGGATATCCTGAAAACCCTGACTGGCAAGGGCAGTTCTCCAGGACCGAGTTGAGGAACACTGTTCTAGGTGACCCTGGAAAGCTCACAGGCTCTGCTACTTAAGAACATAAGAAGTTGCCTCCGCTGAGACAGACCAGAAGTCCATCTTGCCCAGCGGTCCGCTCCCACGGCGGCCCATCAGGCCTATTACCTGAACAGTAGTCCCAGACTAATTTTGTAGTTTACCTCTAATCCTATCCCTAAACCTACCTCCACTCCTATCTGTACACTTGTTTCATGAAGCTGCCCTATGATGAGATCCATTCAGAAGCAAGCTCTTAATTCATCCTTTTTGTTCTGTACATATGCAACATGTACAGTACTTGCAGTTAGCTCATACATAGCATATGAAGGAAGATCAACATTCAAATTTATCCTAAAACTAGGTAGCAGAAATAAAACAAAAACATAAAGGAAAAAAAAAATACCTTTTTTTATTGGACTAACTTACCCCCTCTTTTACAAAATCCGGTAACGCGGGCCGGCACAGTAAATGCTCCAATGCCTTTAGGAATTGAATGGACATTGGAGCAGTTGCCGCTTAGCACTTGGCTGCGTGGCTTTGTAATAGGATGCCTTAATGTAGTTTGATTACCTTTCAAAGGTAACCCCTTCTTCCTCAGAAAGCACATAAATCAAACAAAATGTGAAAAAGTTTTGCCCTTTTTTTTTTTTACAAAAATTTTACATTTAGAATTTATTGATATTTTTTGTCCATCCATTCATACAATTGTTGCTTATTGTGTATTAGGACTTTGTATACCGAATGTACTACAATTGTATATCTAGGTGGTGTACAAATTATTATATAAAACAAATAGATTAAGGAGCTCCATAAAAAAAAGATAAGAAAGAAATACCATTCGTACTAGACCAATCATAATATAATCTTCATATAAATAAATCTTCCGCTAGGAGGTCCGGACATTCAGTCAACCACTATCTGGTTAAATTGTGTGGCATGCAGGGGTTTCTTTATATCTTACAGTTAATTTCTCCTTCCTCTCTGTGTTGTTACTAGTTCACAATGCTTGCTGTATTCACTAATTCCCTTTCCTCCCCCCCCCTTCCTTTATTCATCATATAAGGAAATAGGCCTATTGTTGAGGCTTTGTGAGCTGTAGAAGGCACAGGGAAATCTGCTGACATGTCCAGATACAGAAACAAGAAATAGTTTGGATTTATAGCACACTAAGGTGGTTATTTTAGAAGGCTCTAATTGCAGCTTGGACGAGCACAAACCAACAATATTGCACATATATGCTGCCGTATTATTTCTGTTATTTGACTATTCTTCCATGCTATCTATTATGATATTGTACTGACATTCATCAAATTTCTGCTATGATTTTTTACAATGCTGTTAAATGTTTATATTTCTGACACTTTCATGTTAGTCCTATTACTAGGTTTCAGTTGTTTCCAGGTTTGCTTCATTGATTATATTCATGCTTGTGTTTGATCATTTTATTATTGTTACAGACGCCCGACTTAAGTATGACTCGTACTTAAGAACACGGTCGTGGCTTCATTTGATTTCACTGAGCAGTATTTCCAGTGGCACAGACTCCTACACTTCTCCTGCAGCAGACTCAGGAATGATGCATGGCTACATTAAGAACAATGTGTAGTTGTGCCTGCCGTTCCTTAGAGGGAACACTGGAACTAGGGACAGTTGGCTCTTTTGTCAGCTGGTGGCAGAGGTAAGCAGCAAGAATCTTAAAATCTACAGGTTCTGAGTTACATACAAATCCAACTTAAGAACAGCTTTGAAAACATAACTTGTTCTTAACCCAGGGACAGCCTGTACATGCATATTGCAAAGGGGTGTGGTCTGGGCATGTTCTGGATCTTAACGTTCTAGAGCAAACATGTCAACCTCTGGCCTGCAGTGTAATAAAATTTAGCCCGCTACACAATTACAAATTTGTACTTAAGCTGGCCGCCAGCAGACATCAGGTACAAGCACCGCATCAGCTATAGGTTCACGCGGCTTCCCAATCTCACATTAAAGCAGCCTGCAGAGGATTGCTGGTCGTCTGTAGCGATCCTAGTAGGCTGCCGTAGCCTCAACAGCACGTTCCCTCTGCTGTGGTCCCATACGTCAGAGGAGGGGCGGGACCGCGGTAGAGGGAACGTGCTGTGGAAGCTGATGGCAGTCTGCTAGGATCGCTACAGCTGACCGGCGATCCTCTGCAGGCTGCTTTAATGTGAGACCGGGAAGCCCGGATGGAGGGAGGGAAGGAACAGAGGGCCAAATCTGGGGCCAAAAGGAAAGATGCCAGACCTCTAGGGGAGGGAAGGGAATCAGAAGGGAAGAAGAAAGAAGGAGACCCTGGCAAGCGAGTTATCAGAAGACAACCAGAGCCTAGGACCACAACACAATTTGAATATTGACAGGCAACAAAAGGTAGAAAAAATAATTTTATTCTCTGTTTTGTGATTACAATAGGTCAGATTTGAACTGTCTATCCTGCCTGAGCTGGTGTTAGACAGCAGGCGTGAACTAGGACCTAAAAGAGAGAGGAAAAGTGTTTGGTTTTTATTTATTTTATTTACATCACAGAGCCAACGTGGGGTTGGAGAGGTTGTAACCCTATGCTTGTACTAAGACTAAGGGGTTCTTTTATTAAGGTGTGCATTTAGCGCGCACTAAATCGGTTAGCGTACCTTAATAAAAAAGACCCCTAAGTATCTTAATAAAAAATTTGGCCCGCGACTTAGCCTATGTTTTAGATTTAGGCTCCTTATGTGATTGAGTTTGACACCCCTGTTCTAGAGGGTATGTAATGTTTCAATACCTGCTTTAAATAATACCACAGTGTTACCCCATAAATCGCTTGGTGAACAACCTTTAAGATTTTATAATCAATTCTACACCGAATTGGCAACCAGTGTAGATTTTTCAATACCGGCTCATTCCACGCCACCCCTGTAATCATTCTCGCTGCTGCATTTTGCACAACTTGGAGTGCCCTGATTTTATCTTTCGCAATACCTAACAATAAGAAGTTGCAAAAATCCAGTCTGGACAGAACCAAGCTTTGCACCACAATTTGAAAATCTAACCTAGACGTCATATTTCTCACTCTTGACAGCAATCGTAATTGAAAGAATGCTCCTTTAACAACTTGCAAAAATGTCTACCCCTCATTACCTGGTCCTATGGATTCTTTCATCATTCCAGGGCCAGTAGTTCTGACTCCTGGGATGGGGCCACCAGAAGGTACCTTGAACCCTGGGTAGAGAAGGCAGCCTTCAGAGTCTGCAGATGAAAGGAGGCTGGAGGAAATAACCGCTGTAGCACAAAGGAAGCTGCCTTTCCTGGTGAGGCTCCCAGATCTGCTGTCATGTCTGCCTGGTGCCCCTATTCCTGACCCACCAGGGACTGAAGAATCCCTTTCAGGGATAGATGCTTCATTACTTTGTGTACCTACATAAGCAACTGTAAAATCAAAGTACTGTAGTTTAAATTGGTAAACTAGTGATATCTTTGGACTCTATATGAAGGGTAATAGACTGTCTTGGTAATGCAGTAAATAATGACAGAAAAAGACCATGGTCCATCTAGTTTGCCCAACAAGGTGGGCGGTGCCATACCTGCCACTCTCTGCCATGGTCTTCCCAAATGGAACAGGAAGTTGCATCAGAGTGGAGGCGGACTGCAGCAGAAGAGCAGCACTAGAGAATCGTTGCTACTCCGATGACCCCTTTGCATTTTAAAAGGTGAGGGGGGCCGAAATGGGGTCCAGAGAAGAGAAGGACATCCTGGCCCACAGGGGCCCTCTGGGGGAGGGATACTGGATGGGAGGATATTTGGTGGGTGGGGAAATCTGGTGAGGGGCAGGAAGGAGAGGAATTTGGGTGCCCCCTCCTTAATTTCTGCCCTAGGCCCCAGAATGTCTAACACTGGCCCTGTTTGCAGAAGTGTCAAAATTTTTATCTGAAGCTGTTCCACCTGTAATATCTGCTTTTTATGTGTCACTGTCTAAGGGTCTATGCTGGAACTACTGCTTTTTAACATATTTATAAATGATCTAGAGATGAGAATAACTAGTGAGATAACTCCCCCCCCCCCTTTTTTATGAAGGTTTTTTTTTAATCATTGTCCGTGGCAGTATTAGCTCCGACGCTCATAGAATTCCTATGAGTATCAGAGCTATCACTGCCGCCAGCAATAAAAAATCCTAATGTAGCTTTGTAAAAAGGGGGGGGAGGGGAATTTGCTAATGAGACAAAGTTGTTAAATCACAAGAGGATTGTAATAAATTGTAAAAGGGACCTTGTGAGACTAGGAGACTGGGCATCAAATTGGTAGATGCCATTTAATGTGAACGAGTGCAAAGAGAAGTACTGTACGTGGGAAAGAGGAACCTGAAGTATAGCAATGTGATGCAGGGTTCCATGTTAGGAATCGCCGCCCAAGAAAAAGATCTAGGTGTCTTCATTGAGGATACATTAAAACCCTCACCTCAGACTGCGGCAGTGGCTATGAAATCAAATAGAATGCTAAGAATTATTAGAAAAAGAATGGAAAAAAATGAAAATGTTATAATGCCTTTGTATCACTCAGTGGTATGATTGCATGTGTGCAATTGTGGTCACCATATCTCATAAAAGATATAGCAGGATTAGAAAAGGGATGGGATGACTTCCCTATGAAGAAAAGCTAAGGCGGCTAGGGCTCTTCAGCTTGGAGAAGAGATGGCTCAGGGAGATATGATAGAGGTCTACAAAATACTGAGTGGAACAGGAAGATGTGAATCACTAGTTTACTCTTTCCAAAAATACTAGGAATATGGGGCTTGTGATGAAGCTACTACGTAGTAGATTTAAAACAAACTGGAGAAAATATTTCTTCGCTCAACATGTAATTAAATTCTTGAATTCAATGAGGTGAAATCGGTTAGCTTAGCAGGGTTTAAAAAAGTTTTAGATAATTTCCTCAAACAAAAATCCATAAGCCATTATTGAGATGGCTTGAGGAAATCCACTGCTTATTCCTAGGATAAGCAGCATGAAATCTGTGTTACTTCTTGGGTTTTTGCCCAGTACAAGGGGCCACTGAAATTTTCTCAGCCCATCCAAGAAGAGAATGATGTGGAGCCATGATAAAACTTACAAGTTATTCCACACTTTTCTTGACACTTTTCATTTCATATCATTCAAACAAAAAGTGCAAAGTAGAAACAGGACACTGGGTTTGATGGACCTTCGGACTATCCCAGTATGGCAATTCTTATGTTCTTACCATAAAGGCAGAAAAGTATTTTATTCAGAATTTATTAATTTGGAATATGTCAGCTGTGGGAGGTGTGCATTTCTGATGTCTTATATTTCTCTTTCTCTAGTATTGCTAAAGAAAACACAGAAGTAGGGGTGGACCTGCATAAGAATATAAATGACTCTTTTATTAGCAAAGCACCAACAGGGCCGAGTTTCAGCGGATAACCGCTTGCTTCAGGGATCATCAATATTGCGATGGATGTATTATCATGACAAAAGATGTCAAAGCAAAGTCTGGATCTGATAGAGCCCAGAGTGTACTAAAGAGAAAAGCAAGAAAACTAAACTCTCTCTTGTGTACACATAGGTGTAGTTAGGGGTAGATTGTGGGCGTGTTGTGCATGTAGGTACCTGTTTTGGATTTAGGTGCCAGTAGGCACCTAACCTAGGCACATGCATGTAGGCCAAGAAAGAAAGCCCCAGCATAAATAGGGCGTGCCTAAAATTAGGACACCTAAGATGGCATTATGCATCATTCTATAAAGTGCATCTAACTTTTATAAAACCGCACTTATTGCTGCACTAGTCGACGCCTAATTTTTAGGCAACATATATAGAATTGGGTTCTAAATCCATTAATGCACCTTACTAAAAGGATCCATGAATGTCACTAATTGATCATAAAAGTGCTTTCGTAGTTCAGCTAAAGAAAGATGTAAAAAGCGATCAAATAAATAATAAACCCTAGCTTGCAAGACGAGATTGTTTTTTTATCTGCCATCATTTACTATATTATTTCAGCAATATACCATCCCTGAAGAATGGAAAGTAAATGGGAGTACATAAGAGATGCATAAGTGACCAGGCTGAGAATAATGAAAAACTACTGCAGTTGATAATCCAAAGGTTAATAGCACTAATTATGATGCATTTTTTTAAAAATCTTGCCTGGATTATACATGCACTAGTGGAACTTGTGTCATGGTAAAGTGCCCTTCTCTTAACTTGCCCTCACATAACCCTTTTCTCCCCTCTGGCTTGAGCTCCCCCTACAAAATAACAGTGTAAAACTCGGCCCCTGTCCAACCTTTTGAATAAATTAGGCTGCTTATGTCCCCCTAACTCCTCCCTTTCCTTCAAGCTGAGGTCTGTAGGAGTGCTGCTGAATCCCTTCTGCCCAGCTGGCACCAAAATTCTAAATGCCACAGGCTGAGCTGCAATGATTTTGATAATTAGTACATTTCTATCTAAACGTGCTTTTTAATTCAAGAGCATGTCCATTGAGGCTGTTGGAGCAAACACACAAGGAGCATCAAATGAGATAAGATGTCAGTGTTAGAGGGTTTCTGGAGAGCAGAGAGTATGTGAGGAAATATATTTCTTTCGTAAGTATCACAGTTGAGGAATTTTTCATGGAGCAGAATTTTTTTTTTTTTTGGGGGGGGATGGGGGTGAAGACTCCATCTTCTGTACTATCTTCACTTTGGTCTTAAAGAGAAGGAATCTTTTTTCCAAAAAGTAGGGACTGGAAATTCTGCCTGTTAGACAAAGAAAGCATTCCAAGCAGGTTCAGTAAATGCCCTGCTTTTGAGCTCCTCTCTGACCCAGGCACCAGGTCATGACCTGTTTCTCCAGAAACTTGAGTTAGTAGGTGTCCTTTTTTTGTGAGGTCCTTGTTTATCTCAAGTTAGCACTTTTTTCTTTATTGCTTGAATCCGCGGCTCGGGAGAGGACCTTCCATTTATCTTGCCAGTCTTTTTGATGGAAGTGAAAGAATTTTCCTGGAAGCCGGGATTTTATTGTGGAATCATGATGCCCCTTGGAGAGGCCAATTTTTTTGTGGACAAAGGTTTCTCCTTCGTGTCACTGCCTCATTGATATCCCTATGGTCACAGGCTCCCCCGAGGTCAGGAAAAGTGCATCCTTTTGTCCCAGCAAACATAGGATTCTGAGGAATAAAGGCGTTTGTAGGGGATACTAATTGAAAAGTATATGTGCTTGCAATTAACTATATATTTTTTTTGTATAAAGATGCTTGTGCAAACTTGAAAAGCCAGAGGCAAAATATTTAAAGGTGTCATAACTGTCTGCTTCTCATTCATGTTGAGCTTATTCATAATTCTTTCTTTTTGTATGTAGGCTTTTTTTTTCTCACCCGCTGTGCTATTTTTTATCATGTCTATTTTTTCTGATTCAACGGAAGTTGGAAAGAATTATACAAAACAGCTCAAGATGTCTGTTTTGTCCACTTCTCTGTCTGTCTGTGGGCAACGATTTTAATGGAATGGGATAAATCTCAGCATGGAGGGAAAAACTGGTGAAAAGATTACATTATTTGAAAATGGACCAGATTGGGCCAAGTTTCCAGAGAAATAAGTTACCCTCCTCCCAAACAGCCCAATGTATTTCTACAGGAGAAGCAGCTCCAGGTTCTGCAGTGCAGGAAGTTAAAGTGAAACACAACATTTACGAAATCACCCCTTTATTGACCATTATGATATTGTAAATCGGCATTTGTATGCTGCAGATAGTCTGACTGAATTTCAGTTTTGGCTTTCATGCCAAAACTGGCCTGAAATGCAAATTCAGCCATGGTTCGGTGTTGGCCAAAAATACTAGTGCATTTTCTGTTGAAACCAAAATTCTCCCCTCTATCCCCATGACAAAAAGTGTGACCTCTTTCTGCTCTCTGCTCTCCCAACTCCAACTTATAGGCCCTTCCCGAGCCTACCTTAGAAGCCCTGGTGGTCTAGTGGCCTCAGGGCAGGAGCTAACCCGTTGCTCTTGACCATACCAACTTCACAGGCAGCCATTTTGAAACTGGAGCTGTCATGAGCTAGCACCCTCTAGCATTATATCCCGGTTTAAGTTAGTTAATGACTGTTGGAGCTTAAATGCTAATAGCTGCCAGCTGAATATTAACTTAGGCATCACTAGCAATCCTTGAGGTAGGCACTGGTAATTTACCTGCGCCTATCTCTGACGCCTAAGCAAACCACGCCTATTCTCCCCCTATAACCATGCCTACTTTTCAGGTAGATGTCATTAGGCGCCTTGACTTAGGCGTTGCTCGGCATTCTAAGAATTCCACATTGGTAATTTAATTTTTTTTGATTGGCTGAAAACCGGTGCAGTCAATTATTATGCCAATTTTTAAAAAAGTTGTTGCGGATTCCAAAGTTAGGTGTCACTAGGCATCCTTGATTAGGGCATCTAGTGGTGCCTGATGTAGGCATCCTATACAGAATCCGGCCCTAAGTCTTCATTAAAATTTGAAGGTCACAACATTCTCTTTGTTGCAGACTTACATAAGAGAACCAGTTCCTTGCAATGAGGCCCCAGCTTAAGCATAAGAACATAAGAATTGCCGCTACTGGGTCAGACCAGTGTTCCCTCGTGCCCAGCAGTCCGCTCCCACGGTGGCCCTTAGGTAAAGGACCAGAGCCCTAACTGAGACTAGCCCTACCAGCGTACGTTCTGGTTCAGCAGGAACTTGTTTAACTTTGTCTTGAATCCCTGGAGAGTGTTTTCCCCTATGACAGTCTCCGGAAGAACGTTCCAGTTTTCTACCTCTCTCTGGGTGAAGAAGAACTTCCTAACGTTTGTACGGAATCTATCCCCTTTTAGCTTAGAGAGTGCCCTCTCGTTCTCTCTACCTTGGAGAGGGTGAACAACCTGTCCTTATCTACTAAGTCTATTCCCTTCAGTAACTTGAATGTTTCGATCATGTCCCCTCGCAGTCTCCTCTTTTCAAGGGAGAAGAGGCCCAGTTTCTATTGGCACCAAGTATGGCCTCTTTCTCCAGTGACAATGAAAGTCACTATTAATAATATTACTAAATCGTTTGATGATCTCAGTGTCCTCCTGAAAGACATACTAAGCCATATTGACAAGTTAAAGAGTGATAAATCACCTGTACTAGATGGTATAAATCCCAGGGTAATGAAAGAACTCAAACATGAAATTAGTGATCTCTAGCCTGTTAGTGATCTCTAGCCTGTCGCTAAAATCATCTGTAGTAGCTGAAGATTGGAGTGTGGCCAATGTTATGCTGATTTTTAAAAAGGGTTCCCAGAGTAGATCTGAGAAAATACAGATTGGTAAGCCTAACTTCAGTGCCTGGCAAAATAGTGGAAACAATTATAAAAAATAAAATTGTGGAACATGTAGACAAACATGATTCAATGAGACAGAGTCAGCATGGGTTCAGCCAAGGGAGGTCTTGCCTCACTAATTTGCTTGACTTCTTTGAAGGTGTGAATAAACATGTGGATAAAGGTGAGCTAGTTGATGTAGTGAATCTAGATTTTCAGAAAGCTTTTGACAAAGTTCCTCATTAGAGGCTCCTGAGATCATTAGAGAGTCATGGGATAGGAAGCAATATTCAGTTGTGGATTAGGAATTAATTATCAGACAGAAAACAGAGGGTAAGGTTAAATGACCATTTTTCTCAACGGAAGAGGGCAACCATTGGAGTGCCAGAAGGATCTGGTGCTATTGAACTTATTTATAGATGATCTGGAAATTGGGACAAGTAAGGTGATTAAAATAGCAGAAGACACTAAACTGTTCAAAGTTGTTAAAACGTATGCAGACTGTTAAAAAAAAAAAAGCAGTTAGAGGTATGGGGGAGGGGAAGGGAAGGGTGGCACACTTGTGGAGGGGAGGAATAGGAAGAGGTGGGGGGGTGCAGAGAGGAGGAGGAGTTCCGGTGCCCCCACCAACAAGGCGCCCCCCTTCTCCCCCTCCCCCCCCATACTATGCCACTGGTATCACTGTAACTCTAATCTCAGGATCCACACTGGATATCAAGATGTCCAAGGTCCTTGGAGTCATACTCAACTCCACCCTATCGTATGAATCTCAAGTATACAAATTAAGGAAGAAAACCTTCTACAATATGAGAAGACTATCAGACCCTTTTTTCAAGAGTGCCACTTTGCTGTACTAATGCAAATGCTTATACAATCTATCAGGGCTGTGGAGTTGGAGTTGGAGTTGGAATCGAGGAGTCAGAGACATTTTGGGTACCTGGAGTTAGAGGCAGAGGTACTAGATACTGAGAAGTCGAAGGATTTATCTACCGACTCCACAGCCCTGCTATCTATCCTAGCTGGATTGGGCAATTCCCTCTATGCGGGTCTAAACTCTACTTTCCTAAACAAACTACAGATGATACAAAACATAGCGATCAGACTAATATTCAAACTAAAAAAATTTGACTCTGTCTCACCTTACCATAAAAACTTACACCGGCTACCCATCAAAACTTGCATCACCTTCATCTTCAAACTATTGTGTATAATGTTCCAGATCCTATATGCAAAAACCGCTGAACCACTCATAAACCTATTCATCAATTCCTGGTCAACATCAACCAGAAAACTGGAATCGCAACTACTTCTTCCACCTCCCAAAGGGGTTAAATATAAATGCACAAATTGTTCTTCACTTATCTTGGCACCAAGACCTAGAACAACCACACGATTGACATCAGGATGGAAACATTCTGACAAAAAATTAAAAACTCTCTTATTTGAAAGTATACACACTATAGACAACTAACTCGAAATACCTAGTGTCATTAAACTTCATACTCAGCTCAAGTGTTATACCAGTACCGTAATGGAATCTCAATCCTCTCTTCCCCATTACTCCATTCAACATTCTATTATTCATTATATTGTAAGTTACCTTGAACCTATTTAAGTATAGTGCAACTAAGATACAGGCAATGTTTATTCCAATGAACAATTTGTTGCGCACAAATAAACCACCTTAAAGAGGTAAAGCGATCCAACACGGTCTGTGTTTCGAACAACACGTCTTCATCAGGGGTCCCTAAGATGGTGGTGAAAAAAGTTTATACACAAGTTGCCAAGTAGGGGGGTCACGTGATGACACAAAGCTAAGCGGCGGCTCCTTGCTCCGGCTCCAACCCTCTCACAACTAAATTACGCTTTATTGCCTATTATTCGCACCGCTCCTGCTCTATATTCCCACCCAGGTGCAGCTGATAGCTTCGAGGTGCAGCAAGCTGAGCCGCTTTATCTTACGAAGGCGTTTGCCTGAGTTATGCCCGTTAAGACCCCGCAACCGGCTCGGGCTCAACATGTACACGAGGCATCCAAAATTGCATCAGCTCTCTCTCCACCACCACAAGTGCTGCTGCAGGATGATGCCGTGAAGGAGCTCACTAAGAATATATCTGCGGCTATAGATGAGAGGCTCACTAAGCTCCAAGCCACTGTGGATGACATATGGGACTGTTTGGAGCGTCACGGCCAGCGGCTCCACACCACAGAGACTCCCATTGCCGCCCAGGCTATGGAGACACAAATTCGCACTTTGGAGACCCAATGTGTTCCCTGCACAAGCGGCTTGAAGACCAAGAAAACCGAGGCCACCTTAACAACATTCGCTTGGTGGGACTGGCGGAGAGCGTTCAGGAGGCTGAGCTGCGGGAGCTTGTGGAACTGTAGCTCCCTAGAGTGGTGGACTTCTCCCCTGTGGGCTCTCGAATTCTAGTGGAGCGTGTTCATTGCCTGGGCCCCCGCAGAAAGGGAGTTGGTTGGCCCTGACCTGTTATTGCCAGGTTCCTTAACTTCACTGATAAGGCCTAGCTGATGTCGCTGTATCGTACAAAGGGCCAGTTGGAGCACGAGGGCTCAAAGGTGCTCTTGTTTCACGACTATTCCACGGAGGTGGCTGCTTGGAGGCGAGCTCTGGCACTCTACTGCTCGGAGCTCCGCAATAGAGGCCTCCAATTCGTGGTTCAATACCCTGCTCTGGTGAGGATTCTCGAAGACGGGGGACCAAAAGTGTGTGCTGACCTAGAGGCTCTTCGGGCATATGTTCGAGCCATGGCCCCTCTGGCTCCGGCGCCCTGATTGACCGTCTGCTGACTGCACGAGGTGCTTTGGGGACCGGAGATTCTACCTTTTTGCCTCTGGGGCTTGCAGGACTGCCGGTCCCTTTCATCGATTGGTTGGCATGTATACTGTGCCTTGCCTGCGGTCGGCCTTGCATGGCCTCAGGGCTAGCACATGTCTGCCTGCCACCCTGCCTGGTCTCCTTTCCCTCAGAGCGAGATCTCTTTGCCTGGACCCCTAGCCTGGCTGCTGCCAATTTGACGCTGGCCAATGGGGCCTTATGTACTTAGACTTTGCCCGGCTGGAGATCGCTGAGGTGCCCGCCTGGTGGGAGGGGGGGAGGGCTCACCATGGAGAGTGCCCTGTATTGGATGCCTTAGGCCCTGGCCATTCCTCTGACTATGTGCTGACTTTGTTACTCTTTTGGCCTGGAATTGCTTGCAATGTGCTCTTCAGGTTTTTGTTCTCCTTCATTGCATTGGGGATGTGTAGCGGTGGGTTGGGTGGGGGAGGGTGCTCTCTTTCTTTATTTTTCTTGTGAGGGGGTTGGGGGCTTCTCTTGGGTTTGTTCTTAATGTGGGGAGGGAGGGGGAATCTGAGGGCATGTCTGTTTGGGGTGGGACGGGGGTGGGGGATTGGACAGGTGGGGGTGGTGTGCTTGGTGGATGCTGTGGGGACTGTTGGGGTGTTGGTATATGTGTGCGATGATTGTCTGGGGTGTACAACTGGGGAGGGAATGGGGGAGGCAGGATCTGCTCCTGGGAGTGATTGGCGCTCTTGTGTGTGCCCTTGGGGTACAGCTGGGAGACCCTTGGGGACTGTAGGCTGCAATGGGGTCCTCTGACATTGTATGCGAGTGCCTCCCTTGGCTATGGCAGATTTCACTTGTGTTACTTTAAATGTGGCCGGTATTAATTCTCCTGTCAAGCGAACTAAGGTGTTGTCCTTTCTGAAGAAAAAAAGGTATCGGTGGCCTTTCTGCAGGAGACACATCTTACCGTGAGCGAACATCAAAAACTGGCACGAGACTGGGTGGGGGAAGTGGCACATCCTCCTACAACTCTAGGCAACGGGGGGTAGCCATCCTCATTCATAAGGGGGTCACAGCGGTCATGCACAAAGTCATCCGGGATCCCCAGGGCCGCTTTGTCATCTGGGCGGGCTTGTTATCTGATAAACCGGTGGTTCTGTGCAATCTATATGCCCTAATGTCTACTCCCACTCTTTCTTTTCTACTATTGTAGCTAATCTCATAACGTTGCCCAACTATGAACTTATTGTGGGAGGGGACTTTAATGTTACTAGTGATCCTTCTATTGATTGCAAGCCACCTCGGTCAGTGCAGAAAGATAACAAACGCCGAGGGGTGAATTTTGTGATGGGAGAACTGGACCTCCAGGATGCGTGGCGGGTCTACCACCCTGGCGAGGTGGACTTCACCTTCTTTTCTGGAGTACACCTTAGCCACTCTCACCTGGACTATGTTCTGGTCCCTTCCTGCTCTATTGGCCGGGTGGTGCGTACCCACATCCTGGATGTCCCTTTCAGCAACCACACTGCTGTCTCTCTGACCTTGAGGTGGGGGGGGGGGCCCACTGCAGACCGCATATGGCACTTTAACCCATCCTTATATTTACATAAGGATTTTCACACCTATCTCATTGAGGCGTAGTCTATGTATAAGCGCACCAATGAGGGTGGGGAGGTCTCAGATATGGTGTTCTGGGAGGCCGTGAAGGCTTACCTCCGGGGATGTATCATAGCCTATACTATTCGCAAGTGAAAGCAGCGGGATGCTGAGCTCACATCGCTCACGAAACAATTACGGGAAAGTAAATCTTATCACTTAAAGCATCTCACCAACAACGCTCGTCAGGTGTATCTCCGTTTGCACAAACGGATTGATACTATCCTCACTGACAGAGGTTTAACTCATATAGAGTTTATAAGTTTAAACTTTACAAATGGGGGAACTGGGCAGAGAAGCTCTTGGCTAATCTGGTTAGGCCCTTTTGGAGAGCTGCGCGAGTATCCCGCATTCGTGAGAATCCTACTACCCTACACACTGAGGATGCAGCTGTTCAGATACAGTTTGCGCGCTTTTACAGTGAACTGTATAGCCCGGGCGGGTACGATACTACGGCCAGGGATCTCTTCTTTCGGGACTTGGCTCTTCCCCAGCTCACCAAGGCCCAGCGGGACTTGTTAAATGCACCTATTACCTGTCAGGAGATTACCACTGCCATCGGTAACTTGAAACTTGCTAAAGCCGCGGGGCCTGATGGCATGGGACCCAAGTTTTATAAAATTTTACGGCCGCATGTCGGGCCTGCTCTATGTGCTATGTACGTGGACATGCAGTCCGCCGACTGACTTCTCCCGGAACAAAATCATGCCAATGTGGTGGTGCTCCCCAAACCGGGTAAAGACCCTGAGCTCGTAGGCTCCTACAGGCCCGTTTCGTTACTTAATCAGGACATGAAGCTCCTCACTGCCATCCTAGCAAGACGGTTGGCACAGGTAGTCTCTGCTCTTATCCATCCCAATCAGGTGGGCTTCGTTCCTGGATGCTTTTCCTCCGTTAACATCCTAAAAGCCTTAGTGGCATTGCGCAAGGGACGGGGCCGAGCGGGGGATGACTTACTGGCCAGTCTAGATGCTGAGAAGACCTTCGACAAGGTCATGTGGCCCTATCTTTTTTGGGTTCTAGGGCAGTTCTGTATTACTGGCTCGTTTCACGATTAGGTTGTTTGCTTATACACTGCCCCGACAGCCCAGTTGCTCATCAACAGACGCCGCACGTCATTCTTTCCACTGCTTAGGGGGACCAGATAGGGCTGCCCCCTTTCTCCCTTGCTGTTCATTCTATCGCTAGAGCCCCTGGCAACTAAGATTCGGGCCTCCCCTGATATTTCGGGGATTCGGGTGGGACGGGAGGAGTGTAAGATTACCATGTTCGCCAATGATATGTTGTTGTTTGTTGGCAATGCTCGGGTCTCTCTCCTTCTTATCACTCGATTTATTTCTTCCTTCGGGTCCTTTTCGGGCTTCTGTATTAATTTTGGTAAATCTGAAGCGATGCCGGTGTCCTCGCCTTGTGCTTCCCGTCTCCTGCTTGCTTTCCCCGTTAGGTGGGCAGGAGGAGAGCTTAAATATCTTGGGATTTTTCTCAGTGCGGATTGGAATTGTGTCTAACAGCGTAATATTGTGCATAAGCTTACCCAGCTCCGTGACACCTGTCAATGCTGGGGGGACCTCCCTCTGTCTCTTTCTGGGAGGATAGACCTTGTCAAAATGGTCCTCTTACCTAAGATACAGTACCCTTTGCAGATGATCCCGCTCTGGATTAAGGAGGCGGATGAGCGGGCTTATAAGTCTTTTATTGGTTTCTTTATTTGGCGCCAGAAACGGGTGCGCATTAGTTATTGGATGCTTACTCAGAGTCGGAACCGGGGGGGGGGGGGCCTGGCGTTACCAGATCTCAGGTTGTATAACGTAGCCGCACTGATGCACTGGATGCACGAGCTCTCCACCTCCAGCTCGCGCTTTGCCCCCATGGGTCTCTTCGACTCGTGGGTGGCCCCGTACCGTGCCCTGGCGTGCCTAGATATCCCCCAGTGGCAGAGACCTAGGGTGGGTTGTAACTCACTGTGGCTGGACCCGCTGCGCCGTTCCCTGCTCTGGTAGAGGAGGAGGATTGGTGGGAGGGGGGGGGGCGGATAACTGGGCCCTCCAATATATCTGTGGCAACCCTGAGTTCCCTCCTGGAGCTGGGGGGGCTCGAGGACTGGCAGAGCGCTTAGGCTCGGGCCTCTGCTTGGGTCATATCTGTCCCCCATCCTCCCCCGGGGCCATGGTCTTTCCATCGTATGATGAGCTCCGTCGCCAATGGTCCTTACCCACTATGTTTTTCTTTGCCTACCTTCAACTACGCCATTTCTTTGCAGAGCACTGTGGGCGGAATCCTTTATGAGCTAGTTTCTTAAAAGTTGATCACCTTTTTCTGTCCCTCCCTGCTTCCTTGAACTCCTTATCCACTTGGTATGGGTTGTCCAGGAAGGAATGGGCAGATTCTCAGCTACAAGCTTTGGCATCTAAGTGGACTGCAGAGATGGGGGAGCCCATCAGTGTAGAAGCCCTGGCTATCTGCTTCTCCAATATAGCTAGAGGGGCTTGGAATGCTCTATTACAGGAGATACAATTTAAGCTGCTTCACCGCACATATTTCACCAGGGAACAGGCAGGCCTTTGGGACTCGGATGAGTGTGTTAAGTGTAAGCGTCTGAAAGGGACACTACTGCATATGCTGATTGAGTGCCCGATGTTGAGTACTTATTGGAATGAGGTGTTGGATGTTCTAGCTCGGACAGTGAGAGTACCTTTCCAGTGACCCTACCTGCTACTTGTGCTGGGCTCAGAGGGGGAGGTGCTGGATCAGGGCCTGAGAACGGAACATTGGCGGTTTCTCTATATTGCCCTGCTGGTTATCAAGTGGGGTGTGCTCCGGATGTGGATGGATGAACTTGCTCCTGAGGTGCTGGGCTGGAAACGGTCCCTCGCAGAAGTGGCCCGCAGAGAAATTTGCTGTGCTGGGAGGGGAATGTCTTCGTCTCAAGGACTGTACCGGTCTCTTTGGGAAGCGACCTTGCTGGAGGTCAGCGCATTGTGATACCTATATCTATATGTCCGATCACTCCGGTGGGAGGGGTGGTGGGCTCAGGGGAAGGTATGGGAGGTTGTGTATGTGTGTGGATGGGCTGTCTGAATGTTTTGTTCTTCGGGGGGGGGGGGGATTTCTTTGTGGCTTGTTGATGTCCCTTTCCTCTTCTAAATGGAAAGTACTGAATTGTATGTTCCCAGTTTGATCATAGTTTACTGGTTTTCTGCTCTTGTGGTTGTGGAGGACTGGCCTTGATGGGGGTACATAGGGGTAGTGGCCTCGGCCGCCCTCTCCTTGGCTGGAGTACTACGGACTTTGTATTTGTATTTGATACTTTTGTCTCCACATTCTGCCTGTATACAGGGCCAGATTAACCAATAGGCCTACGAGGCACGTGCCTAGGGCCTGACATTGTCAGGGGGGCCCCAGAGCTGGCGTTATAGGGAGCAAACAGGGCAGCTGCCCTGGGCCCCATAGATCCAGGGGGCCCCAAGGCCCCACAGCTCTATTAAAAAGCTAAATTTTCCTTTTCAGAAGGGCCCGACATGGCAGCCGTTCTCACAAGCTGCCGGCGGCTGCCCCAAAGCTTTCCCTCTCTGCAGCGATCTGCCTTGTCGGAAACAGGAAGTTGCAGCAGAGAGAAAACTTCAGAGCAGCCACCAGAAGCTTGTGAGAAATGCTGTCATGTTGGACCCTTCTGAAAACGAACCTCCCGGATGACGCTGCCCTCAAGTCTTGCGGCCGCCACGACTACACTGTCTACTGCCACTGCATCAGCTGATTCACGTGCCTCAAGTCATGCGGCCGCCATGCTTTAAGATGCTATGTTCCCGCCTTTCTCTGCCTTCGCCACTCGTGGTCACCTGCATCCTCCCGACTGCTGTCGCGGCTTGGGTCTGCCTCATCCTCCTGGCTGCCTGCACTTGAGGTAACTTGATTGTTTCTATCAAGTATTTCCTTTCTGAACAGTTTTGGTTCATTTATAGTTTGATTATCCTTATGTAAAAAAATTTGAAAAACTAGCTTGAATAACAACAAAACAATTTTAATAGCATTTCCCTGGTTATATGTGGCTCTGGTTTGTTTTTGCCCCCCTGCCTTTATTAGTTTTATTGATATGTGTTTTCTATTTAATGTGTTTTACCTACCATGTTGCCCCGAAAATACGACAGTGTCTTATATTTACTTGGGACCCAAAAAAGTCACTAGGTCTTATTTTCGGGGTATGCACATGACTATATCTCCCTTCCTCTCCTTCACCCCAATTCTTCTTCTTTCTTTTCTCTCCCCCACATATGCAGTATCTTTCCTCCCCTCCCTCGTGCAGCCTTGCCCAGCTTCTATCCTTCCCTCTCTCCCATCCCTTGTGCAGCAGAACCCTTGAGCACCCTCCGACCCCCACTGCGCGGCCAAACCCCCACTGACCCTCCATCCTTCCCTCCCCACTAATCACGAACGAGCCCTACCTTCATGCGAAGCAGCGTCGGGCCGGCAGCACTCTGAACACACTGCTTGGCCTTGTCCGTCGGGGATTTTACTCAGTAATGCGGTAGAGTGAAATTCCCGACAGACAAGGCCAAGCAGCCTGTTTAGAGTGCTGCTGGCCCGACACTGCTTCACATGAAGATAGGGCTCCCTCTATATTGGGTGAGGGTGTATCTGTGTTCCGTGTGTATGAAAGACATGGTTTTCTGTTAGCGTTGACTAGCCTTGTTTGGCGAAATGCATCAGGCATGGTTCTTGGGAGCACCTTAAATTAACCTGATTTAAATCTTCTTATTTTCTGCCAATCTTTTTTTTTTTTCATGTTGGATTCTTTGGTGGACTGCTTGCCTTGTTGTTCGTTACAAGTTAACATACATGGAGTGGAACGTACTAGAGGAGTTACAGATTTGGTTGTTTATACATATGGGTTACAGTTGGTTGACGTAGAGTGAGGCAGTTGAGAGGCGTTGTAAACCTGGTTATTAATATATAGACTTATATTTCGGATAGTATTACTGCTTTACAATATATTTGAACACTTTTAAATACGTATTGAAAGGGTTCAGAGTTAATGTCCTGGGTAAGTAGGTGGGAAGGGAAGGAAGGGGAATTTGTTCAGGGATGTTTGGGGATGGCATAGAAAAACTGTGCAATGGTATGCTAATCTTTGTTTTGAATTTTTAAAAAAGAAAGAAATACAGGTGGAAATAAAGTAGATAAGAAAACAGATAAATGGGGCGGGGCATGGGGGGCGAGGGCAGGGTGTGGGCGGGGCAGGGCCAGGGGGGCCCAGTGTCCTTGGGTGCCTAGGGGCCCTCGAAGAATTAATCCTGCCCTGCCTGTATATTGTTGCTTGTTATGCATGTTCACTACTTTCTGACCAATAAAAATTATTTCAAACAAAAAAAAAGTTGCCAAGTAGGTGAGCTGCGGTGTATGGTAGAGCATGGAACTGCTCGAAAAGATGCAATCATAGCCGAAACTTAGGGTTACCAGATTTTATGCTTATAAAATCCAAACCAATGGCCCTGCCCCCAAGAACTGTTCAGTTCCACCCAGCCATCCTCTTCTTGTACTCGGAGCCATGTTGGGAGGGCATCTGCACCTGCGCAGGTGTGACATGATGACATCACATGCATGCATGTGACATCACCACATTGCATCTGTGCATGCGCAGATACCCACCTGACACAGTCCCGAGCGGGAAGCTTGTCAAAACCTGGAGAAAGTGCTGGGTTTTGAAAAGCCGTCCAGATGCCTGGACAGTCGTCTAAAAAGAGGACATGTCTGGGTTAAACCGGACGTCTGGTAACCTGCCTACACAAACTGGTTGGGAAAGGAAACACTGCCTTATACTATAAAGATCAGGGGTAGGGAACTCCGGTCCTCGAGAGCCGTATTCCGGGTTTTCAGGATTTCCTCAGTGAATATGCATGAGATCTATTTGCATGCACTACTTTCAATGCATATTCATTGGGGAAATCCTGAAAACCCAACTGGTATATGGCTCTCGAGGACCGGAGTTCCCTACCCCTGCTATAGATATATTTTTTTAAAGATGCAAAAGCAGGTCTTAGGTTTGTTTGTGTATGTGTGTGGGGCGGAGGGTTTAAAAATGACTAAGTTTCTTGGTGGTTCTAGAATTGGTTACACTCCACCTTAAAAAAAATCAGTCCGCCTTAATTTAGTGCACTCTGCGTTCAGTATTTTTCCCTCTTGTTCGTCATCGCTGCTGGTTTGCTTTGTATCTGCGGCCATGTAAGGTGAGAGTGGGGCAAGCTAGACTAGCGGGTTGTTGTGGGTACCCCTGAACCACCGTCTTTGAGCGAGGAAGGCAAGAGGAACAAAAGAGCATCAGGGTTGTTTGAGCTCTGCAGCCGGACCAACGAGACGCAAGGAAGCGTTTTCCTCCCCTGCCTGTTTTATTTCAAATGCTTCCACTTCCGGCTTCGCGATCGGGCTATGGCAGTTCTTTTTCATTTTAAACTTAACAGCTGAGAGCATTAGAATTAGCAACAGCATTTCACACGTTAAACGATGTAGAAGAAGCAACTTTTCAGGTAAAGTTTTACAATAAGAGATTACACAGGTTCTCAGACTTCCCCAGAGTTTTTCAGGATGCCCATAAGTAACTGCATGAGATATTTGCATGTAGTGTGGATCTCAAAACTTCTGATTGGCTGTGGGCAGACTTGGGACACACACTGTATTGGCTACTACAGATTAAAGAAAGTTGTTGGATTATTGTTGTGTTTTGTTTTTAAATTAGAATATACAGTACTGTAAAACATGCAGATATGTGAAAACGTTTGAAAGCACTATAAATGTTTTAATAGTTGCCCTGCCACTAGGCAAACAGCAGATTTTATTTAATTTTAAATTTTTTTTTTTTTTTTTTGGGGGGGAGAGGGTAGGGACAGTTCTGGCATACAGGAGAGCCTCTCCCTTACCAGGACCTGCTCCTGCCCCTCTCTACTCCTGCTCTAGCCCTGACCTTAAATAAAAGATTCCAGCGGATGTGGTAACAGTGGCACATGGGCACATGCAAATTTAGTGAATCTTCTCTGCAGACTACCGATCTTATTTGCATGTGGGGTTTTTTAAAAAAAGGTCTCGCGTTTTTAGATTCGCTATCAAAACGGCTACGTTAGCACACCGTTGCTTTTTAATGAGGGTTAAAATCCTGCCCACAGTCTTTTACTTAATTAAACAAAATCAAGCTGAGACGGATGAAAAAATGATAACTTGAACTTCACTTGGAATCTTGGTTCCAGTTTCAAACTCTTTAACTATTTATAAAAAGTCTCTTTAATTAAATCTTTAGTTACAGTTCCAGTTCATAAATCATTATTATAGTCCGTTACATGTTCCCAAATCCATTCACACAAATTCCTGCTTTACTCATGGTGAGATGCTCCAGGACCCACCCTCTTCCTGCCAAACTGAAACACTCCACAGCTTCGCAGGGTCACCCACACTCTTGATTTCTCTCAGAGATAGGTCTCCACACAGTTCAGTCTCTGTCCTAGCAACCATCCTTGGATGTAGAATCCCTTTAACTGATGGTAAGCCACTCTGGGTCTCACACTCGCTCCTCAGCCCAGGATCACTCTGGCCTAGATTCACTAAACTCAGCATTGTTGGGCAATCCGTGGCCGAGTCTTGCCGGGTGACCGATTCACTATGAGTCATAAGAACATAAGAATTGCCACAGATCAGTGGTCCATCGTGCCCAGCAGTCCGCTCACGCTGCGGCCCCCAGGTCTTGAAAATTAATGTGATCGGACACACGCCCCACAGTGACCCCCACAGATCGCTGCAGAGCGATCCAGATGCATGTGCAGACCATCCTCTTTGCCTGGAGATGCGATCCGTGCATGTGCTTGCTCTCTTGAGGTGAAAACAAAAGGAGGGTGGGGGTGGCTGCATTCACTGGCCCCACAAGTGGACTTTAGGAATCATTTTAAGCAGCTAGAATGGAACAGAACACGCTTTGCAGCCAGACTCTCTCTAGAATAATAGACAGTGGCGTACCAAGGGGGAGGCAGGGGGGGGCAGTCCGCCCCAGGTGCATGCCTTAGGGGGGTGCACAGCCGGCCAGATCCGGGTCGTCTGGTGCCGGTCTGCGCAGGGCCGGCAAGATCGCATTGGGGCCATCGGCAGCGTCTAGGCTGCAACAGCAATGAGTGGCATCGGCAGCCCCCACCCCCCGTGACACAATTCATGATCGGCAATGCCCCCCCCCCCACCGCGATGACACTTAAGATCGGCAGCGGGCCTCCTTCTACCCCCGGCATCAACAGAACTTCAGATCGGCAATGCGGTGCTCAGTCCAAAGCTTCCCCTCTGACTGAACTGCCTGGGCGGAAACAGGAAGCTGAGTCAGAGGAAAGCTTTAGACTGAGCACCGCGTTGCCGATCTGAAGTTCTGTTGATGCCGGGGGTAGAAGGAGGCCCGTTGCCGATCTTAAGTGTCATCGTGGGGGGGAGCGTTGCCGATCTTGTTGCCAAAATCAGAAAGGTGAGAGGAAGGGAGAGAGATGGGCCTGTGGTGGATGGAGAGATTGAGAAAAGGGGGCAGATGATGGAAGTGGAGAGAATGGGGAGAGAGAAGAGGGCAGATGATGGAAGTGGAGAGAAGGGGGAGAGAGAAGAGAGCAGATAATGGAAGCGGAGAAGGAGGAGAGAAGAGGGCAGATGATGGAAGTTGGGAGAAGGGGGAGAGAGAAGAGGGCAGATGATGGAAGTGGAGAGAAGGGGGAGAGAGAAGAGGGCAGATGATGGAAGTGGGGAGAAGGGAGAGCAAATACTGAATGGAAGTGGAGAAAGAGAACACATACTGGATGGAAGGAGAGATAAAGAAAAAGGACATATGCTGGATGGGGGGAAGAAGATAGAGTTAGTGAGATAGTGGAGGGGTGAAGGAAAGGGGTGGCATGCTGTGGGTAGACAGTGAAAAGAGGGAAACTGAGGACTGCATAGTAAGAAAGAATTTAATTTAGACGGAGACAGAAAATAAAGAAGGAAGACCAGAGAAGGAAAGGGAAGAGAGAGGAGAGAGAGATGCCAGAGAACGGGGAAGGAGACAGAGATATCAGATCTGAGCGGAGGAAATGAGAAGAGAGAGATGCTAAAAACCACAGTGAGGAGGGAAAGAGAGATGAAAGGAGAAAGATGTCAGACTATGAGGGAACAGAGGGAAGATGATGGATGCCAGACCAAAGGGGGGGGGTCTAGAGGAGAGATGGTAGGGGGGCAGACAGTGGATGGAACGGGCAGATGCTGGATTGAAGAGACTGGGCAGATGCTGGAAGGAAAAGAGTGAAAAGAAGAGACGACAAAAGGTAGAAAAAAAATCATTTTATTTCTATTTTGTCATTAGAATATATCAGATTTGAAATATATATCATGCTAGAGACATAACTGGGGACTGCAAAGCCCAGGCAGTGCTTCTTTAGCTAGATGGAAGGGGTAGAGAAAGAGGGCACATGATGGAGGGGAAAGGATTGAGTTAGGGACATACTGGAGGGGGTGAGGGAAAGAGGTGGCGAGCTGTAGATAGACAATAAAAAAGGAAATTGATGAGAGGGTAGTAAGAACGTAATCTAGATGGATGCAGAAAATAAATTGAAAAGGAAAATGAGGGAAGAAAGGGATTAAAGAAGAGAGGTGTGGGAGAGGAAAGGAGAGGAGAGAGATGCCAAACCAATGGGGGTGAAAGCAGAGATGGAAGGGGGAGGCATACAGTTTCTGGAAGGGGCATAGAAAGAGAGAAGATGCCACATAGGGGCAGAAAGACGGCAGACAGTGGATGGAAGGAAGAGAGTAACAAGAAAATGAGGAAAGCAGAAACCAGAGAAGACATAGGTAGAACAAAAATTTTCTATTTATTTAGTGCTTTAGGAGACCTGTGGTACTGTTTCTGTGGTGTTGCATTGTATGCAGAGTCCAGCTTCTTGCTGGTTCAATTTAACCTTTGTATATGTACGTATTTCTATTTTATCCCCCCTTTTACAAAACTGTGGAGCTTTTTTTAGCACCAGCTGTGGTGGTAGCAGCTCTGATGCTCAGAATTCTATGAGTGTCAGAGCTGTTACCACCGTGACTAAAATCCACACTACAGTTTTGTAAAAGGGGGATGGGGTTAGTTTGTGGTGACATATTCCATACTAGGCGAAGGTGTTTTCTGTGTTCTGTGTGTTCAAAAGACGTGGTTTTCTGTTAGGATTGACGGTGTAGGATTGATCTGTACTAGTCTGGCTTGTTTAGTTTTACAGTGGATGTATTGATGTTGTACTGCTCACTGCATATGTAAGATGCTGCCTTTTCCTAGGTACTCATGTGTGACGTGTGGCTTGTTACTAAAAATCATGTTTTTCGTATGGATGGGGGGTGTCAAAAAATGATTGGCCCCGGGTGTCACATGTGCTAGGTACGCCACCGATAATAGAGGGATAGAAAAGCTACCAAAGTTTGATTCCCTTCAGTTGCTGATGTTAGAGACAACACGGAACAGAACATACTGTGCAACCCCGCTTTAAACTCGCGGGTTAAAACCATGAGCTCACATTGCGCTTTTTGCACAAGGGAGATGTGTTTTAAATGTCTTATTTTGATGGTTTTATTTTTTATTTGATACTGGGATTTCAGTGCTGCAGGGCTGGGATTTCATGGCGGCAGAGAGCAGGACAATCGGCAAGGGCGTGAGCGACTGGTCCTCAGCAGTTGCTTCTTTTTGGATCGGCCAGCCCAATTGGTGTTCCTTCTTCTGTTTAGTGAATCAATGGCTTCCTACTTTACATGCCATTTCCTCTCATTTGCATGGACGGATCGGATTGGGTGGGAGATTGATCGGCCAGAAGGATTAGTGAATCGGGTCGGGGAATGTTTGAAAACTGGTCGGGACACGATCGGTGAGCTTAGTGAATCTAGCCCTCTATCTTCAACCCCCCCCCAAAAAAATACCGTATTTTCACAAATATACCGCGCACCCGTGTAAAACGCGCACACGGGTATAGTGCGCGGGAAACCAAAATTTATGTAAAGAAATTAATATATAGCGCGCACACGCGTATACCGCGCATGCTGCTCCATGAATTAAAACCTCCTTCTGCCGTCCCGACTCTCCTCTCGCCACCCTGCCCTCTGCCCCGACTCTCCTCTCGTCCCGACTCACCTCTGGCCCCCCCCACCCTGATCACCACACCTTAAAGGGACAGTATCCCAGCAAAGTCAATTAATCCGCTTCAGGCTTTCAGGGCTGGGGGATGAATCGGACGTCGGGGGGGGGGGGAACTATGTAAAAAAACAAATTGTACAACGCGCTCACGCATATAACGCGCATGGTTATCCTCGGTTTGTAAAATCATGTATAACGCGCGCGTTATATGCGTGAAAATACGGTAATCTCCTGCTCTATAGCAGAGGCATTCTCCGTGGCGAGGCACACTTATAAAATTACTTCCTTGCAGAATTAATTGCAGCCCTGTCCAATTACGAGCACTTAGGATTGTGTGCGAGAATATAGAACTGTGTTTCTGCTACTGTTACTACTACTGTTAATTAATTATTAATTATGCTGATGTTTATTGCTGTCAATCCTGTTGCTAAAAGCGGATTAATTGACTTTGCTGGGATACTGTCCCTTTAAGATGTGGTGATTTAAATTGGGTTGTCATGGTGACTCTCCATAGCAGGAGTCGCTCTCTTCCTGAAGTGTGATTGCAGACTGCCCATACCAACATCTGATGATCTTAGGCAAGTTGCTAGCTAGATTTGGTCAAAGACAGGCTGCCAAAAGAAGGAGGGGTAAGGACAAATGAGACTGCCAATATTCTATGCATGTGTGGCTTTATCCTGTGGTTTTAATTTAATGGACATGACTAGGGAAAAGTTATTTCTGAATGTGTTAATAATGTAAGAGAAGACAGTTGATTCAGTTGAATATGAGCTTTCAAATTGCTTGTATATTATTTGCTAAAACTAAAAACTAAACTAAAAAACTAAACCTTAGGTTTGTATACCGCACCATCTCCGCAAGCGCAGAGCTCGACACAGTTTACAGAGTTAAGAGGAAAGGAACTACATTAATCATCATAGGGTTTACATAACTTTTTCTCTGATCCCCTCTTACAAACCAGAGCATTTGCAGCCCTAGCAAACAGTTGCAAAATATGATTTTTTTTTAATACGAACACTGCAAATCACATCCATAGGTTCAAGCATCTCGCAAAATTAGTTTGTATATACCCTAATGCCACTCTCCATGCCCAGAGTACCATTCCTTCAACAGTTATCTATAAAGCATATCCCCTGCCACCCTCTCCCTCACCCCCACCCCCCAGCTTCTCTCGTTAGGCCCAAGAGCCCTGTGATATATTTTTCCTCTTACCCTATTATACTCAATTTTTAATCATAAAGCAATCTCAACTGAGTGTACCAAAAGTGTAATAATTATAAGCTTAAAATCTGCTGTAATAGTGTAAGAAAGGTGGCATACCATCTTCTTCAACAGAATGCAAATATTATGATCTGGAAGATGGGTTGTCAGGAAAATGAAGTGCAAGGATGAAATTCCAGTTAGAACCTAGGGCTGTTGTAAAGGGATGGATAAGCAGGGTGACTGTCCAGGTCTCAGTGTGGTCCTTTTGAGGCCATCTGCAAACACACAAGCCCAAAAGAGAAGGGAGTGGGGAAAAGCCTTTGTTATTGGTACTGCTATGCCTAGCGAGCTTCTTAGAAACATAGAAACATGATGGCAGATAAAGGCCAAATGGCCCATCCGCAGCATCCACTATCTCCTCCTCTCCCTAAAAGATTCCACATGCCTGCCCACCCTTTCTTTCTTGAATTCAGACACAGTCTTTGCCTCCATCACCTCTACTAGGAGACTGCTCCACACATCTACCACCCTTTCTGTAAAAAAATTAAAAAGTATTTCCTTAAATTACTCCTGAGCCTATCACCTCAAAACCTCGCCTCATATGCCACATAAGTATTTAAACATCTCTTTCATATCTCCCTTCTGCCGCCTTTCCTCCAAAATATACATATTGAGATCTTTAAGTCTGTCCCCGTGTGCCTTATGATGAAGACCATCAACCATTTTAGTTGTCTTCCTCTGGATCGACTCCATCCTTTTTTTTATCTTTTTGAAGGTGTACACAATATTCTAAATGAAGTCTCACCAGAGTTTTATACAGGGGTATTAATATGTCCTTTTTCCTACTGGCCATTCCTCTCAATATGCACCCAATCCTTCTAGCTTTCGTTGTTGCCTTTTCAACTTTTTTTGGCCACCTTAAAATCATCACATACTATCACACCTAAGTCCTGCTCCTTTTTCTTGCACAAAAGTTCTTCACCCCCTAAACTGTACTGTTTCCTCAGGTTTCTGCAGCCCAAATGCATGACCTTGCACTTCTTACTGCCAAATTTCAGACCATTCCTCAAGCTTCAGTAGGTCCTTCCTCATGTTTTCCACACCGTTAGGAATGTCTACTCTATTGCTGATTTTGGTGTTATCCGCAAAGAGGCAAAGCTTACCAGTAAGCCCTTCAGCAATATCGCTTAAAAAATGTTAAGAACAGGCCCAAGAATCGAACCTTGAGGCTCATTGGTAATATCTCTGTCCTTCGAGCGATCTCCATTGACCACTACCCTCTGTCACCTTCCACTCAACCAGTTCCTGACCCAGTCCATCACTTTGGGGCCCATAGCAAGGACACTCAGTTTATTTATTAGACATCTGTCTGGAACACTCTCAAAAGCTTTGCTAAAATCTAAATATACCACATTTAGCACTCTCTCTCTATCCAATTCTCTGGTCACCCAGTCAAAGAAATTGATCAGATTTGTCTGAGAAGATCTGCCTCTAGTGAATCCATGTTGCCTCAGGTCCTGTAATCCAATGGATTCCAGGAAATGCACTATTCTGTGTTTTAAAAGTGTTTCCATTAATTTACTTACCACAGAAGTCAGACTTACCAGCCTGTAATTCCCTGCTTCTCCCTTACTTCCACTTTTATGGAGAGGGACCACATCCACCCTTCTCCAATCCTCCATTTCCACTCCTGACTCTAGAGAAGCATTGAAAAGGTCAGCCAGCAGAGCTGCCAGAACTTCCCTAAGTTCCCTCAGTACCCTTGGATGTACATCATCCAGCCCTAGCGCTTTATCCATGTTTAGTTTAGCGTGCTCCTCTTCTTGCTAAGGACCAGTTCATCTATGCTCTAGAAAGCCACCTCTACAGCCTACAATATATTCTACCATGTAGAAGCTTTCTATCATCCATAATCCACTCTTTTCTTATCTACTCTACAAGCAGCACCTTTAATGAACACAGAGGAATTTAAAAGAATGGGGAAAGGAAAAGGTGAATGAATGGATGCAGGGGCATATAGATTTTTGTTTCAGCCCAAGGTCACATGGAGCTGCAGTAGGAATGGAGCCTAGTTCACCAGGATCAAAGCCCACTGCACTAACTATTAGGCTACTCCACATCTCATGTATTTTTGAGTAGGCTGTATTCGGTTTGAAAATACATGCGAGATGCATTAACCCCCTCTTTCACAAAGCCACGCTAGCGTTTTTAGCGCCAACCACGCCGGTAACAGCTCCGACGTGCATAGGAATTTTATGAGCGTCGGAGCCGTCACTGCGGCAGCCAGTGCTAAAAACACTAGCGGCTTTGTAAAGGATGGGGTAGCTGCCAAATTTCAGACCATTCTTCAAGCTTTAAGTCCTTCCTCATGTAATTCATACCATCAGGGGTGTCTATTCTGTTGCAGATTTTAGTATCATCCACAAAGAGGCAAATCTTACCTGACAGCGCTTCAGCAATGTCACTTACAAAAATGTTAAAGAGAATAGGGCCAAGAACCAAACCTTGAGGCACACCACTGGTAACATCCCTTTCCTCAGTTGAAGATGACTAATCTGGGATTGGATTAGAATAAATGAGCCCTGCCTAAATCGTACTCCCTTCCCCCCCCAAAAAAAAAAATCTAAAATATTGATTATTGGGAATATAAATTGCCTTATGGGATTTGTTTGAATGAATCTTCCTTAACAGTAAAATGTGGACTTAAGAACCTGGGGGTTTATTTGAACTTGAACTTTAGTATGTATTGATGCCATTCCACTTGGATTATTATAACATTCTGCATTTTGTTTAGATGGGTATAAGGCCTTTACAATAATACAGACTGCAGCAGTCAGGCTGTTTGTTAGCTGTGGTGCACGACAGGTTATTACTGTCAATTTAACATATTTACATTGGTTGCCAATTATGGAGAGTACTCAGTTTAATTTGGGTTGTTTGATTTTTAAAGCTCTGCATGATTTGGGTCTATGATATTTATGGGAGAAATTGTGTCCTTATGTGCCTTTAAAAAGGATTGTTATGTTCTCAAGAGGCAGACACCCCTGTAAAGTTGATTAAAGGTTTAAGGACTCATAATCAAGTATGTACTGTATGTCAGGCCCCTGGAATTAACTTCTGATTTTCTGAAGTTTTGTAAACTTCATAAAATCTTTCTGTATCAACAAAGTTTTTCAAGGGCTGAGTATTTGAATTGTTTAAAGTTATGAAGGAGAGGCAGTTGAAAACCCAGCTCTTTGGGGGGAGGGAGGCAGAGCTTTTAACTGCTGGATTTTCCTCAATTTGTATTACATGTAAGGGGCTACAGTATTAGATTTCAGGAATGGGATAGATGGATTGAAAACTCCCCTTGTCTCAAGACTGGCACCACTAAAGGGAAAGAACAAGCGACCGTCACAGTGCCTTATACTTGAGCACTCTGCAAGACTCTGCTAGTCCCTACTCCCTATCCCCTCTGACACACCCTTCCTACTACCCTGGGGGTGGCAGTATAGGCAGAGCCTTGCTGCGTACTTGAGCACAAGTCTCTGTGCTGGTTGCATTTTTTCTCTTTAGCGATGGCTATTGCAAGACAAGGATAGGTCTTGCAAGGGAGGGGGCAAGAAGGGGGTAATGTTCAGTGGGGAGAAAAGGGAAGATGCTGGACTACATAAGGAAGGGAGAGGTAAGCACTTAGTTCTGCAGTGTTTGAGAAGACAATGCTTCCTCTTTCCCCCCAACCCAACTACTCTCTTGCTTTTAATTATGATGTCACTTGACCTTCCCTCTGCCTTTTCTAATATGTGGAATACACCAGGTCAGGGCTTTCAAAATGGTATTTTTGAAATGCACCCGTGCCTCATGTAAACTCTTAATTTTTGCAAATTTATATTTTAGAGTTTTTTTTAAATCAATTTTCCAGATTTCAAGTCTCCCTTTTGAAAGTTAAATGCTAGTGCAGTAGATTTCCTTAATGTTTTCTCCCTTCTTCCAGTTGTCAAATTTGATCATGTTATGGGTTCACTATTGCCAAATGGCCCCAGCACCATTAACTCTTACACCAAATCCTTTGTCATTGGTACTCACATGTACCAAAACAGCTGGCTCATCCCCAGCATTGTTTAAAACAGGCTTCACCCATCTTCAAACCACAGACTGGTCAGATTTTTAGGATATTCATGTTTGCAGCCTTTGAAGACTGAACTTGGAGAAGCCTAAAATCTTTTCTAGTGCAATAAGTGTGTCATTCTGGACAAGCAGGTTATAGCCCTATATTTGCGAGCATTGCAGAAGAAATCCACTCTGGGTTTTGAATCCTTCCTACTTCACAGAGGACTCTGCTGCCCCCTACAGGTTTTTCCTTCTGAACACGAGCCTGAAGCAGTGCTTCTGATCTGCTCTGCTTATTTCTTTAGTTTTTGCTTTGGGGGGGTGGGGGGTTGCGTATTTTCCTAATCTCTCAGTGCTAAGAGCTTCCCTAGTTGAGGGTCCAGTTCTGCGTTTATGGCTGAGAAGCAAACTGAAGTCTGCAGCTGACAGGCCAATCCCTTGTGGTACCTGTTAGCCAGCCTGCATAAGCCTTTTTGGAGCTTGGGGCCATCCCCTAGCATTGCTCATATACTGCATGCAGGAGTTTGAATGCAGGCTGTTAGGCATCTGTAGTGGGCTCAGTGGGGTGTTGCAGGGTGCTGGCTGCGTTTTGCCTTTCCCCCACCCCCTTTTTTTTTGTGTGTGTGTCCGCAGTCCATGGGGATTGGAGGCTCAGTCAGACACTGGTCAGACTGGCAGTCCAAAGTTTCAGCACTGGAGGAGCAGTCCTTTTGAGGCAGTGATTTCTTCTCCTAGCTTCAAATCACTTAGCAGGGATGAAATCATCCAGCTCTTTTGACCCTAATTCATGCCAGGTTTGTGCTGGATGGGCATCCAAAGAGCATCCTTGCGCCACGTGCTGTGCAGCACATGAAGGGGGATGGGAGCAGCCGTCTTAACCTCCCCTTTGCTCTCAATGGTTGAAGAATGGACGGGAAACTGGTTGGAGAAATTTTCCTTTCTGGGCCCTGAAATGGTGGTTGTTCTAAGCGCTGGGGTGCTGAGGCTACGGAGCCCAAGAGACATAAGCTGGAGTCCTCTAAAGGAGGCTCAGTGCTGCCTAGTATTGCCTTTTCTCTGGAATTTGTAAATTTGATGTGGAGGGCTTTTCAGTACAGCCAAACTTCAAAGAGAAAGTCTGGCAGCACTTCTGACAGTGCACAAGGGGGCAGGGGATCCAAAGTTGCATCTACCTCACTGACTGCAACTGACCAGGCTCTAGGGGACCTTTCTGAGGGAGAATCAGAAAATGATGGGTCTCTTAAGAACATAAGAACATAAGAACATAAGCAGTGCCTCCGCCGGGTCAGACCATAGGTCCATCCTGCCCAGCAGTCCGCTCCCGCGGCGGCCCAAACAGGTCACGACCTGTCCAAATCACCAGAAGGGGCCCCCATGCCACCTTGGTTTCCTATTGCGTCCTATCTTCCCATCAAAGTCCTAGCCCTCCGGTCTTGCACATGCACGACCTGGTCGGGTTTCTATACTTATTTTCTGGTTAGCTTTCTCAGTATCCCACGATCCCTTTATCCCTCAGGAATCCGTCCAGTCTCTGTTTGAATCCTTGTACCGTACTCTGCCCAATCACGTCCTCCGGTAGCGCATTCCACGTGCCCTTCCTGTTAGGGGATGCAGGGGCGTAATCAGGCATGTTAGATCTCATGGTGGCCCTCAATCCAGGGGATAATCCCATGATTCTCAAATTATTCAAACCCTTGGCTCTGTTGGATCTGATTATTGATTTGCTTTGGGAGTTAAACTTGGTCTCCCAGCAGATCCCTCTGCTTCCTCCTCTATTATGAGTGGAGTGAGAGCCTGGCATCCTGATATTAATGTATTGGCCACAGAGCATTGGGCTACCCCAGAAGAGTCTCTTAGGTTTGCCAAGACTATGGCTCAGCTGTATCCGATGGCACTGGAGTGTCAACCAGCTGTTCACTCAGCCCAAGATGGATTCCTTAGTAGTGTTCCTTAGTAGGTTACAAAGCGTACTTCCCTACCCAGTGAGGGAGGCGTGGTGTTAAAGAATATGCAGGCTCGCAGACTGGATGTGGTTCTCGAGAGCTTTAGCCTTAGGAATCAAAGTGGACAAAGCGGCTTCCTTTGTATCCCGTGCCTCTCATATCAGGTTACAGAGTCTTGAGCACAAGAGTGATGAGCCTTAACTCCAGCTCCTATAGGCAGGAGTGGATTACATAGCAGATGCTCTGTATGACATCATCAGAGTTATGAGCAAAGCTTCAGCTTATTCAGTCTCAGCCTGCAGGATGCTCTGAATCAGACAATGGGCTGGAGACTCTGCCTCCGAGGTTAATCTCAGCAGACTTCTTTCAAAGAGCAAATGTTGTTTGAGAAAGGGCTGGACAATCTCAAGATCAGCGTAGCAGATTGTCAGCTGAAATCTTTGCCCGATAGCAGACCCAGAACCTTTAGAGGCTCAGGCGTTCTAATTTTCATGGCTCAAGGTGCTCTCGGCAGTGCTCAGGGGCCACTTCTTAGAAATCCTTCCAGAGATACAGAGGTTTGCTGGATCCAGACAAAACTAAGCCCCCAGTTCCCATCCTGCTTCAAACTCCAAAAAGACACAATGATGCCAGGTCCGGAGCGATTCCCAAGATAGGGGGACGGCTCAGATATCCTCTGATTGTTGGGTTCTAGAAATCATCCAGAGTAGTTACAAGCTGGAATTCATTCAGCTTAATGGAATGGTTTGTTGAATCCCCAGATGGGCGACTAGAAAAAGCAGACAGGGTGGAGGCAGATACTCCATATATTTCATCATACCAAAGAAAGGCTCAAAGGATTGTAGACCCATTCTGGACCTTACTCGCATCAAGGCAGTGCTCAAAGTTCTGTGTTTTTGCATAGAGATAGCTCTGTCATAGTAGTGGTTGTTCTGGGGGAATTCCTAGCCTCTCTGGACCTGACAGAGGCTTATTTGCATATTCCCATATTCCCAGACCATAGAAAATTCCTGAGGTTTCATGTTCTGGAAAACCATTATCAGTTGTTGGCCCTTCCCTTTGGACTGGCAACTGCGCCTCACACTTTCACCAAGGTGATGGTGCTAGTGGCTGCTTACCTGCAAAAGATGGGCTTACAGGTTCATCTATACCGGGACTGGCTGATCAGGGCCCCATCATTTGCCGAAGGACAGAAAGCAGTGTATCAGTTGATCCAAGTTCTGCAGAGCCTGGATTGGATTGTAAATTTCTGAAAGAGCCATTTGACTGACCCAGTCCTTGGAATATCTGGGTATCTTGTTCAACACGGCAGAGGGCTGTGTTTCTTCCAGAGACACGTAGACGGAAACTTTGCTTTCAAATAACGAGCTTGCTAGCCAAGTCCACTCCGTCAGCATGACACTATCTCCATGGTAGCTACGTTAAGATTTTGTTCCTTGGGAGAGAGCACACATGCGTCCTCTCCAAAGCATGTTATTATTGCGTTGGTCCCCTCAGATGTACTCTTTGCAGATGCCCCTGCTCTGGACATTAGAAGCCTGGGCCAGTATGGACTGGGGTGCTCATTGGAATCATCATCTGATTTAGGGATGTTGGTCAACTAAACTAAACTAAACCTTGGGTTTATATACCGCATCATCTCCATAACGTGGAGCTCGGCACAGTTTACAGGAATTGGGAAAGAACGGAACTCCAATGGAATTATAGAAAAAGTATGAAGAGAGGTTAGAGGGCTTAGTATATCAGAGAGGGAAAGAAAAGTTATATTTTAGAGAACAGCCAAGTTTTCAGATGCTTACGGAATAGTTGAAGGGAGCTCAAGTTACGAAGTGGGGAGCTAAGATTATTCCAGAGCTCCGTGATTCTGAAGGGGAGGGAAGACCCTAGTTTACCAACATGGGATATGCTACCCAGAGAAAGTGATTAATCAACAGACTAGAACTTCAGGCCATTCAGCTGGCCTTACAGAAACTGCAGAGGACTCTGGAAGGCCAGTCGGTCCATGTCTTATCAGACAATGCTACTGCAGTAACCTATGTCAGTCACCAGGGAGGCACCAAAAGTGCCCGGCTGGGTCTGGAAGCCCGCTTACTATTCAAATGGTCAGAGTTTCATCTTCAGGTGCTCTCAGTGGTGCACATAGCGGGAGAGTTCAAGTAGTGGGACGTTCTTGTTTCAGGGCTCGAGACCGCAGATCTATGCTGGTGTCTCATCCTGATATAGCCAGATTCCTAAAGGGAGCACTGCATATCAGCCCCCCAATAAAGCTTCCATTCCCTTCTTGGGATCTTAATGTGATTTTTCAGGGGTTCAGCCAAGCTCCATACAAGCTGCTGAAGGATCTGATCCTCAAAAAAAAATTTTTTCTGGTTTTACACTCAACTGTTCCTGTCATTTGATTCAAACAGACTTGAAGTTTCTGTATGGTTAGTGGACTTTTGCTGTGCTCAGACTGGGCTGATGCTGGAAGGCCGAGTCACTGTTTTCAACTTTCAAGTTTTTTTAGGTTTTTATATACCGCCTATCAAGGTTATCTAAGTGGTTTTACAATCAGGTACTCATAAAGTTTGAGCAATGACGACTTCAATAGCTCATCTACATTCCACTCTCATTGAGAACATACGTAAAGCAGCCACCTGGTCCTCTATTTATATCTTTACATCCCACTATTGCTTACAAAATCATTCCGGTAGGGATAGTCAATTCGGCCAAGCAGTTCTAAAAAAAATTATTCTCCAAATAAACACCAACTCCCCTACCAACCCTTTTAATTTTGTCAAGCTCATGATAAAACACATTCATCTATAAGCATGATTTTGGCAGCTTGGAAGTCCCACAATTGAGAATTTGCTGCCTGCTTGTCCTAAGATATAGATAGCAGTTACCTATAACAGGTGTTATCCAAGGACAGCAGACAGATATCACTACCCTCACATCTTTATTTGGCTTCTTAGCTTTTTTACTGAACTGATGGTCCTGTAAACTGACATCAGGTGGGAAGGCATTGGCACATGCGTGGTATGGGCAGTCTCGAGGCTTTTTTCAGTCTTTTAAAGTGACAGTATACTTTTGCACTGTCCGTACCGGCTCAGTGGATGACGTCACCCACACGTGAGAGTATCTGCCTGCTGTCTTTATTTTTTTTATTTATTTCAGTATTTATATACCACTTATAGCCTAAGTGGTTAACATTCAGGTACTCAAGCATTTTTTCCTATCTGTCCTGTGGGTTCACACTCTATCTAATGTACCTGGGGCAATGGGGGATTAAGTGATTTGCCCAGAATCACAAGGAGCAGCGTGGGATTTGCACCCACAACCACAGGGTGCTGAGGCTGTAGTTCTAACCACTGCGCCACACACTCCCCACTGTCCTCGGATAACACCTGTTATAGGTAAGTAACTATGCTATACTGGATAACTAGTGAGCATACCACCCTATATGACAGAACTCAGTTTGGTTCTCTACTTCCGCCTGCTGGTGGATGGATATAACCCACTCATCTGGATTCATCTGCTGTGACTAAAAGAAAGAAGATTATCAGGTAAGACATAATTTTTCCTGTGCAAACTGCCTTAATAACTCAAGATGATTTGATAACATAACAGAAATTTAAATAAATAAAATTATTTTTTCCTCTTGCTGCGCTGCAATTGGCTAATGCTTACCTATAGATGCAATGACTGATTAAGGTTGGATGTAGGTCATAGATGTAGTCATTGCATTGATAGGTAAGCATTAACCAATTACAGTGCTGCAGCTTTCACAAAGGTAGATGACATCATAAAGCTGGTACACCCAGATATTTAACAACTGCAATAGCTGAATTTAGTCTTTATTCTAGGATTGAATGTATGGATTTTATTTCTAGACCAAGGCACTGTGAGATGGACAGGTAAATGAATTTGTACAAAAAATTTGTATTAATCAGTCTTATGGTTTTATTGTTTTCCTGATATGTGTTTTCATTTGGAATCTTAAGCCTTCTCCAAAGTTAGGGACTTATCTATGATACATTTTTTTGTATGCATTTGTTGTTCTTGCCCATTCTTTCAATAAGTTGGTATTTGTGGCTGTAACTTGAATGTAAAAGAATCTGCTGTTGTAATTTTGTTTTTTTACTTTATATTTGCCATGAACACAACTAAAATTAAATACATAGAAACATGATGGCAGATAAAGGCCAAATGGCCCATCAGCAGTAACCATTATCTCTTCCTCTCTCTCTCTCAGATCCCATGCTTTCTTGAATTCAGACATAGTCTTTGTCTCCACCACCTCTTCTGGGAGACTGTTCCAAGCATCTACCACCCTTTCTGTAAAAAAGTATTTCCGCAGATTACTCTTAACTTCATCCTCTGCCCTCTCATTGCAGAGTTTCCTTTCAAATTAAAGAGACTCGACTCATGCGCATTTACATTACATAGGTATTTAATCGTCTCTATCATATCTCCCCTCTCCCGTCTTTCCTCCAAAGTATACAGATTGAGATCTTTAAGTCTGTCCCCCCATACACCTTATGATGAAAACCACGTGCCATACAGTTTGTTCTCATTGTTTGCACATTCACAGTGCACAATTTTGCCTATCCATGGTGTAGAACTGGTACAAGTGAATATTGTAACCAATATTCCCCATTCATGCCACTGTGTTTGCATATTCACAAACAAGTGCTTTTAGAAAACAGCTTTTTTTTGCCTTCACTTTCACCTCACGTTCAGGCTTTGCTTCTAGATATGGCCCCCAAGCATTCAGAAAGTGAATTACAGGTACTTCAAGGGATGTCACATGCAGGAACCTATCCCTATTTTCCCAGTAGGATCCACTGTTCACTTTTCACGGCTTTGATTCACAGCTGCCCCTTATGCCTGGAATAAACTACCTGAGTTTGTCCGCCATGCTCTTTCCCTTCCCTTGTTTAAAAGTAGACTGAAAACCCACCTTTCTGATATAGCCTTCAATCCATACCCTATTCCCCAGTGCCCACCAACCTAGCCAGCAGATTAACCATTCCCCTTAACTGGATCCATGGCATCCTGTTTGTCTGTTTGGATTGTAAGCTCCTTCAAGCAGGGATTGTCTTCTTTGTGATTCTGTACAACACTGCATACATCTGGTAGTGCTATAGAAATAGTAATACTGTAGTAAATAGTAGTTTGCCTTCATTTACAGTCTGAATTTCTCTACCTCTTCCATGGGCTTGCTTTGGAACCTATCTAGTACAGAAGCGGAGCCAGTGGAAGGGTAATGGGTATCTTAGGTGAAACATTAGCCTTACATCCCCTTCCCCTCCAATATTAACTCTAGCCTACAACTCCCCCTCCAATATTTTGACAATTAAACTTGCAAAAATCCTATAGAAATGCAAGTTCAAAGAATGTGCTGATGGTCTGTAAGTTTATGTGACTGACAGGACCTATTATATTGTTTTGACTACAGCAGCTGTCCTGGGAAACCATTTTGTATTACCTAATGGCTGGGGTGGGCCTCCATAGAAGTTTATTCTTGGATTATATTGTTTTGACTACAGCAGCTGTCCTGGGAAACCTTTTTGTATTACCTAATGGCTGGGGTGGGCCTCCATAGAAATTTATTCTTGGATTATTTGTCACCTCTCACTACCATTTGTATATAACTCTTAAGGCTGTCCAACAAACCTGTGAATGCTTGTGCCATTTGTCTATATCAATACCCTTCTTGTATTTTTCTTTATCCAATCTGGTGCACTTTAGTGCTTACACACACACCTTTTTCTTACAGTACTTTCAGCTTAACCATTGCTTCCAGCTCAATTGGAACAGCCATTGTTGAACATGGCCCTATGAACCATCATATGTAACTGTCTGGCTTTTCCCCTATTTTCTATAACCTGTTTGAGCCTGTAGATGTCACCATTTAGCAAAGGTTTGCAATTCCTTAATTTTCTCATGACTTGGGAATCAAGATATGCTGCCTCTACAGCCTCCAACCAGTCTATAGAGTAAAAATCAGACCCTGTTGCTGGATCTAGGTCTTCCACATTAAAATAATTGTAAAATGAGAATAATGGCTAATTAAACTCCCATGTGACAAAATGTATTTAATCTCTAAATCCCACTTTAAAAACTGCTAAGATTGCCTGCCTAAAGCTTCTTTTTTTTTCTGTAAATACAGATTTTCTGGAATAATTATAAATCAAACTGGAAACATTTATTTAAGTATATTATTTTCTTTCCACTTTAATAGGCAGTGAAACATTTTGGAATGGAGGCCAAAGAAGAACACTGGGTTGAGAAGTTGTTTTCTCCACATTTCAGTGCACAAGATTTTTTGGAGCAGCCCCACAAACCAGAAGCATCAACTTCTGAAAATCAGGCTAGAGAGAGAGCAAAGAGAGTAGAAGAAATCTATAACACAGCTGTCAAAAAATTTCAAGAAGAAAAAAAGTTGAAATCAAAGAGGTTTCATTCCAGCCTGATAGTATCAGATTGTGAGCCAAAACTGAAAGAAGAGTCACAGAGGCACCTGATAGCAAAGAAGCAGGAAAGGAATAATGCCTGCTGTGGAGATGCCAATGTAAGTCTGAGTGGAGAAGAATTCTGCAAAGATATTGAGGATTGCTGCATCTGGAACAAAAGGGAGTTGGCGACCTTGAGGCAAGAAATGAATAGGAAGCATTGTGAAGGTTTTTCCCAAAGAATGCAGCTGTCCGCCATGAAACTCGAGTTAGCAGACTTCAAAGTGAGGTATAAGAAAGCAGAAGAGGACTTGGACAATATGGAGCGAAAGCTGGCAAAGTCAAGGCGAGAAACCAAGTGCAAAGCTGTCCTGTTGGAGCAGACTCAAAAGGACATCCTCAAGAAAAACTTGGAACTTCAGGTTTTGAAGGAGGAATTGGAAGAAAAATCATCAAATGTAAACAATGTGAACAGGGATCTGCTGAATGCCAAAAAAGAAATTCAGGAGTTAGGTCAGAGAAATCAAGACCTGCAGCAGGAACTAAAGACACTGAAACAGGATCATGAGCTCCCTAGCATAACAACAACAGAAAAAGCAAAACTGCAGTTTGAGCTAGAAATTAAAAAACTGCACAGGGAAATTGAGACCTGTGAAAGAGAGCTAAATGCTGAAAAACTTCAGCATGCTAGAGATCTGAAAGCTCTAGAAGTTCTCAGAAAACATTTTGCTTCCTTACCATTATCTAAGTTGCCTAACAGTTTTCAAATTAAATATTTGGATAGCTAAAGAAACCAAAGCAAAGAAATTCTGTACAATTTGAAAGTTCTGAAACAAAAGTATGGTCTGTGGATTAAAGTTATAATACCTCATGCTTGTGGAAAAAAATTTAATTGATCTGCAAGTATAATGATACAAGAGGATTATGAATACTGCTTTTGATTAATCAGTCCTAGAATTAAACTAGAAGTCATATTTTAATTAGTGGGTTCTGAAATAACAGCTGGTGGGCCTTATCATCCTTCTGGCTACTGTGGAACCCATGCCTAATAATGGTCTGAAGTTGGATGAGAATAGGATGGCTTGTCACATATGCAATTAGAAAAAAGTCAGACTCTATAGACCTCTGGTTATCTTTAGACATAGCTATCAATGTAGCTCAAGAGCCTGCCAGCTGTTATTTCAGGTCTCAGCTAATTAAATGCAAAATTAAATTTATATTAGAGAATGATGGTCACCTTTTATGTATCAGACATAGATTGAAAGACAAATACATCATTATTTTACAGCTTGCAAATTTAGAGAGCAGATTTTCAAAGTGAGTTATGTAAATAAAAACACATTTTACCTGCATTAATCAGTTGTCTGAAAATTTCCTGCTCAATCCACATAGGTGTAATCTGTACTGTGATCTTGGGGGTGAATTTACGGTAATTCAGGGGGGGTGGAGGAAGGAAATAAAAGATGGTTTCAAATCTTTTAACTTTTCTAGTAAGAAAAAAATCTCCCAGCAGAAAAAGCAGGTGCAAGCAACTGTTTTTACATTGTCTCTGATAATTTTCCAACAGAAAGTAGGTGTGTGCTTTCTCTTTGAAAATTGGAAACACAGCATGCAAGTAGAATGTACATGTGGGCTTTGTCCTAATGTGGACAGTGTGAAAACTTCCCCCTTTAAAAAAGATTTGGACATAACAAGAATGATGGATCGGTATGGGAGATTCAAGATGGCAGCCTCTAGGTTCTCTTGCTCAGTGATCGCTGCTGAAGTTTACTAATTTTGGTCCAGTGGAACAGCAAACTAGGGTTTTCTCTCCTGAATCACAGCAAGCATTGCCTTTGGGGGCCTATGGACATCTTTGTGTGGTATGATGGATTCCCAAATGGAAGGAGAGCTATTAGCAGCTGTCTCGACGTTGGAGTCATGTGGTACAGCACTGGTCTTTGGCTCTGACACTTCTTTGAGTCCTGAGTTGCAAGGGCCTCCTTTTCCACCCACGTTTATAAGCCAAGCAGGTAGTCTTGTGGAATTCTCCAGGATTCTCTTGTGGAGACATTGATGGCAAGAGAGGAAGGATCCAGCTTTATAGTGAGCATAATCTCACCCCATTTGGAGTAGTGCATGATCCTTCTGTTGCTGGTAGTGCAGGAACTGTCGAGTGATGTTGTGGAAGGTAGGGAAATAGTTGCTACTAATCTGTGGCACAAAAGAATTTCAGAGAGTTCTTGAAGCCCCCTCTGATATTTTCTTTAGAGCATCCAAAGGTTTTAACTTTAATAGCCATATGGGAGACCATACATGCTTTGGAATTGCTCATTAAATTAAGGACCATGTGAAAACATACAGGTATGTGAGACTAAACTTAAATCTTTAGAGTCGTATATCTTTCAAATTTGGGTTGTGTTTCAGGATCACAAGGCTAAGATGGCTATAGGCATTGCAGTGATCGAGGATCTGGTTTATAACCACCAGCCAAAACATTACAATGCTGGTCAGTGGTTGGAGGCCTCAGACCATAGTTCTGTTCTGAAATCTGGTATGCATGTACCCTAACTGGCCAGTTGGTATCACTACTGAGTAATAGCTGAGACTTCTCATTCCCAGGGTCTCTGAATGCTGAGGTTTTTTTAAAATTATTTCATGCAGTCCAACTCTTTATGGGTCTTAGTGTTATGGTTTTATTGGTAATGTGTTATAGTTTTACTGGTATTGTACATTGTTATGATGTTTTACCTCTTATAATTGAATATCATATGCTGAATAAGAAAATTTTTAAAAAATGGCTTCAAGATATAAAGAATGCAATAAGGAGTTTGAATCTTAGACTGAGTTTTTTGAAGACAGCTTTTTTCTGTCCAAAGGACTTGCTTAAAATATATGTTTTAGAAGCTTTGCAAGTTCCATCTAAATTGATATCTCCAATTACAAAGGTATATTATTTTCTAAGTTGTAAGAATCCTGGAGATACTCATCAGGATGAAGGTAATTCTGTTGGAATTTGGATGTCTGGTTAGAGTTGGATAGTATTGTTCCAGTTCCAATGATTATGACTTTTTGCTTTGTCTGCAGACAAAAATTGGCTCCTGAGAATGTACTTTTAAGTACTGGAAGGTCTATGAATTATAAAATTAGAATATTTCCTGATGTAAAAAGAGATATACAAAAGAGTCATAAACAGTTTCTTATTTTTAGGCCTAGTGTTCCAGTTAGGTGTTTTGGCCCATATTCTATAAACGTACGGATACCAGACGTTTGGATTTTCCCGGATATGTCCTCCTTTTCGAGGATATGTCTGGGGGTCTGGACAGCTTTTCAAAACCCGGCACTTTGTCCAGGTTTTGAAAAGCTATCCAGGTAGCAGCAATGTCAGGATGGCATCTGCGCATATGTAATCCCAGCGCATGCGCAGATGCCCTCTCGACAAGTAACCAGGTTGAGGGGGCATGGCTTGGGTGGAACTGGACATGACTCGGTGGAACGAGGCAGGCATGGGTCTGGATTTTTGTTCCCAAAAATCTGGTAATCCTATATAAACTGTGCCTTAATTTAGGCGCTGTTAGGCACCCTACTGGTGCCTAAGTTAAATGAAAAACGCTGTTTAAAAGATGTTTTAAAAAGAATTTCAAAGCACCAACCAGCATCTAACAAACCTGCAACAGAATCATGCCTCCACAGGTGCTTTATGGCGCCTAATGCCACTGTAGGCATGGATAATGCCAGAATTGGCATTAGGTGCCACAAAGTGCCTATGGAGACACAAGTCATGTCAAAAGGTAGGCGCCGAAATTAGGCCTTGAAAACCATAGCCTACATTTCTGGTGCCTACCTTTGCCAGAGGCGCGATTCTCTAAACAGCGCTATCATGTGTTTGACACGTGATCGGCAGCTGCATTTAAGGTGGCCACTAACAACAGTGCAGTTTAGAGAAACCAGGCCTTTGCTCTTTTTTTGCAAATGTGTGATTAAATTAATTCAGTTAAATATAGTTTGTTTGAGTCCAACCAACTTAGGGACCCTTTTACTAAAGCTTAGCACGCACACACAGAATTAAAGCATGCTAAATGCTAAGAATTCCATAGATGTAAAATAGGCTTCTTAGCATTTAGCACATGCTAATTTCATTAGCATGTACCTAGTGCTATTAAAAGGGCCCCTTATTTCATTAACAGTAAAAGATTCATGGTCACCTCACCAGATGTCTCTGGACCATAAATGTTTTTACTTGCATAATAATGGCTAGATTCACTAACCTGCCCGATCGTGTCCGATCCATGGTAGGCCGACCAATTCACTACAGGCTAATATTTAATTGGGGGCGATTGGAGGAATTCCCCCCCCCCCCCGCTACTGAGCGATCCCGATGCATGCGCATACCATCTCTTTGCCTGTCGATTTTCTGCGCATGTTATATCCGCACAAGGAAGACGCTGGCAGGCAGGGAGTGGGGCAATCAGCCAGAATACGCTAGGCCTTAACCCGTCGGACTCTCCTACTCTTTGCTGCCTTCCCTGCAGTGCGAGCCCGCGGGTTTAAAGTGGGGCTGCACTGCGGCGTGCAGCCCCGCTTTAAACCCGCAGGTTTCCACTGCAGGGAAGGCAGCAGAGATCCAGAGCTCGGGGCAGAGAGTAGGGCATGATCAGGAAAGAAAGCAGGGCTGGAAGATCAGGGCAGAGCTCGGGGCAGAGAGCAGGGCAAGATCGGAGCAGAGAGCAGGGCTGGAAGATAGGGGCAGAGTGCAGGGCGACAATGTAGCAGGAGAGTCGGCAGAGACGTGTGCGACTGGTCCCCAGCAGTCGCTTCTTCTGTTGATCGGCCAGCCCAGTTGGTGTCCCAGATTTGTTTAGTGAATCGTGTCCCTGCCTACTTTGCATGCCGTTTCCCCTCATTTGCATACACGGATTGGAAGTGGATCGGAGGAGAGGTTAGTGAATCGGGTCGGAGGGAAATCGGGTCGCAAACCGATCGGTACACAATCGGTTTGCTTAGTGAATCTAACCCTAAGTATCATCTGGGGGTAGAAAAAGGGTACAGTGGCCTTTTTAAAATTTTCTTGTTTTGATTGATGCCCTGTATGGTAGAACTGAAGATTTCTGAGCTTTATTATTGGATCTTTTTGTTGGTAATTTTCCTTTTTTATGATGATATAAATTCTGATCATGTGCTTATTCTGTATAAGTGGATTACACGGTACATGTACTTTGAAACAATAAAAATAACATTCTTAAAAAACAAACAAACAAACAATGATGGATCCCCTTATTTTGCTTGCCTGATCTATATGATGCAGAACAGTTGTATTGTTGTATTTATTTATTGAGATTAACCCCTTTTCATGAAGAGATTCACCCAAAGCAGTTCTCAATATGTTATTCTTGAATAGTAATCTGGTACTTTTAAGTATTTTCCCTATCTGTCCCAGCAGGCTCACAGTCTAATTGGTTTTGTAGTGCCTTCCATTAATGAATCTCACTTTTATGCATCCTGATATGTAGATGATTGGACTAAAGTTAGGGAATGAATGTACTTTCAGAAAAATTAAGTAAAATATTGGGGTACTTCTACTAAAGTTTACTAAGCAGTTAACATGCAAATTAGCATGTCTTAAATGCTTCCACACAAGGGCGTCACCCAAAATTGACATGATCATCATCTGGAGCAGGGGTGGTCCTACCTTCATTTGCAGCTCAAAGGACGTCACTGGTGGCAGCCAATCGCATACGCTGCCCTGATGTTGGCACTGCTGTTTTCTCAATACTGCAACCCATCTTCCCTGATGTAACTTCCTTTTCATCAGAAGTGGGCCTGCAGTAGAGAACAGACAACAGTGCTGGTGTCAGGGTACCAAATGAATATAGATCATGGGGCAGGGTAGAGAAGAGCCAGGGCAGAGAGAGCATGCAAGGAGGCAGAGAGGGAGAGATGGACTGGAGGGCAGGAAGGAGGGAGAAATGTCGCATTCAAGGGAAGGGGGCGAGGAGAGAGAGAAAGTGTGCAGGAGGCAGAAAGTGTTGGACATGGAGAGAGGAAGAGATGTTGGATGGGGAGGGCAGAAAGGAGGGAAGGAGAAATGTCACACTTAGGAGAAGGGGAAGAGTACAGAGAGTGAAAAGTTAGACTCATGGAAGGAGAGATGTTAGTTAGGGGAGGAAATGAGAACTGGAGGAGAAGAAGGTTGCAGGAGGCAGAGAGAAAGAAATGTTGGATTAGTGGAAATAAAGAAAGGAGAAATATTGGATTGGGAGGGGGGGTCAGAAAGAAGGAAGTGAGGGAAGAGGTACTGCAAGGGGCAGAAATAAGGAAGGGAGGGAGAAATGTTACACTGGGAGGGAGGAGAGAGATGACTCAAGGAAGGGAGAAATATCAGATTCTGGAGAAGGGTGATGGAAGGAGGGAGAGAGAGATGTCAGACCATTGGAAGGGGAAGGAGAGAGAGATACCAGACCAGGGAATGGAAGGAAAGGAGGGGAGAGAGATACCAGACCAGGGAATGGAAGGAAAGGAGGGGAGAGAGATATGCCAGACTGTGGGAAGGAGAGGAGAGAGATGCCAGACCATTGGGGAGGGGGGATACAGAGATGTCATACCACAGGAGAGAGAGATAGAAGGAGGAGATGGTGCACAGGGATGGAGGGGAAGGGAAGAGAAGAGAGATGGAGGATATGTTGCACAGCAAAGGGTGTGGCAAGGAAGAGAGAGAGAATAAGTTATTCATGGAAGGTATTCATTTTTTTCCCCTTTATGTTTTTGTTTTATTTCTACATGGATAGATGGGAATTGGGGAGAAGAAAGAGGGAGGAGATGGTACACATGAATAGATGGGAAGGGAAGACACGGAAAAGTAGATTTTGAGAAGAAAGAAAAATGGAAGAAAGTTGAATGTTAAAAGTTAATGCCAAAGATAGATATAGTAATAGTAATGATTTGACAATGTTGTACATATGTAAAGATCAGCTCAGAGATATGGAGGGGCTTTTACAGAAGGCAAAACCCCCTTTATACCACCTCACCACCCTATCTTCCATACTTTGAAGCATATATAATGCCAGTTCATGCCAAATTAATATCAAATCAGTGTGAGCAAATCAAAAAAATTAAAGTTGCTTAACTTAAAGATTGGTTTCTTGGTTTCAATATGCACACGTTTTGTGCTCCTGCTTCAGGAAACCAAACAGCTTAGAATTCAGCCACACTCATCAGAATGTGCTGGGCGGCAATGGGTACTTCAAATCTTCAATGCAGCTTGAATGTTCAAAAAGATGCTCCCACAGGTTTCTGTAAAAGCCCCTCCATATCTCTGAGCTGATCTTTACATATGTACAGCATTGTCAAATCATTACTATTGCATATCCATGGCCTAGACAATATGACGAAACCTTGCGTTCAATGTGCGGCGGCAGCCAAAGAAGCAAACAGGATGCTTGGTATTATTAAAAAAAGGATGGTTAACAAGACTAAGAATGTTATAATGCCCTTGTATCGCTTCATGGTGCGACCTGTTCAGATCTCCTTATCTCAAGAAAGATATAGTGGCGCTAGAAAAGGTTCAAAGAAGGGCGACCAAGATGATAAAGGTGATGGAACTCTTCTCGTATGAGGTTAGGGCTCTTCAGCTTGGAAAAGAGACGTTTGAGGGGAGATATGATTGAAGTGTACAAAATCATGAGTGGAGTAGAACGGGTACAAGTGGATTGATTTTTCACTCCGTCAAAAATCTCAAAGACTAGGGGCCACTCGATGAAGTTACAGGGAAATACTTTTAAAACCAATAGGAGGAAATTTTTTTTCAGTCGGAGAATAGTTAAGCTGTGGAACACATAGTTAGAGGTTGTGGTAAGAGCGGATAGCATAGTTAGTTTTAAGAATAGTTTGGACAATTTCCTGAAGGAAAAGTTCATAGTGTGTTATTGAGAAAGACATGAGGGAAGCCACTACTTGCCCTGGATCAGTAGCATGGAATGTTGCTACACTTTGGGTTGTGGCCAATACTAGTGACCTGGATTGGCCACTGTGAGAACGGGCTACTGGGCTTGATGGACCATTGGTCTGACCCAGTAAGGCTATTCTTATGTTCTTATGACAGCCCCTTTTATCCCTCGGTCGTCTAGTGGTCCAACCGATTCTCTTCCCAACTTCTTTTAACATACCTATAAAAGTTTTTACTATGTGTTTTTGCTTGCTGCACAATCTTCTTTTCAAGATCTTGCTTTACCTTCCTTATTAGCACCTTTCATTTGACTTGCCATTCCTTGCGTTATTTATAATTATTTTCAGTCGGATCCTTCCACTCTCTGAAGGATTCTCTTTGGGCTCTAATAGCTTCCTTTAGCTCACTGGTTAACCACACCAGTTGCTGTTTGGTCTTCCTTCCTCCTTTTTTAATATATGGAATATATCTAGGGCTCCTTTTACAAAGCTGCATTAGGGCATTAACACACGGAATAGCGTGTGCTAGATGCTAACGCCAGCATTGAGCTGGCGTCAGTTCTAGCTGCGTAGCACGTGGTAATATCCTGCGTGCGCTAAAAATGCTAACGCACCTCAGGGCTCCTTTTATTAAGCTGCGTTAGGGCATTAATGCACGGAATAGCACGCGCTACATTGCCACGTGTGCTAGACGCTAATGCCAGCATTGAGCTGGCAGTTCTAGCCGAATAGTGCGCGGTAATATCCTGCGTGCATTAAAAACGCTAGCGCACCTTAGTAAAAGGAGCCCTAGTCTGGGGTGGGCTTTCAGGATGATATCTTTGAATCACATCCACCCCTGATACAGTTGCTTCTGTAAGTTTCTTTTTTACCATTCTTCTCATGTTATCATTATCACAATCTTCAAACAATGAGCAACTTAATCATAAACATTTTATAACAGTCATAAATATTTTGCTTCAGTTGCTCACTTTAAGTTAAAGAATTGAAACAAACCGATGGGAGAAGCGCTAAAATTTTGGATAAGTACTGCCTTAATAATTTTTTTTTTCTTCAGTTTTACTTTGGAAATTTGTGTGAAAAATCTCCCAGTACCTGGAACTAAATGTGTTTTCCTATGCTTTTACCCAAGCTGTTAAGAACCGGTCTACTACTATACTGACCTTATCTAGGGAAAGGGCTTTTTGTTTCAATTCTTTAACTTAAAGTGAGCATCTGAAGACAAATATTTATGACTGTTATAAAATGCTTATGATTATGTTGCTCATTGTTAGAAGATTGTGATAATGTCAGTTTGCTGGTGGAGTTTTTTCAGCTTATAAGAACATAAGAACATAAGCAGTGCCTCTGCCGGGTCAGACCACAGGTCCATCCTGCCCAGCAGTCCGCTCCCACGGCGGCCCAAACAGGTCAAGACCTGTCTGAATCCCCAGAGGGGGTCCCCTTGCCACCCTGGTTTCCCATTTAAGTTCTAGCTTCCCATCGAAGTCCTAACCCTCCAGTCTTGCACATGCACGACCTGGTTGGGTTTCTATACTTATGATTGAAGGTGAGCTGCCCTGTTTTACGTACTCCATTAGGGGTGCAACAGGGTTTGGCCTTTTATACATGAGGCTTTTTCTTCACCATTGTTGGATGTGTTGATTGTGACTGGTTCTGAACTGATTGGATTTCATGTGTGTTAGTGTGATTGGATATAAAATCTCTTCTTTTAAGGGTAGTTGAAATCACCCATTATTATTGTGTTACCCAATATGTTAGTCTCCCTAATTTCTGATAACATTTCAGCATCTGTCCATTCATCCTGGTCAGGTGGACGGTAGTACACTCCTATCACTATCTTTTTCCCCTTTACACATGGAATTTCTTCAACCTATAGGGATTCCAAGGTGTGTTTCTGCTCCTGTAGAATTTTCAGTCCATTCGATTCAAGGCCCTCCTTAACATATAATGAATGCTACGCCTATGTGTATGACTGTGTTTGTGATTACTCCAAGCCACAACCTCAACCAGGTTACTGCAACCATACCGAGGATGCTTGTTTTCAGGATACTTTGCACTTACCTATGGAATAATTTACTAGATCTTAAATTGGAACTTTCCTTTCAAAAAATTAAGGATGCTAAGACTTGTTTTTCATTTCCACAAGCATTCTCCACTGTAATTTTCCTTGATCTGCTGCTTACAATAGTTGCTGCTAACTATGGATTTTATCCTACCATTCTTTCCATCCACCTCTTCCCCTAATCTCCTGGTTGGCTATTTAGTTGATGGAAATCTGTGTTAGAGACCTGCAGAGAAGCAGATCACTACAGTTTTATTTTTGGTATTTTTTGTAGGTGCCTCTATCCTGATGCAATTCCACTGAAACATGCTCATGTTGGGAAGCTACCTATATATTTAGATCGCATTTACTTATTAAGCTAAGTGGAAATAGTTCATATAAATAAATATTGAAAACATTACACATTAGAATTATTGTTGGTGGATCCATGAAGAAGCTGGTGATTTGATATCGAAAATGCAATTGCTAATTTCACCATTTAGAATTTAGAATTATTACTCTGGGTTCTAGATCAGTGGTTCCCAACCCTGTCCTGAAGGACCACCAGGCCAGTCAGGTTTTCAGGATAGCCCTAATGAATATGCATGGGACAGATTTGCATGCCTGGCACCTCCATTATATGCAGATCTCTCTCATGCATATTCATTAGGGCTATCCTGAAAACCCGACTGGCCTGGTGGTCCTCCAGGAGAGGGTTGGGAACCACTGTTCTAGACTTAGTTGTATTGACATGTTATGTTCCCACTAATATTTGTGGGATATGACAGTTTTACCCTCAGTTTTAGATATACCACATTTTTTGTGATTCATTCAAAGTGGTTTGCTTGTTAGTTACCGGCCTTTGGTAGCCAAAGAAAAGTACCAGACTAGCCTTTAAGGCTGGAAACATGGAAACCATGGAGAGTCTCTAAAGATCAGGACATCCTAGCTACAGATACTAAATTTTCTCATTATGTGAATGTGAGAACAAAGAGGCTAAGTGGCTGCTTACAGAGAAGGAAATTATAGAACACCCTTTTAGATCTGCATCCAATAGATGGCACTGTAGGCTCAGCAATTACAAAATGATTAGTTCTGGAATTCATTGGCAGAGACAGTTGTACAAGCCCTTAGCATAGCAGGAGTTTTAAAAGGTTTGGACAAGATCCTGAAGAAAAGTCCATAAACTGTTACTAAGGCGGGCTTGGGGGAAATGTACTGCTTATTCCTGGGAAAGCAGCATGGGATCTATTACTCCTTTGGGATCCTGCCAGGAACATGTGACATGGATTGACCGCTATTGGAAACAGGATACTGGGTTTGATGAACCCTTGATCTGACCCAGTATGACAATGCTTAAGTACACTTCTCCCTCTGTATTCACAGTTTCAGCAATTGCAGTTTCAATTATTCACGGTTTTTAGCTTGCTGGCTCCTCCCCCCCAAAATTACATCAGCTTGCATAGAGAAATTGTTGATTGCAAGCATTTACAGAGAAAATCGCGGATTACCAGCACTTTCTTCACTATGTTTTGCCACTCCTTCAGGAACAGGCCAGTTCTCCCACCATGTTAGGCGCGGTTTCACCATATTCACGATGGTTTTTAATAGAAAACAGCGAATAGCATTTGAAAAAGTTATTTGCTGTTTTTCTGTATTTGCAGGTCTGTTACCCTATCACAGCGAATACGGAGGGAGAAGTGTACATATATACTTATTTTACCAGCTTTGAACAGATCTCAGCAGACTGCCATATGAGAATGGGTAGAACCTGGTGTGGAGTGCAGGGGGTAGAGCACTTCTTTCTTTCCCCTCTGGGTCTATGATGGATTTCCTTTTATCTACCACTTTGCAATTTCCTTTCACTCTTTTAGCCTATTTTTGCATTTCATTGTAAACCACTCAGGTAATCTATTGATGGGCAGTATATCACATTTTAATTAAACTTGAATCTTAATAGCAGATCAATGAAGCTAAGCCACTGAGTACAGGTGTAGCTTAAATGCTGCCTGGAAATGTACAATACTGTAATTTGATTTGTTCCTGAATGTGACATGACAAAACAGAGGCAGAACTCTGTTTCTCTTTGTTCTTCTTTGTTTGCTCTGTGTGTGTGTGTGTTTGAACCCACAAACTTAGGGTACTGAGGCTGTAGCTTGGGTTTGAACCCACAAACTTAGGGTACTGAGGCTGCAGCATGGGTTTGAACCCACAAACTTAGGGTACTGAGGCTGTAGCTTTAACCACTGCGCCACACTCGCCTCCTATCTTAAGCCCTGAAGCTGTGGCAATACAGCTGCGAAACAATGGCCACCGTCGGGGGATCCTGTGCTTTCTCAAGATAAGCAAATTAAAGTTAGTTCAAGTATTATCTAGCAGCTTATGCAGCATAACAATTCAAAGCATATGAGTAACTGTTTGTTATTGTTGTTTTGTAGTACCAGCAGTTCTGTGCAACATTAACAGTTTTCAGCATATACACATTGTTTCTTGTACAATCCCACTCTGTTCCTGGACTACTGGGTTATTTTCCCATACTCGCAGTCGCCAGAGATGAAGGAAGCCTAATAACATAGGGATCCTTTTATCAAGCCGCGCTAGCGGGGTTAGCGCGTCAAGACATTTCATCACACGCTAACCCCCGCGGCTGGCTAAACAACTAACGCCTGTTCAATGCAGGCCTTAGTGGCTAGCGCGGCAGGTGGTTTAACGCATGTTAAACCCCTACCGCAACTTGATAAAAGGAACCCATAGAGTCTTGAGCTCCTCCCCTCTTACCTCAGAACCAGTCCCCTAGGAAATCAGCTTCTTTCCTACAAGCCAAACTGTAGAAGCTTGTCTTTTCTGCTTGTGTTTATTTTCTTTAAATTCAGTCCTTTCAATCATTTTTGGCACTTGTGCTGCAGAGGTTCCCCGTGGGGACAGCTCTGACTGTGGGAGATTGCAGACTTTGCACTAAGTCTGCTTCTAGGGGGGGTTGGCTGTGGGGCAATACTCCCTCTGGATAGACTGCACTTCAGGTTGGGGCTCAGGGACCATTCCATTGGGAGCTTGCTCACCCCAAGTTTGTCCACTAGTGGGTCGAGTACAGGCTGCATGGCTCAGTGGAGTATGCCCGGGATCGAAGCCAACTGTGTCCCTCTGACAGGTTGTGTCCACGCTGGTGACCAGTGGTGGTGGATGTTCCCGGCTGTTGGTGTTGAGCCGGATTGCGGATCTTGCTCGTAGGGGTCTTGATCCCCTGAGGGGCTCCCTGCCCTCGTCTCCAGATGTTGTATGTTTTCTGTGGGACGCTTTGAAGTTTCTGCCCCCGCTATGGTTCTCTTGTCTGTCCTAGACTCTCAATCTAGTTCTCCAGTCCCTGGCTCGCCTGTTTATTTTTTTGGTTTATGAGTTTTGCATACCCACATAAAAGCAAATTACAAGTAGTTTCATATGCAATGATTGGGTGGCAAGCTCCTTACTGGGGTTAAATTTCACAGGAGTTTTGTCTCTGAGCATATAATACAAGACCTTCTGATAACTTAGGAAATTAATCTATCATTAGGAAGTATCGGTGGTTATTTCAAAGATGGATGTATGGCAGAAAGTGAAGGAGAGAAAAACTGCAAATGGGATAGGTGGCAAAGTTCAGTTGTGGATTAGGAATTGGTTAGGAAGATGGCCGCAGCACAGACTAACTGAGAGCGTCTCTCCGACCGCATCGGTGTTCTTACCCTTTTTTTTCCTGTCTTGTTGACTTCCTGGCCTGATTTCCTGCTCCGATGCCGAAGAGAAGAGGCAGGAGCGCAGCTAACGTCTCGCCGCGCTTGGATCTGCCCTCGCTCGGTAGAATTGACACACTCTTGCGGTGGATGCAGGGAACAGCGTCTTTGATGTCGGAGGGCAGCCCGCAGGGAGCACCTGGACAGAGCGAGGCTGGGTTTGTCTCTCCAGGGCTTGATACTACACTTAGCCCCGACACAAGAGCCCCACCTCCGCGTCCTCGATTAACCAGCTCCCCAGGGGTAGAGGAAACCCTGGAGAAGGGGGAGGTCCTCCACCTAGAGGCAGACAACTTCAATCTGGAGAGCGTGGTAGCAGTACTCCCTGGCCAGGGAGTAACTGTAGAAGAAATCGAGGTAGGACAAACAACCGGAGTTGGATTCCAGTCTGAATTAAGCCAGGACAGCATTCCTTTGGACGGTGAGCATTTTTTCACTCAGCAAAGATTTCCTAATTTGGAGAAACCCGCACAAGTGACTCTAGATTCTCTATGGGATTTGATAGCAAATTTTACACAAACCATAAGTCCCAATTTCCAATATATAGAAGGGAAATTAATTCAACATACTAAAGAGCTGAAAAATTTTACAACGGATTTGGCTGTCTCAAAGACGACGATTCACAAGCATGACCAAGAATTGTTAACTTTTAAACATGCACAAGAGTCTCTAATTAAAGATAACATTAATCTTAGGAGGAAAGTGGAAATACTCGAAAATAATTCCAGGAATAATAACTTGAGATTTAATAATTTTCCTAGAGTAACCACTGTTACTCCTAGGGAAATGTTAAGGAGATATTTGACTGAAATTTTGCAAGTTTCAGAGGAAACTTTGCCTTCATTTACCTTAGTCTATTATGTACCAAATAAAGAAGGGACTCAACTTCAACCTAATATATCGGAATCAAGACCACTGAATGTTTCTGAAATTTTAGAAACATCAGATAGTGAGTCAGCAGTACCTTCTACAATGGTAGTGACTTTAGCTCTTGTAATGGATAAAGTATGGTTATTGAGACTTTTCTTCAAAAACAAACAGAAAGAGTTTCTTGGATGTAGAGTACAAGTTTTTCCTGATTTTTCAAGAGATACTCAAAAGCGTCGTAGAGAATTTCTACTTTTGAAATCTGGAGTCACTTCTTTGGGAGCGACGTTTTACTTGAAATATCCTTGCAAGTGCATTATTTGTTACCGTTCAGTCAAATATGTTTTTTTTTTAACCCTATCTGTTAACTGCTTTTCTGGCCTCACATCGACTGGATAAAGAAAAAACATCTATAGCTCTATAATTTATTTAACTGCTCCTTAATCTCAGTTTTCTCTGTAAGCGTTTAACCTTTATAATTTTCTTTTTTATTCTCGCTTATGTAATCTTGGATCCCTTTTTGTGGACTTGAATTGGGATAGTTGAGAGAATTTTCTTAAGTTTATGTGATTTAATTTCAGATACAATTGTATTTCACTAACCAACTTTCTCTAGAGAAGTGTTTACTTTGTATTTTATATTGAGTGGATGTAGTATTTCAGAGTGGTGTATTTGTGGTGTTTATATTGTTTCTGTTTTCATTATAAACTTCTAATAAAAATTGAATAATCGTAAAAAAGAAAACAGAGGGTAGAGTTAAATGGTCATTTTTCTGAATGGAGGAGAATAAACAGTGAAGTGCCACAGGGCTATGTACTATTTAACTTATTTATCAATGATCTGGAAATTGGAATGAGTGAGGTGATTAAATTTGCAGATGACACTAAACTGTTCAAAGTTGTTAAAATGCATGCGAATTGAGAAAAATTGCAGGCAGACATTAGGAAATTGGAAGACTGTGCATCCAAGTGGCAGATAAAATTTAATGTGGACAAATGCAAAGTGATGCACATTGGGAAGAATAACCCGAATCACAGTTATCGGATGCTAGGGTCCACCTTGGAGGTTAGTACCCAAGAAAAGGATCTGGGAATCATCATAGACAATACGATGAAACCTTCTGCCCAATGTGTGGCGGCGCCAAAAAAGCAAACAGGATGCTAGGAATTATTTAAAAAAGGGATGGATAACAAGAGTAAGAATGTTATAATGCCCCTGTATCGCTCCATGGTGCGACCTCATCTGGAGTATTGCGTTCAATTCTGGTCTCCTTATCTAAAGAAAGATATAGCGGTGCTAAAAAAGGTTCAAAGAGAAGCGACCAAGATGATAAAGGGGATGGAACTCCTCACGTATGAGGAAAAACTAAAAAGGTTAGGGCTCTTCAGCTTGGAAAAGAGATGGCTAAGGAGAGATATGACTGAAGTCTACAAAATCCTGAGTGGAGTAGAACGGGTACAAGTGGATCGATTTTTCACTCTGTCAAAAATTACAAAGACTAGGGGACATTTGATGAAGTTACAGGGAAATACTTTTAAAACAAATAGGAGGAAATTTTTTTCACTCGGAGAAAAGTTAAGCTCTAGAACGCATTACCAGAGGTTGTAAGAGCGGATAGTGTAGCTGGTTTTAAGAAAGGTTTGGACAATTTTCTGGGGCTACTGGGCTTGATGGACCATTGGTCTGACCCAGTAAGGCTATTCTTCTTATAAGGTGGCCCTGAATACTCAGTTAAGAGCACAGACAGAATGGTTTGAAAAACAAAATCACCAAACAAAGGTAGAGGAAATTATTTTATTTTCAATTGTGATTGAATTGTGTCAGTTTTGAGAATTTACATTTGCTGTCTATATTTGTCTTACATCTTAGTTTTGTTTATATACTGTATATTAGTACTTTTAGTTTGTGGTCCCGTATTTACATAGGGGTTATCTGTGTTCTGCATTTGTGACCAAGGCCATGTGTTCTGGTAAGAAAGAATGTTGAGAAGCATACAGTGTTCTTTGTGTAGTTTAATTTTATGGTTAACCATTATGTGTTGTTAATAAGATTACCTATTGTGTGTATATATGAAAAATGAAAAAAAAGGTACAATTAGTACTATTATGGGAGCAGGGTCATTCCGCTGCCTGATTAGTAGTACATATATACCAATTTACTGGAGTGTGGTTTATTGTGTCTTAGTTATATGTACCTCTAGTCTTTCCTTAGTTTATATATTTGATAGTGGAAAGGAAGGTACAGACAGAGGAGAAAGAAAACGTCAAATGGGCAGGAGATACTGGTGAGCAAGTTAGCAGAAGACAAACAGAAACCAGAGCCTGGGACCAACATGATTTGAATAATAAAATGACCAGACAACAAAAGGTAGAAAAAATAATTTTATTTTCTATTTTGTGATTACAATATGTCAGATTTGAAATGTGTATCCTGCTAGAGCTGGTGTTAGATAGCTAGCGTGAGCTATGACCCAACAGAGAGGAAAAGTCTTTTTTGTTAATTTTGTTTACACCACAGCACCGGCATGTGGTTGGAGAGGGCAAAGGGGGGAGTAGGGTGGGTGAAGAGGCTACAAAATAAACCTATCAGGACATTTGAAAAAATACTTGATAGGATGGGAAAACCGAATTGAAAAATGGATTCGTTAGGCCAAATCAAATCGAAAATTTTTTCCCTAAATCGGGCAGCTTTAGACTGGAGCAGCAGCAGCAGCCAGGGTAGTGGGAGGGAGGTGGAGCAGGTTCTGACTCAACTACTGTGCAGCAAGCCAGGACTGATGTGCGGCTTCTATAGAGAAGCTGTGTAGCTGCACAGCTTCGAGGGAACATTGACGTGTACTTACACTTGCTTATACATACACACATTTTAAAAAAAAATCAATTTCCAAATGTAGAACATGACTCACACACAGAAAATGCTTTAAGAAATTGTATAAAATATAGTTTAAAAGGGAAAACTATTTTTCAAAATTCCAATAATATAAAGCTACAGGGCATAAAAAGATAGTGGATTTACATATTCCAAAGCAGTAAGTGAGAGAACATACAGAGCATGTACAAGTCCATGTATGCATGCATAAACAAGTGCAATACCGGAGTCTAGGAGATGCCATTTACGGGATACACCAAGGCCTGTGGCTCGGGAAGAGACAAGAGCTCTTTGCTTAGAGCTTTTCAAGGATGGGTCCTGAGCCCGTTCTCTGGGCAGCTCCTGGCTAACCCCAACATGGATTCAAAGCGGTTAAAGCCAGTCCAAGGTATCAATGTCACTTAAAGGACGATGCTCAAAACAAACATAAGCATTAAAAAGCATTTTGTGCATGCAAATCAGGCCCTAAGGGCTCAAGTATGGATGTTAAATATACGCACTAAACATTATTGCAAATGTATTTATATGGATGAAAATGAAGTCAAGTTTATATTCCTTCCCAATGCACAAATAAAAGCACTGTAATAATGGAAATAATGGCCAATGATGCTGAGAATTTGGTGCCAGATTAGGAACAGTATAAATGGTTTTCAGGAGAAGATAAGTTTGTCTCTTTTTTACATTCCTTTGCATTTTTGTCTTCTTTTGCAAGAGAAGGAAGCCCATGCACGTTTGAGCATAGCTGAGAACCAAGCATGTGCACAAGTTTGACCAAAAACAGAAGTGAATGTACACATCATTGCCTATTTGTTGTGCTTAAATATAAACCTTTCATCTTGCTTTATGGACACCCCCCCAATACCCCGCATGATGCCCATTTTATGCTGTCACTGTCATCTTACTTGTGGTGACTTTTCCCATATCATTTATTCTTGCTCTCATATCCATCCATTTTGGGACTCGATACTGGTATGGAAGGAAATCGAGCTATTTTACCAGTTACAGAAAGTATTGGTTTCTACTGTACATAATCCTTTTCAGATCATCTGCTTTAGAAATGCCTTTGAATAAATGGAAATACTAAATTATTTGATACACTCTTCGCCTTGAGTATTAAAACGATTTATGCTAAGTAGCAATGTGTCTTAATAGTTCACAGGCTTTGAACCTGTGTCAGAATTCACTCATAAACATACAGCTGAAAGAGTTTGGTCTCCTATTAGACCAGTGGTTCCCAACCCTGTCCTGGAGGACCACCAGGCCAGTCGGGTTTTCAGGATAGCCCTTATGAATATGCATGAGAGAGACCTGTATATAATGGAGGTGCCAGGCATGAAAATCTGCTCCATGCATATTCATTAGGGCTATCCTGAAAACCCGACTGGCCTGGTGGTCCTCCAGGACAGGGTTGGGAACCACTGTATTAGACTCCTTATTCTAAGAAGCGTAGCCACCGGCGGTTTCACTTTGTGCTCAGGTCCTCTCCAAACCTACAGACCCCCGCCCCCCTTTAACAGTTGGGAATGCCTAAGGCCTGTCAGCCCTCAAAAATGAAGGGCCTGAGTTACTCCCTTCCTTGTGCTGCTTCTGTAATGCAGAGGTTTGTGCCATGCCTCCTGCTGCCAACACCTGGGCTTCTCGTGCATGCCCCGGAGTCCTGGAATCAGTAGTCGCAGGCATGCTGCCGATTCTGACCGTGCAGAAACAGCACAAGGAGGCGGAGGATGGCTGGTGGGCCTTCGGCATCCCCGCTATGCAGCGTTGCCAGGTCCGCGGATTTCTCGCTTTTGGAGAGTTAGTTGCGGGAAGTTGTGAGCAGTTGCGGTTTTTTGCGCCGATTTCTGATTATTATTATTATTATTTTTTTGTCATCACTGTTCTTCATCTGGTTTTCCAGCAATTTTTCTGTTACTTCCGTTCCCTGGTTTTGGTGGTTATCCTCTCTGCATTTCCCTTTATGCTGGATGGCTATTCTGCCGTTCTGCTATTAAGATTCCCCTATACAGTACTTGTATTTCTCCAGAGCTAATTCTTCTTCAGCTTTAACTGCACTGACTTATGTGAACTGGGGAGAAAAAAAAAAGAAGAGACAGGGGCTCGTAGGAACTATTTCCACGCTCGAGGGATTCCCGCAAACCCTGTTCCCGCGCAGGCTCTATGTTCAATTTGTCTTTTGCGATAGCCCGCTACAGGCCCCGCAGCTTTCCTTTTCAGGCATCCCGCCCTCCTCTGACGTAACTTTTTCTCGTCTCCGGCATCCTGCTCTCCGATGCAACTTCCTGTTTCCGTGCAAGGCGGGACGCATCAGAGGAAGAGAAGTTGTGTCAGAGGCGACGGGGCACCGGAGAAGCTCTCTGCAGGACCGGTGGTGGGGGAAAACCTTAGGTACGAGTTTGATGGTAGGATGGCGGGGGTTGGGTGGAGGGAGACGCGATGGACCGGGGAGGGCGAAAGAGAAGAGGGAGCGATGGCAAGACTGCGGGGAGAGAAGACCGGTTCCCGAGTGCTTGTGAAGAGGGGTGTTTGGCGCGTGAGAGTGTGAGGTCAGCGGGAATGCGTGTGGCTTGGTGTTTCTGCGGGCGCGCATTTCGAGCCCCCTCCCCACCCCCCACATCCTTTCTTTTTCCTTTTCTCTTTCCCGCCCGGTTCCATTGTGACCGAATGAGGGCTCGGGTAGGTTGCGCGCGCCTGGCGCTCTTGCGGAAACGGTGTAGTGGGAGGCCTGGCTAGACCGCGTGCGCTTCCCGGGATCGCTGAAAGGTTGCTAAGCGATTTTTTTTTTTTATTATTTTATTTTGCTGCACCCACTTTGTTTTATTGGTTATCGAGGGACGTCTGCTCCTCTGTAACCCGGGTGGGTTGTGTGCAAGTAGATCGGGTTCCGTGAAAGAACCGATTCGAACGTTTAAAGGGAAATCTGTTGTAATGAAATCTGTTACTGAAACGTGTGTGTCTATATATACATACATGTACATTATTTTACTGACAAAATCATAAAATGTGTTTCTATATTCATACATGTGCATTATTTTGCTGACAAAAAGCATGAAATGTTAGAGGAGCTGGGTATAAGGTAGATGGGATTAAAGCATCAAATGGTACATAGTTTTACTATAAATGACTTCATTTTTTTACATATTTGTGAGGTAAAGTTTTTCTATGATAAACAATATCTTGCTTTAAGCTGTTTTCCAAAGAAGAGCAACATCCAGTCATTTTTTTTATTTAGCGCATGTACACACATACTTAAGTGCTTTAAAGTATCCTCACAATCTTTTCATTAGAAATGGTTTAAGCATCTTCCTCACTTGGTTTTCTATAAAGTGGATTTTTTTTCTTTCATTTGATTTTTCAATGAACTAGCATTGACAAAGTAGTCTAGTGATGATTGCTTGCATGTACTGTGATGAAACAGGGCTAGGTTCCTCCCCTCAAATCTTTGTACCTATTGCACCTATTAAGTGAATATAACAAAGAAATCACTTTATTTCCACTGTAATATAAATCACAAGCAAACTTGATTAAGCAAGCACACCCATTGCAGACCCAGTAGGACACTCTCCCCATACACACACAGCAATCCAGCAAAATCACATCTTAAAAGAAAAAGAAAGTGATCCAAGCTGTGGAGAAAAGATAGAAAACAGAACAATTTACAGGCAGTCAAAAAGAAATAGGCTGGTTACAGAGAACTTCTAATAAATGCACACACAAATCTGGAGATACCCAAATTACCACATTATTCAAGTGATTTGTAAACTAGGCACTAACATTTACACACAATATGCATGTAAATGTTTAGAGTACTAGCATACATATATGCCTGCATGCTACATAAGTTTTATTCTGCAAATAAAGTTTAACTTTCATAGTGCATATTTACACTAAAAGAGAAAGGTGATTGAATTTGATATACCACCTTTTTGTGATTACAATCAAAGGAATTTACATACTATACATTGGTATTTATTTTGTACCTGGGGTAATGGAGAGTTAAGTGATTTGCCCAGAGTCATAAGGAGCTCTAGTGGGAATCAAACCCAGTTCTGCAGGTTCTTAAACTGGTGCAGTAATTATTAGGCTGCTCTGGATTGGAGCTTGGTGCTCTTACTTACACAATAATGTAAAGTCACATAGATATCTGACATAGCTCTGTGGCTACTGTAAATGCTTGTACTTAAATATTAATCATGTACTCATATGTACAATTCTAAAGAATTGCCCCCATCTGACAGACATAGCATCAAGAAATGCTTTAAATTGATCAGCCAAATAAAAAAAGGAATATTTTTGAAAGGGAAAATGCAATGTTAAAATAAATACCTAATATATTTGTTTTCTCCTTTCAGTAACATGTATTCTTTACACTTTCTTTCCTGTGACTATAAATCATGAAAAGAACAAGTCCTCCGTGAGAATATCCAAATGCACAAAAAGTAGGGTGAATATCAAAAGAGAAGAAACTTCAAAAGAAAAGGGTTATACGTTTGTGTTTATTAAAAATCCATCCTCTAAACAATGATGGTCTCAAAACCAAGATGTTCCAACAGATAAAAATAAGGACTAAAAGAAGGAATTTAATAAGCCAGCTCAAGCAGGCATGGCAGCAGAAACAGGTGATAATAACTGAATGATAAAGGCATAGTTGGCAACAGTTCACGCTACTTTTTTGTGCATATACATCAGGATAAACTCATATTTTGAGCCTGAGAAGGAAACATCCTTATTACAAATACCATTTTAGAACCCTGTTCCTGTCATAAGCTAGAGCAGTGGTTCTTAAATTTGTCCTGGGGGGACCCCCAGCCAGGCAGGCTTTCAAGATATTCCTAATGAATATGCCTGTCACCTCTATTATATGCAAATCTGCCTCATTCATATTCATTGGGAATATCTTGAAAACCTGATTGGGGTTTTCCCTGGACAGGTTCAAGAATCACTGCACTAGAGCAAAGGTAACTATTAAAGTAGCCCTCACGAATTACTGATACTGGTTGATTCAAGAATGTCAGTAAGTGTCAAACCAATATCTGATAAAGATGAAGACAATTCTTCCTTTTCCCTCTTCCGTGCTCTTAAATAGTGTGCCTATACCACTGGGGCAAAATTTTTCAGTTAGTTTTTAAAGCCTCCACAAAATACTTTTTTGGCTTAGTCTCTTGTTTCATTATATATGAGAGAGATTTTATCTGCACTTTCTAATTTCTTAATTTCCCTTTCTTTCAAATAAATTGGAGCTGCTTAATATACCTTTGATCACAATAGCAGTACATTTTTTGGACTTCTGAAACTTATGTAGTCAGACTTTCCTATTTATTCTCCTGGGTAACAAACAGTCTCTGTGGATCCTCAGCCTTTAGCTCTGCTGTTATTCCCAAGAGATGGTCTAAACCAGTGGTTCTCAAACCTGTCTTAGGGGACCCCCAGCTACTTGTGTTTTGAGGAAATCCCTAATGAATATGCATGACACTGATTTGTATACCTGTCACTTTCATTATATGCAAATCTCTCATGCATATTCATTAGGAATATCCTCAAAATCCGACTGGCTGGGGGTCTTCAGGGCAGGTTTGAAAACCACTAATCTAAACAATTTGACTAATTTTTTCCCCATAGATACAATGGATGGCCATAATGTCTCCAGTGTAACCAGGGGCATGGGGTGGTGTTTACATAGAACAGAAGGAGACTTTCATACCTCAGTTCATCGACCCCCAGCAGACCTCTCGTAGGTGAACCCCTGATGCTCTGACCTGCTTGCTCCTGCAGCCACCATCTTTAGTCTTACCATAAGGCTTCTACCACATGTTGAACCCTGTTCATAGGAGAGGGTACAGTGATCCTTCCTTCCCCCTCCCCATTCCTTTTTGATCCAGTCAGCAATGCTATAAACATATTTGCAGCTGGATTGATGCTTTCTGCAATCTGGTACTCATTGAGGCTACTCTGGAGAGTTGCACATGAAATTTGGCATGCTGTTCATGAAAGCCAGTACCATTCCCTGAAACTTGATTCTCTGTGACATGGTGTAGAAAAGTGTGTTGACATTGCCTGGATTAAATGATTCTCTGTTGGGTCCAGAGAAAAACTGTGTTAGCTTTGTTTTTCCCCATTCTGATCAGGTACACACCTCAAGGCAGTACAGATGGTAAGAACTGCTACAACCTGTGTCACCAGCACAGCATTTCAAAGGAGTCTGTCTCTTAAGTGGGGTTTGAGGGTATAGTGAACCAGAGGATTGCTGATTCTACCATCACAACCTACTTCAGGATCCACTGTAAGTTTTATGGGTGTTAAGAATTTCTTTATACGCTGAGATGCCTGTTACTGGAATAAGATGATAATTAATCCACAGGACAACATCATAACCTTTACAGTTGAAGGGGCTTGTTGGTCCCTGAATCTCAATGAATGACTTTTGTTGTCAGGGTTGGTGCAAGAGCATTGGGCACCCTTGGTGAAGCTTCAGCTTTATTCATCCCCTCTATTAATTTTCAGATTACTAACTAGTATGCTTCCCTCCTGCCCAAAGTGTGGATAACTGAAAAGCATGATATCTAATTAGAGTTTAATATTAAGCTTTATTTTGCAGTTAAAAGTGGGTGCTGATGGTTCTTTGAGTTTGTGTGATTATCATGAGGTGCTTTGCTTTGGCTGCAGTGGCTTTTTGCCTTTTTCCTTTGAAGATGCAGCCCTGGGTGGATTTTTAGTATTGCTTTATGATTTGCTTGGCCCTGTTTTCTGTATCCTTTTTTACTGGATTACTGTAAAAATATCTTATTCTATGTAAGAATCATGGTGTGTAGACTAAAATCTTTTGTTGGAGGACACGCAATGCAGCTATTAAGTCCAAATACCATATTTCCGCGATTCTAAGATGCACATTTTTACTCATTTTAATGTCTGTGGAAGGTAGGTATGGCTTAGAATCAAGGGCAAACATTACAGATCATTTGGTCTTGGGGGCGCCTGAATGGAAATCTACAGTTCTTGCACATTCCTTAACAGTTTACTTTCAAAATACCATATTTCCTTCTGCATGTTAGTTTACCATATTTTTCAGTTCTGCAAAATGAGAATGTTGCTTAGAATTGAAGGTCTCTTTCATTTTAGAATTGATGGGAGCTTAGAATTAAGGAAATATGGTATTTATATCTGTCTACAACCCTTTGCTCTTGCTTGAGACTTAGGGGGCCCTTTTACTAAAGATTAGTGCACATCAAATGGTAATTGTCCTGTTTTACACCTATGGGCCATGTGTGCTAAGCTTTATTAAAAGGGCCCCTTAGGAAGCAAAAAAAATAGTAAATATGATCAAAACATGTATAGGAGAAATGTGAACATTTGATATGATGCTTCCGAGTTGATTACTCACATTGGTAACCCTGACATGTTTTATTCTAGATCAGTAAAAAAAATCAACATGATTTATGGTGCAGATAGCATTTTGAGTTTGATGATATAAAATGATTTTATACTCTTGGCAGCATTTTGTGCAACTGCACAATGCAGAATTTGCACAGAATTCTCCAGGGACACAGAATTACCTGAGGTCGGGTCGGCACTCCATTGCTGTGGCCTGAATAACTACCAGCAACATCTTCGAGCAGCCTGCATGGGTTCTGCAGGCTTCCCTTTACCGCGGTCCCACCCTTGATGATGTCACTTCCTCTTTCTTCAGCGGGACTGCGGTAGAGGAGTGCCTGCAACAGGTTGCCCTTAACTGGAATTGCTATCACAGAGGTAGTGGGCAGGAATGCTGGATTGGGGACAATAGGGAGAGTGTGAAAGATGCTGGCTGGGGGAAATACTTAGGTCTGCGCAGATTGTGGTGTTGGGTGCAATCCTCTTGCTGTGGCCCAAATTGCTGCTGGCAACGTCTTTGGGCTCTGCAGACTTCCCTGGTCCCATACTTGATGATGTCACTTCCTCTTTTCCAGCGGGACAGCGGTAGAGGGAAGCTTGCAGAGCCGACAGTCGGCTGCTATTAACTGGAATCAGTGTTTCAGAGATAGTGGGTAGGAATGCTGAATTGGAGACAATGGGGGGAGAGAATGAAAGATGCTGGCTAGAGTGGGGGACAGGGGTGAGGGAATGAGAGATGCTGGCTGGGGGGTACAGGAGCTAGAGATGTTGGCTCTTTTTCTCTAGTATAATTTAATGATAATACTGAATTGTACTGAAATTCTGGATGATAATTAGCAAAAATATTATTTAAATGTTGTCGAATAAATATGTACTTAGGGCTCCTTTTACGAAGCCACGTTAGCAGCTTTATCGCACGCACCTTTTTAGCATACGCTAACCCTCGCGCTAGCCGAAAAAACTACCACCTGCTCAAGAGGAGGCAGTAGCAGCTAGCGCGGCTGGCAAATTAGCGCTTGCTATTATGCGCGTTAAACCGCTAACGCGGCTTCGTAAAAGGAGCCCTTAATGACTTTTCTGAGGATTTCTAATCCGCTTATTTTATTTTAATCCGAAATAGTTGTATGAAAAAGTGTTTTAAGATGGGACATTTCCATGTGCTAAACCCATTTCTAATGTAGCCCAATGGCTACATTTCTAATGGCTTCCCCCTCCCCTTTGTGCAGGTCCTGTGCTAGTTTTCCATTAGTGCAGGAAGCATGCAAAAATATTAGCATTGCCCTCTATTTATGAGGTGCTAAGTGTTACCTAATTAGTGCACGCTAATGCGAATGCTAGCTGGATAACGCTTCCATGCTTGTTCCTGCCCATGACATGCCCCCTCCTGAAAAAATAACCTAAAATAAATAGCATTTACTGACAGGAAGATTAACCTTTTTTTTTTACTCTTTCCTGTGTTAAGCGTACATTAGCAAAAGGGCACCTTTACGTAGGAGATTACCAGCATGTGTGTGCATATTGTAACAAATCAAAATTGCGTTTTCAAATTCAAATTTTCACAAGTACAGCAAATTGTATTCAAAGTTCTGTTTTCTTTTTTATGTTCAATTTTTTTTTAAAAAAACATGTCAGATGAGATACAGAACGCCTAAAATACATCATGAACAATTGCAAAATGAAGGGGGACTGGTATCATGGCCCCCATCTATATACAGCAAAATATTGGAAGCTATTCTTTTCTTTTTTTTAGAAGTGGCATATTTCATACCAGCTGTAAGAAAAATTGGGATGAAATGACTTGCAAAATAAAATATTCTAATATGTACAACACATACTCATATAAGCATAAAACGATGTAGTGAATGTTGGTAAAATGAAAATGACTAATACTTTAAAAATAATGATGTGGACCATTTCAATACTAAATCTGTAATACCAGTTGGACTATAAATTGTTAATTAATATCTCATGATCTACCAAGTCAGATACCGCAGAGAGATCCAATGATAGAAGAAGAATCATATTCCCATTATTTGTCTCGTGCAGCAGCAAAGTTTTGCTAGTTCAACAACAGAACTAGCATATCCAGCTAAATCAGCTTCCCATATTCTGCAAGAAATTCTGGTAGCTAAAATGTGTATTGTTTTGCTAATGCATTATTCCTAATGGAACGATCATTCAGGGTCTATACCTATTTCCTTTTCATCATCCTTCAGATTGAAATATAGGGTTCCCCAGGGCTCCGTTTTTTTCACCGTTATTTAATATTTTCTTAAGTCCATTAGTAACACTTTTCAAGAAATATAGAAACATAGAAATAGACGGCAGATAAGGGCCACGGCCCATCTAGTCTGCCCACCTCCCCTACCTTTCTCTGTGAATAGATCCCACGTGTCTATCCCATTTGGCCTTAAAATCAGGCATGCTGCTGGCCTCAATAACCTGAAGTGGAAGACTATTCCAGCGATCAGCCACCCTTTCAGTGAAAAAGAATTTCCTGGTGTCCCCGTGAACATCAAGGCATATGTGTGTATAGATGATAATTTTTTGCTTCACCCAGTTTCACCACATAACTGATCTAAGTCCTCTCCATGCAAATGGAAGAAAAAATAGCTGACATGGTAAAATGAGGACACAAAGACATTTTTTTTAGATATATTAGTGATAGGAAGAAGTGCAAAAGTGGCATTGTGAGACTCAAAGGTGAAGAGGAGAAATATGTAGAAGCTGATAAAGAAAAGGCTAAATTGCTTAACAAATATTTATGTTCTGTGTTCACGGCTGAAGTGCAGGGAGCGGGACTACAGAAGACAAACATGAATAGGGATGGAGGAGTGGTAGACTCTGATCAATTTTCAGAGGGTTGTGTTCGTGAGATGCTAGCTAAAATAAAGGTAGACAAAGCGATGGGGCTGGATGGTGTCCATCCGAGGGTGCTGAAGGAACTTAGTGAAGTTCTGGTGGCTCCGCTGACTGACCTTTTCAATGAGTCTCCAGAGTCGGGAGTGGTACTGGAGGACTGTAGAAGGGTGGATGTAGTCCTTCTCCACAAAAGTGGAAGTAAGGAAAAAGTAGGGAATTACAGGCTGATTAGTCTGACTTCTGTGGTAAGCAAATTAATGGAAACGCTTTTAAAACAGAAAATGGTGAAGTTTCTGGAATCCTGTGGATTATAAGACCGGCGGCAACATGGATTTACTAGAGGTAGGTCTTGTCAGACAAATTGATCAATTTCTTTGACTGGGTGACCAGAGAATTGGCTAGAGGGAGTGTGCTAGATGTGGTGTATTTAGATTTTAGCAAAGCCTTTGACAGTGTTCCACTCATATGTCTAATAAATAAATAGAGTGCTCTTGGGATAGGCCCCAAAGTGATGAGCTGGGTCAGGAACTGGTTAAGTGGAAGGCAACAGAGAGTAGTGGTCACTGGAGATCGCTCTGAGGAAAGGGATGTTACTAATGATGTGCCTCAAGGTTCTGTTCTTGGGCCTGTTCTTTTTAACAAACAATGCTAGTCTTTAAGCCCGTTACATTAACAGGTGCTAGAATAGATGTGTCTGTCTGACTTTCTGTCTCTCTCTCTCTCTTCTTGGCTGCATTCTGTCTGTCTTTCTTTCTTTCTGTCTCTTTTTCCTCCGATGTCTACCACCACCCCTTGCCAGCTCCCCCTGTTCAGCAGTAGCTCTTCTCCCTTCCTTTTATGTCCCCCGTGTCCAGCAACACCCCTTCCCTGCTCCCCCGTCCATCAGCACCTCTTCCGTGCTCCCCCTGTTCCTCTTCCCTGCTCCCCTGTCCATCAGCACCTCTTCCCTGCTCTCCCTGTCCCTGTCCATGTTCGTTTGCAGCCTGGTGAGGATAGCGGCTAGCTGTAGCGAACCTTGCAGGCTGCTATGCACCTCAGTAGCAAGTTCCCTCTGACGCGATCGCGTACGTCAGAGGAAACATGCTACTGAGGTGCTGAGCGGCCTGCAAAGTTTGCTACAGGCGGCCGCTATCCTCACCAGGCTCCTTTGAAGAGCAGCGTCGGCAGCGGTACTGGGCAGTTTCACAGCAGTGGCGGCCACCGCGGCCGGCAATTGGGCGGCGATGATGCGGCTCTGGCGCCGCTGGGAGAGAGCTTGCCTGCGCTTCCTCCAGCAGCAGCGGTTGGCGAGTGAGGGTGGGAGGAGGGAGTGGCCAGAGTGTTCCCTGCCGCCGGGTTCTAAAATGGAACACGGCCATGGATCACACACCACGGCGGCAGGGAACACAAAACCCTAAGTGCGCATGCGCGCTTAGGGTTTTATTATATAGGATTGCTGAAGGGCTGTCAGATAAGATTTGCCTCTTTGCAGATGATACCAAAATCTGCAATAGAGTAGACACCCCGGACTGGGTGAATAGCAAGAAGAAAGACCTGGCAAAGCTTGAAGAATGGCCTGAAATTTGGCAACTAAAATTTAATGCTAAGAAATACAAGGTCATGACTGTATTTGGGTTGCAGAAACCCGAGGGAACGGTACAGTTTAGGGGTGAAAAATTTATGTGCACGACAGAAGAGCGAGACTTGGGTGTGATTGTATGTGATGATCGCAAGGTGGCCAAACAAGTTGAAAAGGTGGAAGCGAAAGCTAGAAGGATGCTAGGGTGCATAGGGAGAGTTATGGCTAGTAGGAAAAAGGAGGTATTGATGCCCTTGTTATAAGACTTAGGTGATGCCACCTTCAAAAAGATATAAAAAGGATGGAGTCGGTTCAGATGAAGACTACTTAAAGATCTCAATCTGTATACTTTGGAGGAAAGGTGGAAGAGGGGAGATATGATAAGAGACAATTTAAATACCAGATAATGTAAATGTGCATGAGTTGAGTCTTTCATTTGAAAGGAATCTCTGGAATGAGAGGGCATAGGATGAAGTGATGTATTTCCTTAGGCTTGGAACAGTCTCCTGGAAGAGGTGGTGGAGACAGAGACTGTGTCTGAATTCAAGAAAGCCTCGGATAGGCATGTGGGATCTTTTAGAGAGAGCAAGAGATAATCTTTACTGTGGATGGGCAGACTGGGTGGGCCATTTGGACTTTTATCTTCCATCATGTTTCTAAATGAGCTAAGCATGACTACTCTTTCTTCTGCCAAATCTCAAAACCTACCAAATCTCAGGCTCTCGTATGAGGAAAGACTAAAAAGGTTAGGGCTTTTCAGCTTGGAAAAGAGATGGCTGAGGGAAGATATGATTGAGTTTACAAAATCCTGAGTGGAGTATGGGTACAAGTGGATTGAATTTTCACTCCGTCAAAAATTACAAAGACTAGGGGATACTCGATGAAGTTACAGGGAAATACTTTTAAAACCAGTAGGAGAAAATATTTTTTCACTCAGAATAGTTAAGCTCTGGAATGTATTGCCAGAGATTGTGATAAGAGCGAATAGCATAGCTGGTTTTAAGAAGGGTTTGGACAATTTCCTGGAGGAAAAGTCCATAGTTTGTTATTAAGAGAGACATGGGCCAAGCAACTGCTTGCCCTGGATCGGTAGCATGGAATGTTGTTACTCTTTGGGTTTGGCCAGGAACTAGAGACTTGGATTGGCCACCGTGAGGATGGGCTACAGGGCTTGATGGACCATTGGTCTGACCCAATAAGGCTATTCTTATGTAGATACCAGAAAATCTTATCCTACAAATGGCACTATACCCAGCCAATTTCTACCTCCAGGGCTCTTCTGCAGAAGCGCCCTAGAAAGCAGTGATCACAGAAACCTCAGACTTAACCCCAACAGAAGTCTACTCAGTCCTTTTGACTCCCTCTAGAGCCTTGTCACCGGTCTTGCATTTCAGCCACCTCCTCATCCCATTGGAGGTCGATTAACCCATTACCACCACCATTGGACTCTTTTCACAACTGACAAATGGGTTTTACAAGTGATATGAGAGAACTATGCTCTTTGTCTCTGCGAAAAGCTGCCAAACAAACCTCCAAGAGAGTACTCTTTCAACTCGCAGCAGACCTCCCTTTTTCAACAAGAACTGTCGGCCCTCCTGCAGCTGAATGCCATTGAACCAGCACCTCTTCAGTAGAGGGGCCAGGAGTTCTACTCCAAATATTTCCTCATTCCAAAGAAGACTGGAGGACTATGCCTGATTCTTGACATCTGAGCCCACAACAAATACTTAGTCAAAGAGGTTTTGCATGCTGTCCCTAGGTACTCTGTATCCCCTCTTAGAGTAGCTTTGCTCTCTGGATCTAAAAGGAGCATACACACACATCCCAATTCTTCCAGCCCACAGAAAATACCTTTACTTTCAAATAGGAACACATAATCTGTAATACAGGGTGCTACCCTTTGGCCTAGCATCAGCACCCAAAGTTTTCACAAAGTGTTTAGTTGTAGTGGTTGCAACACTCCACTCTTACAATTTTCATGTATTCCCTTATCTGGATGACTGGTTGATAAAAGCATTCTCACCTCAAGCTGCTCAGATAGCAATGAACTCGACTATATGTTTACGGAAGGATTTGCAGCGAAAATCCCATCTCCAACCAAACAAATTCTGGAACTTATAGGAGCGTTGCTGAATACAACTCAAACTTGTGCCTACCTCCCTCCCTCAGCAGAGACTTGACACTGATTCGCCTTTGCAACTAGACATCTACTCACCAAACCATCATAGTTTGGCAAATGATGTGACTATTGGGACACATGGCTTCCACAGTATAGGTTACCCCATTTGCCTGTCTACATCTCAGGGATCCCCAATGGACTCTTGCTTTACAATGGTCTCGGGCCACAGATCTGCTCTCCCATCAAATCGGTTGCCTCTCTTCTCCATCGTTTTCTACAGTGGTGGCTCATCCCAACCAACATCTTTTAGAGGCCTGCTATTTCATGTTCCCCCACATCAACAGATACGTTCATGCCTGGATGGGGAGCTCACCTAGATGGCCTTTGTACTCAAGACACTTAGACTGTTTAAGAGTTCAAGACTTTCATATCAGTCTCTTAGAGCTGCGAACGATTCGCAAAACTCTGTACACATTTCAGGATCGCCTTCTCAAGCAGGTGGTCCTTCTACATATGGACAATCAAGTCACCATGTATTATATTAACAAAGGAGCATAAGTTCTTGCCTCCTTTGCCAAGAAGTGACTCAAATCTGGCATTGGGCCATTCCATGCAAAATTTTTCTCTAAGCTGTGTACTTAACAGGCAAACAGAACGTGCTAGCAGACAAGCTGAGCAGATTTCTTCAACCTCACGAGTGCATCACATCTTCTCAACATGGGGAACCCTCAGATAGATCTGTTTACGTCTCCCATCAATTACAAACTTCTACAGTTTTGCTCTAGGATTCACTCGTCACATCGTCTGGAATCGACGCGTTCCTTTTAGACTGGATGAACAAATTTCTCTATGCATTTCCTCCAATACCTTTAATAGTAAAACTTCTATTCAAACTCAAACAGGAGCCAGCTGCTAAGATTCTCATAGCTTCGAGATGGTCGAGACAACCCTGGTTGCCTGCTCTTCTTCAACTCAGTGTCAAGGAACCCATACCTCTGCAGATTTTCCCAACTCTTCTGACTCAGACCAAGGAGTCCCTCCTTCACCCCAGTCTCTGTTCACTAGCTCTCAAAGCCTGGTACCTCTCTCTCAGCAAGTAAATGACTGACCTCTCTGTCCCAGTATCATAGCCACTGCCAGGAAACTGTCCATACAGCACTGTTACCATTTCAAGTAGTCCTGTTTCACTCTTTGAACATAAGAATTGCCGCTGCTGGGCCAGACCAGTGGTCCATTGTGCCCAGCAGTCCGCTCCTGCAGCAGCCCTTAAGTCAAAGGCCAGTGCCCTAACTGAGACTAGCCTTACCTGCGTACGTTCTGGTTCAGCAGGGACTTGTCTAACTTTGTCTTGAATCCCTTGAGGGTGTTTTCCCCTATAACAGCCTCCAAAAGAGTGTTCCAGTTTTCTACCACTCTATGCATGAAGAACTTCCTTATGTTTGTACGGAATCTATTCCTTTTTAACTTTAGAGAATGCCCTCTCGTTCTCTCTACCTTAGAGTGGGTGAGCAAACTGTCTTTATCTATTAAGTCTATTCCCTTCATTATCTTGAATATTTCGATCGTGTCCCCTCTGTCTCCACTTTTCAAGGGAGAAGAGGTCCAGTTTCTCTAATCTCTCACTGTACGGCAACTTCTCCAGCCCCTTAACCATTTTAGTCGCTCTTCTCTGGACCCTTTCGAATAGTACTGTATTCTTTTTCATGTACGGCGACCAGTGCTGGATGCAGTATTCCAGGTGGGGACGTACCATGGCCCGGTACAGCGGCATGATAACCTTCTCCGATCTGTTTGTGATCCCCTTCTTAATAATTCCTAGCATTCTGTTCGCCCTTTTTGCCGCCATGCATTGCGCAGACGGCTTCATTGACTTGTCGACCAGTAATCCCAAGTCTCGTTCCTGGGGGGTCTCTCCGAGTACTGCACCGGACATCCTGTATTCATGCATATGATTTTTGTTACCGACATGCATCACCTTACACTTATCCACGTTGAACCTCATTTGCCATTTCACAGCCCATTCCTCGAGCATACAGTGGAACCTTGATTTACGAACATAATTCGTTCCAGAAGTATGCTCGTAAACCAAATTGCTCGTATATCAAAGCGAGTTTTCCCATAGGAAGTAAGGGAAACTCGCTTTGATTCATTCTATTTCCTCCTCCCCCCAAGGCTACTGGCGCTGCTCCATTCCCCCCCATCTTGAGGCCACCGGCGCTGCTCCATTGCCCCCCTCCCCGCGATCCTACATCCTCCCGAGCACCAAAATAACATCCCTTACCCCGATTTGGCACCAGCACCAACGTACAGGACATGCCGGTGCCTGAAGATCCTCCCTCTTGGCTGTGCTGGGCTGGACGGTTCGTCTGAGATCCTCCCTCTTGCCTGTGTTGGGCTGGACTGGGCCTTGAGCATTTGTACATGCTCAAGGCTTTCTGGTCTCGCTCTCTCCGAGATTCTCGGAGAGAGCAAGACCAGAAGGCCTAACAGACTGGGAGCTCCTGTAAGCAAAAGAACAATCTCTACATGGTTAGCAAACTGTTTTTCCTTCTGTTATGCTCACAGCACATAAAGTTAGAATCCTATGGAAGACATTTGTAAAGCAGCCACTTGGTCCTTAATTTATACCTTCACATCCCATTACTATCTAGAGACTCATTCCAGATGGGCTGGTTGGTTCGGCCAAGCAGTTCTACAAAATTTATTCTCTGTTTTGATGTCAACTTCCCTCCGTCCCTCTCAAAGTAGGTAGGGAGTCCCATCTGTAAAAATATGCTGCATGATTGTCCTGGGAAAAAGCACAGTTATACATGTAGCAGGTGATACCCAGGGACAGCAGGCAGATATTCTCACAACCTTCCCACCTTCCTTGGTTGGCTTCTTAGTTTTTTTTATTGAACTGATGGTCCTGTGAGCTGCCGCTGGGTGGGAATGCACTCATGCATGCTTGATATGCGCCTAGTTGAGACTGCTAAAGAAGTTAGTGACAGTATAATTTTGCACTGTCCGTACCAGGTTCCATGGATGATGTCACCCATCTGTGAGAATATCTGCCTGCTGTCCCAGATAAGTAACTGTGCTTTTAGTATTTAAAGGTTTTCATTTTGTTACAGAGATTTGTGTAGGGAGCTTAACAGGGAGCAAATACTTGACTTTATTATATTATATTATATTAAGGTTGTTATTGCACTTTGTTTTGCAGTGTTTTGAAAGCTTAAAGTGACTTTGTGGAGTCCTTTTAAGAAGTCATGTCTAGCTCTGTTGGACAGAAAAAAGGGTCATCAAGACAACGCAAGTGTGGCTTCTGTAGATCTAATAGAGACAAGGAATGTGGACAGTTACTGATGTCTGAAAACCAGAAGGTGGCAGCACACAATAAGTGTATGGTAAGCAGCTTAGCAAAAATCAGTAACTATGTGATACAGAAAACCATTAAATCTCAAAAGCAAACAGATTATCCGTGTAGCAGTTGTCAGTGGAACTCTGTAGGCATAGATAATATAACCATACGTCCCGTTTTGAATGAGGCTGTCCCGTTTTTAGCTCGCCTATCCCGTTGTCCCCACACACAGCTTCGGGACGCCGAAATGTCCTGTTTTCAGAAGGAGTGGGACAAGCGAGCTAAAAATGGGACGACTAAGCCTATTTCACCAAGCCACCGCCACACTAACGGATCATCTTCAAGCAGCGACTGCACAAGCTTTCCCCCCCGACGTCAATTCTGGCGTCGGAGAGGAAATTCCAGGCCAGCCGATCATTTAGTCACTTAGATTGATTTTCAGAGAACCTTGATGACTTAAGTGAAGAGCTAGGTGAAATATTTCACCAAGACATAAAAACAATGGAAGCCAGATACTAAGGAAGATGGTATGTACACATGATGGCAGAGTATTGTTGGAATCTTAAGTGGGATTGTCCTGGCAGATCCCACTCTCAGAAGTCTTACAAAAGGAGCTTCTTTTATGTCAAATGACTGGAAAGTTTATATCTTAAACTTATGCTTTTGGTACGAAATAAGTAGATTTCCACTTTGTAGATTGTAAACCTTTCATTTAATTTTTAATATGTTTCCTTCATGCTTAAAGATATTAATTTAAACACTACATTAAAATATCCTGATTTTTTTAAATGGGTGAGCAGAGTGAAGAGTGGTATATGGCACATGTTCCGTATCTCAGAAACTAGAGATAAGAGAAAACTGCTGCCATTTTTGGAATCAGGAGTTCAAATATACCCAGAAATAGATCTAACATTTGAGGCATCAAAATGAGTGTTGGCCAGTGATTTTATCCGAGTATGAAAGAAAGTAGCAAGCGTGCTGAAACAAGACTGTACATGTTGTGACATGTCTCAAGGTTACTCATGCACAGTTTTGGCTCAGTGCGAGTCTAACATTCCAAGAGACAGAATGTTGGGAGATTTGGAGCACTGTTGCAGTGATAACATTTTTCACAAAAGAAGGGAATAAGCCAAAGAAGATCAATGAGCGCATGTCTGCAGTTTATAGTAAGTCTGCCCCATCTGTAGGCACAGTCATGGCAACTGTCTTCTGTGATGATGAAGGACTTTACTTCTGGAGTTTATGCCACACAAGACAACCATAACCGAGGAGAATTATGCCAACACAATGATCACTTTGTGGGAGTCAGTCAAGGAGAAAAGATGAGGAAAACACAGCAGGCATGCTGCTTCTTTACGACAATGCGCTTGTGCACATGTTGCAACAATCGCAGGTTGCCATCCGAGTGTGGGTTTCAGCAGCTGAACCATCCACCCTATAGTCCTGACCTGGCTCCCTCAAATTATTTCCTGTTCTGAGTTTTGAAGAAATCTCTCCGTGGACAGTGATTTTCAAGTGATGAAGACGTCAAGGAAGCTGACATATCCTTGTTTGAAGGTCAAACAGAAGAATTGTATTCAAAGAGGTTAAAGTCATTGCAGGAAAAGTGGATGAAGTGTATGGAGTTATTGGGGGCTATATTGAAAAAATAAATTTTTTTTTGAAAACTCTTCTTTCATACTGAGGTAGATAAATTATTGAACACACCTCGTACCATTAAACCCCAGAATGGAACATAGAAGCTCCTGCAAGGGTCCTCTGGTCGTCCTGGTCTGGCTTTTGCTCCAGAATTTATAAGTATGATGTATGAAGTGTACTTAAATTACAGTGATCGCGTTGACTCCTTGGGGGTTGTGGCGGTAGTAGTGCCCCCATCTAAGAGTGCAATTTCCTTAACAGCTGAGCTATTCGTAGGATGCAGAGGTACAATCAGAAGAGGACTGGGATGAAGTGGATTATGTAGTTATGCCCTTACTTTCCCAGTCTGCGTCCTCAGTAGCAGGAGATTCTGCATTGCACCTGGGAGATCCAGATCCCAACCACATGGCAGCCCTGAATCTCGGAGAGGACCAGACTGTGTTTAAACCCACAATGCATTGAGTCTCTCCAAGAAGTAAAGACAGAGCCTCCACAGACCTCTACTTCCCAGTGCTTTCTTATGAACTGCACTACAATTCAGACTATATGCTTTCCCTCCCATCTGGACATTACTAAGATGGGCATTGATTTTCATTAGCGTTGATTTTCATCAGCTATTCCACCAAAGGTGGATTCCCTGGTGGCATAGGTTACCAAGTATTCCTCTCTCCCCAGTGAAGGGGGGAGTGGTGTTGAAAAAACAGGACCTTAGGTTGGATTTTGTCTGTGAGAGACAATTTGAGGTCGTGGCGTTGGGGTTGAAGGTGGCAGCAGTGTTGTCGTATGTCTCATGCTGGCCACAGGACCTTAGGTTGGATTTTTGTACTTAAGAGACAATTTGAGGTCATGGCGTTGGGGTTGAAGGTGGCAGCAGTGTTGTCATATGTCTCACATGCTTGCTACTCAAGGTTACATCGTACTCTGGGAATGGATGCCAATGTGGATCCCCAGTTTATTATGGCAGGAGTGGATTATGGGGTTGGTTCTCGATTTGTTTAGAGTCATGAGCAAGGTTACTGCATATGTTGTTCCCGCCTGTAGAATGCTTTGTATCAGACAGTGGCTGGAAGATTCGTTCTCTAAGGCTACTCTGAGCAAATTGCCTTTTAAAGATCAATTGCTCTTTGGTAAAGGGCTTGACAATCTGATGGCAAGCCTGCAGGATCACAAACCAAAGTCTTTACCAGACAGCAGGCTAAGGGCCCCTCAGGGGTCAGATCGAGGTAATTTTTATGGCGGGTCCAGAGGATGATGAAGCAGTGGGCTCAGTCCCAGCATCTGATAGAATAGCCACAAAAGCCTGCGCTGCTTCCCCTTGATTTTTAATTTTAAAAAGTCAGATCATATCATTCCTTATTTTCTTAAATTACACTGGCTTTCAGTGCTCTTTTTGTTTTTTCCATCTGTTAAAGGTTGTTTATATAAAAGATACTTTCAATGGCTTCTATCGTTTCAAGTTGCAACTTGGGATTAAAATTTGAGTTGTCTGATAGCAACTTCAGCCTTCTATCAGTATTTTAGGAAATTATTGAAGACTTAGCAAAATTCTTGGAAGATTAATGTATTTCACTGTGATTGTTCAGTTTTTACTTCAATTTTGTTAACCGTATAGAACTTTAAGGTATCGCAGTATATAAATAAATTTTTATGTTAATTTATGTCTAGCTCTTTATGCTCTAGACAGCGTTCTGGAAGGTAAAGCCATAAGGGTGATTTCTGATACGCTACGGCAGTGGCATATGTAAACAGGCAGGAGGGCACAAGGAGCTCCCTCTTGCGGCTGGAAGCTCAGATGTTCTTTTGGTGGGCAGAAGTCCATCTTTAGGTTCTTTCTATGGCTCACATTGCCGGAATGGAAAATATTCAGGCCAACTTTCTAAGTTGACAGTTCCTGGACCTGGGAGAATGGTCTCTCTCATGCAGGGCATTTGATCTCATTGTGCGGCGCTGGGGCAGACCAGTGATGGACTTGATGGCTTTGGCCAAGAACATGAAGGCCAAGTGCTTCTACTTTTGTATACTCTCCCTTTTGTCCTTTCCCTATATGTTCTTTTTCTTACTTGATAAATTATAGTTCTATCCTTTTCCCATTTTGTTCTTGTTTGTTTTTGTAATGTTTCTAAATGTTTTAAATTATGACTATTGTTTTAAAGGATGTATAGTTATCCTATATATGTTTATAATATACCGTATTTTCTCGCATATAACGCGCGCGTTATACGTGGTTTTTACGTACCACGCACACCCTTGCGCGTTGTACAAAATTTTTTTTACATAGTTCCCCCCCCCCCCCGACGTCCAATTCACCCCCCCCGGGCAGGATCGCTCGCACGCACCTGCACCCCCACCCCGAAGGACCGCTCGCACCCCCACAGCCTCCCGACCCCCCCCCCCATCATGTAGAAGTTCCTACCGGTGTCCTGCTGCTTCCTCTTGGCGGTCCCGACACCCGACACGATCGGGGCAAGAGGAAGCTCAAGCCCTCTTGCCCCAGCCAACCGCGGCACCCCCGACACGATGGGGCAAGAGAGAGCTCAAGCCCTCTTGCCCCCCCGACTTCCCGACACGATCGGGGCAAAAGGGAGCCTAAGCCCTCTTGCCCCGCCGACTCCCATACTCCCCGACAATATCGGGCCAGGAGGGAGCCCAAGTCCTCCTGGCCCTGGCGACCCCCCTACCCCCACCCCGCACTACATTACGGGCAGGAGGGATCCCAGGCCCTCCTGCCCTCGACGCAAACCCCCCCTCCCCCCCAACGACCGCCCCCCCCCAGAACCTCCGACCGCCCCCCCAGCCGACCCGCGCCCCCCCCCCGGCCGACCTTCACGACACCCCCACCCCCCTTCCCCGTACCTTTGTATAGTTGGCCGGACAGACGGGAGTCAAACTCGCCTGTCCGGCAGGCAGCCAACGACGGAATGAGGCCGGATTGGCCCATCCGTCCCAAAGCTCCGGTTTGGCTCCCGTCTGTCCGGCCAACTACACAAAGGTACGGGGAAGGGGGGTGGGGGTGTCATGGGGGTCGGCCAGGGGGGTCGCGGGTCGGCTGGGGGTGCGGTCGGAGGTTCTTGGGGGGGGCGGTCGTTGGGGGGGGGGGGGTTTGCGTCAACGGCAGGAGGGCCTGGGATCCCTCCTGCCCGTAATGTAGTGCGGGGTGGGGGTAGGGGGTCGCCGTGGCCAGGAGGGATTGGGCTCCCTCCTGGCCCGAACAACTAGTGGGGGGGGGGTCGCCAGGGCCAGGAGGACTTGGGCTCCCTCCTGGCCCGATATTGTCGGGGAGTTGGGGAGTCGGCGGGGCAAGAGGGCTTGGGCTCCCTTTTGCCCCGATCGTGTCGGGGGGGCAAGAGGGCTTGAGCTCACTCTTGTGCCGATCGTGTCGGGTGTGCCGCGGTTGGCTGGGGCAAGAGGGCTTGAGCTCCCTCTTGCCCCGATCGTGTCGGGGAGTCGGGACCGCCAAGAGGAAGCAGCAGGACAGCGGTAGGAGCTTCTACATGATGGGGGGGTCGGGAGGCTGTGGGGGTGCGAGCGGTCCTTCAGGGTGGGGGTGCGGGTGGGAGTGCATGCGAGCGGTCTTTCGGGGTGGGGGTGCATGCGAGCGGTCCTTCGGTGTGGGGGTGCAAGCGGTCCTGCGGGGGGGGGGGGCATCAGGTTTTCAGGGTGGGGACAGGACTTCAAGGGGGAGAGGAGAGTCGGGGCGGGCGAAAGGAGAGTCGGGGTGGCCAGAGGAGAGTCGGGGCGGGCGAAAGGAGAGTCGGGCAGCGACGGGAGAGTCGGGCAGCATGCGCGGTATACGGGTATGCGTGGTATATAAAAATTTCTGTACATAAATTTGTGTTTTTCGCACGCTATACCCGTGTGCGCATTTTACACGGGTGCGCGTTATCTATGTGAAAATACAATAATGTTCATCGCCAGAAGGCCGATTGGGCAGTTTATAAATTTTTGAATAAACTTGAAACTTCAGTCGAAGAATGGAGCCAAGAAGCTTGGGGTTGGATGCTCTGGTCCAGCCCTGGCCACTGATTGGTCTGCTTTTTGTCTTCCCTCCTTGGCACATGGTGGGCAGGGTCTTCTGCTAGATTGCATCCAGGCCTTGTGATCCTGGTAGCTCCGGATTGGTCTTGCTGGCCTTGGTATGTGGATCTGATTAATCTTCAGCAGAACAAAGGGTTCAGGCTGCCTCTTCATCATAGTCCTCTCAGTCAGGGGCTTGTCCCCAAGGAGAATCCACATCACTTTGGTCTTACAGCTCTTGAGTGCTTGGCACCGATTTACAAGGGTTATTCTGACAGGGTTATTGCAATGCTGTTTTGGCTAAGACGCCCTCTACCATGGCAGCCTATGTGAAGGCCTGGCGAGCTTTTCAGCAGTAGTGTGCTAGCATTCAGGTGGAGCTGTGTCTGGCTCCTGTTTCGGTCATTCTGGCTTTCCTGAAACAAGTAGGGAAGAATACTAGATCACAATCGTTTTCAGACTTCTTCTGTGTGGGTTCTCTGAGGAAGCCTGGTCTGGCGAAACGAGTCAGAACCTGGAACAATTAGACACCCAAGATGAGTACAAATAAATATTTTTGAATTATTTATGACACTTTGAGGAGTTGGAATTGTAATCAATATAGTATAACATTTAAAGTGCGATGATTAAACAAGCGAAGATTTTCTCCAGAGGTAAAACCCCGGCGTGATCTTTTTACTACCAGCTGATTGGTTCTGAGCACTTTGAATTTAGCTCAATTATTTATTTATAAACATAGCAAGAATGGGTGATTTTGTATTTTGTATTAGTTAACGTATTGCCCATGTATTTATCATCACTTTCCCATTTTTGTATTTGGGTTTCCTTCAGACCAGGCTGGAGAAAGGCCTGACTGTGGCTTCTCTTAAGGAGCACTTTGCTTCCTGACTAACAATCGCAGGTTTTCACTGATGGCTCATCCCGATGTGAGTACATTCTTCCAGGGAGCTTTCAGGTTGAGGCTCCTCTGCGATGTCCCTTTCTGACCTGGAACATTGACATTGTTCTGAAGGGTTTCACTAAGGCTCCATATGAGCCCCTCAAGGATGCTTCTCTGTTAGACCTTACAGTTAAAACTGTGTTTCTTGTGGCGATTTTTTCAGTGCGGCAAATCTAAGAGCTGTAGGCTCTTTCCTGCAGAGAACCTTTATTAAGAATCATGGACGAAGGTGTCGCTCTCCGGGTTGTTCCCTCCTTTGTTCCAAAGGTAGTGTTGGATTTCCACATCAACCAGGAGGTTCACCTGCCTGCTTTTCAGTCCATAGGGTCTGACAAACAAGATAGTTTTTGAAGAAGCTGGACATCAGCAGGGTTTTGATCTAGTGCTTGAAAGAATGAATAACTTCCTTCTTTATGACCATCTGTTCGTGCTTACAGCCACTCCCTGCTTGGCAGACCAGTGTCTAAGGCCTTTTATGAAGCCTAGTTAATGCATTTTTTATCGCCGGCCACAGCTGTATTAACTCTGACACTTGTAGGAGTTCTATGGACATCTGATCTTTTACTGCCATGGCTGGCGATTAAAGCCTAATGCGGCTTCATAAAAGGGGGAGAAAATGAGCAAATATGAAAAAAAAAACCTGAAATATATTGTAGACAAAGCAGCAAAAGTTTTTAAATTTGACAAAACAAATTGCCAAAAAGGTAGAAAAATGAAATTTTTGGATGACATCAAATTTTCTAAATACTGTATTCTCATTCATGTAGTATTTTTAAAAATAGCAATCTTTTCAAAGAACAGGATAGTAGAAGCACTGGAACCTTCATAAATTTAATCTTGGAAGCAATGTATTTGATTTCTGCAGCAAGAGGAGTTGATAGAAATGGGAGCCATATGACCCAATTGTCTCTGCTAGATTGCCTGGGAGCTAATCAAATGTATAAGAGGATTATTTAAAAACCTGTCATTTTAACTTGCAGCTCTTTTCATCTGCATTGGTGTCATCACATTCTGAGAATGAAAGCCTCGGAGGATTTTCTGTTGAAGATGTTCAAAAGGAAATGAAGCGAGGAACTAAACTGGTAAGTGTTCTTGCTTCAAAGAACAGTCTGATTAGCCTTCTATATAAGAGGACTATGTGAATTCAAGAAAATATGGGACAGGCATGTGGAATCGCTTGGGGAGAGTAGGAGAAAGTGGATGCTGCGGATTGGCAGACTGGATGAGCCATTTGGCCTCTATCTGCCATCATGTTTCTATTAACTGGCTCACCTTTATCCACATATTTCTTCACACCATCAAAGAAATGAAGCAAATTAGCGAGGCAAGACTTCCCTTGGCTACACCCATGCTGACTCTGTCCCATTAAACCATGTTCCCAGCACCGAAGTAAAGGCTTACTGGTCTGTAATTTCCTGGATCACCCCAGAACCCTTTTTAAAAATTGGTGTTACATTGGCCATCCTCCAATCTTCATGTACTACGAATGATTTTAATGACAGGTTACAGATCATTAACGACAGATCAGCAGTTTCATTTTGAGTTCTTTCTATATCCTGTGACATATACCATCCATTCCAGGTGATTTGTCACTCTAACTTGTCAGTTTGGCTCGCTGTGTCTTCAGGTTTACCAAGATTTCCTTCAGTTTCTCCGCGTCGTCACCCGTTAAAACCTCTTTGTAATTTTATTAGGCTTTACATTATTATTATGTTTTATCCCAGGACAAGCAGGCAGCATATTCTCGACATGTGGGTGACCTCATCCACGGAGCCCCGTCGCGGACAGCTTTTCAAGCAAACTTGATTGAAGATTTCAAAGTTTGCTAGTGCTGCCCATGCATCCGTGTGCCTTCCTGCTCCACTAGAGGGCGCATCCCCTCCTCGTGGTCTTCAGTTCTTAGTTTTCCGCGGAGCCAGAAAGCCCTGTCTCTCTTCTCTGCGTTCATCTAAGTGTCTTTCTTGTACCGCGGCTTCTTTATTTTCAGCGGGAGTCGCTGTGCGGTTTTTCCCTACGTTTGACTACTTGATCGTGTGACCGGGGGCTCCTGGTTCGCCATGGCTGCTTGGTCTCGTGTGGCTGCGGCCGTCTGAAACTTATGTCCCAGCCTCTTATCGGGTTTAAGAAGTGCTCCCAGTGCGGTCGGGTTATTTCCATCACAGACCCGCACCGCTGGTGTATTTTGTGCCTGGGTGCTGATCACCCCATGGACTCCTGCCCTCGTTGTGCCACCCTTCAGCCTCGAGCTCTTTGGCGACATAGGGCCAAGATTACGGAGCTCTTTGCCATGGAGGCTGCTTCTGCTTCGACCCCGGTCTCGACCTCTGGCAAATCTCCCTCGACCTCGAAGGCCTCGGCGGCCTCGACCTCAAAAACCTTGCCTTGCAGCAGCACCAGTAGCGTCAGCACAGTGATTCACTTAGGCACCCTTGGGGCTTTTGCCGTGTCACAGCCCGCCTATGATGATGCAACTTCCTCTTTCCTCAGAGGCGGCACAACCCATCAAAGGACCCACGGCTGCCTAAGCAAATCGCTGTGCTGACGCTATTGGCATTGTTGCAGGTAAGTTTTGAGAGCTAGGAAGCAAAACATCTGAGCTTCCCTGATCTCACCTGTCTTGCGCGGACCGGCAGAAAATTTTGCGGATCAGTGGTTGAAGAACACTGCTTTAAAGAACAGAAAAAATGTCCGAATGAAGACAAAAGAAGCAACATAAGCACTTTAGATGCAACGAAAGCTAAAAGAGAATATGAAAAGAAACTTGCCACAGAGGCATAAACTCACAGATAACCTTTTTCAGGTACATTAGAAGTAGAAAGTCTGTGTGGGAATCCATGAGACCATGAGGTCATCAAGGAGCAAAAAGTGCACCGAGGGAGGACAAGGCCATAGGGGAGTGATTGAATGAACACTTCAGTCCATCTACCTGTACCAGATATATATTTGTTAAAACTTCCACTTTTATCTTAGGGCTCAGAGACAGTCCTGGAAGACTCCAGTTCGCTTTTTGGGTCCGATAGCCAAGATGTCTCTAGTGTTTGACCAGGGGAACAACCTTCTCATCCACTACCTCTTCAAGTTGGTATCTGGCCACCATTTTGTATCAGATTCTGTTAGGGAGTTGAAGCTGGAGGCTTAGTCCTCCACTTCCCAGTGCACGGTCATGAGTGGCTCTAATTCTCAGACCTCCTTTTTTCCCAGCATATCCGAACGCTAGGTATGGAGCAGTGGAAAACCCGGAAGGGTCCTTAAGGATTGATAAAGCCATGTCCACACTCTATCCCATGGCACCTGAATTCCAGCAGCTATTTAATCAGCCAAAAATGGACTCTGCAGTGGCTCAGGTCACCAAATGCATGGCTTTCCCAAGTAAGAGAAGAGTTATCCTGAAAGATAGAAACATAGAAACTGACGGCAGAAAAGGGCCACGGCCCATCCAGTCTGCCCACACTAATGACCCACCCCTACCTTCCCCTATGTAGAGATCCCACGTACCAATCCCATTTTGTCTTAAAATCTGGTACGCTGCTGGCCTCAATTACTTGTAGTGAAAGATTATTCCAGCGATCAACCACCCTTTCAGTGAAGAAATGTTTTCTGGTGTCTCCATGAAATTTCCCACCCCTGAGTTTCAACGGATGCCCTCTTGTTGATGTGGGACCTTTGAGAAAGAAGATGTCCTCTTCCACCTCGATACGGCCCATGAGATATTTGAACGTCTCGATCATGTCACCCCTCTCTCTGCGTTCCTCGAGTGAGTATAGCTGCAATTTATCCAACCGTTCCTCATACGGGAGATCCCTGAGACCTGAGACCATCCGGGTGGCCATTCGCTGAACTGATTCCACTCTCAGCACATCTTTGCGGTAATGTGGCCTCCAGAATTGTACACAGTATTCCAGATGGGGTCTCATCATGGATCTGTACAATGACATTATGACCTCGGGCTTACGGCTGACGAAACCTCTACGGATACAACCTATGATTTGTCTAGCTTTGGATGAAGCTTTCTCCACTTGATTGGCAGTCTTCATGTCTTCACTAATGATCACCCCCAAGTCACGTTCTGCTACAGTCATTGCTAGGGTCTCACCATTTAGGGTGTAAGTCTTGCATGGGTGTTTGCTGCCAAGGTGCATGACCTTGCATTTTTTGGCATTGAAACTTAGTTGCCAGGTCCTGGACCAATGCTCCAGCGGGAGTAGGTCATGCGTCATACTGTCGGACATTGAGCTTTTGTCAGGCATTGTGCTTTTGTCTGTTGTGCTCTTGCCTACTACATTGCATAGTTTGGCGTCATCGGCGAATAACGTAATTTTACCTTAAAGCCCCTTAGCCAAGTCTCTTACGAAGATGTTGAATAGGATCGGGCCCAGGACCAAGCCTTGCGGCACTCCGCTGATCACCTCTGTTGTTTCAGAGGGGGTGCCGTTCACCACCACCCTCTGAAGTCTACCTCCTAACCAGTCCCTGACTCATGCAGTCAGTGTGTCACCTAATCCCATCAAACTCATCTTGCTCAATAGCCTGCGGTGTGGGACGCTGTCGAATGCTTTGCTGAAGTCCAAGTACACGATGTCTAGGGACTCCCCCCATATCCAGCTTCCTCGTTACTCAGTCAAAGAAGTTGATCAGATTGGATTGACAGGACCTTCCCTTTGTAAATCCATGTTGATGGGGATCTCGTAGATTCTCCTCGTCCAGGATCGTGTCCAATTGGCGTTTGATTAGAGCTTCCATTAGTTTGTTCACTATCGAAGTGAGACTCACCGGTCTGTAGTTCGCAGCCTCCGCCTGCATCCTTTTTTGTGGAGTGGAGTGACGTTAGCCGTTTTCCAGTCCAATGGGACTCTTCCTGTACTTAGGGAAAGATTGAAGAGCACGGATAGCAGTTCCGCCAAGACGTCACTTAACTCCCTGAGCACCCTGGGGTGTAGCTTGTCTGGCCCCATAGCTTTGTTAACCTTGAGTTTTGATAGCTCACAGTAGACACTGCCGGGCGTAAATTCGAAATTACGAAACGGGTCTACCGAGCTTTCCCATGTCTGCAGCTGAGGGCCAGATCCCAGCGCCTCACAGGTGAAGACTGAGCAGAAGTATTCATTTAAAAGTTTAGCTTTATCGGAGTCCGATTCTGCATAGTTCCCGTCTGGTTTCCTAAGGCGTACTATCCCATCTGCGTTTCTGTTTCTGTCATTAATATACCGGAAGAAACAATTTGAAGCTCTGGCTCTGGGAATTAAAGCGAGGTTGGCAGCTTCTTTTGCTGCTCAGGTCTGCCACACAAGATTGAGACAAGAGCTCTCTTCAGAGAAAAACGACTGTCCCCAACTTGTGCTAGAAGGGGTGGATTACGTGCCAACACCCTGTATGACCTTATCAGGGCCCATGAGCAAGGTATTAGCATATGCAGTCCCTGCTCGCAGAATGCTCTGGATCCAACAGTGGGTGGACGACTCAACATCTAAAGCAACCTTAAGTAGACTGCCCTTTAAAGGGGCATATACCTTTCGATAAGGGTCTAGACAACCTTACATTCTTGCCAGTATAACCTGAGTTCTTCTATCCAGAGATCCTTCCAAGGTTACAGGCAACGCTTTAGTAACCCCAGATACCAGCAGCCCTCAGGGTCTCAGGTCAAGCCGCCCTCCAAAAAGTCCCCATGAAGCTAAGTTGGTGGTCATGCCTCCAGATATTGGAGGGAGGCTGTCGGCGTTTCAGAGAGAGTGGGGGAAAATTTTCTTGAACCACTGGATGCTGAACATCATCCAAGTTGGTCACAAGATCGAGATTTATCATCCTCTTGTGGATTTGTTCCTTGATTTCTCTAGCCGACTGGCCAGCCAAAGAGGCTGAGTGTCCAAGCCACACTTCAAAGGCTCTTGATGTTTGGACTATAGAGCCTGCCTCCCATGACGAATCAGGCTAAGGCAGATACTCTGGATACATCATTGTGCCCAAGAGGGCACAAAAAACTGGAGGCCTATTTTGGATCTCAAAACCGTAAATGCATTTTTGAGGATCCCACGTTTCCACAAGGAAATAGCCCATTTGGTCATTGTGGCTCCTGGGGAGTTTCTGGATCTGATAGAAGCATATCTGCATGTTCTCTTCTTTCCAGACCACAGGAAATATCTGAGGTTTCATGTACTTCAGGAACATTTCCAGTTTGTGGCTCTCCTGTTCGAATTGGCAACTCCCCCCACACTTTCGCCAAGGTTATGGTGATGGTTGCAGCTCATCTCTGAAAGATAGGGATTGAAGTACATACCTACCTGGACAATTGGTTAATCGGAGCTCTGTCCAAACAGGAGTGTGAGCTAGCAGTGTGGCATATGTTGGATTTACTGTAGCGGTTAGGATGGATAGTCAACTTTAAGAACAGCCATTTAGAACCAACCCAGAGTTAAAGTATAAGGCATTAATTTCTTTCTTTCTTTTTTTTTCCTTTATTGAATTAATCAAATACATTTTAAAAACATCCAACATACATAGTCAATCAGAATACAATACTTTAGATCATAATGTACCTAATTTCTTAATACATACTAAAAGTATCAATTATCTATAAGCCTTCATTAGTCCAACCCTCTCCCCTTCCCTAAACCTTCTCCCTCCCACCCTGATGAAAGGATGTGTACGGGAGATTCATGAAATATTATAATGTAAAATTCAGAAATCCATAACATTACCAGCTCGAGTGTCAACCATCTAGAAAACTCCACAACCCCAGGACGCTGATATCCGTCCCATTAGCCAACCACGAAAACATCACCACCAAATGGGTAAAAAGACATCCACCAAAATCCAAGACAACAACTGAAACACATCAGACAACTCCTCGAAACCTCATCTACCCAAATTGTATCACCATTCCTCACACAAAACACACCTCGATAGCCTGTGCGTACATGAACATAAGATCAGTCAGCCCAAAGGCAGAACTAATCAAGGATTGGCTGGTCAAAGAACGTCTAGGCTGCCTCTTCCTAGCCGAAACCTGGCTAACCTCCGACTCAGACCCATGCATAACCAAATTCTGCCCCAAAGGATACAAACTAGAGTTAGTCTGTCGAGAAAACAAACGAGGGGGAGGATTAGCTATTCTTGTAAGAAATAACCTCAAACTAAAAGTCCTTGATAAACACTCAACCCCCCACTTAGACCTTCTAGCCTGCCAAATATCCAACGACACACTCAAAGGCACCTTGACATGCCTTCTCTGCTACATCACTCCAGGAAAATGGATCGCCTCAAAACATGATCTTGAAGATTTCATCATCCAGAACTCTCTAAACTCTTCACATAACCTGCTCCTTGGAGACATAAATCTCCACTTAGAAGACCACACCTCCAAGCAAGTAGAAGGTTTACTTTCATATCTCGATGCCCTTTCCTACCAGATTCTTAACCCTCAGCCCACTCACGAAAAAGGCCACCATCTTGATATTGCTGCATACACGTCCCTAAACTCTCACACACCAGATATCCACATCTCCAACAGTACCTGGCATCCCTCCCTTTGGTCAGACCACTACAAATATACCTTCACCATCAACTGGGCTAACAATAACAACAAACCCAAACCCCCAAAAAAGTACTTCAAGACTCCCCAGAAAATCGAACCCAACACATTCTGGGACAAAGTAGACCCCGCACTCAATTCCATCAACCCTAAAGAATTCGTAAGCCATTGGAGAACCCTAAGCGAAACAACCTTAAATGAGTTAGCCCCAGCAAAATCAAAACACAGAATCTGCAGACCTTCCGACAAATGGTTCGACACCGAACTTCTCCAACTAAAAAGGCACTGTAGACAACTCGAAAGAGTCTGGATAAAACAGAACCAGGAACAAACCAAAACAGCATGGAGAAATCTAACCAAACAATATAAGATCAAACTTAAGGAAAAACGAAAAGCCTACTACTCCAAACTAATTGGCACTAACACACCAGACACTAAAACACTCTTCAACCTAGTAAGAAAACTAACTGACACCACACCATTCCTAGCCACTCAAGGAAACCACCCACCAACAGCCTCCCAACTAGCAGACCACTTCAAATACAAAATACGCACAATCAGAACCACTTTTAATAACTCACAGTCCAACCTCAACAAGATACTAATAAACACCACAATGGAAGAAGCCATAACTGCTGATAGAACCTGGACCAACTTCCCAACAGTACAATGGACTGACTTGGATCGACTCTACAAAAAATACAGCCAAGCCTCATCTGATCTGAATAACTGTCCCTCATATCTACTAATGAATGCTACCCCTAATTTCAAAGCCAACCTCATGCAATGGATACAAATCGCACTCAGAGAAGGCCAATTCCCACCAGAACTAGGCGAGATCATAATCACCCCTCTACTGAAAGATCGTAAAGGCCCAATTGACTCTCCCTCTAACTATAGACCCATCGCCTCAATCCCATTATACGTTAAAATAATAGAAGGTCTTGTTGCACAATATCTCACAAATTACCTGGAAAACCATAACTTACTCCATCCCTCACAATCAGGATTCGGAACAAACCATAACACAGAGACATTACTAGCAACACTTCTGGATACAGCCCGACAATACCTCAGTAAAGGAAGTAGGATACTAATTATCCAACTAGATCTTTCTGCTGCATTTGACCTAGTAGATCACACCATACTACTCCAGATAATAGACGCCATAGGGATCTCAGGTGGGGTATACAACTGGATCCAAGGATTCCTTAAAACAAGAACCTATAGAGTAAAGTCTAACAATCTCAAATCAGCCCCATGGTTTAACCCCTGTGGAGTCCCACAAGGGTCACCACTATCGCCCATCCTCTTCAATCTATTCATATCCTCCCTTGGTACCACTCTAGATACTCTAAATGTAATATCATTCAGTTACGCAGACGACATAATCATCATGCTCCCCTTCGATAACCAAGACCCCAACTCAACAGGACACCTGGAAACAACTCTGAAAGCAGTGGAAAAATGGATGACAAATCACAAATTGAAGCTTAACTCGGATAAAACAAAATTCTTACTACTTGAAAAGGACAAAAACCCTTCCATAACAGAATTGGTAATAAATGTAACCAAATATCCAATACAGACATCTCTTAAAATCCTTGGAGTATTGGTAGATAGATGCTGCACAATGCAGACTCAAATCAACAAAACAACACAAAAAGCATACTTCACCATGCATATCCTACGAAAAATAAGAAAATTCTTCAACAAAGAACAATACAGGATCATAGTCCAATCCCTTGTACTAGGATTATTGGACCACTGCAACATCCTCTACCTACCTTGTCCAATAAACTTAATTAAACAACTACAGTCTGTTCAGAACACAGCTCTCAGGCTAATCTATTCACTCGGAAAATTTGACCACATCACCAATGCCTACCTAGACTCACACTGGCTACCCATACAAGCCAGAATCTAATTCAAATTATTCATTCTATTATACAAAGTAATAAACGGAACTGCACCTACCTACCTAAACAATCGCCTAAATCGAAACCTTTCACCCAGAATTAGGAGAACACAGACACCATTCTCCTAGCCAGCACTCAAAGGTACCCAATGCAAAAAACTATACGACAGCCTCCTAGCTACTAAAGCAGCGAAACTTGACCCCTCCATATCCAACCTATTGACTACAACAACAGACTATAAAGCATTCCGAAAAGAAATAAAAACACTACTATTCAAAAAACATATTCGGTTAACCTAACCTAACATGAATCCCATCATGCTGGAATCTTCTTCTCTATGTCACAAAATAACCTGAAACCTCACTATGTAACTTGAAACCAACTACCTTCTAATGTAATGTAATTTCATGGAAATGTCCAACTTTCTTCCAATGTATCTTCCTGGAAATGTCCAGCTATCTTCCAATGTAATGTAATTTCCTGGAAATGTCCAGCTATCTTCCAATGTAATGTAATTTCCTGGAAATGTCCAGCTATCTTCCAATGTAATGTAATTTCCTGGAAATGTCCAGCTATCTCCCAATGTAATGTAACTTCCTGGGAATGCCCAGTTATCTTCCAATGTAATCCGCTTAGAACCGCAAGGTACAAGCGGAATAGAAATCCGTAATGTAATGTAATGTAATATGCACCCCAAACGGTATTATAGCTATGTATCTGGTTTCTCTGGAGAGCAGTCAATTTAGACATTTGTTGTATAAATTGTACTTTAGTTAGCAATACCTGAATCGCAGGAAGATCTGATTGTTTCCAAGAAGATGCCAGAACAAGTCGACCTGCTGTCAATATCAAATGTATCCATTTATGCTGCCTAATAGGTAAAACTGCGGGCTCCACATTCAGCAGGTAGCACTCCATGGTCTTAGGTAGCGAAGTGCCCAACACTGCCTCAGTAAAGGAAATTACTCTATCCCAATAGGTCTGAGCTTTTATACAGTGCCACCAAATATGTTCAAAAGTGCCCACTTCCCCACATCCTCTCCAACATTCATCCGATCCTTCCCCATACATAGCTTGCAATCGCGCTGGAGTGTAATACCAACAGTAGAACATCTTATAACCGTTTTCTATCATATTACTAGCAATAGAACTATGAAGAAGGGAGTGAAATATTTTAGCCCAGTCTTTATCACTATAACATTTGCCAATTATTTTTTCCCCAACGACGTTTATATTTCAAAGGGGGGATGAAGATGCTCCAATAGTGCATTATACAATCTAGTAATACAACCTCTTCCACTCTCTTTCATCAAAGCCCTCTCCAAAATCATCTGCTTGGAGGAAACCAGATCTCTGAGGACCACTTTCCTAATAAAGCTTTCAATTTGTCTATAGTAAAATAGATCTTTCGAAAGGAGACCATAATCTTCCATCAACACTTCAAAGGGAGCAATTTTCCCATCTTCCAGTAATTGATCCAATGTTTTAAGACCCTTCTTTCCCCATGAATGGAAGGCCGAATCAACCTCACCTGGAGCAAAATTGGGCATATACTGTATATAATAGCTGCCCCCTGAAAACAAATCTGGTTTCCAAACTTCGCCTGCGCACCTGGATCCACATCTTAGCCATAGCCATAAGTAGTGGGAATTGGAGCCAAGGTACCGCCCACAACGGGATCATGCCCAATATCTCCTGCTCCATACACACCCAATATTTCCCCTTATCCCACTTCCAATTAATTAAATATCATAATTGCGCTGCTTGATAATAATATCGAAAATATGGCACTGCCATTCCCACCAATCTCCTAGGTTGGTACATCATCATACGAGACACCCTTGGAGTCTTATATTGCCAAATATAAGCAAATATCCTCTGCTTCAGTTGAAGAAAAAATTTATTGGACAAAGGGACCGGTAAAGCTGAGAAGAGGTATAACAACCTAGGAAGCACCATCATCTTGATCGTTTGCACCCTACCAAACCAGGAAGTATTTAGATGTTTCCATCTCTCCAAATCGCTTTCAAGAGAGGAGGATAATTAGCTGCATATAACAAATCCATGCAATGAATGTTGAGCCCATTTAAAAGAATAATTACTGGAAATCCATTGGTGATCTAAATCCGATAAGATAAGAACCAAAATTTCTGACTTAGACATATTTATCTGGAATCCTGACACCTGTCCATAGGCTATTAGTACTTCCACCACTGCCTTCAACGAGGTAGGAGGATCTCGTATTGTAAAAAGAATGTCGTCTGCAAATAGTAATATTTTTGTTTCCAACCCACTACACTTTATACCTAAAATATTTGAGGTCTGTCGTACCAATTGTGCGAGGGGCTCCATAACTAATGCAAAGAACACAGGTGACAAAGTACAGCCTTGATGAGTTCCCCCTCCCCAAAGTAAAACAATCAGTATATCCTCCATTAATATTAAGCGAGGCCAAAGGGGCCACATATAGCAATCGATGCCAATGTAGGAAAGTCCCAGATAGCCCCATCGGCATCAATACCTAAAATGAGAATCGAATCATGCCCACCAGCCTCTGTGAAGGTTGTTCCCTGGGCCAGGGCGCACATGCAACCTCTCCAGGATGCTCTTCTGTCTTGGTGGTCACCTAAGAGTCATTCTCTTCAGATACAGCTCCTATGGAAGAACAGCTTGTGCTGGTGGCTTCAAGGAGACTCCTTATTGAAGGGCATGCCTCTCTGAATCACGGAGTGGGTGACTCTCATGAACAATGCCAGCCTTTGTTGCAGGGACCACTTGATTTAGGACCAGTGGGCTCATTATCAGAAGGAATGGTCCATAAACTGTCAGGAGCTCTGTGCCTATTTGGCTAGTGTTGAAAGCTCTGGAAAAGGTCTTTGAGGGAAAGGCTGTAAGAGTGTTCAGCAATGCCACAACAGTAGTGTATATCACAGATGAGGAGGCACCGGAAGCACTCCTTTATATGTGGAAGCTGTAGCATGGTCATCCCTCAGACGGCAGTAGGGACCGGCACACGCTACTGATATAGGCCCGTCATGCTTCCCCAAGTAGGAGGAAGTCCCTATATCAGTGGGCTTACCTAGCTTACAGCAGTCAGAATGGCACACAATAGGCAAGCTTTCAAACCAAACAGAATTTATTTAGCATTCAAGTTTGTCTGAAAATTCAAAACAAAATGGGTCCTGAAGTACAACCAACAATGCAACAAAAAAACACAAAGTTTCGCTCACCAGCCTTGTCTGGTAAACACCCTGAGTGCTCAGTTCATGTCCCAGGTAAGTTCTGCTAATTTTCCAGCAAAAACATGAATTGTAACATCATTATTCAGTTCTTTAGCAAAAAAAAAGAAACATTTTCGCTCCGGCATTGAGAATTTCCATTCCTCTCAATACTTCAAGGAAATTTGTATTTTTTCCCCTTCTTTCCTGCCCCTACAAATAGGTGCAAAGATTTAAGTGCTTTCAATTCACATACCTTACACTAGCTAATTTTCATAGTACCCGTACTATAACTACACAGACTAGTCAGAATTGTCCTCACTGTGTTTATATTATTATTCAATTCCTTAGGTATTTGATAGAAAAGCTTTGGCGTACTTCCAACTTGGTAGGAATCGCACCTAACTTCATTTGCTTCTATTTATGACTTGGGGGTGCTGTCAGCCTTCATTTAGCTGCCAGAGGATTTTTCCCAAGTTGAGTCAATCCTAGACATCCCAAAAACTGTCAGCAGGGGATCATCCAACATGGTTCTGTTGTGCATTATACATGAAGCTATTGTGTGATGGCTGGAATAAGCAGGGGCTTAAAGCCTCTATTGAAAAATCCAATAAAACTTTCTTATTCTACAAAACATCAGAATCAGTTTTGAAAGCAAAGATCTAATGTGCATTTTTCCTTTGTGTTCCAGCAAACAATGCTTTTTTTTCCTTGCAGATGTGTTCACAGTGCCATTGTCCTGGAGCAACAGTTGGCTGTGATGTGAAAACATGCCATAGGACATATCATTATTACTGTGCTTTACATGATAAGGCTCAAATGAAGGAAATTCCCTCACAAGGCATTTACTTGTAAGATAATTTTATTTACAATGTGCTTGCAGGCATGCTTTTTCATGTATAAAACCAGGCCATAGTACTTTTTGTTTAGAATGATGTGGATCAGCCTTAAGGTTGGTGTATCTGGGGAAAACCGCAGTGTTATAACACTCTGCTTAAACCATATTAGGCAAGAAATCTTGGAAAGATTGCAATGCAGATGGGGCATCCTCATTAGAATTGCGCTGAGGTATCATAACAATACCCTCTACAGCAGGGGTCTCAAAGTCCCTCCTTGAGGGCCGCAATCCAGTCGGGTTTTCAGGATTTCCCCAATGAATATGCATGAGATCTATGTGCATGCACTGCTTTCATTGCATATTCATTGGGGAAAACCTGACTGGATTGCGGCCCTCAAGGAGGGACTTTGAGATCCCTGCTCTACAGTATCAGCATGATTTAAATAGCTTAAGAGATGGTGGAAAGGATATTTATTTAAAACAAGGTGTGATGGGACATGATGTAGAGAGCATTAAGGTAGCAATTCCAATATAGAATACTAGTGTAAGGTGGCCTTAGCACACCTAAAGTTAGGCATCAGCAGTTAATTTCAAGTGGCAGTTGTAATTGTGCCCTGAAGTGCACACTACTTACAATAGTCTATAAGTTACTATCTCTGAAACATGCCCTTTACTTGCTCTTACTCTGCCTACTGTATATTTGCACCCCTTCACACTTAACATGCTAAGTGATTTTTGGCATGCTCAGTCATGTGAAAAAATTAGGACACCCCATTAAATATTCAGTTCTTTCTTAAGAAATGCTCACATATCCATGTCAAATCTTTTTTTATTTATCTCTGGAAAAGAAAGTGATGTAATTGCAGATAAAAAACAAACATTTTCCTTGATATACTCATGAAACAAAAGATACCCACAAAAATGTATATTCTAACTGAAGAATAAATTAGGATACCCTAATAACTAGTGTTACCCTCTTTGGCTGAAATAACTGCAGTGAGACACTTCTTGTAGCCATCTATCGGTCTCTGACGGTCTGAGGAAAGTTTGGTCCACTCTTCAATGCAGAATTCTTTCAGCTGTGAGATGTTTGAGGGGTTTCTTGCATGTATAGCCCGTTTCAAATCACCCCACAGCATCTCAATGGGATTAAGATCAGGGCTTTGATTCAGCCACTCTAGAACTCTCCATTTCTTAGTTTTCAGTCAGTCCTTGGTGGATTTACTAGTATGTTTTGGGTCATTGTCGGGTTGCAGGGTCCAGTTACGGTTCAGCTTTAATTTTCTTATAAATGGTCTCAAATGTTCCTGCACCCTCTGATACACGGTAGAATTCATGATAGATTCTATGATTCTATGATGGTGAACTGACCAGGTCCTGCTGCAGCAAAGCAACCCCAAACCATGACACTTCCACCTCCATGCTTCACAGTTGGTATGAGGTTCTTTTCCTGGAATGCTCTATTTGATGTACGCCAAACATGTCCTCTTTTCTGGTGTCCAAATAATTCAGTCTTGGACTCATCTGTTCATAGAACACTATTCCAGAAGTCCTGGTGCTTGTCTGCATTCTCTCTGGCAAACACCGTGGAATGGCTAATATCAATTTATTTCAGATCTTTTTAAAACCCTTACCAGAATTATAAGCTGCTACAATCTTCTTTCTGAAGGCCTCAGACAGCTCTCTTGATCTCACCATGGTGTTCACTCTCGCCGCAGCAGTCATGAACACACCAAACTAAATGTCTGAAGTTTAAGTAGGGCAAACCTCCTTCATCGATATGTGAACATTTCTTAAGAAAAAAACGGAATATTTCATGCGGTGTCCTAATTTTTTCCCATGACTGTTTTGTTATAAAATAGTACCCAGCACTTATGCACACATTTGCCAATCGCGCACATAAGTTCTGCTGTTCTGTAACTTATATGCACAGTTGTCACCTATCTGTAGAATTACTCGTATAGCTTTTATTACATAAAATATGTTAGGGCAAAAAAAAAAAAAATTTCAAGACTGCATGGGAAGAATGCTTGGTCCTCACAGTATTGTAGGTCATACTTCGTGTTTTTTCTGCTTATCGTAGGACTTCTGCTTTAACTATGTTCAACTGCTAGTGCTGTTTTCTAGTGCGCATGGCATACGAGTCCTGATGATTGGGTTAACTTCTCCCGGCCATGAGCTGTGCAGAATGAATCATGCACTTTTTCTTCAGCTCTGCCAGCTTCCTCAGTTGCCTGTACTCTCTTTCTCTTTTTTCCCTTCTGTATGCGAGCTAGGTGTCTTTCTGATGTGCTCTGAGAAATTTTGTTGTTTGATTTTTATTTTTTTTAATCCAAATTTTGAGTCTTTTGGTGCTCAAGAGGTCCCCAGTAGCCCTGGGGCAGCTCTGCTTGGAAGAAGATACAGAACCTCTGAGTAGCAATTTGCAGCTAACAGGATAACTCTTTAAGGAACCTGTGTAGCTGGCCTACACTAACAATTAAGGTGCTCTGGGACCATTCCCCTTGGAGCAAGGATTGCCCCTAATTTATCAGGTGCTTGAGCACTGGCTGTTTGGCCTCACAGGGATCTGGGAGGACTTTGACAGTTGCCGGCTGCGTTTTCTTCCCCCTGTTGCCGTGAAAGCGTCCATCGGGGGTCTGAGTTCTCAGTCCAGCTTTGGCCTGACTAACAGCACAAAGATCGCAGCATCCTAGACTGGAGATATACTTCCACTATCCAGCTTCAGTGTGAGCTGAAGCAGGCTATAGCACCAGTACAGCACAGCATAGTGAGTTAAGCCCATTATAGTCTATGGGAAAATTGGAGGAGGTCTCAAGTTGGCAGTTTTAGTGGCTTCTGGGGCTAGATATAGGATCCCTGACTCCCATAAACCCCTTCCCTGAATTTCTTGGACTTTGCTATAGCGGGCTGTTTTTGGGGTTTTTTTGTGCCAGAATGCTGCCGCAGCAGCCATCTTGGATTTCTCGATTTTGTTTAAAAAAAATCCTCTTATCTGCCTCAAACCCCTTTGATTTAACTTAAAATCAATTATAATGGACTCTTCGGACCTTTCTACCACTATATCATGCCAAATATAATAAACTGGATGGTCGGCTGAGGAGTGTCCATGTGCTACAGCGCACATGGGGGAGGCAGGGGCCTTGAGCTTAGCCCTTTCTGTACCTCTAGGGCTGGGGAAATGCAAGGGGTTCATTTGTCAGGGGAAAAATCCCTCCCAGAGCCCTTGGAGAGCAATTTGGCGAAACACAGATGCGTGGATGCCATAGAGCCCAAGAGACAACATGGTGAGTCTCTGAAGGAGTCCTCTGGGCTTCCTGCTCAGGGCTTTACCCCTGATTTTGAGAGTCTCATTTGCAAAGCTTATGTAAATTGTTGGAGTCTTCCTGCACTCTCTGAAGGTGCACCTGTAGCTGCAAAAGGGAATCTCCCCCCAAAGATGGTTTTCGATCAGGAAAAGGACTGGACTAGAGAGTCTCAGAGTCCATTCTTTCACTGCCTAAGAGTAAATATTCACTCTTAGGAGAGTCTAGATTTCAGGCAGAGGCCATTAGTCAAGAGGTGGTGGTGGTGCCGGCCCTTGATCAAAGGGAGGACCCGACTGTAAGCCACCTTTTCAAGCTGACAGCATTGCTGGAGATGATTACAGCGGGAGTTAAATTTATGAGAAGCTTCTCAAACCTTGGCTACACTGTGCTCTGTTATGAGCAGCTCTAAGGCTGAGACTACATTTTTTTCCCCATTCATCCTGACATTAATATGCTAATCATGGAGAATTTGGAAGACCCTGGAGGATTCTTTATGGGTGGCTAGGATGATGTAAAGGCTGTATCCGATGGCTCCTGAATTTCAGCAGCTGTTTGTTCAGCCTAAAGTGGATTTGTTGGTAGTGCAGGTTACCTAATGTACTTCCCTGCCTAGTGAAAGAGGAGTCATTTTAAAGGACATGCAGGACCGCAGGGAAGATGTCCTCAAAAAAGCAGTTTGAGGCCTTGGGAATTAAAGCAGAAACAGCATTAGCCTCATTCGTGGCATGTTCTTGCCGTATCAGATTTCATCTGACTCCCATAGAGGATGATGACATTTACCCCCAGCTGGTAATGGCGGGGGTTGACTATGTTGCAGATGCTCTATATCCCAAACCTGGTTCCCAAACCTGTCCTGGGGGACCCCCAGCCAGTCAGGTTTTCAAGATATCCCTAATGAATATGCATGAGAGAGATTTGCATACCTGTCACTTCCATTATATGCAAATCTCTCTCATGCATATTCATTAGGGATATCTTGAAAACCTGACTGGCTGGGGGCCCCCCGGACAGGTTTGGGAACCACTGCTCTATATGATATAATCAGAGTCATGAGAAAAGTTTCTGCCTATGCTATCTCTCCTTGTAGAATGCTCTGGGTCAGACAATGGGCAGAAGATTTGGCTTCTTAGGCAACACTAAACAGGCTCTCCTTTAAGGGGTAAATGCTATTTGGTAAGGAAATGGACAGTTTTTGGCCAGTGTGGCAGATCGTCACCCTAAAGCTTTGCTAGACAGCAGTCCATGAGCCCTTAGAGTAGGGGTGTCAAAGTCCCTCTTCGAGGGCCACAATCCAGTCAGGTTTTCAGGATTTCCCCAATGAATATGCATGAGATCTATTAGCATACAATGAAAGCAGTGCATGCAAATAGATCTCATGCATATTCATTAGGGAAATCCTGAAAACCCGACGATTGCGGCCCTCAAGGAGGGACTTTGACACCCCTGCCTTAGAGGGTGTAGCCACACCTCCGCAGATAGGGTTATTGGCTTATTGGGACGCTTTGGAACAGATTTGCTCGGATCACTGGGTGCTGGACATCATTCGAGAAGGGTACAAGTTCAAATTTTGTCTCCTCCTGAATCTATTTGTGGACTCTAAGGCCGGCAACCAGAGAAAGTGGTCAAATTCCAGGAGACTGTGGCGAGGCTCCTAGATATTCAGCCAGAGAGCTCGTACCTCCTGAACAATTGGGTTTGGCCAGATACTCTATTTATTTTATAGTGCCCAAGAAAGACTTGGACAACTGGAGACCAATCCTGGATCTGAAGTCTGTCAATGCAGCATTGAAAGTACTACTCGAAAGAGTCTAGAGAAGAGTGACTAAGATGGTTAAGGGGTTGGAGGAGCTGCCGTACAGCGAAAGATTAGAGAAACTGGGCCTTCTCTCCCTCGAACAGAGAAGATTGAGTGGGGAAATGATCGAAACATTCAAGGTACTGAAGGAGATAGACTTAGTAAATAAGGACAGGTTGTTCACCCTCTCCAAGGTAGGAAGAATGAGAGGGCACTCTCTAAAATTGAAAGGGGATAGATTTCGCACAAACGTAAGGAAGTTCTTCACCCAGAGGGTGGTAGAAAACTAGAATGCTCTTCTGGAGTCTGTCATAGGGGAATACACCCTCCAGGGATTCAAGACTAAGTTAGACAAGTTCCTGCTGAACAAGGACATACGCTGGTAGGGCTAGTGTCAGGGCGCTGGTCTTTGACCAGAGGGCCGCCGCGTGAGCGGACTGCTGGGCATGATGGACCACTGGTCTGACCCTGCAGCGGCAATTCTTATGTTCTTATGATTCCGTTTGGAGACTGTTCTTTTGGTCATTGCATTGGTGGTGCCAGGAGGATTTTTAACCTTCCTGGTGGTGGTTAATGGTACCCTCTCTAAAACATCGGAGGTGACCAGTGGAGTGCCGCAGGGCTCGGTCCTGGGACCACTCCTTTTCAGCATATTCATAGGGGATCTGACTCGGGGGCTTCAAGGTAAAATAACACTATTCACCGATGACGCCAAACTATGTAATATAGTAAGTGAATGCAGTTTACAGAATTATATGGCGCATGACCTGCTTACATTGGAAAGTTGGTCCTCAATCTGGCAGCTAGGCTTCAATGCTAAGAAATGTAAGGTCATGCACCTCGGAAGCGGAAATCCATGCAAGACGTACTTCTTGAACGGAGAAACTTTAACTAGGACTTCAGCAGAACGAAATTTAGGAGTAATCATCAGTGCAGACATGAAAACTGCCAATCAAGTGGAGAAGGCTTCATCTAAGGCAAGGCAGATATTGGGTTGTATCAATAGAAGTTTCGTCAGCCGAAAGCCTGAAGTCATAATGCCGTTGTACAGGGCCATGGTGAGACCTCATCTGGAGTACTGTGTGCAATTCTGGAGGCCACATTACAGTAAAGATGTGCGCAGAATTGAATCGGTTCAGCGGACGGCCACCAGGATGATCTCAGGGCTCAAGGGTCTCTCGTACGAAGAGAGACTGAACAAATTGCAGCTCTACACTCTCGAGGAACGTAGGGAGAGGGGAGACATGATCGAAACATTTAAGTACCTCACGGGACGTGTCGAAGTGAAGATGATATTTTCTTTCTCAAGGGACCCTCGGCCACAAGAGGGCACCCGCTCAAACTCAGGGGCGGAAAATTTCATGGCGACACCAGAAAGTATTTCTTCACAGAGAGAGTGATTGATCATTGGAACAAGCTTCCAGTGCAGGTGATCGAGGCAGACAGCGTGCCAGACTTTAAGAATAAATGGGATACCCATGTGGGATCCCTACGAGGATCAAGATAAGGAAATTGGGTCATTAGGGCATAGACAGGGGATGGGTAAGCAGAGTGGGCAGACTTGATGGGCTGTAGCCCTTTTCTGCCGTCATCTTCTATGTTTCTATGGATTTGACAGAGTCCTAGCTGCTTAGTCCCAGAGCAAAGAAAGTGCTTATTTTAGTCTATATTGTGTTATTCTTATTCATCAGTTTTAATGCTTGTATTAGTTACTTAGAATTTTATTATGTATGATGTTATTTTTTATTATATTGTATGCTGAGTACCTAATTGTGTAAACCGCTATGAACTGCTGGTTAGGCGGTATATAAAAATAAATTATTATTATAAGAGTCCACATACTAGGGACACATTTTCAGTTTTCTGCGTTCCTATTCGGTCTGGCAACAGCACCTCACACTTTCACCAAGGTGATGGTTCTGTTGATAGCGCATCTCTGCAAGGTGGGAATACAGTGCATCCGTTCTTGGAAAGTTAGTTGATCAGAGCTCTGTTCAAAATGGAAAGGGAAAAGGCAGTGGCAAAAGTGGTCCAGCTGTTGCAGAACTTGGGTTGGGTCATCAACTTTCGGAAAAGCCACTTGGTAAATTAAACTAAACCTTAAGTTTGTATACCGCATCATCTCCATAAAGATAGAGCTCGACACGGTTTACAGGTAATTCAATAAATGAGGGAAGGACATAATAAGAAATTAGAGGTTATGAAGAGGATAGCTAGCTTTACATTTTAAATAGATAGCTTTACGTTTTGGAGAAAAGCCAGGTTTTCAGATGCTTTCGGAATAATTGGAATGATGGAGAAAAGCCAGGTTTTCAGATACTTTCGGAATAATTGGAATGAGCCTAGGTTCCGCAGCGGGGCAGGGAGGTTATTCCAAAGCTCAGTGAATTTGAAGAAAAGGTACCATCCCAGTCCCTAGAGTATTTGGGAATTTGTTTCAATATGCTGGAAGGCCATATTTTTCTTCCTGAGCCACGCAAACAGAATATTTTGAGACAAGTATTAGACCTCTTGACAATGTTAGTACCTACGTCATGGCACTATCTCCAGGTATTGGGGTCCATGGCAGCAACCATAGAAGTAGTTCCTTAGGCGAAGGCTCATATGCGCCCATTCCAGACAGATTCCCTTTAGATTTCACTGACCTGGATGGAGGAAGCATGGTGCAGCCTGGATGGAGGAAGGAGGAAGCATGGTGCAGCCTGCATTGGTGGCTCCAGCCAGAATCTCTAACAAGGGGCATGCTTCTCCAGATAGTCTCAAGGGTGATACTGACCACAGATGCCATTCTTTAAGGCTGGGGGGGGGGGGGGGCTTATTTCAATGGTTGTCCAGTGGACACCCTCTTAAAGGAAATGGTTAATAAACAGATTGGAGCTGAAAGCCATATGGCTAGCATTACAGACCCTGGGGAAGTCTCTGGAAGGTCAAGCTTTCAGGATGTTACATAAGATACATAAGCATAACATAAGCAATGCCTCTGCCGGGTCAGACCTGAGGTCCATCGTGCCCAGCAGTCCGCTCACGCGGCGGCCCAACAGGTCCAGGACCTGCATAATAATCCTCTATCTATACCCCTCTATCCCCTTTTCCAACAGGAAATTGTCCAATCCTTTCTTAAACCCCAGTACCGTACTCTGCCCTATTACATCCTCTGGAAGCGCATTCCAAGTCTCCACCACCCGCTGAGTAAAGAAAAACTTCCTAGCATTTGTTTTGAATCTATCCCCTTCCAATTTTTCCGAATGCCCTCTTGTTCTTTTATGTTTTGAAAGTTTGAAGAATCTGTCTCTCTCCACTCTCTCTATGCCCTTCATGATCTTGTAGGTCTCTATCATGTCTCCTCTGAGTCTCCGCTTTTCCAGGGAGATGAGCTCCAGCTTCTCCAGTCTTTCTGTGTATGAAAGGTTTTCCATGCCCTTAATCATTCGTGTTGCTCTCCTCTGGACCCTCTCAAGTATTGCCATATCCTTCTTAAGGCGCGGTGACCAATACTGAACACTACTCCAGGTGCGGGCGCACCATTGCCCGATACAACGGCAGGATGACTTCTTTTGTTCTGGTCGTAATACCATTTTTAATAATACCCAACATTCTGTTTGCCTTCTTCGCGGCTGCTGCGCATTGCGCCGTTGACTTCATTGTTGTATCCATCAGTACACCCAAATCTCTTTCAAGGTTACTTCCCTCTAATACTAATCCCCCCATTTGGTAGCTGAACATCAGGTTCTTTCTCCCTATATGCATGACCTTGCATTTCCCTACATTGAATTTCATCTGCCATTTATTCGCCCACTCCTCCAGTTTGCTTAGGTCCCTTTGTAGGTCCTCACACTCTTCCGTAGTTCTGACCCTTCTACAGAGTTTAGTGTCATCTGCAAATTTTATAACTTCACATTTCGTCCCCGTTTCCAGGTCATTAATAAATACATTGAACAGCAGCGGTCCAAGTACAGACCCCTGCGGAACTCCGCTCGTGACTTTCCTCCAGCCCGAGTAGTGACCCTTCACTCCAACCCTCTGTCTCCTGCCTGCCAACCAGTGTTTGACCCATCTGTGTACGTCCCCTTCCACCCCGTGGTTCCACAGCTTCCTAAGTAACCGCTCATGGGGTACCTTGTCAAAGGCCTTTTGGAAGTCAAGGTAAATGATGTCTACAGGTTCCCCTTTGTCCAACTGGCTGTTTACCCCTTCAAAGAAGTGCAGTAAGTTTGTTTGGCACGATCTTCCCTTGCAGAAGCCATGTTGGCTCGCTTTCATCAGCCCATTTTTTTCGATGTGCTCACAGATGCTGTCCTTTATCAGTGCTTCTACCATCTTGCCTGGAACCGATGTCAAACTTACCGGCCTATAGTTTCTCGGGTCTCCTCTTGACCCCTTTTTAAAGATAGGTGTAACATTTGCTATCTTCCAGTCCTCCGGAATCTCTCCAGTTTTCAAGGATAGGTTGCAAACTCGTTGGAGTATTCCCGTTATCTCATTTCTTAGTTCTTTTAGTACCCTAGGGTGGATTCCGTCTGGGCCTGGTGATTTGTCGCTTTTCAATCTATCTATCTGTTGGAGGACATCCTCATGGCTCACCTCTATTGCCGACAGTTTTTCTTCTTGATCACCATGGAAGATCACGTCGGGTTCTGGTACATTGGATGTGTCCTCGCTTGTGAAGACTGACGAGAAGAATTTGTTTAACCTGTCAGCTACCTCTTTTTGCTCCTTTATCACTCCCTTTTTATCTCCGTCATCCAACGGTCCTACTTCCTCCCTCGCCGGTTTCTTCCCCTTAACATATCTAAAGAATGTTCTCAGATAATGCCATAGCAGTGGCTTAAGTCAACTGGAAGGGAGGCACCAGAAGTGCTTCCTTAAGACTGGAGGCCCAGTTGTTCTGTTGGGCAGAGACACACCTGCAGGTGATTTCCACAGCTTGTATAGTGGGGGGTGGAGAATGTACAAGCCATCGCAGCCGGCAGAAACTGGACTTGGGGGAGTGGTCGTTATTACAGAAAGCCTTTCAGTACATTGTGCCTCATTGGGGACAACCGACTGGCAACCTGATGGCTTCGGAAGGCAACAAGAAAGCAGACTGTTTCTTTAGCCGAAGATTTTGAGTCCGGAAGCACTGGACTGGATACCTTAGTACCACCATGACCGGAGAAAGAGCTGTTGTACATGTTTCCCCCATGGCTAATAATAGGCCGGGTCATCTGCAGAATAGCACTCCACCCTGGATTAGTAATCCTGGTAGCCCTTGATTGGCCGTGCTGGTCCTGGTACATGGATTAGTGTGCCTGCAGAGAGAGAGAGGTCTCAAATTTCCAGTACATCTGGATCTACTGTCGCAGGTTCCGACGCTCATGGAGAATCCAGAATGCCTTTGGCTTATAGGCATGGCTCTTGAGCATGTAGCTTTAGCACGGAAAGGGTATTCGGAGGTGGTTTCACTACTCTCCTTAGAACTAAGAAGCCAGTGATGGTCGCGGCCTATGCTAAGGCTGGAAGATGTTTCAGCTTTGGTATGCTAAAGACAACAAGGAGCCCTGCAAGGCTCTGATTTCAGTAGTTTTTGCATTTCTGCAAGCCAGACTCAAGAAGGGTCTAGTGGTTGGATGTCTCAAGGTACAAGTAGCCAGTCTTTTGTGTTTTAGAGCCTGAGTGGAAAAGGGTTCACTGGCTTCTCACCCTGATATAGCCAGATTTGTGAAAGGGGCACTCAGATTGTATTCTCCGGTACGACAACCTTTTCCGTCATAGAACTTAACATTGTTTTACAGGGTCTTAGTAAGGCTTTGTATGAGTCTTTACAAGACAGTTAAGACAGTCTTTCTAGTGGCTATCACCTCAGTAAGACAAGTCTCGGCGCTGCAAGCACTTTCATTTAATAATAATAATAACAGTTTATATACCGCAGGACCGTGAAATTCTATGCGGTTTACAATGATTAAAAAATAGTACAAATTGAGTGGAATTGACAAGTTAATACTAGTGAATCGTGGCTCTAGGGATCAATTAAGTGGGAAAGATTGTACAAATCAGTTGCCAAAGTAGTTCAGGAACAGATATGTTTTTAGGTGTTTCCTAAATTCACCGTAAGTATTAGTTAGCATAAATAATTGTTCCAAGTCTTTACCCCATAATGCTGCTTGTAAAGAGCCATTCCTCACGGTTACAGAACCTGGGGTTATTTGCTTTTTGCTGAAAGTAGTTTCAGCTTTTCATGTCAATCAAGAAGTCCCAACTTCAAGCATTTCAGCCTACAGGTTTGAAGAAACAGGACAAAGGGTTGAAGTTACTAGACATGAGGAGAGACGCGACTAATGACTTTTGGCTTTCCAACCATCTTTTTGTCCTAACTACTATGACCAGGCTTGGCAAGCCAGCTTCTGCATCTATTTCCAGATGGATTTGCATGGCGATTTTGTTAGCGTACATTGACTTTGGTAAACAGCTGCCAATTTCTTTTTGAGAATATTTCATGAGAAGAGTAACTTCTTCATGGGCAGAGGCCTGGGTGATCCTGTCGATGGAGATTTGCAGATCAGCTAAATGGTCCATACTTCATACTTTTACAAAGTTTTATAGAGTGGATATAGCAGCCCAGTGCTATACGCAGGCTCATCTATCCCTTCAAAGGACTAATCATCAGGACTCGTATGCCGTGTGCACTAGAAGGGAAGATTAGGTTTTTATCTCAATAATATTCTTTCTGGAAACATGGCATATGAGTCCAGACACCCTGCCTTGTCACTGTAGTTATTCACCTTCGTAATGTTTAGGACAATTATATTTGTCCAGAACTTGAGATCTTCTCATGCCAGTCTGGTATTATGAGTACAATACCATATTGTTATAAATGCAATTGAGAGTATACAAATTTCATAAATGTTAGTGCTGGTGGCACTCAGGTGGTTTGGTTGTTCTACTTTGTTTTATGTGTTATATTTTGATTAACATTGTTCATTATACTTGTTACAGAGCAGAACATAAGTGTCTTGTTGGGGAAGTTCCCCATAACCCCTCTTTCTTATGTTTCTTATTTTGTAGTGATTATCAAATTCTGCCTGAAGAGGCAGTGCAGCCCACTGAGGAAGGAGGTGGAGCTGAAGAAAGTGTATGATTCCTTCTGCACAGCTCATGGTTGTGGGGAGGTTAACCCAGTCATCAGGACTTGTATGCCATGTTACTAGAAAGAAGATTATTGAGGTAAGAACCTAATCTTCCATTCATAAGTACCAGCTCTGTGGGTGCTTGAGCAGCCCCTAATATTGAACAAATCCTTTATCTATGTCTAATGAGGGGCAATTGTGTTTTGAATTTAGCACCCCTGATTATTTTGAAAAATTGGCTGTTACCACTGTTTCACTCATGAAGCTTTCAACCCCCAGTTAGTTTTGCATCTATGTTCTAATCCTTTGACTTCACTTCTGCTCTTTCAACAACAGGGAAACTACTCTGAGATTAAATATGAATTGGATTCGTTTTGTATTGACAGTTGGGACCGTATTTCATATATTTTATCCAGTTTTGATAACTTCTGAATTTATCAAGCAATCTAGGAATATGAAACCTTATTCTTGGTTGGGATTGGTTATTTCAGGATTCCCTAGTATAATATGGATACAAGTACTAGTGAATATAGAGTAAATGCACATTCACTACTGTTCTAGGCATTTGTGAAGTCCATATCATTTTAAGTCGGTGAAATTGGAGCTCATTATAATGATATCCAGCATTGGGTAGCAGGTAATACCTAACAGCTTTCTAATGATAATACTGGAATATTACAAGTCTTTGTATAAAATATTTGGGTGCCTAGAATCCAAATTGTTGAAGTAGCATCTAACAAATTGCTTACAAATTTTTGTTTTTAGGATTTATTGCAGAAAACACAAGAAAAACACACGAAACTCAGAAGGTAAATTTTATTTAGTACATATATTTTTTGAAGGTGTTAGATTACATTTGGACATAAAATGGAGTGGTAAATTGGGACCCACAAAATTTGTCAGACAATGTGTGTAATAGGTCAAAAGAACAATCTCTTCCTGGAGAAAAGCAGTAGAAGGATCAGGACAGCCAAATTTAAACTTACTAGATGTAATTTAAATATATTGAATTCTCCTCAAATTTTTGCTTTCAATTAGTGCAGCAATTCTGAGCTTTCTTCCACTTAAGCAAATTAGAACACATTCAAAAGTTTGGAAGAGGTTTCCTCCCATTTTATATCATTTTGGGAGAAAAATTTCCTGAATAGTCTCCTGGTGGAGCAAGCTGGTTAAGTAGCATGGCACCTCTGACTTTATTGAGTATTAGTTGTAAAATACTTTGCAGTTGAAGTGAAAAGTGGTGTATAAAATGTAATAAATCAAACCTAGTCTCTCTGCATTTAAATCAGTTTTGTGTTTGCTTGTTTTAAACTCAGTAGACCTTGTATCGAGAGCCAAGCCAGCCTCTGCTCTTAGGTTGGCCTAGTGTGACTGGGCAGAAGGCAATACAGTTTGCAAAATACTGGAGTTTTGGCTTACATAAAGAGAGAAGATAGGAAGATACTGGAGATTTGATAGCTTCCTAATGCCTGCTGATATGTAACAAATAGGGAGGATAGAGTAAGGATATCTCTTGGAGAACCATCTTCTAAAAGGTATAAAAACCCTAGCTGAATAGAGAAGTTCTTCTTGGTTAAGCTGGTTTCCTTTACTTCTGAAGATAAGTGTTGAAAATGGAACATACCTACTTGTAAATTAACTATGATGAGAATAAACAGACATAAATTGCTTTTTGTCCATTTCTGTAACTAACTGGTGACATAATAGTGTTTACAAAACTGTTTATGATTCTGCATCATACTTAGGCAGAATGACCACATAACTATATTTGTTCATCTGTATGGCACAGTAGTGATGGTCCATGACATGGTTCCCACTCAATAAAGCTGAATTCAGTAAGCAGCACCAACCATATATTCTCTCCCTGTCATCCTCAGACTTGCTTTGCTTCGTTCACATTCATTAGTTAAGAAAGCTATGCTGCTTCAGACTAAAATCAATTGAGCTTATCGTCCTGTCTCCAGTCTGGCTTATACATACATGGCAGATCCCAAAATGTATATTAATTTTTATATTTTACAAAAGGAAAAATAACAATCTCTGCTTAATTAACAAAGGTGGACTATGCCAAATATGTGCTGTTTGATATAGGAATTAGAGAATGACATAGGGAAAAATTCTGTCCCCGTCACTGCCCCGTCCCCGTCTCTGCCATCCCCTTCTCTGCCCCGTTCCCACTATCCCCTTCACATCCCCATCCCCGCAGCATCGATACAAGCCTCAGTACTGCAATATTTAGCTTATTCCTTCCTTAAAAATCAAAGTTCTGGCTGCTGAACTAGAGAAAGAGATGTTCAGCTGGCAGGGCTTTGTTTATAAATTTTTATCAACACAACTAATATACTACTTTAGCCTAAAGCAAAAAAAAAAAAAAGGAAATAGAAATGTTTTTTTTCTATCTTTGTTGTCTGGTTTCTGCTTTCCTCATCTTCTCATTCAATTCCTTCCATCCACTCTCAGCGACTTCCCCCCCCCCCCCCAATTGATCTGGCACTCATCTTCTTCCCTCCACTCCCCCCATAGTCTGGCATCTCTGTCTTCCCCATTTCCCTTCCAGCGTCTTCTGCCCACTCTTGTCTTCCCCATTTCCCTTCCAGCACCTTCTCCCCACCCTTCACTCTTGCCACCTCACCGCCCTTCAACACCCCCTTGCGCTACCTGAGAACCCCCCTCCCCTTACCTTCATGGCGCGTTAGTAAAGTAAGTTGCTCAAGCCAGCCGAGCCTACCTGCCTGCAGTCGCGTGTGTGTGAGCGGAAGCTTCTCCTATGACGCAATCGGAAGTTGTGTCAGAGGAGAAGCTTCTGCCCACACACACACGACTGCAGGCAGGCAGGCTCAGCCGGTTTGAGAACTTACTTTACTAACATGCCTCAAAGGTAAGAGGGAGGGAGGGAGATACATTCGGTAGGTAGGAAGGAGGGAGGTGACCGCATGCATTCCCTCCCTTAACTGCGGGGTCAAGGCCATTCATCGCTCCACGGGGCGGTGGATGGCCTTGTCCCCGTGCCCGCAGTGAGCTCTTCCCCCCCAAAAAAAATGTTTCGGCAGATTACCCGTGGCTAGCCGTGGGTAACAGCCACCATGTCATTCTCTAATAGGAATCAACTCTCCAATAAGAACATAAGAATAGGAGGAAGTGACGTCATCACGGAATATGGCCGCTTAAACTTAGAGCTCTGTCGGGGCTCGCGGTTGCAAGTTTAATATTTGCTTCCCGTGGTGGTTTGAGCGCAATTTTTTTGGTGCCTGAGCTCGCTGATTGTATGGCGAGTCGGAAGAAACTGGAGAAATTTCATTTTCCCGGCGCAACGAGTGTGAAAACTCGATCGCACGTTCCCGGCTCCCCGACGGCGCTACTCAAGATGGCGGAGCCGACCACGCTACTGCAGACAGTGTCTTCCCAGACCAACTCCGTGTCGAACGATTGACCTATGGAAGGGAAGATCGAGACGTGGTTTAAAGAATTGAAAGCAGAAATGGTAGGGTTGAGGTCAGACGTGAAGACTGCGCTGGGAGAGATTCGGGCAGAAGTGGGAGACCTGAGCGGCAGAGTCCTTGTCGCTGAAGAGCGATTGGGCCACGTGGAAGGCTTGGCGGAGGAACGATCTGCTGCTATGGACACAGTAGTGGCACAACTGGATGACTTAAAAAGGCAGGTTGAGGACTTGGAGAATCGCTCAAGGCGAAATAATTTACGTTTTAAGGGAGTTCCAGATTTGGATCGATATAAGGACGCCAGGGAAGTGGTGTCAGACTTTTGCAAAGCCCTCCTTGCTGAGGAATCTTGCAGGCCCAGTGCGGACCGGCATAAATTTCCTGCGGATTGGCACCAGTCCACGGACCGGCGGTTGAAGAGCAGTGCTATAGATTATAGATGTTAATGCCAGGGAAGAGGTAGCCTCTGGGTCTGCTGTTTTGGTAGCAGTAGCCTCATCTTCCTACCCATTTTGAAGATTACTTTGTTACATCTCATGCATTCTGGATTGATTTGGATGAAAAATAAGGAAAAATATTTTATTTTCTTTCCTTGACCAGTTCAGAGGCTCTCTCATTTCTGATTCCTCCAGCCTAAATGTCTGGAGATTCTGCCTGTAGTTAGGGAAAAGATAGAAACATAGAAGATGACGGCAGATAAGGGCCATAGCCCATCAGGTCTGCCCTCTCTACTGACCCACCCCCAAGTCTACTATCCTAGGGATCCCACTCCTGGTGACAGGTTCCCTTGGCTTAACCCTCTAAGGGATCTCACATGGGCATCCCATTTGCTCTTAAATTCTTGCACGATGTTTGCTTCGATCAACTGCACCGGGAGCTCGTTCCAAGGATCAACCACTCTCTCGGTGAAGAAATATTTCCTGGTGTCGCCATGAAATTTCCTGCCCCTGAGTTTGAGCGGATGCCCTCTTGTGGCTGAGGGTCCTTTGAGAAAGAGAATCTCTTCTTCCATCTTGATACGGCCGGTGATATACTTAAACGTCTCGATCGTGTCTCCTCTCTCCCTACGTTCCTCGAGTGAGTACGGCTGAAAATTTTTCAGCCTTTCCTCGTACGATAGATCCTTGAGCCCCGAGACCATCCTGGTGGCCATCAGTTGCACTGACTCTACTCTCAGCACATCTTTTCGGTAGTGTGGCCTCCAGAATTGCACACAGTATTCCAAATGAGGTCTCACCATGGTTCTGTATAATGGCATTATGATTTCAGGCTTCCGGCTGACGAAACTCCTGGGGATGCAACCTAACAACTGTCTTGCCTTAGATGAAGCCTTCTCCACATGATCAGCAGTTTTCATGTCTGCGCTGATGATCACTCCCAAGTCTCGTTCTGTTGAAGTTCTAGCTAAGGTCTCACCATTCAAGGTGTAAGTTCTGCACGGATTTCTGCTGCCGAGGTGCATGATCTTGCATTTCTTAGCGTTGAAGCCCAGCTGCCAGGTCGAGGACCAAAGCTCCAACAAATGTAGGTCCTGTGTCATACTATCGGGTGAATTGCCATCTCTCACTATATTGCATAGTTTGGCGTTGTCAGCGAATAATATTATCTTACCTTAAAGCCCCTGAGTTAGGTCCCCTATGAATATGTTGAAAAGGAGCGGGCCCAAGACTGAGCCCTGCGGTACTCCACTGGTCACCTCCGATGTTTTAGAGAGGGTACCGTTAACTACTACCCTCTGAAGTCTGCCACTCAGCCAGTCATTGACCATGTAGTTAGTGTTTCTCCCAGCCCCATTGATTTCATCTTGCTCAACAGCCTGCGATGCGGGACACTATCGAAAGCTTTGCTGAAGTCTAGGTATACGACGTCCACGGATTCTCCCAAGTCTAGCTGTTTTGTTACCCAGTCAAAGAAGCTGATAAGATTGGATTGGCAGGACCTACCCTTGGTGAATCCGTGTTGACTGGGATCCTGTAGATTCTCCTCATCCAAGATTGCGTCTAATTTACGTTTGATTAGTGTTTCCATGAGTTGCATATTATTGATGTGAAACTCACCGGGTTGCCCTGCAACCCTTTTTGTGCAGTGGAACAACGTTAGCTGTTTTCCAGTCTATGGGGACTCTCCCCGAACTTAGGGGAGATCTGCAGGTTATTTTGATATGAGGACTCTGGATTTTCTTTTCCCTGCTAAGGTTGTTGGGAGGAGGTGTTTAGATTCACTATCTGATTTGTTATGGAAATAATGAGTTGCTGAACTTCATTATGCCTTTTTATAGGGCAGAGTTCACAACTTGTATATCTGTCTATATCTGTTAGCTGACCGGCATAGTCCATCTAACAACTTTACCTCCCTAACATTTCCCAATATTACTCAAACAAGATTGGGATAATTGAAATAATCTATTATTGTGTTGCCAAATTTGTTAGCTTTTCTAATAGCATTTGACTATCTGTGCCCATCTATCCAGGTGGATGGTAGCATACCCTCACCATTATGCTGCTCTTCACCAGAGATAAAATGTGGTTCTACTGTATATTACAGATTATCCCAGGACAAGCAGGCATGATATTCTCACATGTGGGTGACGTCATCTACGGAGCCCCGATGCGGACAGCATTTCAAGCAAACTTGATTGAAGATTCAAGCTTGCTGGTTGCACCACGCATGTGTGCCTCCTGCTCCACTAGAGGGCGCATCCCCTCCTCATGGTCTCCAGTTCGATTTTTTCCGCTGTGCTAAGACACGTTTTTCTTAGCGCTGCCCTAGTGCCTTCTTTGCACCGCGATTTATTACTTTTCTTTTTTCTTTCTCCGCTAAAAGTCACTGTGCATAACAAATTTTTTCCTTCTACCTGCTCATCGCGCTTTTCGCGCCTTTTTCTCGTGTTCCGGGGGCTCCCGGATCGCCGCGACCGCGAGGCCTGATTGGCCACGGCCGCCTGGATGTCCTGGCCCATTACGGGCTTTAAAAAGTGCACCGGGTGCGAGCGTCTTCTATCTCTCACAGACCCGCATCGCTGGTGCATCCTTTGCCTGGGGGCCGACCATCCAACGGAAACTTGCCCCCGGTGTGCAACTTTTCAACAGCGGGCGCTCCGACGACGATGGGCCCGCATGGCAGAGCTGTTTGCTACCGATCAACCCTCGGCCTCGACTACATCGGCCCCGCCTCGGGACTCGACTTCGAAGACCTCAAGCTCTCATAAGTCCTCTGCCCCTCATAAGTCCCCTCTTCCTTCCTCAGGTTCCACATCATCAAAGAAGCCAACCTCGGGGACAATGGCCGGACAGAGTGGAAACTCCTTACCCACGGCCCCGGCGAAAACCCCGAAGACCTTGGGACGTGCCTCCACCCCTCGGGAATGCTCCGAAGCGAGATCACCCCCGGTGGAGAGCACAGCGGCCTTGGACATGCCATCGATGCTGTCCGTGCCAGTATTCCAGGAACTGCTCCGAGCAATGATCACAACGGAGCTATCCGCTGCCATGGCTCACCTTCAACCGGCCTCGACCTCGCACGCGCCAGACCAGCCTGAGCAACGCGCCAAGACCCCTCGAGGAAAACCGCACCGTTCTCGTCGCCTCTCCTCTTCATCGGATTCCTCTCCGAGGCATTCGAAACGAAAATCGAGACCCCTCTCTAAGAAAGCCCGGAGTTCCCCTCCGGCTCGAGGGCGCACCCCCTCGACCCGATCGGGGGAGCCGCTAAGGGTCACCGAGCTGTCTCTCACCAACCCACAGCTCCTATTGACTCCCCCTCGGTCCGGGGCTCCGGTCCGAGGTCCTAGGCTTTCGCCGAGGGAGTCCGGGGAGGGATCCCCGGCCAGGCACCGGTCGGTACCCAGAACCCCGGCGTCGTCCCCGAGGGGCTCCTCGAGGCGACGCAGGTCCTCGACCCCGGAGCGCTTCCACAGCGCGTCTCTGGTATCGGACCGAGGGTCTGAGTGAGAGCCCCGCTATTCGAGGGAGGCTTCTCCTTCCTTCTCGGCCAAACAGAGGTCTCGGTCACCATCCCCGCAAGGGGCCACGGGACTCCACCGACCATCCTTCATGAGGTTCGTCCAGGACATGGGACGTGCCCTTGACTTGGACTTACAATCTGACTCAAGGTACTCCAAGGAATACCTGGCGGAGCTGGATATGCCTTCCCCGCCCTGAGAGTCCCTCCGGCTACCACTGAACCCGGTACTCGGGCAGACCTTTATCAGGAACTTCGAAACTCCTTACATGGTGACGGCGGTCCCATCTAAAATGGAGTCTTAAGTACCGGACGGTACCTCACCCGGGGTTTGAGCAACCACAGCTGTCCCACCAATCCCTGCTGGTGGAGTCATCTCTGAAAAAAGCTCACCCCTCGAGGGTGTCCGCGGCGGTCCCTCCTGGACGCGAAGGCCGCACACTGGACAAATTCGGACGCCGGTTGTATCAGAACTCTATGATGACCGCCAGAGTCCTGAACTACACCTTCACTTTTTCTTCCTACCTGAAGCACCTCATTGGGCGGCTTGCCTCCTTCTCGGAGAGCTTACCCACCCCTCGCCAGACAGAGTTCAGCCTCCTCCTCGAGGATTTTTCCAACCTCAGGCTACACCTGTTCCACGCCGCTTATGACGGCTTCGAGCTATCTTCCAGGGTCGCAGCCTTTGCGGTGGCCATGTGCCGACTGACATGGCTACAACTCGTCGATATGGACCCCAACCTGCAAGATCGACTAGCCAACCTCCCTTGCGTCGGGAAGGAACTTTTCGACGACACCATCGAGGCTGCTACGAAACGGTTGTCTGAACACGAACGTTCCTTCGCGTCTCTTGTTCGACAGAAGCCTAAACCACAGGCCTCTCGCCCTTTCCGGGGATTACCTCGACGCTACCCCCAGAAGTCCACACCGGCCTTCTCCAGACCACCGCTGCGACGCCCCCAGGCTCACGCTAGGGCTCCACCAAAGTCACAGCACACGGTGTCGGCGAAGCCATCTCCGTCCTTTTGACGGAATGAGCGGACGGGGGCGGGCCCCCTCCGCACCTCTACCGGGCCCCCTCCCCATCGGGGGCCGCCTTCAAGCCTACTACCCTCGCTGGAAAGCCATCACGTCGGACTCATGGGTCCTTGGCGTGATCTCATCAGGGTACTCGCTCAACTTTCAAGAGGTACCCCCCAACAGCCCACCGAGCGCGTGCCCTCCCAATCGAGCGCAGTTGCCCCTCCTCCTCTCCGAGGCACAGGACCTCCTCCGCCTGCAGGCGGTGGAACCGGTCCCCCAAAATCAAAGGGGCCAAGGGTTTTACTCCCGTTACTTCCTGGTACCGAAGAAGACGGGAGACCTGCACCCAATCCTAGACTTAAGGCGCCTGAACAAGTTTCTGGTACGGGAAAAGTTCCGGATGCTTTCACTTCCGATTCTTTACCCCTTGATCAACGAGGGCGATTGGCTCTGCTCCCTCGACCTGAAGGAGGCCTACACCTATGTTCCGGTGCACCCTGCTTGCCGCAAGTTCCTGCGTTTTCAGGTGGGAGACCTCCATCTGCAATATCGGGTCCTCCCCTTCGGCCTGTCCTCGTCCCCCTGAGTCTTCACGAAGTGCCTCGTAGTGGTCGCGGCTGCCTTGCGCTCCCAAGGTCTGCAGGTATTCCCCTACCTGGACGATTGGTTGATCAAAGACTCGACCAGGGAGGGGGCTATCTCAGCAACCCAACAGACTATTACTTCTCTTCAGTGTCTGGGGTTCGAGATAAACTTCCCAAAATCCCAGCTATGCCCCTCTCAGTCCTTACAATTCATCGGGGCCTTGCTGGACACGGTCCGCCTTCGCTCCTTCCTCCCTCCTCAGCGTCGGGAGGCATTGGTAAACCTGAGCTGACAAGTCTCGAGATCGAACTCGGTCTCGGCACGACAAATGATGACGCTCCTCGGCCATATGGCCTCCACAGTCCACGTTATCCCTCTTGCTCGCCTTCATCTGCGGTTACCACAGTGGACTTTGGCATCACAATGGCGACAGGATCGAGACCCGATCAACCGCCACGTGACAGTGACTCCTTCCTTGCAAAGATCGCTCTGTTGGTGGGCCGACTCTTCGAATCTTTCCAAGGGTTTGCTCTTTCTCGCTCCTCCACACCACAAGGTCCTAACCACGGACTCGTCGGAGTACGCTTGGGGGGCTCATGTGGACGGTCTCCGCACTCAAGGTCTGTGGTCCGCAGAGAACCGTCGCTGCCACATCAACGTGTTGGAACTCCGGGCCATCTACCTCGCCGCAGTGGCCTTCCAACACCTGCTTCACGACCGGGTGGTTCTCGTCCGTACGGACAACCAGGTGGCGATGTACTACGTAAACAAGCAAGGAGGGACGGGGTCTTGGTCCCTCTGCCAAGAAGCTCTATGGCTCTGGGAGTGGGCGGTCTCCCAAAACATCTCCCTTCGAGCGATTTACATCCAAGGAGAACAAAACTGCCTGGCGGACAGGCTCAGCCGCCTCCTCCAGCCACATGAATGGTCCCTGCATGCCCAGGTGCTGCGACAGGTGTTCGACACGTGGGGGACCCCACAGATAGATCTGTTTGCCTCCCCCGACAATCAAAAACTGCCTCTCTTCTGCTCGAGGATATACTCCCCGGACCGCCTCGAGGCAGATGCTTTCCTCCTAGACTGGGAGGGGAAGTTTCTTTTTGCGTTCCCGCCACTTCCTCTGATTCTGAGAACGCTGGTCCATCTGAAGTTGGTAAGGGCCACTCTGATCCTCATCGCCCCTCGATGGCCTCGCCAGCCCTGGTTTTCCCTACTACTTCAACTCAGTGCCAGGGAACCTCTACTTCTGCCTGTCTTTCCCTCTGCTATCACAGAGACGGGGCTCACTGTTACATCCCAATCTTCAGTCTCTTCATCTGACTGCTTGGTTTCTTTCCCCCTGAATCCCTTCCCTGTATCTCAGTCGGTCAGGAAAGTGTTGGAGGCTTCTCGGAAAGTCTCGACTAGACTCTGCTATTCTCAGAAGTGGACTAGATTCTCGTCCTGGTGTTCATCTCACCGCCAGGACCCGGTGTCGGTCCCAGTGTCCTTGGTTCTAGAGTACCTGCTTCATTTATCTCACTTGGGCCTAAAGACCAATTCCATTCGAGTGCACCTTAGTGCGATTGCTGCCTTTCACCAGCCCCTGGAAGGAAAGGCTCTCTCACTCCATCCCTTGGTCTTTCGTTTCATGAAAGGTCTTTTGAATGTTCATCCGCCACTCAAACCATCTCCGGTGGTTTGGGATCTCAATGTAGTTCTGGCTCAACTGATGAAACACCCCTTTGAGCCCATGGATAAATGTCACCTTAAATTCCTCACTTGGAAAGTGATCTTCCTACTCGCACTCACGTCTGCCCAAAGAGTTAGTGAGCTGCAGGCTTTGGTAGCGGACCCACCTTTCACTGTATTCCATCACGACAAGGTGGTTCTCCGCACCCACCCTAAGTTCTTACCTAAGGTGGTGTCTAATTTCCATCTCAACCAGTCCATTGTTCTACCTGTGTTCTTCCCCAAGCCCCACTCTCATCCCGGAGAAGTGGCGCTTCACACTCTCGACTGCAAGCGGGCGTTGGCCTTCTACCTTCAACGCACCCAATCTCATCGGATGGCCCCCCAATTGTTTTTGTCCTTCGACCCTAACAGGTTGGAGCGCCCAGTTTCCAAGCGCACCCTGTCCAACTGGTTGGCTGCTTTCATTTCTTTCTGCTACGCTCAGGCTGGTCTCGCGCTGCATTGTTGAGTGACGGGACATAAGGTCCGAGCGATGGCAGCTTCGATAGCTTTCCTCAGGTCCACGCCCATCGAGGATATCTGCAAGGCTGCCACGTGGTCTTCGGTTCATACTTTCACCTCACACTACTACCTGGATACACTGTCCAGAAGCGATGGCCGGTTTGGCCAATCAGTCTTACGTAACCTATTTGCTTGAATAGCCAACCTCCCTCCATCCCGTGTCAGTGAGCTTGGAGGTCACCCACATGTGAGAATATCATGCCTGCTTGTCCTGGGATAAAGCACAGTTACTTACCCTAACAGGTGTTATCCAGGGACAGCAGGCATATATTCTCACAACCCGCCCACCTCCCCGGGGTTGGCTTCTTGGCTGGATATGTGAACTGGAGACCACGAGGAGGGGATGCGCCCTCTAGTGGAGCAGGAGGCACACATGCGTGGTGCAGCCAGCAAGCTTGAATCTTCAATCAAGTTTGCTTGAAATGCTGTCCGCATCGGGGCTCCGTAGATGACGTCACCCACATGTGAGAATATATGCCTGCTGTCCCTGGATAACACCTGTTACGATAAGTAACTGTGCTCTATCACTAAACCTATACAGTGACCCTTAGCATTTGTCTCCCATCCTCCAAACTTGATGAGATGCCAGATAACACTACCTCTTTCCCTTCCCTAACATACTTTTTCTTTTTCTTCCTTCTCAAAAACATACTCTCTTCTTTTACTTCTTCTCTCTCCTTTCCATATGCTATTGGCACTGTATTTTTTCATACCTTCTCTCACCTGTGCTGCTGTAGCACCAACTGTTCTTGAGCATGTGAGTGGCGTGTTCAGGTGTCAGAATGCACACATCCACATTTCACCCAAAAGCAACAGAGAGATACTATATACAGCACTGAAGCAAATTATTTATGTAGAAAACTAGGTTTACTGGCCCATATAGGAATGTGTTTTGTTCCACATTTTATTTAATTCAAGCGATTAAAAATTTTAGCATTTGCTATGTTGTGTCCTTAATTTTATAATTTTCTCTGTTTCAGATTTTGTGATTGTAATGCTATAATGCTATAATTGTTATACAGAATTATATTTTTAAAAAATCAGACCCTCATGCTCATCATTGAGAGATTGATTTTCTTTAAATTTTGATTTCTTTGTAATTGATGTTTTATTAATTACGATGATTTCTTTGCCTGTTTTTTAGACTAATCTTATGTGTTCTTTATTTTGTGCTGGAACACTTTGAAGCAGATGATTTAGAAGGAAGCATTAATGAACATGAGTTGGAATCTTCACTGCCTAGAGGCAAGGGGAAAGGACATAAGGGAAGGCCAAGGACTGTTAATTCTAGAAGACAAATAGAAGATAACAGAGCCACACATGGAACAGAAGAAACGGAAAGCAGCTCCTACGTAAGCAGCTATAACAGTACTTGCAGTGACCTCCAGTAGTGCACGCAATCCCTTGCACAAAATTACACCTGTTCCAAAGATGATGTAAATATGTTCTGTTCCCCCCCTCCAAGGACAAGCAGGATAGATATTCTGATTGATGGGTGATGTAATCAAACAGAACCCAATTCAGAGATTGCTCCCCAACAACCATTCCAGAAGTTTTTGAGAATGGTTCACCATAAATACATGTCTGCAGTCACAGTACAGAACCAAATCAGTCTTCTTTCCTCACTCTTCCCCCACCAAGCATTGTAGATGCAATTTTCTGCTTCCTTGCACACTGCACATCAAGTCTTGTCTTATCCTGGTTGCAGTGTTATTTGGTTGTGCAATTGTATATAAGTGCTTGCACAGGGCCAATGTTTCCTTCCTTTTCCCCCCCATTAACTGCTTTCAGGTCTAGATTGGTCTCCAGTCTTCCGAATCTCTTTTGGGCACCTAAGGAGACCTAGTGGGCCCTGAAAAAACAGATATGCTGAAAAACCTGACATAATAATAATAATAATAACAGTTTATATACCACAGGACTGAAGTTCTATGCGGTTTACAATGATTAGAAAGATGCTACAAATTGAGTGGAACTTATATAGTTGGAGATAAGTGGCTAACAGTTTAAGGGATCAGTTGTTATGGGAGAGATTGTGATGGCAGACAAGTTGAGCACACTCCTTTAACCTCATGAATGGTCTCAACACAACCATCTTATGTTAGATTATCTCCAGCTGTGGATTCCAGACATAGATTTATTTGCTTTTCCCCCAAATCCACAAACTTCTGCTCCAGATTCTACAATCGCCTAGAGTCGGATGCCTTCCTCATTCGTTAGTGAAACAGATTCCTGTATACATTTCCTCCTATACTTCTTATCAGGAAGATTCTATCAAGATGAAGGCACCATCCTCATTGCACTTAGCTGGCAATGTCAGTCTTGACCCAGGAATCATGCCAGTTGCAACTGTTCCCAACACTGCTAACACAGAATGATGGCTTCCTTCTTCATCCCAACCCTCAGTCGTTAGCAATAACAGTATGGTTTCTTTTACCAGGTACTTATGACTTGGATTGGCTTCCTTGAAGACTGAATACTGGGCTAGATGGACCATTGGTCTGACCCAGTAAGGCTGTTCTTATGTTAAGTAAATGCTCTTCCTCTTGGCTGCAGTGTCTGATGTCATCGAAGTGTCCAGAAAACTTTTCAGTGCTGCTACTGCGTCAGATGGTCAAGATTTTCTTCCTAGTGTGCCCTACATTCTCTTGAATCTTTGACTCGTCCACTTCCACACATCCAGGACTACCACCTTCACATCTTTAATTCTGGTCAAAAAACCAGCTTGATTTAAGTACATTTCAGTGCTATCAGTGCATTTCACTCTCACTTGAACAAGAAACCTCTATCTGTTAATCCCTTAGAATCACAAATCATGAAGAGGCTTTACCACACAAAACCACTTATCAAGCCGCCATCTGTTACTTGGGATCTTAATGTGGTACTGTCTACTCTTATGAAGTCTCCCTTTGAGCCACTTACAACTTTCTCTCTCACACTTCTCGCTTGAAAAATTGTTTTCCATACTGCCCTTGTGTCTGCACGCTGAGTGAGTAAACTCCAAGCACTGGTGTCTGATCCTCACTACTCAAGATTCTGTCATGACAGAGTAGTGCTCCATAATTTCTCCCCAAAATTCTCACAACTCCACCTCAACCAGTCCATAGTTTTGCCTGCTTTCTTTCCAAAGCCATATTCCTATCCTGGGGGAGGCGGCTCTTCACTCCTTGGACTGTAAACATGCTCTAGCATACTACCTGGACTGAACTAAATATTATACAGTCTCCTCACAGCTATTTCTGAATTTTGACCCTAACAAACTTGGAGTTCTGTTAGCTCCATGTAGTTGGCAGACTCTCTCCTTCACATATACTCAGGCTGGGCTGATGCTACAGGGCCATTTAACAGCCCACAATGTCCAAGCTATGGCTTGCTCATTTCCGCTTTGCATCTGTTGTGGACATCTGTAAAGCAGCTATTTGGTCCTCAGTCCATACCTTTACCTTTCACTACTGCTTAGACCAAAACTCCAGAAGAGAGAGTCAATTTGGACTAGTAGTTCTGCAACATCTTTTTACTTCATGAGTGCCAACTTTCCCTCCAACCCATTTGGATTTTGCCAGGCTCGGCTCATGTTTATATATCAATTATGCTCATCCAGAGCAGCTTGTGAGAATATTATTCCTGCTTCTCCTTAGAGAAAGCCAAGACAGCAGGCATATATTCTCACAGTCCACCCATCTCCCCTAGTTGGCTTCTTAGCTTTGCTACTGAACTGATGGCCGTACAAGCTCACGTCAAACAGGAAGGCACTGGCATGCATGCGGTATAGGCACTGCCTTAAGAACTTTAAAGTGATAGTGCACTTGGTAGTGTCCATACTGGGTTCTGTGGATGACATCACCCACATGTTGAGAATATATTCCTGCTGTTACTCAGAGAATGCCACCTACTTAAATATGCATCATTTGTTCTATGGGGGCATGATACAAAAAGGAATAAGAGGTTAGTTTTCATAAACTACAAAAGATCACAGAAAGGAAGACAACAAAAATATCTGGAAAAGTTGAGAGAGGCTGGTCGTGTAGTCAGGAAAGCAAAGTTGCAAATGGAAGAAAAAAAAATAGCTGACATGGTAAAACGGGGAGAGAAGACATTTTTTAGATATATTAGTGATAGGAAGAAGTGCAAAAGTGGTATTGTGAGACTCAAAGATGAAGGGGAGGAATATGTAGAAACTGATAAAGAAAAGGCTGAATTGCTTAACAAATACTTCTGTTCTGTGTTCACAGTTGAAGTGCCGGGAGTGGGACCATGGAAGACAAATGTAAATAGGGATGGAAGAGTAGTAGACCCCGATCGAGATATATATAGATAGATAGATAAATAGATAGATCCTTTACCTCCCCGTGGAGCCTGTCCCAACCATGTCTCTCCAAAACTCAATTTCCTTTTTGTCTAAAATGGAAAATATGTTGAGGAGGAAGACTTTGTTCTTCCTGTAAATCTGAAAAAAACAACTCGCCTTCCTCCCAGATCTGCCTTAACATGTAAAGTCCTATAGACTCCCACTGAAAAAATGTTTGATGATGTACTCCCAAGTGTGAATTCAGGAGCATGTTGAAAGGTTTGTTTATTTATTTATTTATTTTTTTAAAAAGCTTCCTAACAGGGAAAAACTTCATTCACACTCCATTCCAAGTTTTGAGAAGACCTTCTATACTCATTTTGTGTGTTCTGGAAGTAATGGAATAGCCAAAAGTGATATAGATCCTAACCAGTTTTGTTCTAATCGCACCAATATTTTGTTTGAATGGACCAGAATTGTACAGAATTGTGCTGTCTAATAGTATAAAACTAAATCGGGTACAGTCATTCCTCTGTTTTTTAGGATGATGCATCACTTGGGTGCAAATGCATGGAGGGCATTTGTTTCATATACAGTATATTAAGAACTGATTAAAAGAATAGGAGGAAATATTTTTTCACTCAGAGAATAGTTAAGCTCTGGAACACATTGCCAGAGGTTCTGGTAAGAGCAGACAGCGTAGCTGGTTTTAAAAAAGGTTTGGACAATTTCCTGGAGGAAAAGTCCATAGTTTGTTATTGAAACAGATATGGGGGAAGCCATTGCTTGCCCTGGATCGGTAGCATGGAATGTTGCTACTATTTGAGGTTTTTGCCAGGTACTAGTGACCTGGATTGGCCACTGTGAGGACAGGCTACTGGGCTAGATGGACTATTGGTCTGACCCAGTAAGGCTATTCTTATGTTGTTATAATATCCTTATTGAATATGCATTTAAAATTAGGTGGCTTAAAGTTGAAAGATTTTCAAGTTCCTCTTTTTATTTCCTTTCCAGAGAGACAGGTCTCCACTCCGAAGCAGTCCAAGTGATGCAAGGCCAAAATGTGGATTCTGCCATGCTGGAGAGGAAGAAAATGAGACTCGAGGGAAGCTTCATGTATTTAATGCCAAAAAAGCAGCAGCACATTACAAGTGCATGGTGAGTAATTTTTTTTCCAGCTGATTATAGTCTGACAGAATGTTATGTTGACACTACACGGAGGCCCTACCAGAGCTCCAGACAGATTTGGAGGCACTAGGCGACCTCAATCCCCTCAATAGCCGCTAGATGCAAGTCAATAGCCGACCCTCTATAAGGAGGGAGGTTATTGGCTTACTGGGAATCTTAATGAGGATTTTCTCAGACCAATGGGTCTTGGACATTATTTAAAAGGGTTACAAGCTCGAGTTCTTTCGCTCTCTGAAGGATTTGTTCCTGGATTATCTGGCCAGATGGCTGGTAAAAGTGATCAGGGTCTGAGCACTAGTGAAGCGGCTTTTAGCTATTCGAGCTATGGCCTGTACATATACATACATATATATATATATACTTCATTGTGCCCAAAAGAGAGCCTGGAGGATAATACAGGACTTGAAGTCAGTCAGTGTGGCACTCCTCAAGGTGCCCCACTTCCACATGAAGACCATAAGGTTGCTCATTGCCTCTAGCGCAAGGGGAATTACTAGCCTCACTGGAGGCCTATCTGCATATTCTCATATTCCCAGCTCTCAGGTGGTACTTGCAGTTCCAAGTGTTGGAAAGACACTTCCAGTTTTCTGCACTCCCATTCGGACTTTCAACAGTACCTCACACCTTCACCAAGGGTGATGGTCATAGTGAGAGTACACTTGTGCAAGTCAGAGATCCAGGTATACCCTTATCTGGATGATTAGATAATCGGAGCCCCATCCAAGTCTGAGGGAAAGTCAGCATTGGACTCAGGTGGTTTAGATGCTGCGAGAGCTGGGCTGGATAATCAGTTTTCAGAAATAACACCTGTAGCTGACCAAATCCCTGGAACACCTAGGTTTCCTCTTTAACACGGCGAAGGGCAATGTTTTTCTTCTAGAGTCATGCAGCATCGTATTTCGGAACTCTTGCAAAGCCGGCTCCTATAACTTGATACTACAAAAAGGCAGAGAAGTCAAAGGTTCAAGGAAGGAGTCGCTCAGAGGAGTTGTGATCCCTTACCATTCTAAACAGCAAAATATTTAGTAAATATAGGGAGCCCTTAGTGTGAACGAGCAGCCATAGGAGACCAGCTCCGACGCTTCACAGACAAGCAGAGGTCATAAACCCCCACCCGCACACCATCACTGGGCCCCTGTTGTGTGCAATAATTTAAATAAATTCCATACAATGATTTAAATAAATAAAGTGAAGACACTCACAACTCAGTCAACTATAATCACACATGAAGTGAACAACAACATAACAAACCTCTGAGCGGCTCCTAACCGAACCGATCCAGCCAGCTCCCCAGCCAAAATGAAATCAATGAAAAAACAAAACTTAACTGAATGAGATAAACCTCTGAAGCACCGGAATCAAACGCAACAGAACACCAGGTTCAACCAGCCTGGTTTCTGAGACAAGCCCTTCTTCAGGAACCCATACTGGAAGTTGTAACGATCCGAGTCGCCACTATATCCAACTCACCTTCTTCCATCACAGCTTCTAGATCCAGAATCTTGCTTCCCATACTTTGAGCATTAGTATATACTGCTTTCCAGACATTGCCCCCTTTTCCCATCCGTGTAGAAGTATTCTCACCCAAATATTTCCAGGTTTCTGAGAGAGGTGCTGCGGCTTTGTCCACTGGTAAGATGGCCTTTTCCATCATGGAATCTTAACATGGTTCTCATAGCTCTCTCTCGAGCTCTGTATGGGCCGTTATGGGGATGGGGGTCACTTATGGACCTTATAGTGAAAACAGTATTTTTAGGGGCTATAGCCACAGCAAGAATGGTCTCAGAGCTGCAGGCCTTGTCCTATAGGGAGCTGTTCCTTGGGTTTGCTGAGGTTGGAGAATCGCTGCATACGGTACCTTCCTTCTTGCCGTAAGTAGTCTTGGTCTTCCACATTAGTCAAGTGGTCCATCTGCTTGCATTCAGTCCTATGGGTTCCATTAAAGAAGTTGCTGAATGTTAGGAGAGTTCTTCTCTTGTATCTCGAGGTGATGAATGAGTTTCATCTTTCCAATCAGTTTTTTCTTTTTCGTCTTGATGAATCCTAGCTAGCGAGAGAGGCTGGCTTCCAAAGCTTCCATCTTGAGGTGGCCATTTTTCCAGCATGCATTGGGTGTGGGAAACAATCCCTGATTTCTTTGAAAGCACAGTTCACTAGGACAGCACAGTGGCTACCTCTTGGGCAGAGTCCCAGACTGTTCTGCCTGAGATTTGAAGGGCAGCAACATGGGCCACTCTTCTTACTTTTACAAAGTTTTACAGGGTTGATATAATGGCTTACCTGGACACAGCTTTTGTGTTGGCAGTAGACTCATCTGTCCTGCCATGGTATGGCCCGCTAGTTTCAGGCTGATGTGCCTCTTGCACTAGAAAGAAAGATTAGGTTCTTACCTAGATATCTTCTTTCTTGTAAATTCTTTTCGCCTTTCGGCTGAAGTATTTGCTATCTTAGAAATGTCTAGGAAACCTTCCACTCGGCGCTGTTACCGCTTTAAGTGGACATGATCCTTTTCCTGATGTGCAATGCATTCTTTGGAACGTATTGCCTGTTTTCTGTCATTAATACTAGACTACCTTCTATATCTCTCCAACACTGGTCTATAAACGAGCTCAGTTCATCTCGGTGCTATCAGTGCATTCCACTTAGATCAAGACAGAAAACCTCTATTCATTCTTTAGTAATCTGTTTCATGAAAGGCCTCTTTTACATAAAACCACCTATCAAGCCTCCACCTGTTGCTTGGGATCTCAATGTGGTCCTTTCTAGTCTCATAAAGTCTCCCTTTGAGCCACTTTTATCTTATTTATTTATTCAGCTTTTTAGCCCGTCCTCCCAAAAGTGCTCAAAACAGTTTATAATTCAATATACATAATATAGATCAACAGCAAGATATATAGTACAAACACATATTACATAATTAAATTTAGTTTCTACAGTAACAGAATATTTAAAGACCCATTCAAATATCAATTTGAAAGAAAAATGTACATTTGCTCTTTGAAACTTTTACTTTGAAAGTCATTTCCCTTATAGCCCTTGCCTCAGATCTTCCATATTCAAGATTTTATCATGACAGGGTATTCCTCCGGATGCATCCCAAATTTCTTCCTAAAGTAGTCTCGGAATTTCACCTTAACCAATCCATATTTTTTTGCCTGTTTTCTTTCCAAAGCCACATTCCCATCCTGGAGAAGCAGCCCTCTACACCTTAGATTGTAGGTGTGCTCTGGCATACTATCTAGACTGGACTAAGTCTCATAGAAGCTCCTCCCAGCTCTTTGTAGCTTTTGACTCTTAACAGACTAGGGTTTGCTGTTTCCAAGAGAACCATCTCTACCTAGCTAGTGGATTGTATCTCTACATGTTCTCAGGCTGAGCTGATGCATCAAGGCCTTGTGACAACCCACAGTGTAAGGGTTATGGCAGCTTTGGTAGACCATTTCCGCTCTACATCTATTGAGGACATCTGAAAGCAGCTACTTGGTACTCAGTACAATCATTTACCTCTTTAGAACAAAACTCCAGAAGAGATGGTCGGTTTTGACAAGCAGTTCTGCTTCCTAAGCTTTAACTTTCTCTCCAAACCTGTTGGATTTTTCCAGGCTTATGTTTATTCTGTTTAACCTCTTCTTGAGTCATGATAATGGCAGCTTGGGAGTCCTACATGTAAGAATTTTATGCCTGCTTTTCCTTGGAGAAAGCAAAAAATACTTATCTGTAGTAGGTGTTCTCCGAGGCATATATTCTCACATCCCACCCACATCCTCTTGTTGGCAGGAAGAGACCAGCGGTACGGGCACTGCCTAAATATATAAAGTGACATTGCACTTGGCAGAATCTGTACCGGGTTCCATGGATGACATCACCCACATGAGAAAATATGCCTGCTATCTTCGGAAAACATCTGCTACAGGTAAGTATATTTTATCAATCAAAAGGGTGGTGTGGGGAGTTACATGGGGGAACTGAGAGGAATAAAAATGCTAAATTACAGTTCAAACAATGTGCTGTATGGAATACAGCTACTTTAATGGGATCATTCTAAGTGCTTCTGACCTGGATTGTCCTCTGTTGGAAATAGGATACTGGGTTTTATGGGCTTTGGATCTGATCCAGTATGACAGTAGTTATGTTCACTGACAACATACTGGATAGAAAAAACTATAGCACAAGGTTGAGTGATTCTGAATCTTCTGCTTCTAATTTCTGTTTTTCATTTCCATGTACAGCAGCAACTGCTTGACTACTACACTCATGACATACTTCACCACCTAAAAGTTCTTCCTTCATTTTCCTTTGCAGTTGTTTTCTTCTGGCACTGTTCAGCTTACAACAACATCAAGAGCAGAGTTTGGAGATTTCGATATTAAAACTGTTCTTCAGGAAATAAAGCGAGGGAAAAGAATGGTATGCATTTCACATGGTCTTTAGTAATATTTTTTATCAAACTACCTAACAAAGTACAGCCCTAAAAAAAAAAAAAAAAAGCCTTACTGACATACATAAGTAGTAGTAGAACTATGTTCAATGTGCCTTCAATTTCCATCCTGTAGGTCACAGCTTAAAAGAGTCATCATCACAGATTTGATTGTGGGTTTATTTTTTTGGGGGGGAGGGGTTTAACTAAGGCTATTATATTTTAGTTTGTGTACTATCAGAGCAGTTTGCATAAAAATACAATCAATAAAGCATTATAAATTCTGCATTCTAGTGCAATAGGTATGCCATTCTGGACAAGTGGGTAATGAATCCAAACTCACATGCTATGCAGACTATATCAATTAGTTTTCAACTCCTCCTCCTTCCTAAGTAGCGCATACTGCCCCCTTTAGGTTTTCCTTCTTCTATGAATAAAGATGTGCATCTTTTCTGCTCTGTTTTAAAGCTTTTTATTTTCAGGTATTTCTAATTCTGGCATCACATTTTGGAGGTTTTCAGTGCTACAGAGTTCCCAGAAATCCTGGGTTGCCTCTGCCAAGGAGAAGCAGATGGGGTCTGCAGCTGGCAGGCCAATCCCTTTGTGGTACCTGTCTAGCCAGCCTGCTTAACATTTTAGGAGCTTAGGGACAGTTTTCTTTGAAGCTAACTCGCCCCTGAGTTATCAGGAGCATGAGTGCAAGCTGATTTGGCACTTGCAGTGGTCCTTTTGAGGGATTTGCTGGATGCGTGATGTCTCCCCCCTTTGCATGCATGTTTTGGTGGGAATAGAGGTCCAGTTTGGTCTCTTTTAGCTTGAATTGTATGTGTATTTTGTGTTTGATAAATATTTTATATATTTGCATTCTATTTATTATTTGTCTTTTCAAGATTGAATGGCAATGCATGACAATAAATAATTTCTACTTATTTTTTTATTCTTTCTGATTTAAAATAAATGAAATATTTTGTGGACCCAAGACATGCTGCCTCTTGTGCCTATGGAAAAGTCTTTTCTGTCTGTCCCCATTATTTACACCTCTGTGAAACCTCCCTCTACTGACACTTATTTTTAATGGATCCAGTGATCCAAAATTTAAAATAATAGAAACTGTTTTGAAAGGCTTGAACAAAATGGAATAGGAAAATACTACAATTTAAAAGCTAGCTGTTTGCAAGTAAAGGAAAACCTAGATTTTTTTATAGCTAATTTTAATTGCTAGAGACCTACAGACCATCTGAATTGAAAGCGTGACTGAATCTCTTTTTTTAATTTTGTATATGAAGGCCAAATAGATCAAAATAGAGAAGTTAAAATTCTTTAAGCAAAGAGCTGTGAGTTTATTATAATAATAATAACTTTATTTTTCTATACCGCCATAGTCAGACGACTTCTAGGCGGTTCAGCATTGAAAGAAGGCTGGACATTCAGCGAATTACAGAAGCACAAGGGGAAAGTTACAGAAGAAGGGGTGGGGGGGAGTGGAGGGAAAAGTAAGAGGGGTTGAAAGTGGGAGGAAAAGTGAGAGGGGTAGGAATTGCCTGAAGATTGCTTTGGGTTGTAGAGGGGCAAAGCGTAGGTCTGTTTAGGTGATGAATTTGTCAAACAGAGTGGTTTTGATAGATTTTCGGAAAGCGTTGTAGGTCTGTCTGGTTTTATTTATGTAGTTTCCCAGCCAGGATTGTTGTCTGTTAGCTTGGAACATGAAGGTTCTGTCAAGGTAGGATTTGCATTTGCAGCCAGTATGCGATTAGAGTGTTGATGTAGAAAGCCATGTGGTTTGAGTTACATGCTGATGGCTAAGCATGTGGCTTTTACCATGAGCTTAAGGAGAATATATATTCCACAGCAATGCAGTAAACTTTCCTTATGAACGTATTTTGTAAATTGTTTAAGTGGGTTAGAAATTGTTGAAATAAATAAAGCATGCAGAAAATGTGTGCTAATCAGAAGAAGCCTGCCTTACACATGCACATAAAAGTTCTGCGTTTAAAAGTGCCTTATGTGCATGAAAGAAAACAAAAGTGCTGGAACACAAAATTTGTGAGGCTAATATTTATTCACAGAACGTGTGCAGATATGTGCTTGTGCTTTCATTTTCTTTGGACATGTATATATGAAACTGAGGTAAGTAATCAAGTCGGTCGAGTGGGGGACAGAGGGAGAAATAGAGACTCCATCTTGGGGTCAGGGAGGAAAAATCACATGGAGAAGGGGGCAGGAGGGATAAATCACATGGACAGGGGGTCAGGGGGGAGAAATCACGTGGACACTGAAGGAGACAGAGGCAACAGTAAGGGTGACAAAGGCAAGATTGAAGGGGACATAGGAAAGAGTGAGGGGGACAAACTACCTCAGTCAGAAAGCACTTCATGCAAAAAGAAAGAATGGACAGCCATGTATGCTAATGCCCGGAGCTTAGGAAACAAAATACTGGAAATGGAAATGAGAAACGCCGACCTTGATGTAGTGGCAATATCAGAAACGTGGTTCTCGGAGTCCCACGGATGGGATATGGTCATACCTGGCTATAGCTTACTTCGCAAATCAGGAGGAGGGGTTGCTCTGTACATTAGAGATGACATCAAGGTTACTAAAATCACAGACATCAAGTATACGGGAGAATCCCTCTGAGTGAACTTTGCCAGGGGCAATAACAAATGCCTGTATCTTGGTGTTGTGTACAGACCACCACAACAGAAGGAGGATGCAGACGACGAACTAATGGAAGACATTGAGGCCATCACACTGCGAGGAGATACAGTGCTGGTAGGATTCTTTAACATGCCCGATGTGGACTGGAACAAACCATCCGCTACAACCAGCGGAAGCAAAAGGCTACTAGCCTCCATGCAGGGAGCATGCCTTAAGCAGATGGTATTGGAACCCACCAGGGACCAGGCAATCCTGGACCTGTTGCTCACCAAAGGAGACAGTGTTACAGAGGTATCGGTAGGAGACACCTTGGCATCCAGCGATCACAACATGGTTTGGTTCCACCTCACGAAAGGATCCACTAGGTCAAATACATCGACCAAGGTCCTAAATTTTAAAGGAACTAACTTTCAGGACATGGGGGATTACATTTACCAAGTGATGCAAAACCAAAGCATGACGGACAATGTAGAGGAACTATGATCGACTCTGAAATCTACCCTGCAAGTAGCAACCAACTTATACACAAAAACTGAAAGCAGACGACGCAGAAAAAAATAGACCACAGTGGTTGTCCGCGGAGATCTCGGAACTAGTAAAGCAAAAAAATAAAGCGTTCGTTAACTACAAACAATCACAACGACCAGAAGCTAGAGAAACCTATCTGGCCAAATCCAGAAAAGTTAAAACAACAGTCAGAGAGGCCAAATTTAGAATGGAAGAAAACATAGCTAGGCAGGTGAATAAAGGGGACAAACCCTTTTTTAAATACGTTAGCGGTATTGGGCGGCTAAAGAAACCAGACGGCAACTTTACTGATTCGGATGCGGACAAAGCAGAACTACTCAATAACTACTTCTGCTCAGTCTTCACCTGCGAAGCACCAGGATCCGGTCCTCAGCCACAGACAAAGGGGAGTTCGGAAGACGCTTTCCGGGACATGGAATTTACTGCGAGCGAAGTCTACCATGAGCTATCAAAATTAAAGGTAAACAAAGCTATGGGTCCGGACAATCTACACCCTAGAGTACTTCGAGAATTGAGTGATGTCCTGGTAGAGCCATTAGCGGTGCTCTTCAATCTTTCCTTAAGCAAAGGAAAAGTTCCCCTGGACTGGAAAACTGCCAAAGTTATCCCGCTCCACAAAAAGGGATGCAGGTCAGAGGCTGAAAATTATAGACCGGTGAGTCTCGCATCAATAGTGAGTAAACTCATGGAAAAGTTGATCAAGAACAAATTGGATACATTTCTGGATGATGAAAGATTAAGGGATCCCCAACAGCACGGGTTTACAAAGGGAAGGTCTTGTCAATCCAATCTGATAAGCTTCTTTGACTGGGTAACAAAAAAAACTGGATGGGGGTGAGTCCCTGGGCATCGTGTATTTGGACTTTAGCAAGGCACACCGTAGGTTATTGAGCAAGATGAACACACTAGGACTAGGAGAAACACTGACAGCATGGGTAAAAGACTGGCTTAGCGGCAGACTTCAAAGGGTAATGGTAAACGGTATTCCCTCAAAAACATCGAGAGTGACCAGTGGAGTGCCACAGGGCTTGGTGTTGGGCCCGATGCTGTTTAATATCTTCGTAAAGGATCTGACTCATGGACTTCATGGCAAAATTACATTATTTGCCGACGATGCTAAACTTTGCAACGTTGTGGGCAGGGCAATGGAACCTGCAGCGCTACCAGGCCCAACACTATGGAGCAGGACCTACTTCTGCTGGAACAATGGTCCAGTACTTGGCAACTAAATTTTAATGCCAAAAAATGTAAAGTGATGCATCTTGGAAGCAGCAATACTTGCAGGACATGCACCTTGAACGGTGAAAACTTAACAAGAACTACTGTAGAAAGGGACTTAGGAGTACTCATCTGGGACGATATGAAAGCTGCAAATCAAATGGAGAAAGCTTCAGCAAAAGCTAGACAAATGTTGGGTTGCATCAGAAGGAGCCTGAAGTCATACTGCCATTGTACAGATCCATGGTGAGATCTCACCTGGAGTACTGTGTCCAGTTCTGGAAGCTGCATTATCGGAAAGATGAGAAGAGATTGGAGTCGATCCAGAGAATGGCCACTAGGATGGTCTCGGGACTTAGGGATCTCCCTTAAGAGGAACGTCTGACCAGACTGCGCCTATATTCTCTCGAGGAGCGCAGAGAAAGGGGGGACATGATTGAAACATTTAAATGCATCACGGGCCGCATCAAGGTGGAGGAAGATAGCTTTTTTTTCTTAAGGGTCCCACGGCGACAAGAGGGCATCCGCTAAAACTTAAAGGGAAAAGATTTCATGGGGACACCAGGAAATACTTCTTCACTGAAAGGGTGATTGATTGATGGAATGGCCTTCCACGCCAAGTGGTCGAGGCCAGCGGCGTGCTCGACTTCAAGAGATGTTGGGACAGACAAGTGGGGTCGCTACAGAGTCATGCTTAAACGACGGACTCATGGGAAAGGGGACTCTAAGAGTAGACAGATTAGCTGAGGGAGGGTTCTTGAGTGGGCAAACTTGTTGGGCCACAGGCCCTTTTCTGCCGTCAAACTCTATGTTTATATGTTTCTGTTCTCCGAGAGCAAGCAGGCATGTATTTTTCTCACATTTGGGTGATGTAATCCATGGATCCTGGTATGGACACATACCAAGTGCACTGTCACTTGAATACTTTGTCAAGAACCTTCATTGAAGAGCAACCAAGTGCTATTCTGTGGAGTATTTTCCTCCTTGCTACTGTGTTTCCCCAAAAATAAGACAGTGTCTTATATTAATTTTGGGACAAAAAAACACATTAGGGCTTATTTTGGGGGATATCTTATTTTTTTCATGTACAATGATCATCTTCCTTCCTCTCCTCCACCCCAATTCTTCCTCTTTCCTTTCTCTCCCCCACATGTGCAGCATCTTTCCTCCCCTCTCACCCATCCCCTTGTACCTTCCCTCTGCAGCATCTTTGTATCCCTCCCTACCATCCCCCTGTGCAGCAGAACCCTTGCACAGCATCTTTCTATTCCTCCCTCCCATCCCCCCATGCAACAGAACCTCACCGACCCACCGCGAGATCAACATACCTCCCTCCAAACAGCAGTGTCAGCAGCACTCTAAACAGGTTGCTTCATGGCTGCCTTCCGCCAGGGCCTTCCCTGTGCCGCGTCGCTGATGACATCAGTGATGCGGCAGAGGGAAGGACCTGGCGGGAGAAGACCGCGAAGCAGCTTATTTAGAGTGCTGTTGACGCTGCTGTTTGGATGAAGGTATGTCAGTCTTGTGGTGGGAGGGTTGGTGGGGTTTGAATAAGAGGGAGAGATGGAAAGATGCTGTGGGGGGGAAGGTCAGCGGGGTTTGGGGGGGAGTGCTGCTGTCAGTGAATCCAGGGATGGAGAAGGGGAGTGCTGGGGACATTCGGGGGTCGATCTAACTAGGGCATATTTTGGTGGTAGGGGTTATATTAAGACCTACCCCAAAAATCATGCTAGGGCTTATTTTCAGGGTAGGTTTTATTTTTGGGGAAACACAGTAATTGCTTCTTTATTTACAAAAGAGCCCAGGAGATTGAAATCCTTTCCAACTTCTATCGCCTTCAAGCTCAAAATTTTCATTGTGTTCCATGTTCATGATCTTTGTCTTGTTTATGTTCAGTTCTAATCCCATTTTACTTTTATTCTGTCTTTTATTGTTAACAAGTATTTGCTATATGCAGAAAGAAAAAAATGGCAGTAAATCCCTAAATCTCCAAAACTGGCAAAAATAAAATCCTCTTAGCTAACCCTTTTATGCTGCCTTGGACATGGCATTGTGTGAGTTTAATTCAATGAACTCAATTCCATGCATTTTAACATACCATTTGCTTGATTGTACAAGTTAACTCTTGCACTGAACCCCTTTTTGCATTTTGAACGCATTAACATGCGTGTACCCCTTGTGGTAACCTCACATCTCTGCTCGTGGTGGTTTTAATGCATTGATCCCTTGGGGAGTAGAGAATGAGGAGAAGGCAGTCTAAAAGGAGCAATTACTTAACTGCTGTGCTTCAGTGTATCTTTTTCTATAGGTAGAAGAAACTGCTTCTGTCCTTAGAAACACACTGGGTGATTTTTTTAAGGAACTGCTTTCTGGAACTTCTTGTCTTCTTTGGTCCGTGTCTGCATCTTTCTTCCCCCCCACCCTTGACAGATTTGGTCCCATTCTGCCAAATTGTAAGAGTTACTTTGCCCCTAGGTAGACAGACATTATTGACCCTATACACAAATGGCTTAAATGTCAGGTCCTTGGAGGAATTGTTTATTATTTGTTTAATGAAAGCTTCTATACTGCTACTAATGACTGGAGTCAATTCAGAGCAGTTTACATTCGTCTCTGTAATGTTGTTACAATACAGAATTAGCAATTTTTGATATGGTTTTCAATACAGACATATTTATACCATAATCAATCATTCTACGTATATACACATATAATACTAGTATCGTGTACTATGTTCATACTAAATCCTACTTATTTGCACACATAATACCTATATCATTTTCTATGTTAGTTTGATTTAGTGTTAAAAGTGGTATTGAAAATGTCTGTCTTTCGGGGTAAAGGCTTACATTGTATCCTCTTCTAAGATGTTTACTGTGGCTTTAAATATCTCTAAATTAAAATATATCTAGAACGTGGAGCTGAGTTTCTCAGTATTAGTTGCCAAGATGTGTATAGAACAATTATTATACGTTTTGCTTCCTATTACAGAAATGTACTCTTTGTAGTCAGCTTGGTGCCACTATCGGATGTGAAATCAAAGCCTGTGTCAAGACTTACCACTATCACTGTGGAGTACAAGATAAAGCAAAATACATTGAAAATATGTCACGAGGCATTTACAAGTAAGTCATTTCAGCAAATCTTTTTATAATTACCTGGCAAAAACAACCCAGCCTCTGATATCACATCGTTATATTACAATTTTTTTTAATTTTTTTTTTGCTTAGCGCCTCTTTTTGGGGTTTTGTATTGGGGCTATCATTCCTTGACCTTCATTCATGGCTAAGATTTTCCCAATTTTTTCATCTTTAATAGAGCCCAGCCATCACAGCCCCAACAGTTCTGTGGCATATCTCAGAGGTTTAGATGCAGTCTTTCTAGAATCTGGTGGAAGTATATCATTAACTGGTCCCTAGATGATGATGATGATATGTGGGAGGTTTCCTTCCCCTAATTGCTGAGAAGATTATTTAATATCCATCCAATAATATTCAAAGTAATTTAACCAGTAAAGAGAGCCCCTTACCTAATTAAATAGTTTATTCCTACCTATTTGCTGGTATTCAGCAGCACTTAACCAGATAGTGCCGTTGAATATTAGTTTTAACCATACTTGCACTGTCCGGTTAGTGCTGGGGTAGTCCATATGTGCAGCTTGACCAGAGCTGAAACTTAACAGCGGCAATATTCGGACAACTAAGGGGAAAGGAAATGGGACTTGTATACCACTTTTTTTGTGCTTACACATTCAAAGTGATTTTCATATATATATAGGTACTAATTTTATACTGGGGGGCAATGGAAACATAGAAACATGATGGCAGATAAAGGCCAAATGGCCCATCTAGTCTGCCCATCTGCAGTAACTATTATCTCTTTCTCTCTCTAAGAGATCCCATGCCTTCTTGAATTCAGACAGTCTCTGCTCCACCACTTCTTCCGGGAGACTGTTCATGCATCTACCACCCTTTCAGTAAAAAAGTATTTCCTTAGATTACTCCAGAGCCAGTCACCTCTTAACGTCATCCTATGCTGTCTCATTCCAGAGTTTCCTTTCAATTGAAAGAGACTTTACTCATGCACATTTATGTCACATAGGTATTTAAACGTCTCTTATCATTTCTCCCCTCTCCCACATTTCCTCTAAAGTTTACATATTGAGATCTTTAAGTCTGTCCCCATACGCCTTATGACGAAGACCACACACCATTTTAGTAGCTTTCCTCTGGACCAACTCCATCTTTTTTATATCTTTTTGAAGATGCAGTCTCCAGAATTGCACACAATATTCTAAATGAGGTCTCACCAGAGTCTTATACAGGGGTATCAGTACCTCCTTTTTCCTACTGGTCATATCTCTTCCTATGTACCCTAGCATCCTTCTAGGTTTTGCTGTCATCTTTTCAACCTGTTTGGCTATCTTAAGATCATCACATACAATCACATCAAAGTCCCACTCTTCTGTCGTGCACATAAGCTCTTCACCCCCTAAACTGTAGCGTTCCTTTGGGTTTTTGCAGCCCAAATGCATGACCTTGCATTTCTTAGCATTAAATTTTAGTTGCCAAATTTCAGACCATTCTTCAAGCTTCGCTAGGTCTTTCTTCATGTTATTCACACTATCCGGTGTGTCTACTCTATTGCAGATTTTGGTATCATCTGCAAAGAGGCAAATCTTATCTGACAGCTCTTCAGCATATAAAAATGTTAAAAAAGAACAGGCCCAAGAACAGAACCTTGAGGCACATCACTGGTAACATCCCTTTCCTCAGAGTGATCTCCATTGACCACTACCCTCTGTCATCTTCCACTTAACCAGTTCCTGTTCCTGACTCAGCCCATCACTTTGGGGCCAATCCCAACAGCACTCAGCTTATTTATTAGACATCTGTGTGGTACACTGTCAAAGACTTTGCTAAAATCTAAATACACCACATCTAGCACACCCAATTCTATGGTCACCCAGTCAAAGAAATTGATCAGATTTGTCTGACAAGACCTACCTCTAAAAAATCCATGTTGCCTCTGGTCATGTAATTCACCGGATTCCAGAAAATTCACCGTTCTCTGTTTTAAAAGTGTTTCCATTAATTTGCTTACCACAGAAGTCGGCCTTACTGTCCTGTAATTCCTTACTTCCACTTTAGTGTAGAGCAGGAGTGTCAAATTTGGCTCGCAGGGTAATTAAAATTGGCCTGCGATTTGGCCCTCTGTTTCTTCCCGCCCTCCATCCCAGCTTCCCGGTCTCACCTTTAAAGCAGCCTTCAGAGGATCGCCGGTTGGCTATAGCGATCCTAACAGGCTGCCGTTGGCCTCTGCAGCAAGTTTCTTCTGGCGCGATCCAGCCCCTGATGATGTCTAGGAATTTTACCTCCTTAGCACTCCCTGATGTAACATTTATCCAGTCAATGTTGTGGTAGTTGAAATCACCCTTTATTATACTGTTGCCCATTTCTTCATCTGTCTTCTCATTCTGTTCCGGAGGATGGTAGTATAACCCTACCTTTATATTCCTTCCCTTCACACATGAAATTTTTATCCATATGGATTTCACACTGCTATCTGTGTCGTGCAGAATGTTTATTTTGTTTGATTCAATTCCCTCTTTAACACATAGCGCAACCCTCCCCCCAACTTGATCTACTCTGTCATTGCGATATAATTTGTACCCAGGTAACAGTGTCCTATTGATTGTCTTCCTTCCATCAGTGGAAGTTTGTATAGACAATCAGCGATGTTTTATAACAACAAGCAGGGTAGTATGGGATCCCAGCAATTATACAGAAAGGCAAAGGGCATTTGGGAGTTCACCTTGCATCAAAAATTTGGAGGCTATGTCATAACTGCACTTTTGAGATAAAAAATAGGCAGTTTGTTTTAATATTAAAATAGACAAGGAGGAGTAACCTAATGCTCAGAGTAGTGGGCTGTACACTAAGAAAGCCAGCGTTTGAATTCCGACCCAAGCTTCTACTGATGATACTTTTGATCTTAGACAAGTCACTTCATTCGCTATTACCTCAGACACAACCTTAGCATATCTTTACATTAACACACATTAACACAAGCCTGAGAGGCAAGATGGTAGCCTGAATGGACATGAGGGAACAAGCTCCTTAGCAACTCTTCTATATTTAGTTGGGACACCATGGTTGAGCATAAAGAGAAGAGCTGTTCTTACCTGGCTGGATCAGCTTTAGCCCCCACTTTAGCCCAGCAGACAATGGAGGACTATGTGCTTTTACAAGTGGGATGAAGAATTTGAGAGCTGGATCTTGTTGGAGGGGTGTTTGCTCTGAATGCGATGGGCATGGTGAGCCCCAAATGCCGCGATACTTCCCATTCAACCTGGAAGTGTTCTGCCTGAGCCAGCGATGAATGAAGAGTTGGATGTCAAAGAGGCTGCTGCTTCTTGCACAGCAGCTGGAACACTGCCAGACAATCTCCCAAGGAAATAAGAGGACAAGAACTGAGTTCATGGATGGGGCAACTGGTGGTTTCACTAATTAATCTTTAGAAACCAGGGCTCCAGCAGTGACTGACAGGTGGCAAGACCTTTCCACCGTTGAAGAGACCTGAGAAGATTACTTTAGAAAAGAATGGGAAACTTTAAGTGACATGGAAATTGCTTAGTTTAGTTGTTTGGATTATGTTCTACAAGCTCCTGAATTAATTCAAAGCCATATGAAGCAGTGTGAAGAATCTGTAGTTGTATTAGAAAAATGGATGCAAGAGACTGAAAAACTATGGGGAAAATGCAATCTGCCCACAGTATTAACGAGAGACAGTATGAATATTCATCAAAAGCTGGAAGCTCTAGAGAATTACGATCATAAATTGAGCCTGAGATATTTTTGAATATTCCTAAATCTAATCTAATCTAGTCTTCAAACCCTACACAACCACTAACAATACCCCACCCCCCTCAGCTACCCTCCTAGCAGATCACTTCAAGAACAAAATTACTAACGCCAGAGCCACCTTCAATTTTACCCCATCCTACCTAAACGTAATCACAATTCACCCCACAGAAAAAGACTCAACTGCAGCAGACAACATGGTCTCAATTCCCCAATATACAATGGTCCAAACTCAATAAACTCTACAAAAAATACAGCCACGCCTCCTGTGACCTCAACCACTGCCCTTCATATCTCCTTGCTACCTCCAGTGTAAAATTCCGTACTCTACTTCTACAATGGATTCAAACCACGCTCACGGACGGCATTTTTCCTACTGTCTTCAGCGAAATCATCATCACCCCAATCCAAAAAGACCCAAAAGGACCACCAGACCAACCATCCAACTTCAGACCTATTGCCTCAATACCGCTATACGTCAAACTTACAGAAGGCCTAGTAGCCAAACTCCTCACCAATTATCTGGATGACCATAACCTACTCCACCCCATGCAATCTGGCTTCAGAACCAACTTCAGCACAGAGACACTACTAAGTTCCCTTCAGACAACACCTCAGCACAGGGAAAAAAATGCTTCTCATACAACTGGACCTGATTGCAGCATTCGACCTAGTTGACCATAATATCCTTCTGCAAATCTTAGATGCAATAGGTATCTCAGATAAAGTATACTCTTGGTTTGAAGGCTTCCTAAAATCCAGAACCTACAGTGTAAAATCAAACAAAGAAAAATCAGAACCTTGGTCAAACCCCTGCGGAGTACCACAGGGATCCCCACTATCCCCTACCCTCTTTAACCTATACACCGTCTCCCTCGGAACACATCTGGACAATCTAGGCATAATTCAATCTTGTAGTTTGATAGTAGGCTATAGAGAGCTTTGTACATGAAGCAACCTAGTATAAATATAGATTGGGCCTCGAGGCGCTCTGCTATTGCTGAATTGTCCAAAGTCTGTTGAAGTGTTTCTTGGGGCATGAGATGTAATTGAAGTTGCAGTAGTCTAGCATGCTGAGGATCAGACTTGGTATAGGATTTGGAAGGGAAGGGTGTCGAAGTAGGAATGGATTGATCATAGTTTCCAGAGTACTGTAAAACCTTTGTGAACCACTGTGGCGATTTGGTTTTCCATGATCATTTTTCAGTCTAGAATCACTCCTATTATTTTGATAGTGAAATGTAATGGTAGGGTTGTACTCCTGATCGTGATGTTTTCCGAGGGGCTTGTGAAGAAGAACTTTTTTTAATTCAGGATTTTGTTTGTGATTCATCATCCAGTCTTCCATTGTTTGGATGATCTCTTCAATTCGCTTGGATTCCTTTGAAGGCAGAGTGATGTCATCGGCTTAACTGTAGTTCTTAACTCCCGGTAAGGCTAGGTGGTTTCCAAGTGAGCGTAAGTATATGTTGAACAGGATAGGGAATAATGGGAAACCTTGTGGGACTCCGCAGGAAGTGGTCCAGACAGGTGATAGATTTCCACGGAAGACTTGATATGAGCGACTGGTTAGGAAGCCCTTGAACCAGTTTAGGACAGATCCTGTGATGCCTATGATGTCTAGGCATGAAAGTAGTATGCGGTGGTCTACTAAGTCGAAGGTGCTGCTTAGTTCGAATTGTAGTATGAGAGAGCTTTGTCCTCTGGTGAAGAGTTGGTAGATGTCATTCATTAGTGAGGCTAGAACTGTCTCTGCTGAATAGTGGCCGGAAGTCAGATTGGAAGTCATGAAGAATATCGTGCTTTTCTAGGAAGGTGAGCAATTGGTGGTAACACAAGCCCTTTCAGTAGTTTCACAAAGAAACGGATAGAGGCGATAGGTTGGTAGTTAGAGACAAAAGAAATAGGTTCCTTGTTGTTCTTGTAATGGGGGTTATCATGATATGCCCTTTGTTCTCTGGGAATGTTCTCTTGTTCAGCATTGATTGAGTCCAGTTGAAGAGTAGGCCCTGGAAAGCAGGAGGAGCGAGTCAAAAGATCTCGGGTGGGCAGGTGTCTAATGGCATCACCCATGCATGTATTTGGTGTAGAGTTTCTGAAACAGGTTGATGTCTTGGGGGGGGGGGCAAACGTTTCCCAGATTAGGTCTGCAGTGTGGTTCTGAGGGGAGATAGCACATGGGTGGTTTTCAGGTGTATTGGGGGGTTTGAACTTAATGTGGAGGGGCTGGATCTTGGAGCAGAAGTAATCAGTGAGGTCGTTAACTGGAGGTGGTTCTTCCTGGGAGGCTAGAATTAGTTTGGTAGTGTTGGTTAGTTTAGATACTATCCTGAAGAGTTCCTTGGTGTTGATGGAGTGGTCACCACCAGCTTTGAGTAGTAGGCTTTGCGCTTTTCTTTCAGCATTTGTTTGTGTACTTGGTCACGCCAGTGGCATTTGTTGACATGCCCTCTCTAGGTGGCGGACCGTGCATTTCAGGTTGCGAAGCTCAGTGTCAAACCATTTGTTGGACTTGTGGATCCATCTTTTTCACAGGGCTTTGGGGGTGAGTCTTTCATAGATGTCAGAGCTGACCTTTTCCCAGGTATCGTAGAAGTCTAACTGGTCTGAGAACTCTTCAGTCTTTGAATTCGGTCCAGAAGAAGGATGCTTCAATGTGACTTTTGGTTGTGTAGGTTTTTATTGGCTTGAGGGCATGCTGTTTGGCTTCCTGGAACATGAAGTAGTCTGACCAAAGTGAAAGAGACCAGTCCCCGTCTTGCAGAACTATACTGGGGGATACAGTGTCAACTTCGATGGTGGTAACAAGGTTTAAATGGCGCTCTTTCTGGTGGGCGGATGAAGGTGAGCGGATGGAGTACCCAAGGGATTTTAGAAAATTGAAGAAGTCCTTGACAGTCTGAGTTCAAGGTGTAGATTAATGTCTCCTAATAGTTCCTGAGTACGAAGTCTAAGAAGTCGGTCCACTTACCGGGGGGAACTTGCGTGTAAGAGGGGTCTTTCAGTGTGGTGTTGTTGATATGGTATGATAGAATTTCAAGGTTGTCCATTTGTTTGAAGTTGAGGATTATGAATTCGAAAGAGTCCTTGATCACAATGGCCAGCCTGCCTCCTCTCTGTTGTGTTGCCTGCATAGAGGGGCCATTTTGTATTCAGGGGAGCAACTTATCTGATTAGAGGGTCGTCCGCGGATGGGAGCCAAGTCTTGGTCAAGAACAGGATGTCCAGTTCAGATATGAGCCAGTCTTTCACCAGGGTAAATTTTTTTTCTTATGGAACAGATATTAATGTAGGGACAGGGACAGCCTTGCGTTGAGCTTCTGCAGGTGTAAGAGGGATATGTCTGAGCTGCCTGCTCTTGCTGCCCTTTTCAGAGTTGTGACTATTGCAAGATTTCCTATGGCAGACTGTAGTCGGGATGGGGCGGAAGTCTGGATCAGGGCAGCGGATCAGGTTCTGGTGGTGTGATAGGGATAGGCTAGACGTCGTCACTCTTGGTGCCCCACAGAAGGGTGATGAAGAGAGAAAGCAGAAGCACTCTCCGTCACTCCATTCTTGCTGACAGGGAATAGGGATGGGATTGTAGAGGCAGAGCAGCTCATATGGTGTGCTGTGATCTAACAGGATGTGCTAGGGATTATACTGATGGGCTCTAAAGTAGATTTACTCACTGTATTTCTGGTCCTCTTGGTCCACACAAAGGGCCCTTTTTCTTCAATTCCCGTGTAAATATATTGTTAACATTTCTGATAAAACTTGTTTTCTTGGACCCAAAACATTTAAATCATTTTCTGTCATCAAGGCAGTATCTTAAGGTATTCTATTTCTTGATTGGTTCTCTTCCCCTAGAGTGATTATTGCCTCTCTTCTTCTTTAATTATGTTTCTATCATGTTGGGGTTAAATTAGTATAGATTTTACATGTTACATGTGATTTTACTTTTCTTTGATATTTCAGTGTAAGCTCTATCTTTATGAAGTATTTATGCTTGAAATATTATATAATTTAATTTAAAAAAACATCAAGCCCCATTATTCTCAGTGGGACATATTTGTCTGACGTACATTAATGCACCCTAGATGGCATGCATTTTGGGGACAAGGAAATATTTGTTGCATCTGAATATAACTTATCCTGAACAACCAATGAAAAAGCATGAGCTGAATCCCAAATTAAAATCTAAAAAGTTGGCATTTTCCATGCATGTGCACACCCTCAATAAGAACCTGGGGAGCTAGGTTCGAATCCCGCTGCAGCTCCTTGTGACCCTAGGCAAGTCACTTAACTCTTCGTTGTCCCAGGGACAGAATGTGGAGCTCCTTTTATCAAACTGTTTTTTTACTGCGGTCTGGCGAGGTAAATGCTCCAACATTCATTCAATTCCTCTGAGCATTGGAGCATTGACCTCGCTGGCCTGTGGTAAAAAGCTCAACTTGGTTTCATGAAAGGGGGCCTTAGATTGTGAGCCCACTATGGACAGAAACAAAAGTACCTGTATGTAGTATATGTAAATCGCTTTGATTATACCCACAGAAAGGTAGTATATCAAATCTGACCCCCCTCCCCCCCAAAAAAAATCACTGAAATATGAAAAAAATACATGATTTCTTAGTAGAATCCCATGATTTCCTTTTTTTTCTAATCTTAGATTGTACTGTAAAAACCATAGTGGGAATGATGAGCGAGATGAAGAAGACGAAGAGCGAGAAAACAAAAACCGAGGCAAGACTGCTGTTGACCATGGCGGTACTGCTCAGCAACAGATCAATGGAAACTAGGTATTGAAGCTATTCTTGACAGACCCAGTTATTAAGTCCTGGCGGCGCAGCACAAGTATTACCATTGTATTACGAATGCATTAAGGTTTTGAAGGTTTGGTACGTTATTGATGGCCAAGAGTCCAATAACTTCACATAACAATAGACTGCTTTTCATCATGATGGGAGTTGCCATACAACTTATTCTGAAAAATTGGGACAGGTTAAACTATAATTTTTGATGGGAATCCTTGTGCCAAACTTATAAATTTGAACATATGAGAGCAATACAATTGGGACATTATAAGAAATTTAAAGATGTTTGGGACCCATTGACAAAATTTTATAAAGATTAATTATTGGTTTTAGCCCTTTGATTATACACATCCAGGAGGGGAGGGGGGATATGCCTTTAAATGTTTATTTGATTGTAATTTGTTGGTCTTGATTATTTGTATTACTTTTGCTTATCTTTATACTGTATGAAAGGATGGGTGGGTGTGGGGGGGGGAAAGGATATGTATTTATTATATCATTTGATGGAATTAAGTGCTGTTTATTTTGTACATTGTTTGATAATATGTTGCACTTGTTGGTTTTTAAAAATGAATAAAGATACGGAAAAAAAAAGGTTTTGAAGTCTGAGAATAAGGTTGTGCAAGGGAATGAAGAGATATTTTTGACATGAACTAATTTTGTAAGTAAGTTTTACCTGTTTGTTTCCAGTTGTTGTGAATTAAATATATTTTGTGATAAAAGTATTTTCAGAATATGTGAATTCATGTTTGTTTTTGTCATCTTTTGAACAGGTTCTTTGGACAGTTAGAGAATTCGGAATGAATAAAAGACACCCTTAAATACTACACTTTTTCAGTGCTTTCTATAAGGAAACCAGAAAGTTGATAATGTTTTACAGTTTGGCTGTCTGTTAGAAATGCCACTGAACTGCCTGAATTGTTCATATGTGAGCCTTTTTAATAAATGGCAGAGTTCTACATGTCAATAGTATGTAGTTTTTAGTCAGCGGTGTCCTCCTCTGGAAGAGTTACATCACAATGTAAATGATTTGTACAGTGTTGGAAGCATCAAGGCAGAAAATGACATTTTTACTTTTTGGGCAGAATAAATTACAAGACTTGGAATTGTCAGTTTTTGTTCTGGGTTAAAAAGGTTTTTTTTCAGTGGTTTCATTCACAAGGAAACATAAGCCACTATTCATAGACATGTGTTGGTTGGTAATGACACATTGCAGTGGCTTTTTGACTCTTTTCATTGAGAAAGCCCTTGCTTGTGGCATACTGCACTGGATATAGACATGGGCAGCTACGGGATTTCCAAGCAATGAGCTCCAGTGCCTGTGCCAAAGGGATTGAAGCACCAACTTGTACTGGAAATCTACTTTTTATCTGCAGGACAGACTTAAAACTAATGCCAAACCAACTTGTAATCATAATTTCTGGAACCAGCAGCCTTTTGTCTTCACATTTCAGGAGGTTGCTATAGAAAGGAATGTAGCCACCACGTCCGATATCCTTACCTCTTAGTCTCTTGTATTTGTGCAGAGCACTCTGCATCACGCTTCAGAGTATGTTTATTCATCATATTGAAATGAAGAATCAGGGTCTCCCCCCCAAAAAAAAAAAATAATAATAAAAGCATTGTTTGTGATCTGGCCACTGTATTGAAAATTGTCTATAATATTTCTATTATTTTTAATTAGGATTTTCTCCTGGGTTTTCTCAGCAACCATGCACCACATTCTTATCCTTTCCTTTGGAATATATTTAAACTGTTTCATATATTTCAATCATTTAGGCCAGCCTAAGGGCTCCTTTTATCAAGGCGCACTACGGGGGTTAGCGCGTCGGACATTTCATCACGCGATAACCCCCGCGGCAGCCTAAAATCCTAATGCCTCATCAATGGAGGCGTTAGGTACTAGCGCGGCAGGCAGTTTAACGCGCGGTATTCCATGCGTTCAACCGCTACCGCACCTTTGTAAAAGGACCCCTAAGTTAGCCAGCTGCTAGGAGGATGATTTGGCTAGGTATAGTTACTCTATCCTATTAGTTTTTGCATGCAGTGACCTGAAGCAATAAGGTCAATTTTTCTGATTGTAAACAAGGCCAAAACTTACCAAATAAATGCCCGAACCTGCTGCCATCACCATCTCCTTGTTCAGTCTGATCTGAATTGTACTGAAAAGCAAGTTCTGTTGATGGATAATGCAACAGAATCTCCCTGTGTACTAATCCAGTTGTACAGCAAAACTAGATGAAAAATTAAACTGTGATGAAGTGACTTAGTTTGCACTCATGAAAGAAAACATTTGTCCATGTATTTTCATGTATTTGTTTAAAAATGGCATATTTTTCAAGTGATAACCAAATGGTCATGACTACTAGACTTATGTTTGTCTAGCTTATACTGTCTTGAAAATTGGTCCCTTCAGTGAATATGGGAGGAAATACAACTTCAGTAATAGAATTGATATCACAATTCCCCTCTCTACATAACATGAGTCGGTGAACTGAATAATTTTGCCTTGTCAGCTTGACAAAATCATGGCTGCAGTAAGAAAACTGCCTATAGCAAGATTGGTGATTATATTTTTCTCCAGCCTTTAGTTGGTTTCAATATATAGCCTGATTTTAAGGTACTTAACAATCTCTGCATCACTATGAAGTTTGTGGCACAGATACAGCACATCGATGGAGAGCTGGAAGTTGTCATTGTATGAAACTTCAGTGTTTTAGATTTAAAAAAAACATACAGTGCAGAGGGGAGAATATTGTAAATAGGGCAAGTTTTTTTCCCCCCAAATCAAGGTATGCAGGTTTTCATTTTTGTCCAAAATTTTGATATGTCACTGTATGCCTTCCCTCATCTGTCTTGATATTTTAGTTTTGGCTAGTGTTCACATGACCACCTGTTACCCATGATGGTAATAAACCTACTGGGTTATCCTCAACTCAAAAGTTAAAGGAAGCATGTTATTTCTCTTACAAGCCTCAGACTAATGTTATGATGTACTGTTTTCTTCACACTTGTTATGTATGCTGAGTAAAAGTGCCTTAAAATGTAAAAAAGGTGTATTTTTTATGTCTTCAAGTAGCATCTGCTGGGATAAAAATATTTAGAAATGAAAAGAAATGTTCCTCGGCAGTGTATTTACTGTGTCTGTCCTTACCTGTAGTTTCAGTACCTAGGCATGAACAAATTATTTATGATATATAACATTTACATCAGTTATTTTAATTACTGCCTTGGGGTTGGTAGGAGAGGAGGAGGTATGTTTTCAACATTTCAAGTTTAAACTTTTCTGTAATGTGCTGAAAGTTTTACATACAGTTGTTGCAGTTTCTTCTGAAACAGTTCGTGTTTTAACAGAATTGCCAGGAAAGAGCTTTATAGGTGAAGGTGATGTTCTGTTTAACTGTGTTTAATGCTGATGGCACTTAAATCAAGCATATGTAGCTTTCACTGTTTAATCTCACAGCCTTCTTGAAGCTCTGAGGATTTCATTTTGTACTTTAACTGATTGTAGAGAACTTGCACACGTGCATGCGCTCTTGTCTGAATAGCAAGTGCTGAAACCTCTTTGGGAGGTTTACTGCTGATGGGGGATATGAGGATATAGTTCAGCACCACCCACATTTCAAAAACAAACTGTTCAAGGTTCTTACAGAATGTTTCTTGTTGAAAAGCAGTCAGGTTCATCCCACATTGTTGGCACTTTGTTTCCACTGCACACATCTATACTCCATGAAAAGACAAGGAATGTATAAAAGAAAACGAACACATTCCTAATTGATATTTTATGTATATTTTGTTCTTGTTATTGGCTTTAATACCTGAATTAATAGCTCATGGTATTAGTTTCTTTTTATTGCTATCCTTGCATCTATATTATAATCATTCAATAAATTGAATTACGAATTTCATACTCTAGATTTGTATTTTTTTAACTACTAAGTGGTAGATTTAAAACAAACCGGAAAAAATATTTCTTCACACAACTTTGGAATTAGTTGCCGGAGAATGTGGTGAAATCAGTTAGCTAGCGGGCTTTAAAAAAGGTTTGGATAATTTCCTAAAACTGAAGTCCATAGACCATTATTGCGATGGTTTGGGAAAATCCACTGCTTATTCCTAGGTTAAGCAGCATAAAATCTGTTTTACTACATGGAATCTATCTAGGTACTTGGGACCTGGTTTGGCCACTGTTGAAAACAGAATACTGGGCTTGATGGACCTTCGATCTGTCCTAATATGGCAATTCTTAAGTTGTAGCAGGGTCATCTCAGCTTTGTAGGCTTTCACCACACCTTCTCCAGCAAGTCAGAGACAGCCTGGCACAGGGGTAAAGCCACATTCTATGCCAGCTCTTGCAAGGGTGAGTACATTGTGGAGGAAGAATCCAGCATTTCCTTCCTAGTCATGAAAATGGAATTCAGAGTTGAGAATAGGCTGGACTCCAGGCCATGATTTTTGGAAGAGCCATGTTTTAGAGCTTTGCAGAACATGGTGTAATTCTACTGGTAATGTGTTCCATTTCTTTGCAACCTGGTAACTGAATGAGTTATGTTGGGTTTTGTATTTTATTCCTTTCATGGTAGGAAAGGATAAGATCATGTTTTTATTGTTATTCAGTCTGCCTAATAGTTCAGTTTATCTGGAGAAGATATCAGGTAATTCTCCTTGTAGTATCTTGAAAGCTAAGCAGCATAGCTTGAATTCTATTTATTTATTGACTGGATGCAAGTATTGTACTATCAGTAGAAGTGATATATGTTCAGATCTCGATTTGTAAAATACGAGTCTTACGCTGTGTTCTGCATTCGTTGGAGTGTCCTCATTTGTTTCTTTGGTATTCCTGAAATAAGTGCATTGCTGTAGTCTAGTATTGACAGCAGAAATAAAGATTGGACAAGTATCCTGTAGTATTGGGAAGGAAATAGGGTCTGATTCTTCCCAGTTGTAGTGTGGCATATGATTTTTGGACTGTATTTTGAATATGAGTTTCAAATGTTAGTTGTCTAGGGTGACTCCTAGGACCATAGTGGTTTTTTCGAGCTTGAGGTTGACTCCATTTGTTAAGGAGATGGAGGGAAGAATCAGTTGTGCTTTTGATCCAAACCATAGTAGTTTGATTTTCTTGGTGTTTAGTTTGAGATGGTGTTCTGTTGTTCAGTTTTGTATTTTATTTATAGCTTAAGATAGTTTGGTTGGGTTTAAATCTGCAGGATAAACAGAAGGTTGTCATCTGCATATGAGAATAGCCACTCTCCTGGGTTAGTTTGAGTTGAGAGTAGTTATGAAGATGTTATACAGTAGAGGTGAGATGGGTAACCCTTGTGGTACTGCACATGGTGGTGTCCAGTTGTCTGAGTAAATTTCATCTTTCAGAAGGCTATCATTTGTTCATATGGAATCTGTTAAACCATTGTAGGACGTATCTGGCAATTTCTAGTTTGGATAACCTGTTTAGTAGAAGGGAGTGTTATTTACCGTATTACATGCTGCCGAGACATGAAATTGCACTAGTATCATTTGTTTACCTTCACTTAGTGGTGATCGTGCGCTGGATACCAGATCTATCAAGCAAGTTTCTGTGCTGGGTAAGTTTTTGAATCTATGTTGAGATGGTAGTAGTAGTTCCAGCAAGTGATGTACTCCTTTAACTGGGTTGCAACTATGAATTCAATCACTTTGGTTATGAAAGGTATGCTTGCAATTGATCTGTAACTGGCCGTTTCAGATGTGTCTAAGTCTGCTTCTTTTGGGATAGGGGTAAGTAAGATTTCACCAAATGCTTCTGAGAACCATCCTTGTGCCAGAGTAGTGTTTATTTAGATTAGCCAATTGAGTATGTTTTCTGGCAGATTGATAGTATAGAAAAGGTGGACATTGATCTAGTTTGCAACCTGTTTTGGATAGTCTGTTTACTAGAGGTCTTAGTTCTTCAGTTGTGACTGTGTTGAAGTTGGGATTTTCACTATGATGTTCTTGGTATTGGTGTCATTTGGTTGATTTTCTGTATTGTCTGTCTGGTTGTCAAATATTTTATATATTGCTTCAATTCTGGTCGAGAAGTATTTGGTTAGTGTGCTTGATGTAGGGGAATTTGTATTTGCAGTACTTAAGTGGGTGCAATCAGTTAATTTCTTTAGTAGTTGGAATAACTTCCTCTGATCTGGTTTATCTGTTCCTATCATTTTGGAGTATGTTTGTGTTTTTTTTTATCTGGGCGCTATATTGTGAGTTGGCTTTTCTCCATTTATCTTTGAGCTGTTGGTCTCCTGATTTTCTCCAGGCTTTTTCTGTAGTAGTAAGAAAGATGGCATGGGAACTGTGTTTAACATATTGATATCTGTGCTGCAAACTTTGTGTTTCAAGAAAGCTATGGCCTGAGTTGAAAACGCTGGACATTGTAACATCATTGATTTGCCTGGGCTACATGACAGTGAAACCTGAAAGCAAAATGTGATAAAATAAAATTTAATTTGGCTATGATGATCATTAAAATACATATATCTGTATAGTACTAAACTGACAGAAAGGTGGCTATGCTGGACAGTATTTTTCTGTTGAGCTGGAATGCTAGTAGGTGATGTCTTTTGACTGCTGGTACAGATAATTTCTCACAGAGCTCAGAAAAACTTGAATTTTCTATATGTGTAGCCACTTATGTACAGATCCTGCCCTTCAAGGCTTCTCGGTTTTGTTTATGTTAAAAAAAATGTAAGGAAAAGATGACAAGTCACATCTACTTATTGGAAAATGTTTTAGAGTCCAACATTCTTGATGTGCTAGAGTCACTATCCAAAGGAAACGAGGAGCAATTTATCGCTTAATAAAAAATTGATAAATAAAATAAAAACATTTCTTCTTTCAGTATATTTGCCTGGAATCTTTATGGTTCAACTATTTTTATTGATGACTTCACAACACAACAATAAAAGAATTTAACAGAACCATTCTTGTCGTCCAATTTTTTTTTTTTTTTGCAAATGACCTACATTCTACCTCCCTCCCCCCCATTGTGTAACGTGAAACTCTGCCAATAGCAAAGTACAAAAATTATAAGCCAATATACAATAATTCCATACTAGCTCCAAAGTAAAAGAAATAGTTCATTGTAAGAAAATAAGAGTATAATAGATTAATAGGTAGGAAATACCAACCCCCCCCCCCCCTGCTACTTCATGGCAAAGGAAAAGGAGCAAATAGTGGTCTCTAAGAGTGAGGACACAAGGTCAGAGGAACCATTGAGAGCCACACTACTCGCTCTGGGGGGAAATATCTTGTAAATATACATTCCAAATTTCTAAGAACACCCTTTGCTGTTTAAATGAATACCGGACCTCTCTCGACTCTCAAAGCATTAAAGCATGAAATTTATTTCTCCAATGCCATATAGAGGGCCCAGCATCCTGTAGCCAATGTTGCAATATCCATTTCTTTCCCAAATTATAGGCTTTACCAAACAGCAATTTAACACCTCTTCCAGGTATCCCATATACCTCAGTTTTATTAAAGAGTACACTTTTCCATGTATAAGGAATCCCACCCCGTAGTAATCAAGCCAAATAACCTTAAATTTTTGTCCAAAAGGTTTGTATAGTAGTGCACCCCCAAAAAGCATGGAAGAAGGTATCAGCTAATCCACATTTGATGCATACAGCTTGTTGCTGGGAAACATATGCTCTACATACAATATTGACATTCTTGAAGTTCAGCATTATGTACTATGCAAGGAAATCCCTTAATGTCTGAAAATCCACCCTCAGCAAGGGAGAACCCAAATCTCTATTCTAAGCACCTAATAACTCTGAAAAATCCTTACCAGGGAGCAGAGTGGACAAGGCTTTATGGTGGCTAGAAACAGACACAGGATCCACTGCATCCTCCTGCAAAAAGAGCCTAAGTTTAATACCCAGGTGGGAATATAACCCAGTTTGATCCAAACTGGCTACATAGTGATGGAGTTGATGGTAAGCAAAATGGTCTTTCCAACCGAGGGTCATATGCTGCTGCAGATAAACAAAAGAATAACATTCACCCTGTTCCCCAAGAAAATCCTTCAAGAGGGCAAGACCACAATCCCTCCATTTTCTAAAAATTACATTCTTCAACCCAGGGGTAAAGGCTGTATTTCTCACAACAGGCAAAAGATAGTACAAGTGGGATTCTGTTGCCAGAAAGCCATCAGATCCCTCCACAGAGAACGCATGGGCCGGAGTAAGAATTACTTACGTAAGAATGGGGCAAATCACCCGAAGTAGCATGTAACAAGGAATAAAAATGCCAAGGGGCAAAAAGAAGACGTTCCTACGAAGTAGGAGTGAAAGCCTCTAAAGCAAATACCCAATCATGTAGATGCCGTAATAAACCCGCTTGGTTATAGCATTTAAGACTAGGAACACCAAGCCCTCTGTGTCCCCAAGAGTCTTATAAGTAACTCATACATAGATTTCTTTTTCCCTGTCCCCCAAAAATTACAGCACAGTTTCTGTAAGGCCAACAAATCCTTACCAAGTGGTAGAATCTGTAACATACAACCACCGGGGGAAAATGGCCATACGAAAGAGGCCAATTCTACCCATAAGGAAGAGGGGCAATAAGCGCCATTTATCCAGTTGACAATGGGTCTCATACAATAATCTGTCCACATTAAGCCGATATAGCCAATCCAGCTGCATATTCAAATGAATGCCCAGATATTTAAAAGAATCGATTGCCCATTTTGAAGGAAAAGAATCTCCCCAGATCTGCCAATGGCTATCCCAGGGGCAAGCGCCTTGGATTTGTCTAGATTTAATTGAAAACCTAAGAAATCACCATATTCCCCCAAACTCTCCAATACTGTAGGCAAGGAAACATGAGAATCTGTTATGTGGATTAGCAAATCGTATGTGAAGGGCGCTATTTTAAAGATGCGAGGACCCAAAGTAAAACCCCTTAGATCTGGATTAGCCAAAATTTCCCAAATAACAAGATTGAGAGTCAAAACAAAAAGTAGGGGGGATAATGGACACCCCTACCTGGTCCCACATTTGCAGTCAAAAGGGACCGACACTACCTCATTGGCCCTAACTAGCATTTGGACAACAATATTCAAGGTTTTATTAAAATTTGATTTAATCGCTTATCTAATTTCTAAGCGTGTTTACAATATTAAAAAGAGCATGAATATAATAAAAATGCCATTAACAATACCATTAACACAAAAAGAAAACAATTACAAAGAAACATCAACTAATACTTGGCATATTAAAAGGGGATAAATGAGACAGACAGACGGGAAACAAAAGGGAATAGGGTTAGAAATACAATTTGGATAGGAACGAAAGACAAGGAAAAAACCCAAAAGGAAAGGGCTTGTTGCTGCTTAATTCCTTAAGGGAGTTAAAAGGATACTGTAAAATTTAAATCAAATGTTAAAAGCTTCTTTAAATAAATGACTCTTGAGTAGGCTTTTGAAACGTTCAAGATTAGCTTCTCTATAAGGTCTTAATAGCATGAAAAAAAACCTGTGATGCCATAGGTGTCTAAAACACTAAAGGACCAGACCACTCTTTCAAAAGCCACCTCTGCATCAAAACTGATCAACAGGGAAGAAATCTTAGTGGATTGGGCAATTGACAGAATGACCAAGATCTGATGCATATTGTTCACAGCAGGATAACCTTGAACAAAAAAAACCAACCATTTACATAATTTCCCATGCTCCTGGGTTGTTAAATGGGTTTCCTGCAGGAACGCCAGCGTTGCATGGTGATGGTTTAAAGCCCGGAGAACTTTATACCTCTTGATCAGGGAGGATATAACCCCCCCACACACACACACATTCTAAATGATACTCTTCATTACCATTCTATCTGACCCTTAAATACCAAGAGAAAATAAACTGTAAGCTATGTCCAAGAGAGCTGTGAAGAGGTGCCCCCTGCCAGCACACCCCCAACCCTGCAGTAAACAGGAAGAGACAACCAACATCCCACTCCCAGAAAAGTTGCTGTAACAGACATAACTGGTACCCCATCACTCCCACCAGGAAGCATAGAAACCCTCCACCCCATCTCTTCATGATCTCCCCTCCAACATCCCCAAAAGACCTAACCCCAAGAATATTAACCCTGCACATAACTAAAGTGCCACATCTAGTTGAGACTATCTCAGCCCCAAGAAAATACAAAAAAAAAAAAAATGATGTAAGGAAATGGGGATTAAACAGTTCACAGACTGAAGCAAAGTCACTCATTTCATTCCCCCCCCAAAAAAAAAAAATCAGAAAAAGTCAAGTGCTCCATACGCATTCACACTAAGAAAAAGAATTCAATGTCCAAATCCACTCTGCACAAAGGACCTCAAGTTCCTGGCGACAAGGAAGCTGCACGATCCTTTTCCAACTGCGTCACAAAGGCTGCTGCTTCATCCACCTGCTCCCAAATTCTGGAAATGCAATTATGCATGATTTTTAATTTGGCAAGGTATAGTAATGTAAAGCGTACCTCCATATGATGTAGTTTTGTGCAGTGAGGAGAATTTCCTCTGAAAAGCAGAAACTCTAACAGAGAAATCTTGAAAGCATAATAATTTATGCCCCTCGTAATCCAACTGCTGGCCTGCATGGAAAGCTTGTAAAAGTTCCACCTTATGTGCATAGTTTAAAAGTTTAAAGATCAAAACCTGGGGTTTTTCTCCCAAAGGCCATTTGGGGCTCAAATGATGCAAGCGCTCAATTCTGAGTGGACTGGCTTTGCTCCTAGACTGCAAGAGTGGTGACACCCAGCTTCCAAATGGTTCTTGAGAGCGCTATCCGGCACCAATTCAGGGAAGCCAAGAAGGCAAAGATTACTCCTCGAGAGCAATTTTTCAACTCATCCACCTTATCTTCCAATTGTGCAACATGCTCAGTAAGTTGCTGGTTTGTTGAGTCAAAGCCTGCGTGGAATCCTCAATCGAGCTGACTGTTGTTTAGTTTGCAGTTCAGTAACCATGGCAGTGAAATGGTTCTCCATTGAATCTAACTTATCCATAATGAGTTGTGTTCCACTGCTACCCTCACTTCAGTAGCAATCTCCGAAGCCCATTTAGACCCTTCTCCTCCTTTCTCGAATTACATGTGCGGCTCTTGTCCTTCTCCCACTGCGCAGTTTTCGTGGCCATCCGAAATAAACAGTCCACCCCAAAAATGACCAGAAAAACAGTCTGCGACTAAGGGGGTGGAAGAACCAAATGAAAGCCAAAACAAAATAAATAAAAATTACATCAATGGGACGCTTGAACAAGTAGAGATAGCTCTGGAGCAAAGAAGACAGCATCCTCCCTGCCCCATAGCACAACCTGGAACCTTTAAAAAAAAAAAAATGCCATAGAACAAGTTGCCCTGCAGGAGAGGGGCTGAGGGTTCTGCTCGAAATACTTCCTGATACCGAAAAAGACCAAAGGTCTCCGTCCAATTCTGAACCTCCATGCTCTCAATAAATACTTGGTGAAGGAGAAGTTCTGCATGGTCGCTCCGGGAACCCTATTACCACTGTAAGAAAATGACTGGCTCTGCTCTCTAGACCTAAAGGAAACGTTCACCTATATATCCATCCTACTTGCCCACAGGAAATATCTTTGTTTTTGAATGGGGACACAGCATTTCCAGTACAAAGTACTACCATTTAGACTGGCATCAACCCTAGAATGTTCACAGAAGACTTAGTGGTAGTTGCTGCAACCCTGTACTCACGTGGCTTTCATGTGTTCCCTTACCTAAATGACTGGTTAATCAAGGCCTCCTCATTACTACAAACTCATCAAGCCATCAATTCCACAGTTTGTCTGTTGGGACTCTTGGGTGTTGCATCAGTTACCAGAAATCCCATCTTCTACCCACTCAACCCATCTTCAACCCACTCAAACTTTAGAGTTCACTGGAGTTCTCTAAACAATTCAAGCTCGAGCCTTTCCACTGCAGCTGAGGCTTGACACTCTGATTCATATCTATCAGAAGGTCGTCTCTCCAATGCATCACTGCATGTCAAATATTGCATCTCGTAGACCACATGGCTTCTACAGTTCATGTGACTCAATTTTTCCATCTACATTTCATAGAACCTCAGTGGACCCTCTTGACCCAATGGTTTCAAGCCACCAGGGTGCTATCCCAACAGATATGTGACCTCAGACTTTCGTTGATCCTTTCAGTGGTGGCTGTTACCAGCCAATCTTTCCAGAGGCCTTCCTTTACACACTCCACCACATCAAAAAATATTAACAATGGATGCTTCCATGCTTAGTTGGGGAGACCACCTCAATTGCCTCCATACTTGGGGCAGCTGGACTGCTCACGAGAAAATTCACCATATCAATCTCCTAGAACTTCGAGCAATCTGCAATGCTCTCCATACATTCCAAGATCAACTCCTCAGTCAAGTAGTACTCATTCGAACAGACAACCAGGTAGCTATGTACAAATGAGACACGGGATCTCACCCACTTTGCCAAGAAGCGATCCAAATCTTGTCCTGGATGATTCCTCGCAACATATTTCTCAAGGCAGTTTATATAGCAGGAAAGCAAAACGTCTTAGCAGACAAGTTGAGCTGACTCCTACAGCCTCATGAGTGGTCACTCAATGCAACCATCTTACCATATTCTCTGATTGGGGGATCCCAGAAGTAGACCTTTTTGCTTCCCCCCCAACCACAAACTTACACTCTTCTGTTCTAAACTCTATACTCCCAATCATCTGGAGTCAGATACCCAGCGGGGCAAGTTTCCTTATGCTTTCCTTCCAATTTCTCTAGTCAGGAAGACTGTATTCAAACTTGGCCAAGAATAGGCCACCATGATTTTCATAGCACATTGGTAGCCACATCAACCATACAGTGAGAGATTAGAGAAACTGGGCCTCTTCTACCTTGAAAAGAGGAGACTGAGAGGGGACATGATCGAAACATTCAAGATAATGAAGGGAATAGACTTAGTAGATAAAGACAGGTTGTTCACCCTCTCCAAGGTAGAGAGAACGAGAGGGCACTCTCTAAAGTTAAAAGGGGATAGATTCCATACAAACGTAAAGAAGTTCTTCTTCACCCAGAGAGTGGTAGAAATCTGGAACGCTCCTCCTGAGGCTGTTATATAGGAAAACACCCTCCAGGGATTCAAGACAAAGTTAGATAAGTTCATGCTAAACCAGAATGTATGCAGGTAAGGCCAGACTCAGGGCACTGGTCTTTGACCTAAGGGCTGCCACGGGAGCGGACTGCTAGGCACGATGGACCAGTGGTCTGACCTAGCAGCGGCAATTCTTATGTTCTTATGGTTCCCTCTCCTCCTACAACGCAAATCTTTCCAACATTGCTGACACAACGAGAATTGGCTTCTCCATTCCAATCTATGTTTTTTTAGCACTCACAGCATGGTATTTTTCTCTCACAAAGTAGAAGCTTTCAAACTATCTGCGAAAGTGTCGGCTATCATTTAAGCTTCTAGAAAACTTTCCACACAGCGCTGCTATCATTTCAAGTGGACTCGCTTCACAGTCTGGTATAATTTCCACTCATTACAGCTGATCACTTGTCCTCTTCAGTTGGTTCTAGATTATCTTCTACACCTTTCCAACTCTGGTCTCAAAATACTTTAGTGAGAGTTCATCATCTTAGTGCTTTTCATACATCACTGGACAAAAAGCCATTATTTGTACATCCTTCAGTTTCCAGATTCATGAAAGCATATGGTCACAACATAACTTCCTTAAATTGAATAAGCAGAAGACGAAAGTGCTATGGTTTGGTGATCACAATTGAATACCTCATTCAGAGTTAACCCTATCAGGTGAAAAGCTCATGATTAATAAAACGCCAAAAGTATTAGAAGTAATTCTAGATTCCAATCTTACCATGGGCGAGCAGATTACCTCATTGTTCAAAAGATTTTTCTTCAGACTGAGGCAATTGATAAGATCAATCCTGAGCACCACTAATTTTTGGACAGTGACTCAAGCAGTTCTACTTCCATATCTAGATTATTGCAACTCTTAATACTGCAACATCACAAAGAAAGGGCTTACAGAGATTGCAACTACTCCAGAATACAGCGACTAGACTGATTTTCCATAATGCCCAATTTGAGAGGGCCAGTCTACTGCTGTCGAACTTACTGCACTTCTTCGAAGAAATTAACAAACGGATGGACAAAGGGGACCCCCATAGACATCGTATATTTAGACTTCCAAAAAGCCTTTGACAAGGTACCCCATGAACGCCTACTTCGGAAACTGAAGTACTATGGGATGGAAGGAGACGTACACAGATGGATCAGAAATTGGTTGGCGGGTAGGAAGCAGAGGGTAGTAGTGAAGGGCCACTACTCGGACTGGAGGAGGGTTACGAGTGGTGTTCCGCAGGGGTCGGTGCTTGGACCGCTGCAGTTCAATGTATTTATAAATGATCTGGAAACAGGGATGAAGGGCAAAGTAATAAAATTCGCAGACGACACCAAACTATTTAATGGGTCTAGGACTAAAGAGGACTGCGAAGATTTACAAAGGGACCTGAACAAGCTAGGGGAGTGGGCAATGAGATGGCAAATGAAGTTTAATGTAGAGAAATGTAGTCTTGCACGTAGGGAACAGAAACCCGAGGTACAGCTACATGATGGGAGTGAGAGTACCCAAGAAAGGGACTTGGGGGTAATAGTGAACAAGACCATGAAGCCGTCGGCACAGTGCGCAGTGACAGCTAAGAAAGCGAATGGAATGCTAGGTATAATCAAGAAAGGTATTATAACCAGAACGAAATAAGTTATCCTTCCATTGTATCGGGCGATGGTGCGCACGTATCTGGAGTACTGTGTCCAATATTGGTCGCCGTACCTAAAGAAGGATATGGCGATACTTGAGAGGGTTCAGAAGAAAGCGACACGTTTGATAAAAGGTATGGAAAACCTTTCATAGGCTGGAAGATTGTAGAAACTGGGGCTCTTTCCCTGGAGAAGTGGAGACTTAGAGGGGATATGATAGAGACTTACAAAATAATGAAGGGCATAGAGAAAGTGGAGAGGGACAAATTCTTCAAGCTTTCGAGAACGAGAGGGCATTCAAAAAAATTAAAAGGGGACAGATTCAGAACCAATGCTAGGAAGTTCTTCTTCATCCAACGGGTGGTGGACACCTAGAATGTGCTTCCAGATGGCGTGATAGGACAGGGTACGGTATTGGAGTTCAAGAAGGGATTGGACAATTTCCTGAAGGAAAAGGGGATAGAAAGGTATAGATAGAGGGTTACTAACAGGTCCTGGAACTGATGCGCCGCCGCGTGAGCGGACTGCTGGACATGATGGACCCCTGGTCTGACCCAGCAGAGGCACTGCTTATGTTCTTATGATAGAACTACACTGGCTGCCAGTAAAGTATAGAATCAATTTAAAATTGCATGTATGGTTCACAGGGCTATATATGGAGAAAGCTCGATTGAGCTAACTTCAGCCATCCAAGTTTCATACTCCTTCTATAACTCAAGAATGACTTGAATGCTATAAATTACCTCTTCACTCTTCAAATCCACCTTCACGTTTCAAGGCCCCAAAATTTGGAACTGCCTTCCAACCTGCTTACGTCAGACCTCCTTCTATCTTCAATTTAGGAAGGTGCTAAAACGCATCTGTTTTCATTATAGTCTTGCTATGATTCATGTCTATGTTGCTAACCTTATTAATCTTATGTAAGCTGCAATGATTCTCAGTTGACACTTAAAAAACAATATGGTATGGTAAAGGCCTTTATCATACCAAGCCACCTCCTGTTACGTGGGATCTTAATGTTATACTTTCTGCTCTGATGAAGGCTCCACTCTCAACTTCATGTTAATCAGGTTTTCTATACTGCCTTTATCTATTTGGATTTAGAGATCTGCACAGTAATGGGGATCACGGGAGTCCTGCGGGGATCCCCCCATCTACGGGACTTCCACAGGGACCCTTTCAAGCCCCACGGGCCTCTCACGAGGACTTGTCCCAGGCCCATGGAACTCCCAAGGGGAGGCCTACCTAGTTTCAAATTCAGTCCGGGTCAGGCGGCGCAGCGGAAACATCTATGCTGAGCATGGAGCTCAGCACATAGGCACACATCATCCAGGGGAGGGGATTCTATGTGCCTACGTGCTGAGTTCACTGCCTACATGTTGAGCCTACGTGCTGAGCTCCATGCTCAACATAGATGTTCTCATTGCGGCGCCAGACCCGAATTGAAGTTGAGATTGAATATCATCAGGATCTGCAAGCGCTTTCACTTCAGCAAATCTGATCAGAATTTGAGCTTAGCTTTCATTTAGGTTATATTTCTCTGCAGGCAGAGCAACTACTGCTCAATTGTAGAGGTCACTCATTTTATTTAAGAGGCTAATGTCTGTTTGAAGATTACCCTTCTTTTCTGATTTACGTAAGAAACTCAGCCAGTCTTATGGACTGTAGTCATCATAATTTTGTTAACAGTGCCAGAATGATCTGTAGAGTTAGAAAGAAACAGCTCATCTGTCAAGTTCTCTTCAGTGTGATGTTTTGAGATTGTAATTTGTAATTGTGGAAATATAGGGAGTATTTCCTACTTGGTTTTTTTTTTGGGGGGGGAAGGTTTTGGGGTTTTTAAAATTTATCTCATGGCTGGTAGCTCAAAATGAGGTTTTTTTCAAAGACAGAAGGTATTTCTCTGTCCCAGGAAAGATTACAATTTAAGGGGGTCAATATATTAAGCTTGCATTAGAGCGCAGCTTCATAATGCAAAAATTAGCCCTGCAGTGCAAAATGTTCACTAACAAGGTAGACTGCATCAGATGCATGTGCACACGGTTCTGCACTAGTGTCAACTGGAGGTCTTGCATAAGAATCAGTTGACTGCGCAGATCTGACCTCCCAATTTCTTCCTGTGCCCTTCCTGACACCCCGCACCTCAAAAATGACCCAAGTGGGCCAGCCCAACTCCAAAAGATCCCTGGTGTTCCATGTGTTTCTTACCCTTGATCCCACAAGTGATCCTCATGGGCCCCCTTTTTTATTTTGCAAATACTAGAGAAACAAATGCATTTCCTTTTTACAGAGTCTAGCATCTTGGGAATTACTACTTTCTTTCCTAGATGTCCTCTGCTACTGTATATCACTGGAAGAAAAGCAGGAGAGGGGAGAGGATAGGGACATTTAAATACCTCCATGGCATAAATGCACAGGAGGCAAGTCTCTTTCAAATGAAGCTCTGGAATGATGGGGCTTAGGATGAAGGTAAAAGGGGATAGACGCCGGAGTAACCGGAGAAAATACTTCTTTACAGAAAGGGTGGTAAATTCATGGAATGATCTCCCAGTGACAGTGATGGAGACGAAGAATATCTGAATTCAAGGAGCTAGGGACAAGTACATAATATCTCTTAAGGGAGAGGAAAGGATAATAAATGGAATGGATAGGCTATTATGGTCTTATGGTACAGTAGTTAGTCACAGCTTCAGTACCCTGAGGTTGTGGGTTCAAATCCCATGTCGCTTCTTATGATCCTGGGCAATTCATGACCTTGTTGTAACTCTCTGAATCCTGTAATATGCATCTCTTATTTCTATTCACGGTTATTTATTTATTTCGATTTCTATCCCGTTCTCCCAGAAGCTCTGAACAGGTTACAGGTAGGTTATTTGCAGTGGCGTACCTAGGGGGGGGCGGGGGGGGGGGGGGCGGGCCGCCCCGGGTACCAGCCCTAAGGGGGTGTTCCCGGCCTTGCCGTTCAGTCCCCCGCCACCCCCGAAGGACCGCTCGCCCCACTGACCTTCCTGCACCATCTGTGAAGCAGCCCGCAGCAGGATCGCGAAGTCAGCGTCAGCATCCCTGCGCTGCTTCCTGCGCCGCGATCCCGCCCCACCCTGAAGGCCTGATGCCCCGACCTACCCCGAAGGACCGCTCGCCCCCCTGGCCTCCCCGCACCACCTATGAACAGCCGCAGCAGGATCACGAAGTCAGCGTCAGCATCCCTGCGCTGCTTCCTGCGCCGCGATCCCGCCCCTCCTCTGACGTCAGAGGAGGGGCGGGACCGTGGCGCAGGGATCGCTGACGCTGACTTCGCGATCCTGCTGCGGCTGGTCATAGGTGGTGCGGGGAGGCCAGGGGGGCGAGCGGTCCTTCGGGGTGGGTCGGGGCATCAGGCCTTCAGGGAGGAGGCGGGCGGGCAGGCAAGCAGGCTTTCAAGGGGGAGGGGGTGACAGGCAGGCAGGCAGGCCTTCACGGGGGGACAGGCCTTCGGGGGGGGGGGGTGCAGGCCTTCAAGGGGGGCTGGCAGGCCTTCAGGGGGGTGCAGGCCTTCGGGGGGGGTGTAGGCCTTTGGGGGGGGTGCAGACCTTCAAGGGGGTGCAGGCCTTCAAGGGGGGAAAGGCAGGCAGGCCTTCAAGGGGGGGACAGGCCTACAAGGGGGGGGACAGGCCTTCAAGGGGGGGTGCAGGCCTTCAAGGGGGGTGCAGGCCTTCAAGGGGGAGACAGGCCTTCAAGGGGGGGAAAGGCAGGCAGGCCTTCAAGGGGGGGACAGGCCTACAAGGGGGGGTGCAGGCCTTCAAGGGGGGTGCAGGCCTTCAAGGGGGAGACAGGCCTTCAAGGGGGGGAAAGGCAGGCAGGCAGGCCTTAAAGGGGGGACAGGCCTACAAGGGGGGGGGACAGGCCTACAAGGGGGTGGGACAGGCCTTCAAGGGGGGGACAGGCCTTCGGGGGGGGTGCAGACCTTCAAGGGAGTGCAGGCCTTCGGGGGGGGTGCAGTCCTTCAAGGGGGTGCAGGCCTTCAAGGGGGGGAAAGGCAGGCAGGCAGGCCTTCAAGGGGGGGGACAGGCCTACAAGGGGGGGGAGAAGCTACAAGGGGGTGGTACAAGCCTTCAAGCGGGGGACAGGCCTTCGGGGGGGGTGCAGACCTTCAAGGGAGTGCAGGCCTTCGAGGGGGGTGGTGCAGGCCTTCAAGGGGGTGCAGGCCTTCAAGGGGGGACAGGCCTTCAAGGGGGGAAAGGCAGGCAGGCAGGCCTTCAAGGGGGGACAGGCCTACAAGGGGGGGGGGAGAAGCTACAAGGGGGTGGGACAGGCCTTCAAGTGGGGGACAGGCCTTCGGGGGGTGCAGGCCTTCGGGGGGTGCAGACCTTCAAGGGGGGGACAGGCAGGCAGGCCTTCAAGGGGGGGACAGGCCTACAAGGGGAAGGGACAGGCCTTCAAGGGGGGTGCAGGCCTTCAAGGTGGGACAGGCAGACCTTTAAGGGGGGACAGGCCTTTGGGGGGGGACCATGATTTAGAAGTACACAGAGGGAAGGGGGTGTTCAAAGAGACATGCATATGCCAAACTTTGGGGGGGGGAAGAAATAATGGGTCTGAAAATAGAGGAGAGGGAGAGAGATGATGGACCATGGGATTTAGGGAGGGAAGGAACAGAAAGGGAGAGAAATTGGACACAAGGGATGGTGTGGAGGAGGGATAGAGATACTGGATAGGAGGGTAATTAGGAAAAGAAACGGAGAGATGGTGGACTCTGGGATGGTGGGGAAGGAGGGAGAGATGCCGGATGAAAGGGTATTTAAGAAAAGGTGGATCTGTGGAGGGAGATGAAAAAAAGGAAAGATACCAGACTTCCTGGGAAGGGAAGGGAAATGGAAAGGGAGGACAGAGTTGGCAGATGGATGGTTAGCATGCAGAAAGAAGGAGACCCTGGCAAGCAAGTTATCAGAAGAAAACCAGAGCCTTGGACCAACAAAATTTGAAATATAACCAGACAACAAAAGGTAGAAAAATTAATTTTATTTTCTGTTTTGTGATTATTACATGTCAGATTTGAAATGTGTATCCTGCCAGAGCTGGTGTTGGACTGCAAACGTGAGCTAGGATTTAACAGAAAGAGGAAAAGTCCTTTTTGTTTCTTTATTTTATTTACACCACAGCGCCAGTGTGGTTAGGAGAAGCCAAAGGGGGTGAAAAAGCTATAAAACCCACCAGGAGTTTTGAAAAAAATCACCCAACTGGGCAGGAAAATCGAATTGAAAAACCAATTCAATAGGGCTGAATCGAATCAAAATTTTTTTTTCCTGTATCTGGCAGCATTAGTTTGCGCTACTGTCTTAGACTTTAGGACCTGGGATTGGGGAGAGATGGCATCCTCAGTACTTTATAATGCAAGTGAAACGAGGATTTGGTCAGACTTTTGAAGGGTCTGCAGAAAAAAAATATTGTATAGGCCGGGGACATGAGACAGCAGGAAATGGGAACTTTTCTTCCTTCTATTTTTGTGAATGGAAAGGCTGAGGATGTCAGAGAGGTCAGTTAAAATATGTGCTTTATAAGAAAATATAATAATGTGTTTTATAAAGTTTATAGCATAGCTGGCCTACCCAGTGAGGTGTTCCTAGTGGTGATGGTGGCAGCGTGTCAATGTGTTGAGAGGAAGAGGTGGTCTGGGAAATTCTGCTGAGCAAACTACGGGCCCATTTCCACCCCCCAGTTAGTCCACTCCACTCAACTGATTCACACACTGAGTTGGTCTTTGGGTGTTGTTTTGGGATCTCTTCCAGTGGTTTATCTCCTTCTGGTCCAAGGAAGGAAACTTTGTTATCCTTAGCATTGACCTACAGAATATGTTTGTAACAGCGCTGCTTGTGTGGCATTAGGCTATGTAGTGATCGAAAGAAAAAAACAGACCTTTGCACATTTTTGCACTATATGGTGGGTGTATGAGGAGATTCACATTTCCTGCACAGCTAAGTCCATGTGAAGTTACCTTGTGCTGTATTTGACATCTAGCAAGGTCTCTGTTTGAAAGGAAAGATCTAAACTTAAAAATGAAGTGGCCAGAAGTTATGGTAAAAGCAGATAGTGTAGCTGGTTTTAAGAAAGATTTGGACAAATTCCTGGAGGAAAAGTCCATAATCTGTTATTAAGACATGGGGGAAGTGTCTGCTTGCCCTGGATCGGTAGCATGGAATGTTGCTACTCTTTGGGTTTTGACCAGGTATTAGTGTCCTGGATTGGCTACCATGAGAATGGGCTACTGGGCATGATGGACCATTGGTCTGACCCAGTTAGGCTATTCTTATGTTATGTTCTCATCTGTAGGGGCCTTTGTTTTCACTTCTTATTTTAATGTATTTTTTTTCTGGGAACTTATCAGTGTTTTTTATAATGGGAACAAAAATGGAAGAGAATTAATGTGTGTGGAATGGGGGGTAACTAATTTCTTCAGCTAAATAATTCAATCCACTTCAAACAGACATAGGAGAACTTGTGCACCATTCACACACCCTCCAACCAAAAACGTCAAAAGAAAAAAACTGTTCGACAACCTCCTAGCCATTCGAGCTGCAACACTCGACCCCCAACTCTACAACCAATTGATATCAACCACAGACTGCAAAACCTTCAAAAAGAAATAAAAACCCTTCTATTCAAAAAACACATAAAACCGAACTAACACAATCAGAACTGTCCCAAGCATCACCTGCAACTACTCCATATGTACTTCTAATGTCATGACAATTTAGACATAATTTATGTTATGTTATGTTTGGAATAATGGTTACATATATGAGGTTCAATAAAAGAAAATTTTCACTGCCTGTTTCTATTCTGACCATTTATTCCATTTCATGGTTATTGCAAAAAAAAAAAAAAAAAAAAAAATTTTTTTACATGGGGGGGGGGGGGGGGTGTCAAAAAATGATGGGCCCCGGGTGCCACATACCCTAGGTACGCCACTGGTTATTTGTTTATATTGTACTAGTATTTTAGCCCGTTACATTAACGGGTGCTAGAATATATGTCTGTCTGTCTTTCTTTCTGTCTCTCTCTCTCTGTCCCGCTGTCTGTCTCTCTCCCTGGCTCTCTTTGTCTGTCTGTCTTTCTGTGTCTCTCCCTGTCCCTGTGTCTTTCTTCTTTTCTTTCTGTCTCCCTTCCTCCCGCTGGTGGTAGAATATATGTCTGTCTGTCTTTCTTTCTGTTTCTCTCCCTATCCCTGTCTTTTTCTTTCTGTCTCTCTTCCTCCCGCTGTCTTTCTTTCTGTCTCTCTCCCTCCCTGGCCCCCTTTGTCTGTCTGTCTCTCTCCCTGCCCGTGTCTTTCTTCCTATCTCCTTCCCTGTGCAGCAGCCGCAGCATTCCCTCTCCCTCCATTTACCGTGAGAGAAGCCTGCACGGACCGAACAGCCCGAGCCCCGACCAGTTTAACTTTCCGGCGGCTCCTCTCACAATCACCGCCTTCTCCAATGCAGGAGCGGCTCGTGAGAGGAGCCGCTGCAGCGTCTTTTAAGTTAAAACAGAAACTTTGTCCCGGCCTGTAGGTCAGGGGTTTCTCGGGTTGACCGCCACCCGCTGCTGATGGCTTTGTGCTCGCTCGCCGCAGCCGCCGACAGCCACTGCGGCCTACAGCTGCCACGGCCTGCAGCCGCCGACAGCCGACATCCGCCTCAGGAGAAGAGAGATTCACGCGCATGCACACTCCTATCTGCGGTGCCCTACAGCGCACGGAAAACAGGAGCATGCAGGTAGGAGTGCGCATGCGTGGCTTAGGGTTTTATTATATTAGATTTTATTGTTGGTTTAAATAAACTAAGACTTAAAATCAAAACTTTCTGAAGTAATTGCTGCTTTTTATGGGGGCAGGTAACTTTTATGGGGTGCAGGTGGGGACGGAGGGGACAGAGAGGTAGTCGGGGGCATTGTCTGTCAGGATGTTAAAGGCAGTGTTGCTTAATTTAAACTTGATCCTTGCAGTTATGGGCAGCCAGTGTAGTTTCATATAGTAGGGTTATAGGTGCTCTGATTTCAGTAGTCCGTATATGAGTCTTACTGCTGTATTTTTAACTAGTTGTAGACATGATAGCAACATTTTAAAGAACTAGTGTTACATTACAGTAGTCTAGTTGAGATAGGATTAGGGATTGAACTAAAATTCAGAAAGCCTCTGTTTCAAAATATTTTCTGATGGATCTTAGCTTTCTTATCACAAGGAAAGATTTTTTTTATGATTGATTGTACGTGGATTTTCATGGATAGGTGGTTATCAATTTCTACTCCCAAGATTTGTAATTATAGTTCTAATGGAAAGTCTATGTCATCTACTGTAATCCGTGGAGTATAGTGTGGGTCAAGTGAGGGTCCTAGCCAAAGGAATTTGTTGTTTTTTCTTATTTTGTTTGAGGCAGTGGGTTGGGGTCCAGTTTTCTATTATGTGGACACATTTTTTGACTGGTGAGGATGCTGGCTAATGCAGCTGTTACAGGTAGCATGATTGTTATGTTGTCTGCATAGCTGAAATGTTTTATTTGTGCAAGATCTAGGTTGGCGCTCAAGGATTGCATTAGAAGATTGAACACTGATGGTTAAAGGGGATCCTTGGGGGACCCCACTGTGAGGGTGCCAGATGTCAAAAACTTCACTGACCTTATGTAAAGCAGGAACTTTATGTAAACCTTGGAACCAGAAGATTGGATCACTAAAGATCTCGGACACTTGATTGAAGTCTACTAGGTCAAATTGGATTATGATTGTGCTGTGACTCTTGCTTAGTAGTTCTTTGTCATATGTTACTAGTGCTACAGCCATCGTCTCAGTGCTGTGATTTTTCCTGAATCCCAATTATGAAAGGTGGAATATATTGAAGCATTGTAAGTAGCATTTGAGTTGTACTGTGACATATCCTTCCAACATTTTGATAATTTGGGGGAAGGAAGCTACTGGCCGATAAATGGTCATGTCAGAGGGACTGAGTTTTAGGTTCTTTGGGAATGGGCGTTAAAATAATTCCTCCTCCTGATTTGAGAAAAGGGCCAGTTTTTAGGTGATAGTTGAGCCTCTGGGTTATTTTTTTTTCCATGGCTGTTGAAGTAGCTGCTTTATCAGGTAAGGTGGGCAGGTATTACGGCTGCAGTATGCTTTAGAGTATTTTAGGAGAAACCATTATGTGTCTTTGAATTGAATCTCTTCAAAATCATTTAAAGATCTATCTGCTGGTATTTACTTAGGTAGTTTTGTTGCAGTGAGTCTAGCTGGATTGGTTCGGGGTAGCTAGTCTCGTGTGGATTGCATCTTTGTTTTAAAATAGCTAGTTCTGAGGCTGTTGGAATAAAGGGGTTCTCGCCATTTGTGATCTTGTTCGTGTTGGTTAGATTATCTAATACTGAGAACAGTTTATTGATTTAAGATTATCTTCTGTGCTGATTTGTTTAGAGTAGTACTCTTTCTTATTTTGCATCAGTATTGATTTATATGCTAAGATTTTCTGGTGCCACTTAGTCTTGTTTTCTGGGGAGGAGTGCTTATACTAGTAGCGCTCGGCTTGTTAGCAAGCTCTTTTTAGGGACATAAGTGTTGAGATGAACCGCTTCTCTGATGATCTTTGAATTATTTTGCTGCATTTGAATGGGGCTGGTTTGTTTAGGATTTGTTCATTGATTGTTTTCCAATGACTCAGGAAGTCTTGGTTAGGGATGGGGAGAGATAGTAACGAGTTATCTATTTCATTCCAGTATGATTCAGGGGCTACTTTGTTTCTGTAAGAGGCTACTTGGGGAGTTGATTTGATTATTGATATCTCTTTCCAGAATATGGTGAATTCTAGGAATAGGTGATCTGGCCAAAGGTACTTTGGATAGAGAATTAAATGCTAGCTAGGTATCTTGTGCTTTTTGCTGAATTGGAGGAGGCGAGTAGATCTTAATTGATGGCACTTCTCATGTGTGGGTAGTTGAAATAAGGGTTTGAGGTTTGGCTCATTTAAGAGATCATGGAATTTCAGTGTTTGGTTGAATCTAGGTAGGAGTTGAAGTGTCCTTTGATGACAGTCATATTGTATCATTGTTCTTGAGATGATGTCTGAGAACTGTGGTTCATCTTCTATCCACTTTCCAGGAGGGATGTAGAATAATTTGCAGTAGATGGAGCTTTGGGAATAATTGCTGTTTATTTCTACTATTAGTAGCTCTAGTGAGGCAAGAGTTAGATTATATGATTTATATGTAAAAAGATGATTTGTGCAGTACTGCCAGACCGTCACCCCTGCAACCAGTTCTTGACAGGTGGGTGATTTTGTAATCTATTGGACAGAGTAGTTGTAATCTGGAGTCATCTTGCATCGATATCCATGTTTTGGTTAGGAATAGAAAGTTGTAATTCATTGAACAGATCTTTTATAATTTCAGTCTTGTTGACCACTGATCTTGTATTAGCATATCCACATGGGATTGAGATATGACTTCATTAGTTTAAGTGGTTGGAATTCTTATTATGTTGTCCAGGTTTGGTTTAGTGATGTGATTGTGGTGTGGTTTTTGGTGTCTGGAGGGTCCAACCAGCGTTGGGATTACCTGGTGCATATGGTTAGTGCAGTTTATCATAGGGTAACTCCATGATGGGACTATGTGTTCTGAGGAGTTATTTGATCTACTTTTGGGAGGAGTGGAGTAGGCTTTGGTTTGTTTGGTGCTGATCAGTAGGCAGTATTATGAGATACCAATTCATTTTGGTTAGTTCACTGTAGTAGATTGGATGGGTGTTGTAGATATATTTGAATGAATTCACATTCAGAGATTAGTACTCTAGAGCAGGTAAATTTGGTTAGGTGCTGTAATTGTATCTGAGTTGGTTTACATTCAGAGGTTGGTTCCATACAGCCTGTAGATGTGATTAGTTGCTATAATTGTGTCTGAGCAGGCACCACAAGTGATGTCAGCATTGTGGGGGCGGAGCAATTCTTCCACTCCAGCCCTAAATCTCTCCGCTCCTCCAATGCTTTTCGGGCTGCTAAAGTCATTTGGGGGTTTCAATGGGCAGCTCTTGGTGGATGAGGCTGCCCCAACATCCTGCCTGCTTCCCAGTGCTCTGGAAGATGGTTGCCACAGGCGCTGCAAGTGACATCAGCAATGGGGGAACAAAGTGATTCTCTCATGCTGGCCCTGACTCTCTCTGCTCCTCTGATGCTTTTTGGACCACTGAAGTCATTTGGAGGTTTCAACAGGCAGCCTTCTGGTGGATGAGGAGCTACCCCAATGTTCTGTCTGTTCTCAGAGCCCTGGTAGATGGTTGTTGCAAGTTCCCAAGTGACGTCGGGGGGGGGGGGGGGGAGGGGGGCGCGAGTGATTCTCTCACTATAGTCCTGACCCTCTCTGCTCTTTAAAACATCTTACTTGGAAAGTAGTCTTCCTCATCTCTCACATCAGTGAACTTTAAGCGCTCATCTCAGATCCACTCTAAACAGCATTCTACCACGACAAGGTTGTTCTTTGTAGTTCCTCTCAAAGGTCATCTCTGAATTTCATTTAAACCAGTCCATACTTCTCCCTGTCATTTCTCCATGTCTGCATTCTCACCCTGGTGAAACAGTGCTCCACACACTGGACTGTAAACATACTCTTGCTTATTATTTGGATTGGACCAAATCTTACAGAACTTCCACTTAGCTATTCCTGTCATTTGATCCTAACAGATTTGGAACTTGTGTCACTAAGAGAATCATCTCCACCTGGCTAGCAAACTGCATCTTTTTTGCTATGCGCTGGACTGATATTTGAAGGCCATGTTACTGCACATATAGTTTGAGTAATGGTGACTTCAGTAGCCCATCTACGTTCAACTCCCATTGAGGACATTTGTAAAGCAGCCACCTGGTCATCATTTCATACTACATCTCGCTATTGTTTGGAAAATCATTCCAAGCGGGATAGTTGGTTCGGACAAGCAGTTCTACAAAATGTATTCTTCACTTAGATGCAAACTAACTGCCAACCCTTTTGATTTTGCCAAGGTCATGGTAGCTGTCGATAACCCTTTTTGCAGAGGCATGACCCTGGGAGCTTGGGAGTCTCATATGTGAGAATATAATGCCTTCTTGTCTTCAGAGAAAGCAGTTACTCATCTTTAATAGGTGTTATCTGAGGACAGTAGGCATATATTCTCACAACCCTCCTACCTCTCCTAGTTGGCTTTTTAGCTTTGTTGTGGAACTGATAGTCCCACGAGCTGATGTGCAAGAAGGCATCAGCACGTATGTATGGGCAATCTTAAAAGTTTTTAAAGTGACAGTACACTTTTAGATTGTCTGTGCTGAGGTCCATGGATGATGTCACCCGCATGTGAGAATATATGCCTTCTGTCCTCAGGAAAACATCTGCTACAGGTAACTATGCTATTTGGTTGCAATCATGAGGTTACAGCCACAAGAAGATTCAAAATTGTCCTTGATCATTTTTCTTGCACTCTGACCTAGTGCTGTTTGATTTGAAGAGATGAAAGAGTGCTCTACAAAGACATAGTGGGAGGTCTCCCTCAAAACTGTTAGGGATTCAGGAATGCCTACCTTAGAGCTGTAGTGGAGGGAAATGGGGATATGTATGGAAACCGAGATGTGTCTAGAGGTTGTGTGTGTAGATACTAGAGACGGCTGATAACATTGGTATGTGCAAAGGGCAGTAATGTAGATGGAGAATGGGTTGGGTGTGGTAGGGGGGTATCTAGAATAAGAGATATCTGGGTGTGTCTGTGGTGAACGGGTTGTATATGCATGTCAAGTGCAGCATGGGTTGGGGGGTGAAAGATAGAGAATGTATGACACTGTGGAAACCATCCCATGTCATTCTTCAGTGTCTATCTCAACCTCAGTCCTTCTACACCAGTATTCTTCAATGCAAGGCTTGAGGGGGTCATTGGTTGTGCCCATTCATATTCTGATTCTTCCTTCTCTCCTTAAAGAATGACATGGGGAATGGTTTCAAATTCAGTTTTAGATGGAAATATCTGGAGCAATGGCTCAGCAGGGATGTCTGTGCCAGCATCAACATGTCAAGTGCACAGCAGGATTGGAGTGTGGGTTGGTGGCATCAGGTCTAAGAATGGTATTTAGGGGAGAGGGGTGATGTTGGTGCTGTGGCAAGTGTACAGGAAGGGTTTTGGGGGTGGCCTGGAGGGTTCCAGGGTCACGTTTCCTTCATTCTCTGTATGGAGATAAAGATTTATTTAGGATGGGATGCTGAGAGGTGGAGAGCATGGTAGACTATTAGCTCCAGTACTGTCCCTTTCTTGTATAAGTACCTAATCTGGCCTGGCAATCTTCTGGTATAAGCTGTGAAATCTTGCAGCTCTGAAGGTAAAGCAGTCAGAACAGAGTGGGAATCTATACAGGAATGTGAAGGGGACAAAATTCAATCAATTCTTTATTGTGGAAATAATCACACAGGACTCAAGGCAGACTGTGAGTCAGCAGAAAGCCTTCAGCAGGAGTCCAGCCCAATATTTCAAATAGCCACAAAATATGTTTAGAGGTAACAAAGGTGTTCATCATAAGACTGCACATTGTCATATCGATTCATGCAAAAGTTTGTTCTTTGGTTAAGGGTGTGAATGTATCCACTACTTAGATATCCTCTGGCTCTTCCCCAGCTCCACTCATAGGCCATCCTGGTAGGTCCAGACAGTGCTGAGGCAGTCAAGAAGTCTTACTTATTTGGATTTATTTAGCAGTAGTACTATTTGATTAGTACCACTAAATATTCCCTTTGCTGGGGATGAGGAGTGATGCAGTGGTTAGAGCTACAGACTCAGCATCCTAAGGTTCAGGGTTCCTTATGAACCCAGGCAAGTCACTCAATCCTTCATTGCCCCTGGTACACTAGGTAGAATGTGAGCCCACCAGGACAGATAGGGGAAAATGCTTGAGTACCTAAATGTAAACCACTTAGACAACCGCAATTGATAGTCAGTATATAACTAACTGATAAATAAACATATCCAGTTAGCAGCACCTGCTGACTGGGTACATAGTAACATAGTACATGCCTTTGAAAATCAGTTTGTGAAATGGTGGAGTACTGGAGGGTATTTTGTGTATGGATTAGTTTTCCAGATGGTAGGGAAGATATGGTATTTTGCAGGGTGAGGCAATTTGTGTATAGTGGCAGTTACAGGGAGCAACTGCAGGGGTTGGGCAAGTTTCAGGGAGTAGACTTTAGGGCTGGGGCAATTTGCAGTGGGGGTGGGAAGTAATTTAGGGAGGTGGAACAGTTGTGGAGGGTAGTTTTAGGGGGTGGAGCAATTTGAGCAGGAAGTATTTTCTGGTGGTGCAGCAGTTTGGGAGGGAGAGGGTTAGGGTTACCATATGGCCAGGTGTCTGGATGTGGTGGGGGTTTTTTTTTGTGGGGGAGTCTGTCCAGGTTTAGATGGCTCTCCCGACTTCCCCCATCTACCTCCTCCCTGGCTGCTGTAATTCCATCTTTGGGTAGCCGGTAGCAGTGAGGCGAGCCTGCTGCCTCTGCAATTCCCACCTAAGTGGGAGCAGGAAGTCGCTACAGAGAGGCAGGCCAGCGTTAACAGGCTCACCTCATTGCTGCTACCAGTTGCCTGAAGATTGAATTATAGAGATAGGTGGCAGAGTTGAGAACTACAGAGGTAAGAGGAGGGAGGGCTAGAGAAAAGAGCATGGAGTAGGGATAGAAACAAAAGAAGAAGAGAAGGAAAGAGAGAAGGCACCCATGGGGGGGGGGGGGGAGTTGAAAGGAGAGAGAGAAAAAGAAAGAAACACCCACAGGAAAGGGAGGTTGGAAGGAGAAAGAAGCTTCCATAAGGAGGGAGGGAGAGAGAGACAGAAAGAAGCACTAAAATGGTACAGAGGATGAGAAAGGGACGCAAGGCAATGGGTGAAAGATGGGTGGGTGGGAGGAGTTATGTCCCTTTTTTGTTTTCACAAATATAGTAACCCTAAGAAGGGGGTGAGGAGATAGATAGATAGATATACTGTTTTCAGTGTGTCGGTTTCTGTGCCACCCAACCTGGAGCTAGGGCCAGCTCAACCCTCTGCAGCAGGTGAGGCACCAAAATCCCAGTTTAGTCTGCTTTCAACTTTCTGGAGGGCCAGAGAGGCCTTATTGGGATTTTGACACCCTTTATCACCAGTGTCTTTATCTGATCCAGCAGAAGGAGGGGACTTGAGAGAAAGGGTATTGCAAAGATACTAGATTTGCTGGTGAGAGGGACACCAACGAAAAGCTTGTCTCAGGATGATGGACCAGTTCCTTAAGCTGGCCCTGCCTAGAATTCCTCTCACCGAACTATATTGGGCCTTTTTTTTGGGTGGGAGGGGTGCTTACCTTAGGCTGATTTGGTTCCTCTTCGAATGTCTTTTACCAGTTTCCATAAACCATCTCCACAACTGCTCAGCCTTCCTGCAAACTTCCCGGACCCTGGGTGGGGGGGGGAGGGCTTCTTTAGAACCTCTGGTCTATTTTGCCCATGTTTGAACCTTATGTATCTTTTTTACAGATACAGTACCACATTTAATCCCCTTCTGTAAAATTTATGGAATTATTTTGTCCCTAGCTCTTTCCAATTTCCGTTGGAATGGAAAGAATAATAAAAGATGTCACTTGGTTGTTTACTCTCTTTTTCCGCCATGCATCTTCACCCACGGCGACAATGAGGCAATCTTTTGGTCATTTTTTCCTGTTGTTTTTGGAGACGTCCAGAAGAAAACGTTTATTCTTTCAGCAAGGAAAACTTGCTTTAAATATTATGTTTCACTACTGGACCGTCCTCAAGCTGCAGGTTAATTACCGTCTCTGGGGCCTGTAAAAGGTTCTTCCACTCTTCGCACCAAGTCTCACCTACAGCTCGGGCTTCAGAAATACCGTTGGAGAGCACGCAGGAAATACAGAAGCCGCCGAGCATTGCAGTTTTACTGAGAGCTCCGCTAGCCTATGGGAACGAAGACGAGAGAAGGCACGAGAACAGGCGGAGAATTCGCCCTAATCGTAAACGCCGCGAGCTCCTCCTCCCACTCGGCGCGAGCGGGGAGGAAGGGGGAGGGCCTCGCGCCGGTTCGCGGGCTCAGGAGTCGCAGCCTCCTCTCGTTGCTTCTGCAGGAGCGGCGGGAGACGGAGTCATGGCGAGCTCGTGCGTTGTGGTAAGACCCGTCGCGATCACGCTTTCTCCCAGGCTCGGTGTTCTGCTACGCTGTGGCTTCCTCCCTGCGCCGGCGACTGGGGAGGACTGTCGGAGAGCCGCCCCCAAGCTGCCTATGTGCCAGGTGCACATGGCTGGCCTGTGGCGCCAGCCCGTTTCTGTTTCACGGTCCCGGCTGCGGGGAGCTTGTTGTCTTCCAGCTTAAGGCTGAGTTTAGGCAGGGGTAGTGATAGAGAAAGTCGCGCATCTGATCCTACTGTTGTGCGTTAGAGAAGTGCAATTTGTTGGCACCTAGTGCAGAATGTACTTAATGCTAATCCGCTCCATCCCCTCCTTCCAACACAGAAGAGTAGAATCACGTTGCATTTCTGTCGCACGTTTTAGTTGCCTGGAAGAGTGATTGTACTAGTTAAACATGCTCGCTTGTCTACTAGCGGACTTATGGGGGCTGAAATTTGAGGGAGACGAGGGACGTCGGCCCTGGGCCTGCTATCTGACCTATTGAAAATGACCTCTGTTAAAGATTAGGTCGTTTTCATCTGTTTGTTTAGTACTCTTCAAAATGGGAGGGTAATGATAGCTAGCAATCATACTCTTGTACTTTGTCTAAAAGGATTACATCGTTGTAGCAAGATGCTATTTAGAAAGTAATTTTGGATTTAGACGTCTATCTGGAAATGTCAACTTCTTGTTCAGAGAACAGTGAATATTTTAACATTACCTTCTGCTGTAAGAGGAGAAAGCATGATTTGGCCCTTGGTCTGACTCAGCAGGATTTATTATGTGAACAAATTACCATAAAGGTGCTCATGTATGTTCAGAAGATCTTTCTAGTGTGGCTTTTCATGGACCCCCTTTCTGTTTCCCACCCTCCATCCTATAGGATCATCATTCATTTTTAAACAGATTTGTGTGGGGAGAGTGTGGTGCAGTGGTTAAAGCTACAGCCTCAGCACCCTGAGGAGGTGGGTTCAAATCCATGTTGCTCCTTGTGACCCCTGGGCAAGTCACTTACTTAATCTTCCCACTGCCCTAGGTACATTAGATAGATTGTGAGCCTGCCAGGACAGACAAGGAAACATGCTCCTCCAGTACCTGGATAAATTCATGTAAACCATTCTGAGCTCCACTGGGAGAATGGTATAGAAAACTGAATAAATAAATGGCAATTTGTATAATTTAAGTAGCATCATGTATGTCATTTGTTGGCCTCTTAGTGAAGTGTAAGGATAACTGATAAAGTTGCTGAAGTCATCTCAAATTGAAAAGCAGATGTAGGTAACAATGGCAATCCAAAGAAATAGTGTTCCATCTTGGTGTTTTCTAAAAGGTTACTAGGGCTTTAGAGACTATAGGCTACATGAACAGAACTCCAGCAACGTGGTAGAAATTTTATTGCATGGCTTTTCATTGAATATGCATATTGTTTGTGCTGAGTACTGTGGTGAAAGGAAGAGGAACTAAATGTGCCTTGTGCCTGCACACAAGGGCTGATTTGTAGGCACAGCTTTTGTGCGCAGGCCTAGTAGACTGAGAGATGAAGCTCCTAGCTGAAGCAAGCAGTAGCCAGAGGGAAAAAAACAACTTTTCATTTACTTCTATAACAAAGAGGTTTACCTGTAGTTTTATGTGTATTTGTGACCATGCCTATGGCCAGGACGTAGCTGTTAGGCATGGGACACACATACACATAAAACAAGCAGAAACGGCTCCTAAATCTATGCAAAATGCTCCTGCCAAAGCTACCAATAGTTCCAGACCTGCTGCAAAAGTTTGCACAGTAAAAGGTGGGTGTTCTTTCTGTGCATTACACAGAGTGCTCATTTTAATACTAATGAGCAAACTATAATGTATTTGCATCGGATTCTCTGTGTCTGCTACTGCAATCTGTAAAAGCCCATGAGAACCCTTTTGTGCATCAGAGGCTGAGCTAACTTGCAAGTAAGACTGGCTACAACGGTAAGCTTTTGAGCTTTGGGGCCTATATGAGCTGCAATCTGGATTTTATAAAGAAAAAAGATCAGGGTGCATAAATAAACACTTGATCTCTGATTTTTTGTTGTTGTTATTGTTGAAGCTCAATGCCCATTATCGGTATTTGGCCAAATAATTTTCATCATTCATATTTGGCCGAGTAGTAAAATATGCTATTCAGTACATCTATAGTTGTATACCAATGCTTATGGTATGGGGAATAAGTTATGGACCTAGAAGCTGTGATGGAAGAGGCCGACTTGAATTTGGTGGTGGTTTTGAACAAGTGGTTCACTGAGAATTGTAGTTAGGATATAGTTATAGTGGACTAAAATCTATTCAGGAAGGACATGGTACAAAGAAAGGGAGGAAGAATAGCATTACAAATATTTTTTTAAAACACATTGCAGGATTTACAAGGTAAGGAAGAATCGCTATGGGTTAGTTTGAAAAAAGGGAATGAAGTGGAGAGAGATTTAATTGAAAACATTGAAAATACAGCTATGAAGAGGAAGTACTGTACCAGGAGGTGATTTTAATATGTTGTTTGTTGATTGGAGTGCATATAGAAGTAGAGAGAACTGTTCCAGCAATTGGTAATGGAGTCTATGAAGGATGGGACCATTCTGGACTTGGTGCTTACAAATGGGGAGAGTGTTTCTAATGGGTGATCATCTGGCATGTAGTGATCATCGGATGGTGTGGTTCAATATTGAAAAGGCCAAGAAACTGTGCAACGCAATGTTCTTGATGCATTGTTTATTACAAAATCATAAAAGGCAAGTTCATCCACAGTAGATAGCAGTGGACCCAACACGGTCCGTGTTTCGGCGTCACAGGCCTTCTGTGTTGGGTCTTCTTCTATCTGGGTCTCCTGCTATCTATTGTGGATGAACTTGCTTTTTATGATTTTGTAATAAACATTGCATCAAGAACATTGCGTTACACAGATTCTTGTCCTTTTGGAAGACTTGGGGCTTTTGTTGTGTGCCATGATTCAGTATTGAGACAGGGTGTGGAAAGTGTTAATTCAAAAGTGAAGGTTCCAGACTTAGTAAAGTATTTTTGAGGTAGGAAATACTTCAAGAAACTGTTAGCTAGAAGGAAACTTCTGTAGGGTAGATAAATCCAGAGACTTGTGGGTTGTGACCAGACCATCTACCAACAGTTAGAGGTAGAGAATACTAACTAGAAAATGGCAAAGTTTGGCTTACTCCCCATGAACTCTGATCCCATCCGCACAAGCCCTAAACAGTTATGATTTTATATTTAAATAATTTTATTAAACTGTAAAAAGAAACAATATTCTGTATAACTCAAACCCAAATGGATTTTATAAATCCATTTCTAACCTTTGCAGATGGTCTACTGCAGTGTATCACAATCTGTGTGCTGCAGTGAGATTCAGGGTATGCCACGAGACTCCAGCAAGGAGGATAGGCACCGACGCTGGCTGACTGCCTACAGGATGTGCTTCTCATAGCAAGAGGCATATCTGTAGGCAGTCAGCCGGCACCTCTCCTCCCAGGGATAGCAAGCTCAGGGCCCCATCGGGAGGGCCTCCACGCATGTGCAGATGTCAACGTGATAACATTATGCATGTGCATGATGTCATCACATCAGTATCCTCACGTGTCTGGAGTCGCTGCAGCCGTGGCTTCAAAAGGTTTGCGACTCACTGGTCTAATGTTTGGCAAGAGTGCCGCACCTAGGGAGTAGAAATCTGAGGGAGCCATATGTGCTAGGTAAGAGGCTGATGTGCATGGAGAGGAAGATGGACCTAGGGTTGATAGTGTCTAAGGATCTGAAGGTGACGAAACAGAATGACAAGGTGCTGGCTGTAGCCAGAAGGACGCTAGGCTGTATAGAGAGGTGTTGATGCCCCTATATAAGTCATTGGTGAGGCCCCAGAGTATTGTGTTTAGTTTTGGAGGCTGTATCTGGCTAAGGAAGGGAAAAGCGACAAAAATAGTATGAGGCTTACACCAAAAGATGTTCGAGAAGAGACTGGAAGACCTGAAAATGTAGACTCTAGAGGAGAGGAAGGACAGGGGAGATAAGATACAAACATTTTAAATACTTGAAAGGTATTACTATAGAAACAAATATTTTCCAGAGAAGAGAAAATGGTATAACTAGAAGGCATGAATTGAGGTTGTGGGGTGGTGGACTTAGAAGTAAATGTTAGTAGATTCCTTATTACCAGCAGCAGATGAATCCAGAGACTAGTGGGTTTTGCCCATTTACCAGCAGGTGGCAATAGCGATAGAACATACTGAATGACCAGGAGGCTTTCTATCCTATAGTATAAGAGAGTCAAATTCAATACTCTATCTCCAGCTGGTGGATTGATGGGTTCTTCCCAGCTCCTGGTCCCTGGGTGTCAGCTCTTGTTCTGAACTAGTTCAGTTGAGCTGTGGGGTGTTCCGGCAGTGCCAGCTTTAGAGGATACACCTGGTCTCCCCAGGTCCCTCACACCGTCCCAGTTAGGCTATGTTTTTTTTTCCTTGCAGATTCTGCACAATCTCCTGTGAGCCCTCCTGGTTCTCAATGTACTGACAGGGAGAGAGTCTAAACCTCAGCTAGGTTTCTTTCCTGCTAGTCTATTGAAATTAGTGAGTATTACTTTAAAAGTTTAATTTCAATTGGGTGCTTCGTGGCTTAGTGGCACTTTGCAGGGATGGCAGCTGAGGTTGTAAAACTCTGCTCAAGCTGTGGGAGCAGCGTCGGAGGTGTGTTCGACAGTCTGCGGTAGCGGTTTCTGCCAGTGGACTGGGACTTTTCCTGCGTAGGGGAGGGGCAGCCACATACTCTTGAGGTCCACTGTGGCCATTTTGTCTGGGCTAGTGTCTGCTTCCATAGTGTCAGGGTCTATCATTTTGAGTACCTCTCCCTCCCTGCCTTCAACTTCGGGGGTCTGGTGAGGTGATAAATGGAAGAGTCAGTTGGGACAGACGCTTCCTCCTCCACTAAGCATTTTTCCTTGCTGTTTATTTTGTTGTTGCACAGGGCTTATTTGCTCCAAGGAGCTCGGGGTCTGATATGGTAGGCTCCTGTTTAGTACCTGGGCAACAGTCAGTATTGAATCCTCCCTCTTCTCATCCTTGACTGGGGGAAGCAGGGGCTAAGCTCAGGTCGGGAGCAGGCTGTTTCATTTGAGGAAGGGTTTTAGGAGGATTTGGAAGAAGGTTAGTAAGGCTGATGATCCCTTGATGGTCCCAGCGTTTCACATGGAGGAGTTGCCCTTATCACCAAAGCACTGCACATTTCTGCCCCAGATGCTTCTTCCCCGGCCTCAGCTAATCCTAAGATAGGCAACACTTGGAAACCCCCTAAGGCCTTCCTTGTGCATGAAGCCATGCTAGAGTTGATCTCAGCGCAGTGGTTTACGCATAATGGGCCTGCGAGTGTTAAAGGTCATTGCACATCTTTATCCCATCTCACAGGAGGAAATGGATAACTTGAGGCTTCCAAAGGTGGATTCTTTGGTGGTGGCGGTGACTAAAAAGACCATGCTTCTGATGTAAGGGGGCATTGTCCTTTAGAAAACTAGAATCATCCTTAAAGATGTCCTTTGAGGTTTCTACTCTCACTTTGCAAGTGGCCATCTGTAGTTTGTATGCAGCCAGAACTTGTCTTTGCTGGGTGCAGCAGATGACAGACTCATTGGTGGAGTCAGCTTCTGACCAAGTTTTCTGAGGTTGAAACAGGGCTAACATATTTTGCAGATTCTCTATATCAGTGGTCTGAAACTTGCAACCCAGGGGCCACATGCAGAAGCCAGGTACTGTTTTGAAACCCTAGGTATATTTATCATAATCGCAAAAGTAAAATAAAACAGTTTCTTGATCATATGTCTCTTATTACAATATTATTATTAAGACTTAGCCAAAAGGAAAGATTTATAAACTATAAAGAGTTTTACCTCATGCAAAATTGTAATTTCTTTAATAAGATATTAACTATTTTTTTCTGAGGCCCTCCAATTACCTACAAATCCAAAATGTGGCCCTGCAAAGGGTTTGAGTTTGAGACCATTGCTCTATATCATCAGCGAAGCAAATGTCCTTGGTGGTGACTGCAAAATGTTTCCTTTGGCTATGACATTGGTCGGCAGACGTTGCTTCTAAACGTTGTTTAGTAAAGCTTCCTTTTAAAGGTAAGTTTTTCTTTGACTTGGAAAAGCTGGTCAAGGATTTTGGGGATGCAAAGTCCCAGCATTTGCCTGAGGATAGAGCTAAGCTTTCCCTAAAGTCCTCACAAGCATGCCTACGTTTCTGAGATATGAAGTGCTATAGACCGGGCAAGGTTGCCTTTATTATCCCAGGACAAGCAGGCAGCATATTCTTAACACATGGGTGACGTCACCGACGGAGCCCTCGGTACGGACCTTTTTAACTAGAAGTTTCTAGTTGGCCGCACCGCGCGTGCGCGAGTGCCTTCCCGCCCGACGGAGGAGTGCGTGGTCCCCAGTTTCTTCGTTTCCGCGGAGCGAAGAAGACGCGTGTGTTTTTTCAACGGCCGTTGAAACCACTTTTTGCCTTCCCGCTCGCGCTTTTTTCCATTTTTTTATCTTCCTTGCCTTCGGGTTTCTTTTTTCTTTGCTTTGTAAAAAAAAAAAAAACTTTGCTTTTTTTCCCCTTTTTTCGTTTTGCCCCGGCGGGGCCTGTTGCCATTATACAGGCCTCGGGGTTCGATTTTGCGGAGGCCGTTTTCCCCTTCATGCCCCCGCAGGTCGGTTTTAAAAAGTGCCAGCGGTGTGCACGCCCGATCTCCCTCACTGACCCACACAATTGGTGTTTGCAGTGTTTGGGTCCGGAGCATCGGGCGGACTCCTGCACCCGCTGTGCCACTCTCCAAAAGAGAACCCTTAAAAACCGAAGAATTCAACAAACTCTCCTCTTCGGCACCGGGTCGGCGATGGACTCCTCGACATCGACAACGGTACCTCAGAAATCGGCACCGTCTACCTCGACACCGCCCGACCCCACATCGGCGTCTCTGGCGCCAGGTAAGCCGGCTAAGAAGCCTTCCTCTTCCCTTGAGCGCCCTCCAACTACGGTGGCGACACCGACCTTGCCGGCATCGCACCGGTCCCGCAAGCGCTCCGCCCCGATCTCGGTGAGTGCCTCGTCATCGGCCTCCTCATCGCCGGGGCGTGGAGCGGCATCTAAGGAACCGAAGAAAAAGAAAGCGGTTCCGATGTCACCCCTAGATGACCGTATCTCGGCCATCTTAAAGGCTCAACTCCAGGAACAATTGCAGCAACAGCTCAAACACCTGTTGCCCACTATCCTGGCACCGCTCCTTCCGGTACCAGACCGGCCCGAGCCCCGTACCGAGCCCCCGGTATCCACCCCTGCGGTACCCATCAATACTTCCATGCCGATTCTTTCGGCTGAACAGCTTCATGCCCATCCAGTGGTGCACTCCCATACCACATCGGATCCTCCTCGGCACCAAGCAGTGCGTCATTCTTCCCGGGACCGGGATCGACGCCGGTCTTCCTCTCCGGGTACCGTTTCGGTGCGGTCTGGAAAATCTTTATCCAAAACCCGCCATACCTCACCTTCCACCCCGGTGTCTCGACATGCACCAGAGGTCCGGGACCCTGACTTATGGGAGGAAACCCCTCTCGGTACCGAGGAGGATCCCTCCTCATCTGAGGAGGACCCGTCGGCACCCGATGCCACCTCCAAACCGGAGCAGTCCTCCTTTTCTAAATTTCTGAGGGAAATGTCTGCAGCCCTGTCCCTTCCTTTAGAATCTGACTCAAAGAAGTCTCAAGCCTTCCTGGAGGCTTTAGATTTCGAACAGCCTCCTAAAGAGTTCCTCAAGCTCCCCGTGCATGACATCCTACGGGAGACCTTTTACAAAAACTTAGAGAATCCCCTTACGGTACCGGGGGCTCCACGTAAACTGGACAACCTCTATCGAGTCATCCCTATTCCAGGGTTCGACAAATCTCAATTGCCCCATGAGTCCCTTCTTGTTGAATCCACCTTGAAAAAGACTCAGGGCTCCAGTGTCTATGCCTCTACCCCTCCTGGCAGAGAGGGTAAGACCATGGACAAGTTTGGCAAGAGGCTCTACCAGAATGCCATGCTGGCCAACAGGGCAAATAATTATTCATTCCATTTTTCATTTTACATGAAACATTTGGTCCAGCAGCTGTCTGCCCTTCAGAAATACCTCCCGGAGCGCAAGGTCCCGCTGTTCCAACAGCACATCTCTGGCCTTCTTCAGCTGCGCAAGTTTATGGTCCGCTCGATATACGACTCGTTCGAGCTCACCTCCCGTGCCTCTGCCATGGCCGTTGCCATGCGCCGCTTGGCCTGGCTGAGAGTCTCCGACCTGGACATCAACCACCAGGACCGTCTAGCCAATGCCCCCTGTCTCGGGGATGAACTTTTTGGAGAGTCACTGGATTCCACCACCCAGAAACTCTCCGCCCATGAAACAAGGTGGGACACCCTGATCAAACCAAAAAAGAAGGCTCCGCCTGCCCGACCTTATCGACCTCAGTCATCTTATCAGCGCAGGTTCTCAGCCAGGCCACTCAATCCGCCTCCTCAACAACCGCGGCGGCCCCGTCAACAGCAACACCATGCACAGGCTCGTTCTCAGGCCACTCAACCCTCCAAGCCTCTTCAGCCTGCTAAGCAATCCCAGCCCTTTTGACTCTTCTCTCCAGGGCATAGCCAGTCATCCACCTTCGCTACCTCTTCCACAACCAATCGGAGGTCGTCTCACCATATTCTCCAGCCGTTGGGAGGTCATCACATCGGACCAGTGGGTCCTCAACATCATCCGCCACGGTTACTCTCTCAACTTCCAGACTCTTCCACCGGACAACCTTCCCGTAGAGTCTGCTTCACACTCATCTCAAACCCCCCTCCTCCTGAGGGAGGTTCAATCCCTCCTCCTTCTCAATGCCATCGAAGAAGTACCTCCAGATCAAAGGGGTCAGGGATTCTACTCCCGCTACTTCCTGGTTCCCAAAAAGACGGGAGACCTCCGTCCCATTCTCGATCTCAGGGACCTCAACAAGTGCCTGGTCAAGGAGAAGTTCAGAATGCTCTCCCTTGCCACGCTCTACCCTCTTCTTGCTCAACACGACTGGCTATGTTCCCTGGACCTCAAAGAGGCCTACACTCACATCTCCATCAATCAGAATTCTCGCCGCTACCTGCGGTTCCAGGTGCTGCACCACCACTATCAGTACAAGGTGCTACCATTCGGCCTCGCTTCCTCACCCAGGGTCTTCACCAAGTGCCTTATAGTAGTGGCGGCCTTTCTCAGGTCTCACAACCTCCAGGTATTCCCCTAACTGGACGATTGGTTGGTGAAAGCACCTACGTCTCAACTTGTGCTACAGGCTACTCATCACACCATCTCTCTCCTCCACCTCCTGGGGTTCGAGATCAATTACCCCAAGTCGCATCTGATTCCCACCCAGCGACTTCAGTTCATTGGAGCAGTTCTGGACACCACACTAATGAGGGCTTTTCTCCCCTCCGATCGTCAGCAAACTCTGCTCCACCTCTGTCGTCAGGTGCTCCTGCATCCCTCCATTCCTGCCCGTCAGATGATGGTCCTCCTGGGTCACATGGCCTCGACGGTGCATGTCCTTCCTCTGGCACGTCTCCACCTTCGCACACCTCAGTGGACCCTCGCCAACCAATGGTCACAGACTACGGATCTTCTTTCTCATCCCATATCTGTGACATCATCTCTTCAGCAATCTCTCCAATGGTGGTTGAACTCCTCAAATCTTTCCAGGGGTCTTCTTTTTCATCTACCCCCTCACTCTATGATCATCACCACGGATGCATCCCCCTATGCGTGGGGAGCTCATCTGGGAGATCTACGCACCCAGGGACTTTGGACCCCACAGGAGCGTCGTCATCACATAAATTTCCTGGAACTCAGAGCCATGTTCTACGCCCTCAAGGCTTTCCAACATCTTCTCTGCCCTCAGGTTCTCCTCCTGTGCACAGACAATCAGGTCGCCATGTACTACATCAACAAGCAAGGCGGCACCGGATCTCGCCCCCTTTGTTTGGAGGCTCTACGCATCTGGACCTGGGCCACGGACCGCAATCTCTTCCTCAAAGCGGTCTATATCCAGGGCGAACAGAACTCCCTGGCCGACAATCTCAGCCGCATCCTTCAACCTCACGAGTGGACGTTGGATCCTCCGACTCTGCTCTCCATCTTTGCTCGATGGGGCACTCCGCAGGTGGACCTCTTTGCAGCACCTCACAATCATCAGCTGCCCCTCTTCTGCTCCAGACTCTTCTCTCCTCACCGTCTGGCCCCGGATGCATTCCTACTCGATTGGAGGGATCGATTCCTGTATGCCTTCCCTCCACTTCCTCTGATGTTGCGGACCCTGTCCAAGCTCCGCAAGGACAACGCCACCATGATTCTCATCGCACCTCGGTGGCCTCGTCAACACTGGTTCTCCCTCCTGCTCCAACTCAGCTCCAGGGAGCCCATTCCTCTTCCTGTGTTTCCTACTCTACTTACACAGCAACATCAGTCTCTACTGCATCCCAATCTGTCTTCACTCCACCTGACAGCTTGGTTTCTCTCGGGCTGACCTCTCCGGAGAATCTATCTCAACCGGTCCGCCTCATTTTGGACACCTCCAGGAAACCGGCCACTCTCCAATGTTACCATCAGAAGTGGACCAGATTCTCCTCGTGGTGTCTCCGGCATCATCAGGAACCCACCTCCTTAGCGGTGGAAACTGTATTGGAATATTTGCTCTCACTGTCCAATGCTGGCCTCAAAACTACCTCCATCAGAGTCTACCTCAGTGCCATCACTGCGTTTCATGAGCCTATTCTCGGAAAACCCCTCACGGCTCATCCTCTGGTTTCCAGATTTATGAGAGGGCTCTTCAATATCAAACCGCCTCTCAAGCCTCCTCCTGTCGTCTGGGACCTGAATGTGGTTCTATCAGCTCTCATGAAACCTCCGTTTGAGCCTCTTGCCACAACTTCGCTCAGGCTTCTTACCTGGAAGGTGCTTTTCCTAATTGCCATCACCTCTGCCAGGAGGGTTAGCGAACTGCATGCACTGGTTGCCGACCCACCATTCACTGTTTTTCACCATGACAAGGTTGTTCTGCGTACCCACCTTAAATTCCTTCCCAAGGTGGTCTCGGCTTTTCACCTTAACCAGTCCATTGTGCTGCCCGTCTTCTTCCCTAAGCCTCACTCGCACCCTGGAGAACAGGCGTTGCACACGCTGGACTGTAAGCGTGCCCTTGCTTACTACCTTGATCGTACCAGAGCTCACCGTACATCCCCTCAGCTATTTTTGTCTTTCGATCCCAACCGTTTGGGTCGTCCTGTCTCCAAACGGACACTTTCAAATTGGCTTGCTGCCTGTATTGCTTTCTGCTATGCTCGGGCCGGTCTCTCACTGGAAGGTGCTGTCACGGCCCACAGAGTCCGAGCTATGGCTGCTTCTGTAGCTTTCCTCCGTTCCACGCCCATCGAGGAAATCTGCAAGGCTGCCACTTGGTCCTCAGTTCACACGTTCACTACTCACTACTGTCTGGATGCCTTTTCCAGACGGGATGGTCACTTCGGCCAATCGGTGTTACAGAATTTATTTTCATGATGGCCAACCATCCCCCCTCCCTCTTTGTTAGCTTGGAGGTCACCCATGTGTTAAGAATATGCTGCCTGCTTGTCCTGGGATAAAGCACAGTTACTTACCGTAACAGGTGTTATCCAGGGACAGCAGGCAGATATTCTTACATCCCACCCACCTCCCCGGGTTGGCTTCTTAGCTGGCTTATCCTAACTGGGGACCACGCACTCCTCCGTCGGGCGGGAAGGCACTCGCGCACGCGCGGTGCGGCCAACTAGAAACTTCTAGTTAAAAAGGTCCGTACCGAGGGCTCCGTCGGTGACGTCACCCATGTGTTAAGAATATCTGCCTGCTGTCCCTGGATAACACCTGTTACGGTAAGTAACTGTGCTATCTAGAAATCCAAGTTTTCTCAGAAGCAGTCCTTTCTTGCGGACAAGAGAGCGGCTTCTCAACCTGCCTGCTCAACAGCATCCCACCCATCTCAATGATGAAGTCCAGGCTCACTCTGCAGGGCAGATTGGGGGACAGGTATCCCACATTTTAGCAGAGTGGGCCAAGATTACTACGGATTAAAGGGGTGCTGGAAGTTATTTGAGAAGGTTACAAGTTAGTTTTCCTCTCCTGTTCATTTTTTTTACACCCTCCATAATCCCACAGCACTCCCCTCCTCTTATATATTAATTTACAAGCGTAAACCATTTAGATATACAATAAAACCTTGGTTTGTGAGTATAATTCATTCCAGAGGCATGCTTGTAATCCAAAGCACTCGTATATCAAAGCAAATTTCCCCATAGGAAATAATGGAAACTCAGACGATTCGTTCCACAACCCAAAAACTATAATACAAAATATTATACGTACTTGTATTGCAAGACCTCCCTCATTTAGCACAGTCACTACACTCCCGCAGCATCAGAGAGACTACGTCCGGATGGAAGAAATTCAACTTTATTAGAAAATTTGGAGCCTTGTCACTATGCGTACAACTTTTGGGTGAGGCGCAATATGCCTTTTCCATGAAATGGAACTTTCTGAGGATACCCCAGCATTTAAGAATTTTTCTATACCGTTTACAACTAAACGGTTAACAGAATATCCATACATAATCTTAAAACATAATAAAATGAACATACAAACAAGCCTTAATTCATAGCTAAAAAAATGCTTTAATGAGTTTGCATAGAAATAGAACTTAAGAATGACATAATTAATAGCATATCATAGACATGAATTAATAAAGTAACTGTAGATCATAAACAGTTCATCAGGTTTACAAAAAGAGAAAAAAGGTATGTCTAAAAGTAAACATCAACAAATAACTGTTTTAAGTAATTTTCTAAACATACCTCTCTGATCAAAATTTACAAGACTGACAGTGAACCAGTACCCCTGCCAAATAAATGGCTTAGAACGTATGAACTGTTGTCACTCCAGAGGATGATTGATTTCTACCTAAAGCGACAAACTCAAAATCTCTTCTGCAGCAGTATAGAGCAGATCTCCAAGCTGACATTGACAAATGCACTCTTGAGTGGTGGTGTGCACTCAAGAGCATAGGTGGTTTGGGCAGTTTGGCCAGAAGGTACTTGTCATCGCTTGCTCCAGCAGTTCCGTGCGAGAATTTTGTTTAGAGTTTTTAGGACGTCACGTTAACCAGAAACAAGTATCGCATGATCCAAGCAAAGGTGAACAAACTAGTTTGCCTAAGCAACTGGCTCAATTTAAAGGAGTGAACGACAAACCTAAGGAATTAACTGTATGTCGGATGGGGATATATTCAGTTTATTGTAATGTGACGTTAAAGCTGTATTTTTTTATATTGATTATATGGGATGGCAGTTTGATGCTTCTATATGTGAAAAATATATAAAACAACAAAAAAATTTACCAGTGTGGTGGTGGTCTGTCTAGTACAGTAACTTAAAGTGTGATTAACTGTGATTCAAATATTTTAATCAGGTGATTTAATTATGATTAAAGTTTTTGATCAGACAGCAGCTATACTAGTTTACTTCTACAGTCTAGCTAAGGCCATGCACTAGAGCAGTGTTCTTCAACCTTTTTACACCCGTGGACCAGCAGAAATAAAACAATTATTTTGTGGACCGGCAAACTAATAGGACTAAAATTTAAAAACCCCGTTTACGCTCCATCTCCGCAAGCTCGGTCCCCGCAAACCATCTGATCCCATCTGCACTAGCCGCAATTATGATTTTATATTGAATGTATTTTATTAAAGTATAAAAATTAACAATATTCTGAACAATTGTGATTTTATAAATACAAATATACAGAGCACGGACCAACAAAACCCCTGTCTCCCCTCCCCTTCACATATATCCCCTCTACTATCAAGAAAACTGAACAAGTTCATAGAAATATCTTGCTAACAGAATACTGCAGTCCCCAGTTATGTCTCTAGCAGGATATATATTTCAAATCTGATATATTCTAATCACAAAATAGAAATAAAATTATTTGTTTCTACCTTTTGTTGTCTCTGGTTTCTGCTTTCATCTTCTTTTCACTCTCTTCCTTCCAGCGTCTGCCCTCTCTGTCTCTTCAATCTAGCATCTGCCCCTTCCATCTATTGTCTGACCTCTCCCCCTTCCATATGGTATTTGTCTTCTTTCTATACCCCTCTCCCCTTTCGATCCAGCCTATGCCCCTCTCTCCTTTTTACACGATTCACTCCAGCTTCACTGCTCTCTTCATTTTTATCTCTCCTACACCAGATCTAGCATCTTTGCCCCTCTCAATTTCTCTGCTGACCCCCCTTCCCATCTCATTCCTATCTCTCCCCTTCCCCTCCTCTAATCTCCCTGCAAGCTGTTTCCTTCCTTTTTTCTTCTCCCTTCCCTGCTCCCCCTGTCCAGCAGTAACTCTCTTCCTTTTCCTTTCCCTCCTCCCCTCCCAGCAGCCTCTCTCCTTATCCCTCCCTCCAGGTCCAGTAGCAGCTGTCCCTTTCCCCCCTTGCCCAGGAGCTTCCCAGACTCCTTTCCCTCCTCCCCTCCCAGCAGCATCTCTCCTTCTCCCTCTCCAGTTCCAGTAGCAGCTGTCCCTTTTTTTTTTCACCATGCCAGCAGCTTTCTCCCCTCCCAGCAACTCTCCTTACTTGCCAGCGCTGCGATTCAGTAAAGCAGCCTCGGGTCCTTTGTTGGGTCGCACCGCCTCTGAGGAAAGCGGAAGTTGCATCATCAGAGACGGCCCGACTCAGCAAAAGCTCCAAGGCTTCCTTCCTGAATCGCTGCGCTTGTAAGGAGAGCCGCTGGGAGGGAAGAAAGCACAGTCTGAGGCTCCCCATTATCTCTGCGCTCCTCGATCTTGCCGGTCCTGCGCGGACCGGCAGGAAATTGAAGAAGTTGATCTCGCCGGTCCTGTGTGGACCGGCAGGAATTTTCTGCAGACCGGCGGTTGAAGAACTGTGCACTAGAGTTCTACAGTTATGTGTCCTAAAACTAAGCTATGCAAAGATTTGTGCAATTATTGACTTCTATATACTTCTATAGGGACTGTGCCTGGGTAGCCTATTTGGCTTTGACTTATCCAGGGACTGGAAAACCCAAATTGAAAATCAAATACCTTTAAGCTGCAGGGATGGCCCAAACTCAAAAATAAAGCTATGTAACTGCCATTAATGTTATTTCAAAATCTTTTCATATAATGATTCAAAATGTTGTGTGATCGTGGCACCAAGGTACCCCCCCTCTTCAAACCCAGCCTCAGACTAATGTAGCAGTATAGAACCAAAAGGTACAAATCAAAACTGCTTTTGATACTTTCACTGGCAAAAAAACTCCCTCACAGAACAGCTCGGGTTTAGAAAAGGGCAAAGTCACCCGGAGGCACGTTCAAGGACTTAGCCTACAAAAGATGACTTGAGCTCCAACGCTGTCATGTCTTCTCCAATCTTCCCCACAAACGACCTTGTTTCACCAATGTTTGGCTCATTAGGGGAACAAACAATACAACCTTGAAAAGTGCAGTCACGCTGAGACCAGCCCCGTGCTGAGTTTGAAAGGGGGGAGCGGGGGTACCTCGGTGCCACGATCACACAACATTTTGAATCATTATATGAACATATTATATGTTGTGTGTCCTCGTATAATTTGTTAACACATTAGTAATTTCAAAATCTTTGTAATCTTTCAGTACTATAAAGCATTTTGATACTTTTTGTAACTTCTACCTCTATATAATCACTGGTACCTTTTTAAATGTTGCTCAATTTGCGTTTGTGCCACAGTTGTATTTAAATACTCACCTGGTTTCAGAAACTTCTCAGCTCTATGCTGATTCTTTAAAAAACTTCTTCACATACTACTACTATTAATTATTTCTATAGCGCTACCAGACGTACGTAGCGCTGTACAGTCACAAAGAACAAGACAGTTCCTGCTTAAAAGAGCTTATAATCTAAACAGATAAGACAGACAGACAAACAGGATGTCATGGATACAGTTTAGGGGAACGGTTAATCAGCTGGCTGGGTTGGTGGGTAGTGGGGGTTGTGGATTGAAGGCTATATCAAAAAGGTGGATTTTCAGTCTGCTTTTAAACAAGGGAACGGGCTTGGCGGACAAACTCTGGTCATTTATTCCAGGCATAGGGGCAGCGAGATGAAAGGAACAAAGTCTGGAATTGGCAGTGGAGGAGAAAGATACAGTTAAGAGCAGCTTATCTGAGGAGTTCTCTGGGAGGTGTATAAGGAGAGGAGAAATATTGAGGGGCAGCAGAATGAACACACTTGTAGGTCAGCAATAGGAGCCTGAACTGTATGTGAAGGTGGATAGGGAGCCAGTGAAGTGATTTAAGGAGAGGGGTGACATGAGTGTAGCGAGGTTGGTAAAAGTAACATAGTAGGTGACGGCAGATAAAGACCCGAATGTTCCATTCAGCCTGCCCAACCTGATTCAGTCTGCTTATGTAGATAGATACTCAAGTATAAATTGCACCCTTTCTCCTCTGTCACACCCATCTGACTTTTATATGGTCAGCATTTCTCCTTTTCCCTAACCTTTCCACAATCCCACCTCCTGGGCTCTCCCCCAGTCCCGCAGGCAGCAGCTGCCTGCATGTTCTCCCATCTTTCTTCCCCACTTTCCTCTATACCTGTTCCCAGCTATCTTTTGCTATTTCTGGCACTGGTGCAGGGCCTTCCTCTATAGGCCCACCTTCCACCCAACAAGAAATGCATCACAGGAGCTCCAGTGATGCATTTCCTGCCAGGCAGAGGGTGCAACATAGCAGCTTGCCTGAGCAAGGAGCTTTACAGGAAGGTCCTGCACTAGTGCGGAATCAGAATTGGCGTGTCAGGAAAAGGGATGAAGGAAAGCAGTTGCATGGGGATGGGAGGGGGAGAACATAAGAACATAAGCAGTGCCTCCGCCGGGTCAGACCATAGGTCCATCCTGCCCAGCAGTCCGCTCCCGCGGCGGCCCAAACAGGTCACGACCTGTCTGAATCACTAGAAGGGGCCCCCTTGCCACCTTGGTTTCCCATTGAGTCCTATCTTCCCATCGAAGTCCTAACCCTTCGGTTTTGCACATGCACGAGCTGGTTGGGTTTCTATACTTATTACCTGATTAGCTTTCTATACCTATGTTACATCCCAGCACCTCTCTCAGTATCCCACGATCCCTTTATCCCTCAGGAATCCGTCCAATCCCTATTTGAATCCCTGTACCGTACTCTGCCTGATCACTTCCTCCGGTAGCGCATTCCAGGTGTCCACGACCCTTTGGGTGAAAAAAAAACTTCCTTGCATTTGTTTTGAACCTATCTCCCTTCAGTTTCTCCGAATGCCCCCTCGTACCTGTTGTCCCTTTCAGCCTGAAGAATCTGTCCCTATCCACCCTCTCTATGCCCCTCATGATCCTGAAGGTCTCTATCATGAGGGGCATAGAGAGAACATGCTGCTACTGCTGCCTGCAGAAGTAGGAGAAAACCTGGGAAAGGGGACACTGGACTTTGGTGGGGGGAGGGTAAGTTGCTGGAACCAACTTGGGATGGGTAGGGAAGGAAAATGCTGGTGGACTTGTGAATAGGTTGCCACTCCCTGACTTTTGACCTTAAATCGGTCATACATTTTACAACATATATGCAAATATTTATGGTAGTTAATGTCAAATCTTTCATTGAAAAATTTATTCGGCTAGAAATTATTTATTTATTTATTTTTTTTTTTGGGGGGGGGGGAGGTTCCAAGTGTTCTGTTTCCATATATGGGCTATTTGTTCACAATGTAGATAAGCTACAGACTTATACCTGTGTCTTACAGATTTTATTTCTTCACTGTTTTGTTTGTAAACGTTTCAGCTGGCTGATGATGAGCAAGGTTATGACCTAGACTTGTTTTGTATACCTAAGCATTATGCAAAAGATTTGGAGAGAGTCTACATTCCTCATGGACTTATCATGGACAGGTCAGTATGATATTAAAATGGATCTTTTATTAATATATCCATAGCATCTTTCTCCAGAACCATATTCTTTAAACCTACAAGTGCGAGTTTTTTTTTTACCAATATGCTGTTTAAAATAAAAAATGTTTTACAACCTTCCTGTCTTTGTGTTCCAAGTTTATCACTGAGCATTTATTTTAAGACATCTGGAATAGTTTCTTGATGGTCACAAATGATCTGACTTATTACTCATGGAGGAATTCTAAGTAAAGAAAAAAAAATTCTGTGCACAATATTTTCCTTATCAACGGCAGCAGATGAATCTAGAAACTAGTGGGATAGCACACATCGACCAGCAGGTGGAGATAGAGAACTGATTAACAGGTGGTCGTCTTGGATGGAACCTCTCTTCCAACTCCAGTATGCTCTATCTCCCAGCAGGTCATGGTTGCTATCCTAATAGCTCCTGAATTCTGGCTGTTGATGGTCGTCTGATCTCCTGTTGAGAATCCTCTTCAGTGAGAAAGGGGTGTTCGGCTGAACGGTGCTGTCTTTAGAGGTTACATTTGGCCCCCCCCAGTTCCCTGCCTCACCCTCCCCTCAGAGCCAGTGAGGGGGATTCATAGAAACAGACAGCAGATAAGGGCCACGGTCCATCTAGTCTGCCCACCCCAATAACCCTCCCCTACCTTTCTCTGTGACGATCCCATTTTGTCTTAAAATCAGGCACGCTGCTAGCCTCAATTACATGTAGTGGAAGACTATTCCAGCGATCAACCACCCTTTCGGTGAAGAAGTATTTCCTGGTGTCACCATGCAGTTTTCCGCCCCTGATTTTCCACGGATGCCCTCTTGTTGCCGTGGGACCTTTGAAAATGAAGATATCCTCTTCCACCTCGATACGGCCCGTGAGATATTTGAACGTCTCGATCATGTCTCCCCTCTCTCAGCGTTCCTCGAGTGAGTATAGCTGAAATTTACCAGCCGTTCCTCATACTGGAGATCCTTGGGTCCCGAAACCATCCAGGTGGCCATTCGCTGGACCAACTCATCTCAGCACATCTTTGCGGTAATGCGGCCTCCAGAATTGTACACAGTATTCCAGGGTTTGTGCTCTGTAGGGTGCGCGGACGCGGCGGGGGAGGAGATAAATATGGCACCGGTTCAGACGGCACTTTCCCACCCGAAAGACGCGAGTTTGTTTTCCCCGGCGCTGTCAGCAGATTCGGCCTCCTCGGCAGTTCTAAGGGGGCAGTTGCAGAAGGGGGAACTTTCTCTTCCGTTGGCGGTTTCGCGCATCAGCGGGGGGTCAGTTTTAGCGGCGGAGCAGGAATCTGCTGTGATGGATGGGCAGAGGTCAGACACTTCTGCAGGGTGGAATCAGGCTCTCGCAGCGGGGCTCCAGCTGGCTGACGCGGCAAGGGCTTTTTCTGCTGTGACTGCTCCAACTCAGCATTTGCCGTTTTCCCCCGAATTTGTGATGCTTTTGCATCAAGCCTTCCTGTTGTAGAGCGCCCAACCTGCACTTTCATTGGGCAGGTAATTTATCTGCTTTGCCTCAACTCCCTGTTGCTTCATCGCAGCAGGGTTTGCTAGCTGTGAAACATTGCAGAGTGGCCCCTATGAATGGAGGGGATGATTCTTTGGATTCCACTTTATCCCTGCCTCCTCCTGAATCTCTGGCTGATAGGGATACTGCAGATTTTGAGTTTGAGGAGGCACTAGGTAGGGAGATGGATGATCCCACAGTGCTCCGTCCTTTCCATAAGGAAGAATTGTCACACTTTATTGCAGGGTTTGAATATATCTCCAGCGGATCTGCAGGCCTCTGGATCGGCTAACCCTCTTATGGCGGACATGAAGAAACTGCCTAAGGCGTTTCCGGTCCATGAAGCTATGACGGAACTTATTTCCGCCCAATGGGATTTGCCTGAGACAGGTCTCCATGTGGCGAAGGCTATGTGCCAGTTATATCCGGTCGCACAGGAGGAGCTGGAGAAATTTAAGCTCCCAAAGGTAGACGCGTTGGTGGCCGCGGTTACCAAGAAGACTACTTTGCCGGTTGAGGGAGCTGTTGCGCTCAAGGACTCCCAGGATAGGAAACTGGAGTCTACACTGAAACTTTCCTTTGATGTAGTGGCACTTACCTTGCAGGCTGCTGTGTGTAGTTCCTATGCGGCAAGGGCTTGTTTGCAATGGGCGCAGTGAATGGCAGATGCCATGTTGGAGTCCGGGCTGCCTGTTCCCTCTGACTTTCCGGATATGGAATCCGGTTTAGCTTATTTAGCTGATGTGTTGTATGATATTATTCGTGCTTCTGCGAAACAAATGTCTCTTTCGGTTGTTTCTCGCAGATCCTTGTGGCTACGTCATTGGGCTGCGGATGCGGCCTCTAAACTTAGGCTTGTGAGGCTTCCTTTTAAGGGTCGCCTTTTGTTTGGTGAGGATTTAGACAAGTTGGTCAAAGATTTTGGTGATTCCAAGACGCAGAGATTGCCAGAAGATAGGCCTAAGGGGCCTTTGAAGCCTATGAATCCCAAGCCCCGCTTCAGGGATGTTAGAAGATACAGACCTGGGAAACCGTTCTTTCCAGCCCTCTTTTAATTTCAAGCCGAGGTTTCCACAAAAGAATTCCTTTCGTCCTGCGAAACCCCCAACCGGCCCGTACCCCAGCCTTGCGTAATGCTCAGTGACGGGGACTCGGCCCTCTCCGCTAATCCCATAGGGGGTCGGCTGTCCTTCTTTTTGGCGGAGTGGACGAGGGTCACGTCCGATCAATGGGTATTGGACATTATTTGAGACGGTTACAAATTAGAATTTTCTTCTCCCGTTGCAGATTCTTTCTTGGTATCCCCATGTTCGGGGATACCAAGAGAGACTCGATGCGAGTCACCCTTCAGGTTCTTCTGGACCTAAGGGCAGTAATTCCAGTCCCTCCGGAGCAAAGGGGCCAGGGCAGATATTCCATTTACTTTGTAGTGCCCAAAAAGGGAGGTTCGGTCAGACCGGTGCTCGATCTCAAGCGGGTCAATCGGTTTCTCAGCGTCGGACATTTCCGCATGGAAACCATAAGATCGGTTATTGCAGCAGTTCAGCCTGGAGAATTCCTTACAGCGCTAGATCTCAAAGAGGCTTACTTACACATTCCCATTTGGCCCCCGCATCAGCGGTTTCTTCGCTTTGCCATTCTCGGCCAGCATTTCCAGTTTCGGGCAATGCTTGCCACGGCACCCAGGACATTTTTGAAGGTGATGGTAGTGGTGGCGGCGTTTCTTCGCAAGGAGGGCATTCGTGTTCATCCTTACCTGGATGACTGGTTAATTCGGGCTTCTTCGCGGCAGGAGAGTCTGACAGTGACCCAAAGAGTGATTACTTCTTCAATCTTTAGGATGGGTAGTCAACTTTCCGAAGAGCTCACTTTTCCCCTCCCAGTCATTGGAACATCTGGGGGTCTTGTTCGATACGAAGGTGGGAAAAGTCTTTCTACCCAGAGCTCGGGGAGAGAAGTTGCGATCTCAGGTGCGTCTCCTTCTGCAGTCACCTGCTCCGAGAGTATGGGATTATGTACAAGTTCTTGGCTCGATGGTGGCAGCTCTAGAGGTAGTGCCTTGGGCTCGCTTTCACATGAGACCACTACAACAATCGCTTCTCTCCCAGTGGTCCCCTGTGTCTCAGGATTACAATCGTCGTCTTCGCTGGACTCAAGCGTCTCTCAGCATGCATTGGTGGATCTGCGGGGTGGTGACCAGGTTTACCAGGCTTCAGTAATAGAGTTATCAAGGCTGTATTGGCCCGTTCAGGGTCCTGACCCTGAAGTATACTAGTGTCATAATAACGGACCAAAGGGAACATACACTAAGTGAGAAAGCAACTTAAAGAATTCAGGAGTATACCCATCTAATCCGAGGGCTGTCCCTAATTTAAGACCCTTTGAGAGCCTTTTGAACTTAAAGACAAGTTAAAGGGGCATTCAACAAGTCAAGTTCAAGTTTATTTGATAAATCGCCTATATAAAATATTCTAAGCGATGTACAGTTTAAAACAACTTATGGGGGAACAAACAATCCTAAAACAAATTTTAACAAATTTTAAAAACATTAATTTAGAAAACAAACAGTATTAAAACATAAAAGGTTTCTTTATGTATATAGTTTAGTGACAAACTGGATACACAAGGAGGAAGGGAGAAAAGTTACAATTATCTCAGTCTAGGAAAAGTAGAGACAAAAAAGGGTAAAAACACAAGGGGGGGGGAAAGAATAGAATGGAAAAGGAAGAAGAAAAAATAATCATAAATTTAAATGATTAGTTAGTAAAAGCATCATTATATAAAAATGTTTTTAAAAGTTTTTTGAACGAGATGAGGTCTTTTTCTTTTCTAATAAAGAGTGGCAGAGCGTTCCAAGTTTGAGGAGCTAAAACAGAAAACATTTCATTTCTCCTTGTACCTACTATTTTTTTTTTTTGTAATTGTTTATTTATAACAAAGAAATGCACAACATCACAGCAGTACTGTGCCAAAACAGAACAATCAGTCAATCAACAGAGTAGCAAACCCCCCCCCCCCCCCCCCCGGAAACCACCCCCCCTACCCTCCCCCCCCCGTAACAGCATACAGCACCCCTCATCTCCTGTAAGCCAGAAATCCCCCCCCACGAGCATCTCAGCTCCCGAGTAAAGGAAGGAGAAAAAAAGAGAAAAAGAATACATAGGTGACATAGCAAAACACAAAACCAGATCAAAACAGACCCCCAAAACCCAAATCCATATGAGATCCAGCAGGTCAGCTGACAACAGAGGTCTCCAGATCCAATTCCTCCACAGCCATGTATCTTCCCCATAGATCATAATATTGCTGCCAACGTCTAGTCAGCAGAGCCGAAAGCCTATAGCGATCACAAACCCAGCCCAATTTAGCTCTCATAAGAGGTAACGTGGGTATGATCGTGCTTCGCCAATGGCGAGCCACAGTCAATCTAGCAGCCGTGAACGCCAGCTGTACCAGCCTATCCTGTGAAGCATCAACCCCCCCCACAGGAAACCCCAATAAGGCCACTTCCGCTCTTTCAGGCAGGGACACCTGGAGGAGAGCCCCCACATAGTGAAACACCTGTCTCCAGAATTCTTGAAGTGGCTGGCAGCTCCACCACATATGAAGAAAAGTTCCCCGCTGCCCACATCCCCTCCAGCACAAGTCTGATCCCTGGGCAGATATTTTGCTCATATGAACCGGGGTCATGTACCAGCGGACCAGCATCTTAAGAGCATTCTCCACTAGCACCGGAGCCACCGCTAAACGGTGTATCCGAAGCGATATAGTTTCCCACAAGGCCTCATCGAACTCCTGCTCTAAATCCCTTTCCCAAGCTTCAAGGTATTTAGGTTTGCGGGCCCCATCTTTATGCACCCATTTATACAATAGGGAAATGCAGCCTCTACTCACTGGGGAACCCAACATCCGCTCAAAGGCCGAACAGGTATACACTGCGGCATCAGCCCGCTTAGCCGTTTGCAAATAACTTTTCACCTGGAGATATGGGAAAAGGTCCCTAGATTCTAGCTGATAAAGGGCCTGAAGCACCGGAAAAGCCTGAAGATTCTCACCCTCCAAGAATTGGCCAAAGTACTGCAACCCATTCCTTGCCCACCTCACAAATATCCCCCCATCTCTCCCCGGTACAAAATCAGAGGCAAAGCGCAATGGAAGAAAGTGCACCCCCTTGCTCTTACCTAACAGTTTGCGCGCTACCGCTTTCCAAACCCGCAACGTCCAGGAAGTGAATGGATTAGAAACGGTCCCCAGCTCCCTGACCCCCAAATCCCCCCACAATAGCGACCCCAGGGTCCTAGTTCCCCCCGAATCATCCAGCAATCCCTGTTCCACCTGCACCCATAACTTCACTGAGGGCGCATGCCACTCCACACCCGCTCTTAACTGGGCCGCTTGATAATAATGCTCCAGATGAGGGATCCCCAGACCCCCCTCTGCCTTAAACTTAAACATGGCCCACTGTGCCACTCGGGGCGGTCTGCCTCCCCACACAAACCTTAAGAGGCTGCGCTGCCAACGAATAAAATACTTCCGAGGAATTTCAATAGGCAAAACTTGAAAAAAATACAAGAATCTAGGTAACATCAACATCCGAGATACCTCCATGCGGCCCATCCAAGACACATACAATTTATCCCACCGATCCATATCCCGGTTCAGAGACGCCACCAGGGGAATATAATTAAGTTGAAATAAGGACATCCAGTCCACCCCCAGCTGGATACCCAAATATTTAATAGGGCCCTTAACCCACCGAAAGGGCACCACCCGCTTTATACCAGGAATATCAGATTCCGGGACTGATAAATTAAGGATCTCCGTTTTATCCATGTTAGCCTTAAAACCGGATAAAGCCCCATAGGTTGCCATAAGTTCCTGAAGGGAACTAAGGGACTCCACAGACCCCTCTACAATTGCCAAGATATCGTCAGCGAATAAGGACAACTTGTGTTCCCTCCCCAGAACCGTCACACCCCGCACCCTAGCGGTCAGTCGAATCTTTTGTGCAAGAGGCTCAATCACCAAAGCAAATAGCAAGGGCGATAAGGGACAACCTTGCCTCGTCCCCCGCCGTAATTCAAAGGGAGAGGAGTAGACCCCATTAATTTTCACACACGCCATGGGTCCATTATACAAAGAGAGAATCCAGGACACATAACGAGGCCCCAGGCCAACATGGCGCAAGACCGCCTCCATAAACCGCCAATCCACCCGGTCAAACGCCTTTTCGGCATCCACTGCCACCGCCACCCAGGAACCGCCTGAACGGCGGGCCTGCCAAACCAAGTTCAAAACTTTACGGATCCCATCCGCCGCCTGCCGACCCCCTATGAACCCCACCTGGTCGGGGTGAATAAGTGTCGGTAGATGAGATGCCAATCTATCAGCAAGCACCCGAGCAAAAATTTTTGTGTCAATACCCAGCAGGGAAATCGGCCTATAACTCCCACACTGGGTAGCGTCCTTCCCCGGCTTCGGCAAAATTGTGATCCCTGCCAACCGCATGAAGAAAGGTAATTGAGCTCCATCTCTCAAGTCATTATATACGCGCGCCAACAACGGCACCACCAAGGAAGACAACTTCTTATAGAACAACCCCGTGAACCCATCTAAACCCGGAGATTTCCCCGGTTTCAGCTGGCTGATCACATTATGCACTTCCTCCAAAGAAATATCAGCATCCAGCCCTTGCATCACCGAAGCCGGAAGGGACTCCAAGCCCAAATCCTGTAGATAAGTCCGAATCTCCTCCTCTGATCCCTGACTCTCTGGTGTATAAAGCTGCTGATAGAATTCACAGAAGCGAGCATGGATAGCTCCTTCAGCTGTCAATGTCTGACCCGAACCATCCTTAATAGCCATAATATTAGATTGCGTCTGCCTAAGTCGTAGCCGATGAGCCAACAATTTCCCCGCTCTATTACCAGATTCAAAAAACCGTAGACGAAGGCGTTCAAGATTGAATTTGATCTCCTCATCCTCCAACTTCCCCAAGTCCGCCCGCACCTCACGAATCCGGAGCCCCAAGGCTGCCCCTCCCTGGCCCCGCTTATGTTGATCAACAAGGTGCCGTAGATTCTCTCTCAGGCTCCGTTCCCGCTGCAAATTAAGCCGCTTTTTATACGCAGCCATCGAGATAAGCTCCCCCCGTAGCACCGCTTTCAAACTTTCCCAGATTGTCATTGGAGAATATTGGTCAACATCATTATGCTCCAAAAAGTCCAAAATAACCTGCTCCACCCTACGGAGTAGCAACGGATCCTTCAATAAACTATCATTCAATTTCCAATATCGGTCCCCCACTCGTGAAGCCCCCCATCGGATATCCATCCAAATGGGAGCATGATCCGACCACCCAATGTCCTCGATGCGCGTGTCGAGCAATCTACCCCCCCACCCCTTATCCATATATAACATATCAATTCTAGTATACACCGCATGTACGGGGGAGTAATAAGAGTAATCCTTACCCATCCAGTGCTGAGAGCGCCAACCATCTACCACGTTGAGAACATCAACAAAATGCTTAAGACGCTGCCTATCAGCCTTATGCCTATCTCCCCCAGCCCCAGTTGAATCCCAACGGGGGTCAACCACCAGATTGAAGTCCCCGCCCACCAGCAACGATCCCTTTTTAACCAACAGTGCCTTGGCCAATACCTCATCAAAGAAGGAACCCTGTTGAGCATTCGGGGCATACAAATTCACTAACGTAACCACTTCCCCATTAATTTGGCCCACCCACATAACCCAACGCCCTCCCTCATCCCTCCATTCCTGTTCAGGGACCACTTTAAGATGTCTAGCAAACAAAATGCCCACCCCCGCCTTCTTCCTCTCCTTCCTATTAGAGGCCCAAACCCTATCCGGATATTCTTTATATTGTATCAGCTTTTCCCCAGTTTTCAAAAAATGGGTTTCTTGCACAAAACTAATATCAATCCGTAACCGCTTTAATTCTTTTAACAATAATTGGCGTTTACGGGGCATGTTGAGACCCTTGACATTAAAGCTGCCCACTCTCAATTTAGCTACCGCCATAACCCCGAATATCAAAACCCCACAAATCTCCTCCCGTTCTCCTCCCCCCACACCATCTCCCAACTCCCATGCTGTTACCCCCCATCCCCCCTCCACCCCACCCCCCACCCCACCCAACCCAATCCCGCCACCACCGTCTCCCTTCCATGACTTCGGGTGACCTCACCAAAGCCCAATTCCCCATCATGTACCCCCCTCCCAAAAGTACCTCCCAGCACACACACACTGCAACCACTCCCCCCTACATATGCCCCTCACTCTCACCCCCAAGCATACCGCCAAACACAGGAAACAGTCCATGTTTTCCAAAAGTCTCAAGTCTCCATGAGTTCTCCAAAGGATAAGACCGCCTCAGTCTCAGCTACACCTCAAGTCGCTGGTCCTGCTCCTCGTCCCGCCGAGGACCCTATGCCTTCTCCACCATCAGGTCGGCGTTTGCGGGACCGCTGTGATCGAGCTTGCCACTGAAATCGCTCCGCCGACTGGCCCAAAGGTTTCCCCAGAGGGGGATCCTCCGCACTCAGGAGACCTTCCCTCCGCAGCAGTGCCCCAGCTTCGGACAGGGTTGTAACTCTCTTGTGTGCCCCGTTGATGGTAATCAGGAGCCCAAATGGAAAGAGCCAGCGATATTTCAAATTTTGCTTTCTCAGAAGCTGCACCACAGGACGAAATTCCCTCCTCCTCTGCAGTGTAATGGCTGAAAGATCTTGAAAAACTTCCACGTTATGCCCCTGCCAAGCAAAAGTGCCCAACTCCCTGGCCTTTCGCACCATCCGATCCTTGTCCACAAAATCATGAAGGCAGGCAATGATATCTCGAGGATTATCATCCTTCTTGGGTCCCAGAGCCCGGTGGGCCCTGTCCACCTTCACCTTCCTGGCACCCACCTCTTCCCCTTCCTGTGGGCATAAGGTTCCAAAGATCCCCTGGACCACCTGTACAGCATCTTGAAACTCAGCCAGCTCAGGCACCCCTCTGATACGCACATTATTTCTTCGGGACCGGTTCTCCAGATCCTCAAGGCGGTTAAAACAGTCCTGCCAATCCTTCCGAGCTTCTGTAAAAGCCCCACTCAAATCTTGCACCACCACCTCTTGGTCCCCAATACGCCACTCGGTCTCCTCCACTCTCCCAAGGAGGTCAGCAAAGTCCTTCCGGATCTCTTTCACTGCATCTTTAATTTTACCCTTCACGGCTGCCACCTCTTGTTTGATATCCAGAGCCCACTGCTGAAGGTCCGCTTTAGTGACCGCCGCGGCACAGTCCTGTCTTCTCAATCTCGGAGAAGCACCCCTCTCCGACTCCTCCTCCGAAGCACTCTCTCCAGACTCGCGCTCGGGCGCTCTGGAGGTCCCGCGCACATGGCGCAGGCCGCACTGCTCACCGCCCGTATCGGGCCGACGCCCCTCCGCCGACTGCTTTTTTGACGGCATTGTACAGAAGCGCTCTGCTCCGGACTTATAATAACCCGGTTCCGGGCCAGTAGGGAGCACTTAAACACCTTCGGGAGGGAGGTAGAAACCCACGGAGGTCAGAGCTCTCACTCTAACCGACCACCATGCTTCGCGACGTCACCGGAAGTCCGTACCTACTATTTTTAAAGACGGGACTGATAATAGATCTTGAGATAACGATCGGAGAGATCGAGGAGAATGATGTGGAATAATCATTCTAGATATGAACTGAGGTTCGTTAAATAACAGTGCTTTAAAAACTAAAAATGCTATTTTAAAAGTAATTCGGTGATTAATAGGCAACCAGTGGGATTTGATCAGTAGTGGTGTTACATGGTCGTATTTTTTTGCTTTGTGAATGAGTTTTGTTGCAGTGTTTTGGATAATTTGAAGTCTCTTCTTTTCTTTTTGCGGTACGTTAAACAGCAGAGAGTTGCAGTAATCTAGTTTTGAAATGATCATAGAATGGATAAGTATGTTAATAGATTTTGGTTCTAGAAATGATGAAATGGATCGTATTAGACGGAGTTTATAGAAACAGGATTTAACGATTTGGCTAATGTGATTATGAAAATTTAGATTAGTGTCAATGATTACGCCTAGGATTTTTAAGGAAGATACTGATTCTATTGGAGAGTTCTCGAGTACAAATGAAGAAATTGGGGTAATGTCTTTTCTCCAAGTAAAAAACATTGTTTGAGTTTTCTGTATATTTAATGATAGTTTATTGAAGCTGAGCCAGTTTTTTACTGTGTCTAATTTGCTATTAATTGTTTTAATTTCTTCATCTTTTTCCACTTCTGCTCCGCTAAGACGAGGTAGTCCCGCATACTCCAAGTAGTCCGATAAAGAAGAACCAGAGTTTAAGGGCACCTCATCATAAAATTGACAAAAATAAGCCTGGAAAACCTCTGTGATATCCACTGTAGAGGTCACTCGACTACCATCCTGTTCTCCAAACATTAATAAATCTAGGGCCCTGTGTATCTCATAATATCCGAGCTAATAAGCGACCCAATTTGTTTCCATGCCTATGAAAGAAATGAGCACAGTGGTAATAAAACTATTTAGCGCGTTCATGCAGTAAGCATTAAGGGCAGCTTGGACAGACAAATAATTTTTTTTATTAACTCCTGTCGGAGAGGAAATGTAAGCTTTCTTATAAAGTCTACTTTATGTTCCAGGGCGACAATTCCATGAGAAATACGCTTTTTGCGAACAGACACATAGGAGATGATATCCTCCCTCTAAACTACTTTCAAAGCCTCCCAGTATAAAATAGGGTCAGTTTGATGGTGTGTATTAAATTTCTCATATTCCTCCCATTTTTGAATTAAATACTTACAGAAACGGTCATCATTTGTTAAAAAGTTAGGAAATTACCACGGCCTATGGGCCCCAGGATTCCCCGGAAATTTCAAATCCATCCAGATCATACAATGGTCTGAACAATTTCGAGGCATGCTTTCCCCAACACTCATGTCACCTGTCCCTGGAGCTGCCATACTCCATCCCTGATTATAGCATCGTAGTGATTCAAAATGTTCATTTTTTATTTTCTTTATTGTAAATTGTATATTTTTTTTTTATGGTTGCTGTGTGTTCTGTCAACTAAAACCTGTTGCTGTTGGCTCTGTACTGGCAGCAGTGTACATTTAGTTTAAACCTGTTATGCTTTTCCCCGCCTTGAGAAAGGCTTGCGAAATGCGTCGGCGATAAGGGATGAGCATTCTAAAAAGCTAAGTACCATTTGATAATGGAAGTTATAACAATGCAACCATGAAGAGATATGAACTTTTTTAAAATTAATTATAAGTTAAACTAAATTAAAAAGTAAAAATATATAAACAAAAAGAAGAAAAAGTGTGGCTTACTAACAACCTGTTGGGACTACATAAGAACATAAGAATTGCTACTGCTGGGTCAGACCAGTGGTCCATCGTGCCCAGCAGTCCGCTCCTGTGGTGGCCCGTAGGTCAAAGACCAGTGCCCTAACTGAGTCTAGCCTTACCTACGTACTTTGTGGTTCAGCAGGAACTTGTCTAATTTTGTCTTGAATCCCTGTAGGGTGTTTTCCCCTGGTCCCTACTCAAGGACACGGTGCAAAAAGCACAAAACCTGTACATCCCCAGGTTTAGGAAAGGGTGCAAACAGAATCGAACAAAAAACAAGGTGTGGATAACAAAGGAAGTGAAGAAGGCGATAAGCGACAAGAAATCATCATTCAGAAAATGGAAAAAGGACCAAACTGAGGAAAACCAGAAGGAACACAAAAAAACACCAGAAAGAGTGTCACCGAGTGGTTAGGGAAGCAAAAAGAGAATACGAAGAGAAACTGGCCGGGGAGGCGAGAAACTTCAAACCGTTCTTCAGGTACGTGAAGGGGAGGCAACCGGCGAGGGAGGAAGTGGGACCGTTGGATGATGGAAACAGAAAGGGAGTGGTAAAGGAGGAAAAAGAGGTAGCAGACAGATTAAACAAGTTCTTCTCGTCGGTCTTCATGAGCGAGGACACATCTAATGTACCAGAACCCGAGGAGATCATAAGTGGGGATCTAGATGAAAAGCTAGAGCAAATAGAGGTAAGCCATGAGGACGTCCTCCGACAGATAGATTGACAAGGCGACAAATCACCGGGCCCGGAGGGAATCAACCCAAGGGTACTAAAAGAACTGAGAAAGGAAAGAGCGGAAACACTCCGGCAAATATGTAACCTATCATTGAAAACTGGGGAGATCCCGGAGGACTGGAAAATAGCAAATGTCACGCCTATCTTTAAGAAGAGATCGAGAGGTGACCCGGGAAACTACAGGCCGATGAGCTTGACTTCGGTTCCGGGTAAGATGATGGAAGCACTGATTAAGGACAGCATCTGCGAGCACATAGAAAAAAATGGGCAGCTGAGGGTGAGCCAACATGGCTTCTGCAAAGGAAGGTCTTGCCTCACAAACTTACTACACTTCTTTGAGGGAATAAACAGCCAGATAGACAAAGGGGAACCCATAGACATCATTTACCTTGACTTCCAAAAAGCCTTTGACAAGGTACCCCACGAACGGCTGCTTAAGAAGCTGTGGAACCAAGGGGTGGAGGGGGATGTATACCGATGGATTAAACACTGATTGGCGGGCAGAAAACAGAGGGTTGGAGTGAAGGGCAAATACTCAGACTGGCAACGGGTCACGAGCGGAGTTCCGCAGGGGTCAGTGTTGGGACCGCTCCTGTTCAATATATTTATAAACGATCTGGAGACGGGGACGAAATGTGAGGTTATCAAATTTGCAGATGACACCAAACTTTGCAGCAGGGTTAGAACCACAGAAGATTGTGAAGACCTGCAAAGGGACCTAACGAAACTGGAAGAGTGGGCCAAAAAGTGGCAGATGCGTTTTAATATAGAGAAATGCAAGGTCATGCATGTTGGGAAAAAGAACCCGATGTTCAACCATACAATGGGGGGAACATTGCTAGGGGTAAGTACCCTTGAAACAGACCTGGGTGTGCTGGTGGATACAACAATGAAAGCATCGGCACAATGCGCGACAGCCTCAAAGAAAGCAAACAGAATGCTGGGTATCATCAAGAAGGGTATCACGACCAGGACAAAGGAAGTCATCATGCCACTGTATCGTGCAATGGTGCGCCCGCATCTGGAGTACTGTGTCCAGTATTTTGGTTGCCGTACCTCAAGAAGGACATGGCAATGCTTGAGGGGGTCCAGAGAAGAGCGACGAAAATGATGAGAGGTATGGAAAACCTTTCGTATGCCGACAGGCTAGAACAGGTGGGTCTGTTCTCCCTGGAAAAGAGGAGACTTAGAGGACACATGATACAAACTTTCAATATCCTGAAAGTCATAGATAAGGTAGACAGGGACAGATTCTTCAGACTGTGGGGAACAACAAGTACAAGGGGGCACTCAAAGAAACTGAAAGGGGACAGGTTTAGAACCAATGCCAGGAAGTTCTTCTTCACCCAGAGAGTGGTGGACACATGGAACGCACTACCGGAGGTTGTGATAGGGCAGAAGACACTACAGGGATTCAAAGAAGGTTTGGATAAATTCCTGAAGGATAAGGGATTGAGGGATACGGATAGAAGTAGTGATAGGTTTTTTAGGATGAGGCAGGAACCACTTGACAGGTCATGGACCTGATGGGCTGCCGTGGGTGCGGACCGCTGGGCGCGATGGACCTCTGGTCTGACCCGGTGGAGGCAACTTCTTATGTTCTTAACAGCCTCCGGAATAGCATTCCAGTTTTCCACCACTCTGGGTGAAGAAGAACTTCCTTACATTGGTTCTAAACCTTCCTTTCAACTTTAGAGAGTGCCCTCTCATTCTCCCTACCTTGGAGAGGGTGAACAACCAGTCTTTATCTACTAAGTGTATTCCCTTCATTATCTTGAATGTTTCAATCATGTCCCCTCTCGGTCTCCTCTTTTCAAGGGAGAAGAGGCCCAGTTTCTCTAATCTCTCAACTCCTCCAACCCCTTAACCATTTTAGTCACTGTTCTCTGGACCCTTTCGAGTAGTACCATGTCCTTCTTTAAGTACGGCAACTAGTGCTGGACGGAGTATTCCAGGTGGGAGGCGTACCATGGCCTGGTACAGTGGCATGATAACCTCCGATCTGTTCGTGATCCCCTTCTTAAGCATTCCTAGCATTCTATTCGCCCTTTTTGTCGCCACTTAAAGTTATATTACTCAGTGGTGGTCTGAGGATCCCATAGGTGTAAAAGCCATTTTTTGGCTTTGAATTATAGTGGGAAAATATGTGATATTATTGGCTGTAGGAGAGTGGCAGCCTGTATTTAAACTGTAAAATCCATACTTTGAAATTTTGTTTTCAATGACATCTGATATATTATCTCCTTTGTTTTTATTTATGACTTTTCAAAGACCAAGCATTCCATGATCCACGCTCTACACACTTTCCTTATTCATGGGTGGGTGGGTGTGTTTTTGTTTTTGCTTTGGCTTCATTGTATTTAATACGCAGTCATAAACGAACACCTTAACATGGATAGCATTTTTACTAACATTGTTCAGTTTAGTGTGTTCAAACTTGCACTAATCAGCCAGTGTTAAGAATTTTATTTTTATTTTTTTTTACTTAGATTAAATGTAGAGAAAAGATTAGTTCTTAGTTCGTAATTACAGTGTGAATATAAGCTGTGATTGAATCTATACCGCAGCACACGTCAATAAAATAATTTTGTGTGTTTCTTGATAAGGGAGATAACACTTTTTCTCTCTTTTTGCAGGACAGAGAGATTGGCTCGAGATATTATGAAGGACATGGGAGGTCACCACATTGTAGCTCTCTGTGTACTCAAGGGTGGTTATAAGTTCTTTGCTGACCTGCTAGACTATATCAAAGCATTGAACAGAAACAGTGACAAATCTATCCCAATGACTGTAGACTTTATTAGGCTGAAAAGTTATTGTGTAAGTACTGGATGTTTGCCACAGCTGCCTAACGATAAAGCAATTACTCCTGCAAATTTCAAAAGAAGACCTTTTAATGAAGCAATTTACTGAGAAGGTGATGCTGCTGTACATGCACACAAGGGAATATGCTATGCTCAGATCTTTCCCTTCCCAACAGAGAAACTTATTTCACAACGGAAACTATGAGCAGTCCAAGGTGCACATAAAAAAAGAAGTTAATGATGTAATTTCTTTCTCACAAGTAATCTGCAATTAATGGTACTTGCTTTCCTAGTTTTTGCTTTGTTAGAATAACTAATTTTTTTTACATACTTGGTCATCGGTGCACATCTGGATTCATGCTAGTACATTCCTATGTGAAATGTTCTTTTGTCTGGCAACTTTCATGCTGTACTGTGGTGTATACCTAGCCCAACAGTTCGCTTGGGTGCCAAGGATATTTGTTTGCAAGCCTAGAAAGGGTTTTCCCTTGTTACAACCCTTATTATACTATTATCCTCCCCTACCAGTTTGGCCATCATAGCAATTGTTTTCTGCAAAAAGGCATAGACCACAACTCCCTTCAGAGCTTGGCACAAAATGTGCTTTGTAATGGCCAGTAGGTGTGATTGTAGAGTGCCAGCTAGGTTTCCTCCCTTCTGCTATGGACATTTGCCTGTCTAGCATTCTCTGCACCAGCTGGCTTGACAACAGGAGGCAGGGGACACTCGATGAAGTTACAGGGAAATTTTTTTCACTCAAAGAATAGTTAAGCTCTGGAAGACATTGCCAGAGGTTGGGATAAGAGCGGATAGCGTAGCTGATTTTAAGAAAGATTTGGACAATTTCCTGGAGGAAAAGTCCATAGTCTGTTATTGAGAAAGACATGGGGGAAGCCACTGTTTGCCCTGAATTGGGAGCATGGAATGTTGCTACCTCTTGGGTTTTGACCAGGTACTAGGGACCTGGATTGGCCACCGTGAGAATGGGCTACTGGGCTTGATGGATCTTTGGTCTGACTCAGTAAGGCTATTCTTATGTTCTTATGAACCATCAAGCTCCATTTTTGCTCTTAGAAACCTTATGGCCAAAAACATTTCTTGGTGTTTTGTTGTTTTTTTTTTTTTTGCCAGGTGCTATAGCTGGATTGTGAGCCCTGTGGTACAGATAGGGAAAATATATAGAATACCTGATAGAGAAAAATTGTATACCACCCTGAACTTCTCCAAAATAAGCAGTATGGTATATCAAATGCAAACAAACATAACCTTGATGCAGTTACGTTCAATAACTGTAGTGCCTGTGCTTTAGTTTGTAAGTTTGACCCCAAGCACTTGATGATTTGATTTTCAGGTGCTTCAGCTTGGCAAAACATTTCTAGTGTTTTATTGGTTTCTGGTTGATAGTGTTTTCAAAACCAAATGCCAAAAACCCCCCAGCAAAGTGGAGTAGATGAGCTGGACACTAACAGGTTTATTAATAACAACAAAAGCATAAATATAAATTCATAAAAACAATAGTTGCTGGAAATTGAAACAACGTCCCAATTTAGTAACAGTCTGTATAAGAGTCTGTTACCTCACGATAGTGTTTTCATACATGGCTACTCGTGTACTGTAGTCCTGTAAGTTTGTATTAAGTTTACAAAAGAGCTTTTTACAATTTCAGAATGATCAATCAACAGGAGACATTAAAGTAATTGGCGGGGACGATCTGTCAACGTTAACGGGAAAGGTACGTATAAGCCTTTGTCCTAGGTCTGTCTTAATTAGATTGTAAGCTTTTTCGAGCAGGGACCATCTCTTGCATGTTTGTTGTACAGCACTGTGGTGCACCTGGTAGCACTTTATAAATAATTAGTAGTAATACTTAAACTTTGGGGAGGAGAGAGAGAGGGAGACAGACCCAAAAGTCCTGTTAACTTTCTGAGGAGAGCGGGTGTGGGGCTTGGAATGATGCAGCCAGACTACATCATCCTGACTAGTGGGATGTAGCCAAGCAGAGCTCACAGGGCAGAGGGAAGATGAGGCTCCCTGAATGATGGCTCTGCCAAAGTTCAAATAGGCTCTGGTTAGCACATCCAGTCTAATGCTACAAAAGAAATGACCAAGTTCCTTCTTGGCAGACAACCTCTGGGGAGACTGCTTGGGCCTGCTGTCAACCCAGGATGTACTTGATTCCTGCAGATGTAAGTGGCCTCAATGGGGCTTTGGATGCTACTTGTCCCTTTCGGGTTCCAAAAAGATGATTGGAGCTAGATAAAAGACATTTGTTTTCTTCCAAGTATCAGAGCAGGTCTCTGCTGATATCCAGTTTGTGGAGCCTCCTAGTTGTTGTATCTGAACTCTGATTCACAAAGGAGGGAAAGCAGACCACCTGGTTCATGTGGAAGAGGGAAAAGTGCAGATGGACACAGAATCCGAAGATGGAGAAATGCAAGTCCTGACAGGACAAGTCCTGAAGCTCTGACACTCTCATAGCTGACAAAATTGCCACCAGATAGACTGTCTGTAGAGTAAGATCTTTGAGCCTCTTGAGATCTGTTTCAAAGGGAGCTCCTGAGAAGACATTCAGCAGAGATTCGAATCCCAAGAGCAAAGGGATGGTAAAATAGGAGGTTGCAAGTGGATGACCCCCTTCAAAATTGAGCAATATGACCATAAACTGCTAAGGAATGTCCTAGAAGTTTGACCCAGAAATAGGAGAGGAGAACCAGCACCCTAAGAGTTCAGCAACAGCACCTTATCAAACTCTGCTGCAGAAATCTGAGCCTTCCAAGCAGAGAGGGAGCATTGTTGACACCATTTCTGAAAGATCTTCCAGACCGAGTTGTAAATGGAAATCACCACAGGAGAGCACACCTTCCTTGCTAAGTACTACCTGTTAAGGGTCAAACTGTAAGACAGAAGAAATCTGAATCTCATTTCTTCTGAACCCTACCTGAGCAGACTCTGACATCTGGCAAGGAGAGAAGCAGATAATCCACTAGCAGGTGAACCAAATCCATATATCACAGTCTTCAGAGTGAATCTGGAGCCACCAGAAGAACCATCGAGGGATGCTGTGCTGCTATGCGTAGCAGTAGTCCAATTGGAGGCGAAGGTGGAAAGACTTAAAAGGGGCATTCTTGCTCAAGGCCATGAAATTGAAGGCTTACTGTTCCCACTAGTCCAGGAGAAGCTAAAAGGCCACCTGCCTACTTCCACTCCCCAGGATCTAGCAGAGTGTGTATGAGAAAGTTCACTTGAATGTTGTTGTTGGGCTATTTGTATTACCAACAGTACCTAAGATTTGCTTCCTCTCAGCGACAGAGGACTGCTGCTTCCAGGGCTACTGCCTAACTCCTGATAACCTCCCTGCTTGTTGATATGTCTACTATTGTCACATTGTCTGCCCTCTTTGAACATTCTCTCCCATAGTAGTGGGACAAATTCTATCAGAGCCAATTGTACAGCCTGGATACTGACCACTCCACCACCTCACCCCATCAGACTCCGATGGGAGCTGAAGAAAATTCTGCTGCAGGGAAACTGGAGCAGGAGGCAAGATGGCTTTTGGCAGGAACACGAATCTCAATTCTGTGGCAGAGAGCTCATCCTCCTGAGCCATAGGAACTCAAACCTCTCAACTCCTCTGGGACTGTTTCTAAAGTCAGAAGTGATCTGTCACAGGTGGGCAGAGGGCTGGCAACTTTGCAACACTGGCATGCCCAGCTGGCACACAGAAACCTAATGAACTGCTTGAACAGACTATAGTTCATGAAGCTGGCAATCTCTCCCCTCACCCCACTCCCATCCCGTTCAGTTCTCTTTGAGTGTGAATGAAATGAGTTATATTTTTTTTTCCAATGTTACTTGAAGCAGCAGCTCCTTTTTAAGTGTCTGCCTGAAGCAGCAAGGAGCCAGAGGAGGGGACAACACAAAGGGGTGTAGGAAGGCAAGGGGGGGAAGTGGGGACACATCCCTTGAGGCAAAGGCCCTGCAGGGGCCAAGCTGTGAGCCTTGCCAGGTTATCATTCAGCAATAACTTGGGGGCTGCAGTCACACTACATGCTTAGACAGGTACCTGGTAGCCAGGAACTTGGGAGCAAGGATTTTCCTGGTAGACAGGAATCTGGGAGCAAGGCTTTTCCTGATAGCCAGGAACTTGGGAGCAAGCTATACAGCCTTAGCCAGGAACTTGGGAGCAAGCTATACAGCCTTAGCCTTCTCTGCTGGGAGCTAGTCCATGGACCAGAAGCAACAGCCTGTATGACCTACCGTCTGCTGAAGGTAAAGAAAATACTAGCATTTTTTACACTGTGCCAGCCACTTGTGGTTATTTTGGTAATAGTCAGTATCTCTACTTCTATCTGCTAGTAGGCAGGGATCACGACCCAGTAGTCAGAATGATGCAGCCTGGATATTAAGGAAACACATTTAAATCCCCTCCTCCGCTTTTTTGTGTTGGGGGGGGTCTTTTATTGTTTCTGTTAAAAACTAAAATCAGATGCCATCTTCATACAATCATTTGTGAGCTACGATAACCATGGGATCTCTTTCATAACCATCTAGGAATTTTTCTCGATTTTAGTATTATCCCAGGACAAGCAGGCAGCCTATACTCACATATGGGTGACATCATCTACATCACCCGTCACCGTCCACGTCACCCATATGTGAGAATAGCTGCCTGCTGTCCCTGGATAACAACTGTGCTTTCCCTGTAAGTAACTGTGCTTTCCTGCTCCCCCCCCTCCTCCCAAACTCTGCCCAATCTTCTTGACGAGTCCTCAGTTCCTGGATATGCAGCAGACGCCCCCCCCCACTCCCCCGGAACCCTGCAGTTGTGGAGGTGGAAGGCCAGTTACTAGTTGGTGGATTATGCACGGATTGGGCTCCCCTTATTTCGCCCAAATCTGACCAACCATTAATCTAGAAATCCTGCTCTGGTTCTCCACATAAGTGTGCAGCATTGCCACTAAGTCGAGAAGCCAGCTTGTAATAGAAAACACTTACTATACATAGTAAGTCATGGGCAGTGAAACATGTTTTTTTTCTTAGTAAAAGCTTGATCAAGATATGACATTAAATTTGCTACATTTGCTTTTAAGGACCTTTTCGAGTTGATGATGATTCTTGATTTTCGTTTTCTAAGGTTTTAAGAGTTGGATATGTAGCACTTTTTTTTTTCTTTTTTCTATTTCTGAGGATAGAATGAGCTAGAGCATATCATTATGTTTAAATATGTTTATTGAAGTTTATAATATAACAGAAAGAACAGTATACATCTTTTCAAACTCGAATCATCCCCCCTCCCCTTCCTCCCTATAAGAGCATATCATTAATGTAGCCAGTGAACTGTGAGCCTCAGTTATCTTATTTAAACACATTTTTCATTGATTGTGCCTGTCATCATTTTGTATTTGCTTTCACTCCTATTAGCATCTCTGGAAGAGCATTAAACACCAAAGCAGAAAGTATGAATGAGAAAACAGCTAGGCTAAATAATATCTTACAGTTGAAAACTCAACCTCATGTTTTCTATTGTGTTTAATTCGTCTTTTTTTTTTTTTTTTTTTTTTTTTTTTAGAACGTCTTGATTGTAGAAGTAAGTACCAGTTTTATCACTGTCCTGCATGATTAGTTTGTAGTGAGCCCTGTGAAATGCATGTTTTATTTGAGTCTAATTCCTATGTTTGATGACTTGAAGAAATGTAGTTCCCATATTAGGCTGCTAAAATGTGCTTTCCAATCTTTTTGTGGCTGTGACCTAATGATTGTGGAAAAACTAAATTGTGTGATCCCCTGGAGGTGCATAATAATGATGCACCTATGGACAACCTACCTAGGTTGGAACCCCAGAGGCAGGTTTTGTTGACCCCATTTGGGGTCCTAACCCACATTTTGGGAAGCTCTGATTTAGGCAACCTTAAGTACAGAATCCTGTGTGTGCACACAGATCCCAATACTCTGCATGGGTTTCCAGCCTAACGAGGGCAGAGCCTGCAAATCTTAAGGGAGAATTAATCAACATTATGGCCTTAGCACACGCTAAATAATTTTTGTGCAACAGGACTGGTAGTCTTGACCAGTGGGTTAAACCATCAGCTTCGAGGGTTGTAGAGAACCTGCTGTTTTGTTTTCATGCTCCACCTTACATCACTCTGAGATGAGCTCCTCCCCCTCAGTCTTAACTTTCTACAAGTTTTTATTATCCGGTTGGAGGCTTTCAGTGCTGCAGAGGATCCTGGTCACCCCGGGGCATCTCTGGCTATGAGAAGGTATGGACTCTTAGGGCTGAGTCTGTAGCCCACAAGCACATGCCTCACATGATTCCTGTGTGACCAGCTTGCATCAGTAATTCTCGGAGCTCGGGGTCCGTTCCCTTGGGAGAAGTGTCACTCCAGGTTTGACCACTGTGGGCTTGAATGGCTCACCCCAAGTTATGTTAGCAGTGAGCTTGAGTGCAGACTGAGCTGTTCCTGTGACATTTTTACCCAGGAGTGAGACTGACTGTGTCCCCCTCCCCCCTTCCACCAAAGCAGGCTCCAGCAGGGGTCTGAGGGTCCAGTTCTATGTCGGGAACTAGACGGTAGTCCAAAGAAACAAGCCATCTGTTGGACTTCAGGCTTGTCTGATACAGAAATCTTCTCTCCCCTCTGATCAGAGGTTCCCCATGCAGCTCCAGCACAGAATCATGGCATGGTGAGTAAGGCTATTGACGCCTATAAGGAAAATGGGGGGGGGGGGGGTAAGAGTTTCTGAGGTTAGATATCAGGTTTCCCACTTCCCAAAACCCCTTCCCTGCATTTTTTTGAGTTTGTATTTTTTTTTCTCCATGGGCCATTTTAGGTGCCAGAATTGCTATTGCGGCGGCCATCTTGGACTTCCCAATTTTATTTTAAAATCCTCCCTCTGCTTCAATACCCCTTATTTTTGACAGAAAACAGTACAGGAGGACTTCTCAGATAGAGATACTTCAAATTAATTTTAGATTTGTGGTGGATACCTATCTGAAGGGGATTATTGTTCCACATGCCACACAGCATGTGAAAGGGGGATGGGAACTTCGGGCTTCGCCTCTCCTTATGCTCCTGGTGGCTTAGCTGCTCTGCTGGAGTGTTTTCTTGACTAGAAATTCCAGCAGAAACCGGAGAATGTGGAGTTGGCGTCCCCAGTGAAGTGCAGCCGCGTGCCGTGGATAAACACTAGAAGCCAGTGCGGGAGACCCTGCCAGGACCCTCTGGGTAGTTCAATCCCAAATTCATACATCTGCACAAGATGTATGAAGCCTTTTTAGGTTTCAAAAGCCGACCTAACCCCGCAGGGGCCTAAGCGGAGGTAGCGCCAGGGTTTTCGGGGAGAGGTGCAGGGTCCACCCAAGGAGCCATGCAGATGTCAAGGGGACCCCATCTCTGGTGGACTTGGAGGACAGATATTTAGTCCATGCCTTTAATTCCTCATTCTGGGTCTTCAGCTCTTGGATATTCAGCATCCCGGCTGGTAAGGGCTAATCACGATTAGGTGGCAGCCCTGGATCTTTGAGATGATCCAAGGGTCTGAAGTTGTTCAAACCCTCTGGCCTATGATGTTTAATTGTGGCAGCGCACCAGGAATAAAAGTTGGAGGTGCCTTAGGCTCTCACTCGTAAGCACCACTAAGGAACAGAATACCTGTTTTCCTTCGCATTCACAGATCACTAAGATGTTAACAGATCACTGGGACGTTCCCAAATGGCCCTTAGGGGTAGCTGTCAATGGCTAAGCTCTACCCAATGGATGCTGAGTTCCAGCAGCAGTTTACTATGCCTCAAGTGGATTCACTGGTGGTGTAGGTTATAAAGCAAGCTTGGCAAGGCCTGGACGTTCTCATGGCTAGTGTGGTGGATCATAAGCTGAAATCCTTACCAGATAACAGGCCCCAAAATATGAGGGGGTCTAGTAGGAGAAAGTTTTGTGGCTCCCAGCATTTTCGCTGGTATTCAGGAGAGTCCTTCAGTCAGAGGACATTCCAGGGCCAGAGACAAAAAGTTTCAGGAGCACTAGGCATCTCCAAGCAACCAGATCCTGTTCCTTTGCAGCTTCCAAGAAGCAGCAATGATACCAGGACAGCAGCCATTCCTTCAAGGGTGGAGGCAGGCTGGCAGAGTACTGGCAAGCTTGGACATAGATCTCTTTGGATCGATGGGTGATTAGGTCATTCAGGAGGGGGTACAAGCTAGAATTCTACTGGACCCTCACGTCTCTAGCAGAGAAGCTGGAAAAGGTGACCAAGGTCACGGCCATGCTTCAAAGACTTCAAGTTTATTAAGTATTTGATTAATCGCTTACTCAAATATCTAAGCGAAGAACAAATTATTCAATTTACAGATAATACAGGGGTTATAAAAGACAGATGGACACTGAACAAAACATTAAATTAACGACTAACAGAAAAGGAAAACAAAGGGAAAGGCAGGGTAATGAAATACAATAATAATGATAGAAAGAAGGACGATTATGGTAAAAAAACAATAGGAGGGAAATAAAAGAAGTAGCCTTATGAAAATAAGCAAAAATAGGCTGGGACTCCTAAATATTATAAGCGTCTTTAAAAAGAAAGCTCTTAAGTTTTTACTTTTAAATTTATCTAAGTTCTTTTCTTCTCTGAGATAAATAGGGAGGGAGTTCCAAGTTTGAGGAGCTGTAACAGAGAAGATAAAGTGCCGTAGTGTATTCATAACTTTAAGTGAGGGCGTAACTAGATGTTGGTCAATAGATCTCAGTGATCTGATTGGGGTATAAGGGATCAATAACTTGTAGATGAAAGCTGGGGTTTTATATAACAGGGATTTAAAAGTAAGTAGATTTAGTTTATATTGAATTTGATGCGCTACTGGAAGCCAGTGTGCTTTCTTAAGAAAAGAGGAGTGACATGATCAAATTTCCTTGTTTTCATTATGAGTTTAATTGAGGTATTTTGAATGATCTGCAAACGTCTAATTTCTTTTTGAGCTATTCCCATAAGTAAAGCATTACAATAATCAATTTTCAGGATATTTGGGCCATAGAACTTGTCCCCAACCTCAGCTCGGGCTCAGGCAGATACTCTGAATACTTCATCATGCCCAAGAAAGGCACAGAGGACTGGAGGCTCATTTTGGATCTCAAAGCAGTAAATGCCTCTCTGAAAGTCCCCCATTTCCACATGGGAATGGCCCATGTGAATGGGGGCCAAAGGAATGGTCATCGAGGTGGTGTTTCTGGCCTTCCTGAAACTCATGGATGCATATCTGTATATTCCCATCCTTCTGGACCCCAGAAAATATGAGATTTCACGAACTTCAATAACATTTTCAGTTTTCAGCCCTTCCGTTCAGATTGGCGACAGCCCCCAGCACTTTCACCAAGGTTATGGTTGTGGTTGCAGCTCATTCGGAAGATGGGTATCCAAGTACATCACTACCCGGACGATTGGCTGATAGGGCCCCATCCAGGTAGGAGTGTGAGGTGGCAGTGGTTGTGCTGGATTGTCAACATCAAAGAAGAGCCATCTGGAACAAACCCAGACTCTGGAGTATCTGGGAGTTCTTTGCGACATGGCTCAGGACCACGTTTTTCTGCAAGAACCACGCAAAAAGTAGCTACAAATACAGATCCTGTCTCTCTTAGTGATGCAGATTCCTATGGTGTCTTTATAATGTCACTGGGGTACTAATAGTTAAATATTAGTGGAAGTCAGAAAAATATTAGAGTTCAAATAAAAGAACTGTCTTCTCATTCAAATTAGTAACCAAACTTCAGGATTGCAACCGTCACGTTTGAAAGTCACTCAGAGGTATAGAGTTCTTCAAGAAGAGAGTTGCGCCCTCTAGTGATGAACCAAAGTATATTTTTCAGTCGTTGCAACTTTATTAGTTCTGGTTACGCTCCAAGTTTGATTACAAAAGTAAATAAATAAATAAATAAATGTCTTTACAGTCTTTCAAACACTTGTATGAAAATACTTTGTTTTTTCTTATCTTTACAAATCTTTTCAAATGAACATCGCTCTGTGAGAAAATTGAGAGCAGTTTGATAATTCAGTTTATAACAGGTTCGGGGTCTCTACGTGGCCCCGTTTCGATTCCTTCTTCAGGAGACCCTATTGTATGTAAATTGAAAAACCTTTTCAATGCTGATAGAATGCTTCAAGTTTGCGATGTGGTAACATCTGAAATATAAAGTATATATAAACAGCCGGGTATGAGAGTAGAAATTTCACTATCCTCACTACGGCAAAAATTCTAAATAAATTATAAAGCTACTATAGGAAGCGAGGCACAACAATACATACCGTCAAAAGAATGCTGTCGGTGCTGTGAATTTAAACTGTCAGAGAAAACATAGCATCAGCTGTCTGGTTTAAAAGAGTACAGGGGGGAGGAGTTTATTACACGTCAGAATTAGAATTAGAACTGACGTGATTCCTAGAATGTTGGTGAATAAGTACATAGAGTGATGAGTTACTGTTTAGCATTAAAAAATACTATTTAGCATTAAAAAATACAGGGAAGATTTTAAATGTTATTGTAAAGACAGTGAAATATGACTGTGTGTAGTCTAAAAGCCTTGTTCATAGGAAAGCGATCCATTCCATATCACTATTTAGGCCATGAGGCTGCAATGTATTTAAAGTGAAAATCCACTTTTGTTCTTGTCTCCAAAGTATATGGGCCACATCTCCTCCTCTGGTTAAATTAATGACATTGAGCACTGAAAATTTGAGATCTGTGATCGCATGTTGGTGTAGTAACCAGTGCTGGACTAGGGGAGCCTCTTTTACTTCAGAGCGAATTCTACTAATATGTTCTCCAATCCTGATTTTGATGCAACGAGTGGTACAACCTACATATAAAAGATGGCACGGGCATTGAATCACATACACTACTTGTCTGGACTCACAATTTGTGGCAGAGGTTTTAATTTTGCTAAGACAGCTATTGTGTATGGACATGTGTTTTAAGGTGACACTGTATTGGCACATTTTACAGTGTCCACATGGAACATGTTGCCCTGCCATTTGTTCTACTGGATGTTTTAGAAAATGGGATTGTACCAGCTGTTGTTTGAGATTACGTTGTTTGGAGAATGCAAAGCGGGGTATTTGATGGAATGTCTTGTGGTATTGCATAATACCCCAGTGTTTCTTAATGATCCTTTTAATGTCAAATGCTCTGACTGAGTAGGGGAGGACACATACTAAAGTGTCCTCATCTTCTTTAGAGGTGGGATTTAACAATAAAGATCTATTCGCATACAGTCCTCTTTTATATGCTTTTTTGATAACTGATGTTGGATACCCTCTTTTTACTGTCTTTACAATAACATTTAAAATCTTCCCTGTATTTTTTAATGCTAAATAGTATTTTTTAATGCTAAACAGTAACTCATCACTCTATGTACTTATTCACCAACATTCTAGGAATCACGTCAGTTCTAATTCTAATTCTGACGTGTAATAAACTCCTCCCCCCTGTACTCTTTTAAACCAGACAGCTGATGCTATGTTTTCTCTGACAGTTTAAATTCACAGCACCGACAGCGTTCTTTTGACGGTATGTATTGTTGTGCCTCGCTTCCTATAGTAGCTTTATAATTTATTTAGAATTTTTGCCGTAGTGAGGATAGTGAAATTTCTACTCTCATACCCGGCTGTTTATATATACTTTATATTTCAGATGTTACCACATCGCAAACTTGAAGCATTCTATCAGCATTGAAAAGGTTTTTCAATTTACATACAATAGGGTCTCCTGAAGAAGGAATCGAAACGGGGCCACGTAGAGACCCCGAACCTGTTATAAACTGAATTATCAAACTGCTCTCAATTTTCTCACAGAGCGATGTTCATTTGAAAAGATTTGTAAAGATAAGAAAAAACAAAGTATTTTCATACAAGTGTTTGAAAGACTGTAAAGACATTTATTTATTTATTTACTTTTGTAATCAAACTTGGAGCGTAACCAGAACTAATAAAGTTGCAACGACTGAAAAATATACTTTGGTTCATCACTAGAGGGCGCAACTCTCTTCTTGAAGAACTCTATACCTCTGAGTGACTTTCAAACGTGACGGTTGCAATCCTGAAGTTTGGTTACTAATTTGAATGAGAAGACAGTTCTTTTATTTGATTCCTATGGTGTGGCATTATGTCCAGGTGCTGGATTCCATGCTACCATCCATGGAAGTGGTCCCTTGGGCCAGGGTACACATGTGACCAGGACTCACTTCTGTCTTTGTGGTTTCTGCAGAGGCATTCACTTCAGATGCATCTCCCATGGACAGGGACAGCGGGGAACAGCTTACACTGGTGACTTCAGGACAGCTCCTTGTTGACAGGCAGGCCTCTCTGAATTTTGAGTGGGTGACTATCACGACTGATGCCAGTCTTTTCAGCTGGGGAGTTCATTGCGGGAATGCTCGATTCAGGACCAGTGGACTCGCCATCAGCAGGGGTAGCCCTTAAATTGTCTCCCGCAGAGATATGTAGAGTAGCTATTTGGTCTACTCTGCATATTTTTTCCAGATTTTCCAGAGTGGATGTGGCGGCTCAAGAGAACGCCACTTTTGGGTCCTTTGTTTTGCAGGCAGGCTCTTCTGTCTCTCCCTAGACGCTGACCATTGCTTTGGTACATCACCATATTTATGGACTCCTGAGTGGATGTAACAAAATGAAAGATTAGGTTCTTACCTGGATAATCTTTTTTCTGTTAATCCGCCCTCAGTATTTACTGTTTTGCCTGCTTCAGATGTTTTCTAGATTCCAAGCATGGAATTCTTCTCCTGTCAGTCAAATAGCTGAATGTGAAGAAATCTGGTATATGTAAGTGTATTCTTCGACCTCTGGCTATTAGTGCTAGTTGCACTCAGTACGTTTGTTCTCTAAGGTTGTTTTATACAAATTCCTATTTGTTGTTGTTCTAATTCTTTGTTTATAAGTTACAGAGCAGAACAGACTTGTGTAATGTATGCAGGGTCATTCCTCTTTGTATTCTGTAGAGCTTGATTGCTTTGGGACATAACTGAAAAGAGACACTGGGCTCCGCCTCCATGTGGGAGGTGATCAAAATTGTACGTATTCACACTTCTGCAAGTCCAGTTTGCAGGAACAGATTGATCACCATATGTACAGATTCCTGAGAGGATTAACAGAAAGATTATTATCCAAGTAAGAACCTAATCTTTCATAATATCAGCCATAGCAACATCGGTAGCCCACTTAGGATCATCCTTGAACAGAATTCCTGACATGATAGCTAGTTCGGTCTGACAATCCTGCAAAATTTGTTTGTTGTCTAGAATCCAACTTCACTCCTAGGCCCATTTTTATTCTATTCCAGATTGCACTTTCAAATTAGCATGTTTTCTTTCCCAGGTTAATTGCTGTACAAGCCTCAGTGTTTTGAGTCCCTATTGTCTTAACCTTGCTGTTTTTTGGTGAGCCTGGTAGCTAGGGATTCCCAGCTGTGGGAATATGAGGCCTGCTTGTCCTTGGAGAAAGCGAAGTTACTTCTAGCAGATATTCTTTTAGGACAAAAGCCAACATATTATCACATACCCTCCCACTTCCCCTTGAAGTTCTGTAAGCTATATTATAAGATTGAAAGAATTGTACTCGGTATGGCTTGATAGAAGCTTTAAGATAAGAAAAAGAAATTCCTAAAGAGTATATACCACAGAAAAATACTATAATATCAGAGCAATGTACTCAAATTGCAAAATTAGAAATATTGTACATATTTATTAATTTAAAATTTGCAAAAATATCACAAAATTTTCATTTTATTGGTTGTAGCTCTCTGTTTTATTTTTTGTTTGATAGAAGCTTGTACATATAGTTGGGATCATAAGTTTACATACCCCTGGCATAATTTGCCTAAGATGTACACTGTTTGTTGAAAATGAGTGATCAGACAAAACACATTTCTTTTATTTTTTAATGTTTCAAATTAAACCATTATGTATTACAGAATAGCATAATCATTAAACCATAGCATTTAATGAAATAACGATTCTTTTCAAAAGTTTGCATACCCTTAATTCTTAATAAGGTGGATTTCCTCCTTTTGCATCATTGACTGCTTGCAGTCTTTTCTGATGGCTGTAAATGAGGTTCTTTATTTTCTCATGTTGTAAAGCTGCCTATTCTTGGCAAAAAACCCTCCAGATCCTGCAGATTCTTTGGTTGTCTAGCATAAACTACATGTTTGAGTTCTCCCCAAAATGGCTAAATGATGTTGAGGTCAGGAGACTGTGATGGCCACTCCAGAATGTTCCCTTTTTTCTACTGCAGCCACTTGAAGGGTCAATTCGGCCTTATGTTTCAGATCATTATCATGTTGGAAAGTCCAAGTGCGCCCCATGTGCAGCTTTCTGGCTGACAAATGCAAATTCTCTTCCAATATTTTCTGATAAAATGCTGCATTCATCCTGCCGTCTATTTTGACAAAATTCCCTGTGCTGTTCCCCCCCCCAAAAAAAAAACAAAAAACCAACAACAACAAAAAAAAACCCCAAACCCAGCAGAGCTCCACCTCTTATTAGTCATGATAGGGATGGTATGCTTCTCTTCTTAGGCTTTGTTGCCTCCTGTTCAAACAGCATTTATGGTTGTGACCATAAAGTTCAATTTTTGTTTCATCATTCCAAATTATTTTGTTCGAGAACAGACATGGGCAACTCCGGTTCTCGAGGGCTGGAATCCAATCAATTTCTCCAATGAATATGCATGAGATCTATTTGCATGCACTGCTTTCAATGCATATTCATTGGGAAAATCCTGAAAACCCGAATGGATTCCGGCCCTCGAGTTGCCCATGTCTGTTCTAGAAGCTTTGAAGCTTCTCTGTGCTGTTTTGTGGCATTAGTGTAGCAGTGGCTTTTTCTGGCAACTCTTATCATGCAGCCCATTTTTGTTCAAGTATCTCCTTATTGTGCATGCTGAAACAACCACACCATTTTATTTCAGAGAAGCCTGTATTTCAGTACAAGTTGCTTGGGGGTGTTTCTTTGCATCCCTGGCAGTTGTCTGAAATTTTTCTTGGTCTACCTGACCATGGCTTGGTATTAACAACCCATTTTTTTACTTCTTGATCAGAGTTTGAAAAATACCAATTGGCATTTTCAAATATTTGGATATATTTTTATATCCTTCTCCTGATTTTGTAAATTACTCACAGATCCTTTGACAGTTGTTTTGCTTTCCTTATGCTTCAGTAATCAGCAAAGTCAGTGCAGCCCTGTGTGAAAGGCACAAGGGTTTCTCGGGAGCTAAGAAACTCATTGACTGTATCTACACAGGCACTAATTATATTCAAACATGGCACATGGTTGTGGATAGGTATCCTTCATTACCATCTCAACCTGTTGTGTCAACTTGTATATATTATCAGTCCAAACATTCCAGGGTATGTAAACTAGATCAGGGCAATCTGTGAGTTCATTTATGATTACTAAAGGACACAAACAATTATGTGATAGCTTTACCTGACCAATATTCCTAAATTAAAGAATGGTGTTTTGCAGTATCGCTCATATTTTCCACAAACAGTACACATCTTACAAATTCTGTCAGGAATGTGTAAACTTATAAGCACAACTGTAATTATTGCTAGCTAACTCCGTGCTAGTTTGTGTCAGATGATGTCACCCAGCGGTGAGAGTATTTGGCCTTCTGTCCTTGGATAACACCTGCTACAGGTAAGTAACTTCACTTTTTGTACTGTGGGGTTCAGCTCTAATTTACAGAGACTTACTCGGATATTAGATGGATATATTTAATTTGTGCTCCAGCTGTATGCATTTTTTTGCTATCTTGGTTTTGAACAAAAACTGCACTATATCTGCAAAACTATTAGTTGAAGAAAATTCAGCAGTTTTACAAAAGGCATCTGCGAATTCTGTTAAATATCGCCGTTTAATCTTTATTTTGCATTGCTCTCCTCACTGCCCTGAGCAAGCTTGGCTAACACAGCTACCTGACAAGCTGCAGGAAACAGAATATTTCTGTACAAGCCACACCCTTGCTGTTTACCTTGATTAAATTAACAGTGTACTGTAACATGACAGTTTTGTGAAACGTGTAGTCATCCTAGCTTAGTAAACCCTGAGGAAGCCGCTTGACAGTGGCAAAACGGGTTCCCGTTGGACACACTATACGGGGCTTGAGCAGGAGTAATTCCTTGCCGCTCTACTATACTATCTCATGTTAAAAGATAAGTGCTCATTTAAAGCTTTAACACTGCCATACTCTAAGTTATTTTGCCTTTTTTGCACAGCTTTTTTGCACACTTTCATTGCAATTTGCACAAGGATAATGCTATTTGCACTGTTTTGATAATTTTAGAAATATAAAAGATAAAAAAGAAAAAAATAGTTTTAGGAATTAAAATTATTGAGTAGTTGAATTTTGACGAATCAAGTCAGTATAAGAAATTTTATATTTTGAAAGAATGACGAATTAAGTCATTTGAATAATAATATGAAGGTTTTTTGATCAATGAAAGATACCCACGCCACAATTCCTTATAGGATAGCATTATGATCCTTGGAGTGGCAATTCTGAAATCTTTTCCTTCATTTGATAATATTCAATAAGGAGTTTTCTCTCAAATTAAATTAACCTTTCTGTGGATCTATATATTTTGCGTTTAATTTTTTTCATTTGTTATAATTTTTGATTAAGCATAATTGGACACATTTTCTCAGAAACGGCCACATAAGTCTTGGCTCCAAAATTTTGAGACTGGTAGAATTTGCCTGTCTTGGGTCCATAAGCAATCTGTAAAAGTTACATGTTTAACTTCTGTAACTCCTCCCCCCCACCACCACATAAAAAGATGGGATTTGGACAGTTACTACAAATTGATTGCTCTAACAGAATTCATCAAAACCTAATTTTTTTTCTGATGACTTTGGTCGACTTTTCCCACATCTTTCTGCAGTTTTAATTGCATAATTCAAAATAAGAGAATAGTGCTGGACAGGTTTACAAGGAATTTTTTTTAGTCCATGATTAAAAGATATTGTGTATTGTTCTATCATGGGCTAAAAAACTTCCTTTTAACTCTGTTGAGCATTGTTATTCAGGTGCCTGGAATATTTTTCTGAGGTTTGTCCCTTCCTTTTTATTCACAATTCCACAAGTTTTATATATGGTATAAAATTGTTTGCCGATTCTTGTTAATGTGGTTTTGAGTAGAGTAATTTTGGTTTATTTTTCTGTTTAAATTTGTATATTATAGAGGTTGTGTCAGCATCCGTTTACCTAGGGATTTAAAAGTATATAGTTTGATCAGGGCTACCTCAAAAATTTGCATACAGCTATAAGATTTTAATTTCTGAGACCAAACAATTGCTTGTTTGTCTTCACAAAATATGTTTTTTTCAGGATATCATTGATACTGGGAAGACTATGAAAACATTGCTTTCTATGCTTAAGCAATATAATCCAAAAATGGTTAAAGTGGCCAGGTAAGTTGTCTTCTATCGCATCTTACAGAAATACATATTTTTAAAAATTTTTATTTTTAAGTAATTGTTTTTCTTCAACAATGGGCTCCTTTTACAAAGGTGCGTTAGGGCCTTAACACGCGGAATAGCGCGTGCTAAATTGCCGTGCGCTAGACCTTAACGCCAGCATTGAGCTGGTGTTATTCTAGAAGCGTACTGCACGGTTTAGCGCACGGTAATTTTGTGCATGCGCTAAAAAACGCTAGCGCACCTTAGTAAAAGGAGCCCAGTAAGTGTTCTAATTTTCTAGGGGACTTTTATGTTCTCAAGAGCTCATATACTACATCAGCAGCCACAGTTATTCCAATTAAGGAATCGCATAGTCTTAAGATTTGTGTTAATTAGAGCATCATACAACGATTCTGTACTCAGGTTACTCAGGTTTTTGGAAAGTATTTTAAATTGTGATATTGCTTGTATTTAAAACAAGGGATTTCACCCCTTCTGGAGAATCTTTATTATGTAGCTTCCAATTAACTAGGATTTTTAAAAAAATCTCTTTGTGGTTTAAATTTAGAGGCATTAGTATGAACCTTCAGTTTACCTGATAACTGGTCATTATCTCTGGTTTTGCAGAAACTGAAATTGACTTTTCCTACTTTTAAAATGTTCATTATAAAACACATATTGAGCATGCCTTCCCTTATCAAGGGGCAAAGATCTGGAATAATCTTCTGATTCAGATCACACAACTTTCTTATTTTTACAAAGCTTTAAAGAAGTATCTTTATTTGATTTAGTTATATATGCTACCCAGTAATTTCAGTATACAAACAATATTTGGCAATCCCTCCTCCCTCATAGACACATCTAGAATCTACATATCACTCAGTATTTTTTTATATTTTCCCCATTATTTTGGAATGATTTACCAGTATATCTCCATAAGGAAGTGTCCTTAAAGAAGTTTAAAGCCCAATCAAAGATGCATTTTTCTCTCCTTGTCATGACCTCTCTGGGGCTATGAAGTCTGTTTGTAAATTTTAGTTTAGGTTTTAAAACTCTCTTTGTATGTGATTCTGTTGATTGACACGTTTCCTATTTTAAATGGAGTTTACTTTCTTCACTTTTATTTTAGTTAATATGTACACCACTCTGACCTGTCTTTTTCAGAAAGGGCGACAAAGCAAGTGCAAAATAAACATATGGAATTTTGTTAATGGAATTTTAAAGTTGTACTTTCCCTCTGTTATCTGAAGACGTTCTTGTGATCCACTTTGATTTTTAGTGATAGTGGATTACTGTATATGACTCTATAGTATAGTAACCCATAAAATGTAGACAGTGTTATGTTCTATGAAGGTGTATTTTGGCTAGATATTTTTCCTTTAGAGCAATCTTCCTACGCTCCTGCCCCTTGCAGAGCCATGAACAAAAATGGGTGCCATGATGTCCCACTGTAGTCTCGTGAGACCATGGGAACACGCTAGAGCAATTTTTGTTCATAGCTCTGCACGGGGCAGGAGTGTAGGAAGATTGCTTCTGCCCCACTTCACCACTAGATTACTAGGTAAGGTATGGAGAGGTCTGGGAGACGGGGGTGGGTCAGGGTTTAGAAACTCACGAATAACCAAAGTTGTGAGTCCTAAACCTGCAAATTTGGAAAGAGAAGTGTATACAGTTGCTGCTAGTTTTTCATTTATGTAAGAGCCAGATTAAAATCCTATACAGTGCTGTTCATTTTTAATTGTCTTCAGTAATAGATTTCCTAACTTCTGTTGAAAAATTTCCAGGGTTGCAGTAGAGTGCAGATCTATTTTTGGTGATTTTTTTCGTATTGATGCTTTTGAAATTTCCCATGACGGGGTGGTATGCTGCTGGAAACCTCCTGTCCACATATATTGAAATGAACAGAATTTTGTACTTTCGATTATATTGAAAAAGTTATTTTAAAGCCAAGAGTTTTATTTAGAACTACTATTTCAGGAGTGTAGTTTGCTGTGGATCTTTGGAATACAGCCTTCGTTCTAATTGTCATACTGTATCTAGTTTTGACCCTTGCAAAGGCATTCTTGTTTGTAGCATGGATCTTTTTAGTGAGCTGGGCAGCCTCATTCTTCCATATCTCTTTAAGAAAAGGCTGCATATAAAGTTTGAACCCATGTAGAAAATGATATTGATATCTCAAGATGGAAGTAAAGTATCAGGGCCATGGGGTGGGATAAAAAGAACCAAGGAAGAGGAGGAAGTGAAATCTACAGGATACAGGAAAAGATGGAGGCACAGACTTGGATAATAGCTAAAGCAAGGGGGGATGGGGACAGGTGTGACACCTGGAGAGGTAGGGGATTAGACATGTTTATTAAAGTAGATTAGTCATGAGTTATTGAACATAGTGCTAAACAATGACTGCTTGAAACAGGATGAGAATGATACAGCTGCTTATATTTTCTCTGAGTGCCCTTTGTGCTTATCTATTTGGCAATTCTTAAGTGCCATCTACTTTCTGATTAGTATTTTTAGAGGTCCTTCTGCGTTAAGCTGCCAACATGGCAATAGCAGCATGGTAGGACAGGCCTGCACTACTGTCTGCCACATTCAAACAGGGTTCTTTGCATTAAAAATGCTGTGTTAACCACCTAATGCTGGAGAGGGCTGGATCTGGCGGTGACAGGGATGGGAGGGTTGATGCTAGCTGTCCCAAATGCCGATAGTGCAGCCAAACTTATTGCCTCCTGGTAGCGGTAACTGCAGCTGTACTACCAGCAGTCCGGTAGTGCAGCCACGGTAAGAGGTATAGTGGTACTGATCTTCTCCCCCCTCCATGAAAAATCCCACCCCATGACAGCTTGCTCCCTACATTTACTGGAAAGCCTTTGCATTTAACGCACAGTAATTTTGGCATTAACAGTGTGGTAAGTGCAAAAATTACCACCCTTAGGCCTAGATTCACTAAACTTACTGATCTGGATCGTTTTTGGGCGATTCTTGCCGAGCAACCGATTCACTACAGATTCTACATGCAAATGATCTGATTGGACGCACACCCTAAAGCGATCCCACTGATCGCTGTAAGAGCGATCGAAACACATGCGCAGAGTATCCTTGTTGTTTGTTGATGCAATTTACGCGTGTGTTAGCTCTTCGCCCTTACTACATAGTTAGTGGGCGGGGTTTATTCCCACACGTCATTGGCGGTAAAGCACAAGCGAGCTCAATAGAATGGGGGAGGGGTGGCTGGCCCTACGAGTTTGACATTTTTAAAAAGGAATGATTTGTGACCGACGCAGTGAATTATTTTGCGTAGCCGGATTATCGAATAGAACATGCTTTAAACCCGCAGGTTAAAACCATGGGCTCACAATGCGCTTTTTACAGAATATATTAAAAAAAAGGAATTCTTATGCATATGTAAAGATATTTTAAAGTTTTATTTTTAATTTTGATGGTTGTTTTATTTGGGGTTGTAACCTCGATACTGATATTTCAGGGCGGAAGAGGGCAGGAGAAGTTGGCAAGGATAGTAAGCACCTGGTCCTCAGCAGTCGCTTCTTTTCGGATCGACAAACCCAATGTGTGTTTCTTCTGCTTAGTGAATCGATGGCTTCCTACTTTTGCATGCCATTTCCTCTCATTTGCATGGGTGGATCGGAGCTCGATCAGGAAGCTGTTTAGTGAATCGGGTCGGGGTACGATTGCAAAACCAGTAAAACTGGTTTTGCGATCATCGGGACACGATCGGAAGGTTTAGTGAATCTAGCCCTTAGTGAGGAAAGCTAGAATTTGCTTGTCATAATTTACACTTTCAGCACGTGTGCTTTAAAGGTTGATACTTGACTTTCATGTGGCATTTAGAGTATAGTTTTGTAACATAACAAAATTGCCATATTTTTAGATGACTAAAATATTACAGGAGCCATTTACTCCAAATAATTTGTAGCCCACTTCTGTTCCAGGCTATCCAAAATACATTATAATAAATGTTAAAAAAAACCCAACAAGAACAAAATAACATTTTTGTTTTCCCTTGTTATTGTTTCTCTCTTATTTTAGACAACCTGGTAGTTAGGGCTTCCTACATGTGCGAGATGTCCAGCTTATCCTCGGGGGGGGAGGGGGGAGGGAAAGCAAAGTTACCCAAAACAGGTTCTCCAAGGACAGCAGGATGTATATTCTCATATGCCTACCCATTTCCCCTAGGACAGGGGTAAGCAATTCCGGTCCTTGAGAGCCAGAGCCAGGTCAGGTTTTCAGGTTATCTACAATAAATATGTGTGAGATAATTTGAATGCACTGCCTCCTTGAGATGCAAATCTATCTCGTGCATATTTATTGTGGATAACCTGAAAACCTGACCTGGCTCCGGCTCTTGAGGACTGGAATTGCCTACCCCTGCCCTAGACCAGTTCTATCAGCTATTCTGCTAGACTGCCCTGGTCCTCATGGGGTCAATCCATGTGCAATAGATATTCTAAAGACTTTGAGAAGCGTCTCCATGCTGAGCTCCATTGGTGATATTGCCCATATGTGAGAATGTCCTGGTGTCCTCAGGGAACACCTTTCTTCAGGTGAACAACTTTGCTTTATCTGAGCCAAGCAGAAATGGATCAGTATTTGTTTAACTAACTTACTCCATTTCTCTCATGTAATTGTATTTTTCACTGGACAGCTTGTTGGTGAAAAGAACTCCTCGAAGTGTAGGATATCGGCCTGACTGTAAGTATATGTTTTCAGTGGTATACTTTTTTGCCGATGTTTTAATTAAAACTATTCAAAGTAGTGTGGCGGTCTGTGCATTTTGTTTTCTGTAGCTAATAAGAATTTGGAAGGAAGTCTATATTGTTGTTATCTTTACATCTGTAAATTAATAGAAGCTGAACTACATCCTAGGGCTCCTTTTACAAAGGTGCGTTAGGACCTTAACGCGCAGAATAGCGCGCGCTAGACCTTAACGCCAGCATTGAGCTGGCGTTAGTTCTAGAAGTGTTGCACAGGTTTAGCGCGCACTAAAATGCTGCGTGCGCTAAAATTGCTAGTGCACCTTAGTAAAAGGAGCCCCTAGTGTTGCATAAGAAATAAAACTGATATCAGTAGCCATACGGCAGTTCATTCCTTTATTCTGATATGAGAGTTCAGCATCGACTTTATGGGCACTGGTTATCTTATGCTTCTGGGTATTGTGGTCATTTTTCAATTGGAAATCTGTGTGAACTTGAAGCATGCACAAACCCAGTTTTCAGACACCTAAATCTTACTTTTGTGTCTATATGCACTTATAAGTATTATTTTAAAACAGTGTGTGAGCCAACTTTGTGGCTGTGCCATGCAGGATTAGTTTTGACTCCCAGGCTAGTAGACTTCTCCCTAGGTTGTTTCTGTGTGGGGGAGGGGAGGGGATTGTAGGGAGTCTTATGCCATTGCAAGCGTACAGAGGCAGGGTTCAAGTTTGCCGGGTTCTAAATTGTGCTGCAGCTTGTGGCCCTTGACTTAGGACTCTTACTGCAGTGGTCGGGTTAAGTTGGAAGGGGGTAAAATTCCCAAATAGTTGTGAACTAAGGCCTGTGGTGCTGTATCCCAGTAGAAACTGATCCAATGTGAACTGGAAGCCCAGAGGACCAGTAGGAAATTATTATTGTTTGTATTCATACTTCATTTAAAAAAAATTATTTTATGAATGCCAGTGATGCGGTTTGTTGTATTATTTACAGAGATGGAGAATAGGGGGAGAGAAGCAGAAGGTTTAGGAGAAAAGAGAAGCAGTTCAGTTTCAGGTGGTGGCAGGACATCCAGGCAGCAATATCAGCCAGACAGGCTGAGACTTTTCTTGGATTTTAGGTGAAATCTGTACAGAGGTAGATCTGGGAATCATTAGCATATGTATATAGGTGATACTGGAAACCATAGGAAGTTGGCCCTAATTCTCTTCCTTAGAATGTTTTGGATCCTCAGTTGATTTCTAAAGTTTCATATTCAAAAATGCCTTGGGCATTTTCCTTTCAAGGAAATGTGAGTTGAGGACCTGGGTTCGATGGAGGTTCCACAGGAGATTACTTTGAAAGATGTTTGGCAGGTTAATCTTAGGATGGAAGGGTTAATAAAATCATTCAAATCTCAAAATCAAATTTTTTTCACAGAAGGAGTTGAAAATTGGGTAATGAGGACTCAAATCTACAGATACTTGATAAACGATTGTCAACTGTTGAAACAGGTTTCTGCCTTGCAAGCTGTATCCATTTCTGCAGTTAAAGATTGAGGTGATAGAAAATGTTGTAAGACCTAGGAACCTATGTTTAGTTAATTTTCCCAACACTCAGTGATCACTCAGAGATCTAAGCATTAGAGAAAGCAGATATTACATATTTCTAATTGTTGATATGTTCCCACTAAAAGCTCCCAGTTGAACAAGGAGTGGATCAATTTGTTTCAACAATTTCACCTTACATGATTTCTTAAGACTCTTAGGATTTGATACAGACTCGGTCTACCCTTTTAGTAGTATGTATAAATGAGTGATAAAACACTAATCATGAGAACACTCTTAAGAATAAAGAAGCAGTTTTTTGTGGAGCTAAGGTGTTAATGTTTCCCGATGTGGCCAAGCCAACACAACTTAGACGTAAAGCCTTTATGGCATTCAAGTCTAGGGTTGTGGCTTTGGGTGCCACTTTTTTTTATTATTATTATTAATTTCCCTGTAAATGTTTGCTGAGTTTTCAAAATAAAGATTGTTTTTTTTTTTGGCATCCACTACAATTGAATCAATTTCTAAAACTTCATGAAAAATGACTGATTTGTTCTGAGGAGAATTTAAGAAATTAGCACTGTTTGATGTTGGATTTAATTTTTCATTTATTATTTCTTTAAATATTTTGAGTACCTTCCTCTCGTGATCTGGGCCAGATTGAATAACCTCTATGGTAGATTGCCATAGCCTCAGGTCATAAAATTTTTAAAAGAAAACTCTGTAGGAAGCTTCCACTTAAAAATTCACTTACAAGCCTGTGGGTGAAAAATTGACTGCTGAGGGAGACTGAAAGTAGACTGGGGGGAGAGGGCGGATTGGTGGGAGGAAGCTGGAAAGAGCCTAGTGAGGAGTGGCTGGAGGTAAGGGAAGAGACTGATGAGCTCGAGGGAGCAAGAGATTAGTGGTGTGAGAGCTCGAGGGAGAGAGAAGCTAATAAAAATATACTAGGAGGAGATAAGTGGGTAGGGATGAGGAGTAGGGAAAAAAAAGACATGAAGAGGGGCTGGAAAAGAGAGATTGGTGGAGTGATTTGACATGGGGGGATGTGATAGCTGTGAGGGAGGGTCTAAAGTGGGTAAGAAAATACAGATGAGAGGCTTGCAGGATAGAACTCTGCCACAGAGTTCACAGTGTATCACAGAACTTAGCCTGACTGAGCCTGAACTGAAGTCCTGTGCCATCAAAATGGATTTTTCTGTGTCAAAGGACTCTATTACACTCTGCATCAACCAAAAGACTGATCAGCCAGATCTAACCTGGAAGATTCATGAAATCTTTGAAGAAAGGACATTGTTTACATTATTCCAGCCACTTTGAAGCCCCTGTGCATGTTTTGTAGGTCACAAATGAAGTACCTGAATAGATGTGGAGAGTTTTGATATCCATAATCAGCCAATCACAGTCCCCTGTTCAGCCATGATTTGATAGATGTGACTTACTAGATTCCTTCAACACAGTCCCACTGGTATCTACACCTATGCTCTCTGTCTAATCCTTATCTGGAACCAAGAAGGGACAATATTCGAGCCACTGTCTGAGGATCAGAAAATTTTTCTGAAGTCAGTACTGCCATCTGCAGGTCATATGGTTTAGTTCTGTGATCATTCAGATATCGAGGGTAGATATTTGTGGTTATTTTCCAGTGCAGTGTGTGGATACATCAAGAATGGGAAAGGAAATGGAATGTGGTTTCTTGAGGCAATGGAGGGTTAAGTAACTTGCTCAGGGTCACAGGGAGCTGTGGTGGACTAACCATTAGACTACTCCTCTTCTCCAGCTAAGAGCGAATCTCAATGTTTCATCTGCAGAAATATCACTCGCAATATTAAACAGAATAAACTCTAATACCGATCTGTGGGGCACTCCACTACTTACCTTTCTTTCCTCAAGAAAATTTCATTTACCACCACTCTAACGCCTGTCAGTCAACCAATTTCTAATCCAGATCATCACTTTGGGCTCTAACTTCAGCCTGCTAAGTTTGATAAGCCTTCTGTGAGGGACCGAGTCGAAGGCTTTGCTGAAGTCCAGGTAGACCACATCTAGCGCATTTCTATCCAGTTCTCGGGTCACCCAGTCAAAGAAGTCAATCAGATTCATTTGGTGCGATTTCCCCTTGGTAAAGTCATGTTGTCTCATATCTTGAAGCCCATTCGATTCCAGGAAGTTCACAATTATTTCCTTCAGCAGATCTTCCATTATCTTTCCAGCCACTGAAGAAAGGCTCACTGGCCTGTAGTTCCTGACTTCTCTGTTCCCACTTTTGTGTAGAGGGACTAAATTTGCTCTTTTCCAATCCCAAGCAACCTCTACCGTTTCCAAGGATTTATTGAACAAATCCGTAAGAGGTCCCGCAAGAACATCTCCCAAGTTCCCACAATAGGGTGGATTTCATCCGGTCCCATGGCTTTGTCCACTTTTAGTTTTTCCATTTGTTCATAAATACACCCCTCTCTCAACAGTGTGATATCTGCTCCACTCCCACTCCCTTGTCAGCAACTCTGGTCCTTCTCCAGACTTTTCTTCCATGAACACAGAACAGAAGTAGTTGTTTAGCACGTCTGCCTTTTCCGCATCATGTGCCACATAGCAGTTCTCAGCATCTTTTAGTCTCAATTCCATTTCTAGTCTTCCTCTTTAATATACCTGGAAAAAATCTCCTCTTTTTACATCTCTAGCCATTTTTCCTCCGCCTGAGGTTTTTCTTGTCATATTTCACTACTTTTAGTTTTATCCAGTATTCTTTTCGATGTTTCTCTTGTGTTCTTTTGTGTTGCTTGATCAGTTGCCATTTGTGAAGTGATAGATTGTCCTAAGGCCAAAATAACCTTCCAAATCTCGATATCTTATTGGGGGAGGAATATGCAGACTGTGTTCTTGCTGCTCAGATTCCCCATAGCCAAGACAGGAGTCTCCATGGTGATCATATCTTGTGTAGAGATGTTACATATTACCACAACCACCACTATTATTTCCAACTGCTTGACCGGATGGCTTCTCCAACTGGGGTTAATACCACATATGACTCCATTGTGGCCTGCTGCAAAACAAGATTAGAAGAAACACTTTAGAAACAGGAGGAGCTCCAATCTTGGCTCAGTGCTTTTTTCAATATTGTGAAGAGGAACACTAAATAAGTTTTAACTCTGTGACGCAATTTTAACTCCTCAGTCCCCAAGAGACATTGCTTATCTTTATTGGACATACCATATATACTTTAATATAAACCGACCCGAATATAAACCGAGATAACCCTTGTTCTCCCAAAAAAGGAGGAAAAAAGGTTAAATGTAAACTGGGGGGGTTAATATTCAAGTGCCCTACCAGGCTCTGCACCCAGCCCTTTCCCTACCAGGCTCTACACCCTCTCCTCCCTCACTTTCTGTCCTGCCAGGCTCTGCACCCTGTTCCCCCTCCCTTCCTGCCCTGCCCTGTACTCTGTCCTCTCTCCCTCCCAATGCCTCCACCAGGCCTGCTGTAAGAAATGGCCGATTGTGACAACTCCCGCCTCCTGTCCTGGCTGACTGTGACACTTTTTCTTCCCTGCCCGCCTCCCCCGCGTACCTTTCAATTCCCTGGTAGTCCAGCAGTGGGCCAGGACAGGAGGGATCCCTCCCGCCTCCTGTCCTGGCTGATTGTGACAACTTTTACCTCCCTCCTGCCTTCCCCAGGTACCTTTCAATTTTCTGGTGGTCCAGCTGAGAACCAGGGCAGGAGCGATCTTTGTGTGCTCCTGCCCCGTGCAGAGCCACTAGCTGAATGGCTGCCATGAGTTCTCGTCCCACTAGAACTTGTGGCAGCCATTTACCTAGCGTCTCTGAATGGAGCAGCAGCACAAGAAGATCGCTCCTGCCCCAGTTTACTACTGGACCACCAGGGAATTGAAAGGTGCGGGCGGGAGGTAAAAGTTGTTACAGCTGGGACAGGATGTGGGAAGGATCCCTCCTGTCCCAGTCCACCGCTTGACCACCAAGTCTTAAGGCAGGCCCAGTGGAGGCCTGCACTAGGCCGGAAGGGGGCGGGGAGTGGGTGGGCACTGACCTGAATATAAGCCGAGACCCCCCAATTTGGGGCCACTTTCTGGCCCCAAAATCTCAGCTTATATTCAAGTATATATGGTAAGTATAAGTAATAGATGAAAACAACAAACATCAATAAAATTCCAAAACAGTTCTAAGTGGTTATGCTGAATAAACCATTATATTTGATAGAATTCTAACAGTCATCAGATATAGAGTTGTAGTGAACTTGTGCTAATCTTGTTACATTCATATCACCCCTCTCCTTAAATCACTTCACTTGCTCCTTATCTACCTTCGCATACAGTTCAAGCTCCTATTGCTGACCTACAAGTGTGTTCATTCTGCTGCCCCTCAATATCTCTCCTCTCTTCTCTCTCCTTACACCCCCCCCCCCAGAGAACTCTGTTCCTCAGATAAGCTGCTCTTAACTGTACCCTTCTCCTTTACTGCCAATTCCATACTTTGTTCCTTTTATCTAGCTGCCCCTGGAATAAATTACCTGAGTTTGTCCGCTAAACCCCTTCCCTTCCCTTGTTTAAAAGCAGACTGAAAACCCACCTTTTTGATTAAAGCCTTCAATCCATAACCCTACTCCCCACTGCTCACCAACCCAACCAGCATATTAACCATTCCCTTTAACTGTATCCATGACATCCTGTTTGTCTTGTCTGTTTAGATTATAAGCTGTTTCAAGCAGAGACTGTCTTCTTTGTGACTGTACAGCGCTCTATATATCTGGTAGTGCTATAGAAATAATTAATAGTAGCAGTTCCCTAGACAGAGAGGTACACTCCCTTTATTACCCCCAAAGAGGAGATAAGTGAGACTGATAGTTGTCTCTAAAATTTGGATGACTAGATTCCCCACATCCAAAAGTTGGGAATTCCTGCTGTAAAGGCTTTCAGAAATTGGTTGTCAAATAAAATTATTCTAGTCCAATCAATCAAGTAGCAATGTATCACATAAGCAGGGAGAAACAAGACCCTTGGAATGACCCTCAGAGCTACTTTCTTAGTAGGGAAAAACATCGCCCTTGAAGACCAGTTGAGCCATGTTCAGCTGGGTGGACCCTGGAAATTGGGTGCCAATATATTTCATCATATTCCAAAATAAATAAGTGGGAAACACCCACAGTAAAATCTGTTTTACATCTTCTCTGAACTGGAAGGTTCCTCAGTAGTGTTCAAAAATAGGAAGCACAGCAAAATAGTCTCTCATCTTCCTCCTAAATTGAGAAAACAGCTGCTGTACATATATCCTTTGATACCCCTTGTAACAAGACTCTCCTACAACTCCTGCTGAGGAATTATGGTACTTCTAGCTCTTTATTGAGCCAAGACAGATCTGGTTTCTACTTATCTGGGCGTTCTGTCAGGAACCTGATCAGATTAGGATATTCTCCAACCCTAATCATGTCCCAACATCAGGACTCTGGTCTTCACAGCCTGGATGTTGTGACAATGAGTTTACTGAATCTGCATGAGTCTGTTTGTTTTGGCCTCAAGTGAGGGTTGCCAATAAAAATACTTATGGTGTCAAGCAGAAGTACTGTCTGTTGTAATGAAAAGGCCCCCCTGTCCCTTTTCCTGTCTAACACACATGCTGCTTGAATACTTTCTACATCTATCAGATCTTGATAAACAAACAAACCTCAGTTAGCATTTACCTTATTGAAGTTGGTGATCACCACCATCATGTAGAAGGTAAACCCATTTCTCAAACGTTAATTGTTCCCATCGAGCATACCATTGTGTCCTGGGTATAGTGCTTTGCCCACTGATGAAAGATCTTTTGAGCCTAAGCATAGCACCTCGAGGCCGCAGGGTATTTATTTATTTAGATTTTTATCCCGTCCTCCCAGTAGCTCAGAACGGTCTACAAGTGAACATACACAATGGAGGGTAATTAGACATATAAGAAGTGCAACAGGTTTGAATGATTGGACTTACAAGACTGTGATGTGATTTAAATACAGGCAATACAGCAATTTAAGAGTAGAGTTCAAATATAAGTAGTTTAGTTTAAGTACAGTTATGTGAGATTAGGTACAGTTTGTCAGAGGATAGATTAAGAGACGACTGTACTGAAATTTAGGGAGAAGAGAGGAGAGAGGGGTGCTTAAGGGGGGGGAGAGAAAGAGGTGATCTTTATTTGAAGAGGAGGGTCTTTACCAATTTGCGGAATGTTAATAATGAGTTCTGTTGTCTGAGTTGGGGAGGGAGTTGGTTCCAGAGGTGTGGAATGAAGTGGCTGTAGGATCGTTTGCGGGCAGTTTCTGTGAGGAGGGACCTTCCGGGGTACTGACTCCAGATCCCCATCAAGGCATCATTCTCTATCACATTGATCTGCTAGTCTCTCACCGTCGTCCTTCATCGAGGTGGTTCTTTGAAGCATCGACGCTCATCTTCAGCCAGACGCTCTGCATTGAGATCTCATCGATCAACTTCACATCACTCTCATACTTCAAGGGATAAGAGGCCTTCTCATCGTTCTTCTTCTTCGGACTGGTTCCGAAGCCATCGAGGAGCATCATCTCGCCATTCTCCTCCATATGCCTTGTCCCATAAAGAATTTCCTGGGGTACTAACAGTTGATTCTGGCCTCTCCCCTCGCCATACTGTCTCTGAGTGTGAAGCCATCTCTGCTCCAGAATCGTATGGTATACCCTCGGATCTGTCTTCTCCTCCCCCAAGAAGTAGGTCTCCACCAAAAGGACTGTCATTAGACAGTTGGGGAAGGACCTCCTGGTCAAATTAGAAGCAGATACTGAGCCCAGAGCAGAGTTTCTAGACACCTTGAACTATGACGAGCTACCTAAGGAGCTTCTTAAACTGCCATTGTATAATCTGCTCAAAGAAGCCCTTTTTTGCAATTGGGAGAATCTACTCTTGGTCACTGCAGCTGCAAGGAAAATTGACTATATAGAATTATTTCCTGTCTGGGTTTTGACAAACCGCAGCTTCAACACCACTGCTCATCGAGTTGACCCTTAAGAAGTCTAATACCAGGGCCTCTGCACCACCAGGACGAGAGGACAAATTTGGAAATCAATTCTATCGGAATTCCATGTTTGCCAGTAGAATGTTGAATTACAACTTCTACATGTCCTTTTATTTTAAACATCTGGTAAACAAGTTGTCAGAGTTTGAACAATATATTCCCCCAGAACATCTCGAGGACTATCAGCAAACTACTCAGTCTGTCCGACAGCCAGTTTCTAACCCAGTTCACCACTTTGGGTCCTAACTTCAGCCCTTCAAGTTTGATCAACAGTCTCCTATGAGGAATTGTATCAAAGGCTTTGCTGAAATGTAAATTACATCTAGCATATGTCCTTGATCCAGCTCTCTGGTCACCCAATCAAAAAATTCAATCAGGTTCGTTTGGCACGATTTACCTTTTGTAAAGCCATGTTGCCTCAGATCCTGTAACCCATTAGATTCAAGGAAGTACACTATCCTTTCTTTCAGCAACACTTTCATTATTTTTCCAACAACTGAAGTGAGGCTCACCGGCCTGTAGTTTCCTGCTTCATTCCTGTGACCACTTTTGTGAATAGGGATCACATCCGCTCTCCTCCAATCCCCAGGAACCACTCCCGTCTCCAGAGATTTTTTGAACAAGTCTTTAATAGAACTCACCAGAACCTCTCTGAGCTCCCATAGTATCCTGGGATGGATCCCGTCTGGTCCAATTGCTTTGTCCACCTTCAGTTTTTCAAGTTGTTCATAAACACTCTCCTCCGTGAACGGTGCAGAATCCACTCCATTTTCTCGTGTAACTTTGCTAGACAATCTCGATCCTTCTCCAGGATTTTCTTCTGTGAACACAGAACAGAAGTATTTGTTTAGCACATTTGCTTTTTCCTCATCACTCTCCACATATCGGTACCCAGCATCTTTTAGTTTAGCAATTCCATTTTTCATCTTCCTCCTTTCACTAATATATCTGAAAAAATTTTTGTCTCCCTTTTTTACATTTTTAGCCATTTATTCTTCCGCCTGTGCTTTCACCAGACCTATCTCTCTCTTGGCTTCTTTCAGTTTCACCCTGTAGTCCTTTTTGCCCTCATCTTCTTGGGTTTTTTTATATTTCACGAACGCCAACTCTTTCGCCTTTATTTTCTCCGCCACTAGTTTGGAGAACCATATCGGCTTCCTTTTTCTCTTGTTTTTATTGATTTTCTTCACATAAAGGTCCATAGCCATTTTTATCGCTCCTTTCAGCTTAGACCACTGTCTTTCCACTTCTCTTATGTCCTCCCATCCTAACAGCTCTTTCTTCAGGTACTCTCCCATTGCATTAAAGTCTGTACATTTGAAATCTAGGACTTGATATCGTGCGGCCGCGCTCCACTTTAGCCGTTATATCAAACCAAACTGTTTGATGATCACTACTTCCCAGGTGAGCACCCACTCGAACATTAGAGATACTCTCTCCATTTGTGAGGACTGGATCCAATATCGCTTTTTCCCTCGTGGGTTCCGTCACCATTTGTCTGAACAGAGCCTCTTGAAAGGCATCCACAATCTCCCTACTTCTTTCCGATTCCGCAGACGGAACATTCCAGTCAGCATCCGGCAGGTTGAAATCTCCCAACAGCAGAACCTCCTCTTTTCTTCCAAACTTTTGGATATCCACAATCAGATCCTTATCAATTTGCTGTGGTTGATTCGGAGGTCTGTAGACTACACCCATGTAGATAGAAGTTCCATCTTCTCTTTTCAGAGCGATCCATATCGCTTCTTCCTCTCCCCAGGTCCCTTGCATTTCAGTCGATTGGATATTGATTTTTACATAGAGAGCTACTCCTCCACCTTTTTGACCATCTCTGTCCTTCCTAAAAAGATTATATCCCAATATGTTTGCATCCCATCCATGTGATTCACTGAACCATGTCTCTGTGATAGCGACAATATCTAGATCTACCTCTAACATCAGGACTTGCAGATCATGAACTTTGTTACTTAGACTGCGAGCATCTTCTCCAAGAATGTTTACCAAATGCCTGGTAGTGGTATCAGCAAATCTTCATATTCACGGATTGCAAGTATTCCCGTATCTGGACGATTGGCTAATAAAAGCTACCTCACCTTAGGAAGTACGTTATGCCACATCTGACAATAATGTTTCTTCACAAAAGGGAGAAAGAAAATCCAACGTAGTCTGCAGTAAACAACAGCAACCAGAAAACAACAAACAGACTGCAGACAATGTACAAGATGCAGGCGTTGTTTATTAGTAAATGCAGTAACATATACAACCTTATAGCCAACCAAGGGACCCGACACGGTCCATGTTTCGGATGACACGCCTTCCTCAGGGGTCCATGGTGGTTAAGGTATAAAGCAAACTGCGTAAAAGATAATAAACACACGCCAATCACGATCAAATGGGGGTCAAGCAAGTCTTACACAATGGTAAAAAGTGTGTGTAAAAAGTGTCTTACCATTGTGTAAGACTTGCTTGACCCCATTTGATCGTGATTGGCGTGTGTTTATTATCTTTTACGCAGTTTGCTTTATACCTTAACCACCATGGACCCCTGAGGAAGGCATGTCATCCGAAACACGGACCGTGTCGGGTCCCTTGGTTGGCTATAAGGTTGTATATGTTACTGCATTTACTAATAAACAACACCTGCATCTTGTACATTGTCTGCAGTCTGTTTGTTGTTTTCTGAATAATGTTTCTTCAGCAACTAGGATTCGATGTCAACTTTCGAAAGTCTCAACTTCAACTCTCAAAGACTGCAATTTATAAGAGCCGTTCTCAACACTGATCAACTACAGGCTTTCCTTTCTCAACCAGAGACAAGACGCTTTGATACAGCTTTGCAATCAAATTTCTCATCTAAAAAACATTTTAGTCAGGCAGATGATGTGGCTGTTGGGGACACATGGCATTGACATTCCATGTTACCCTCTGGCAAGACTTCACCGACCAATCTTTCCGGAGGTCTACTGTTTCACATTCCGCCACATCAGAAGGTGCTCACTAAAGAAACATCCATGTATGCTTTGGGGGCTCACCTGGATGGTCTTCGCACTCAAGTTCATTGGACTGTTGAAGAGAAAACTTTCCACATCAATCTATTGGAACTCGGAGCAATTCGATATGCTCTTCAAACCTTTCATAGCAGCCTCTCCAACCTAGTCCTCCTAGTTCGCACGGAAAATAAAGTAGCGATGTATTACATCAATAATCAAGGAGAGACCGGCTGTCTCCTTTTTTGTCAAGAAGCCGAATACACTTGGAACTGGGCGATTGCTCGCAACATATTTCTCAAAGCTGTCTATGTACAAGGGTCTCAGAACACTCTGGCCAACAAAAGTAGATTTCTTTGCCCACACAAGTGGACTCTCCAGAGTATTACGCCATATTTTCTCACTATGGGGAACTCCTCAGATAGATCTGTTTGCCTCTCCCCACAATCACAAATTGCATCAATACTGTTCCAGGCAGTGCTCAACGTCTGGAAGCAGATGCTTTTCTTCTGGATTGGACAGGCAAGTTCCTATATGCATTTCCTCCAATCTCTCTCAATCTTAAGATGTTAGTCAAACTCAAGGCAGAGTCAGCCACCATGATCCTGATAGTTCCTCGATGATCCATACAACTTTGGTACTCACTTCTACTTCAGCTGAGTGCCAATTCCCTTACAAATTTTTCCATCTCTGCTCACTCAGAGTCAAGGGTCTCTATTACATCTCAACCTGAAACCGTTGCATCTCACAGCTTGGTACCTCTCACCCTAACCAGCAGATATTAATCTCTTTGATGCTGTACAAGCCATTAATGCTGCTTCCAGAAAACCTTCTACTCAGCAATGCAATCAACAGAAGTAGACACGTTTCAATACATGGTGTACTTTCCAGCAACAAGATGCTACATCTTCCTCTCTATCGCCAGTATTGGATTATTTACTTCATCTTTCCAATTCTGGACTGAAAACTACTTTGGTCAGAGTTCACCTCAGTGCTATTAGTGCTTTTCATGTTCTTGTCAACAATAAATCTCTGGCCTCTCATCCTCTTGTTTCCAGGTTTATGAAAGGACTTTTCAATTCCAAACTTCTGCTTAAACCACCTCCAGTTGTCTGGAATCTTAATGTGCTCCTGGCCACTCTCATGAAGCTACCTTTTAAGCCAGTGGCTTCTACTCATCTCATGTATTTCACTTGGAAAGTGGTCTTAATTTCTCTCACTTCTGCTCGTCGAGTGAGTAAATTCAAAGCCTTAGTGGGAAACCCACCATTCACAGTATTTCATCATGCCAAGGTAGTTTTCTGCACCCATCCTAAATTCCTCCCAAAAGTGTCACGGAATTTCATCTTAAAGAATCCATTGTGCTACCAGTTTTCTTTCCAAAGCCTCATGCTCATGTGCCATGGCTTACTACATACACGAACTAAGCCACACAGGACATCATCTCAACTATTCATCTTCTTTGATCCTAACAGATTGGATAAGCCAGTTACAAAAATAAATATTTCCACATGGCTAGCAGCTTGTATTTCCTTCTACTATGCTCAGGTTGGGCTGCAGCTCGAGGGATGTGTTACAGAACACAAAGTCCAAACTATGACAGCTTCATTAGCTTTCTTACATTCTGCTCCTATTGATGAAATCTGCAAAGCAGCTACTTGGTCCTCAATTTACGCATTCACATCTCACTACTGTCTAGAATCCTATTCCAGATGAGATGGTCATTTCAGCCAAGCAGTATTACAGAATTTATTTTCTTAAAGGCCAACTCTCCCGCCATCCCTTTATATTCAGCTAGGGAATGTGAGAATATCCTACCTGCTTGTCCTAGGATAAAGCATAGTTACTTACCATTACAGGTGTTTCTTAAAACTTAGTGACAATTCACTTTTCATATTGTCCATACTGGGCTCCATGGATGACGTCACCACATGTGAGAATATCTGCCTGCTGTCCCTGGATAACACCTGTTACGGTAAGTAACTGTGCTTTATCAGCTATAACAGAGCTGATATAAATGTTAAACGAAATGGGCGAAAGGGATGAACCTTGAGGTCTAATCTTTGGAATATTTAGGTCTTGTTAATTTTGAAAAGTTTAGAAGAGATTGTACTGCTGTTTGCAGGCATTTGTACATATGTTAGCTGAACTGAGGCTATGACTGGTGTCTAACAGAGAATTAACATTTCTTTTCAGTTGTTGGATTTGAAGTGCCAGACAAATTTGTTGTGGGCTATGCACTAGATTATAATGAATACTTCAGAGATTTGAATGTAAGTACTTCTTATGGGGTGTTTATTTTTAATTTACTTTTAATATGACAAACTAATTTATTTCTCTGGGTTTCAAATCATACCATAAATTAAATACACTAATAGCTTGCAATGAGGTTTGTATTCAAGAATTTGACCATTCCATTTCAGTTCCAGGTTAGCACTCCCTCTGTCCAGGCTAGAGAATTGCGCAGGGACAGAAATCAAACCCATCCCTGCTGGAATCCAATCTGTCCCCACAAGTAATCTCTTCCATCCCCATATATTTCAGAAGTAGTTATTTCATAAGAACATAAGAATTGCCGCTGCTGGGTCAGACCAGTGATCCATCATGCCCAGCATTCTGCTTCCCCGGCGGCCCTTCATTTAATTATGCTACTGAATTAGAGGCTCTGGTAGAGGCCCATTTACAAATAATCAAATATACTCTATTAATATGGATATATGAATTGGGAAGAATACAGACTTTGTAAATGGGTCTCTGCCAGAACCTCTAATGTAAATATAAAATATAAATACACCAGCTGATGAGGATTCTCAAGCTATATCAGCTGAAGACTTCCTCTGAAGGAGGCCAAAAATCCTTTTTACCAAGCTTGGCAGGTAGCAATAGCATCTCTAAGCCACAGCTGCTGGCACCTTAGTGGATCAAGGATGCTGCCAGCGACTGCCACGCTTGATAGAAGGAAGTTTTGGCCAAATTGTGGAGGAGGTCCTCAGCTGGCAGTGCTTGGGGATCCCCACCAGCTATAGCAAGGGTCAGCAAGTACTTCAGCACTGGAGAAATAAAACCAGAAATGCATTTCCTTTTCTGTTGATCGCAAAAAAAGAGACATCTACTATATACATTTCCCAAAGCTAACGTATTTCAGTCAATAAATTCTTTTTTTTTTTTTTTTAATCTGGAAATTTATTTTTCTATCAAGTCTGTTCCAGTTTCTCTTTTTTTTCCTTTCCTGTCTTCTGTATTTCTTTCTCTTTCTCTCTCATTCCCTTCCTTGCTGCAAAGAGAGTGGGAAAGGGAAGAGGGGGAACAAGGGTGCATCTCTCCCAGCCCCTCTACTGCCAAATCAAACATTTCTCCCCCTCTCATTCCCTGGCTCCTTTATGCCCCTCCCCATGGCCAGTATTTCTCTTTCTATAAACCCCCCTCAAACACCATTCTGCATCTCTTCCTCCCCTCCACCATATTCAACACTCCTCCCTCTTGCATCCCTTTCCATCTGTCCCACCCTTCTGTCTCCACAACATCCAATATTTCTCCCTCCCTTTTCTCCACCACTATCATGTCCAACCATTCTCCCTTTTTCTTCCTTGCCCCATTTTCACCATCTCTTTCCCTCCCACTCCACATACCTATGTCCAACCATTCCCCCTTTTTTTCCTATATATATATATATATATACACACACAATTTAGTGAGGGGAACAAATTAGGGCCTAGTTCACTAAAGCTATTTTTCCAGTTTCTGTATATGGGGAAGAAAACTTATTAAATTAGGCCCTTAATGTACCATTGCTTCACTGGTTACCTAGTTCAACCTGCCCCTACTCTCTAGCCAGCTATCCTCCACTTTTGTCTGTCTCATTGTAGCCCATATAGGGTACCCACCTCAGGAGCTCCTGTGTGGGTTGCCTTTTGCATTACTGTTAAATGTATTCCATTTGTTCCAACACAGCATAGCTGTCGGAGTTTGAGGCATGTGGATACTTGAACTCTGTCTTACAAGATACTGAGACCGCTTTGGGAGTTCAGATATGCACGCTGTTCAAACACACTGAGAGGTGTTTAATCCCTGAATGAAGAGAGGCTATTCATTGACCTATGGTGGTAGCTACCAAAAGTAAGGACATTGGGGGCAGGAAAATCCCAGGTGCCATTGGATAATTTTTAGGTGTCATGGTGACCTGCTGTTTAGGATTTGTCAAGCCCCACAACATTGATTCGCATCATTTGTATTATAAGACAACTAGCCATCATATGTGACTTATGTTGCCCTCTCTAGTTGTGCTCCCTCCAGCATTTACAGTCCACTGACTGCTGCTTACAGCTTACCTTCTGAGGTTATATGACTTGCCTTCTCATCATGTGGTGCTGGCACTTGGCCTGCACAGTTGTCAGAGTTGTGTGGGGATGCATGTCAACATGCTTGCACACACTTCTAATTGTGAGAAACCTGCGCATTAGAAGTTACTCCTGCTGAAATTCTGTACTACTGTGCCCAACACAGCAGAGGAAAGGCTCTAGCAGGGCTGGCTGTAAGCATCCTGTTTAAAGGTTTCAGGTGTACATATTAAAAACAAAGTGCATATAAAAACAGTCATTATTTTATAGCTTAAAAATTAAACCAACTTAGACATAAAAACTAAAGCACTGCCTCTGCTGGCCAACCGCCGCTGCTGCTTTGGGAGGGCCTGCAGGTAAGAAGAGTGAGTGAAGGGGGCTAGATGCAGTGCCTGGCAGGGGAGAAAGAGGTTGCTGAGTGCAGATCTTGGCAGGGCACTTGAATATTAAGCCACCCGACTTATATTCGAGTAAACCATTTTTCCTCCTTTTGGGGGAAATGGGGTGTCTCGACTTATATTCAGATTGACTTATATTCGAGTATATGTTGTACTACTTCTTTTTCCTTGGGTACAAAAACAATTTAAAAAAAAAATAAAATTGGTAGATTGCCTTACTAGATCGCCAGTGGGAGGTGGCTGCCATGAGCTCCCGCCGTAGTCTCGAGAGACTACAGGAGCTCACGGCAGCCATTTCCTGTTGGCGATCTGCACGGGGAGGGAGGGAGCATGGGAGGATCGCTCCTGCTCCGGGGGCCCGCTGGACTGCCGGGTGGGACCGGGATGCCGGGGGAAGGCGGGAGGGAGGCGGGGGGTGGGTCAGAGCCGGATATTCGCGGTATTTCTCTATTTGCTTTCCCGCTCTGCCCCTATCCCCCCACGAATAACGAGGGAGATGTGTAGTTGTAAATGCTTGTCTGTGTGTTAAATAGTCTTTTACACGAGGGAGTGCTGAAAAGTTCTCAGCCCAGCCAAGAAGAAAATGACGTGGATATAGTTCAATCAAAGATCTAAGTCAAAAGTATCATCCACAGTGGTATACAAAGAAGAATATACAACTAATATATAAACAGAAGAAAAAACACATTTATATTTGGGGAAAATAATCTAATGATACAAGGCAGATTTCTTATCTGCATGATGTGTAAATCTGACCCGATACAAAACCTGTACATGTCTCCCATTCTTGGTCATACTATCAGTTAAACCGATGAGGCTGTTAAGTATCAAAATGCAGCTCCCTCTTTAGATTTATCTAATACAGGGGTGTCCAATGTTGGTCCTCGAGGGCCGCAATCCAGTCGGGTTTTCAGGATTTGCCCCAATGAATATGCATGAGATCTATGTGCATGCACTGCTTTCAATGCATATTCATTGGGGAAATCCTGAAAACCCGACTGGATTGCGGCCCTCGAGGACCGACATTGGACACCCCTGATCTAATAACTTAAGAGATTTAGTACTGAATTAATATTGGCATCAAGCTGGCTTTGATGCGAGTGTCTTTAATTTGAAACTGACTTCTTCTGGGGCAGGCTGGTGCTGGGAAGACTATGGAAGTTGCTCGTTGTATCCACAACTATAGGTTAATAGACTAAATAGTTAGAGCTCGGATAAACTGTTTACTCATGATGGCCATCTGAAGGCATTGCAAATGCATTCAGCCTTCAGGTAGGATGTGGTATTTGGTAAAAGGAGAAAACTGGAAGGTGCAGTTGATTAGCTTTGGTGTCCCCTGCTAGTTCAGAGCTGCATTAGTTGGTTTGTTGCCTGCCTGTCTGTCTGCAGCCTAGAAGTGTGCTTATGAGGAAGAGGATTTGGAAGCTGTAAGGAGTTGGGCTGACACTTGCAGAGTTAAATCGTAGTCCCTACAAGGAAAATAAACAGGACATAAAGGCCAGCAGTGAAACCAGATGACAGAAATGAACACTTCTTGTATTTTAATTGAAATTCTGCAATATCGGTGAATTTTGTTGTGTTGAAATGAATTTCTGTGCATATTTTTAGTCTACTAATGTGCTTTGTGTGTGTTCTGTTTTTCAGCATATTTGTGTGATTAGTGAGACTGGGAAGGAACGATACAAAAGCACCAATGAGTAGTTCAACTGCTAAGACAGCAAAGCTTTGACACATTTTTGTTTACTGAGTCCTACCTTTCACGGGCTGCAACTATGGTGCACCAACTCAGCTTTGCGAGATGCTCAAAGCTTCAACGCCATATGCCCACGCTAACGTCTGCATGAGTCTTATGTCCTTTTTGATTTGTTTTAGAGACATTGAATAATGTCAGAGTTCAAGTTTGATTTGCTTGATTGTTAAAAACATTGGCCTGCCCTGACGAGTGCACTAGTCAGGTAGGGCAGAGATTGAACTGTTGAGTTGGGTCTAAATAACAAATAAAAATGTATCTGAATATACTATAAATAGGATTCTGAAATGAGCTGTTCAGCAATGCTAGAAAGCCTATTTAAAGGGGGGGATACAAATTTAAAATTTGTTAGATTTTATTTGAATAATAGAGAATAGTACTGTGGTGGTTCACTAACCAGCCTTCCAAGGTAACTTTTAATATCTGGCAGGAAAGAGGGAAATAGTTGTGGAGCTCTTTTATTGCTGATTCAGCAAGTTAATTTGCTGCTTTTATGTGCTTGGAAAGAAAGTGAAATGACAAATATATGAGATAGACGTCTTACCTAAAATAATCACATTTTTGTGCATTATTTACATAGATTGTTGGAAGTGTGACACTGTGTCTTGAGAAAAAACATTCATCAGCATGGGGGGGGGAGACCATTTTTCCCAATTTCTTTTAAAGCAGTGAAAGTTATTTCTGTTGACCTTATGAATATTTCCAGATATCTTTTATCAAGTGTCATAAATAAATGTGGTAATATGACAAGTGTCAGATTCCAAACCATCATTAGTCAGAATCATTAATTAGTTGAGGACTGCTGTGGATTTTTAAGAAAATCTGTAAATGAATTGTAATCACTTCCCCACCAGAGACTACCATTTAGAAAAATGTATGAAACGAATGCTTTTATATATGAAGTATTGCACTTGTTAGTGTTCAATGTTGCCGTTGGCCTGCAATTCCATATATTTGGTGCATTCCTGCAGTGGTACAAGCCACCGTTTTTCTATTGTAGTGGTAAAAGTGGATTCGTGTATAAGCGCCATTAAAAATAAATGCTCAGTAAAAGCACTTAGAAAATTGTTGCTGTTTCAGAATCACAGCCTCCTATAATAACTGGTTATACAGTTCATTTACAGTAAGTCTTAGTGATCAGTGGTCACCCTTTAGTTTATATTTAATGTATAATTTACTAGATTTAATTTTGCATTTCTGAACAGTCCACCTGATACTAATTGTTTTTAAAGGACATGGGGCTGTTTTGACTTAGTTAAAAAAAAAAAAATTTAAAAAAAAAGGGCACCAGTTATCCGTAAAGATTCTAGTATCTTTTTGGAACCATAGTTCCACCTGGACTTGTTGGTATGTGATAAGTTTCTGCATTCTTCTTTCTCCTTGATGCCACCCACCTGCACCACTACCATCTACTCTAGAATTCTCAGACTATTTGAAGAGATGTTAAATCCATCTTTGTGGTGAAAAGTTTTCAGAGGTGCCTAAGCAGGTCAACAGCATAGCTATAGAGGGATTATTTGTGCTACCAATCATACGGTCATGTGAAAAAAATTAGGACATCCCATGAAATAGTTAGTTCTTTCTAAGATGTTCACATATCGATGTCAAATTGTTTTTTAAATATATTTTTTAATTTATCTCTGGAAAAGAAAGTAATGCAATTGCAGATAAACAACAAACATTTTCCTTGATAGAGAGCAAAGGTTTCCTTCTTGAACACCGCCCATGCAAGTTAAATTTGTGCAGTCTCTTTCTGATTGTAGAGGCATGCGCTGTCACATCAACAGTAGCAAGAGCCTGCTGTAGGTCCTGTGATGATATTTTAGGGGTTTTGGAGACTTCTTTTAGCATAATGTGATCTGCTCTGGGGGTCAACTTGCTTGGGTGGCCAGACCTGGGCATGTTGGCAATTCTTTGGAAAGTCCTCCACTTGTACACCATTTTCCGGACTGTGGAATGGATAATGTCAAATTATTTCAAGATCTTTTTAAATTTCTTACCAGACTTATAAGCTGCTACAGTCTTCTTTCTGAAGACTTCAGACAGCTCTTTTGATCTCACCATGGAGTTCATTCTCACCGCAGCAGTCATGAGCACACCAAACTAAATGTCTGAGATTTAAGTAGATAATTTCCAATCACAAAAACCCACTGAGAAGAATTGTAACAATATCGAAAAAGAAAATCCTTCCTAAGTATAGTGAGGATAAGCAGTTGGCCAAAGAGTATTATAACCAAATATTTTTCAAAAAGCATAAATAATTGTGTAGGGAGAGTCCTCAGTCTTCACAACTTACACCTGGTTACACCTTAAAGACACAGTTGTCACTTCAAATACCCAAAAGGGTTCACTTGTGAAACATCCCTGGACTTACTCCTGTAGTGCAAATTACAGTGAAAAAATATAATGTGCAATAGTGTCCCCAAAATAAGAATCTAAAAAAATATACTTTATATACATTTTGACTGCTGCTGTTCCTCACAGATAGCGTTCTTAAAAGGGAATATGACAAAACTTTGAATAAGGAAAGATCTTGTTCTGTGACTGATTATTTAGATAAATACGACACTGTTTATTCCACAATGGATCTACCACTATAAATTTTTTTTAGTATTACTACTCTTCCATTGAAACAATAATAGCATATTATCCCAGGACAAGCAGGCAGCATATTCTTAACGTATGGGTGACGTCACCGACGGAACCCCGGTACGGACACTTTTAACTAGAAAGTTCTAGTTGACCGCACCGCGCATGCGCGGGTGCCTTCCCGCTCGACGGAGGAGAGCGTGGTCCCCAGTTAAGATAAGCCAACCAGTTAAGATAAGCTAAGAAGCCAACCCGGGGAGGAGGGCGGGTCCTAAGAATATCTGCCTGCTGTCCCTGGATAACACCTGTTACGGTAAGTAACTGTGCTTTATCCCAGGACAAGCAGGCAGCATATTCTTAACGTATGGGTGACCTCCAAGCTAACAGAGAGGGAGGAGGGATGGTTGGCCTTTAGGAAAATAAATTTTGTAACACAGATTGGCCGAAGTGTCCATCCCGTCTGGAGAAGGCATCCAGACAGTAGTGAGTAGTGAACGTGTGAACTGAGGACCAAGTGGCAGCCTTGCAGATTTCCTCGATGGGCGTGGAGCGGAGGAAAGCTACAGAAGCAGCCATAGCTCTGACCCTGTGGGCCGTGACAGCACCTTCCAGTGAGAGACCGGCCCGAGCATAACAGAACGCAATGCAGGCAGCAAGCCAGTTGGACAGCGTCCGTTTAGAGACAGGGTGACCTAGACGGTTAGGGTCGAAGGACAGAAAGAGCTGAGGTGACGAGCGGTGAGCTCTGGTACGGTCAAGGTAGTATGCAAGGGCACGCTTACAGTCCAGCGTGTGCAACGCCTGTTCCCCAGGATGAGAATGGGGCTTAGGGAAAAAGACAGGCAACACAATGGACTGGTTGGGGTGGAAGTCCGAGACCACCTTGGGAAGGAATTTAGGATGGGTACGCAGAACCACCTTGTCATGGTGAAAAACTGTGAAAGGTGGGTTGGCAACCAGTGCATGCAGCTCACTAACCCTCCTGGCAGAGGTGATGTCAATGAGGAAAAGCACCTTCCATGTGAGAAATTTGAGTGAAGTTGTGGCAAGAGGCTCAAACGGAGGTTTCATGAGGGCTGATAAAACCACATTCAGGTCCCAGACGACTGGAGGAGGCTTCAGAGGTGGTTTGACATTGAAGAGGCCTCTCATGAACCGGGAAACCAGGGGATGAGCCGTAAGAGGTTTTCCGAGGATAGGCTCATGAAACGCAGTGATGGCACTGAGGTGGACTCTGATTGAGGTAGACTTGAGGCCAGCGTCGGAGAGAGCGAGCAAATAGTCCAGTACAGTTTCCACCGCCAATGAGGTGGGATCGTGATGATGTAGTAGACACCAAGAGGAGAACCGGGCCAACTTCTGATGGTAACATTGGAGGGTGGCCGGTTTCCTGGAGGCATCCAAAATACGGTGGACAGGCTGAGACAGATTCTCTGGAGAGGTTAGCCCGAGAGAAACCAAGCTGTCAGGTGGAGGGAGGACAGATTGGGATGAAGTAGAGACTGATGCTGCTGCGTAAGTAGAGTAGGAAACACAGGAAGAGGAATGGGCTCCCTGGAGCTGAGCTGGAGCAGGAGGGAGAACCAGTGTTGGCGAGGCCACCGAGGAGCGATGAGAATCATGGTGGCTCTGTCCCTGCGGAGTTTGGATAACATCCGCAACATCAGAGGCAGTGGAGGAAAGGCATAGAGGAACCAATCCGTCCAGTCGAGCAGGAAAGCATCCGGGGTCAGACGATGAGGGGAGAAGAGTCTGGAACAGAACTGTGGCAGCTGATGGTTGTGAGGAGCTGCAAAGAGGTCCACCTGTGGAGTGCCCCAGCGAGCAAAGATGAAGCGGAGCGTGGGAGGATCCAGGGTCCACTCGTGAGGTTGAAGAATGCGGCTGAGATTGTCGGCCAGGGAGTTCTGTTCGCCCTGGATATAGACAGCCTTGAGGAAGAGACTGTGTGCCGTGGCCCAGGTCCAGATGCGGATGGCCTCCTGACAGAGGAGGGGAGATCCGGTGCCGCCTTGCTTGTTTATGTAATACATGGCGACTTGGTTGTCTGTGCACAGGAGAAGGACCTGAGGGTAGAGAAGGTACTGGAAGGCTTTGAGAGCATAGAACATGGCTCTTAGTTCCAGGAAATTGATGTGATGTTGACGTTCCTGAAGGGTCCAGAGTCCCTGGGTGCGAAGATCTCCCATGTGAGCTCCCCACGCATAGGGGGAGGCATCCGTGGTGATGATCATGGAGTGAGGGGGCAGATGAAAGAGTAGACCCCTGGAAAGATTCGAGGAGTTCAACCACCATTGAAGAGATTGCTGAAGAGACGATGTCACAGAGATGGGATGAGAAAGAGGATCCGCGGTCTGTGACCATTGGGAGGCCAGAGTCCATTGAGGTGTTCTGAGATGGAGGCGTGCCAGAGGAAGCACATGGACTGTCGAGGCCATGTGGCCCAAGAGGACCATCATTTGCCGAGCAGGAATAGAGCGACAAAGGAGCACCTGATGGCAGAGGCGGAGCAGAGTCCGTTGGCGGTCTGAGGGGAGAAATGCTCTCATCAGAGTGGTGTCGAGGACGGCTCCAATGAACTGAAGTCGCTGTGTGGGAAGCAGATGCGACTTGGGGTAGTTGATCTCGAACCCCAGGAGATGGAGGAAAGAGATGGTGTGATGAGTGGCCTGTAGCACAAGTGGAGATGTAGGAGCTTTCACCAACCAATCGTCCAAGTAGGGGAACACCTGGAGGTTGTGAGACCTGAGGAAGGCCGCCACCACAATAAGGCACTTGGTGAACACCCTGGGCGATGATGCGAGGCCAAAGGGTAGCACTTTGTACTGGTAGTGATGGTGCTGTATCTGAAACCGGAGGTAGCGACGTGAAGTCTGATTGATTGGAATGTGAGTGTAGGCCTCCTTGAGGTCTAGGGAGCATAGCCAGTCGTGTTGAGAGAGAAGAGGGTAAAGCGTGGCAAGGGAGAGCATTCTGAACTTTTCCTTGACCAGACACTTGTTGAGGTCCCTGAGATCGAGGATGGGACGTAGGTCTCCTGTCTTCTTGGGTACCAGGAAGTAGCGGGAGTAGAATCCCTGACCCCTTTGGTCTTGGGGGACTTCTTCGATGGCATTGAGAAGAAGGAGGGATTGGACCTCCTGAAGGAGGAGGAGGGTTTGAGAAGAGTGAGAAGCAGACTCTACGGGAGGATTGTCTGGTGGAAGAGTCTGGAAGTTGAGAGAGTAGCCGTGGCGAATGATGTTGAGGACCCACTGGTCTGATGTGATGACCTCCCAACGGCTGAGAAAAAGTTGCAGGCGTCCTCCGATAGGTTGAGGAAGAGGTAACGCCGGTGAGAGACTGGCTATGCCCTGGAGAAAGGAGTCAAAAGGGCTGAGCAGGTTTTGACTGAGGGAGAGGCTTGGCAGGTTGATGAGATTGGGAGCGAGCTTGAGTTTGATGTTGCTGACGAGGTCGGCGAGGTTGTTGCGGAGCTGGCTGAAGAGGTCTGGCGGAGAACCTACGTTGGTAGGAAGACTGCTGTCTGTAAGGGCGACCAGGCGGAGTCTTTTTCTTCGGTTTGATGAGAGTATCCCACCTCGTCTCATGAGCTGAGAGTTTCTGGGTGGTGGAATCCAGGGACTCTCCAAAAAGTTCATCACCAAGACAAGGTGCGTTAGCCAGGCGGTCTTGGTGGTTAATATCGAGGTCGGAAACTCTCAGCCAGGCTAGACGTCTCATGGCAACAGCCATAGCAGATGCTCGAGAGATCAGTTCAAATGAATCATAGATGGAGCGCACCATGAATTTTCGGAGTTGGAGCAGGCCGGAAATTTGTTGTTGAAAGAGAGGGACCTTACGTTCAGGCAGATATTTCTGTAGAGAAGAAAGTTGATTCACTAGGTGCTTCATGTAGAAGGAGAAGTGAAAGGTGTAATTATTGGCTGTTTGCAAGCATGGCATTTTGATAAAGGCGCTTGCCAAATTTATCCATCGTTTTCCTCTCTCTGCCAGGAGGGGTGGAAGCATATACACTGGAGCCCTGGGTTTTCTTCAAAGTGGACTCCACCAGAAGGGATTCATGGGGTAGTTGGGGTTTGTCAAACCCTGGGATAGGAATGACCCTGTAGAGACTGTCCAGTTTTCTAGGGGTGCCTGGTACCGTGAGAGGGTTTTCCCAATTCTTATAGAAAGTTTCCCGTAAGATGTCGTGGACGGGTAACTTGAGAAATTCTTTGGGTGGTTGCTCGAAGTCTAGGGCATCTAGGAAAGCCTGTGACTTCTTAGAGTCAGATTCCAAAGGTATAGAGAGAGCCGCTGACATCTCTCGAAGAAATTTGGTGAACGAGGATTGTTCAGGCTTGGAACCGGTATCAAGTGTGGAAGGTTCCTCATCGGATGAGGAAGGCTCCTCATCGGTACCGGGTTGGGATTCCTCCCATAGGTCCGGGTCCCTGACGTCGGGGCGCGTGGGACGGGACGGCAGTGTGGATGGTTCTGCGTGGCGAGTCTTTGAGAGAGATTTGCCAGATCACATGGAGACGGTACCGGGGGAAGAAGAACGATGCCGGTCTTGGTCTTGGGGAGCCTGGTGCCGTTCCCGATGTCGGGGAGGATCGGCGTCAGATCGTAGTTGAATGAGAGGATTAATGGGTTCCGCCGAGTACCGGCATGGATGTGTTCAATGGCACCGATGGAGTGGACTCCGGTGGTATGGAGCGATGCTCGGGCCGGTCCGGTACCGGAAGTAACGGGGCCAACATTGCCGGCAACAGATGTTGAAGCTGTTGCTGTAATTGCTCCTGCAATTGGGTTTGGAGTATGGCCGCTATGCGGTCGTCCAGAGGAGGCACCGGTACCGCTTTTTTCTTTTTCGGTACCATAGGTGCCGCTTCACGCCCCGGCGATGAGGAGGCCGATGACGAGGCACTCACCGATATCGGGGCGGAGCGTTTGCGGGGTCGGCGCGATGCCGGGAGGACCGGCGTCGCCGTTGTGGCAGGAGGGCGCTCAAGGGAAGTGGAAGGCTTCTTAGCCGGCTTACCTGACGCTATCGACCCCGAGGAAGGATCAGGCGGTGTCGATGTAGTCGGTGCCGACTTCGGTGGCGCCGTCGATGGTGTGGCAGATTCCATGGCAGAACCGGTACCGAAAAGAATATTCTGCTGGATCTGCCGATTTTTTAACGTACGTTTTTTAAGAGTGGCACAGCGGGTGCAGGTGTCAGCCCGATGCTCTGGACCCAGGCACTGTAAACACCAATTGTGTGGGTCAGTGAGATAGATCGGGCGTGCACACCGCTGGCACTTCTTAAAGCCCGGCTGAGGGGGCATGAATGGAAATACGGCCTCCGCAAAATCAAACCCGGAGGCCTGTATGTTGGCAACAGGCCCCGCCGGGGCCGGCCAGAAAAATAAGGAAAAAAACTAATTAATAATTTTTTTTTTTTTTTTTGAACGAAACAAAAAAAAAGAACCCGAAGGGAAAAGTAAAAGAAAAGAAAATACGCGAGCGGGAAGGCAAGGAAGGAGATTTCAACAGCCGTTGAAAGCACATGCGTCTTCTTCGCTCCGCGGAAACGAAGAAACTGGGGACCACGCTCTCCTCCGTCGAGCGGGAAGGCACCCGCGCATGCGCGGTGCAGTCAACTAGAACTTTCTAGTTAATAGTGTCCGTACCGGGGTTCCGTCGGTGACGTCACCCATACGTTAAGAATATCTGCCTGCTGTCCCTGGATAACACCTGTTACGGTAAGTAACTGTGCTTTACCCACCCATGAGTTATCTAATTGCTTTCTTTTAGAAATTTATATTAGGTGGAGAAGTAGCCTCAGACTAAGAGCGTCTCCAACAATGGAAGTTAATTACCAACGTTCTACTCACTCTTAATATCAATCATAGGCTTTCAACCACCATCCACTCACATTAAATTATTTTTATATAAATCTTTTTCATATTTCTATTATAACTTCTTCTATAAAGTTTTTCATTTATTCCTTGCTTGTCCACTTTAAAACTTTTATTTGCAGACACCCAATTCTTCTGCTTCTTTCTTCGTCCTTACATAGGTTTCATAATACTATTCATCCCATGTTACTTTCTCACATTAGTAGGCTTTATAATATTATTATGTATGAGAAGCACTTACCAGATATTAAGTGCATTCTTATACTTCTATATTTTATGTTTTCAGTATTTATTTTCTGTACTTATCTGAAGTTTATAAAGGACCACCAAAAAGATATTCAAAAACAAAACAAACCAGAGATTAATTAGATAATTAGGAAGCTCCTAATATTTTTGGAGAAAAGACCTCAGTATTTTCCAGGGATTGGTATCACCTGGACAACTCTGACAACTATACAGCTGCCATAGGAAAATACATCCTTGGACCAGAAAAACTCAGTTTCTTATATCAATTTTCTCTATCAATCTCTCAAAAACTTATTTATGTAAATTTTCTTACAGAAATAGGAAACCAGCCCTTATCTTATTAGGAACATTCTTTCCTCTGGTGTTGGTAAAAATCTCAGCAGTATTTTGATAATGTCCTCCCAGTGCTGCTATTATAGTAACAGTAGCACTGGGAGAACATTATTTAAAAAACTGCTGAGAACATTCTGAGAACTGGGAGAACATTATTAGATAATAATAATACACTATTATTGTTTCAATGAATGATTATTTGGACTTAGATAGGCTAGGAAATCCCCATTTCTGTTGTCATCAGCTACATTACTATTTGCTGTATGTGAAATGAAAGTGGTCTAAATCCAGTCCTCTAGACCAGTGATTCCCAACCCTGTCCTGGAGGAACACCAGGCCAATCGGGTTTTCAGGCTAGCCCTATTGAATATGCATGAAGCAAATTTGCATGCCTATCACTTCCATCATATGCAAATCTCTCTCATGCATATTCATTAGGGCTAGCCTGAAAACCCGATTGGCCTGGTGTTCCTCCAGGACAGGGTTGGGAATCACTGCTCTAGACAAGTATTCACATCATCTCTTATGAAATTAAAACATTTGAGTGATATCTTACCAATAGTCTCGGAGACTCTCAGAGACTGAAATTGGCCTCTGACACTTGGCATTGTTCTTCCAGAGCAGGGTGGAAGAACCTCAGCAGTGTAGCTAGTGGCGGAAGCATGAACTTCAGTTATCTGTTTCACTAATGGAGGACTTCAGTTTCCATTTATGTCAACTTAGCACTTTCAGGAGCACTGACTTCATTAAAAAAAATTTTTTTAAATTATATCTGAGCAAAATGGCTAAGCTCTAGAGCCCTATATTTTTTTAATGAAATACATTTCAAAAATATTTTAAAATTGAATTTGATTGTGACTTTTCATCCAGAGATCTAGTTTCTGTAACTTTCTTTCCATTTCCAAAGTAGAAACTTTAGTTTTAAAGATTTCACACAGCAAAGCACTTAGAATAAATGAAAATGTATTTTGCACTTCTTGGCAGTGGTATTTTATCATGGTTTTTAGCGGATATGACTCTTGTGGTTTTCTATCACTATAGAGCAGTATAAAGTGCCATGGGGCAATTTATGTGTAAGAAAGTTTCTTGAGTTCCAGTTTTAATTTATAGGTGGCCATGCTCGGCATTCCAAGCCTTTTTTTTTTCCTGCCTGTGGGTGTTCTTTTACTAAGCTGCAGTAGGCGCTCAGGTGTTCTGTAGGCACAGTGGTTCCCAACCCTGTCCTGGAGGACCCCCAGGCCAATCAGGTTTTCAGGATAGCCCTAATTTGCATGAAGCAGATTTGCATGCCTGTCACTTCCATTATATGCGTATTCATGCGTATTCATTAGGGCTAGCTTAAAAACCTGATTGGCCTGGGGGTCCTCTGCTGTAGGGGTCTAGGACGATTCATCGCAGCTGTTTCATTGTGGACAGTTCTTTGCGGCTGTTTCAGCATTATGAACTGGAAATGATGAATCGAGTCAGGATCTGGTTCAGCGTTTAGGGGGCAAAGCCCCCATATGCTCTCCCCTCTTAAAATAATAAAAATGATACTCTCACTATCCGTGAGGTTGTGTGGAGGAGGTCTACTCCTCTGTGGCAAATTACAGGGCCACAGAGGAGTAGAGCAGTGAGAGTGAAAAGAGGAGCTACGGTGGTGCCCTGTATTGCCATACTGCATGCCATGCACTCTTCCTCGCTACTTGAGGCCTCCCCACCCACACATACCTCTTAAAAAATGTTCACCAGTGCAAGCAGCACCATCCACATGCTGCTCTCGCCAGCCTTAGTTCCCTTTTGACGGTCATGACCTGGTCCCACACCCAGGAAGTGATGAGCCCAAGTTCACAAGAGCAACAGGTGAAAGATGATGCTCATGCCAGTGAACATTTCAGGAGGTACATGAGGGGGAGGGGAGGAGAGGCACCGGCACCACTAAGATGGTGTCCATGGCGGTCTGCTCACCACTCCACTGGGGGAGGACATACATTTTTAAAGGTCTGGAAAGGGGCAAATGCTGGAAGAGTCTATGGCTGGAAGAGAGCTGGAGTTTGGGAGGAGGGGGCTAGAAGAGAGCTAAAGCAGGAAGGGGACTGATGCTGGTTGGGAAATCTGGGGCTTGAAGGATGACTCCAGCTAAGGGACTGAAGCTGAAAGAAAGCTAAAGTTAGCATTGAATGGGATGGTTCATCGCAATCAATCATCCTATCCTACAGTAAATTCCAAATCAGTTTGTGCCCAACCGCACACTAAGAAAAAGTTAAAATTTTTGTTGGAGAGGGATATGTTTAGGGACAGAGGGTAGGTATTCATGTGCTAGTCAGCGCAGCTATGTTGCCATACCGTAACTGGTTAGTGGAGGATTACCGTGTGAGCCTTTAGCGCCTACAAAATAAGTGTCAGTAAGTGCTCACATGGTAATTTGTTTTAATGGCCACAGCATAGTAAAGGGACCCCTATGATGCTCAAAAGATGGGGGGGAAATGGGGCTCTTCACAAAATCAGATCATTCCAGCTCAGTTTTTAACTTTCTTGCTATCGATGCTGCTATACAAAAGTTGTTCAGAATTTCATAGCCAAACACAACTGGCCAATGTAAGTTTAGGAAATCTTGGTGAAATGTAATGTGACTGACGTGATTTGTACTTGTTCTAACCTAATAAATCTTACTGTAACACAACTGTATAAAGTATTCCATGCAAATTTATTATTGTCACTTGTACTTGATGCACAGTTTTGTCCATCTTTTTTTTTTTTTACTGTCACAGAAACAGTATTTTTAGATTTCTTCCATAATTGGCTTCTCAGGATTTAGGGTGACTATTCCCAGTATATTAATCTGTCCTTTAGAACAAAGCAAGCTTTACTGTATGTTTTGTTGTTTGTTAAAAAAAATTTGTCTTTTGTGCACATTATCTCTTGAACCATTCAGATTGGATGCCAATTTTTTTCAGGATATGTAGGTTTATAGAAAACTTAGGCCTCCTCTACGAAACTGCAATAGCAGTTTCTAGCGTAGGGAGCCGCGCTGCTTCCAATGCTCATTGAGTTCCTATGAGTGGCAGGAGCAGCGCGGGCCATTCAGCGTGGCTCCCCGCGCTAGAAACTGCTATCAGTTTCGTAAAAGAGGGGGGTTAATGTTTTGCAGTCCCTGAAAAACAGTGATCTGATCAAAATATGAGGATAAAATTGCTTTCAGCTGCACTAATGTTGATCCAAGGGTGGCAATGTCCTATTGTTCAAAACTCAAAAATATCAGTTGTTCATTTGTGGTCACTGAAAGGCATATCATTTCGATCCCCGTATATAAATCGTGAGAGAGAAAAAAAAGCCTCAAACCTATGTAGGAGCATATAACAATACGTTCAATCAAACTGCTTTCAGTATTATCATAGGCATTTAAAAAAAAACTCCCCAAACGAGGTTTGAAATGAAAACTGCCAATCAAGTGCACACAGTGGGACTTAGCTCATAAATGGGATTTCTTCCACTCCAACGTCTTCATAGCTCAATCACCTGATTGGCAGTTTTAATTTTTAACCCTCATTTGCAATGTGAGAGAGTTTTTTTTATATTTTTTTAATGCCTATGATAATGCTGAAAGCAGTTTGATTGAATGTATTGTTATATGCTCCTACACTGAGGCTTTTTTTCTCCCTTTCACGATTTATTTACTGGGATTGAAATGATATGCCTTTCAGTGACCACAATTGAACAAACAATATTTATGAGTTTTGAACTTGCTAGTTGTCCCATTGTTACAAGAACTAAGACACTGCTTTGCAGCCTGTATAGGCAGATAAGTCCCCAAGAAACCCAATGCAACTAATATGGATTTATTGGGTTTTGGAAATAAACCCTTCAATTACTTTCCAGTTCCACTGTTTTAATTGTGAAGTTCTGACCAATAATATGAGTCAAGTGTGTTTTTTCCAGGTTTGAAGAGTTAACAGACAACCTGTGCATGATAGACTTCAATCTAGTCTTAGTCTGTTATGTTTTGAAGAATGTAGTTCAACTACAGATAACAAGAATAATTCCTTTCTAACAGACTCCCTTTGTATTTTTTTTAGACCTGTGATATTGCAAATTCTATGACACACTGATTTTGCAGTGATTTTACTAGCATATGGTCAATGTGGCATACAGTGAAGCAATTAGCACATAATTGCTAGCTGAAATTTCTGTAACTTAAAGGAATCTGGAATCTTCTACACCTTTGACCATCTTTAAGCAATCATTTGTCTTGTAAAATTCACTTTTACAGAAGTGGAAAACGCTGATGAAAAGTGGTGTGACTGCAGCTTTAAATGAAATCCTTATTTGTAAATTGAGGTTAACAATCATTATACTGTAGCAGGTTGCCTTACTGAAAATGTAATTTATTTAGGAAGGAAATAAAGGTTTACAAGTTAACTTTTGAACACCTCATGAGTAGTCTGAAATGCTGGTAAGTACTGCCGGACATATAAATGTTTGGCCAAACTAAAACCAGGTAAAGGTGACCTACAGGACTGTCCTACACTTCAGTTATTGATTTACCATTGCTGCTATTAGAAATATAAGTTTTGTTGCACATTTTAGGCTAAGATGAAATGTTTTTACTTTTGCAAGCATGAAAAGTTATTTTCCACTAATTAGACAGTTAATCTGTAAAATATACATATACTCTTTGTGCTGTCAGTAACAAAACGTTCATCACGAGCCTTTTTATTCTCTTATGCAAAGTTAAATATTAAGCCAGTTTATAATATTTTGCAGCAAAATATCCAGAACTGTGTAATGTGTGTTTATAAATGGCCTTAGGACATCTTTAAACTTTACAGCATATATTAAGGAAGATTGTACTTTGAATACTTGTATTCATGAATGAGTTATGATTGTAGATCATCATCACATTACTTTTGGTACTTTTTTTTTTTCATCCATTGTTTTCTTCCAGACTTAGATGTAAAAATGCTTGCCTTAGAATGCATTTGTGATAACCTAATAAATCTGAAAAGCTTAAACTATAAAGTACTGTAGTGTGTTTCTCTTTTAGTATTCATCACCCACCACTGTACCACTGAATTGTTTCACAGCATCCTATGAAATATAAAAACTGCCTGAGATTAGCTTAAAAACTAACAGGTGTATGCCTACTAATGTGCACTAGCACATAAGCTTAGTATGTTCTAATGTGTAACTCCCATGCGCTAACCACTTTTCTAGCATGCCTAGGAAATAGAGCAATTTATAGTATTTCAGGTTATGTTAAATGTTTGCATTCATGTGTGTAACCTGAGCATTGATGGGGGAGCATTTAGGAAATGTGAAGAGCTCCTGCATTGTGAGCATGCTAACCAGTTTTATGCTGTAATCAATGTACTCAAAAATATGTATACAGTATATGAAACTCCCCTAAATATTCTTCCTCACACTTGGCAGAAATTTACTGTTTCAAAAAGAAATTCAATGGGAAAATAATATGCTCAGAGACCTGGAGGACCAGGTAAATATCTGCCAAGTGTGAGGAAGAATATATAGGAGAGTTTCATATATACATATTTTACGTACATTTGCTTTTGTTCTCCCTTTTTTATTTGAGACAATTCTCCCCCCCCCCTTTAATTTTGTATTGACTGGGTAATCAATGTGCTAGCTGGATAGCAGGTCCATGCCCATTCTCTGCCAGTGATATGTCCCTCTAGGAAAAAAAAATACCACAAAACAAAGCTTTATGTAAGTTTTTCCAGGTACGCTAAGTGCATCTCAGGACTCTTCCTGTCTTTAATTTCTTCATCTTTAAGCACATTGAGATCCCCAAGCTCCGACAGGTCTGCAGCAGTTGGGATTGAAGATTTTACATGGGGTTTTACTAATGGGTTGGATTGGATCAGATCGGATAGGAGATTGATCGGGCAGCAGTTTAGTGAATTGGGTCAGGGTACGATCATCAATACAGGATCAGGTTTAGTGAATCTAGCAGCCCTTAGTGTCTGTATCAACATACGGGTTGATCTCCTGAGACATATAATAGTAACTGATCCTGTGATCTCTAGCTCTGGGGCATATAATCCTGAAAAAAAAATGCTAAGTATGCTAGCACCTAAATATAATCATCAAAACTTTAAAGTCAATCTTTTGTTTAATAGAGAGCCAATGAAAGGTCAGATAAGAGATGTATAACGCACATGCTTATGGGCACCTGCCAACTTCTGCCGGTCTGTTCCACAATAATTCAGGATCTCCCAAGCCCCAAGAAGGAAAACTGTGTTCAGGGAGAGAGACTGCCCACAAGAACAATTGGAGTAAAAAATTACTCGCTTAAAATAATCCTGAATAAATAAAGGATAATTTATAAAGAGAGCCCTCAGTCACACAACCGACCTCCGGAGGAAACGGCTGCCACTGATTTGCACCTAGAAGGTGTCAACTGTGAAACATCCTAGGGCTCTCTGTGAATTTAGTGCTAAATAACACAAAATATATATATATATTATATATATATATATATAATATATATATATATATATATATATATAATAACAGCCTATGTTAAACTGGGAGAACCTTCATGAAGCATCCTAAAGGCTAGTAAAACAATCTTAAACTGAATATGAAATGCAACAGAAGCCAATGGAGATGACACAAAGGGGTGACCTGGTCAAACCTGTGAGTATGGCATGAAAAACAGGCTGCTGTATTTGAAAGTGTCCAGACATTTTGAAATTCCAGCATAGACAATGGTACAAAAGTCTGATTTAGGAATGTATATAGCTATGTGAAAAGTACTCTCATGAAAATAGCTATGAAGCACAAGAAGTTGGTGAAGTACTTAAAAACCAAATTTTTATTGCTCAGGATTTCTAATATCATTAAAGATAATTCTGAATCAAGTACAGGTATTATTACCCTATGACACCAGCTGAATGAGTCAAAAATAGAACCACTGAGGGACCAGATCCTTGATGGGCTCAGTGATGGGCTGACAGTTTTGTAGAGGCAATAAATCTGGTGTCTGAAAATAACTATACAAGATTAAGATCTATGTAAAAATAAACATCATTTCCAAATCTCTGAATAGCAGCATTGAAAAGGCTAAGAAAAAATATATTTAAAAATCAGAAGTGAAAGAATTGAGCCTTACATGACCCTACTTTAACTAATCACAGCATTTGACTTAGTAGATTTGGAATTGATGTCCTTACTCTGTCAAGGCAGCTGGTTCAACTATATTCAAGAAAAATAAAATCTAAATTTGTTTTCTATAGTTTAGTGGTGGCAACTGGAAACCACTGTAACTATTTAATAATTTATAGACATACAAGAACCATTTTAATGAAAAAGTTTGATTTTTTTTTCTCTTGAATATGGTTACAATAATTGACAAATGCAGAGTTGTAGTGGATGCCTTTGGTCTGATAAGTCACTGGTGCTGTGATTGACTGACTGTAGGATTGTTCAACTATGTTTTTTTAAAAAACATTTTTATTAAAGTTTCATCATGCCTTGCAACAGCGATATTTATGGGCAAATATTACAAAAAAAAAAACCCAAAACAGGATGCTCATCTAGTGTAAAGATACAAAAATGTTCAAATTTGAGTTTGATCAAAACACGTTATACATGGCCCAGAGTATACTAAAATAGCATGATACAAACATTTTTGGTAACCCCTTTTTAAAGGAAAAGATGTTCAACCATGATTTTAAGACTCAAAGACCACATTTGCTTCATTATACAGTGGATGGATTAGATGGCTTTGCTCTCCCTAAAGCAAACCTCTTTGAAACACAGTATCATGTCAGATATATTACTGCTTCAAAAGAGATTATTAAAAGTAACTGAAATGAGTAGTTTTGAAACATGTTTGATGTACACCGAAGTTTTGAACTTAGAGAGACAGTCATCCTGCAATTAAAGAGACCCTGATTTAATGGATAAATTGCTGGTGGCTATTTATGTATAATGGCTAAGACTTCAGAATGCAGAACCAGCAAAATTCCATAACAAAACAATTAAAATGTATATGTAGAGTACAATTTCTTAATGCATGATATGTAATGTTCTCACATATAGCTACATTTTTAGTTCTTAATATGAAAACTGCCATTGGCTGCCGATTGACCTGTGGATTGAATTGAAAGTTTTGTGCCTAATGTTTAAGGTGTTGCAGTATAGTTGTCAACAGAGTGTGCGTTACTTGTTGCAGTGGCATTCCCCACTGCGCAAGTTACGCTCTTCGGATAGTTCTTGTTTGGACATTGCACGTTGTTAAGCTTTCTGGAGGTTATAAGTCTATGTTTTCTGTCCAGGGTCCGTTGGCCTGGAATGCATTACCGCTGACGCTACATCAATCCTCTACCTTTTGGCAATTCAAGAAAGAGTTGAAAACCATGCTGTTTGAGCGCTTTTTTGGTGTGAATTCAGCAAAAACTTGAATGCAGGAATGCTTTTTTCTCCCTTTTCTTTTTCCTTTCTGTTTGTAAGAAACGAGTAAGAAAAGGATAGGAAGGGGAAAGATTAAGAGAATAGGAAAAGAAGGGGAAAATCAGATAGGGAATGAAAAAAAAATGTGGTGGTTTATTTTTTTTGTTGATTTTTGCTCCAGGGCTTGGTTAGCGTTGTGGGCTTTTACTGTTTTACAATGCTTTTTAGTTTTACTGTATTTTTTTTAAATGTAGTATTTGTTGCTATTATGTATGTTGATATTATTCCTCGCCTAGATTTGTGGATATGTGGGTTATAAAAATGTTTAAATAAATAACATTTATTTTTGAGACATTTTGATTTAATGGACAATTCAACTTAACAGATGCTCCTCCCCCCCCCTCTTCAATTTGTCTGAGGGTTAACTGTAGTATATGCATGCTATGGACTGATACCATGAATTTCAATGCAGATATGAACATCCCATATTTGAAGGTCCATCTCATACATATATAGTTGCCTTTATAAAATAGCTATATATTGGGGGGGGGGGGGGGGGTTAACTACTTACATATGAACTTACCTGAAATTATGAGGTTGAAGGATAATGCCTTTTTTTTCTCACCTGATTCTTCCTGGGCTTCCAACTCAAATGGAAAGTCTCTGAAGCAAGGTACCATAAAATCTTTCTTCACCCCAGTTCCATAGTTCAAACCAGTCCTCAAGCAAAAGCAGAACCTTCCTCAAATAAATAGTGCTATACACACACACGTATTCTCACTGTTTTTTGTTGGGTTGCTTTTGTTTTTTTTAACTCTGAATGTTTGTTGAACTTCCCGGTTATGGTGTGTTGAGATTCATACCTCTGAATCCATACTAGAAAACAATTAACAATAGTTATGATTCATATGTGTAACTCTAAATAAATGTTATATGCATACTTCCCTCCCACCTCTTCCCCAAGTGATCAGACGGAACACACAGATATATAGGTTTCTATACAACTGAGCAGTAAAGCGGAAATAGCCTTTCAGTAATTACGTCCAAATACGCCTGGCAAAATGCTCTGGGTTTGGGGTGGGGTTTTTTTGTTTATCATACTTAGAAATATTGTTGGCACTGGTCACCATCAATTTTTCTATTAATAAAACATCTTAATTTTTTTTATGCCAAACTCCCACAGCCAGCAAGAAGGATAGTTTTCATTGGGATGCAATTAAATATTTCATTGCTAAAAATCAATTTGCTGTTAGCTTCTGTTTATTTGATGGTAAAGTTGTTAATCTCATAGATATCAAGCAAATACAAGCTAAGGGCAAAAAAGGTACTCCTATAATGGTCAGAGTGACCAGTGTAACTCATCCCAAGAAGTCTGATCTGTTGACATGACTAACACATGTACTAATAATTCCAAACATACTATAAGAAAACAAAGTAATGAACATAAGATTTGCCACTGCTGGGTCAGACCATTGGGGGATGATAATATTGCCCTGCCCTGTCAATACAAGTTTACTATAACTGGAAATTACCATCTTTATTTTTAAATGAATTATGGTTCTATAAGGCAGTTTGCCTAACTCTTATAGCAAGCATCTCACAAGGGGGCATGGCCAAGGGAGAAGCTTGGGCTTTCAGGGGCATTTCAAAAATTTGTGGGAAGTTATAGAATACTGAGTCAGCACACCTCCAGCACTTCTTGTTGTAAACCACCTCGAACTATTATGGCTTTGGTGGTATATAAAAATTAATTACTATTATTATTAACTTGGGCGCTAGAATATACACTAGGGCAGGGGTGCCCAATAGCTCGATTGCGATCGACCTGGTAGATCGCCAAGGCAAAGTGAGTCGATCGCTGAGCCCATCCCGGGCTAAGTGACAGACTCGCGTTGCCTTCAAAATCTACCGGCCAATCAGCCTTCCTCTCTCCGACTGCCTGGTGAAGACAGCTTCACTCCCTTCCACTCACTGCCCTCTTGCCCACAAGCGAACTGAACTCAGGCTGTGGGGCTTTAACACTGCGTGCGCTGGCTTCCCTTCTTCAAAACAGGAAGTTATGTCATTCCTGTTTCAGAAGGGAAGCTGGCGCGCGCAGTGTTAGAGGCCATCCCCTACCTGGGTTCAGTTCCTCTAACAACGTGTGCTCCGAAACAGGAATGACGCACCCTGCAAACTCCAGCCTCGGGGCGCGACACTCTTGGTAGCTAGTTGCAGCCGCAGACGCGTCCCGTGCAGCCACAGCGGCAAGTATTTGGACTGCCAAAGGAGCAGGGGCAGGATGTGGCAGCCTTCCCTCCCTGTGGAACATTTCCGCTTGTGTCCGCCCCCGAAGAGAGCACCGCCGAACATAAATGGGTGAGTGCCATTCTCCCTACATATTTTTCTGTCACCCTCTCCCACTCCAGCATCCCCAGAGCCAGAGCAGGCAAGTGGCTGCGTCCGTTCCTTCACTGGGGCTTCTCCAGAAGGCAGGGCAAGTAGGGATTAAAAATAAAACAAAAATATTATAATTCATCTATATTGCTTGGCCACTAGCCGGCAAGTCTGAGAGGTGCAAACCGGACATTGTAACGTGTGGGGTGATGCCCTCCTTTACCTCCAGCCTGTCTACCAAACACGGAGGCGGCAGCAGAAGCACAGTAAATGCCACAGGCTTCCAAGAGAAGGGAAGGAAAAGAGAAACCAGACCATGGAAGGAGAGAGAAGGGAAGGAGACAGATGCCAGACCAGGGGCAAGGAAGGAGAGAAAATGCCAGATAATGGAGGGGGGAAGGAGAGATAGAAGAGAAGGAGAGCAGAAAGATGGCAGGGCATGGGGAGAGGGAAGGGAAATTAAGGAGACAGATGCCAGACCAGAGAGAAAGGAAGGAGGCAGAGCATGGCAGGGGAGGAAGAGATAGAAGGAAAGGAGAGAGATGTCAGGCCATGGGGTTGAGTAGGAAGGAAAGAAGGCATGAAGAGAGAGAGAAAGAAAGGGCAGGGAGCGAGGAAGAAAAAGTTTAGGGAGGAAATGAGGTCTGGAGGAGAGGAAGCATACAGGCTGAAAGAAGGGAAGAAATATTGAATGCACAGTCAGAAGAAAGTGCAACCAAAGACTCATGAAATCACCAAAGGTAGAAAAAATGATTTTATTTTCAATTTAGTGATTAAAATGTGTCCGTTTTGAGAATTTATATCTGCTGTCTATATTTTGCACTTTTACTAAACTGCAATAGTGTTTTTTAGCACAGGGAGCCTATGAGCATTGGGAGCAGTGCAGGGCATTTAACGCAGCTCCCGGCGCTAAAAACTGCTATCCTGGTTGAGTAAAAAGGGAGGGAGGTATATTTGTCTATTTTTGTATGGTTGTAACTGAGGTGACAGTGCATAGAGTCATCTGCCTTGACCTCTTTGAAAAAAACCCCGAAATATAAATGATAATTAACATTTTCTCTGTGTACAGCGTGCTTTTTGTTTTAAAAATTTTTTTTATTGTTGGTAGATCATTTTGACTTGGTCATTTTAAAAGTAGCTCACAAGCTCAAAAAGTGTGGGCACCCCTGCACTAGGGGCTCCTTTTAAAAAGGCACACTAGCGGGGTTAATATGTGCGACTTTTCATCATACGCTAACCCCCATGCTGGCCTAAAAACTACTCTCTGCTCAAGAGGAGGCAGTAGCGGCTAGCGCGGCCGGTGGTTTGGCGCGCAGTATTACACGCATTAAACTGCTAGCGTGCCTTTGTAAAAGGAGCCCTAGGTTTCAATAAGAGTTAAGTCTGGCATCCAAAGTTAGTCATGAGATCCATGCTTAAGTGCTATTTTATAAAATACAGAATAGCCCTTGCCACCTGCTTAGCTACAACTGACATTTAGATAAATTGAAAAATTAAGATTCCTTAGTTTTCTGGATCTCTCATACTTAAATCAATTCTATAGACTCTGCTACCAAGCCTTGTATTCCAAAACTGATTTTGAACTTGTTTTGACAACGATTTTTGGAAATGTTAAGGATCCTTAAACAACAATGGAAACATTAGTCACAATTTGGGGTATGTTTTAAACTACTATGTCCATAATGATGCCATGTGCATAATAAGACTGCCTTTCTAAACACTGCTCTTAATTGTTCTACCCAACTAAATACTAAACCACAGTCACCTCATTTGGTATTAATTTTAGGGCTTATATTATTTGTAAGCATGCATTAAAAAAAATCTTTATTAATTATCCAAACTGAAGAAAAAGTGCATACAAATAAACATACAAATATAAACAATATTGTTTATATTTGAAAGCCTACATTTTTCACAATATGGGTTAAATTTGAGGAGACAATGCAAAAGTCACATGAAAAATGGATCGAGTTAAGACAAAGAATAAAAGCAAAAAAAAAAAAAAAAAAGTTTTGCGGATTGAATAGAAATACACGATGGAGTCTAAATCCATAACTGCATGGACAGATCTACTAGGTAGGAACCAATCGTTTGAAACTGATCTCATGGGCAAAACCAAAAGGAAGGGCGAAATTAATGATGATAGCAATGTGAACTTACACTATTTGAGGAGCAGAAAATCCCGCTGAAAAAATGACAAATGATACGTGACGTGCTTTCTTCCTCGAATCGTCAACATTTTCAATTGTTAGCCTTTCTAGTTTAACTTTTATGCATTTTCTAAGTCACTTTCCAATGGCCTCCAGCAAGCTGAAGAATTGCGAACCACAGGACAGTCCTCTTTAGGTTCTCTCTTCGGATATAGTGTTTCATCAAAAATATAAATCGGAATTGCACCATAGTGAGGTGTAATATGACCTCATTTAATTTATTGAAGTGGATGTCTGACTTTTGTTGAGCGTTTTTTAAAGACCGTTTTACTGTGGCTAGAGGGTAATAAGTTCATACATACATAATTTGCATATAAAGAACCCGGAATCTCCAGAATATTAATGTCAGCCCATGGTTTTATATTTCGTAGTAACGGATTCTAGAAATGTCTACAGCAGGTAGACACTAATCTTAACAACACACATACAGCAAACATTGAATTAGGCATTCACAACGTTTGCATGTATTTTGGGCATTAAGTTTTTTTGGTTTTTTTTTAAATGCAATCTTCTAGAAATGGCAGGAAAAAAATCCGGACCTGATATATTCTCCCTTCTTATAGGGGCCAAAACCTTCACATCTCTTCAACGTCTTTTAAATACTATATATACACAATTGACTTATTTACCGAATCTTTAACTATGACCAATCATCGTTGGTTTTCGAAAAATCTACCGTGACAATCGCCCCATGAAAAAGCAAGTGCTAAGTGCCTGGAAATGCAAGCCAGATGCAAAGCCTGAACGCGAGGGGAAAGGGGGAACCGAGGTGTCCAAAGACCGCGCTGTCCCCCCCCCCCAAAAAAAAAAACACACACACAAAAAAAACAACCCAAAACATTGATTGGAAAAGGGTAGAGCATTAAGAGGTGCATGAGCTTAGATATGCGAAACCCCCCCACTGGATAAATAAAAAGGACAGAAAGGTCGAAAAGTGCAAGTAGGAACCCCCCCCTCCGGGCACAAAGAAAGCATATTCCGAGAGCCGGTGCTCAGTGATCTTTGAAAAGTCGTTTCCGGTCCTCCAGCCGATAAAGCGCGTTTCTTTTCAGCTCGGTAATGCGCTTCTTGCTTGCTTTGCTCAATCTACACCAAGTTGTCCACTATTCCCAACCGCACCTGCTTTTTATTTCCGTTTTAAATCGGTGTAAGATGACGTTTTTCTGTCAACACCAGGACTTAACATGTATTTTTCGCCAGTTTGAAATGGTTTTACTTTTCTTAATGGCTGAACCCTACTGCAGGTGTAGCAAGTGTAGCTCGTATGAGAAATCCCACCGAACGTAGGAAAGAAAATCTTTCAATAGCAGAGGTTTACCGTAAGCATTACCGCAGCTCTTGGGTTATGGAAAGCCAGTTCTAGCACATGGATCAATAAAATACATTTCCGAGCCTGAATTCTAACGTAAAATTTATCACCATGTTTGCGCTTAATAACAAAAAGTTTTAGTAAGCAACACGCGTTTGAACGTTTTAATGGGGGGGGGGGTTAAAACCCATTAGTTTGCCATTTTATTAAACTATTATATTTAAAACCCCAACGCAAAATTCCATTTTTTTTACCACTAGTCCTAACTTCTATAAAAGCCGAATATTAACTTTAGAGAAAAGAGCGTTTAGGCTTTGTCCCAATGGATGTTTTCTATCACAACTTGGGAGTCTTCTGATCTATTCACAATCACACCTAGAGTTACCTTAATAACGAGACGAGCTTGGAAGTCAGTCAACATCTGAAGACTAAAACTCCAGATCTACTTCTTCAGCTTATCTAATGCAATACAAACATTACATGGTGCATAAAGATCGAGTGCATACTAGGGACGCCCTTGCTTTTCTATTTGATGTTTTACTTTGCAATATTGCTGACGTATTGTCCAATCCAATTACTGAACCCGCTAGCAAACAGCCGTGTCGCCTCCGAAGATTTATTACTTTTGTTCACGCTGCTAGTGAAGTCCTGATTATCACACGTAAAAAGCTAACTACTTTTTTTTTGCACTAAAACTAGGCTTATAAAGGTAAAACAAAAACCATGATGCTGTTTCATTTGGGGGGTTTAAAAGACTAGCTAAAAACCGAATTTGGCAACTTCAATCCCAAAACAGCATTCTCATCTTTGCAGATTCTGACTGATAAACTGCATCTAGCAAATTCTCTAGACAGGGAAATTATCTACAATAGGGAAAGTATTTTATTTTTTTAAAACTTTAAGGCAGGAAAGTAAAATATCAAATTTAAGAATTGCAATTCTTAAATAATACACTATACATATGTGTATTTCCCAAAACAGAAATCACAACTATTAACTCAGGCAGGTGCAAAGTATTAATACCTGAGAACTCCCAATCCTAAAGCCAAAGTTGAGCTAAAAATGGCACACAAACTGTTTAATACTGAAAAACTTTATTATTTTATTAGATAAGTTACAGTGTCACACGATTTTGCTCTCAGGAAGCACAAAATTAATACATATTTAACAGATGGTTCCAATATGCTCATTAATAAATCTTTTGACTAGACCAAACAGGGCTTTAGAACATACCAAACCACCCTATTTCTTGGTAGGCAAACTGCCCTAATGGCTGTACTTTAAGGCTGTGTGCTTAAGAACTAGAAGTTAGTGCAGGTCTTACTCCTTTTCTTCACCTCGTCATGTACTTTACAAAATATTCAGTTTGGTAGCCATGGAATGCAAGTGATGAAAATAGCAGCAGGAAATTAGGGAAGAAAGGTTGTTATTTACCCTCTGCTGATGGGAGACATTTATTTTGAAGATATGGAACTGAACTGGTAGTTCTGAAAGCACAGAATTCTACCCTCACACCTACACAGAACCATTATCATATGAAAGGAATCTTAGAGCAGACCTTTACTTGTACTTTCTCTTATGCTTAAAATCTTTAAACTGTGTTCAAACAAATCAATACATATTCCAAGTATAGAGAGCTCTGCCCTTACTCTTTAGGCAAAAGCAAATATGTCTTATGAAATGTGAGCTATATTTCTATTCAGGTTCCTCATTTTTAACATACAGGGACAGTTCTTAGGTTCTTCTGTCAGACTACTGAGCCACAGGTATTTGTCACTTAAAAACATGATGTCTTCAGCAATCTTCTTTCCATAAGGATGGTGTTTAGTGACCCTGCCTTTAGCACTAAGTTCCAGCTTCACTAGAGCAGCAATATAATACTGGAGAGCAGCTGTAGGCAATCCCAAACTCCAGTATTTATGTGCTGCTAGAGCAAACGCTGGTCAATTTTTTTTTACTCCTGATGTTCTGCAGTATTCCCTTTGGGCAGAACTGCAAGACAGTACCTGACCCTACAACATGCATTTCAGTAATTAACAATATATAAATTATAGAACCAATGTACAGATACAATCACATTCAAAAGAACCACACCAGCCCTTATTTAGAATAAAAATATCACAGAACTAAAGTTTTCACATTCATAAATTAAACATTTAGGAGTTTATAGCTTCAGTATGTATTAGACAAATCCACCAATATACCAGTAAAAACAATGTAAAGAAAAAAATACCAACACCCATTTCTCTAGTACCCCAATGATAGATTCCACATTCAGAATAGGTAGGTAGTGGAGCTTATTCTCTTGCCTTTTCCTTGAGGTAATGAGGCAGCTCAGAATGGTCTGTATCTCCTTGTCACAACAAACCATGATGTGCTGCTACATCTCCCCAAAGCTCATTGTCTGAAATCCCAAAACGTATTGAGGACTCTACACTGGAAAGAAAATAGACAGTTCACATTATTTACTTTAGCCACAGTGCCAACAGAAAGGCCCAGAGCTGAAAGACATTTATTTATTTAATAATTTATATTCCACATATCCAACAATTCTAAGCAATTATAAATTCAGGTACTGAAGCATTTTTCCCTATCTGTCCCGGGGGGCTCCCACTCTATCTAATATACCTGGGGCATTGGGGATGAACTTGCCCAGGATCACAAGGAGCAGTGCAGGATTTAAACCCACAACCTCAGGGTACCAAGGCTGTAGGTCTAACCACTGCACCACACACCAAAAGCTAAACTAAATTTAGATCCATTTATCAAAAGATTGAAAGTTATCCAAGGTCAGAGAAGACAATAAGGTATCCCACTGTGCCCCCTTCCCCCCACAATATATCCAATGCTAAACACATATAAAAAGAAATCGATTATAGAAAATTTACCCCCACCCCCCTCCTTTTACAAAACCGTGCAAGAGGTTTTTAGCACCAGCCAGTGTGCTGAATGCTCTGCGCTGCTGATGCTCATAGAAACTCTATGACTGTTGGAGCAGCGCAGAGCATTCAGTGTGCTGGCAAGTGCTAAAAACTCTTGCATGGTTTTGTAAAAAAAGGAGGGGGTGAGGGTGGGGGTTAAAGCTAAAAACAGGATGAATTTGGAGCTAAAATGGTAAATGATTTGGTTTGCTAATTTTAAACATGCATTATAATTCAGCCATGCATTATAATTTCAGAAACATGCTCCTAAGGCTGGGATAGCCTGCCTGCACTCTAATACCTGGGCTATTAAACAACAACAAAAAATCCCACCAGCTTTAAATATACAAGGGGAGGAGAATAATGGCACTACCTATTTACAGCTTGTTGAACCAATGCACACGAAGAGATTGACTCATGCAAGACCTTGGTACACATTCAAACTTATATTCCAGGATCTCTGACAACTTTCACATTGACCATTTGACCCAATGCCTCCCAATACATGGTACTAGAAGTCGATACATATACTTTATGGAGGAGTTTGATATTTTTATATGAAGTACAATTAGTCATAAAATTTATCTCAAATTTAAGCAACGCACCTCAGAATCACACCTTTTGACCAGGACAAGAGAAATCTAAGCTTTTGTGTCTTCCAATAGTTGTATTATATTCAAGGACTCTTTCAAAACTTTTTGGCTTTGTATGCATTATTCACAGGAGGTGGCTAAATTCACTAAGATTTAGTAGAGCCTCCGATTCACTAGTTTATTTGAAGAGCAAATCCTCAATGTAGTGGATAAGAACTAAGGGTTTCTTTTATAAAGCTGTGCTATTGATTAGCAGCACACTGAATATGAAGAAAAGGATAAAAATGATTCCTTTCTTCCCAATGATCATTCCTAAATTTTGGCTGGCACTTAAAATTTCTAAATATCTTTTCACTACTAAAATAGGGCCTGATGCACATATCAGTTCACCTAGCATATGAATTTTACTACAATTTCCTTAATAGAAAACCCACTATATAAATTTATTAAGTCTGCCAACATCTAGAAACATCATCAATCCACCATGACAGTTTTATAAAAATAATGTAACAAGCTTTTTGAACTAGTTGCAAATAGCTTAGGGACAACTAATTTAGAAAATGTGTGAAACCGTTGATAGTAACTCACTTGTTATCTTGTTCAGCACAGTTACTTACCGTAACAGGTGTTATCCAGGGACAGCAGGCAGATATTCTTAACACATGGGTGACGTCACCGACGGAGCCCTCGGTACGGACCTTTTAACTAGAAGTTTCTAGTTGGCCGCACCGCGCGTGCGCGAGTGCCTTCCCGCCCGACGGAGGAGTGCGTGGTCCCCAGTTAGGATAAGCCAGCTAAGAAGCCAACCCGGGGAGGTGGGTGGGACTTAAGAATATCTGCCTGCTGTCCCTGGATAACACCTGTTACGGTAAGTAACTGTGCTTAATCCCAGGACAAGCAGGCAGCATATTCTTAACACATGGGTGACCTCCAAGCTAACAAAGAGGGAGGAGGGATGGTTGGCCATTAGGAAAATAAATTTTGTAACACAGATTGGCCGAAGTGTCCATCCCGTCTGGAGAATGCATCCAGACAGTAGTGAGTAGTGAACGTGTGAACTGAGGACCAAGTGGCCGCCTTGCAGATTTCCTCGATGGGCGTGGAACGGAGGAAAGCCACAGAAGCAGCCATAGCTCGGACTCTGTGGGCCGTGACAGATCCTTCCAGTGAGAGACCGGCCCGAGCATAACAGAAGGCAATACAGGCAGCAAGCCAATTTGAAAGTGTCCGTTTGGAGACAGGACGGCCCAAACGGTTGGGATCGAAAGACAAAAAGAGCTGGGGGGATGTTCGGTGAGCTCTGGTACGATCAAGGTAGTAAGCAAGGGCACGCTTACAATCCAGCGTGTGCAACGCCTGTTCTCCAGGATGCGAGTGAGGCTTAGGAAAGAAGACGGGAAGCACAATGGACTGGTTGAGGTGAAAAGCTGAGACCACCTTGGGAAGGAATTTAGGGTGGGTACGCAGAACAACCTTGTCATGGTGAAAAACAGTGAACGGTGGGTCGGCAACCAGTGCATGCAGTTCGCTAACCCTCCTGGCAGAGGTGATGGCAATTAGGAAAAGCACCTTCCAGGTAAGAAGCCTGAATGAAGTTGTGGCAAGAGGCTCAAACGGAGGTTTCATAAGGGCAGAGAGAACCACATTCAGGTCCCAGACGACGGGAGGAGGCTTGAGAGGCGGTTTGATGTTGAAGAGCCCTCTCATAAATCTTGAAACCAGCGGATGAGCCGTGAGGGGTTTTCCGAGAATAGGCTCGTGAAACGCAGTGATGGCACTGAGGTGGACTCTGATGGAAGTGGTTTTGAGGCCAGCGTTGGACAGCGAGAGCAAATAGTCCAAGACAGTTTCCACCGCCAAAGAGGTGGGTTCTTGATGATGCCGGAGACACCACGAGGAGAATCTGGTCCACTTCTGATGGTAACATTGAAGAGTGGCCGGTTTCCTGGAGGCGTCCAAAATGAGGCGGACCGGTTGAGATAGATTCTCCGGAGAGGTCAGCCCGAGAGAAACCAAGCTGTCAGGTGGAGGGAAGACAGGTTGGGATGTAGTAGAGACTGATTCTGCTGTGTAAGTAGAGTAGGAAACACAGGAAGAGGAATGGGCTCCCTGGAGCTGAGTTGAAGCAGAAGGGAGAACCAGTGTTGACGAGGCCACCGAGGGGCGATGAGGATCATGGTGGCATTGTCCTTGCGGAGTTTGGACAAGGTCCGCAACATCAAAGGAAGTGGAGGGAAGGCATAGAGGAACCGATCCCTCCAGTCGAGTAGGAATGCATCCGGGGCCAGACGGTGAGGAGAGAAGAGTCTGGAACAGAATTGGGGCAGCTGATGGTTGTGAGGTGCTGCAAAGAGGTCCACCTGCGGAGTGCCCCATCGAGCAAAGATGGAGAGTAGAGTCGGAGGGTCCAACGTCCACTCGTGAGGTTGAAGGATGCGGCTGAGATTGTCGGCCAGAGAGTTCTGTTCGCCCTGGATGTAGACCGCTCTGAGAAAGAGATTGCGGTCCGTGGCCCAGGTCCAGATGCGCAGAGCCTCCAGACAAAGGGGGCGAGATCCGGTGCCGCCTTGCTTGTTTATGTAGTACATGGCGACTTGATTGTCTGTGCATAGGAGGAGGACTTGAGGACAGAGAAGATGCTGGAAAGCCTTGAGGGCGTAGAAAATGGCTCTGAGTTCCAGGAAATTGATGTGATGACGACGCTCCTGTGGGGTCCAAAGTCCCTGGGTGCGTAGATCTCCCAGGTGAGCTCCCCACGCGTAGGGGGACGCATCTGTGGTGATGATCATAGAGTGGGGGGGCAGATGGAAAAGTAGACCCCTGGAAAGATTGGAGGAGTTCAACCACCATTGGAGAGATTGCTGAAGAGATGATGTCACAGAGATGGGATGAGAAAGAAGATCCGTAGTCTGTGACCACTGGTTGGCGAGCGTCCACTGAGGTGTACGAAGGTGGAGACGAGCCAGAGGAAGGACATGCACTGTCGAGGCCATGTGACCCAGGAGGACCATCATCTGTCGAGCAGGAATGGAGGGATGCAAGAGTACCTGACGGCAGAGATGGAGCAGGGTCTGCTTGCGATCGGAGGGGAGAAAAGCCCTCATTAGCGTGGTGTCCAGAACTGCTCCAATGAATTGAAGTCGCTGGGTGGGAAGCAGATGCGACTTGGGGTAGTTGATCTCGAACCCCAGGAGGTGGAGGAGAGAGATGGTGTGATGAATAGCCTGTAGCACAAGTGGAGACGTGGGTGCTTTCACCAACCAATCGTCCAAATAGGGGAACACCTGGAGGTTGTGAGACCTGAGGAAGGCCGCTACCACTATGAGGCACTTGGTGAAGACCCTGGGTGAGGAGGCGAGGCCGAACGGTAGCACCTTGTACTGATAGTGGTGGTGCAGTACCTGGAATCGCAGGTAGCGGCGAGAATGTGGATTGATGGAGATGTGAGTGTAGGCCTCTTTGAGGTCCAGGGAACATAGCCAGTCGTGTTGAGAAAGAAGAGGATAGAGTGTGGCAAGGGAGAGCATTCTGAACTTCTCCTTGACCAGACACTTGTTGAGGTCCCTTAGATCGAGAATGGGACGGAGGTCTCCCGTCTTTTTGGGTACCAGGAAGTAGCGGGAGTAGAATCCCTGCCCCCTTTGATCTGGAGGTACTTCTTCGATGGCATTGAGAAGGAGGAGGGATTGAACCTCCCTCAGGAGGAGGGGGGTTTGAGATGAGTTTGAAGCAGACTCTACGGGAAGGTTGTCCGGAGGCAGAGTCTGGAAGTTGAGAGAGTAGCCGTGGCGGATGATGTTGAGGACCCACTGGTCCGACGTGATGACTTCCCAACGGCTTGAGAAAATGGTGAGACGACCCCCGATAGGCTGTGGAAGAGGTAGCGAGGGTGGATGACTGGCTATGCCCTGGAGAGAAGAGTCAAAAGGGCTGAGATTGTTTAGCAGGCTGAGGAGGCTTGGAGGGTTGGGTGGCCTGAGACCGAGCCTGGGCATGGTGCTGCTGTTGACGGGGTCGCCGAGATTGTTGGGGAGGCGGATTGAGTGGCCTGGCTGAGAACCTCCGCTGGTAGGATGATTGAGGCCGATAGGGTCGAGCAGGTGGAGCCTTCTTTTTCGGCTTGATTAGGGTGTCCCACCTAGTCTCATGGGCGGAGAGTTTCTGGGTGGTGGAATCCAGTGACTCTCCAAAAAGCTCATCCCCGAGACAGGGGGCGTTGGCCAGGCGGTCCTGGTGGTTGATGTCCAGGTCGGAGACTCTGAGCCAGGCCAAGCGACGCATGGCTACAGCCATGGCAGAGGCCCGAGAGGTGAGCTCGAAGGAGTCGTAGATCGAGCGGACCATATACTTGCGCATTTGGAGAAGGCCAGATATGTGCTGCTGGAATAGCGGGACCTTGCGCTCAGGAAGGTACTTCTGGAGGGCAGACAGCTGTTGGACCAAGTGTTTGAGATAAAAGGAAAAATGGAAGGAATAGTTGTTTGCCCTGTTGGCAAGCATGGCATTTTGGTAAAGTCTCTTGCCAAACTTGTCCATGGTCTTACCTTCTCTGCCAGGAGGGGTAGAGGCATAGACACTGGAGCCCTGAGTCTTTTTTAAGGTGGATTCCACCAGAAGGGACTCATGGGGCAATTGAGATTTGTCGAATCCTGGAATAGGGATGACACGGTAAAGGTTGTCCAGTTTACGGGGAGCTCCCGGTACCGTGAGGGGATTTTCCAAATTTTTGTAGAATGTCTCCCGTAAGATGTCATGTACGGGAAGTTTGAGGAACTCTTTAGGAGGTTGCTCAAAGTCTAAGGCTTCTAAAAAGGCTTGGGACTTTTTGGAGTCAGATTCAAGGGGAAGTGACAGAGCAGCAGACATTTCCCTCAGAAATTTAGAAAAAGAGGACTGCTCAGGTTTAGAGGAGGCATCAGGCGCCGATGGTTCCTCATCAGATGAGGAGGGATCCTCCTCGGTACCGAGAGGAGTCTCCTCCCATAAATCCGGATCCCTGACCTCTGGTGCGTGTCGGGACACCGGGGTGGAGGGTGCGGTGTGGTGAGTTTTGGACAAAGATTTACCAGAGCGCACCGAAACGGCACCAGGGGAGGACGATCGGCGTCGTTCTCGGTCCCGAGAAGAGTGCCGTACCGCCTGGTGCCGAGCAGGATCCACTGTGGTTCGAGAATGAACCACAGGATCATCAGGAAGTTGTTGTGCCGAAAGGATCGGCATCGAGGTGTTTACCGGTACCGAAGGAGTGGACACCGGGGGCTCGGTGCGGGGCTCGGGCCGGTCTGGTACCGGAAGGAGCGGTGCCAGGATAGAGGGTAGCAGTTGTTCAAGCTGTTTCTTCAACTGCTCCTGAAGCTGAGTTTGTAGGATGGCCGAGATACGGTCATCCAGGGGTGGCATCGGAACCGCTTTCTTTTTCTTCGGTTCCTTGGATGCCGCTCCACGCCCCGGCGATGAGGAGGCCGATGACGAGGCACTCACCGTTATCGGGGCGGAGCGTTTACGGGACCGGTGCGATGCCGGTATGGACGGTGTCGTCACCGTAGCTGGAGGGCGCTCGAGGGAAGAGGAAGGCTTCTTAGCCGGCTTACCTGGCGCCAGTGGCGCCGATGCGGGATCGGTCGGTGTCGAGCTGGACGGTGCCGATTTCTGCGGTACCGCCGCTGAGGGTGATGAATCCATCGCCGACTCGGAGCCGAAGAGCAGGGTTTGCTGGATTCTTCGGTTTTTAAGAGTACGTTTTTGTAAAGTGGCACAGCGGGTGCAGGAATCTGCCCGATGCTCCGGACCCAGGCACTGCAGACACCAATTGTGTGGGTCAGAAACGGAGATCGGGCGTGCACACCGCTGGCACTTCTTAAAACCGACCTGCGGGGGCATGAAGGGGAAGATAGCCTCCGCAAAATCGAAGTCCGAGGCCTGTATAATGGCAACAGGCCCCGCCGGGGCAAAAACGAAAGAAACAATAAAAATCAAAGTTTTTTTTTTTTTTTTTTTGCAATTGAAAGAAAAAGGAAACCCGAAGGTAGAGGAAGAAAAAAATATAACAAAAGCGCGAGCGGGAAGGCAAAAAGTGATTTCAACGGCCGTTGAAAAAATACACGCGTCTTCTTCGCTCCGCGGAAACGAAGAAACTGGGGACCACGCACTCCTCCGTCGGGCGGGAAGGCACTCGCGCACGCGCGGTGCGGCCAACTAGAAACTTCTAGTTAAAAGGTCCGTACCGAGGGCTCCGTCGGTGACGTCACCCATGTGTTAAGAATATGCTGCCTGCTTGTCCTGGGATAATACATGTAATTTCTTATCTTCTTTTGGCTACATTTTAACTTCTGCTGCAAAAGAAACTGGGCAAATTTTGAAATATAGTGGTACCTTGGATTACGAGCATAATCTGTTCCAGGAGCATGCTCGTAATCCAAAATGCTCGTTTATTAAAGCGAGTTTCCCCATAGGAAATAATGGAAACTCGCTTTGATACGTTCCCACACCCCGAAGCCAGTGGCGTTGCTCTATCTCCCCCCCCCCAAGAACTGGCATTGTTCCCCCCGAAGGCCCCCCTTGCGATCCAGCACCCTCCCCCCTCCCCCCGCCGCTTCTTACTGTCATCTGGGCACCAGCATGTCCTGTGCGTTGGTGCTGGTGCCCGAAGATCGGCCTCCTCTTCTTGCTGGGCCTGGAGCATCTGCGCATGCTCAAGGCCTGCGAGTTCACGCTCTCTCCGAGAGAGCGTGAACTCGCAGACCTTGAGCATGCGCAGATGCTCCAGGCCCAGCAAGAAGAGGAGGCCGATCTTCAGGCACCAGCACCAATGCACAGGAAATGCCGGTGCCCAGATGACAGTAAGAAACGGGGGGGGGGGGTTGCCGGATCGTGGGGGCGCCGCTCGCATCGAGGCACGCTCAGTTTCTGAGGCGTCAATTTTGCGAATGTTTTGCTCGTCTTGCAAAACACTCGCAAACCAGTGCGCTCATAAACCAAGGTACCACTTTATACTACTGTAATCATGGAATACACAAAGCTGTTACATATTACACAAAATATTTCCATTGAACCGAGATTTCTGAATTTCATGAGTGTATGTTTATATAGATACTGTATATGTAATTTTGAATACAATATATCAAATACTAATTTAAAGAAACTAGGTTTTAAGTGTGCCCATTTAACTGACATGTGCCAACCAAAGATTTCATTTACAGAACTGAAGAACAGGTGTGGTAGTCATATTGGTTCTGGGAATAACAATCTTGTTGGCTGCGATACCTTGCATTGGAGCAACATAAAAAAATGCTGTAACATATGTTGCCTTACTCATGTACTATATTTCAAGAAGGGAACTGATACTCGAATGCTCGTATATTGCATCTTGTTAGTCTAATAAAGTGGTACAACCTACTGTTCCATCTTCCAATATACTTACTATGATATGTATCATAAGAGAGTGTTGATAAATTAGGTACATCAAATCATGCTCTCAGTAATGAAGAAGTTGAAAAAAAACTTCACAATTCTGTTAGTAAAACTCAAAAACTGTAAATTAAATAAAAAGCCTTTAACACACGGTGTATGTATGCTAAACAGTTAAAACTGCTCTGAAAATAAAGTTGTACATGCATCTGCTTAGGGATAGTGTGAACTGGACAGTTTACTAGCAACATTCTGGAATCCCTTCCCCAGCCCTCAAGATGCAGGACAAGTAGAACTGAAGATTGCCTTCTCTGTACAAGGAATGAAAAAATTAGCTGAGAATTTCTCACAGCAGAAAAGGGTATGGAGACAAGTGAAAGGGGAAAAAGTAGGAAGAGTGGGAATGAAAAGAAATAGGTTAATATTTTGTCTTGCATATGCTTTTCTCATCAAGTACACTGTTCCTTCCAATTCAGTTTAACTTCTCTAGTGCAGATGTAACTAGTTCAGTTACCAGTTTAAGCAAAATAACACATACCTACAATTTTTGCACCTACCTTGATGAACAGAAAATTTGATAGTTATGAACTTTTCTTCACCGATGAGAAACTTATCTTTCAGAATGCACTAAAATAAAAGCAATATTAATTTAAGCAATACATCATAGCCATATGATACTTCATCAATATCTTACAACTCTACGGGATTAAAATTACTGAACAGATATGTTCAACTAAATGAATAGTTAATGGTGAAGAGACCTTCTCTATAAGACAATGTGAAATGCCCTTGACATTGAAGGATTCCAATGGGTTTTAGCCACAGAGAATCTACACATAATAAAAGAGGTTGGGTATGGGACTTGATATACCGCTTTTTCTGTGGGGCTTACATATTTTAGGCATGTACTTATTTTATACCTGGGTCAATAGTGTTAAGTCACTTGCCCAGAGTCACAAAGAGCTGCAGTGAGAATCAAACTCAGAACTTCAGGGTGCTGAAGTAGCTGTTCTAACCACTGGGCCACGCCTTCACTTATTCCAAAGACTTTTTTTTTTTTTTTCAAATATAGACTTGTTGTTCAGGACAGTGAAAAAAATATTAGCAGCCTTTGGATTTACATCAGATCCAGAAGATTTCTACAGCATGCTAATCTTTTCAGACACTGCTCAACTAAGTGTACAGGAGAACAAATCTCCCCTGGACCCCAAAATAGAAGAGTGAGGGGTTATAAAATTAATCAGGGATCACTGTTCAGGCACTAGGCCTGATGGGCCGCCGCGGGAGCGGACCGCTGAGCAAGATGGACCTCTGGTCTGACTCAGCGAGGGCAACTTCTTATGTTCTTAGTGACACCCGGGACAAAAATAAGTTACTTCTGCAAAAAGCATACACTAAACAGAAACCTTGCTTCCCAGGTTCCAATAGATACTTTATGACTCATAACCAACTGAAAATTACAACCACCCTCCATTGCCCCAGATATCATAGTTAAGTTTGTGAGCCCACGTGGACAGACAGTGAAAATACTTAAGAGTACCTGCTTAGACTGTGAACCATTCAGATGGCTGTGTCAATGGGTAATACATCAGATAAGAGACTCCAACTTGTTGGTTTGAACTTGCCTTTTAAAATACATTTTATAAAAATCTGCCTTTTAAAAAAACATACAAAAATATGATTTGCATTGCTTTACCTGGGCTTATGCAGTGATTTTCATTCCTGATATTTTTTCCATTGAAACCAGTTTCCTTTATTTACCCATTCAAAAGTAGTACAGCTTCATATGCTATCAAGTTAGTGTTATATTGCCTCATAAACGAAAGTGCTTAATTGACTCACCACTCATTTTAATTCAGAATCACCTTCCTCATATCAAAAGTTCTCATGGACTTCATTTTCTCCCATTTTCCTTACTAAGTGCACACAATCTCATTCAGATATTATTTAGTGCATAAATATAAACATCATGAATACATACAAAAAGTAGTGGCTTACTATTAAATAAGCTCTTTAGAGCAAGAGCCCTTTGGCTATCTTCTACTAAGTAGTTATAGCACACTTTATATTAGTAAGGTTTCTTACCTATTTATACCCATTGTACTTTCCCCTTTATGTAAATTTTAACAATTAATGCAACTGTAACTTTCCCCTTCCTTCCTTCTCAATCATGTTTGTCTAAATTCGTTATGTCAACTGTCCACAGTAGTAAAATTGTATGTATTACCACAATCTGCTGGTTTTTAAATTGTACATCGCTTAGAAATTTGTAATAAGCGATACATCAAATGTAAAATAAACTTGAAACTTGAAACTTGAAGTCACTTACTCTCCATTGCCTCAAGTACAATTTTGAGGTGAGGAGTGGCTTTGTGGTAAAGCCGATGCCTCAGCAACCCGAGGTTATGTGATCAAATCCAAGCACTGCTCCTTGTAACACTAGGCAAGTCACTTATCCTCCATCACCCCAGGTACAAAATAAGTACCTGCACATATGTAAACCATTTAGAACGTATAACCAGAAAAAAAGTGGTATACAAGTCCCGTTCCCTTTCCCCCTTTGTTCACAAGCTGGGTAAGAATGTGTGTAATAATGTTACTTGGGAGCCTAAATATCAAACTAAACCGTAAAGTCCCAATCCAACACCATCTAGAATATCATTGGTCTGGGATCTAAACTAGAGAATGACACGGGGAAAAAATTTGTCCCCGCGACCACCATCCCCGCCCCGTCCACGCGACCACTGTCCCCGCAGCATCCATACAAGCCTCAGTACTGCAATATTTAGCTTATTCCTTCCTTATAAATCAAAGTTCTGGCTGCTGAACTAGAGAAAGATGTTTGGCTGGCAGGGCTTTGTTTATAAATTTTAATAAACACAACTAATATACTACTTTAACCTAACGCAAAATAAATAAATAAAAATTTTTTTTCTACCTTTGTTGTCTGGTTTCTGCTTCCCTCATCTTCTCATTCAATTCCTTCCATCTACTGTCTGTCTTCTCTCTGCATCTTCCATTTGCTCTGTTACTGTGCCTCTCTCTTCACCCCCTCCCCAATTGGTCTGGCATCCATCTTCTTCCTTCTGCTCCCCCATAGTCTGGCATCTCTGTCTTCTCCCCACTTTCTCTTCCCCATTCCCTTCAGCGTCTGTCTTCCCCATGTCCTTTCAGCATCTTCTCCCCACTCCGTCTTCCCCATGTCCTTTCAGCGTCTTCTCCCCACTTCGTCTTTCCAATGTTCTTTCAGCATCTTCTTCCCACTCTGTCTTCCCCATGTCCTTCCAGCATCTGTTCCTCTCCATTCCCCTTCATTGTCTGTTCCTTTCCTCCACCACCCTTCCCTCTTGCCAGCTCACCACCCTTCGGCTCCCCTCGTGCAGCCCCCTCCCTCCATCCTACCTACCTGAATCTATCTCCCTCCCCCCTTTCCCTTTGTGGCGCGTTTTAAGTAACTTCTTCAAATCGTTGGAGCCTGCAAACTGTAGCGTGCGTGTGTGGGCAGAAGCTTCTCTTCTGATGCAACCGGAAGTTGCGTCATAGAAGCTTCCGCCCACACACGCACGCTACTGCTTGCAGGCTCCGACGGCTTTGTGAAGAAGTTACTCAAAACGCACCACAAAGGTAAGGGGGAGGGAGATAGATTCGGGTGGTTAGTTAGGAGGGAGGGGGCCACGCGCGTTCCTTCACTTAACTGCGTGGACAAGGCATTCACTGCTCCACGGGGCAGTGGATGGCCTTGTCCCCGTATCCACAGTGAGTACTTTTACCCCCTCACCATTTCAGTGGGTTACCTGCAGCTACCAGCTACTAGCCGTGGGTAACAGCCACCGTGTCATTTTCTAATCTAAACCAAAACATTTTATGTCAAAAAGTTTAAGTAACCCTTTTCTAAAAGTGATATTGTATGCTCAGAAAAGTAGTATTATAAAAGAAAATTGGATGCCTTTTGTCAATTGTTGCACAATGCTCTTTTGTATTTTCAATGAAACTTTCTAAATGCAAATTAATGATTCAAATTCAAAATCCTTGCATGTATCTTGATATGCATTATTGCCCAAACTGTCCAATCCAATGAGTCACAGAAACTGAAATTTAAGACTCATTGGAATGGACAATTTGGGGCAGTGAACACACATCAAGATATATGCAAGGATTTTGAACTTCAATCCTTGTTTTGCATTTTCAATGAAGCCCTCATTGTGCAATGATAGAAAATTGGATGCCTTTTGCCAATTATAACATTGAGCACTATGGGGGCCTTTTACTAAGGCACGCTAGCCATTTTAGCCACTTTTCTGAGTGCACAATATCACTTTTAGAAAAAAATTATTTAATAAGGTTAGATTTGATATATAAAAGTTTGACATAACATTTTTGTATAGTTCCCTAGACCAAGGGTATTGTTCTAGACAAGGCTCTGTGTACCCACTGTAATTCATCTTAAGTTGGATTTAGAATTAAAGCCCCAATTTAAAAATCAAAACCCAAATAGTTTTGTTTTACTCTTGGTAATAAGGTAAATCCATTTCACTAACCTGAATTGTATTAAAGAGAATGAAAAAAAAAAATCATCAGTGCCATACCTGGTTCCTAAAGAAATTACCAATGGAATGTTTTGAGAGAACAGTAAAATCATCTTCTAATGATCTCATCTGAAAATAACACAAAGATAGATAATTCAACCTGGAAATGAACAAGTGTTTTACATAGAAAAATCCCCATATAGATTTTAGTATGAAACAAATTCTAACAGTATTCCACATAAGTTCTTTTTTTGTTGTAAATTTCTGCTGTTGCATACTGAAAATGAAGGTGTTCAAAATGTAAAAATAAATTGCATAATTGGTTCAAATTACTGCAGTTATGCAAAGAATACAGGAATGGTTAGGCCTAACCATCAAAATTAAAAACCAGTCACCCTATTCTGTCATGATTACCACCTGTTCTACAGCTTCAATAAAAAATGCACATTCTTGGTAGTGCTAGAAATATTCATCAGAGTAACCATAAAAGCCTCTCTATTACATTACATTACATTACATTAGGGATTTCTATTCCGCCATTACCTTGCGGTTCAAGGCGGATTACAAAAGGTTAATTTAAAAAAGACAGAATTACAATGATTAGCTAGAGAGGTAAGTTGTAGATCTTAAGAGCATTTAGAGGTCGTGTTGTTATTGCTGTTTCAGGAATTTCTTGAAAAGTGTGGTTTTTATTTCTTTTCTGAACGTCCTATAGTCTGGGGTGGTCATCAGAAGGTTGGAGATCTGGTTGTCCAGTCTTGCGGCTTGAGTGGCTAGGAGGCCGTCGTGTAGTTTTGTTCTTTTTACTTCTTTGATTGGGGGGGGTATGAATGGGGAGTGCGTTTTTCTGTGTCTGGTACTGGGTGCTTGGATGAGGCGATTGTTCAGGTATGATGGGCTGTCTCCGTGTAGGGTTTTAAATAATATGCAGTAGAATTTGAATTGGATTCTTTCTTGGATTGGGAGCCAGTGTGAGTTGATGTAAGCTTCAGTGATGTGGTCATGTTTTTTCAATGAGTAGATGAGTCTCAAAGCTGTATTTTGGATTGTTTGGAGTTGTCTTATCGTGGTTGCAGGACATGGAAGGAAGAGTATGTTACAGTAGTCCAATATACCTAGTATTAGGGATTGTACTATAAGTTGGAATTGTGTTCTTTCAAAGAATTTTCGGACTTGTCTCAGGTTTCTCATGATTGCGAATGATTTTTGAATTGTTTTATTTATTTGCGGTTGCATTGTGCAGCATCTGTCTATGGTCATGCCTAGTAGTTTTATGGTGGTTTGGATGGGATATTTGGTTGCGTTTATGTCTAGGATGGTTGTGGTTTGGATCTTGTCATTTTCTAGGAGGATGAATTTGGTTTTGTCTTGGTTGAGTTTAAGTTTGTGATTTTCCATCCAGGTTGTGACTGCTTCAAGTGTTTGGTGAAGTTTGTCTGTCATGGTAGGTTTAGAATGATCGTATGGGACGAGGATGGTGATGTCATCCGCATAACTATTATACATAAGAAGCATTTATACAGCAAATACACAAACACAACAGTATATTTTCCTCTACCATCACACAAGTGCACAAAATAGCATTGACTGAAGAACTTCAGATTACATTGCGATTTTTTTCTGTGTGAACACAATCTATGTAAACCACTATCAACAATACAAGGCTCATTCATAGTCACACCAGCTTTTCAAAAATTCTCTTACCTAGAAAGAAGAAACATAATAAAATAATTCCAAAACAAATTCATAAGTTGTCTTAGGGCTCCTTTTATCAATGTGCGCTACGGGGGTTAGCGCATCGGACATTTCATCACGTGCTAACCCCCTCGGCAAGCCAAAAACCTAACGCCTCGTCAATGGAGGCGTTAATGACTAGCACAGCAGGCGGTTGAATGGGTGGTATTCCGCGCATTAACCATCTACAGCACCTTGATGAAAGGAGCCCTTAGTCATCAGTTTAAGGAATTACTAATGGAAATACCAATATTTCCTAAAGTCCATGTATCCAAACCATCTTTTCTATCAGCTGACACAAGTGTTCTAACAATTCTTTCCGTCATAACTGCTCAATATTCATGTCTGCTAGATTTAAAAACATTTTTGATGGTATGATTGTAACAGAACAGCACACATCAACAGGTTTTATGCAACTTTCCACAATTTTATTACAAGTTGTAAAAGAGCATTTTTCCAAAATTATTTTTCATGATTAACAACAGATGACAAGGTTAAAATTGGTTGTTCAGCAGTTGTGTGTGGTATATAATTTTTTAAATAAATAAATAAAAAGTAAAATGATTTAAGTAGTACCTTGGATACACTAGATATGAAATCAATGTGAGTTAGAACTTGACTAGAATGATCTTATAGTTTGTAGTACTGTTCCTGAAGTACAAATCTGAAGGAAGGATTATTGCTTCCCCTTCTCAGGTCTAATTGATAAAAGGCTTTCTCTTCAGATTACACAAAGATCAGTGATGATTACATTATATAATGTTGCTCTTTTTATTTCTTCAGTTAAAAGAAGGTTGCCAAATGTTTACATAAATTACACAATATAAATGAAGAATCTTAAAGTGCTTTTTGTTCAACTAAATCAAACCTTAACCTTGGAATTGTTTTTGCAAAGGCACTGTAAAAACAGCAGAAACACACCCTGTTCCTTTATTTGTAAACTTTATGTCTTACCACTCTCACCTATAACTATTCACTTGTTCCTGTATTTAAAACAGGATCAAAAGCTTGACTGCATTTAATTTATATCCTCTCCAGGTTGATTGACGATGCATTTAAAAATATGCATTGTATTGATTACCCAAAAGTGGATATTTATATCTAGGAATATTTGGAAAATACAAAATTTACACATGGAAATACAGTAAACCCCGGCTGCAGAATTTATTGAAGCCTTTAGTGTAATCCTAACAGCCAAAAGGCCTTCAACAATTAAGCCTTAAGTATGGCATTATCAAATATTGATCTTATTTTCTAAACAAACATTAACAAGTGAATATAAAAGCAAGCAGCTCTACAGAAATATTTTAAAGTCTATTTTATTCATATTTAAAAGTTGTGAAACAATCAGAAATTCTGGTGAAGGAACTATAGAGATTTTTCCTCAAACTAAAGTAGAAACTAACAACTTTTTTCAGTTATACTAAAGCTCATTTCTTCAGTTATTCTAAAGCTCATTGTTTTCGATTTTTTTTTTTCTATTACCGATATACACTGGAAATTTATTTTTTAAAGCCAGCTTTCTTTAATCCACTACTGTATTGTCTTTCTCCATAAAATCATTTATGCCACAGATCTGCGAGCGATCAAATTACGGAGCGACATATGGCCTACTTCACCAAGAAGAGATTAATTCCCATTTTTGTAGTCCATTTTCTTTTCTTTTTTTTTAAAGCGTCAAGAAAAAAAAAATAAAAAATTCCCCCTTCTTTTTGATCAAAACCCTGACGATGCCATTTGTGTCCGGGGATCTAGAAAGCAGCAAGCGCTTCACTTCTATAGCTCCCGAGGAGGCTGCACGTTTCGTTAAATTGCAACTTCTGTTAACCCTTTCGTGCCCTTCTTCTCGCTCCGAGAGCCAAGTAACGGTATGCAATTCCCCCAGCTAAAATAAGGCGTCACTTTTCCTGCTCTGGAGGCTGGGGAGGTGTTTGCTCTTTTGTTTGATTTCTTTTTTTTTTTCTCTCTCCCCCCCCTCCCCTTTCTCTCTGTTTCGGGAAAGGGGAGCGCTGCTTTCCAGACCGATGAAAGGAGAGACTTTTTGCGACTGCGTCACCCGCACCTCCAGCTGCCCGGGGTCGAGCACTTTGGAGAGAAAGTTGAGTCCTCGAGAAGCCCCCAAATCACCTTTCACGGTCCTCGAAGCCAAGCGCCGCCTCAGGAGCGGCCGACAAAACTTTACAGAGTTTGGCGTTTTAGGGGCACCTTGGCTTCCTTTTGTAGATATTTATTTATTCTTTCAGAGCGGGAGGCGCGAAAAGTTCTCAAGGACTGAGATTGAACCCTTTACTGTACTACTTTGAGCTCATTTTGAAAATGCATTATTAGAAAATGGTGGTGAAAGAACTTACAAATTTCTTGTTTACTTCCCCATCCCACTTGCTCGCTGAGTCTTAACAATTCGTCTTCTTCCTCCTACCCAGTTCAAGAAAACTAGTCCCCAAAAGTCATTTCCGGGTGACAAACCTACAAACTGAATTAACACAGGAAAAAAATTATATTAAAAAAATTACTTTTTTTAAAAAAATACTAACTTTATTTATATCATATATATATATATTGCCCACTAAAAATTGTTTGCTTTCTTATTAGACCCACTTCCTCTTTTTTTCGGCTTTTACAACTATTGCCCCAAAAGAGGAAAGATGATCATTGAGACGCCGCTCATTTTTGTTTTCTTTGCCGCACCTATTTTTCAGGAAGCCCCAGAGGCTACTCCGTACGCCTCAGACCGCGCTAGGCGAACCAGCAGGAGACGGGGATTTTTAAAATATTTTTTAAATATTTTTCAGGCGAGCGTAATCGAGGCAATCGGGGAAAATCCTTGCAATTAATTCCCTAAAAAAATCCCTCCTTACCTCAGTCCAATCGAAAATGGCGCCGAAACCTAAAAAACTTCTTAAATTTCATTGTAGGCTTTTGCAATGGCTTCTGGGACTGTTGGGGCTTTCGCTGGGTAGGGAAGGGAAGGGGGAGGGGGAGCGTGCGTATGCGCGAGGAGGGGGGGGGCGTCGGCGTGCACAAGCTGCGCGCAGAGAGACAAGAGGCGGAGCTTGGCGCTGGTTCGGCAGTTGGTCCTCGAACGAGTAAGGGCGAGAGCTCGGGGCGGGGCTTGATGGTAAGCGACTTGTGCACCGGCAAGTGACCCGCAAAGCGAATTGTTTACGTGTAGTAGAAGAAGCAAAAAAAAAAAAAAAAGAGGCTGCCGGAAAAATTCTGAGCTGTGATGAGACGGGACGAACTGTGTTCATCACTTGTATAAGGAGTGTTTTGTTTATGCTCTTGACATGCTGTTAGGGTCACTGGCAGATTTCTCTTTTTCTTTTTTTTTGCCCCCTTATTTCTTTTTGTTATAATGTTGTATGAAGCAAGCTGCTTTGCGGGACAGCTTCGGGTATTAACGGTAATACTGTATATAGAAATAAAACAAAAACATGAAGGTAAAATCTTTTTATTGGATTAGCAATGCATTTTATGATTAGCTTTCGAAGGCAACCCTCATTAACGGAAGAGACACGGTTTTATTGTTGTTTGCAATATTGCACAGAAGGATGTCGCATTCCGGTTGCTTTAATAAATGCAGTTTAAAAAGCAAGTCCTCCAAGCGCCATATTGTCACTGTTAATAGGGGTTTTATTTTTTGTTTTCTATAGGTTCCATACAACCGAATAGCTTAATTCTGTATCTTTTTGTCGTTTGTCTCGAAATTTGACATTTGCTGACAGACGTGGGGTTTAGGACGCTTAATGGCGCTTCTATCTAGGTGAGATACTGAGAGGTTTTTTTAAATGTTCGATGGAAAATTGCTACAAAACCCACCTTAAAACGTTTTCGGGCGCGCTGGTTTGCCTACAGTTCTATCCGATTACATAATGGTATATGACTTTCCTTGTATTGAGGGCCTAGGTAAAAGCAGGATCCAGCAAATCCGCGTTTTACCTTTTGCCCTTGTTATTGCATGATTTGTGACGGGTTAAAATGTTAAATGATCTCCTTTTTTTTCTGGCATTTTGCAACAAATGGAGGAAGAGCGACTTCACCCACCAGCAGACGCCGCTCTCCATGTTGTTGTTTTTCTCCACTGCGTTACCCCAGTATTTGGGCGGGAGGTTACTCACTCCACTGAGTAGAGAGGGAACCGCAGAAGTTCTGCTGGATGCAAATGTGCAAGCAGTGACTGCGGCCCATCTGAGAGCAGACCAGATATAACAGTTGGCGCCTTAACTGTGGCTGGTGTAGTAAATAAAGACGGACGCTTCCCTTCTCTTTCCCCCTCCCCCAGCTTTGCAGTAGTTTGCTTGTGCATATATTTCATCGTACTCTGGTTGTGGGGTTTTTTCCCCCCTTATGAAGCAGAGTGCCGACCCACGGCCGAACGCAGCAGTGCGCAGGACCGCAGCGAATGTGCTGGGAGCGTTCCAGCGGTTGTGGCTACAGGCTCTGTGCTGACTATGGGAGTTTCTTCGGATAAAGTAAACTTTTGCAGGAAAATTGGGCCCGTAAACTGCAAGGTTTTCGCCTATTTTTGGTTTCATATGCACTTTTTTTTTCTTTGCACGTGGCCTCTCGAGCTACATTGAAAGTGAGATATACACAGGTTAGCAACTTGAGATCATAATGAATATTATCCCAGGACCAGCAGGCAGCATATTCTTGACTGATGGGTGACGGCACCGACAATTTTAGAGTGATTGCACTCTAAGAACTTGGAAAGTTCTAGTAGGCCGCACCGCGCACGCGCGAGTGCCTTCCCACCCGACAGAGGCGCGCGGTCCCCAGTTTCTTAGTTTCCGCAGAGCTAAGAAGTCGCACTTTTCAACGGCTGTTGAAAAGATTTTTTTCTGTCGCCTTCCCGCTCGCGAAATCTTTTTGGAAATTATATTTCCTTTTTTTCTTTTATTATTTTCTTTCAAAAAAAACAAACAAACAGTTTTTTTCTTTTTTCTTCATTTTGTCGGTTTTGCCCCGGTGGGGCCTGCTGCCACCATCGAGGCCTCGGCCTTCGATTTGGCAGAAGCTGTTTTTCCTTTCATGCCCCCCCAGCCAGGTTTTAAAAAGTGCCAGCGGTGTGCATGGCCTATCTCTCTTACGGACCCGCACAATTGGTGCTTACAGTACCTGGGTCCAGAGCATCAGGCTTCTACCTGCACCCGCTGTGCCACTTTGAAAAAATGTACATTAAAAAACCGACAAATCCAACAACGTTTGCTTTTCGGTGCCGATATGTCTGACCCTGCGACATCGACACCGGCATCGGCACCACCTCAGTCGGCACCCACTTCGTCGACGCCGCACCGGCATCGCAACACTCAGGTAAGCCGGCTAAGAAGCCATCTCCGCTGGAGCGTCCTCCGGTCTCGATAGCAGCGAGCCCAGTCCTGCCGACCACGAGGCGCCCGCGGAAGCGCTCCGCCCCTATTGAGGTGAGTCCCTCGACCTTGGGCTCCTCATCCTCGGGGCGTCAAGCGGCACCGCAGGTACCGCAGAAGAAAAAGGCGGTACCGGTGCCCTCTCTGGACGAGCGCATTGCAGCCGTCCTGCAGGTGCAGCTCAAGGAGCAGTTGCAATAGCTCCTTCCTGCTCTCCTGGCACCGAGCCTTCCAGTCCCGGTCCGGTCTGAGCCACCGGTACCGACAGTGGAGCAGCCTCTTTTGTCTGCGTCCACTTTGTCGGTACCGGTCCACTCCGCTTCTTCGGCCTCGATGCCAATCCTTGCACCGGAACCGAGAGCTCATCACCAGGCTGTTCAGACTGCAGCACTGGTACAGCCTGTAACATCTCCCGGTACCGTGTCTATGAGGTCGGGTAAGTCGGCACGCAAATCCCGACACCTGGAACCCTCCACTCCGGAGTCTCGAGACCGTAGCTCCCATATTAGGGACCCTGATCTGTGGGGTGACTCCGAAGAGCCTTTTCTTTCTGAGGGTGAGTGTTCCTCGGATGAGGATGATCCTGCTGCTCCTGATCCATCCTCCAAACAGGATTCTACATCTTTCACTTCCTTCCTGAAAGATATGTGTGAATCTCTGTCTATTCCTTTGGAGGCTGAGTCTAAAAAATCCAAAGCCTTCCTTGATGCACTAGATTTTGACCAGCCTCCAAAGGAATTTCTCAAACTTCCCCTCCATGACATCTTGAGGGAAACCTTTTATAAGAATCTAGAGACTCCTTTGACCATTCCAGGAGCCCCTCGTAAATTAGATTCTTTATACAAAGTGATTCCTATCCCTGGATTTGATAAGCCGCAGCTTCCGCATGAATCTCTTCTTGTGGAATCTACGCTTAAAAAGTCCACAGGAGCTAGTGTATACGCTTCTGTCCCTCCTGGCAGGGAAGGTAAAGCCATGGACAAGTTTGGTAAAAGATTATACCAGAATGCCATGCTAGCTAACAGATCTGGTAATTATGCTTTCCATTTTTCTTTCTATCTCAAGCATCTTCTTACCACCATGGCTTCTTTTGAAAAGTACCTTCCTGAACGAAAACGACCAGCTTTTCACCACTGCTCGTCTTCTCTCTTCCAGCTCCGTAAGTTTATGGTTCGATCAATTTATGACACATTCGAACTTACCACCAGAGCGACGGCCATGTCTGTGGCTATGCGTCGCCTTGCTTGGCTCAGGGTGTCGGAGCTTGATATCAATCATCAAGATCGGTTGGCTAATGCTCCATGCCTGGGGGATGAACTTTTTGGGGAATCCATGGACTCTATCACCCAAAAGCTGTCTGCCCATGAAACGAGATGGGATACTCTGCTGAAAACCAAAAAGAAGGCTCCACCGGCGCGGCCTTTCAGACAACAGTCGGCCTATCAACCCCGTTATGTGGCTCGTCCTTTGCCATCAGCTACCCAACAACCTAGGCGTCAACGTCAGCAACAACGGCAGACTCCTAGGCCACCACAGCAGCAACTTGTGAAACCTCCTCCACAGCAAAAATCCACACAGCCCTTTTGACTTAGTTCTCCAGGGCATAGCCAGCTTCCTATCATCTGCCCACCTACCTCAACTTATAGGTGGCCGACTTTCTTTTTTCCTCAGCCATTGGGAAATCATCACCTCGGATCAATGGGTCCTCAACATCATCCGCCACGGCTACTCTCTCAATTTTCAGACACTTCCTGCCCAAAGTCTGCCAAGAGAGTCTGCTTTGCACACTCCTCAGTCTTCCCTTCTACTTCAGGAGGTTCAATCCCTCCTCCTTCTGAACGCCATAGAGGAAGTTCCTCTAGATCAGAAGGGGCAGGGATTCTACTCCCGTTACTTTCTAGTCCCCAAAAAAACAGGAGATCTCAGACCCATTCTAGATCTTCGCAATCTCAACAAATGCTTGGTCAAAGAAAAATTCAGGATGCTTTCTCTGGCCACTCTTTACCCTCTTCTCAATCAGGGCGACTGGCTATGCTCCCTCGATCTCAAAGAGGCATACACTCACATACCGGTCAATCTAGCCTCCAGACAGTACCTCCGCTTCATGATCAATCATTGTCATTACCAATACAAGGTGCTGCCCTTCGGTCTTGCCTCCTCTCCAAGAGTGTTCACCAAATGCCTGATTGTGGTGGCTGCCTTTCTACGCTCTCACCACCTTCAGGTCTTTCCTTATCTGGACGATTGGTTAATCAAGGCCAATTCATCTCAGACAGTACTCCTGGCCACCAACCAAACCATCCTGTTTCTACAACTTCTGGGGTTCGAGATCAATCTACCCAAATCTCATCTCATCCCCACTCAGAGACTTCAATTCATTGGAGCGGTGCGGGACACAATCCTCATGAGAGCATTCCTGCCGTCCAACCGTCTTCAAACTCTTCAATCTCTATGTCAGCAAGTACTTCCACAAAGTTCCATCTCTGCCAAGCAAATGATGATACTCTTGGGTCACATGGCCTCCACAGTTCATGTCACACCCTTCGCACGTCTTCACCTGCGCACTCCTCAATGGACCCTAGCTACCCAGTGGTCCCAAGCGACGGATCCTTGCTCACGACACATATCTGTGACATCATCTCTTCGTCAGTCTCTACAATGGTGGTTGATATCCTCAAATCTCTCCAGAGGTCTTCTATTCCATCTACCTCCTCATCAACTTGTCATCACCACCGACGCCTCCCCTTATGCCTGGGGAGCTCATTTGAACGAATTCCAAACTCAAGGACTTTGGACAGCCCAGGAAATGAAGCATCACATCAATTTCCTGGAACTCGGAGCGATGTTTTATGCTCTCAAGGCCTCCCAACATCTTCTCTTTCCTCAGGTCCTCCTGCTGTGCACAGACAATCAAGTTGCGATGTACTACATCAACAAGCAGGGTGGGACAGGCTCTCGCCTCTTGTACCAGGAAGCCCAGAAGATTTGGGCTTGGGCCACAGATCACCAACTATTCCTGAAAGCTATTTACATTCAGGGAGAACAGAATTCTTTAGCGGACAAGCTCAGCAGAATTCTCCAGCCTCACGAGTGGACACTCGATCCTTTAACTCTACAGTCCATCTTTGCTCAGTGGGGCACTCCTCAGATAGACCTCTTTGCAGCTCCTCACAATCACCAGCTGCCCCTATTCTGCTCCAGACTCTACTCTCCTCACCGTCTGGCAGCGGATGCATTTTTCCTCGATTGGTCCAATCTGTTCCTGTACGCTTTCCCTCCTCTGCCTCTCATGTTAAGAACCTTGTTCAAGCTCAAGAGGGAAGGAGCCACCATGATTCTGATTGCTCCACGGTGGCCCAGGCAACATTGGTTCTCCCTTCTACTTCAACTCAGTTCCAGGGAGCCTTTTCTTCTTCCACTGTTTCCTTCTCTGCTTACGCAACATCAGGAGACCCTTCTGCATCCCAACCTTCCGTCTCTGCACCTGACAGCTTGGTTTCTCTCGGGCTGACTTCTCATGATACTCTTTTGTCTCAGCCCGTTCGTTCCATTCTGGATGCCTCCAGGAAACCGGCCACTCTGCAATGTTACCATCAGAAGTGGATACGGTTTTCTTCCTGGTGTCTTCTTCATCATCATGATCCCACTTCCCTTGCAGTGGAGACCTTGTTGGATTATCTTCTTTCTTTGTTTGACTCTGGCCTCAAGTCTACTTCCATCAGAGTCCACCTCAGTGCTATTGCTGCTTTTCATGAGCCAGTTCATGGAAAACTTCTCTCGGCTCATCCCTTGGTGTCCAGATTCATGCGGGGTCTTTTCAATGTGAAACCACCTCTCAAAGCCCCTCCTGTAATCTGGGATCTCAATGTGGTTCTTTCCGCCTTAATGAAGCCTCCATTTGAACCTTTGGCTACCGCTCCTTTCAAGTTTCTCACTTGGAAGGTACTTTTCCTTATTGCTCTTACCTCTGCCAGGAGGGTCAGTGAGCTCCATGCATTAGTTGCTGATCCACCTTTTACAGTCTTTCATCATGACAAGGTGGTTCTGCGTACACATCTAAAGTTTCTCCCTAAGGTTGTCTCGGAATTCCATCTCAACCAATCCATTGTTCTGCCTGTCTTCTTTCCGAAACCTCACTCTCATTCTGGAGAACAGGCTCTGCATACTTTGGACTGTAAGCGGGCTCTAGCTTACTATTTAGAGCGTACTAAGCCCCACAGATCATGTCCCCAACTCTTTCTGTCCTTTGATCCAAATAAATTGGGATGTCCTGTTTCTAAACGTAGGTTGTCCAATTGGCTTGCAGCATGCATTTCATTTTGTTATGCTCAGTCCGGACTGACACTGGAAGGTTCTGTCACGGCCCATAGAGTTCGAGCTATGGCAGCATCTGTAGCTTTCCTCCGTTCCACTCCTATTGAGGAAATCTGCAAAGCTGCTACTTGGTCCTCAGTTCATACTTTTACATCTCATTATTGTCTGGATGCATTCTCCAGACGGGATGGACACTTCGGCCAATCTGTTTTGCAAAATTTGTTTTCCTAATGGCCAACCTTCCCTCCATCCCTCTTTTTGTTAGCTTGGAGGTCACCCATCAGTCAAGAATATGCTGCCTGCTTGTCCTGGGATAAAGCACTGTTACTTACCGTAACAGGTGTTATCCATGGACAGCAGGCAGATATTCTTGCGTCCCACCCACCTCCCCGGGTTGGCTTCTTAGCTGGCTTATCCTAACTGGGGACCGCGCGCCTCTGTCGGGCGGGAAGGCACTCGCACGTGCGCGGTGCGGCCTACTAGAACTTTCCAAGTTCTTAGAGTGCAATCACTCTAAAATTGTCCGTACCGGGGCTCCGTTGGTGCCGTCACCCATCAGTCAAGAATATCTGCCTGCTGTCCCTGGATAACACCTGTTACGGTAAGTAACTGTGCTTTCTGTAGACTTGACAGCTGTGGTCCCATGGATTGGATATTTTGGCTCTTCTGAAAAATCTGTGACATCTGCCGTAGCTTTTTATTTTTCCACACTTTCGTCCAGTAAAGCTTAACTAGGTTGTTACATTTTATCACTTTTAGAAAAATTAAAAATGTCAGTTGTGTATTGAAATGGTTCTCTTGTTTTCTCAAAATTTTCCTGTACAAATTTTGCAATATTTCTGCAGATTAATCATTTTTATTTTTTTTTAACTGAAATGGTGTAGTTTTTATTCTTTCCTCTGCAGATATTTTTACTTATGTGATTGTCTGAGAAAATGTGACTGAAGTTGCAGATTTTTTTTTTTTTTTTTTCATTTAAAAGGATGAGGGTTGGACTGTTATATTACAAATAGTTTACTCTAAGAGCCTCTTTTACAAAGCCACAATAGCAAGTTCTGGCACAGCATAAGCGACACTACTACTACTATCCATTCAGTTGTATCTGACCCTTGGATACTCTGTAGACCAGTCCTCGTCATGTTTCCCAAGGCTTTTTTTTCAAGTGCTTGATGTTCATTCCTTTGTCATTCTTGATGGTATCCAGCCAATGGGCCTTTGATCTCTCCTCCTTCCTTTTACCACTGACTGTTCCTAGTGGCATCTCTTTTTCTAGTGAATTTGCCCTCATCACATGTCCAAAATAGGTCAGTTTCTGTCTGGTAATCTTAACTTCCAGGGATAACTCTGGGTTTATATGATCAAGAACATCTTTCTTGGTGATCCTAGCTGTCCATGGGATTAGTAAAAGTCTTCTCCAGCACCACAGCTCAAAGGCGTCAATTTCTCTCCTCTCTTCTACCTTCCAAGTATTTAGATCAATGCTGTCTTGTTATTTTATTTTTCCTCTAACTCTACTTTTCACTTCTCTATTACCCTCCAGGTACTTTAGTTAGATTGTGAGCCTTCGGGACAGTAAGGGAATTTTTCAAGTACCTTTCTTATTTCTAATCTTAATGTATATTTTCTGTAAACCACTTAGAACCTAACGGATGTAGCGGTATATAAGAAATAAATTACATTACATTATATTTGCTTTCATGAATGTCCTTGTCTTGCAGCCAAATGTCACGATTGGGAACACAAAAAATGGCATTGATCAGCCATTGTTTGATGGTGTCTGAGATATCCTTGCACTTTCATATTTGGTCCATGCTCACCATGGCTGCACACCCCAGTGCTAATCAACTCTTGATTTCTGCTTTCAAACTACCATTGTGATCAATGAGGGACCCTCTCTTTCCATAGCGGTTCAAAATGCTGGAAGGGTGGCAACATATGACATACCAACTGTGGCGGTTGTGTGGCTAAGTTATGCTATGGGCTGGGGAAAGACCTAGTGACCTACTCCATAAAACCTTCATCATAAAACTTTATGGATCAGAATCAATATGCTTCAAATGCGATACAGTCCATAGGAATTGAATGGGCTGCATCACATTTGTCATGCGGGAATCATTACTGTGGGTTTGTAAAAGGGGCTCTAATAGAACTCAGTAAAACTTACCCCCACCATCCCATTTTACAAAGCTGCACTAGTAGCTGCTGCTGTGGTAAGTGCCCCAAAACCCTTGGAGAGGCATAATCAAAAGGGACATCTAAGTCTGTTTACGTCTAACTCGCAAGTCATCCAAAGTTAAAAAAAAAAAAAAGCCAAAATTTTTTACTTTCGAAAATCGTCTAATTATACGTCCTGCAGATCTGATCGTCCAAGTCGCTAAATCGTCCATCTTTATACCACAAATTCGTCTAACTTTTTATCCAAGTCCAAAACGCCTAGAACAAGCCCTGTTGGATGTGGGAGGGGTCTGCAAAGTGATGGACTGAACACCCAGACATGGCACTTAAATAGTGGGGTACCTTACAGGGCACTGCTGTGAACTTTACAAAAAGGGTGCCATGTCTTCTCCTCACTACAGCTCCCTTATAGGTCACAGTGAGCCCCCCAAACCACTTCCAGAATCCCCTAGACCAGGGGTAGGGAACTCCAGTCCTCGAGAGCCGTATTCTAGTCGGGTTTTCAGGATTTCCCCAATGAATATGCATGAGATCTATTTGCATGCACTGCTTTCAATGCATATTCATTGGGGAAATCCTGAAAACCCGACTGGAATAAGGCTCTCGAGGACTGGAGTTCCCTACCCCTGCCCTAGACCCACTTATCTACCACCCCAATAGCCCTTGTGGCTGCAGGAGCCACTTATATGCCGGTACAAAAGGGTTTTGGGGTGTGTAGGGGAATGCACATGTTTCATTATCAGTGCAGTGACTACAGGGGCTTATGGGCATGGGTCCTCCTTTCCATGAGTCCCTAACCTACCCCCAAGACGACTTAAGCTGCCTCTGTGCTGGACGACTAGGCTTTCCTGTGCCAGGTGGCCAGGTGATGATGGTCTGTAGGCTGAATTTTAAGGTGTGATTAATATTTTTTAGGGGTGGGGGGTTGGGGTTCACTGGGGTAGTGTGTGGGGGGGTCTGTTTTATGTGTTTGCAGTGCTTCTCTGGTGACTTAAGGTGGTTTTTTTGTGAGTTAGACCATGAACAGGAAGTAGTCAGAGAGGGCGGGCCGCAGTGGACAGAAGACAGCAAAGCCAGGGCTTTTCTCTTCATTGAAAAGCGGGTGAGCCGGCGAGAAGGAGGAGGTGGTGGTTTTGGCAGTGAGTGAGGGCGGGAGGGGGCAGTGAGTGAGGACGGGAGTCGCCGGCTGTGCTGTGCTTTCCCAATCTTCCGCCGCATACGCACTCTGGCCACGGTCCTACAGATCACGGATCACGCAGGTCTGAGTGCGCATGCACGGCTAACGTTTTATTATATAGGATGCCCCTCTAAATGTTCATAATGTCCATTTTAAATAAAATATGATATCGGTTTCTGCTGTTTCATGTTAGAAATTTTTTTTTTTAATGAAGGCAGCTATGTCATGTGCATGAATAATCTGAAAGGGTTCAGCCTCAGCCTAAGATGGTTAAGGGGTTGGAGGAGCTGCCGTACAGCAAAAGATTGGAGAAACTGGGCCTCTTCTCCCTCGAACTGAGGAGATTGAGAGGGGTCATGATTGAAACATTCAAGGTGAAGGGGGATAGACTTAGTAGATAAGGACAGGTTGTTCACCCTCTCCAAGGTAGGGAGAATGAGAGGGCACTCTCTAAAGTTGAAAGGGGATAGATTCCATACAAATGTAAGGAAGTTTTTCTTCACCCAGAGAGTGGTAGAAAGCTGGAACACTCTTCCGGAGGCTGTTATAGGGGAAAACACCCTCCAGGGTTTCAAGACAAAGTTAGACAAGTTCCTGCTGAACAAGGACGAACGCTGGTAGGGCTAGTTTCAGTTAGGGCGCTGGTCTTTGACCAGAGGGCCGCCGCATGAGCGGACTGCTGGGAATGACGGACCACTGGTCTGACCCAGCAGTTGCAATTCTTATGTTCTTATGCTTCTTGCATATAGTGTAGAGCTGCGGCTCACCATTATCCTCCTCATCTTCTGCAGTTTCAACACCAGAAGCTGGCTGAGCTTGCTGCTTAATCTCTTCAGAGAGATGCTCTGTGAAAGGGCATGACTCTTCAAGCTATTCTGACAAAAGATCAGGTGAAGTTTCTTGTCCAACTCTCTTCATTAGTTAATGTAAACTCATCAAATACTCTTGTTGTTTTTTTCAGGCATATTATGTCAATGACGTCTTCTTCCCAAGTTCATCTGCAGAACTCTTCTGTTCAAGAGCGGGTACATGAAAGATGTCACTAAGTCCTCTCATCCAACAGTTTTCAATTGACATGGTCTTGATGGTATCTCATGCTTTTCTTATGGGCCTAGTGGTTAGAGCAGCAGAGTTTGATTCCCATTGCAGTTCCTTGTGACTCTGGACAATTCACTTAATACTTCCTTGTCCCATTTAAACCTCTATGATTGTATAAACCAGTGTTCTTCAATCTTTTTACACCCGTGGACCGGCAGAAAAAAAAGAATTATTATGTGGACCGGCAAACTACTAGGACTAAAATTTAAAAACCCCGTTTCCGCCCTATCTCTGCGAGCTCGGTCCCCACAAATCATCTGATCCCATCCACACAAGCCTCAGTTATGATTTTATATTGAATGTATTTTATTAAAGTATAAAAAGAAACAATATTCTGTAGAATTGTTATTTTATAAATACAAATAATTCAGATCAAGGATCAACAAAACCCCTGTCTCCCCTCCCCTTCACATATATCCCCTCTACTATCAAGAAAACTGAACAAGCCAAATTATTACAGAATGCTACACAGAAATATCATGCTAACAGAATACTGAAGTAACACATGACAGGAATAGTTTTAGGGGAATGCAACTAGAGCAACTGCCCCCTGGTCAGAGAGCGCCCTAAGCCAGCTGGAAGCTAAAGAAGCACTGCCTGGGTTTTGCAGTCCCCAGTTATGTCTAACACCAGATCTAGCAGGATATATATTTCAAATCTGATATATTCTAATCACAAAATAGAAATAAAATTATTTTTTTCTACCTTTTGTCGTCTCTAGTTTCTGCTTTCAATCTTTTTTTCACTCTCTTCCTTCCAGCGTATGCTCTCTCTGTCTCTTCAATCCAGCATCTGCCCCTTCCATCCACTGTCTGTCCTCTCCCCCTTCCATATGGTATCTGTCTTCTTTCTATGTCCCTCTCCCCTTTCCATCCAGCTTGTGCCCCTCTCTCCTTTTTACATGATTCATTCCAGCTTCACTGCTCTCTTCATTTTTATCTCTCCTACACCAGATCTATCATCGTTGTCCCTCTGCTTATTTTTCTGCTGACCCCTTCCTATCATCAATCTCTCTACTTTCTCATGCCTGTGTCTCCCCTTCCCCTCCTCTAATCTCTCTGCCAGCTGTTTCCTTCCTTTTTTCATTCTCCCTTCCCTCCTCCTGTCCAGTAGTAACTCTCTTCCCTTCCTCCCCTCCCAGTAGCATCTCTCCGTCTCCCTCTTCAGTAGCAGCTGTCCCTTTTTTTTCCTTGCCCAGCAGCTTCCCAGATTCCTTTCCCTCCTCCCCTCCCAGAAGCATCTCTCCTTCTCCCTTTCCAGTAGCAGCTGTCCCTTTTTTCCCCTGCCCAGCAGCTTCCCAGACTCTGATAGTGGTTTTCTCCCTTCCCAGCGCAGCGATTCACGAAGGCAGCCCCGGGTCCTTTGTTGGGTCGCGCCGCTTCTGAGGAAAGAGGAAGTTGCATCATCAGAGGCAGCCGCGACTCAGCAAAAGCCCCGAGGCTGCCTTCGTGAATCGCTGCGCTGGGAAGTAAAGGAGAGCTGCAGAGAGAGGAGAAAGCCACTGTCGGAGGCTCCCCAAGATCTCTCCGGCCCAGCGCACGCTTCCGATGCTGATCTTGCCGGTCCTGCGCGGACGGCAGGAAGTTGAAATGAGTCAATCTTGCCGGTCCTGCGTGGACTGGCAAAAATTTCCTGCAGACCGGCACCGGTCTGCGGACCGGCGGTTGAAGAACTGTGGTATAAACCAGTGTTTCTCATGTCAGTCCTGGAGTACCCTCTTGCCAGTCAGGTTTTCCTGAGATCCATAAGAAATATGCATAAATTTAATTTGCATACACTGCCTCCATTATATGCAAATTTCTTTCATGCATATTCATTGTGGGAAGGGGTACTCCAGACCGCGTTGAGAAACACTGGTGTAAACCACACAGAAAAAGCAGTATTTCAAGTCCCATACCCTTTATCCCTTCTCACCATATAAATTATATCTTATGTTATCCCAGGACAAGCAGGCAGCATATTCTTGACTGATGGGTGACGGCACCGACGGAGCCCCGGTGCCTTCCCGCCCGACCCAGGCGCGCGGTCCCCAGTTTCTTAGTTTCCGCGGAGCTAAGAAGTCGCAGTTTCAACGGCTGTTGAAAATTTTTTCCTTACGCCTTCCCGCTCGCGAATCCTTTTTAGGGTCTTTTTGCCCTTTATTATTTTTCTGTTTTAAAAAAAAAAAAATACTTATTTTTCATCGAGTTATTTTTGTTTTTCGGTTCTGCCCCGGCGGGGCCTACTGCCACCATCGAGGCCTCGGCCTTCGATTTGGCAGAAGCCGTCTTTCCGTTCATGCCCCCCCAGCCAGGGTTCAAGAAGTGCCAGCGGTGTGCACGGCCTATCTCCCTTACGGACCCGCACAACTGGTGCTTACAGTGCCTGGGTCCGGAGCATCAGGCTTCCACCTGCACCCGCTGTGCCACGCTGAAAAAAAGAACACTGAAAAATCGCCAAATACAGCAACGCTTACTTTTTGGTACCGAGATGTCCGACCCCGCGGCACCGGCATCGGCTCCTACACAGTCGGCACCCACCTCGTCGACACCGCGCCGGCGTCGCAGCACTCAGGTAAACCGGCTAAGAAGCCTTCCCCGCTGGAACGCCCTCCGGTCTCCATTGCAGCGAGTCCAGTCCTGCCGACCGTGAGGCGCCAGCGGAAGCACTCCGCCCCTATTGAGGTGAGTCCCTCGACATCGGGCTCCTCATCTCCGGGGTGTAGAGCGGCACCACAGGTACCGCAAAAGAAAAAGGCGGTACCGGTGCCCTCCCTTGATGATCGCATTGCGGCCATCTTACAGGTACAGCTGAAGGAGCAGCTACTCCTTCCAGCTATCCTGACACCGAGCCTTCCGGTACCAGTCTCCACTGAGCCGCCGGTACCGAGAGTGGAACGGCCTATATTGTCTACTCCCACTCTTTCGGTACCGCTACACTCGGCCTCATCGGTATCGATGCCAGTCCTTGCACCGGAGCCGACAACTCAACACCAGTCGGTACAGACCTCGGCTCCGGTGCAACCGATCACATCTCCCGGTACCGCATCGATGAGGTCGGGTAAGTTGGTACGCAAGTCCCGACACCTGGAACCATCCACCCCCGAGTCTCGGGACCGTAGTTCCCACATTCGAGACCCTGATCTGTGGGGTGATTCCGAAGAGCTTTTTCTTTCAGAGGGTGAGTGTTCTTCGGAGGAGGATGAGCCTGTTAATCCTGACCCTTCCTCCAAACATGATTCCACGTCTTTTTCTTCTTTTTTAAAAGACATGTGTGAATCTCTATCCATTCCATTGGAGGCTGAGTCTAAAAAGTCTAAAGCCTTTTTAGATGCTCTTGATTTTGATCAGCCTCCAAAGGAATTTCTGAAACTCCCTCTTCATGACATCTTGAGGGAAACCTTTTACAAAAATTTAGAGACTCCTCTCACTGTCCCGGGAGCTCCCCGCAAATTGGATTCCCTGTATAAGGTTATCCCCATCCCAGGGTTCAATAAACCCCAGCTCCCACATGAGTCTCTCCTTGTGGAATCCACACTTAAAAAATCCTCAGGAGCTAGTGTATATGCCTCTGTCCCTCCTGGCAGAGAAGGCAAAGCCATGGACAAATTTTGTAAGCGTCTCTACCAGAATGCCATGCTCGCTAATCGATCTGGCAACTATGCTTTTCATTTCTCTTTTTATTTAAAGCATCTCCTTACCACCATGGCTTCCTTTGAGCAGTACCTTCCTGAGAGGAAACGTTTGGTTTTTCACCAATGCTCTTCTTCAGCTCAGAAAATTTATGGTAAGATCTATATACGATACCTTTGAGCTTACCTCTAGAGCAACGGCTATGTCTGTGGCCATGCGCCGCTTAGCCTGGTTGAGGGTATCCGAACTTGATGTTAACCATCAAGACTGGTTGGCTAATGCTCCATGCTTAGGGGATGAGCTGTTTGGAGAATCCATGGACTCAACTACCCAAAAGCTCTCCGCTCATGAAACACGCTGGGATACTCTCCTTAAGACCAAGAAGAAGCCTCCACCAGCACGTCCTTTCAGACAGCAATCGGCATACCAACGCCGTTATGTGGCTCGTCCCTTACAGTCTGCCCCTCAACAACCTAGGCGTCAGCGTCAGCAGCAGAGGCAAACACCTAGGCCACAGCAGCAGCAACCTGTCAAGCAGCCTCCTCAACAAAAACCGACTCAGCCCTTTTGACTTGATTCTCCAGGGCATAGCCAGCATCCAACCTTCACCACTCCTGCCTCAACCCATAGGAGGTCGTCTTTCTTTGTTCCTCAGCCGGTGGGAAGTTATCACTTCGGACCAATGGGTCCTCAACATCATCCACCACAGCTACTCTCTCAACTTTCAAACCCTCCCGGGCGAAAGTCTACCAAAAGAGTGCTTTGCACACTCCCCAATCTTCCCTCCTTCTTCAGGAAGTTCAATCCCTCCTCCTTCTGAACGCCATAGAGGAAGTCCCTCCGGAACAAAAGGGACAAGGATTCTACTCCCGTTATTTCCTAGTCCCCAAAAAAACAGGAGATCTCAGACCTATCCTAGATCTTCGCGACCTCAACAAATGCTTAGTCAAAGAGAAATTCAAAATGCTCTCTTTTTTATGCCCTCAAGGCCTTTCGTCACCTTCTCTTTCCTCAGGTCCTCCTGCTGTGCACAGACAATCAGGTTGCGATGTATTACATCAACAAGCAGGGTGGGACAGGCTCTCGTCTCTTGTGCCAGGAAGCCCAGAAGATCTGGACTTGGGCCACAGCTCGTCAATTATTCCTGAAAGCGATCTACATTCAAGGAGAAAAGAATTCACTAGCGGACAAGCTCAGCAGAATTCTCCAACCTCACGAATGGACTCTCAATCCATTAACCCTGCAGTCCATCTTCGATCAATGGGGCACTCCTCAAGTGGACCTCTTTGCATCTCCTCACAATCATCAACTGCCCCAATTCTGCTCCAGACTCTACTCTCCTCACTGTCTGGCAGCGGATGCTTTTCTTCTGGATTGGTCCAATCTGTTCCTGTATGCTTTCCCTCCTCCGCTCATGCTACGAACCTTGTTCAAACTCAAAAGGGAACACGCCACCATGATTCTAATTGCTCCAAGGTGGCCCAGGCAGCATTGGTTCTCCCTTCTACTTCAACTCAGTTCCAGGGAACCTTTTCTGCTTCCAATATTTCCTTCTCTGCTTACGCAGCATCAGGAGACCCTTCTACATCCCAACCTCCAGTCCCTACACCTGACAGCTTGGTATCTCTCAGGCTGACTTCACATGATTCTCTTCTGTCCCAGCCCGTTCGTTCTATCCTGGATGCTTCCAGGAAACCTGCCACTCTGCAATGTTACCATCAAAAGTGGACTCGGTTTTCTTCTTGGTGTCTTCGTCATCACCATGATCCTACATCCCTTGCAGTAGAGACCCTGTTGGATTACCTGCTTTCTCTCTCTGATTCTGGCCTCAAATCTACTTCCATCAGAGTCCATCTCAGTGCTATTGCTGCTTTTCATGAGCCGGTCCATGGAAAGCTCCTTTCAGCTCATCCCCTGGTCTCCAGATTCATGCGAGGTCTTTTCAACGTGAAACCACCTCTTAAAGCGCCTCCTGTAGTCTGGGATCTTAATGTGGTTCTCTCCGCTTTAATGAAGCCTCCATTTGAACCCTTAGCTAACGCCACTTTCAAGTTTCTCACTTGGAAGGTACTATTCCTTGTTGCTCTCACCTCTGCCAGGAGAGTGAGTGAGCTCCATGCACTAGTTGCTGACCCACCTTTCACTGTCTTTCATCATGATAAGGTGGTTCTCCGCACACATCCAAAGTTTCTCCCTAAGATTGTCTCTGAATTCCATCTCAACCAATCTATTGTACTACCTGTTTTCTTTCCGAAACCTCACTCTCATTCTGGGGAACAGGCTCTTCATACTTTGGACTGTAAACGGGCTTTGGCTTACTATTTAGACCGTACCAAGCCCCACAGATCATCGCCCCAACTTTTTTTGTCCTTTGATCCAAATAAATTGGGGCATCCTGTCTCTAAGCGTACGTTGCCGAATTGGTTAGCAGCGTGCATTTCTTTCTGCTCTGCTCAGTCTGGACTGACACTGGAAGGTTCGGTCACAGCTCATAGGGTTAGAGCTATGGCAGCATCTGTAGCTTTCCTCCGTTCTACGCCTATTGAGGAAATCTGCAAAGCTGCTACCTGGTCCTCAGTTCATACTTTTACATCACATTATTGTCTGGACGCATTTTCCAGACGGGATGGTCACTTCGGCCAATCTGTTTTACAAAATTTATTTTCCTAATGGCCAACCTTCCCTCCATCCCTCTTTTTGTTAGCTTGGAGGTCACCCATCAGTCAAGAATATGCTGCCTGCTTGTCCTGGGATAAAGCACAGTTACTTACCGTAACAGGTGTTATCCAGGGACAGCAGGCAGATATTCTTGCGTCCCACCCATTACCGTCCCATTATCACCCATTACCTCCCCGGGTTGGCTTCTTAGCTGGCTTATATTAACTGGGGACCGCGCGCCTGGGTCGGGCGGGAAGGCACTCGCGCACGCGCGGTGCGGCCTCTAGAACTTTCCAAGTTCTTAGAGTGCAATCACTCTAAAAGTGTCCGTACCGGGGCTCCGTCGGTGCCGTCACCCATCAGTCAAGAATATCTGCCTGCTGTCCCTGGATAACACCTGTTACGGTAAGTAACTGTGCTTTACGTTACTTTAAGAATTCTGTCACTGGAAGTTCACTCGCAGATAATGCAGTGACCAATTGGTGGTTGTAATTTGCTTTAAAATTAAGAAGAATTCATTGAATAAAAGGTTGGATTTTCGATGTAGTATTCATCAGCAAATACTTGACTCAGATTTTACCATCTGTAGATATGAGTGACTCAGTGGGATGAGCAGGACAATCAGCCAATAAAAGAATGGCTTTTGTATTGATCTTCTTACAGATAGAATGAACAAAGTACTTCTTGAACCAGCCCTCAAATATTGCCTTGGACATCCAAGCATTTCTATATACAACAGGCAGTATAGTTTTGCTGATGTGGTGCAAACATCATAAGTGATGGAAGTTTATGGCCCTCAGTCTTACTAACACAAAAAAGTAATATCAGGCAGTCTTTCATTTTCATAAAGTCTCTTAATATTTTTGCTAATCATTTCTCATAGCCAATGTTTTATTTTATAGAAGCTTTACAAATAAGGTGGTCTCATTGCAATTATATATGCACTCCTTCAGGCCTTCAGTTTCAATAAAAAGTTTTAAGTTGTAATGGAAATAAGTTTGTAGCTGTTTCATCAAGAGATCTATTCTAATCTGATATGGAAGTCTGTTCAATTCCTTGGTGCTTGTTGAATCAATGCAGCCACATTTTGTTCACCTGAAACAAGTTCTTACTTGTATTTCTTAGCTTGGGCCTGAAGGATTGGTTCACTTAAAAGCATTCCTTCTGACCTTTTTTTGGGTAAACCACATGGACACTGCTGCATCTAATGTTGGATTTGCTGCATACCTGACCCATTTTTGTGCAAGTTTTGCATCAGTCAACATAATTTATGAAATCCTGAAGTTTTATTCAGGTTTTCAACCTCCAAGGTCATATGATGCAATGGTTTATGTTGCTCTGTTGCTTACCCAATTGATGGCTACTAACTTTTCTTTCACCATGTATGATTGTTGAGATTTTTTTCTTAGCCATATTAGTGAAATAGATCCATAGCCATATTCACTGATTTCTCAAGCTGCATGTGACTCTTCTTTTCATCTGCCAAGTTTCTGTGACTTCTGTTCACATTTCCTTGATTTCCTTGAAAGATCACATGCATCACTTGTTATTGGTAATAGAAATAAAACAAAAGAAAGAAAAGAAAATAAGTTAATGATAAATGGGGTGTGACTAGGGGCAGAATGGGGGCAGGGCCATATGTCCTCTTTTTTTATGGAGGCAATCTTGTAACCCTACACCAGGGGTAGGGAACTGCAGTCCTCGAGAGCCGTATTCCAGTCGGGTTTTCAGGATTTCCCCAATGAATATGCATGAGATCTATTTGCATGCACTGCTTTCAATGCATATTCATTGGGGAAATCCTGAAAACCCGACTGGAATATGGCTCTTGAGGACCGGAGTTCCCTACCCCTGCCCTACACCATTGTACCAAAAAAAACTTGAACACAGCTCCCTTCACCTATCTCTTCTATATGTCAAAAAGCATTCTCAAATTCCAAATGCCATGTGTCTTCTTAGCTTTTTCACTTTCCATATTCAGCTAGTATTTGAACCTGAGAGTTCAGCTGCAGTAAATGGGAAAGAGTGTGTGTAAGAGGGGGAGGGAGAAGCTTCAAGGGATTCCTGTTCATCTGGCTGTAATTCATTCTTTCATGTGTGTGTTTATATTTTCTTCCAAACAAGTTTGCATAGAAAATAGTTGATAAAAATATTGGAAGGGAATGAAAGTTCCCTTTAGTATTGAATATAGACTTTTGCTACATTTAAAAACAAATGCACGTCTATATAGATGGCTCTTAATTTTATTCCCTGATCAGATCATCTCCTTGGGAGTGGGCACCAGGCATGCTGTGGAGGTTGTATTCATAGCCTCTGGGATCAGGGGAGGAAGAAGAATCAATGTTAAATTTGGAGGGGTCATAACCAAATTCAGATGCCATGATGCAGGATTCCAAAATGAGTGCCAGTGCAAGAATCCTGGCACTGGGGCCATTGTTTAAATGACCAGACTTCTAACACTGGAAGGGTAGTTCTATTAAAACAGGCAAACATCCTTGCATAGTAGTAAATAAAGGCTTATGTTTCCAGAACTCTAGCACTTATTTGGATCAAAAAGGAATATAAAGGAGGAACTATTGAGAGAACTGTAGAGAACTCCTTTGGTTTGCTCTTTAATTTCTTCTTGGGGGGGGGGAGTGTGGATTTTTTTTTTTTTTTTTAATTTTTTTTTTTTTTGTCTTTTTGCATTAAACCAGAATGTTCTTAACCCTCAAGTACTAATATCGCCATATCCACAGGAACAAAATAAATTCAAAATGAAAATGAGGATGCTACTTAGTGTCTTGAACTGTCACTTGAAACACTTTTAAAAAATCTTGCACTGCAGTTGGTTTAAAAAATATCGTGGAAGAACCTGGATTTAATTCCTGGTTCAGGTCTTTCACTACCTGGGTTGGCTGGGAATGGAAAGCTGCTGGGGGTGGAATTATAGTGGCCCTTTTACTAAGCTGCATTAGGTACAAATATGCATCTAATACGGAGTAGTTTGCGCTCAGACATCCCGTGGTAACTCTGAAATGTGCATGCACAAAAAAATAAATTTTTTTTGGGGGGGTGAGGGACATTCCTGTGCTAACCAGTTAGCACATCTATGGTATATTACCACATATTAACTAGTCAGCGTAGGAAAACTGCATGATCCTTTACCTGCTACAAAATGGATGGCGGTAAGTGTTCACGCAGTATTTTTTTAAAAAAAGCACTAATGGCAACATTACCACATAGGGCTCCTTTTACTAAGCCGCGTTAGGGCTTTAACGTGCGGAATAGCGTGCGCTACTTTGCCGCGCATGCTAGACCTTAACGCCAGCAGTGAGCTGGCGTTAGTTCTAGAAGCGTAATGTGCGGTAATTTCCTGCGTGCGCTAGAAATGCTAGTGCACCTTAGTAAAAGGAGCTCATAGTCATTTATTCAGAAAATAGAAAATCAACCATTTTATGACTGCAATAAGAATAGCATTAGCATGTGGGAAAGACCTGTGTAAGGCTGTGCTAAGGCCATTTTTTGCCATAGCCATAGGATCCAATAATCTTTTTTGCATTGGGACAGGATATTAAAATGGGGGAAAAGATCTCCAGATAGCTATAAATATAGGGCCTCTTCTATTAAACTGCGATAGCAGTTTTCTAGCACGGGGAGCCGTGCTGAATGGCCTGCGCTGCTCCCGACGCTCATGAGCATTGGAAGCAGCACGAGCCATTCAGCGTGGCTCTGCACTAAAAACTGCTAGCGCAGTTTAATAGAAGAGGGGGATAGTCTCATAGGAGGGATCTGTCATATATATATATATTCCTGCATGCCTGTGCAGAAGGCCCTTAATTTGATTCCCTGATCAGGCCATTTCTGTGCCATGTATCTTCTTAGCTTTCCTACTTGTTAAGGAACAACGATAGATATATTGTTTAAATACTCTTGCTCCAGAGGGATTAAAGAAAGAAACTGATTGGTGTTCTATCATTTGAAGCTTTCCCCAAACTCTTAGGGCTCCTTTTATCAAGCTGCTCTAGCGGGGTTAGTGCGCGTGACTTTTAATCGCGTGCTAACCCCCGCACTGGCCAAAAAACTACCGCTTGCTGAAGGTAGGCGTTAGCGGCTAGCGCAGCCGGCGGTTTAACGCATGCTATTACGCACGTTAAACCGCTAGCGCGGCTTGATAAAAGGAGCCCTTAGCCCCAAGTCAGCTTGACATTTCAACAGCAAATATAAATTGACGTCAGACGTTGCCAGCAATTGCTTAACACTGTGTGAAGGAAGTTGAAACAATATTGGGTCACTCTTCATGAGAATTGGTAATGATTATTGTTGGAAATTTGGCTCCTGGTACTTCTGTATCTATAATATAAAATTGGCAACAGGATCCGTGAATATTAAAAGAATGTTTTTCTCTTTTTATAGAGAATAACAAAGTGTGAGGTGCCTTGACCCTGAGGAAGAAAATTGAAACATGATCATGTTGGAAGAAGTGTTCCTTACAACGTTTTAAACCACAGATAAGTGCATATTTGCAAGTTACAAGATTAATACACAGTGAATAACATAACATTGAATAAATAGGAATGGATGGTTTATGAAGAATTAAAATAAGGGATACATACGTACATAAAAAATTGAAATCATAAAACACTTGGACCTATAAAGATTTTGGTGACATGATTGAGCTTGAAAATAAGCTGCTTATGGATCCATAATAGAAGCTACAAGAGTTTTTGACTGACATTGAGTGGCTATAGGTTGTGAGTTTAAGCTAGTCATTGAGACTTAAGATTTAACAGAGATATACTATATATTCCTGGCATTTGTTATCCCACTCTGTGTATCAAAAAAACAAAAATGAATTATCTATTTCTCGTATATTTAAAGCCAACACAAAATAGATATTTCAGATTCTTTTGTATCTGTGATATTTATTTCTAGAAAAATTCTGACTTTAAGGATGCTTTGAACATGGTTAGCACTTTGAACTTGGTTAGAACTTGCCAAGTTTGAATTTTCTTTTCCTTCCTCATAAACTATAAAAATAGTTGGAGCCTTGTATTAAATAAATAAGCAGAGAAGCCAGCAGCATGGGGGCTACATTGAGGGTAACGAGCCTCTAGAATTTACCTCGGATTCACACAGACTGGTCTCTTCCCCCAAAGCTTTCTAAGGTCCTAGATTTTATACTTTCTGTTAACTGGGATCACTGTTTACTTATCTTGTTACTCTTTATTGGTGGTGCCTAAGCCTATTGAGCTGGCAGGTTAACATTACAAGAAGCAAACCAAACCAGAGAAACACCTCTACAAAATATCACACTCAATCAACAAATGTAGAGATGCTTCAACTGGGACTTTATTGCACTAAAACAAACCCTGCAATATCAATCTCTTATGTTCAAATAAATCAAGCTTGATATTGCGGTGTTTGGGCTTTTTTGTGTACCATTATATGAAGTGTCATTTGCCTAACAACAGACTATATCAACAGTTTGATTCCTGAGGAAGGCACTAAGGTGCTGAAACATAGGCTGTGTTGAGTCTGATGTTTGTTTTAGTGCAATAAAGTCCCAGTTGAAGCATCTCTTTCATCTCTACTTTCGTTAATTGAGTGTAACATTACAAGAGACCTTATGAGCATTGCCCAAAGGGCACAGGGAGCTACTATCAACTGAGAAAAACAGCAATGCCCAATTCCTGACTCATTCTGTGGAAGTTGTTTTTTTCTGATGTACAAAGCAGGTAAGAGTTAAATCCATTCCCTTTGTAAAAGGATACCTGCTCTTTAGACAAAATAATTAAAGTTGCTATAATTGGGGTTTTGTATTGGTAATTCTATTTTACGATATTAGATGTAGTTATACTTATTTAGTTTGGTTAAATGATTATTCTTGATTTTTTTCCTAAAGATGCTAATTAGAAGGATACAAACAGTATGCAGCAAATTTACCAGAACTAAAAGTGAAAACAGTCCGCTGTTATGAGCCATTTCCTCTTTGTGAAACATGACATCTCACCTTATTCTCGCTGGTGAAGACATCTGACAGATTCTGTAGGGCCAGGAATATAAATCCCAGGTGCTTCACGTTTGTGCGTGACTTAGGCCTGGTTGGATGAAGATTTGTACTGTCTCTCTGACCGACAGGTTATATCCCTTGTGTTTCTTTGTAATTTTAATCAGAACTGTATTGTTATTTCAGTGTGAAGTTGATAGTTCAGTTGTTGTGTTGGAAAGACTTTTTCAATGTGTGTGGTTTTGAAACAGTACAGGCCATTGTTGCTGCTGGTTCTGCAAAATTCAAAGTGCCAAAAATTGTACTCAGAGGGACAGTGCTGTTTAGCTGACCCTTTATAGTGAAATATTTTAGTTTTTGGTCAGGTGTTTCTCTGTTTTCACTTTTTCTTCCAGCTCAGTTATAACCAGTACTGGGATATGGCCCCTTAGGTCTTTATGTGCGACAATACAAAGAGCTGGCAAGGGGAGCAGTTTTTAAAAAGGAGTTTATCCTAGGACAAGCAGGCAGCATATTTTTACATATGGGTAACGTCATCCACGGAGCCCGGTATGGACAGTATGAAAAGTGTATTGTCACTTTAAGTTTTAAGAAACTTTCCAACTGCCCGCACCGTGCATGCGTGAATGCCTTCCCGGCTGCCATCAGAAATTTCTGGGCCCCTTACTGAGCAATCCTATTGGGGCCCCCACGCACCCCTTCCCCCCCGACCCTCCCTTCTTCCATGGACCGAATACACACATACTTTTCTCTGTCACCGCACTCTTTGACCAAAAGATTTGTAAGCCTGCAACCACATCAAGGTAGACTCTTTCAGCAGGGCCCTAACCTAACCTAAACTAAACTAATCTATACCTATCTATTCTAAACTAACATATGTCTAGCGCGCACAAACCCCTGCTCTATGTGGGAAAAATAACACCAGCTCAATGCTGGCGTTAGCATCTAGCGCGCGTGGTGTACGCTAAAGCCACTATCGTAACTTAGTAAAAGGAGCCCTATTTTTATTAGTTAATTATTATTATTTTCCAATGCTCAATATGACTTCCTTTTTTAAGGTTTGACACTTGTGCCAGAATATTTTTACTAAATTTAAGAAGTATTTGCCCTCTTTCAAATGATATAGAAGTTTTAAAAAGGGACAGGCGTTAATGAAGTCATTAGGTTCAATCTAGCCATTTATTTCTGCATGAATTTAAACAACTAAAAAAAAAGATAAATATAGCTCATCCAGTCATACAAGAAATGGCTCTACAGCAGGGGTGCCCACACTTTTTGGGCTTGCAAGCTACTTTTAAAATGACCAAGTCAAAATGATCTACCAACAATAAAAAATTTTTTAAAACCACAAAGCACACTGTATGCAGAGAAAATATTAATTATCATTTATATTCCGCGGGTTTTCAAAGAGATCAAGTCAGACGATTCTATGCAATGTCACCTCAGGAACAACTATACAAAAATAGACAAATATACCCCCTCCCTTTTTACTAAATCGCAATAGCGGTTTTTAGAGCAGGGAGATGCACTGAATGCCCTGTGCTGCTCTCGATGCTCATAGGCTCCCTGCGCTAAAAAACGCTATTGCAGATATAAATTCTCTAAACAGACACATTTTGATCACTAAACTGAAAATAAAATCATTTTTCCTACCTTTTTGTCTGGTGATTTCATGAGTCTCTGTTTGCACTTCCTTCTTCTGACTATAAATCCAATATTTTTTTCTTTCTGCCCCTCCCCTTTTCTTTCTGTCTCTCTTTCTTTCTCTCTCCCCCTGCCCCCCCCAAGCCATTGCGCCAATTTCTCCACTTCCCCGATTCTTTCCCTACAACCTAAGCCACCATGCCGATTCCTCCCTGCTTCCACGAGCCAGGCCAGGAATGTACAAGCGCCGGACTCACAAGACTTCACCTCTGATGTCAATTCTAACGATGGAGAGGAAGTTCCAGGCCAGCCAGGCAGCGATTGGCTGGCCCAGAACTTCCTCTCTGACGTCAGAATTGACGTCGGAAGTGAAGTCTTGTGAGTCCGGCGCTTCTACGCGCCTGGCCTGGCTCAGGGAGGCAGGAAGAAAAAGATTGCCAAGGCAACGCGATCGACTCGCATTGCCTTTGCGATCTACTGGTCGATCGCGCTTGACCATTTGGGCACCCCTGCTGTTATGGTATCCTGTCCTGACCTGAGGAAAGGAGTTTAGTCCCCAAAAAACTGCCTTATTTCCATTTCCTATTTATAAATTTTAATCAATAGATACAGTACTACTTGATTCTACGTAAAGCAACAAAACAATTTTTTCTACCTTTTGTCGTTTTTGCTTTAATCATCTTGTCTTCACTCTTCTTTCTAGCCAGCATCTGTCCGCTCTGTCTTCCATACAGCATCAGCCCCTTCCATCCACTGTCCGCCCTCTCCCCGTTCCATATGGCATCTTCCCTCTTTTTATGCTCCTTCAATAAACTGTCTATCCTGTTCCCCTTCTCTTCTCCTTTGTACATGATTGATTTCAGCTCTGCCACCTCTCCATTTTTCTCTCTGTCACCACCCCGTCCCCTATGCTCTGGCATCTCTCTCTTCTCCTTTCTTTCCTTCCCATCCCACAGTCTGCTATCTTCCCTTCCCTGATTCTCTAGCATCTCACTCCTTTCCTTTTCTTCCATCTCTCTCTCCCCCTCCAGGCTCTAACATCTCCTCCTTCCTTTCCCCCTTCCTTTTCCCTTGGTCTGGCATACTTTCCTCCTTCCCTCCATGCCCTGGCATCTCTTCCTCCCTCCCTTCCCTCCAATCCCTGGCATCTCGTTTCATTCCCTCCCTCATCTTCTTTCTCCCTCCAGTTGGTTGCAGCAAGTCTCTCCCCCTCTGCTCCCTTTCCTCCTTCTGTCACCCATGACCTGGCATCATGAACTTCTTCAGGCAGCAGCATTCACAATTCGCTGCTGTTGCCAGCTTCGGGCCTTCTTCTCTGTCGGGTCCTGCCTTTATGGTAACAAAAGTAGGCAGGACCCGGCAGAGAGGAAGGCCTGAAGCTGGCAAAAGCAGTGATTAGTAAATGCTGATGCTAGCCGAAGAAGTTCATGACGCCAGGTCGAACACCTGGAGCAGACTGCTACTCTCCCCCCCCCATGACCCTCCTATCTCTCCCTCCCTCCAATCGCGAGACTCTAAACAGCACTGCTCTACTCTAAGCAGGCTGCTTCAGGGCTTTCTCCTGCCGTGATTCCCTCTGGCACGTCACTGATGAGGGAAGGAGGGAGAGATAGGAGGGTCGGATCGGGTTGGGGGTCGCCCGGGATGATGATTAGGCTGCTGCTGCTGCCAGCAAATCCAGCAAGGGTGAGGCCCCAAAGCACAGCACTGGCAGGCCCCCCCCTGACTATTTCGGGCCCTAGGCCTGTGCCTACTGGGCCTATCCTTTAATCTGGCCCTGCTTCCCCCCCCCATATGCCCTGACATCTCTCTTTTCCACTCCATGGTATGGTATCTCCTTTCCCTCCCTCCCATGGTCTTTGCATCTCTTTCCTCCTTTTCCTGATCTTCCTTCTCCCTCCTTCCTTCTCTCTCCCCAATTGGGTGCAGCAGTATTTCTCTTCCCCCTCCCCCCACTGGGTACAGCAGTATCATCAACATTTCTATTTCCCCCCCCCAATTGGGTACAGCAGAAGCAGCATTTCTCTTCCCCCTCCCCCTTAATTGGGTGCAGCAGAATTACTCCTCCCATTCCCCCCCCCCCCATCTCACACACCGGGCAGATTTGCTACAGACAAAGGCAAGTTGCAAGTTTCCCTTGGTCGCTGACCTATCTCCCAAAGGGCAGCGACCAAGGGAAAGCTTACAACTAGAGGGAAGCTTACAACTTGCTGCTCTTGCTTACTTCGGGCCTTTCTCGTTGCCGGGTCCTGCCTTCACGGAAACAGAAAGAAGGCAGGACCCGGCAGCGAGAAAGGCCCGAAGTAAGCAAGAGCAAGTAAGCTTCCCTCCGTGGATGGCCTATCTCTCGCATGCTCCGGGGCTCTAATGGTCCGTGCCGGCTTCTCTTCTCTAACCCCCCCCCCTCCCGACGTAACTTCCGGTTTCGGAGGGAAGCCGTGTTCGAGTCGCTTGCTGGGTTTTTTTTTTTTGTTTAAAGTCCGGCGGGTTTTTCGGCGTCTCTTCAGGCTGCGCATTAAGCAGTGGCGGCAGCAGGATTCGGCAGATGACAGTCGGGCGGGCATTTAAATTTGCTGGGCGTTGCGCCCGGCTGAAAAGCGCTGGGGAGCACACTGGGGAGCCTGGGCCCCCTGTCAGCTCCGGGCCTCTGAATGCAGGACTGGTAGTACTGCCCTGATGGCGGCCCTGCCTCCAGCCCCTTAACCATTTTAGTCGCTCTCTTCTGGACCCTTTCGAGTAGTACTGTGTCCTTCTTCATGTACAGCGACCACTGCTGGACGCAGTACTCCAGGTGAGGGTGCACCATGGCCCGGTACAGCGGCATGATACCCTTCTCCGATCTTTTCATGATCCCCTTCTTAATCATTCCTAGCATTCTGTTCGCCCTTTTTGCCACTGCTGCACATTGCATGGACGGCTTCATCGACTTGTCGATCAGAACTCCTAAGTCTCTTTCCTGGGAGGTCTCTCCAAGTACTGCCCTGGACATCCTGTATTTGTGCATGAGATTTTTCTGTTTTTTTTTTTATTTATAATTTTAATAGTTACAATATCGAACGATACCAAAAGAAAAAAAGGAGTTTCCACAAGTTTTACAATATTCATACCTTCATACATAATTCCTTTCAAAGCCCACAACAAAAGGGAGACATGATACTATTCCAAATAGACATATTATAAAGAAAGAACTAAAGAAATGATTAGCGATTCATCCTCGCGAATCCTAAGCCATTTCTTACTCTGTATTGGATCTTAATTATATCCTCTTATTTCTCGGTGTAAAACTAAAAGCCACGTTATTATTAACTCACTTCTGTTCTCTAGCACTCAAAAATTGTTGCAATTGAATGGGATCCCAAAATACATATTTTATGTCTTGTAACTTAACAAGACATTTACATGGAAATTTTAGATAAAAAGATGCCTCTAGAGCTAAAACTCTAGCATGAGATTTTTCTTACCGACATTCATCACTTTACACTTATCCACGTTGCACCTCATTTTCTATGTCGCTGCCCATTTCTCGAGTTTGATTATGTCATGTTGCAGATCTTTGCAATCCCCCTATGTCTTCACTACTCTGAATAACTTCGTATCATCCGCAAATTTAATCACCTCACTCATCGTACCAATGTCCAGATCGTTTATAAAGATGTTGAAGAGCACGGGTCCAAGCACCGAGCCCTGCGACACCCCACTGGTGACGCTCTTCCAGTCCGAGTATTGCCCATTTACCCCCACTCTCTGTTTCCCATCCTCCAGCCAGTTTTTAATCCATGTGAGTACTTCACCCTCGATTCCATGGCTCACAATTTTCCGAAGTAGTCGTTCATGCAGAACCCGCCTACTTCGAAGGGCTTTAAACTAGGTAAGTCGGGGGTGGGTACCCACTTTTACACTGGAGCAGTAAGTAACAATCCTGATGTAGCGAACCAACATTACGCTTCTAGGTTTGAGGTAAGTACCCTTACTGCAAACGAATCGCTAGGAGACAATTTGACTCAAATGGGTGGCTCACAACAGGAGCTTAGCAAACAGAAAGAGTGGAGAGCTATGTATGTTAACGCACACAGCCTAGGGAATAAATTTCTAGAACTAGAAACAGAAATAGTTAATGCAGACATAGACATAGTAGCAATATCCAAAACATGGTTCACAGACTCTCATGGGTGGGATATAACCATACCAGGATACAACCTGATTAGACAAGATAGAGAGGGTAAGTTAGGTGGTGGGGTAGCACTTTATATCAAAGAGAACATTAAGACAACCAGGATCACAGATGTCAAGTATACTGGGGAATCCATCTGGGTAAACTTGGCCAGAGGTGGAGAAAAATGCCTGTACCTTGGTGTGGTATACAGACCTCCGAGACAATCGGAGGAAAAGGACGCAGAATTAATTGAAGACATTGAGAATATCACCTTACGGGGGGAGGCTGTTCTATTAGGAGACTTCAACATTCCTGATGTAGACTGGAACACACTATCAGCGACAACTTGTGATAGCAGGAGGATATTAATGTCTATGAAGGGAGTACGGCTCAAACAAATGGTACTAGAGCCCACTAGGGCCCAGGCCATCCTGGACCTGGTACTTACGAATGGGGAAAGCGTCTCGGACATCTCGGTGGGAGAGACGCTAGCCACCAGTGACCATAACATGGTATGGTTTAACCTTAAGAAAGGCTTTCCTAGATCACAAACAAAACCAAGGGTACTCAATTTCAGGGGCACTGACTTCGCACGCATGGGAGATTTCATCTACCAGACACTGCAGGTTCAAGAAGTAACTGATAATGTGGAAGCTATGTGGACAACCTTGAAATCGATCCTTCATGAGGCAACTATCCACTACATAAAATCGGTAACCAAACAACAAAGAAAATGGAAACCCCAATGGTTCACATATGAGGTATCATACGTCGTCAAGGAGAAGAAAAGAGCATTTCTATCATACAAACGCATGGGGGAAAAAGAAGCAAACATTGAATACAGGACAAAGTCTGCAGCGGTCAAAACAGCAGTCAGGGAGGCCAAACTTCGTATGGAAGAAACTCTAGCGAAGAACATCAAGAAAGGGGACAAATCCTTCTTCAGATACATTAGCGACAGGAAAAAGAACACAAACGGGATAGTACGCCTTAGAACGCCAGACGGGAATTATGTGGAAACTGACTCCGATAAAGCCAAACTACTGAATGATTACTTCTGTTCAGTCTTTACCTGCGAGGCACCAGGGCACGGGCCTCGGCTGGATGCAAAGCAAAGCATGGATGACCCATTTCAGAAGTTTTGAGTTCACACCAGCTGATGTTTACAAAGAACTGTCAAGACTCAAGGTGAACAAAGCCATGGGACCGGACAATCTGCACCCAAGAGTGCTCAGAGAGCTATGCGATGTTTTGGAGGAACCGTTAGCCATGCTCTTCAATCTCTCCCTAAGTACGGGGAGAGTCCCCCTGGACTGGAAAACTGCCAATGTTGTTCCTCTGCACAAAAAGGGTTGCAGAGCGGAGGCTGCGAATTACAGACCAGTAAGTCTCACATCAATAGTGTGTAAACTCATGGAAACTCTACTTAAAGGGAAATTAGACACGATATTGGATGAGGGGAATCTGAGGGATCCCTGTCAACATGGATTCACTAGGGGCAGGTCATGCCAATCCAATCTTATCAGCTTCTTTGACTGGGTGACAGGAAAGCTAGACTCGGGAGAGTCTCTGGACATAGTGTACTTGGATTTCAGTAAAGCGTAGACTATTAAACAAGATGAAATCGATGGGGTTAGGTGAGAAACTAACGGCATGGGTCAATGATTGGCTGAGTGGAAGACTTCAGAGGGTGGTGGTCAATGGCACCCTCTCTAAGACATTGGAGGTGACTAGCAGAGTGCCGCAGGGCTCAGTCCTGGGACCATCCCTTTTTAACATATTCATAAGGGACTTGACTCGAGGGCTTCAGGAAAAAGTAGCACTGTTTGCCGACGCCGCCAAACTGTGTAATATAGTAGGTGAAAGCGATCTCACGGATGGTATGGCGCAGGATCTGATCAAGTTGGAAAACTGGTCCTCAACATGGCAGCTGGGCTTCAACACAAAGAAGTGTAAGGTGATGCATCTCGGCAGCAGAAATCCATGCAGAACATACACCTTGAATGGAGAAACACTAGCTAAGACCTCAGAAGAACGGGACTTGGGAGTAATCATCAGTGCAGACATAAAGGCTGCCAAACAAGTAGAGAAGGCCTCATCCAAGGCAAAGCGGATGATGGGATGTATCAATAGAAGCTTCGTCAGCCGTAAACCTGAAGTCATAATGCCACTGTACAGAACCATGGTGAGACCTCATCTGGAGTACTGTGTGCAATTCTGGAGGCCACATTACCGTAAAGATGTACTTTGAGCTGAGTCAGTCCAGCGAATGGCCACTAGGATGGTCTCCGGACTCAAGGGTCTCTCATACGAGGAAAGACTGGGCAAGTTGCAGCTCTACTCTCTAGAGGAGCACAGGGAGAGGGGTGACATGATTGAGACATTTAAGTACGTCACAGGTCGTGTCGAGGTGGAAAACGACATATTCTTTCCTAAGGGACCTTCAGTCACAAGGGGGCACCCGCTCAAACTCAGAGGAGGGAGATTTGGTGGTGACACCAGGAAGTATTTCTTTACAGAAAGGGTGGTGGATCACTGGAACAAACTACCGGTGCAGGTGATCAAGGCCACTAGCGTGCTCGACTTTAAGAATAAATGGGACATCCACGTGGGATCTCTACGTGGGTCGAGCAGCACTCTGACTTAATGGGGTGGGACAGTAGAGTGGGCAGACTTGATGGGCTATAGCCCTTTTCTGCCGTCATCTTTCTATGTTTCTAACCTTGTCAGACGCCTTCTGAAAATCCAGATATACAATGTTGACCGGGTCACCCTTGTCTAGCTGCCTATTTACTTCCTCAAAGAAGTGTAGCAAGTTTGTCATATAGGATCTGCCTTTGCTGAAGCCGTGCTGGCTGATCCTTATCAGATCATGTCCTTCAAGGTGATCAATGATGCGGTCCTTTATCAGCGCCTCTACCATCTTTCCCGGTACCGAGGTCAGACTCACCGGTCTGTAGTTTCCCAGATCTCCCCTCGAACATTTTTTTGAAGATCTGCGTAACATTCCCTTTTCAGCTTCTGTATTGTACCCCCTACTTCTAGGCCCCTCCCCTTGCATCTCCATGCCCTCCTCTATACTTTCTCACTTCCTCTTTTATCTGTCATCTTGAGCTTGCATAGGTTTGTGTGACTCACAAATTGAAGGTTAGATTAGATTAATGATATATTTCACTGCAGACTAATTCACTAGGATACTAGACAGCGATTGGCATGCAATTTCAATCAAATATTGATGAGGCACTATATTTCTTATTAGTTTATTGTGAATACAAACAAAACAGACTTTCATTCATGAGATGATGTCTGTATGTGCTTGAGGAGTGTACCTTTGGAAACAAAAGCAAAAATTCAAATGAGTTTCATGATGTCAGTAACTGATATTATCCCAGGACAAGCAGGCAGCATATTCTTGACTGATGGGTGACGGCACCGACGGAGCCCCGGTACGGACAATTTTAGAGTGATTGCACTCTAAGAACTTTAGAAAGTTCTAGCTCGGCCGCACCGCGCACGCGCGAGTGCCTTCCCGCCCGACAGAGGCGCGCGGTCCCTCAGTTTCTTAGTTTCCGCGGAGCTAAGAAGTCGCACGTTTCAACGGCTGTTGAAAACTTTTTCCATTTTTCGCCTTCCCGCTCGCGTAAACGTCTTTAGAAGGTTTATTTCCTTCATTTTATTTTACTTTCTTTCTTAAAAAAAAAAAAAAAAAACTGATTTAGTTTTCTTTCTTTTTTCGGTTTCGCCCCGGCGGGGCCTACTGCCACTATCGAAGCCTCGGCCTTCGATTTGGCTGAAGCCGTCTTCACATTCATGCCCCCTCAACCCGGGTTTAAAAAGTGCCAGCGGTGTGCACGGCCAATTTCACTGTCTGACCCACATAATTGGTGTCTACAGTGCCTTGGCCCGGACCATCAATCGTCTACCTGCACCCGCTGTGCGACTCTAAAGAAAAGAACTCTTAAAAATAGAGAGATTCAACAAAAACTTCTTTTCGGCACCGAGATGTCCGATACCACTCCGGCACCGACTTCGACTCCGGCTCAGTCGGCACCCACATCGTCGACACCACGCGATACCGCGTCGGTGTCGGCTCCTCCAGGTAAGCCGGCTAAGAAGCCTTCCCCGTTGGAGCGTCCTCCGGTCTCAATAGCAGCGAGCCCAATCCTGCAGACCTCGAGGCGCTCACGGAAGCGCTCCGCTCCAATAGAGGTGAGCCCCTCTACATCGGGTTCCTCATCCTCGGAGCGTAGAGCGGCACCGCAGGTACCGCAAAAGAAAAAGGCGGTACCGGTGCCTTCTCTCGAAGACCGTATTGCTGCTGTTCTAAAATTACAACTTAAAGAACAGTTAGAGCACATTCTGCCTTCACTCCTGGTACCGAGTCTTCCGGTACCAGTCCGGTCTGAGCCGCCGGTACCGACAGTGGATCGTCCTACTTTGTCAACTTCCACTTCGTCGGTACCGGTACAGTCTGTTTCCTCTGTCTCCATGCCGATTCTTGCACCGGAGCCGAGATCCCACCATCAAGCTGTTCAGACTTCGGCACCGGTGCATACAGTCACATCCCCCGGTACCGAGTCAGGCAGGTCAGGGAAATCTCATAGAAAATCCCATCACTTACAGTCTTCCACGCCGGATTCTCGGGACCGGAGCTTCCAAGTTCAAGACCCTGACTTGTGGGGCGACTCAGAAGACCCTCTCCTTTCTGAGGGAGAATGTTCTTCTGGTGAAGAGGACACCTCTGCCTTGGGGCCCTCCTCTAAACCAGAAGTATCTTCTTTTTCTTCCTTTTTAAAGGAAATGTGTGACTCTCTCTCTATTCCTTTGGAGGCTGAGTCACAGAAATCCAAAGCTTTTCTTGATGCTCTGGATTTTGATCAGCCTCCAAAGGAATACCTTAAGTTACCTCTCCATGATATCTTGAGAGAGACGTTCTATAAAAATTTGGAATCTCCCCTCACCATTCCTGGGGCTCCCCGAAAATTAGACTCTCTATACAGAGTCCTTCCTATCCCTGGGTTTGATAAACCCCAGTTACATCATGAGTCCCTTTTGGTCGAATCCACCCTCAAAAAGTCCAAGGGGGCTAGTGTGTATGCTTCTGTCCCTCCTGGCAGAGAGGGAAAGTCTATGGACAAGTTTGGGAAACGACTATACCAAAATGCAATGTTGGCGAATCGATCAGGGAATTATGCATTCCATTTCTCCTTCTACTTAAAGCAGCTTATTCAGAATATCTCTGCTTTTGAGAAATATCTCCCTGATCGGAAAAAGTCGGTTTTTCACCAAACTTGTTCTTCGCTTTTCCAGCTCCGGAAATTCATGGTTAGATCCATTTATGACACCTTCGAGCTGACCTCTAGGGCTACAGCCATCTCAGTGGCAATGAGACGGCTGGCCTGGCTTAGGGTTTCTGAACTCGATGTTAACCATCAGGATCGGCTAGCCAATGCACCTTGCCTAGGGGATGAGTTGTTTGGAGATTCCATGGACTCCACCACTCAAAAGTTATCGGCTCATGAGACTAGATGGGATACACTTCTTAAGTCTAAGAAGCCGCCAACAACCAGACCTTTTCGTCCACAATCCTCCTACCAGCGTAGATTTGTGGCTCGTCCTCTGCCTCAAGCTGCTCCCCAGCAACGACGCCAGAGACAACAAAGGCCGGCTGCTAGACAGCCTCAGCAACAACAACAGGTAAAACCTGCACCAGTGCAAAAGTCTACACAACCCTTTTGACTTAATTCTCCAGAACATAGCCAGTTTTGTTCCTTCTACCCAACTTCCACAACCTATAGGAGGACGCCTTACTTATTTCATAAGCCGTTGGGAACTTATCACGTCAGACCAGTGGGTCCTCAACATCATCCGCCACGGCTACTCTCTCAACTTTCAGTCACTACCTCCTCCAAGTCAACCAAAAGAGTCTGCTTCCAGTCCTCAATTAACCCTTCTTCTCCAAGAGGTTCAATCCCTCCTTCTTCTAAATGCCATAGAAGAAGTTCCCCTAGACCAGCAGGGGCAGGGGTTCTACTCCCGATATTTTTTAGTCCCCAAAAAAACAGGAGATCTCAGACCCATTCTAGATCTCCGCGATCTCAACAAATATTTGGTCAAAGAAAAGTTCAAGATGCTTTCTCTGGCCACTCTTTATCCTCTTCTCAATCAAGGCGACTGGCTATGTTCCCTCGATCTCAAAGAAGCGTACACTCACATACCAGTAAATCTGGCTTCCAGACAGTACCTACGCTTCATGATCAATCATTCTCATTACCAATACAAGGTGCTGCCCTTCGGCCTTGCCTCCTCTCCAAGGGTCTTCACCAAGTGTCTCATTGTGGTAGCGGCATTTCTACGCTCTCATCACTTCCAGGTCTTCCCTTACCTGGACGACTGGTTAATCAAGGCCACATCCGCTCAAGCAGTTCTTCTGGCCACCAACCAAACCATCTTGTTTCTACAAATTCTGGGGTTCGAGATCAATCTACCCAAATCTCATCTCATCCCTACTCAGAGACTTCAATTCATTGGAGCGATCCTGGACACACTCCTCATGAGAGCTTTCCTGCCATCCAATCGTCTTCAGACCCTTCAGTCTCTATGTCAACAGGTACTTTCACTGCCTTCCATCTCAGCCAGGCAAATGATGGTACTCTTGGGGCACATGGCGTCTACAGTTCATGTCACGCCCCTCGCACGTCTTCACCTACGCACTCCTCAATGGACCCTTGCTACTCAGTGGTCCCAAGCGACGGATCCTTGCTCACGACACATATCTGTGACATCATCTCTTCGTCAGTCTCTTCAATGGTGGTTGGTATCCTCAAATCTATCCAGAGGTCTTCTGTTCCATCAGCCCCCTCATCACCTGGTTATCACCACCGACGCCTCTCTTTATGCATGGGGAGCTCACTTGAACGAGTTCCAGACTCAAGGTCTTTGGACAGCCCAGGAAAAGAAGCATCAAATCAATTTCCTGGAACTCAGAGCGATGTTTTATGCCCTCAAGGCTTTCCAACATCTTCTCTTTCCTCAGGTCCTCTTGTTGTGCACAGACAATCAAGTTGCGATGTACTACATCAACAAACAGGGTGGGACAGGCTCTCGCCTTCTATGCCAAGAAGCCCAAAAGATCTGGAATTGGGCCATAGATCACCATCTCTTCCTGAAAGCTATCTACATTCAGGGAACACAGAATTCTTTAGCGGACAAACTCAGCAGAATTCTCCAGCCTCACGAGTGGACACTCGATCCTATAACTCTGCAGTCTATCTTCACTCAATGGGGCACTCCTCAGATAGACCTCTTTGCAGCTCCTCACAATCACCAGCTGCCCCTCTTCTGCTCCAGACTTTACTCTCCTCACCGTCTGACAGCGGATGCTTTTCTCCTCGACTGGTCGAATCTGTTCCTGTACGCCTTCCCTCCTCTGCCTCTAATGTTGAGAACCTTATTCAAGCTCAAGAGGGAACGAGCCACCATGATTCTGATTGCTCCGAGGTGGCCCAGGCAACATTGGTTCTCCCTTCTACTTCAACTCAGTTCCAGGGAACCTTTTCTTCTTCCTCTGTTTCCTTCTCTGCTTACGCAACAGCAGGAAACCCTCCTTCATCCCAACCTCCAGTCTCTACACCTGACAGCTTGGTATCTCTCGGGCTGACATCTCATGATACTCTCTTATCTCAGCCTGTTCGTTCCATTCTGGATGCCTCCAGGAAACCAACCACTCTGCAATGTTACCATCAGAAGTGGACGAGATTTTCCTCCTGGTGTCTTCTTCATCATCTTGATCCCACTTCCCTGGCAGTGGAGACGTTGTTGGACTATTTGCTCTCTTTGTCTGACTCTGGCCTTAAGTCTTCGTCCATCAGAGTCCACCTCAGTGCCATTTCAGCTTTTCATGAGCCAGTCCATGGAAAACTTCTCTCAGCTCATCCCCTGGTGTCCAGGTTCATGCGTGGGCTTTTCAACGTGAAACCACCTCTTAAAGCCCCTCCTGTTATCTGGGATCTCAATGTGGTTCTTTCTGCTTTAATGAAGCCTCCATTTGAACCCTTGGCTACCTCTCCTTTCAAGTTTCTTACTTGGAAGGTGCTTTTCCTTATTGCCCTTACCTCTGCCAGGAGGGTCAGTGAGCTTCATGCACTGGTCGCAGATCCTCCCTTTACGGTTTTTCACCATGACAAGGTGGTTCTGCGTACACATCCAAAGTTTCTCCCTAAGGTTGTATCTGAATTCCATCTCAACCAATCCATTGTTCTCCCTGTTTTCTTTCCAAAACCTCATTCTCATTCTGGAGAACAAGCTTTACACACTTTGGATTGTAAAAGGGCTCTGGCTTACTATCTAGAGCGTACGAAACCCCACAGATCAGTTCCTCAACTTTTTCTGTCCTTTGATCCAAATAAATTGGGACGTCCCGTTTCTAAACGTACGTTGTCTAATTGGCTGGCAGCGTGCATTTCATTTTGTTATGCTCAGACCGGACTGACACTGGAAGGTTCTGTCACGGCCCATAGAGTCAGAGCAATGGCAGCATCTGTAGCTTTCCTCCGCTCCACTTCTATTGAGGAAATCTGCAAGGCTGCTACTTGGTCCTCAGTTCACACTTTTACATCTCATTATTGTCTGGATGCTTTTTCCAGACGGGATGGACACTTCGGCCAATCTGTTTTGCAAAATTTGTTTTCCTAATGGCCAACCTTCCCTCCATCCCTCTTTTTGTTAGCTTGGAGGTCACCCATCAGTCAAGAATATGCTGCCTGCTTGTCCTGGGATAAAGCACAGTTACTTACCGTAACAGGTGTTATCCAGGGACAGCAGGCAGATATTCTTGCGTCCCACCCACCTCCCCGGGTTGGCTTCTTAGCTGGCTTATACTAACTGAGGGACCGCGCGCCTCTGTCGGGCGGGAAGGCACTCGCGCGTGCGCGGTGCGGCCGAGCTAGAACTTTCTAAAGTTCTTAGAGTGCAATCACTCTAAAATTGTCCGTACCGGGGCTCCGTCGGTGCCGTCACCCATCAGTCAAGAATATCTGCCTGCTGTCCCTGGATAACACCTGTTACGGTAAGTAACTGTGCTCTTAGACCAGAGAGACACACTACCAGTTTCTGTAGGCTGTTGAAACTTGAAACAGGACTTTGACCTCCTCCCCTGTCTATTAGAAAACATAGGGAATCTCTTCATGCATTTTTCAGTAGCTGAGGTCAACACATGTTTTCTATATACTGTATTTTTTTATTTTTTGGAGAGATGAGGGATTTTTAAAATTTAATTTGGTTCATTATAAAATGATATCAGATAGCACAGGAGAACACAGCATAGTTGCAGATTCTCAGACCCAGAAACTTGGAAAGAAACTAATCAATCATGTTTCTGTTTCAGAGTGAGCGAGACAGGTCAGTTAACTTGCTGAAGGTCAGAGAGAGAACTGAGAAGTTGTGACTCAAATATAGCTATCTGGTTGGTGCAAGGGAAGGGTTGTGTCTCCTGTAACTTTTGAATTTCTACAGGACCCCCAACATTTCTCTCGCACCCAAGACTTCATCCATCTGGCAGGTAGGTCACAGCCCAAAATTCAGTAACATCTCTCCAGGCTTATACTGTATTTCATTCCCTTGTCCCCACTGGATTCTTAACTTCCACCAGTCACAGGACTCCAGCAACTGCTCTGTTTTTCTTAGGTGAAAAGGAGGCAAAAGATCAAAACCCACTCAGCTCTTCATCTAAGGATCTGGCTCATATTCAGAACTCTGCAACCTCAGGAGAACTGCACTCACTTGGTAAGAACAGTTTTCTTTCCAAAACATCTCCCTTTATAATCTTAGTAACCTCAAATAGGCCTTTCAAAAAAAATAACAGCAAAAGTAACATAAGGAAATAATTAAAGGAAATAGAATTCATAGGCAAAAATGAGAAAAAGTCATTTCTATTCAGTACATGTTTATGAAATAATGCACAAACTAAAGATCCATGCTACCAATAATAGCAATGTCTAGAAATAACTTGAACTTTAAATTCCTTTCTTCTTCCTCTTTTTCCCCCAGGGACATATGTGCAGCTGCTAGTATCTGCATTCAGATTCTCTGGATTGGGGGTGGGGGTGGGGGTGGGTGGGAAAGAATCAGTTACAATGGCACAGGTATAGACCATCATTAAAATATTCATCTACAAGGCAGCTGTGGTATGGTGAGACCAGATTAACTCTGCATGGTCATTGTGGAAAGACAGCCTGTAATAATTTTCCATGGAGTCAAGATGAGTAAGGTGAAAATGCCACGCACTGATGCAAACCGAAGAATTGTATTCTCAACCTAAAATCTGCATGAATCGGATTAAAAAAATTATGCTGGTGGCCATTTTGCTTTCTTCCGTTGCTACTGCTCAGAGCTGGTATTAGGCATTCTGAGGCCAAGGACGTAAATTTGGAAAGAAAACTCAAAGCCTGCCAACAGGCTGTGCCTTCTTCAGGTTAGGATCCCTTATTGTAGGGGGGCCAGGGTCAATTGCACAGTTAGCAGTCCTTTAAAGCAGTCTTGTTACTGTTTGGCTTCTACAATAATGATTGTTTTCATTCTAACAGAAAACTAATCCACATTTGTTAGTATTCAGAAACATGCATGTACTATAGTCACCCCTTCATTGAGGGCTGAGTAACAAGGTTCTGCCATCTGGACTCTGATTATGATGTCCTCCTGATTTGCGGTTGAGGCAGCTAACACCACAAGAACACAGTCTTCTCCTTTTACTGGATACATTTCTTGTTTGTTTTCGCCTGCCACTTACTGTACTCAATTTAGTCATCAAGCTAGAAGCCCTAATTGCGTGATTCAAATGCAACTAGAAACCACAAGGCCCATGGTTTGCCCACTTTCTTTCTTGACTGCAAAACAGCAGACCCTATCCGTGCTTTTATGCTGATATCCCGACTGCCAAAGAACCAGTGTGCTTACTTCATGCTTTCTTGGGTTTGTACTTTTCCCCCAGCACATCCAACAATATGTTTATGTTTATTTAAAAATCTGATGGATCGTCAAATCATGGTACACAACCAAATCTAAGAGATTTATAATAGATAAAATACAACTAAAAGAAAAAAGAAAGGATCACCAATCATAATAGGAAAGGCCGCATTCATACAAAAGAGCCTCCTCTAAAAATGTCTACTACTAATAGCATAGTAACATGGAGGGGCATAATCAAAAGAAACGTCTAAAGTCTGTTTTGGGCCTAAGTCGCAAGTCGCCCAAAAGTCGGACATGGGAAAAGGTCCATTTTCGAAAAATACGTTCAACTTTTTTTTTTTTTAATTGTCTGTACGTCCAGCCGTCTGATCGTCCAGACCACTAAATCATCCATCTTTATACCCCATTTTTGCCCAAAAATTCATCCAAGTCAAATATGCCTTGAAAAAGAACTTTTGGGCATGGGAGGGGCCAGAAAAATGAGGAACTGGACACCCAGACATGGCACCAAAGTAGTGGGTTACCCTACAGGGAACTGCTGTGAACTTCACAAATAGGGTGCAACATAAACATCTCACCACAACTCCTTTTAGATCATGGTGAGCCTCCACAAAACATCCCCAGAACCTACTAGACCCACCTATCTAACACCTCAATAACCCTTATGGCTGCAGGAGCTACTTATATGGCAGTACAAATGGGTTAGGGGTTTTTTTTGGGGGGTGCACATTTTTCACCAAGAATGCAGTGATTAGAGTGGCTTATGGGCCTGGGTCCTCCTCTCCATGGTTCACTAACCCACCCCCGAGACCACTTAAGCCATCTCTGTGCAGCTTTACTAGGCTTTCCTATGCCAGGCTGCCAGGTGCTGATATTCTGGAGGCAGATATGTAAAGTTGTTGTTTTGATTTTTTTGGGGGGTGGGGTCAGTGATCACAGGGACAGTGTGTGGGGGTCTGTATTTTGTGTCTGCAGTGCTTATCTGGTCACTTTGGATACCTTGTTGTGACTTAGACCTGGTTTTAGATGGCCTAAGTCACAATGTCCAAGTTCCATCTAGGCAGTGTTGTAAAACTTTTGGTTATACATGCAGTACGACTTAAGTCTAGGATGTCCCACGTCCCGCCCAAATCCCGCCCTCGACATTCCTCCTGAAATGCCCCTTTTAGCTCTGGGTGTACTACAGCACTGTGAAGGCCTAAGTCATTTTTAGATATGTCTAAAACCCGGTTCGATTATCGGCACTTTGACGACTTGTCTTTTAGATCATCCAAGTGCCGATTTAGGCTGGTTATTAGATGTTTTTCTATTTTGATTATTAGCCCCATAGTAAATGGCAATAACAAAAATTGTAAAAAAAAAATCTAGCGTTCAGTGATTGCTGTCAATGCTGAAGTTAAACAGTGTTAGCTCAATTTAATGCTGACCTTTACTAAGCGGTATTAGAGCTGGCAAGGTAAATGTTCTGACGCTCATAGAAATTCAATCAGCATTGGAGCATTTTATTTTGCCATCCCGCAGTAAAATGCTCTAACGCCGCTTAGTAAAAAGGAGCCCTAAATGTTTGTTCCATGCACCCACCACCTTTTCTATGAAAAAATAGTTCCATACGTGACTCATTTTCATTATAATAAATATTGGACGTCGTGTACCTGGACTTCAGCAAAGCGTTTGACAGCGTCCCACACCGCAGGCTGCTGAACAAGATGAAATCGATGGGATTAGGAGAGACTCTAACTGCATGGGTTAAAGATTGGCTTAGTGGCAGACTTCAGAGGGTGGTGGTTAACGGTACCCTCTCTAAAATGTCGGAGGTGACTAACGGAGTGCCACAGGGTTCAGTCCTGGGCCCACTCCTCTTCAACATATTCATTGGGGATCTGACTCAAGGGCTTCAAGGCAAGGTAACCTTATTCGCTGATGACGCCAAACTATGCAATATAGTAAACGGCTATAATCTACAGGATGCTATGGAGCAAGACCTGCATACTTTAGAAAGTTGGTCCTTGATCTGGCAGCTGGGCTTCAACGCCAAGAAATGTAAAGTCATGCATCTCGGTAATGGAAATCCTTGCAGAACTTACACCCTGAATGGAGAAACTTTAACCAGGACTACGGCAGAATGAGACTTAGGAGTAATCATCAGTGCTGACATGAAAGCAGCCACTCAAGTGGAGAAGGTTTCATCTAAAGCACGGCAGATGATAGGTTGTATCAAGAGAAGCTTCGTCAACAGGAAACCTGAAGTCATGATGCCATTGTACAGAGCCATGGTGAGACCTCATCTGGAATACTGTGTGCAATTCTGGAGGCCACATTACCGTAAGGATGTGCTCAGAATTGAATCGGTTCAGCGGATGGCTACCAGGATGGTCTCGGGGCTAAAGGGTCTCCCGTACGAAGAAAGACTGAGCAAATTGCAGCTCTACACTCTCGAAGAGCGTAGGGAGAGGGGAGACATGATTGAGACATTTAAGTACATCAAGGGACGGGTCGAGGTGGAAGATGATATCTTTCTTCTCAAGGGACCCTCGACCACAAGAGGACATCCGCTCAAGCTCAGGAGAGGGAAGTTTCGTGGAGACGCCAGGAAGTACTTCTTCACGGAGAGAGTGATTGAGCAATGGAACAAGCTTCCAGTGCAGGTGGTCGAGGCACGCAGCATCCCAGACTTCAAGAACAAATGGGATACCTATGTGGGATCCCTACGAGGTGATGCCAAGGGATAGGGTCAGGACTTGAATGAGCAGGTCAGTAGAGTGACAGTATAATTACAATTATACTTCAGGGGGTCAGTAGACTTAAGAGGGTGGGTAAATAGTGTGGGCAGACTTGATGGGCTATAGCCCTTTTCTGCCGTCATCTTTCTATGTTTCTAGTAAGGCCCTCTTCTTTAGCACTCTCCAGACCAGTAGAGGTTAACTTTACGAATGGGTATATATCTAATCATGACCAGCAGGTGGAGACTGAAAACAAAACTTTGGGACAGTATATCCTAGCCCCTCCTCTCTATTTCCCTCAGTCTTCTTTCAGTCTCCAGCAGGTGTTGAGTGATCTGTACCCATCTCCCTTGGTAGGGCTGTTGGAATTTGTTTAAGGGGTTTATTGTCCCTGTTTTTAGCCGGACGGAGCTTGGACGGACTCTGTTTGGGGGTTCGTCCGACCTCGGGGGTGTCAAACCCGGCGGGTCACGAGCGGGGTCCCTCCCCCCACTTCCTCCACCTCCCCACATTTTTTTAGAGGAGCCTCAGCAATAAGCCTTGCCCCCTAAATCAAGCAAGACTATTGCTTTGAGAGCCTGTGGAGTCTGTTCTGTAAAAAAAAAAAAAAAAAAAAAATCCTGAGGTAGTGCTGGTCTGGAGGGTTGTATCCCTTTAAGAAAACTGTATTTTACTGTATTTTTTCAACTAACCGGCACTTTTTTTTTTACAGCTAGGTCGCGTATGGAGCAATGAGCACTTCTAAAGGGAAAAAGTGCTCATTGTGCTCCAGACGCGAGGCACTCGCGGCCGGCCTGTGCAAGCGGTGTTCAGGCCGGTGCGGTGGAGGAGCTCCGTCGGCAGCGGCTGCAGGCGCCCAGAGCTCCCCGCCGATGGTGCCTCGCGAGTCGGCAGGGAACGGAGGAGAAGCCCGGTCTTCTCCGTCCGCCCACGGAGGGATTCCCCGAGCCGCCGACGGTCGGGTTTTTGAGGATTCCCTCTCAGCTGATATTTTGACAGCTGATGCCGGCTTGCCTGTTTTAGCGGCTGAGACTTTTCAGGTCTCTCAGCCGCTGCAGGCTGTGGAGGGAGCTGTTTTGGCGGGAAAGACGCCATCTTCTCTGTCTGGCCCCTCCATTTTGTCTTCCACCTCAGGTGACCTTCCCCCTGTTTTGACTATGCAGGGGCAAGGTTCTGCTGGGTCCCCTGCTGTGGCAGGGAGTCCCTTGGGACCCTCGGGGGGGTTTTCTCCTGAATTTTTCTTTTCTTTATGCAGAGCCTATTTTCAGGCGGCTGGGGGTCCCGGTTGCGCCCAGGGGGTCTCGGGGGGTGGTTTTTCCTCCGCGCTTCCTGCGGCTTTGCCTCTTTCGTCTGGCGTGACGTCCCCTCCGCCGCCTCCCTTGTCCAAGCGTCCGCGGGTGTCGTGGGACGAGAATTTGTGGTCGGAGGAACGGGTCGGTCTGGAGGAGGACCTGGACCCTTCTGAGGAATTCCAGGACTCTCTGGAGGGGACGGAAGCTGGCGGCGGGTTGTCGGATTTCCCGTTCTCCAGTGACGAGGCGTCTGTGGTGCGTCTTTTTCAGAAAGATGAGTTGCCTGACCTTATTCAGCAGGTTTCTTCGGTCTTGCGTTTTGAGGACGCGCCGCCGGAGACTCCGCGTGTGGGGGACCCCCTGTTGCGGGGGATCCGTACCGTTTCCCGCTCTTTTCCTATGCATCAGGATATTCGGGATATTATCCTGGAGCAGTGGAAAACGCCGGAGACGCCGTTTCGGCTGGCGCGCAGCATGGCTCGCCTGTATCCCATTCCTGAAGGGGATCGGGCTACGTTAGCTTCGCCGGTCGTGGATGCGGTGGTCTCGGCAATTTCCAAGCGGCATACCGTGCCTGTTGAGGGCGGTTCTGCCTTGCGAGATCCTGAGGAGCGCAAATTGGAGGGCCTCCTTAAGCAAAATTTTCAGGTCTCTGGCTTTGGGGTCCAGGCGGCTATTTGTGGGGGACTGGTCGCTCGCGCCGTGTTTCGGTGGGCGGAGCGGGTCTTGGATCGAGAGTCTGACGACTGGTCTCTGGTGGATCAGGAGGTTGCGAAGATTGAGATGGCGGCCTCATTCCTCTCGGATGCTCTCTATGACTTGGTGCGGATCTCGGCTAAGTCTATGGCTTTTGGCGTGGCCGCAAGGCGTGTGTTGTGGCTGCGCGCTTGGGCGGCGGATGCTGCGTCCAAAGCTAAGCTTACTAAATTTCCCTTTCGGGGGTCGTTTTTGTTTGGAGAGGATTTGGATAAGTTGATTCAGACTCTGTCGGACTCGAAAGTTCCCCGTCTGCCGGAGGACCGTGCCCGCCCGGCGTCTCGGGGGGGTGCGGCCCGGGGGCGTTTGCGGGATTTTCGCAAGTATCGCCCTGGGCGTGGGGCTGCTTCTTTCCAGTCTCCGGGATTTTCCCGGGGTCGGTTCTTCCAGCGTATGCAGCCCTTTCGGGGGGCCCGTCGGGGGGCAGGGAATCCCTCCGCCGGTTCCCCCGCTTCCCGTCCTGCACAATGACGCCTTGCCGGCGCCCCCTTTGGTTCCGGTGGGGGCCCGGCTGCGCGAATTTTTCCCCAAATGGGCCGAGATCACGTCCGATCAGTGGGTCCTGGAGGTGGTGCGGGACGGTTATGCCCTGGAGTTCGCCCGCTCTCTACCGGATTTTTTCCTCGCTTCTCCATGTCAGACTCCGGGGAAGACGCAGGCTTTTCGCCAGACCCTTCAGCGCTTGCTAGATCTCAGGGCAGTTGTTCCGGTGCCCCCTCCGGAGTGGGGCACGGGCAGGTACTCCATTTACTTTGTGGTGCCCAAGAAGGAGGGGACTTTTCGGCCCATCCTCGATTTGAAAGGGGTCAACAGGGCTCTCAAGATTCCCTCTTTCCGTATGGAAACTCTGCGGTCGGTCATTCTGGCGGTTCAGCCGGGGGAGTTTCTCACTTCTCTCGATCTGACGGAGGCCTACTTGCATGTTCCCATTCGGGCCTCTCATCAGCGTTTCCTGCGCTTTGCGATCTTGGGTCGGCACTTTCAGTTCTGTGCGCTTCCTTTTGGGCTGGCCACGGCTCCTCGGACGTTCACCAAGGTGATGGTGGTCGTCGCGGCAGCCTTGCGGTCGGAGGGCATCCTGGTACACCCCTACCTGGACGACTGGTTAATTCGGGCAAAGTCGTTGCAGGAAAGCTCCCGGGTTACTGCTCGGGTGGTGGAGTTTCTCCGGTCGCTGGGCTGGGTGGTCAACCTTTCCAAGAGTCGGTTGGTCCCGGCTCAGCGTCTGGAGTACCTAGGGGTGCTGTTCGACACCTCCTTGGGGAAGGTCTTCCTCCCAGAGGGCCGGGTGAGCAAATTGCAATCTCAGATTCGCCTGCTTTTGGCGTCCCGGTGTCCTCGGGCGCGAGATTTCCTCCAGGTCTTGGGGTCGATGGCGGCGTCCCTGGACGTGGTGAGGTGGGCGCGGGCCCACATGCGTCCTCTCCAGTATGCTCTGCTCCGGAGGTGGTCTCCCCAGAGGCACGGGATGGATGTTCCGGTTCCCCTGCGAGGCTTGGCGCGCTGCAGTCTGCGTTGGTGGCTCCAGACCCCTCACCTAGTTCAGGGGGTGGGTCTGGATCTCCCGCAGTGGACGGTGCTCCTGACGGATGCGAGTCTCCTGGGTTGGGGGGCTCAGTGTTTGGGTCACTCAGCCCAGGGCACCTGGTCCGCGGAGGAGGCCGCCTGGTCGATCAACGTGTTGGAGACCAGAGCGGTCCGTCTGGCGCTGTTGGCTTTCCACTCCCTGTTGCGGGGCAAGTCGGTCAGAGTGCTGTCGGACAATGCCACGGCGGTGGCTTATGTCAATCGTCAGGGGGGCACCAAGAGCACTCAGGTGGCGCAGGAGGCGGCTCTGCTCATGGTTTGGGCGGAATCCCATCTGCTGGACCTCTCGGCCTCTCACATAGCCGGAGTAGAAAATGTTCAGGCAGACTTCCTCAGTCGTCACTTCCTAGATCCCGGAGAGTGGTGTCTCGGCGCCGAGGCGTTTCAGTTGATAGTGCAGGCTTGGGGGCAGCCCCTGATGGACCTGATGGCCACGGGTGGCAACGCCAAAGTGCCCCGCTTCTTCAGTCGTCGCAGGGACGGTCTGGCCGAGGGTCTGGATGCTCTGGTCCAGCAGTGGCCAACGGAGGGGCTGTTGTATGTATTCCCTCCTTGGCCGCTGGTGGGCAGAGTGCTTCTTCGCATTGTTTACCATCCGGGTTTGGTGGTGCTGGTGGCGCCGGATTGGCCTCGCCGTCCGTGGTATGCGGATCTGGTGAGGCACCTGGTAGCGGATCCTCTTCCTCTGCCTCTCTCGGACGACCTGCTGATGCAGGGTCCCATTCCCATGTTCGACCCGTCTCCCTTCTGTCTTACGGCGTGGCTCTTGAAAGGGGTCGCCTTAGCAAGAAGGGATATTCAGACAAGGTGATCTCTACACTGTTGGGGTCCCGGAGGCTTTCTACCTCTCGGGCTTATGTGCGGGTTTGGCGTCTCTTTGAGGAATGGTGTCGGGCGCGGGGAGGGACCTCTTTTCGCGCTTCTCTGCCTAACATTCTGGAGTTTTTGCAGGACGGTCTGGATAGAGGCCTGGCTTGGTCTTCTCTCCGGGTTCATCTTGCGGCCCTGTCGGCTTTTCGAGGGTTGGTGTCAGGTCAGCGTTTATCGGCTCTTCCTGATGTGATTAGGTTTTTGCGGGCGGCCAAGTTGCTTAGGCCTCCCCTACGGCCCTCGGTTCCCTCTTGGGATCTTAATCTGGTGCTTTCTGTATTGGTGCGTCCGCCTTTCGAGCCGTTGGACGACTGTTCTTTGAAGGACCTTACTTTGAAGGCGGTCTTTTTGGTGGCCATTACTTCTGCTAGGCGTGTTTCTGAGCTGCAGGCTTTCTCTTGTAGGACTCCCTTCTTGGAGTTTTCTAGGGAGCGGGTCGTCTTGCGGCCTGTTCCTTCCTTTCTGCCTAAGGTTGTTTCTCCTTTTCATGTCAATCAATCGGTGGTTCTCCCGGTCTTGGGTGGTCGGGAGGGCTCTTCTGAGCAACGGCAGCTGCGCAAGTTGGATGTCGGTCGGGTCCTTCGCTCTTATGTGCAGCGGACCCAGGAATTCCGGAAGTCCGATCGTCTCTTTGTCCTCCTGGCGGGTCCTCGTCGGGGAGCTGGCGCTTCTAAGGCTACTATTGCGCGCTGGATCAAGGAGACGATTGCTTCCGCTTATCTTCTGAAACAGCAGCCTGTTCCGGAGTTTCTCAAGGCTCATTCCACTCGGGGTCAGGCGGCTTCTTGGGCTGAGTCGTCGCTCGTGCCTCCTGTGGATATTTGTAAGGCTGCGGTTTGGTCCTCCTTGCATTCCTTTGTTCGTCATTATCGGGTTGATGTGCAGGCGCGTCGGGACGCGGTGTTCGGTGAGCGTGTACTGGTATCGGCCCTTCGGGGGTCCCGCCCGTGAGAGGGACTGCTTTGGTACGTCCCATTCGTAAAGTTAACCTCTACTGGTCTGGAGAGTGCTAAAGAAGGAGAAATTAGGTTCTTACCTGCTAATTTACTTTCTTTTAGCTTCTCCAGACCAGTAGAGGTCCCCACCCTGTCTGTTGTTGTTGTTGTTGGGGCTGTTGCGCGGGCAGTTTTTGGTTTTTTACTGCGGGTTCTAGTATTTTTCTAGGGCCGGGGAGAATTGAAGAACAGCGGCTGTGGCTCGGCTGGCTTAGCTGGCGAGCTGTGGGGACATTCTTCCTTCGGGAATTTCTCCTCTGCATTTTCCAACAGCATTTTGGGTTTTGTTATTTGTTACTCCTTTCGGAGTATTGTTTTTTTCTCTCTGTTGTTTTCCAGTTCTTGGTTCTGCTTGGCTATTCGGCAGACTGAGGGAAATAGAGAGGAGGGGCTAGGATATACTGTCCCAAAGTTTTGTTTTCAGTCTCCACCTGCTGGTCATGATTAGATATATACCCATTCGTAAAGTTAACCTCTACTGGTCTGGAGAAGCTAAAAGAAAGTAAATTAGCAGGTAAGAACCTAATTTCTCCTTTTATCAAGCTGCGGTAGCGAGTACTGTGCGGCAAATAATCCCTATGGACTGTGGTGCATTTACCGCAGCAGTCCACACTATTCAGCTTGATAAAAGAGGCCCTAAATCTACATATTTAAAAAACAAAAAAACCCCTCGAAACATCATATACAAGAGTTGTTTTCCATAGCAAAAATTCTTGGATTGGATTTTAGGTTTGACTACTTGTCTTCTCCAAGTCTGACCTCAAGGTGAGTTACACAGTACTTATTCCTCTGCCCAAGAGGGCAAGGGCTAAGTTTAGTGATGTGAATTAACATGTCAATGAATGTCAAAGCATATTAATGCATGTTAAAAGAAGTTATGGCAACAGAGCTTCTGTTAAATAATGAAGTTTAAGTTAAATTAACATTTATTAACACACATTAACATGTTAACACGTTTAGGGGGAAAATTAATCAAAAGGCACTGCCATGTTAGAATGCACTAATGGCCAGATCCTGTAAACAGCGGCTAAATCAGCAGCCGCCTACAGAAATGACCCTGGCCTTGTGTCAATCACGCTTAGGCGCTAATTAAAGAATCATGGCTAATGGCTCCTACCAGAAAACATTACCAGGGTTTTACTGGCCTACATTGCAGATGCCTAAGTTCTTTAGTGAATTGTGCCAAATGGTGCCTAAGTCCCACTCTGCTCCTAACCATGCCCACTTAAGCATAAGGCATCATTACGCATCCTGCTGTAGATGCAGTTCCAATGCCTATACTATAGATGCCTCCTGGCACCTACTTTTTTAATGAGTTTTAATTTTATTTTTTATATACCGCCAAAGCCATGATAGTTCGAGGCGGTTTACAACAAGAGGTGCTGGACAATCAGCGAAGTGGTTACAATACAAAGTCATCGAATATAAGTTACAGGTTGGCAGAAGTGATACACTATAAGATTCTTAGGTTACAATCAATTAAACAGATTTGTTTTTATTGATTTTCTAAAATTGAAGTAGGATGAGGAATGCATGATAATGTTACCCAGCCAGTCGTTCCATTTACCTGCCTGGGAGGCAAGAGTTCTGTCCAGGAATCTTTTGTAGTGGCAGTCCTTTAAAGATAGAAAGGTGAACATATTAATTCTGTGTGTGGGCCTAATAGAACTGCCCAGATTAAATTGAGAAACCAGGTACATAGGGACCAGGCCAAAAATTGATTTATAACAAAGGCAAAAAAATTTGAACAAAACTCGTGCTTCCAGGGACAGCCAGTGAAGTTTTTGATAATAGGGACTAATGTGCTCCCATTTTCTCAACCCCAAAATCAGTTGAACTGCTGAATTTTGAATGACTCTGAGTCTTTGGAGGGTTTTTTTGAAGGTTCCCAAATAAATGATGCTACAGTAGTCAAGTATGCCTAGAATGGAAGATTGAACCAATAAGCGGAATGATACTGCGTCAAAATATTTTCTGATGGTTCTGAGTTTCCATAATATCGAGAAGCATTTCCTAACCAATAAATCCATGTGTACATTTAGGGTAAGGTGTCTGTCCAGAGTCACTCCCAGAATTTTTATGGAATCTTCAGTAGGGAAGGCCTGACCATTCACAAAAATTGTTGAGTCTTTAATTTTGTCATTTGGGCTTGCTAAGAAAAATCTAGTTTTGTCTGAGTTGAGTTTTAATTTGAATTCGATGTGGTCAGTTACCACACTAATTAAAGTCAATTAAAACAATTAAGTTAGGCAGCAGTAGGGCACCTTCCATTGTTTATAGAATATGACCCTAATTGCGTTAGTGTGTGGTAAAACTAAAGACACCCATAGGAATATAATGGGCATATTTAGCATTTAGGGCTGGATTCACTAAGCAAACCGATCATGTACCGATTGGTTTGTGAGCCCTTTGCGACCTGATTTCCCTCCAACCCAATTCACTAACCTCTCCTCCAATCCAATCCCGATCCGTGCATGCAAATGAGGGGAATCGGCATGCAAAGCAGGAAAGATGCGATTCACTAAACTTATTGACTGGCTGGCTGATCAATAAACTAGCAACTGGTGAGTAGAGAATGACACGGTGGCGGTTTACCTGCGGCCACCGCATTTTAGCCGCGGGTCACCCGCTGAAACGGGGAACGAAAACTAGCAGTTGCTGCGGCGACGGAGACAAGGCCATTCACCGCCCGTGGGGCGGTGAATGGTCTTGTCCCCGCAGTGAGGCATGAAGGATCGCGCGGTCCCCGCAGCACACACCCGCCTGCCCAATCGATCCTACTGTTTAGCCAGCTCTCTCCCTTCTCCTCACCTTAGTTTGTAGGTTTTCTTTTTTGGCGACCCACACGCTATCAGAGAGCCGCACACCCGCTGCTGCTCAGTTTAGATCTTCTGCTCTGACGCAACCGGAAACAGGAAGTTGCAGCAGAGCAGAAGATTGAACACTGAGCAGCCGCATGTGCGCGGCTCTTTGGGAAAGCGTGCATGTCGCCGAAAAACAAAACCTACAAACTAAGGTGAGGAGAAGGGAGAGAGCTGGCTAAACAGTAGGATCGATTGGGCAGGCGGGTGGTGGCTGCGGGGACCGTGCGATCGCTCGTGTTCCCGGCTCAAATTGGAAGGAGGGAGTGAAAGGGAAAAGGATTCTGGGCCAAGGAGATGAAGACGGAAAGAAAAACCCACAGCAGGAAAGAAAGGGAAGGACAGGCAGGTGAGCCAGATGCTAGAAGCAAGGGGGGGGAGGGGAAGAAAGAGGGAAAAAAGCTAGATGGGGTTGAAAAGAAGAGACACACTGGTATGGAAGAGGAAGATAGGGGAAATCTGGACACAGGAAGGTAACAGAAAGAGGGAAAATTATGTGCATGGGGCATAGGGACAGTGACATAAAGGGGACATGCCATGGGGATGGTATATGGACACAGGGGGGGGGGGCAATGACAGATACATAGGGGAGATATTAGAAATGGAGAAAATAGGAGCACAAAAGCGAGATGGTTTGTGGGGATGGGACAGGGACCGAGCTTGCAGGCTCCAGTGGCTTGCACAAATTACATTGTAACGTGCCATGAAAATAAAAGGGAGGAAGGTAGATAGATAGGCCACGCGAGAGGAGCTGAAGGGTAGTAGAAAGGAACAGATGGTAAAGGAGGGAGGGAAGGGTGGTGGTGGAAAGGAATAGGACAGACATTGAAGGAGGGTGGAGAGGAACAGACCCCGAAGGGAAATGTGGAAGACAGTGGGAAGAAGGCAGATGCCAGACTATGGGGGAGCGGAGGGAAGAAGATGGGTGCTAGACCAATTGGAGGGGGGGGGTTGAAGGGAGAGGCACAGTAACAGCAAGTGGAAGACGCAGAGAGAAGACACACAGTGGATGGAAGGAATTGAATGAGAAGATGTGGAAAGCAGAAACCAGACAACAAAGGTAGAAAAAAAAAAGTATATTTATTTATTTATTTTTTGCTTTAGGATAAAATAGTATATTAGTTGTGTTGATAAAAATTTATAAACAAAGCCCTGCCAGCTGAACATCTCTTTCTCTAGTTCAGCAGCAGGAACTTTGATTTATAAGAAAGGAATAAGCTAAATATTACAGTACTAAGGCTTATATGGATGCAGCGGGGACGGTGACAGGGCGGTGAATGGGATGGCAGTGGCGGTGACGGGGCGGTGAAAGGGATGGCGGTGACGGTGACGGGGCGGTGAAGGGAACGGCGGTGACGGGGACAGATTTTTTCCCCGTGTCATTCTCTACTGGTGAGGACCAATCACTTGTGCTAAAACCCCCGATTCTCCTGCTCTGGCCGCCCTGCTCTCTGCTGTCTGACCCATTCTCCTGCCTGCCACCCTGCTCTCTGCTCCGATTCTCCTTCCAGCTGCCCTGCTCTCTGCCCTGCTTCTCTGCTCTCAGCCCCAATCTCCTGCCTGCCCCGATCTCCTGCTCTCAGCCTCGACCTGCTGCCTGCCACAATCTCCTGCTCTCAGCCCCGAATTTCTCCTGCCACCCCGACTCCCCCGCCCTTCCCCGCAGTGCAAGCCCGTGGTTTTAACCTGCTGTCTTAAAGCGGGTTAAAACCACGGGCTTGCAAAAAAAAGTTTCCTACTGAGAGCATGCGCAGACCATCTACAAGCAAGGAAGATGGTCTGTGCACACTCAAGGTTTGCTCTCTAGCGGTGGGTTGGGGGGGCATGCCAACGATTGTCCCTATTTGCATGCAGGCCTTTAGTGAATTTGTCGGCCTGCATGCAATCAGGCATGGATAGGACAATTTCCTGGAGGAAAAGTCCATAGTCTGTTACTGAGAAAGACATTGGGGAAGCCACTGCTTGCCCTGGATTGGTAGCATGGAACATTGCTACTATCTGGGGTTCTAGAATGTTGCTACTCATTGAGATTCTGGAATGTTGCTACTATTGGATTGGCCACAGTGAGTATGGTCTGACCCAGTAAAGCTATTCTTATGTTCTTATGCGTGAACTATCATATATGCACACATAGGGCTTGATTGTAAAAAAAAAAAAAAATGGTGCCAATCAGGATGGTGCTTAGTACAATTCTATAAAAGGCATGTCATAACTGTTAGGCATACCCATTTAGAAAACCTGAGTTGGTCGCAGATTGAGCATATTCTATAACAGTGCACATAACTTTTAGGAACACCCATAATCTGCCCATGCTCCTCACTTGGCCATGCCTCCTTTTCAGAGTTGTGCACAAGAAGTGTCGCATAATACGTACAATGCGCCTACCAAGGTGTGTGCATAACTCCTAATTAGTGCCAATTAGCATCAATTAGTGCTGATTGGTCTTGTTAAACAATCCCTCGCTGCTCCTTAAGGTGGCCAAACAGGTTGAAAAGGTGACGGCGAAAGCTAGAAGGATGCTAGATTGCATAGGGAGAGGTATGGACAGTAGGAAAAAGGAGGTATTGATGCCTCTGTATAAGACTCTGGTGAGACCTCATTTAGAATATTGTGTACAATTCTGGAGGCCGCACCTTCAAAAAGATATAAAAAGGATATAGTCGGTCCAGAGGTAGGCTTCTAAAATGGTATGTGGTCTTCATGATAAGGTGTATGGGGACAGATGTAAAGATCTCAATCTTTGGAGGAAAGGTGGGAGAGGAGAGATATGATAGAGACATTTAAATACCTACGTAATATAAATGTGCATGAGTCGAGTCTTTCATTTGAAAGGAAACTCTGCAATGAGAGGGCATTGGATGAAGTTAAGAGGTGATAGGCTCCGGAGTAATCTGAGGAAATACTTTTTTATGGAAAAGATGGTAGATACGTGGAACTGTCTCCCGGAAGAGGTGGCAGAAACAGAGACCTTTGAATTCAAGAAAGACTGGGATAGGCACATGGGATCTCTCAGAGAGTGAAAGAGATAATGGTTATTGTGGATTTGCAAACTATATGGGCTATTTGGCCTTTATCTTTCATCATGTTTCTATGTTTTACAAAACCGTGGAAGTGATTTTTAGCGCAGGCCAGCGCACAGAATGCTCCCAATGCTTATAAGAACTCTATGAGTGTTTGGAGCAGTGCAGGGCATTCAGAGCGCAAGCTGGCGCTAAAAAACACTTTTGCGGTATTGTAAAAGGGGGGAGGGGTAAATAAATAAAATAACTAAAAATATTTTTTATATGGGGTGTTAAAAAATTATCGGCCCTGGATGTCACATACCCTAGGAATGCCACTGGTTTTCCCAAACATCTGGTATCCCTACTCAGGAGTAATCTGAGGAAAGTGTGATGAATTTGTGGAACAGCCTCCTGCTGGAGATGAAGACTATCTGAATTCAAGAAAGCTTGGGGGAAGTATATAGGATCTCTAAGTGAGAGGTAGAGATATTAGATGACATGGATGGAGAAACTGAATAGACCATATAGTCTTTATTTGCCTTAATTATTCTGTATTTCTATGTTATAAAGTATTGGATGTACAGTGCTATTAGGACAACTGCTGAACTCAGAATTTTACCTATCAATATGTATATTTAAGTGGTCCAAAAGTTTAAAATTGTAACTAAATTCCAAAACAACATGAATCGAACATAGCACCCTAAGCAGGGTATGACCTACCATTGGTTTCATCCCCCGGCCCTGGAACCAAAGGAGATCTCTTCCAAGGGAGGGACTATATCTTATGTTAGCTACAAAATGGAGCACTTCAGTGAGATTATTCATTGCTTAAATGTAATGTGAGCAGGAACATTGATGCATTACAAGAGCAAGGTTGGCTTTCAAAAGTTTTTAGTGATTTACAGGTATATTGTAGTGGATTGAATGATGCAGGAGAAAGCCATGAACCTTCTGTTACCTGAAATATATTTTTGTGCCAGAAGTCTTGAAATACGAGTATTGTAACAGATTGGAATTTTTCTGTTTTTCATATGTGGAACATTTTTAAAGAGAATTAACTATAAACAAGTTGATAAGAATTGTTACTGTAAGGCAGAACTGTGGCTTGGAGGAAGTGCCACACAACATAAGACAAAAGGCCTGAGTTCAGGTTTCCTGTTGTCTGTGCAAGCGGAGCTCAGGCATATAGAGATGACACATTCAGGCCCCACAGTGAAGAGGAGGCATTTGAGAAGTAAAAACTGGTAAAAGAGGGGAGGGTCGATGTGATCAGCCCTGGAGAAAGTTTTCTCTCTCAGATTCCTGGGAGACCAGTTTTGTGGCCTTGAAGGATGCTCCCTGAATGAAAGTCTCAGGGAAACCTCCTTTCTGGGGGTCTTGAAGGTGACCACATAGAGCAGAATTTATTTCTTAGCTCCAATAGGCACAGAAGTGGGGGCTGTTTTCTAAAGATGTGGGTCTGGTGGAGGGAAGGGGAGAAAATAGGTAACAGCAACAGATCATGACTGTTGTTTTAGAAAAGACTTCCTCTTCCCCACAATCTCTCTCTTGCTCACCCTCTGCCCAACCAACAGCATTTAATTTTAATTTAATTTAATTCTTATATACCATCCCCTTTCTTTGTCTTCCCCCATTCCAGCAATAGGCACCTTTCTTTCTTTACCCTTCCACAGCACTTCCCCCTCTCTTTTCCCCTTCCCAGCATTCCCTTGTCTTTCCAATAGTCACCATTCCCATTATTGTTTATTAAAACATTTATACTGCCATTCAAAAAGCAGTTAACAGACTAAAATAACATAAATATAATAAACTAATTAATTACAAACAAAACAGCAAACATATCTATTAATATACAATAAAATAAATTTAAAATTAACAACATTCCTTTGTCCAACTGCTTGACGTTTAATACCTATTGCGCATCCAAACCTCATAATCTTTTATTCAAATGCCCTAGCCTAGAAAAGAAATATGTCCTTAAACCAATTTTAAATTTTTTGAAATTTATTTTATTTCTGAAATATTGAGGTCATGAATTCCAGAATGCTGGAGCATGATAGAAAAACAGTGGAATCTCTTGGCACATCTAATCTTGCTCTGTTAAGAGAAACAAGTACAAGTCAATTATGAGTCAAAGATTATAATGTCCAAATTAAAAGATTATGTCCTTTTCTCTCCCCCTTCTCTGCCCCTTGACCAGAATCACCTCCCTTTTATCTCTCTCCAACACCATGATCTCTCTCTCTCTCTCTCGCTCCCTCTTGCTGGTCTAGCATACCCCTCTTTATGTCTTCCCGCACCCAACTGCATCCTCACTCTTTTGCCCTTCTGTTTCCCTTCTTTCGTTAGTGGTGGTTTCAGACTCCAGCAAAGGCTAAGCTCATGCTCCTTCTGTCTCTGTCAACAGCACAGTAGCAGCTACAGAAGAAATTAGCATACTGCATAGCATTCCTGGCTTCTGTATTCTGCTTTTGCACCTGTGCTGGGGCAATGCAATAGCCAATCAGGGACTTCCTTAGGCTACTCACTAAGGAAGTCCCGATTGGCTCAGGCACCTCCCAAGGGAAGAGCCCGAGGTGCCTGAGCCAATCAGGGCCTTAGGCCCCTCCCCGTGCATCACATGATGCACCAGGGCAGGGCCTAAGGCCTCAAACACGTTGCGGGAGGCATTAGAGCAAGAGGGACTGAACACCCCTCCTGCTCTCTTACAGGTATGTGGAGGGGGGTGGGGAGGGGACCGGGGAGGGGGCGTCAAAAGCTTTGAAAGCAGCAGTTAGGATCTGCATACTGATATCAGGATTTGGCGCTAAGGCCCTGAAGCAGTGGTTACCGGCCACAAAACGATCGTTGGCCTGGCCTATTTGTGTTCAGTGGTTTTTACCATTAATCATTCTCAGCTATTTTTTGCTCCCACCTGCTAACTTTAAACTTGTGCAAAAGTTTTTTGCCTATGATGCTTTGGTGGAAGAGTGTGGGTTCCCCTCTCCATTTGTCTGAGGCTTTTCTTTCGCTTTGCTTTCGTTTTGGAGTGATATTTTTTTTAATATGCTCTTAAGCATTTGCAAATACAGTCAAACCTCGGTTTGCGAGTAACCCGGTTTGCAAGTGTTTTGCAAGACGAGCAAAACACTCAGCAAACTTTTGACTCGCAAACCAAGTGTTGACTCGATTTGCGAGCACCCCCCTCCTCCGATAATCGGCATCGCTTCCCCCCGCTCGCAAAGGCCCCCTCGCTCCAACTGGCACCCCCGCCCAAACAACTTAAACTTAAACCGGCACGCAGGCACAGATCGTGCTGGTGCCTAGAAGATCTTCCGGCGAGAGGGAGAATTAGAAGTCCTTGAGCATGCGCAGATGCATGCTCAAGGCAGGCAGAAGCCGGAAGATCTTCTAGGCACCGGCACGATCTGTGCCTGTGTGCCGGTGCCAGACGGGGAGAGGGGTAAGCTTAAATTGTTCAGGCGGGGGGGCCGGTTCGCATGGGGGGAGTGCCGGTTGGAGCAAGGGGGCCCTTGCGAACAGGAGGGAGCGATGCCGGTTATCGGGGGGGGGGGAAACGTATCAAAGTGAGTTTCCATTATTTCCTATGGGGAAACTCGCTTTGATAAACGAGCATTTTGGATTACGAGCATGCTCCTGGAATGGATTATGCTCGTAATCCAAGGTACTACTGTACTGTCTGATCACATGACTCCTCTGCTTGTATGCTTTCATTGGCTTCTGGTTTGTTATCAGATAGACTTTAAGTTGCTTGTCCTCGCTCATAAAGCCTTATTTGAGAGGCTTCCACCATAATTTGGGCTAGATGCATTAAACTCTCTGATTGTCTAACGATCGTTGCTAAGCCAGTTTGACTGGTTTAGCGACTGATCAAATTTGTTGATCCTATGCACAAAACAACTCACTGCGTGGTTTTGCATGCAGTTGTACATTCTCCAATTCTAGCGTGCAAATGAGGTCATTAATATTAAAACCAGGCATCCGATTGATGCCCTAACACAGGGGTAGGCAATTCCGGTCCTCGAGAGCCGGAGCCAGGTCAGGTTTTCAGGATATCCACAATGAATATGTATGAGATGAATTTGCATGCACTGCCTCCTTGAGATGCAAATCTATCTCAAGCATATTTATTGTGGATATCCTGAAAACCTGACCTGGCTCCGGCTCTCGAAGACCGGAATTGCCTACCCCTGCCCTAACCTAATCAAACTTCTTGAAATCATCCTGGATAAAGATCTCACTTTTCACCAACAAATTATCACAGTTATTCAGAAATGTTTCTATAAACTCAGACTCATACGCTCCATCTCTTCTCGATCCTCCTCTATCAATACTTTGACTCACTCTCTTGTAATTTCACACATTGATTACTGCAACGCCCTATATCAGGGCATAACACAGAAAGAGATGCGTCATCTTCAACTCCTGCAAAATACTGCAGTTAAACTAATCTACCAAGCAAATAAATTTGACCATGTCACCCCCCTTCTTCGTAAAGCGCACTGGCTACCCATTACCCATCGGCTATCCAATAAAATACTTCTAATTACATTCAAAACCAAACATTCCAACTCACCAGCTTTTATAGACAAACTTCTGATCTCTTATGCTCCCCTCAGGTCACTCTGCTCCAACAGTCAAAATCTATTTACTATCCCTTCAATATGCAAGCTATTCTATGATACAACACATAAATTCATTTTCTTAGTTACGGCTCCTTCATTATGGAATGCTCTCCCACTAGATCTCCACTTAGAAAATTCTCTGGAAAAATTCAAATCCAAACGTAAGACTTTTCTCTTTAAAGATGCTCACAATCTCTGATCCACTTCCTTTCTTACAGAGTCCACATAGCTCCTAGATGAATTTCATCAAAACGCTGCTGTTGAAGCGAGCCCTATCATCATGTATCTTCTTCCACTTCCCACCCCTTTTTTTTCTTTCAAATTTGAAGTATTTATTAACTTACCATGTCCCTCCTCCCATCTTGTCTCCAATCTGTCAGTTTGTCTTGCTCCCTCTTTTTTTATTTTTTATACCAGAGGGATGAGTCTAAGGCCCTGATTGGCATGACTAAGTGCAGGGGTGGTTTGTTACGGCAGGAGCGAGTAGGTATCCCTTCTGCTATTTTTTTTTTGTTCTGGGGGTCAGTGGGGGGGGGGACCATCATTGGGGGAGGGGCAACTCACACACTTTTTTTTTAATGGGACAGATAGTGTGCATGTGTAACACGCACACCATCTGTACCATTAAAAAAAAGAAAAAAGCCCCAACAGCTGAATGGCAGGAGGCTGCTTTGGGGCTTCCCTACTGCTCAGCTGTTCGGGCTTCCCCAAACCGGCTCTATGCATGTGTCAAAGTCACTCAGAGCGACCGATCAGATGGGATTACGATGAACCTCTGTGCAAATTATTTGCATGCAGACTTGTTGGAACATCGATCACTGTTCCAGAACCTGCCAAAAGTGACTCGCACAGTCTTAACGACCATATTTTGTGCATCTAGCCCTTTGTTGCTTTGATTAGCCCATATGTATCTGGAAGATCTTAGGTCAGTGGTTGCTCATAAATTTAGCTGTTTCTGACCCTCCTTTGGCACACCTGGTAACTTCCAGGAATGGTGCTTTTTTTTTTTTTTTTTGCCTTGCCCTAGAGGGCCTAGCACTTTGGAATCAGCTTCCCATTGTAACTCAGGCAGAAGTTTCTGTTAAAAAAATGTAGAAATTTGTTGAAAACCTTTCTGTTTGTTAAGGCCTTTGAAGGAGCAGCTATGGGTTCCATCCAATAGCAGCGAACCCTTAACGATAGCTAGCAAGGTCTTATATCCTGACAGCTGAAGACCTGCCCCCAATGGCGCCAAAAATGCTGTTCTCCACCTTATCAGTCGGTGTCAGTGCTCTGAGCTGCTAATGCCAGCAGCTGCATACACTCAGTTTTCAGTGCATGCACATAAATTAAGGATGTGCTGGTGTTGGCAGTCCAGGGAGTTGCTATAGATGGCCTAGGTGGAGAGCGCCATTAAGGGAAGGTCTTCAACTGATGGGGTTTAGGAGCCCCACCAGCTCAGGTAAGTTCATTTTTCTAAAGTTGAGTGAGGAAAATGCACATAGAGGGGTTGGGGGCAGAGGGAGAGAAAAATTGGTGTCCACCCATTTCTTGTCTAAGTTCATCCCAAGTCTGGGCTATGCCCTTGATATATAGACGGATTGATATATATAGATACATACGAGGGGCCACTGAAAAGTTTTCAGCTCAACTAACAAAGTTGGGGCAGTCTCCATCGAGGGCTATACACGTAGTCCAGTGGTTTTTCACTTTTTTCATTCTGTATTTTTCCGACGGAATGAAGTAAGTGGAAAAATCATTGGACTAAGTGTGTAGTCCTCAATGGAGACTGTCCCAACTTTGTTGGCTGGGCTGAGAACTTTTCAGTAGCCCCTAGTACACACATATATAAGCCACTATCACCTTGTATACATATACTGTACAGTATATGCATTTGCCCCTGCTTATGAACATATAGACCCTTGTTATGATATATCTACCTGCCACAGAGAACATATTCCCCTGTCTATACATTTTATACCACAATTCCGGTGGTCAAAGTGGTTTAGAATCTAAAACAAAGGATAGGAACTTTATAATTAAAAGGATAGTGGGTATATGACACTTGTACTACAAAAAAAAATAATAATAATTTATACAGACAGAATTTTGCAAGATTGTGCTTAGAACACAGGGGCCCACATAGCCAACCCCAGCAGATCATCTGAAAATCTGTTCATAAAAATAAGCCTTTAGAGTAGACCTTTTTTGAAAGCAACTAGTGTAGGAAGACTCCTGATAGTTTGAGGTAATGAGTTCCAAAGTTTTGGGATTCTAAAGAAAAATGCGGAATGTCTGGTGGATTTGTAATTTGCTTTTGATGGCGGAGGGAGAACCAGGTGATTTGAATCTAAGGTTTGAAGAGCTCATGAAGGGCTGCGAGTCAGCATGAGATTAGATAGATATGACAGAATACCCTGATGAAGGGTTTTATAGGCTAGGCAGAAAATCTTGAATGAAAGCGATGTGAAAGTGGTAACCAATCAAGAGATTTCACAAGAGGAGCACAGTTGTAATAGACATGAGCGTAGGAGTCTAGCTGCGGTGTTTTGTAATGTTTGTAAACATTTTAAGTTCATAGGTGTTAAGAGCAGAGTGAATTATGACAATTATCAATATATTACCACACACATATACACCTGATACACAGGGCTGGAGGAAGAGCTTTAGGAATCTTTATTCTCCCTCCTCTTAATTAACTTCCAGGTTCCTAGGCTCCTGAAATTTTGATCATAAACTGAATAATCATGATCACCCCAACACCATGCCTCTTCCCCCCCTAAACAAATTCTGTAACATGATTGGAAACCATACTTTGAATTATTAAACATATATACACATACATATGCAAATACAGTACAAGTTCAAAACTCTGGGCTGCATGGGGGTTAGGTCAGTCTAGATTTTCCATATTCTCAGGCAGTACTTTTAAAATTCAGTACATCATGCTAGATACCTTGTTTTGGAATTGCTCTTTTGTTTTAGCATGGATAGTTGCATTCCAGTTGTGCCCTGGTTGTGGGGTTTTTTTTAATGCATGGGAAATGCATTTTCTGTATTGGGCATTGTGTGGTATAATGTACCCGAAGAAGATGTATAATAAGGAAACCTATAAATAAAACCAGAAGAGGTAACAGAGCCAAGAATGAGATAAGATGATATTCTGAAAAACTTCATACATAATGCTTCTTTAAAAACAGCCAGGAGGACCTTGAGCAGGAATCTTTGCTTGTGTCAGTGAGATATGCCAAAGCTCTGTCAGCAGGACTATTTCCACTGTCTGAAGAGAGAGAACGAGGACACTGATAATGGGGTTAGAAAGATTTTATACAGCTTGTACCACCACCTTACATTTTAGCTTTTGTCTACAGGAAGCTTGTTCTTTTAATCCTTAGTCTTCAATGCCATAGTTCAACCCAGACAAATGGGGAAGAACTAGAGCTATCATATGGCTCCAGAAAAAGGAGGCCAGATTGAAACATCCGGGTTTAATTCTACTGAAAGCAATGGAAGTAAGGAGGACAAATTGAGACATCTGGGTTTTACTTCCACTGAAAGCAATAAAACCCGGATGTCTCAATCCAGCCTCCTTTTTCTGGAGCCATATGGTAACCCTATTTATAGACATATTTTTTTCTAAATAGCACTTCTACCCCATACAAAGGTTACCATATGGCTCCAAAAAAAGGAGGATGGATTGAGACATTCGTGTTGTACTTCTACTGAAAGCAATGGAAATAAGGAGGACAGATTGAGACATCTCCTTTTTCTGGAGCCATATGGTAACCCTAGGAGGAACCAACTTGAGTTCTGTAAAAGCAAGTTCTTAACTTATCAATTTCTTAGAATTTTTTTGAAGATGTAAATAAACATGTAGAAAATGGGAAACTGACTGATATAATGTAGAAGTTTCTAACCTCTTTCTTTTTTTATGCAAAAACCCTCATCTTGTCTCCAACAATCTACTGTTCCACGCATCTACAATCCTTTCTGTAAACAAATATTTCCTTAGGTTACTCCTGAGCTTATCACCTCTTAACTTCATAAGATCATAAGAATAGCCTTACTGGGTCAGATCAATAGGCCATCTAGCCCAGTATCCTGTCTTCGCGGAGGCCAATACAAGTCACAAGTACCTGGCAAAACAAATAATATCAGCATTCCATGCTACAGTCCCATGTCTGTCTCAACAGCAGACCATGGACTTTTCCTCCAGGAACTTGTCCAAACCTTTTTTAAAACCAGCTACATTAACTGTTTTTACCACATCCTCTGGCAACGCATTCCAGAGCTTAACTATTCTGAGTGAAAAAATATTTCCTCCTGTTGATTTTAAAAGCTTTACTCTGTAACTTCATTAAGTGTCCCCTAGGCTTTGTAAATCTTGATGCAGACAAAAATCGATCCATTTGTACCCGTTCTACTCCACTCAGGATTTTGTAGACTTCAATCATATTTCCACTCAGCTGTCTCTTTTCCAAGCTGAAGAGCCCTAACATCTTTAGTCTTTCCTCATACGAGAGGAGTTCCATTCCCTTTTTCATCTTGGTCTCTCTTCTTTGAACTTTTTCTAGTGCTGCTATATCTTTTTTGAGATAAGGAGACATTATAACATTCTTAGTCTAGTTAACCATCACTTTTCTAATAATTCATAGCATCCTGTTTGCCTTCTTGGCCTCCGCCGCTGCATATTGGGCAGAAGACTTCAGCGTATTGTCTATGATAATACCCAGATCTTTTTCTTGAGCACTGACCCCCCCAAGGTGGTCCCTAGCATCCGATAACTACGATTTGGATTATTCTTCCCAATGTGCATCACTTTGCATTGTCCACATTAAATTTCATCTGGCATTTGGACACCCAGCCTTCCAATTTCCTAAGGTCTTCCTGCAGTTTTTCACAGTCCGCATGTGTTTTAACTACTTTGAACAGTTTAATGTGATCTGCAAATTTAATCACCACACTCGTAGTTCCAATTTCTAGATCATTTATAAATAAGTTAAATAGCACTGGTCCCAGCACAGATCCCTGCAGTATACCACTATTTATATCTCAGAAACCAGCTCAATCTTTTTGACCTGCTTCTAGAGGCTGTTTTCTTCGGTACTGGGCCTACCTAAGCATAGCATTTTGGGGCTACAAGGTACCAAATCCAGTTTTCTATTGAGGCATCGATCAACATTGCATCCGCCTTTCCATACTACTTCAGGAATCCACCATAGGTATAGAGCCTTTAAGGTGGGTTTTCCTGTTATCTGGATGCTTGAACATGAAAAACACGGATCTTTTCTACATTATATGGACTAGTGGGGGAATCTAACATGGGTGTAGAGCCAGTTAAGTTAGATTTCCTTCCATGTTTAAAAAGAAAAAAGTAAGAAGAGGAGTGTTTGCTTTTGTGCTTCTACACTCTAAGTGGATTACGTATTTTTCTTTCTGGAAGTTCCTTTTCTTCATATTAAGCAATGAAGCAAAAATTTGGAAAATGCTATGAATGGTTCACTGCTTTATTCTCTAAGCAGGATCAACTAGGTTTTTTACTGAAGCATGCCTCCCACTGTTCCATCAATGTTCATACAGTACTTTTCAGGATGCTCTTGCAATTACCTTGAGTAACTTTCTCTACATGTGTTTTTTCCTATTGTTTAATGGACATTATCCACAACACCCTTTACTCCATCTCTTTGTTTTTTATTCGAAAGGAACCTGGAGGTTTGGGAGTGGCTGTAGGGGAGGAGGAGGCCACTGCATCCTTTTTAGGATTTTTTTTTTTTAAATTATTCCATTACACCATTTTATATCAGAGTCTCTGAACTAAAATTTCAGAGAGTACGTTCGAACAACCCAAATTCCAATAGATTACGATAATAATTCTAAACCTGTTCCTGCTCTGCATTCTATACGGGTCACATTTCTATCTTTCAGTTTCATTTCAGTCTTTAGGCGGAGAAAATGGACATGCTCAGGCGCAATGTGCATATTCATGTTTTTATATCATTGCATAGTACCATTGGGTATCGTTCCAGCACTGAAACAAAGCCATGTCTTTTTCACAGGTCCTTGGGTTTTATATCTATCTTCATTCAGTGCATTATTGCTCTACCTGTTGCACTTCTCTGAAGTATTCTGGGATCTCGTTTAACATGGTTTACATGTTATGACCTCTAGACTACTTCTAGGTCACCTCTTCCTGTTTTCAATTTTCTTTATTCCTCATGAAAAGACTCAGAACCCCTCCATGGTGGCACTGAAAGCCTGTAATCTTGATCCACCCTCAGAATCATTCTAAATGACCTGTAGGTCCAAAAAAAATTGTCTTAGTTGGTGACCTTGTGCAATTTCTTGCTACAACCGTTTTCTAATGGTTTTGAAGGGTTAATTTACTTCTTACTTTTGCCTAGAAAAGAAGAGTTCGAGGCTGCTGTGGAGGGGCAGAGTGGTTGGTCTGTTTGACTTTTTTCTACCATTATACTTCTATATTTCGGGAGGAAATATCATAGTGTGTATTTCGTCCTACTTGTAGTCCTTCAATGGGGTTGGGTGTGGGAAATGTTCTAGCACGTTTCTCTGGTTTCTATTTCTAAAATTCACACAGAAGACCTTATTCTGAGTCTACGTTGTTTTCTGGCTGAACCTCTGCTATTTTACTTATGCTCCAGCAATTCTAGTTCTCTTCATTTTGTTTTTCTCTATTGCGTACTTCTCTGTACAACACTGAGGTTTTCTCCTGATGGTTGCCCATTTCCTCTTGTGTTTTCTGCCACTTGTGACCATTTTCCTTGGAGTACCTCTATTGCTTCCCAAGAAGATTCTGTTCAGCACCTCAAATCTGCAGGCACATTGCCTCTTTTCAGTTAGTTAGGTCACTATCAACTCTCTAGTATTTCTTAACCTCAGTTGATGCCACTGGCTCAGAAGTAATTTCTTCAATTTTTTGGGGTACCACACAGTTAAGCTCTGTTACCCATGATCCCTATTCTATAACAAAGTAAGAGAGTACAGGAGTTTAATGACAAGGGGTTGTTACTTGTATTTTTCCTGTTCACCTTCTTGGGTACACATGTTTTCATGTGGCACTTATTTACTACTCGGGGCCACATCTATCATGACTCGTTTCTCCGTTCCTTATTTTTACTAGGGTAAAATTTATATATTTTTATTCTCGAAGTTTCTAACATGGTGACTTTTTGATTTTGTGGTTGCATTTCTCGGGGGGTCTGGCTGGCAGGGTTTGTTTGGGGGTCGCTCAGGTTACATCGTTTGATTTATATTGATTTATTCACTTGTTTATTTATTGGTTTAATTGGTGAAAGTTTGCTTTGATTTCTAACACACTCTGGGTGCTCTATGATGGTGTGTGGGTGGGGGCTTACCGCCTCGACCTAGAAGTGAAGTGTTGGAGCTGGACTCACACTGAGAGCACCCTTTACATTGATCTCATTCACACGATACTGTACGTGGTTCGTGTGTAAAGTTTATGTCCCTGAGCGTCCTCCGAATGTACCTTGATGTGACTAGGTCTGCCTTTTTGTGTTATGTCTAACATGCCATTAGCAGGGGACATTAGTTTGAAAGTTTCACTACTTTCCTTCTAGAAATATGCTTTCATGGGGAGCCTTTAAAAAAAAAACCCCAAAACATTTGACCAGCTTTTTGTTTTTACAAGGATATTAAGCAAATCTGTTCACACTTTCCTTGCTAAATCTCTGAGGGGATTTTGTGTTTACTGGCATATTATGTAATATGCTTCCCCTTCCTGTTCTCTACTGATATTCTTGTTTTAAGGCCTATTACAATCCTTTCTCAACCTTCGCGAGATAAAAAAACTGTTTATAATAAAAAATATTTTTTTATCAGGAGGTTATTTTCTCCACAATAAACTGCTATGTAATTCTAATTTTATACTTCATGGCATCATCTCATTTGGTCTGCTGGTCCATTAGCCAGTAGTCTTTTTTTTTATTTACTTCTTGAATCTTTTTGGCATCTCCATTGCCTATATTTAGATTCTCTTGCCGCTAGGAGGTCGTTTATTATTTTTCCAACTGCCATGCATATAGGTTTTCTCAGAATCCTCCTTTTACCTTTAGTAGAGCATTTTTTCCATTATGTTCCTTCCCTTGCCTCTGCGCTCTCATATCAGACATTAGGTCTAGGTTTTTGCGAGGCAGTTTGAATTTTTCTGAGTTCTTGGAATCCTACTCTCCCTCCATCCCTTTACTAAAGCTAGGGAGTCCCACATATGAAAATCCCTATGCCTGCTTGTCTAGGGATAAAGCACAGTTACTTACTGTAACAGGTGTTATCCTGGGACAGCAGGCAGATATTCTCACAACCCGCCCACCTTCCCTAGTTGGCTTTTTCACTTGGGCATAGAACTGAAAACCATGCGAGCTGGCATCAGGCGGGAAGGCACTCGCGCATGTGCAGTGCGGGCAGTCTAAAAGCTTAAAGTGATACTACACTTTTCACTGACTATACCAGGGCTCTGTGGATGATGTCATCCACATGTGAGAATATCTACCTGCTGTCCCAGGATAACACCTGTTACAGTAAGTAACTGTGCTTCTTCTTCCGTAAAGACTGAAGCTATAGCTTTATCCTCCCTGAGTGCACCTTTTACTCCTTGATCATCCAAAGTTCCCATGGATTCTGTCACAGGTTTTCTGCTGTTGATGTACCTAAAAAAATTGTTACAATGAGTTTTTGCCTCTTTGACAAGTTGTTCTTCATATTTTTTTTTTTTGGTTTAGCTTTCTTTATCAATGCTTTGCATTTAACTTGCCAGTGCTTATTTTCTTCATTGGGATCCTTTTTCCATTCTTTAAAGGAAAGGATGTTTTCTTGGCTGTAATAGCCTCTTTAATTTCATCCTATGCCCTCTCATTCCACAGCTTCCTTTAAAATGAAAGAGACTCAACTGATGCACATTTATGCCATGTAGGTATTTAAACGTCTTTAGCATATCTTCCTGTCTTGTTTTTCCAATGTGCGGCGGTGGCCACAAAAGCAAACAAGATGCTAGGAATTATTTTTTAAAATGGATGGTTAACGAGACTAAGAATGTTATAATGCCTCTCTATCGCTCCATGGGGTGACCTCACCTGGAGTATTGCGTTCAATTCTGGTCTCCTATCTCAAGAAAGATATAGCGGCACTAGAAAAGGTTCAAAGAAGAGCAACCGAGATGATAAAAGGGATGGAACTTCTCTCGTATGAGGAAAGACTAAAAGGTTAGGGCTCTTCAGCTTGGAAAAGAGACGGCTGAGGGGAGATATGATTGAAGACTACAAAATCCTGAGTGGAGTAGAATGGGTACAAATGGATCGATTTTTCACTCTGTCAAAAATTACAAAGACTAGGGGACACTCAATGAAGTTACAGGGAAATACTTTTAAAACCAATAGGAGGAAATTTTTTTCATTCAGAGAATAATTAAGCTCTGGAACACATTGCCAGAGGTTGTGGTAAGAGTGGATAGCATAGCTAGTTTTAAGAACGGTTTGGACAATTTCCTGGAGGAAAAGTCCATAGTCTGTTATTGAGAAAGACATGCGGCAAGCCACTGCTTGCCCTGGATTGGTAGCATGGATTGTCGCTACACTTTAGTCTTTGGCCAGGTACTAGTGACCTCATGCAGGACTAGTTTTACCTCATGCAAAGTTGTCATTTCTTTAATAAGACATTAACTATTTTTTTCTGCGGCCCTCCAAGTACCTACAAATCCAATATGTGGCCCCACTAAGGGTTTGAGTTTGAGACCACTGATCTGGGGTGTCTACTTTATTGCAGGCTTTGGTATCGTCTACAAAGAGGCAAATCTTACCTGACAGACCTTCAGCATTATTGCTTACAAAAATGTTAAGAAGAAAAGGCTCAAGAATCGAACCTTGAGGCAGTGGCGTACCAATAGGGGGGCGGGGGGGCAGTCCACCCCGGGTGCAAGCCCTGAGGGGGTGCTCCCGGACTTGGCGTCCAGTTCCGCCCCCCCCCCGACGTCTAGATTTTCCCCCCGGCCCCTCCCAACCATTTGAGGCGGAGAAGCTGCCCGCAGCGGGATCGCGATGCCAGCGATCCCTATGGTGCTTCGGTGCTGCTTCCTCTGTCGCGGTCCCGCCCCACCTCTGACCGCCCCACCTCTGACGTCAGGCAGGCCTTCAAGGGGGGAGGACAGGCAGGCAGGCCTTCAAGGGGGGAGGACAGGCAGTCAGGCCTTCAAGGGGGGAGGACAGGCAGTCAGGCCTTCAAGGGGGGGACAGGCAGTCAGGCCTTCAAGGGGGGGACAGGCAGGCAGGCCTTCAAGGGGGGAGGACAGGCAGGCAGGCCTTCAAGGGGGGAGGACAGGCAGGCAGGCCTTCAAGGGGGGAGGACAGGCAGGCAGGCCTTCAGGGGGGGAGGACAGGCAGGCAGGCCTTCAAGGGGGGAGGACAGGCAGTCAGGCCTTCAAGGGGGGGACAGGCAGGCAGGCCTTCAAGGGGGGGGACAGGCTGGCAGGCAGGCCAGGGGGACAGGCAGGCAGGCCTTTAAGGGGGGGGACAGGCAGGCAGGCCTTCAAGGGGGGGGACAGGCAGGCAGGCAGGCCAGCCTTCAAGGGGGGAGGACAGGCAGGCAGGCCTTCAAGGGGGGGGACAGGCAGGCCGGCCAGGGGGACAGGCAGGCAGGCCTTTAAGGGGAGGACAGGCAGGCAGGCAGGCCTTCAAGGGGGACAGACAGGCAGGCCTTCAAGGAGGGGACAGGCCTTCGTGGGGGTGCAGGCCTTCGGGGGGGACAGGCCTTCAGGGAGGGGGGCCCTGGTGTAGAAGTACACGGAGGGAAGGGGGGGTTCAAAGAGACACGCATATGCTGGACTTTGGGTGGGAAGAAATAATGGATCTGAAAATAGAGGAGAGGGAGAGAGATGATGGACCATGGTTTTAGGGAGGGAAGGAACAGAAAGGGAGAGAAGTTGGACAAAAGGGATGGTGTGGAAGGGGGGATAGAGATAATGGATAGGAGGGTAGTTGGGAAAAGAAAGGGAGAGATGGTGGAACCTGGGGTGGTGGGGAAGGAGGGAGAGATGCTGAATGAAAGGGTGGTTAAGAAAAGGTGGATCTGTGGAGGGAGACAAAAAAAGGAAAGATGCCAGACATCTGGGGGAGGGAAGGGGAGGACAGAGATGGCAGATGGATGGTTAGCATGGAGAAAGAAGAAAGGAGACCCTGGCAAGCAAGTTATCAGAAGACAACCAGAGCCTTGGACCAACAAGATTTGAAAAATAACCAGACAACAAAAGGTAAAAAACTAATTTTATTTTCTGTTTTGTGATTACAATATGTCAGATTTGAAATGTGTATCCTGCCAGAGCTTAGACCGCAAACGTGAGCTAGGATTTAACAGAGAGGAAAAGTCCTTTTTGTTTCTTTATTTTATTTACACCACAGCGCCAATGTGGTTATGAGAAGCCAAAGGGGGGTGAAAAAGATATAAAATAAACCCACCAGGATGTTTGAAAAAAAAAAAAACCACCCAATTGGGCAGGAAAATTGAATCGAAAAACCAATTCAATAGGCTGAATCGAATCAAAATTTTTTATTTTTTTTTCCTGAATCGGGCAGCACTAGTTTGCGCTACTGTCTTAGACTTTAGGACCTGGAATTGTGGAGAGATGGCATCCTCAGTACTTTATAATGCAAGTGAAACAAGGATTTGGTCAGACTTTTGAAGGGTCTGCAGAAGAAAAATATTGTAAAGGCCGGGGACATGAGACAGCAGGAAACGGGAACTTTTCTTCCTTCTATTTATGTGAATGGCAAGGCTGAGGATGTCAGAGAGTTCAGTTAAAATATGTGCTTTATAAGAAAATATAATAATGTGTTTTATAAAGTTTATAAGCATTGCTGGCCTACCCGGTGAAGTGTTCCTAATGGTGGTGGTGGTGGTGACAGCGTGTCAATGTGTTGAGAGGAAGAGGTGGTCTGGGAAATTCTGCTGAGCAAACTCCGGGCCCATTTCCAACCCCCAGTTAGTCCACTCCAGTCAACTGGTTCACACACTGAGTGGGTCTTTGGGTGTTGTGCCTGGGTAGTTGTTTTGGGATCTCTTCCAGTGGTTTGTCAGTATTTTAACTTTGTTAACCTTAGCATTGACCTTCAGAATATGTTCGTAACAGCGCTGCTTATGTGGCATTAGGCTATATAGTGATCGAAAGAAAAAAATAGACCTTTGCACATTTTTGCACTTTATGGTAGGTGTATGAGGAGATTCACATTTCCTGCACAGCTAAGTCCTTGTGAAGTTACCTTGTCCTTTCTGTATTTGATATATCTAGCAAGGTCTCTGTTTGAAAGGAAAGATCTAAGCTTAAAAATGAAGTGGCCAGAAGTTATGGTAAAAGCAGATAGCGTTGCTGGTTTTAAGAAAGGTTTGGACAAATTCCTGGAGGAAAAGTCCAAAGTCTGTTATTAAGACATGGGGGAGTGTCTGCTTGCCCTGGATCGGTAGCATGGAATGTTGCTACTCTTTGGGTTTTGACCAGGTACTAGTGACCTGGATTGGTTACCATGAGAATGGGCTACTGGGCATGATGGATCATTGGTCTGACCCAGTTAAGCTATTCTTATGTTATGTTCCCATCTGTAGGGGCCTTTGTTTTCACTTCTTATTTTAATGTATTTTTTTCTGGGAACTTATCAGTGTTTTTTATAATGGGAACAAAAATGGAAGAGAATTAATGTGTGTGGAATGGGTGGGGGGGAGGGTAACTAATTTCTTCAGCTAAATAATTCAATCCAGCTCAACCAGACATAGGAGAACTCACGCACCATTCACACACCCTCCAACCAAAAATGTCAAAAGAAAAAAACTGTTTGACAACCTCCTAGCCATTCGAGCTGCAACACTCGAACCCCCAACTCTCCAACCTATTGACCTCAACCACAGACTACAAAACCTTCAAAAAATAAATAAAAACCCTTCTATTCAAAAAACATATAAAACCGAACTAACACAATCAGAACTGTCCCAAGCATCACCTGCAACTACTCCATATGTACTTCTGATGTCATGACAATTCAGACATAATTTATGTTATGTTATGTTTGGAATAATGGTTACATATATGAGGTTCAATAAAAGAAAATTTTCACTGCCTGTTTCTATTCTGACCATTTATTCCGTTTCATGGTTATTACAAAAAATATTTTTTTACATGGGGGAGGGGGGGGTGTCAAAAAATGATGGGCCCCGGGTGCCACATATCCTAGGTACGCCACTGCCTTGAGGCACACCACTTATAACATTCATTCCCTCATTGATCATCACCCTCTGTCACCTTCCACTCAACAAGTTCCTGACTCGGTCTATCAGTTTGCTACCCATACTGAGGGCACTCAGTTTATTTATTAGACACTTGTGTGGAACACTGTCAAAGGCTTTTCTAAGATCTAAATAAACCACATCTCCTTCTCTCTCCAATTCTCTGGTCACCCAGTCAAAAAAATTGATCAGATTTGTCTGACAAGACCTGCCTCTAGTGAATCCTTGTTGCCACTGGATTCTAGAAACTGCGCTATTCTCAGTTTTAAAAGTGTTTCCATTACCACAGAAGTCAAACTTACCGGCCTACAGTTTCCAATGTTTTCCTTTCTTCTGATAAAAAATTGAGTTGCATCAGAGATGACCTTTACGGCAGCCATATGCAACTACAAAGCTCCGGCTGCTGTAAGAAGACAGTTTAGACATTGCCGGCCACAGGGCAGGGAGGTTTGTCAGACCGGACCTGTTGTCCGGGCAGGGAGGGGAGGGAGAGAAAGCGCCACAAAGGTAAGGGGCAGGGAGGAAGAAAGGGAGAAAAGGTGGGGTGGAGAGGAAAACAGGGTAAAACAGAGGGGGGAGAAGGACGCTGAAAGCACATGGGGAAGACAGAGGGGGGAGAAGGACGCTGAAAGCACATAGGGAAAACAGAGTGGGAAGAAGATGCTGAATTGAAATGAGGAACAGAGAGTGGGGAGAAGATGCTGAAGGGAAATGAGGAACAGAGAGTGGGGAGAAGATGCTGCAGGAAAATGGGGAAGAGAGAGTGGGGAGAAGACGCTGAAGGGAAATGGGGAAGAGAGAATTGGGAAAAGACGCTGGCAGGGAAGAAGACAGAGTTGCCAGACTATGGGAGGAGTGGAGGGAAGAAGATGGGTGCCAGACCAATTTGGAAGTAGGGAGAAAGGGAGAGTCACAGTAACAGAGCAAATGGAAGATGCAGAGAGAAGAGAGACAGTGGATGGAAGGAAGAGAGTAACAAGAAGATGAGGAAAGCAGAAACCAGAGAAGACAAAGGTAGAACAAAAAGGTTCTATTTATTTATTGCTTTAGGAGACATGTGTCACTGTTTCTGTGATGTTGCATTGTATGCAGAGTCCAACTTCTTGCTGGTTCAATTTAACCTTTGTCTATGTATTTCTATTTTATCCCCCCTTTTACAAAACTGTGGAGCATTTTTTAGCGCCAGCTGTGGTGGTAGCAGCTCTGATGCTCAGAATTCTATGAGAGTCAGAGCTGTTACCACCGTGGCTAAAATCCACACTACAGTTTTGTAAAAGGGGGAGGGGTTAGTTTGTGGTGACATATTCCATACTAGGCGAAGGTGTTTTCTGTGTTCTGTGTGTTCGAAAGACATGGTTTTCTGTTAGGATTGACGGTGTAGGATTGATCTGTACTAGTCTGGCTTGTTTAATTTTGCAATGGGTGTATTGATGTTGTACTGCTCACTGCAGTATGTAAGATGCTGCCTTTTCCTAGGTACTCATGTGTAACATGTAGCTTGTTACTAAAAATCATGTTTTTCGTACAGAGGGTGGGTGGGGTGCCAAAAAATGATGGGCCCCGGGTGTCACATATGCTAGGTACACCACTGCTCCTAATTCCTTTCTTCCCTCAGTTTTTCACCCTCCCCATTCTCTCTGGATGAACAGGCCACCATGAGATTACCCACGCTCAATCCTCCTCCCATGATGAATCCCTAATGGCCAACAACAGGAGTTGCATTTAATCTGACATCTCCTGCCTCTGTGAGACCAAATGTCACAGCTCTTATCATGAAAGATGACACCAAGACAGAGGGAGATGAAGTCAGATTAAACATGTCTCCTGCTACTGAGAAGATGCATAGTGAGCCATTCAGCCTGGAAGGATGGGGAAGATGGATAACATAGTGAAGGAAGGGAGTTGAGTGTTGTCTGATGGCATTTCTTGTACAACATCTGGGGTAGTACTCCCTAATCCTGGCCCTAGATAGGGCCTGACCCCATTACTTCTCCTTGTTCTTGCCTTAATGGAACATGATGAGAAAAATGTCCATGAACTCTTCACCTGAAGCTAGGGGGTAAAAGAACACATACACATTTGATAATCCCTCAACCTAAATACAAGGAACAATTTTTTATAATTCAACTCAAAGCATGCATGTTGTGAAAGCCTGTGTTTACTTTTGTACACTGTGAGAAGAACACTTTTCATCCAGAGCAATCTGCTGTGTTTAAATATCTTCTGAAAATTGTCATAAGTTTGTATGTGAAGTATGGTAAAAACCAGGAATTAATTTACATGTCCTAAAAATATGGAGCCATTTAATAAACCTACTTATTAATGTGTGTATGTATGTATATATATATATATATATATATATATATATATATGTATATATGTATGTGTATGTGTGTGTATATATATATATACTATAGTCTTTCAAGGAGTTGGATAGAATAAGAATTATTAAGGATTCTTATTTATGCGAGAGAGATTTAATATATATGTAAGGGGGAAAAGCACTAACCACTGAAAACCTGCACTGTAAAGTGTTTAAGTAAAAAAAAACCCACTCTGATTTAAGGAATGACTAGGATCTTATTTATTTGCATATACTTACAGGCTAGGTGACCTGCAATCAGATGGCTGGACATGCTGAAAAAAACAAGCAAAAACCAAAGAGAATGACCCCAAAGTATCCACAGAGAAGAAAATCCAGAGGAAAACAAAAGAAACTCTGTGGAGTCACGATGTTCCTTAAAAGGACTTTATCTGTAAATGTCAAAGTTCCAAAAGTACACTAAAATCATCCACATAAAATAAAATCATCCACATAAAAATAAAGTAATCCACATAAAAATCTTAAAGGACCTAGTCCACTAGGGGCGCAGGACCCAACACGGTCCGCGTTTCGACAAAAAGTCTTCTTCAGGGGTCCCTGAGGGTCCTAAAATGGTGAGCAAGTGGAGAATCTAATATGTGCATTCAAGCAGCGTCTTTCTCACTACTCACCACATATTAGATTCTCCACTCACTCACCATTATAGGACCCTCAGGGACCCCTGAAGAAGACTTTCTGTCAAAACGCGGACCATGTTTTTAGAAGTCTCCTAGGATCTTATGCAAGGAGAATGTGTCTGAAAGTATTGACTGAAACTCTGGATCAGTGTGAATTCACTGTGATTGGTAAGTATGGTTAGGCTCTGGGTCTAGATTTCTTCCTTTTTTTCTCTGGAATTTCTGAAGATGATTTAGAGTATTTGTTGTATAACTTGATGTAGTTATTCCATTCTAAATTGTGGAAGGAACTCCAAATCATGTCCGCTAGTATTTCATTTCCATGTATATCAGTTGATTGATGTTCGCATGCGACAATTGTCGAGTAGTTATTTCTTAGGTTTTTAATTTTTGAATTGACACCTAACTGACTGATACTGTCCATATAGTAAAGTATAGTGAGAGCTGCAGAGCATAGTGACAAAATTTGTCTGTTATATGGATAACTTAGACATTTAGTTTAGACCTGTTGTTCAGCATTGCTAAATATATGCATTAATATAAACACCAGCACCGTTCTATAAATCATGCCACTTGTTACTACCATTAAAAATCCACTTTTGTGGTAATATATACAGTCAAACCTCGGTTTGCGAGTAACATGGTTTGCAAGTGTTTTGCAATATGAGCAACAAATTTGCAAAATTTGTGACTCGCAAAACGAACAGTCAAATACCTTCTTCCCGCTGGGAGCGTGTCCTTGTTGCGAGGTGACCGGATCTGAGGAGGTGCCTTCCTCCGGAGATGGGCGGTGCACGCATTCGCTTGAGGTGAGGCTATTTCTGTGCAGCTTGCGCGCCTGGTTAGAACTCCTGTACTTTGTGCGTTTGGAGCTCTGGAGGCGGGGTCAGCACATGCGTACAGGTTCGGCCAGTGCTGGTGGTGTTTACATGGATGGCGCATGTGTACAGGTCCGGTGGTGTTTACGTTCCTGCAGTGTGTGTACTGGGACGCTGCGGAGCCTGGGAAAGCATGGCGAATACCGCCTGTGGATTCACCACTTCTGCTCCACACAGAGTCATGCCTGCTTCTGCAGCATTACCGAGCCCAGCTCCGGAAGCAATGGTGGCTAAGACAGGAGCAGCAATACCGGGGAGCCACCCAGGCTGAGGTTCTTTTCCTCTTCCTCCTCCTCCTTCGGCTCAGCATCTTTCTCTTTTTTATTTTATTCAGGTACATTAGTTTTTGGGTTATTTTATTCTGTACATTAGTTTTTGGGTTGTGGGATGAATCATCTGGGCTTCCATTATTTCCTATGGGGAAATAAGCTTTGATATATGAGTGATTTGGATTGCAAGCATGCTTCTGTAATGAATTATGCTCGCAAACCAAGGTACCAATGTATTACAATTTATTATACAAATTATAGCTACCCTGCTAAAACAGTTGAGAGTTAGAAAACTCTCTCTCATAAGCAAGAGACTGCAGATAGGGACTTGCTTTTTGCCGATCAAGGAGGCTGGGAAAATAGGTCAAGATTTGGTGGTGGAAAAGGGGGTTGATGCTTTATTTTCAATGACCCTTATACTGTGTTACCTAATCAACAGGTCACGCAGCTCTGCATTTAATGGGCTTTAAGAACGTGCAATCTATCTGTACTTAATTCCAAAAATAACACTGGTATTATGAATATATTCAACAGTACTGAAGCGAGATAAATGTGTCAGAATTTGGCACACGGTACATGCTCACTAGATTAAAAAAAAAAAATTATGACATTATTTCTTAGTTTAGAAAAACAAAAGGTTGTTATTCTAGCCTGAAGTTCAGTTGTCTGTAGTGGCAATGCTGGCATTAGAAAGACTTGCACTGAAATCCACACCAAATTAATCTGCTTGTAAAGAAGATTAGAAGGAACTTTGGGTGCCTGGTCACATATGGTTAACTTGACCTGCCTTGTTCCTTCACTTACACTTTCTCTGGCCTGTCTGGAAGTAAATATTATTAATATATCATTTACTCGAGGAATGAGCTCAGAGCAACAACATATGCTTCTGTAGAGGGCTGTTTTGTGTCTAGAGCTTTATAAGTTTCTCTGGATAACACACGTTCACATGTATTTATTTACAATATAGGGGCCTCTTACTCAGGACACCTCACAAAGCAGTCAATGCCATAAAACAAAAGTGGAAAACAAAGATGAACATGTTATAATGCCCTCGTATCACTCTATGGTACGGCTGCACCTCGGATACTGTGTGCAGTTCTGGTTGCCATATCTCAAAAAAGATATAGCGGAATTAGAAAAGGTGCAGAGAAAGGCAACAAAAATGATAAAAGGGATGGGAAGACTTCTCTATGAGGAAAGACTTAAGCGGCTAGTGCCTTCAGCTGAATAAGAGACAGCTCAGGAGTTATATGATAGAGGTCTATAAAATAATGAGTGGACTGGAAAAGGTAGATGTGAATCACTTGTTTACTCTTTCCAGAAATAGTAGGACTAGGTTGTATGCGATGAAGCTACTAAGTAGTAGATTTAAAACAAACCGGAGAAAATATTTCTTCACACAATGTGTAATTAAACTCTGGAATTCATTGCCAGAGAATGTAGTGAAATCAGTTAGCATAGCAAGATTTAAAAGAGGTTTGGATAATTTCCTGAAAGAGAAATCCATAGGCCATTATTGAGATGGCTTGGGGAAACCCCCTGCTTGCTTATTCCTAGGCTAATGTACCTGAGGCAATGGGGATTAAGTGACTTGCCCAGGGTCACAAGGAGCAGTGCAGGATTTGAACCTACAACCTCACCACTGCACCACACACTCCCACATGCATGTGATATCACCATGTTGCATCCATGCATACACAGATACCCTCCAGATGTGGCCTCGAGCTCAATGCTTTTTAAAACCCGGAGAAAGTGCTGGGTTTTGAAAAGCTGTCCGGATGCCTGAACAGTCCTCTAAAATGAGGACATGTCCATGTAAATCCGGACATCTGTTAAACACAGAGTTCAACATGAACATGGAGGCAGAACATTTTCCATCTTTTCCTAATAATTCCTAGCGCCTTGTGTGCTTTTTTTGTGTGTCGACACACACTGGGTAGAAGATTTCAGCATAGTATCTATGAAGACACGTAGACCTTTTTTCTTGGGTACTGACGTCTAAGGTGGACCCTACCATCAAGTAACTATGATTCTCTTTTTTATTCTCGACTCAGTAGTAGGACTGTGCTCTGCCATATGGGAAGTTCCCATTTCTACTCCCAAGTTCCTCCATTCCATTCGTTGGCTGGAGCTGGGAAGGCAAAGAGTTGGAGAGTGTCATGATCATTGTTGAAGGGTGACATCTGATGGCTAGATTCAGGGCTTGTGATTGGACATTTCTAGAAGGTGAGCTGCTATATAGAATGTTTCTTAGGACTATACGGCCTGCTATTCAAAGGGAATTATCTAGATAACAATTGGCATTATTCAGGTAATTCCCCGATCCAGCATGATCCCTGGATAGCACTGGATTGGTGCTTGGTTAGATTGCTAAGTTATCCAGGTAGGGTTGATATTCAGTCCACTATTTGGATAGCTATAAATATAAAGTTTTGAAGCAAACAATCTTTTATCAGGATAGCTATCCAGATAGTAGACTGACTATTGCCACCATCTGGATAATGATAGTGCAGTCCTTTCTGCAGAGTCACTCGCTCTCTAGATAATGACACTCAGTATCTGTCACTTGCTTTCTAGATAATGACACTCAATATTTGTGATTAATATAAACACTGTGTCTGGAATCTAAAACAAACACTCACTGTGTTATTTAAATATTAACCCAATAGCTGAAAGGACTGATCTAGTTACATTGAAGGGGGGATGGGAATATGTAAAATAGAAGAAAATTCCTGGTGTTTGCAAATTAAGGCTCCTGGTGCCCGAGTCTAGTCCTGGTTCTGATTGAGCTGGAGCAGGAGCAGAAGAAATTGCTGGACCAAAAACTTGCAAATGCAATATTTGGACCCCCCCCCCTAACACCACCACCACCACATATTTCTTCCTGAGGGAAGAAGGAGCAATGCCATTATTCTTTTCAATTAGAATGGATTAAGCAGAGGCACAGGGATATAAAGGGATGTGCACAAGGCTCGGATAGGCAGAGGCTTCTCAAACTCACCTCCTTGGGATGCTTCTGACTCTTAGTTCAAAACTCTGATCATTAAACCACACTCTTCCCCTCAGTTTTGTACAGTGCTAAATGTTCACTCAGCCTTGTATAATAATTATACTGGAGGAACTGCAGACATATGACAAATACCATGAAAAACAGAGAGATTGCAGTGCTAGCCGGATGACAGAAACCATTGTGATTAAGAACTAAACTTATTAACATAGGTACACACGGGCTAACGCCTGAATAAGAAAGTCACCTGACACATGCAGAGCAGTACAGACCTAGTGACTCCTCCCTGCATGCCAGGAAAGAGGAGTAAGCACAGGCCTGGCAAATATAAAAGGGAGGCAGAAACCAACTGTAACACAAAATGCTAGAGAAAACAGGGAGTAGTGGAGCCATATAATCTCCACCCATAAAACAAATCTTGTTTCTACCACTGACACTTCTTGTAACCTCAGGCAAGTCACTATGGAGCTCCTTTTCAAAACAGCACTGACAAATTCCACAGAATGACAAGGAGAATCCAACAACAAAAGAGTGCTGTGGAGCCAATGTTCATGATGTACAAGACGATGTTTACTTTGGGTCCTTTTCTGCCACTTTATGCCTGGGATCATTTCTGTGCCAGCAGCGCCTCTGGCAGCATGCTTTTCTCATCATTATATCACTCATCTTTGATTTTCCTCTGTCCTCTATGCAACACGTTTAAAATACAATAATCAATCATTATGCTTGCAATGATTCACCCGTATGATCCACTTTTATATATGTTATTTTATACTCTTTGTTTTTATCTTGATATGTTCTATTTTCATGAGTCGGAGGGGCCATTTTTAATAATGGCGTTTTTGCACTTTAAACACTTAATTCGAGCACAAGCACTTTTGATGTGACTGCCTTTCCAGCAGAGTTGTAAGCTACCCACCTTGAGACTTAAGATAAGTTGGTATTTATATCATTTGTGAAAGTATTAAGTTCCATGAGTAAGAGGCGGTGAGAGACAGTAAAGGCTATGATGGTCCCTTAGGCAACCACAGTTCGGCAATATACTGAACACTAAGGATGATGGGTCTGAGCACTTTACTTTTATAATATATTATTTATATGATCTGTGATTTGGTGTGGCTATTTTCATGTGTGACGTGTTTTATTTTATACATGCATGCCACTATTATTCATCCTATATAATAAAACCCTAAGCGCGCATGCGCACTTAGGGTTTCGTGTTCCCTGCCGCCGTGTTTTCTGATCCATGGCCGGATTCTATTTTAGAACACGGTGGCAGGGAACACTCTGGCCACTCCCCTCCTCCTGCCCTCACTCACCAACTGCTGGAGAAGCACAGGCAAGCTCTCTCCCTGCATGCATCCTGGCCGCCCCGATTGCCCTCCGTGGCAGTATTTGGCGGCAGGGGAGGCAGCTCTCAGTCCTTCCTGCCAGGCGTTGCCGGAGGAGGGTCTCTAATCTTCTCGCAGCGGACCCGTGGGGGGAGCTGACATTGCGCCTTAGAGCCCGTGCACGAGCTGGCCATGGCTCTCGGCACGGGCCTGAAGGCGGGTCGCTGAACGCAAGAAAGCATCCTTTGGCTGGAAGCCTTCGTCAGCCTGCAGGTGCGGTGTGTGGCCCCCCTTTGCTTCTCACCTCACTGTGAGGAGGGGGGAAGCCGCGGGCCTTTAAATGCTCTGGGTTTGGAGCTGGGGCTGAAAATTTGGGGACATGTGAGGGAATAATAATAACAGTTTATATACCGCAATACCGTTAAGTTCTATGTAGTATACAATAGATTAAGCGAGGTACAAATTGATTGAATTTAAGAGGGGGGAAGAGGAGAGTTAATAGGACCAGAAATGCGTTGTGGAGGAGAAAGAGATTAATAGGACAGAGGAATCACTATGGAGGAGAAAGATGAGTGGGTTAGTTGTCTAGATACTTTAGGAACAGTTGAGTTTTTAGACGTTTTCTGAATTCCTCATAAGTAGTGGGCGAAAGCAGTTGATCTAGGTCTTTACCCCACAATGCTGCTTGATGTGAAAGAAGGTGTTCATGGTGTTTTTTCAGGAAGGAAGCTTTACTAGCATCCGTTAATGTAACGGGCTTAAACACTAGTATTTTATATTGTATATTCAAAATATGTTATACTGTACTTGGTCTTAAACATTCTGAATATGTTTTATTCATGTTATAAATGTTTTCCATAGTGTCCCCTGAGGAAGGCGTCTTGTACATGCCGAAACTAGGATCCTTGTTGGGACTATATTTTCAAATAAACACTTTGTTATTGGTTGAAAGGCCATCTCCCTTACCTTCTATTGTACTGTTATTATCCCAAGGCAGGTCTTCTTTTGCCTTTTTGCTCAAGTTTATTAAAAACCAGAAAAGGTTAAAATACAAAATAGCAAATCCAGTAGTTGATGTGAATAGTAACAATCAGTGGTAGCCAAGCAAAATATAGCCCGGACCCAACACGGTCCATGTTTCGTCAAAAAGTCCCTTCCTCAGGGGTCAAAGTTGAAAGCATCATATGGCAATAATACTATCGACAGCAACGTCAAAACTGTTTTGCAATTGCACAAATATTTAAAAGTTTGGATGAATAAGTGCAAGATGACAGCATGCTGCAACAATCTGCTTTCTACTCAGATCCCCAAGGAAAGCACTTTTTTTGCCAAAAGATAGACCATGTCGGGTCCGGACTATAATTTATTTGGCCATCATTGATTGTTAGTATTCACGTCAACTACTGGATGTGCTATTTTGCTCATTTTCAAAATACTTAGACAACAATAAATGGGTGTTAACAATCAAATATTGGTGTTAATTAGCAGTGTTAAAATTTGCATGTGCTTCTTGCTGCACGCTATTCTATAAAGCAAGGCACCTAACTTCACACTTATCTATAAAGGGGGCATGGCCAGGGGCATACCAGTGCGTTCCAGAGAAATTGCATGCGGATTTACAGAATTCACCTGATGTGCATCTAAGTTGGGTGCCGGCATTTACATCTGCTTTTAGCAGGCATAAGCACAGTATCCAAAAAGGCTCAAGATCTGTGCCAAACACTGTTCTATAAAGAGTACTCCCTTTATAGAACAGTTCTTAGCACGCAAATTTTGGCGCCATATTTTGGACACAATTTATTGAATCCCCTCCTATGTAATATACGCATGAATTTACAGGATAGCACTTAGGTGGAGTTTTGGAATTTAGATGCATATGCAAGCACACATTATATGCTGATATTCTAACGATTTAAGTGCATATTTAACATGGAAATGTTAGCAAAGTGGAACAGAGGATCTGGATACCGTAGGTTTATTTAGCAGCTAGTACAAACAATCCCAAATAGATTGTGTTATTAACAAAAGGAGACCCAACACGGTCCGTATTTCAGCCCCATATTCCTTCCTCAGGGGTTCTTTTTAAGAATAACCCCCCCCCCCCCCCCCCCCCCCCCCAATATATATGTAGCTGTGGTTCTTGCATGCAGTTCACAGACTCCAGCCAGGGCTCACAAAAAGATTTCTTTTGTGGAACAGTTCTTTCAGTTTATACTTCACGAGCTACAGAGGCATTTTCCAGGGGGAAGGGGGGTGTCACATATTCATATTCATTTGGATGAAAGGACTAAACCAATAGTCTCTATTATTAGATGTACTGAGGGACTCAGAGATTCTGAAAGTTGTGTTTTTTGTGAGATAAGTGATGGTCACCAGGAGGCTTGTTGCTGTAAATCAGCGGTCTCAAACCCAAACTCTTTGCAGGGCCACATTTTGGATTTGTAGGTACTTGGAGGGCCACAGAAAAAAATAGTTAATGTCTTATTAAAGAAATGACAACTTTGCATGAGGTAAAACTCGTTATAGTTTATAAATCTTTCCCTAATTGCTTCTGATAATTTCAGCTATACACAGCTGAAAGCAGTGCAAAATGCAGAAAGTGAAGTTTAGATAGTTTTTCGCTTTCTGCATGTTGCACTGCTTTCAGCTGTGTAAATTATCAGAAGCAATTAAGGAAAGATTTATAAACTATAAACTTTATAAACTCATGCAAAATTGTGATTTATATTCTAATCCAAAGTATCAACTGCAAGAGACAAGATTTTTGGTGTAGTCCTCTAGGCTTTTTTGTAGAGCGGAGAATCAATATCCGACTTGTGCCTTAAGTGTCCGGTGGTCACGTCCGCAACTGCCTTCAGCTCTCACCTCCTCCAGCACTGGACACTGATTGTCCTCTCCACTCCACCTCACAATCGCGTACAGACGCAGGAAAGCGCGCGAGGTTACAGCAGTGAGGCGGCCAATGTTCCAGAACAATGGTAACATACCGAGGGCCTCAAAATAGTACCTGGCGGGTCGCAAGTTTGAGACCACTGCTATAATGGTTCTATCTTGTTTCCTTAACTTTAGGAGCAGTTCAAGGCACCTTGATTAATGCCAGTGATAAGAATATTCAGCATCAGTGGGATATCAAATGGAGGACCTTGCTAGTTCCTATGTGAAGACCCTGATGAGAGTGGTCTGTGGAAACTCTTGTCCTTCACTTTTAGGCCTCAGTAACCCCTCCTGGTTTGGTTTCAAGCTCCTGGCAATAAATATCTCAGGGTGGAGCTCCAACTTACCTTTTATCTCATTTCATGTTATACAGCCCAACGAGGATAACTAGGAGTTGCAATTTATTTGTTTATCCAAAAATTACTGGCTGCAGATACAAGACTTTTCTGGATAAGACTCTTGCATTTTAAGCAAGTAAGCAGCAGTCCTGGTTTGGTAATTGCATTGGTGGAGCCATGTGTCTTATGGTGCTTTTCGAAAAATAATTAAGTCAGCGTTGTTTGATAAATTCATTTCCTAAATGTGAATATTATTGTTAACAAAACTTTACATTGAATATACTAAGAAATTTGTTGTATTTTAACTATTTATATTTGGCTGATTGTCCAGCCTTCTGTGTAAACCGCCTAGAAATTGTTTTGATTGAGGCGGTATAGAAGAATAAAGTTATGTTATGTTATGTTATGTTATATGTTGCGTTCCTTTCTGGACTCAGGGAATGCAGCTTTCTTTCCCTCCCTGTTGCTCTCTGAATCTAAGGACTATTGACTGCCTTCCTTATTTATAGCATTGCCCCCAAATGTCAGTGTGCTACTTCTTCTATTTATCAACTTCTAGATCATAGCAGAACTTGCTGGCACTGTGAAATCACAGCTGTTTGTTCAAATGGGCTGGTTTATAGAGGTTACTCCGCCAAATAATTATGCTAATGAAAATGCAGAGGGGCTTGTAAGTGTTTCCAACTATATGGTGGGTGTGCTTTCTGATGATCTTCAGTATTCCACACAAATAAATGTAACTCTATAATGTGTGGTTTTTGTGGACACAGCAGCTGATGGGAGGAGAAGGGATCTCTGAAGAGTGAGTTCTTGCAAAACTGCTGAATCATTTACAGAAGTGGAGTGAGTGAGTGGCATGTGGTTATATGAACAAGAAAGAAGCATTTCAATGCAATGTCCGCTTCAGGATGTGAGCTTTTTAAGGATCATTGCTCCAGTGCTGCAACTCTACTGGCTTACATTATGTCCAGACCCTGAGTAAACAGAAAAGGTAACCTTAAACTTTTAGAAAGCCTTTTGCTCCTTGTACATTCCTAAAGCAAAAGAAGGGGGTCTCTCTTACAGATCATTATGGATCTGGCAGCTTCAATCTGATTGGTTGACATAAAGCTCTTGTTCTTACCTAATGCCAGAGGTTATTCCTTGACTCCAGGTACACACTGACCCGTGCATTGCTAGCATGACTGGTATAACAGAAGATCTCATATTATAGCATGATACACTTATGTGAAACTCCAATAAACTTGGTATTTAATACTATTTAATAACTTAGGGAATGATATTTGAATAAACAGCTCCTAAATTTAGGAACCTATTTTCAGCCAAACTTAGGAGCTTTACATATTGATCTGAATATCCAGCTAAACTTGGTATCCTAAATTTAGAACTGCTATTCATTTACTTAGATAAAGGGTACTTAAGTTAGGCGCATGAAAGAAGAGTAGAGGTGATTGTATCTTGTGGTCAAATAGATGGAAAACATGACAGCAAAAGATAGAAAGATGCTTGGATGTCCAGGGAGAGGAATGGCCAGAAGAAAAAAGGAGACGATAGTGTCTCTATATAAGTCTCTAGTGAGACCCGTGTACAGTTTTGGAGGCTGCACCTTCAAAAAGATAAAACAGAATGAAGTCGGTCCAGAGGCAACTACTGTTCAAGCATGTTTCGCACAAATGCACTTGTTGCACCGATTGGAGCCAATACTTACATCATATGATTTTCGAACTGTTGTTCAGGCCATGGTCTTGTTGCGTCTTGATTACTGCAATGCTGTATACCTTGGAATAACAATGGCAAGATGCAGAGCACTGCAGGTTATACAAAATGCAGCAGCACGTTTGATCATGGGTGTGTCTAAATATGATCACATTTCACCATTTCTCAAAAATTACATTGCCTTCAGAGTCCAATATAAAGTAGTGATGATTTGTCATCAATCTCTGTATGGAAATATCCCAGAATTACTTTAAAGTAATATACTCAGCTATACACCAAAAAGATCTCTGCTTTCTGAGAGTTTAGCTTTACTGAAGACGTCCGTGAATCCAAGACAGGTAAAAGGACTTTTTTGTTGCACAGGAGTTAAGTTATGGAACTCCTTAGTGGGTCAGATACGTAATTGCTGTGAAAAGGTAGGTTCAGAAAATTATTAAAGACGCAGGTATGGCGAATCGTTTGACTTTGGAACTCCCGAGCCTCATTACGGATCAACAGGTGGGTTTCGTGAAGGGTCGAGCTATTGCAAAGAATATCCGGCGTATTCTGGTGGCTTTGGAGCGGGCAACCCAGGATCGGCTACCTTCCTTGGTGATCAGCTTTGATGCAGAGAAAGCTTTTGACCAGGTCGATTGGGGGTTTTGTTTGCGGTCCTGCGTGCTTATGGGTTGGGCCCTTGCTTTCTTCAAACCGTGCAGACTCTTTATGCAGATCCCCGGGCGCGGATATGGGTGAATGATGGTTTTGTTCAATCAGTTCCCTATTTGCCGGGGCACTCGCTAGGGTTGCCCCCTTTCCCCCTTGTTCATTTTAATGCTGGATCCTCTTATTTGGGACATTCAGACTAACCCCGAGATCTTGGGGATGGTGGTTGAGGCGCATCATTTCAAAGTGGCGGCCTTTGCAGATGATCTTTTGGTATAATTGACTGATCCTCAAGCCTCCTTGCCCGTTTTTTTGGAAAGTTTTCGGGAGTATGGGGATTTTTCTGGCTTTCGTCTAAATCATCATAAGTCGGAGGCTCTAGCTTTTCCGGATTCTTTGAGAGAGGGCTGGGGACCCAGATTTCCCTTATGCTGGGCAGATAGTTCCTTTCATTACCTGGGTATCCAGTTGTCTGTAGATGTCCGGGCCTTATATCATTTGAATGTTGATTGTTTGCTGATGGAGACTAGGAGACTCCTGCATCGCTGAGTGAATCTTCCTCTCTCGTTGCTGGGTCGTGTTCATCTCTTCCGGATGGTTGTCTTTCCGAAGTGGCTATATTTATTGTAGATGCTCCCTTTGTTTCTTTTGAAAAAAGTCCTGGTCCGTCTTCAGCGTTTGGTTCTTTTCTTTTGTTGGGGGGGGGGTAGAAAAGGTAAGATGAACAGTACTTTTCTTTATGGATCCTGGGCTGCGGGTGGCTTGGGGCTTCCCTCGGTCCATCTTTATAATTTGGCTTGTTTGCTGCGTCATTTGAGGGACTGGCTTTTTGCTGGCTCTCATTACACGGATGTAGCCTTGGAGGCCGATTATTTTTTTCCCTGGGCTTTGCCTTATCTTTTACATTGGGATGGGAAGCAGCGGTTGGGTCTTGCAGCTCATAGCTGTTTGGTTCGCCCATTGCGCTTGGCCTGGTGCTGTGTGTTGCGGCTTTGGGGACATTTGCCTTTTAGCTCCGTTTTACTGCCCATAGTGGGTAATGCGGCCTTTAGTCCAGGCCAGGATAATGTTGTTTTTAAATGATGGGCATGAAAAGGGCTCTGTAATTTGAGGCATTTCCTTCAGGAAGATGGGAGTCCTGCTCTCCAGGCATCATGGTCTTTGAGTGCTCTGGATCATTTTGTGTACCGGCAGCTCTCTCATTATGTTGCTGCTTTGCCCAGGGATTCTCTCCAGTATGTTTTTCTGATCACTTTACATTTTTGATGCTGCTTGGGATTGGCTTTCGGTGTCTCAATATCATCGCCGGCTGGTGGCTCTGCAGCCGAGGAGGGATTATTCTCAGCTTCTGTCTCTGTGGACTCGGGACTTGGGCGGCTGCCTTCGGATGGCATCCCTGTCTCCTCTGGTGCTGCAGATCCCTCGGGTGGTGCAGAGTGCTGAGCTTCAAGAATGTCAGTTTCGGGTCCTTCATAGGGGTTATGTTTCTCAGACGCAGGCTTTTAATTTTGGGTGTGCCTCTACTCCTATTTGTTTGAGATGCCACCAGGTGAATAATTCTCTGGTGCATGGTCTTTGGTTTTGTCCGACTATTGCTACCTTTTGGTCGGAGGTCAGTTGTTACTTGCAGACCCTGATGGGCTATGCTCTTCCTTCTCAGGTAGAGGGGATTCTCTTTTTAGCTAAGGGCTTTTTGGGTGGGCTCTCTGCTGGTGATTCTTTACTTATCAGCAAGGGTTATATAGTTGGTAAGAAATGTATCTTGAATCATTGGCTCCAGGACTCACCACCCACCATTTGGTATTGGCGTAACAAATTCCATCAATTAATGGTCTGGGAATCTGTGTCCACTCGGTTTTCTTGTCATCGTATAAGCTCTTGTCCGTTTGGGCATCTTATTTGGACACTTTACCCCCACTGATTAAAAGCCAAGTACTTAACCGGTTGCGGAAGCCAGTGGTCCCAGTGATGCCAGTGAGTGGGTGGGCGGGGGGGGGGGGCATTCTGTGGGTATTTTGCTGAGTCCGGGTATAAGAACCCAACCCGGGCTCGGATTGTCTTCGCCTGTTTGGTGTTTTGTGCCCTGTATTTTGTTGTATTTTGAAAATGTTATAGCTGCTGCTGTCTTGGTTTCTACTTGGCTGTTCAATAAAAGGTTAAAAAAAAAGACGCAGGTATTCGTAGATGCCTGTTTTTTAGTTATTTCAGCTAAAATTTAATTATCTTTGAGCTCTTCTATCTTCATTATGGTATTTTCCTGAGGATTGTATGTATTTTTATTTTATTATATGAGTATTTTATTATTTATTTGCTTTCATTTTGTTGTCATTTTAACATTGTATATGTAAACTATGTAAACCGTTTAGTTTTAAATGGTATATAAATTTTTAAAATAAATAAAATAAAACAGCAATCAGGGACCGGCTTAAACATCTCACTATGTATATACATTGGAAATAAAGCAAGCGAGGGGAGATATAATCGAGATAATTTATATATCTCTGTGGCATAAATACACAAGAGTTAAAAAGGAGTTAAAAAGGAAGTTCTGGAACAAAGAGGCATAGGATGAAGGTGAAAGAGGATAGACTCAGGAGTGATCTAGAGAAAAACTTCTTTAGGAAAGGGTGGTAGAGATGAAGACTATATCTGAAATCGAGAAAGCATGGGAAAAGCACAGAGGGCTATCATTTTCTACCACTTATTCTGCAGGACCCTACAGCGGGCTCCGTCTCTGGCAGTATTGAAGGCCCAGTTAAAAGCCCACCTCTTCGAGAGTACTTTCAACTCCTAACTCCTCTCACCTCAGCCATCCCAAGTTTCCAAGTTTATTTATAGTTTGATATACCGACCATCAACGTGTATCTGGTTGGTTTACAATGCTAAAAATTTAAGTAATAAAATTAAAATAGGGCAGAATGAGGATGAGACTAGGACAGAGACATTGACAAAATAGATACAAATGGTGCTGGGTGGAGGGGAAGATTTAAAATTACATAAAATTAAAGGGAGGTAAAAGGGGAAGGGAAAAACAGAAAGGAAAGGGAAGTCTGTCTGTCCAAGTAAGATTGTAAGCTCTTCTGAGCAGGGACCATCTATTAAATGCCAAAATGTAAAACACTGCATATGCCTTTCAATGCTATATAAGTGATAAATAATAGAACTAGTATTTAGGCATGATCACTTATGCCAGTCATAGAGCTAGTGGAAATGCTCAAGCCTAAATGCTGGAGATGCAAGAGTAACCTATAGAATTCTATAAGTTGTGCATGTAAATGTAAGCCACGCTCTCTTGCTCTGGCCCTGTATACACCCCTTTACAACTATCTGTTTATGCAGAATATGCTTTTATTTACAGAGCAATTACTATATAGAAGAAGGATGGAATCCAATTAAAGCAAAACGAACAGCCTCATAACTGGAGTGAGCTTTAGAAATAATTAATAGTAGTAATAGCTTTGACAGCACCTTCAGAGGTTGGGAGGTAAGACCAATGCTGGGTAGACTTCTACGATCTGGGTCCCATAAATGGTAAAGACGAATGGGCAGGGGACGAATGGGAGTGAACGTCCACCGAACCCACGTGCCCTCTACAACTGAAACTGCAAGATTTCAGTGCCCAATTGCAAGCCCAATTGCATGAACCTGAGGGGAGAGGGAGCATCTAGGAAGATTACAGAGAACATCCCCCCAATCCTTTTAAGATTAATGTCTTAGTTCATCAGATTTCCCTCCTTTTTAGCCAGCCTCTTGGTTCCCTCATCTCCCACAAGATCTCTTCCATTGGTTAACCAGGGCCTATTAGTAGTATCACCTTTTCATCAGTACCTGTTTTAGCGTGGCCACTCCCACTTTGCAGAATGCCTCGTGTCTGTGCCTTATGCGGTCATTCAACAACTTCAGATCTCAGTTAAAAGCCAATTGTTCTTTGGCTTTTCCATCTAATGAGATCTGATCCCTAGTTTTCCCTCCATGTGATATCTGATTCCTGGCATGTGAATGAGATGTATTTCCCCTCCCTATCTAAGCTTTCCTTCTCCCATTATCCTTTTGTACTTTGTGTTGTGTCATTTTATATTGCGTTCTTCCCTGCCCCCTCCCCCCCCCCCACCACAGTTATTTTAGATATTGTAAACTGCTTAGATTTCTTTTTGAAAATTTGCGGAATATCAAATAAATTGAAACTTGGAGGCTGCAGCTAACTGTCCCAACGCCTAGGGTCAGCCAGAGGATTTATTGACAAGCCAGTGACCAGATTCCAACTGCACGTGAAATGAAATGCACCAGGAACAATCAACAATTTATGTAGGTCAGCAGATGTCCCACCACTTGCAACGGTTCTGTAAATTTTACTGGCCAGAAGTCAAAAAAGCATTTCTTGCTTAATGGAGGGAAGACCATAAACAGTTTGCAGGTGCAGGGTTACTGAAAATCATCAGTGCAGGGCACAGCAAAGCAGGAAGGGATGTTACACCCCTTTAACCAGTTACATCACAGTTGCACTCATTAGCCCTCGTTTACTGTAAAATTGTAGTTGGTTCTGCTTCGTGGTATAGTTTAATAGTTGCTTCTCCTTTTTTAAGATTCAGCTTGGAAACGCGAATAATTGGAAGAGCAGTGCTGTGCAATCTCCTTATTTTATGAACTGAGAAATCAGAAGTAACTTATGTTTTAGTTTTCAGAAAGTATTATGAATTACATTGAATAAAATAGATAAAGTCTTTAAGTCTAAAAAAAATGCATATAATTCTGTACTTGTTCAGTGCTCCGTTTGTTTAGCAGCTATTCATTAATTGCTCAGCCCTAAATTCAAAATACATTTCCCATTTCTAATGATTTAATTTAAAATAGAGACCAGGATTTATGTATAGGCAATTACCTACATAGCTAAACTTTGCGTGTTCCAAAGTTCTACACTTTCCATGAGGCTGAGGTAAATGGATGCTGCAAAGGAGTCACATAATCATCCATTTGGATGTTCCTGTAGGTCAGGGATCTCAAAGTCCCTCTTTGAGGGCCGCAATCCAGTCGGGTTTTCAGGATTTCCCCAATGAATATGTATTGAAAGCAGTTCATGCACATAGATCTCATGCATATTCATTGGGGAAATCCTGAAAACCCGACTGGATTCCGGCCCTCAAGGAGGGACTTTGAGACCCCTGCTGTAGGTTGTTCCATGGCACTGCTGCAAGCACAGAGCCAGATTGCAGTAGCAGAACAAGAGAGAAAGCGTTGCCTGTGACCCCCCTCCATACTTTCCTTCTGCTGCGATCCACCCAACAGGAAACAGAAAGTCGTGCAATTGGAGGTGGACTGTGGCAGAAGGAACGCATGGAGGGGCCTACAGGCAATGTTTCAGAATCGCTCCAGTGGCCAGTTTGGCAGTGAGATGGGGAATGGGAGGGTGACATCGGGCCAGTGCCGAAAGAAGGGAGAATGTATGCCTGCCCACAGGAGGCCCCGCTGAGCTGTGGGGGCCCAGAGCATGTTGCCCTGTTTGCCTTCCCCTAATGCTGGCCCTGGGCAGAGTCCAAGAAAAGGCAGAGGTCAGGCCAGATAGAGCTGGTTCATCAGCAATGGTAAAGATGCCAATTTACCTGGTTCCAGGCTGGATATTTTGGGAAAGTCTTGAATGTCTGACCACCCAATTTTGATGCATTATGGGACTTTCAGCTGTTTTATTGCTTTTCTATACCACTGTGATGCTATTTATGGCCTCCCAGCAGTATGAGGAAAGACTAAAATGGTTAGGGCTCTTCAGTTTGGAAAAGAGATGGCTGAGGGGAGATATGATTGAAGTCTACAAAATCCTGAGAGGAGTAGAACGGGTACAAGTGGATCAATTTTTCACACCATAAAAAATTACAAAGACTAGGAGACACTCGATGAAGTTACAGGGAAATACTTTTAAAACCCATAGGAGGAAATATTTTTTCACTCAGAATAGTTATGCTCTAGAACAGGGGTGCCCACACTTTTTGGGCTTGCGAGCTACTTTTAAAATGACCAAGTCAAAATGATCTAACAACAATAAAATTTTAAAAAAACACAACGCACACTGTACGCATAGAAAATGTTAATTATCATTCCTATTCCAGGGTTTTTCATAGAGGTCAAAGCAGATAACTCTATGCACTATCACCTCAGTAACAACCATACAAAAATAGACAAATATACCCCCCTCCCTTTTTACTAAACCACGATAGCAGATTTTAGAGCGCAGGGAGCTGCGCTGAATGCCCAGCGCTGCTCTCGACGCTCATAGGCTCCCTGCGCTAATAAACTATTGCGGTTTATTAAAAGGGGACCTTAGTGTAAAATATAGACAGCAGATATAAATTCAGACACATTTTGATCACTAAATTTAAAATAAAATCATTTTTCCTACCTTGTCTGGTGGTTTCATGAGTCTCTGGTTGCACTTTCTTCTTCTGACTGTACATCCAATCTTTCTTCCCTTCTTTTAGCCTGTATGCTTCCTCTCCTCCAGACCTCGTTCCCTCCACCAACTTTTCCTTCCTCTCTCCCTGCCCTTTCTTTCTCTCTGCCTCCCTTTCTTTTTTTTTCTGTTTCTCTTCTTTCCTTCTGTCTCCCTGCATGCCCTTTTTCTTTCTTTCTCCCTGCCCTCCCCCAAGCCACTGCCATCGGGGACCCCAAACCGCCACCAATAACATGCCCAAAAGCCGACGACGCCCCAAGCTCTCCCTGCTTCGGCCGACCAGCATTCCTCTCCCAGATGTCAATTCTGCCGTCGGGGAGAGGAAGGCTGATTGGCCCAAGATCGCGATTGACCTATTGGGGAAAATGCTGCCGGGTCCTGCCTTCGCGGAAACAGAAAGTAGGCAGGACCCAGCAGCAAGAAGAGCAAATGCTTCACTAACCTGTCTCCCGCCATAGCCCATAGCGAACGCTTGCTTCAGGGCTCTCAACATGTGCATGCCGGCTTCCCTTCTCCCCCCCCCCCCCGGACATAACTTCCGGTTTCGGAGGGAAGAGAAGGAAAGCCGGCACACACACGTTAGAGCCACGGAGCATAAGTTCGCTACGGGCTGAAATCTCCAAGCTGGTTTTTTTGGGGGTTTTTTAATGTTCAGCAGCGGCAGCAACAGCAGATGACAGCTGGGCGGACCGCCCAACTAAAAGGCCCTAGAGAGAACACTGGAGAGGAAGGCTGATCGGCCCGGTAGATCAGGACGGCAACACGAGTCTATCACGGAGCCCGGGATGGGCTCCACGATCGACTCGCGTTGCCTTCCTGAGCTACTGGTCGATCGCAATCGATGTGTTGGGCACCCCTGCTCTAGAACGTGTTGCCAGCGGTTGTGGTAAGAGCGGATAGCGTAGCTAGTTTTAAGAAAGGTTTGGACAAGTTCCTGGAGGAAAAGACCATAATCTTTTATTGAGAAAGACATGGGGGAAACCACTACTTGCCCTTCATTGGTAGCATGGAATGTTGCTACACCTTGGGTTTTGGCCAGGTACTAGTGACCTGGATTGGACACCATGAGAACAGTCTACTGGGCTTGATGGACCATTGGTCTGACCCAGTAAAACTATTCTTATGTTCTTATATCAAGTCTTAGTAAAGATAAGATAAGATTTCAATAAACAGGATCAAGCACTACAAATTCCATATTGCTTTGATATGTAAGTTCAAAACCAGGACTGTTCCAAATTTTTTAGCCTGGAACTGGGTAACTTGGCAATACACTACCCAAAGTCAATCATGAAGGATCAACAGAGAATAAACACTCAGAAAGACTATTTGAAGATAGGGAAGACTTGGAATGCCAGAGTGTCTATCTATCTATCTATGTGTGTGTGTGTGTGTGTGTAGGCCTGAGCTCAGTTCCTATTTAGGGTTAGATTTTGGGAGGTAAGTGCATGAGAAAGGGTCTCTGGCATTTTTCTGCTTCTAGCTAGCTGGAGAGTCAGTTTTGCTTTGATATTGTCCTGCTATAGCTACCGTCTTTAGGCTTTGCATTCACAAGCTCTTGCCTAGCACTATGTCACACCAGCAGGGCAGGTACAAACTTGCTGACTGATATTCAGCTAGTGACCATTCACTACCAGCAGCCAAATTAGACAGTGCTATGACAGTCAGAGCCGGTATTCAGTCGTACTGAATTGTTAAGTGGTCCTGATGATCAGCAGCTGTTCTGCTCAGCATGATTTATTGGGACAGGAGCCTCTGCTGCCAAATTAAATCATTTTGAATATTGTGTCTTAGATTATAAACCCTCTGGAGACCTACTATATCTAAGTGTAACAATAATGACAAATCAAAAGATTTCATAAAAGGTAATTTTACAAAGGTTTCTGAAGATCACTCACCCCCTAATTCTGGCAAGTTGCACATCCAAGTTTCTGACTAGCATGCAGACTTGCATGTGCAATTTGTAGGATATGGTCAGTTGCATGCAGAATGTTATAGATTAATTACCAGTAGATGCTAATTGGCCTTAACAACCAATTATTGGCTATAACTTGTGTCACTTGGTGCTAATTGGCAGTCATGTACGTAGCTGCCCTTAGTATTCTGTAAGTTGTACACTCAAATTTCAAAGCTCACAAATACAAGGGAGCTATAGACCTGAGATGGACTTGAATGGGTCGATCTAGAACAGCAGCAGCTCCTGAGTTTGTTTCGTATTTTCAGATGACAGATGTGCTTTGACTGTAGACTTACACATTCACCCAGGAAATAGGATGTAATAGATACTTTTAATATGATATCAGCAGAAAAATCAGCTTACACGGCTTCTGTTTACAGGTAGGCAGTATTCATGGCAGAAGCCTCCGGTGCACAGATCAATCCAGGTCACTAGCTTCAATGGTCTGGACTGCAGAGAATCGTGGCTATATCTCCACAGTGCACAGAGATGGAATAATAGGGCAAGAGGCCAAAGAAGAAAAGAAAGAGCTCTAAACAAATTCTAAAAAAAAAATACCAGTACATCTAGTAGTCAGAATCTTGCTTTGCCCAGCCTAGAACAGAGCAAAGCCTGGATAGGGCAACCAATCAAATACGAGGGTCATATCATAAATAATGCACACTATACTTTTTTTATTTACATGTTTTGGTTTTTTTTCAAGCATTTCTTTACAATCCTTCAATATAGTTTCCCTGCTTTGCAATGACCGAGTCCCAACGTCCGGGAAGCTTCATAATTCCATCCAAGACACTGTTTTTGTTCAGTTGCCGAATGGCTCAGGTAACAGCAGAAGAAAGCTCTTCCAGAGATGCAAAACGATGTCCACACATAGGTTGTTTCAACTTTGGAAAAAGGTCGAAGTCTGGTGGACTCATGTCTGGACTGTAGGGAGCATGAGGTGACACCTCCCAGCTGTATTCGCGTAGTTTTTCAATGACAACATTCCCTATGTGCGGACAAGTGTTGTGGCCCAGCCAAGAGCAACTGAGGTCGGGTTTTCTGCATTTTTTGCAAAAAAATCACAATACACTGCTGTGACACTTCTTGTCTGTGATGATGAAGCCTTCATGATCATAAGCAAAAATCATCATTTGTTTGACTTTTGATTGAGCTTGTCAAAATTTTTTTGGTTGTGGGGAAGATGGAGCTCTCCACTCATCATTGAAAACTACATGAATACGGCTGGGAGGTGTCACCTCATACTCCCTACAGTCCAAACATGAGTCCACCAGACTTCGACCTTTTTCCAAAGTTGAAACAACCTATGCGTAGACATCGTTTTGCATCTCTGGAAGAGCTTTCTTCCTCCGGTACCCGAGACATTTGGCAACTGAACAAAAACAGTGTCTTGGATGGAATAATGAAGCTTCCCAGACATTGGGACTCGGTCATTGCAAAGCAGGGAGACTATATTGAAGGGTTGTAAAGACATACTTGAAAAAAAAAAAAACATGTAAATTAAAAAAACAAACAAACAAATAGTGTGCATTATTTATGAAATGACCCTCGTATATACACAGGCACAGAGCCTGGCCAGGGTAACATGCATGTGCACAGAAAAAGGACTGTGTCTCTCCCTTAGTTAACTGATAAATGGTGGGGAGTGAAGATCTTTGACTGTGGCAGAGGAATTCAGAGCCAAAGCAGTGCAAACTTGGGCATGTCAAGTAAGAAAAACAGATGTAAGTGAAACCTTGGATATCTAGGGAGAGGCCTTTGAAAAGCCCAATTCATAGCCTATGTGGGTCCAATTTCCACTGCAAAAAAAACAAGTTGCTTCCATTCTGTATCACATGTTGGGTGTGTCTGTCAATTATGTGCACAATTATCTACATTTAAGCATGAACATTAAACACTAACCATTGAGCTGGCATAAGTGCTCAAGCTTCAATTGAAGCCCATAAATGCAAACTTGCACTAGTATTCTACATTGGCAATTATGCATGCAATTACCAATATTGAATTTGTGCTTAGCGTACATCATTCCAGTGCCTAACTTTAGGCAAACTATTCAGAATTATCTCCTCAGAGGACAACTCTATAACAATGTGCCTATACTTAGGTACCTAGTGAGCATGTCCTGTGGTAAGTCCTTTTAAGCTGTGGTAAGTATGCACTACTGCTTACTGCAGTTTGGCAAAAGAACCCTATAGCATTTAAAGTATTATTTTAATGATATATATCATTTAAAAATCTATATAAGTTGCATAATGGGAGGGTTTTTTTAACCATAGAGGTGGTGCCACTATTTTTGGTCATGACTTATGAAGTCATGACTTATGAAGTCTGCCTTTTAATTAGCCTAACCAAGCCTAAAAATACAGCGTATAACCAGAAAACAGGCTAAACATATTAGCAATTATATTAATACAGACTGCACAAATTTCAAATAGTGGGGAAAAAAGACCTCGTATCTTGCTCCATCAAGTCCCAACTTCATGAGACTGAATATATATTATATATAGGAGCTTTTCCAGTCATTGGCCAAAAAAACCCCTCCACTTTAAGTATATCACTCTATTGCAGTCTTCAAAAATGTGTCTTTAAGCACAGTTTTCATAGACACAAATCCATATCACGCACAACTCGCAACCATAATAGTTGAAAAAAAGCAAAGTCCAGCTGTATTCTTTATCTCACATCCACAAAAAAGCCCAACAGTGGCTCCGTTTTGCTTCCAGTTTTATCAAGGGCTGCGACATTAATTCTCCGTCAGCAGTCTTCGCCAAACACAAAATTGGCCTAATTTTAATTAGTCTAGACATACAAGGGAGCCGCTGAAAAGTTCTCAGCCCAATCAAGAACAAAATGATGTGGAGCCAGGAAATTTACAAGTTATTCCACACTTTTCTTAACACTTTCTGTTTCAATGATATGAAATGAAATGAAAACTGTCAAGAAAAGTGTGGACTAACTTATAAGTTTCATGGCTCCACATCATTCTCTTCTTGGTTGGGCTGAGACCTTTTCAGCGGCTTCTTGTATTGTGATGTCATAATACCTCATTCCACCAATGCCTAAGAGTCAACCTCATTGGTGATGTCACAATGGCTTGGTTTCCATTTACCAGATGCATTTGCCTCATTGAAACTGAAAGTGTCAAGAGAAGTGTGGAATAACTTGTAAGTTTCCTGGCTCCACATGATTCTCTTCTTGGTTGGGCTGAGACCTTTTCAGCGGCTTCTTGTATTGTGATGTCATAATACCTCATTCCACCAATGCCTAAGAGTCAACCTCATTGGTGATGTCACAATGGCTTGGTTTCCATTTACCAGATGCATTTGCCTCATTGAAACTGAAAGTGTCAAGAGAAGTGTGGAATAACTTGTAAGTTTCCTGGCTCCACATGATTCTCTTCTTGGTTGGGCTGAGAACTTTTCAGCAGCCTCTTGTATATGTTCATTTATGGTAGGTATATTGCCTGCGTTTAGTATTATTGATTTTGTTGGAAACATCATGAGTTTTTAATGTAACTGAGATAATTTTCAACAGATTGTAGGGTTGTTAAAGGGATTATATTGAATTTGTATAAAAGACTTGCTTTGACAAAATGTGGCCACTGTTGGATTATTTTATCAATAAACTTGTGGATATTTAAAAATTTTGGTTTCTTGTATGGTGCAAATTTTTTAGTTCCCTCTTTGATTCTTCAACCTCTTCCTTTTTTTCTGTATAAGTTATGTAAGTAGTGACGATGAAAGACTTCCAGCTGTAATAGGCTGTGTATCAGAGAATGAATTGTGAGTCGTGGATCAAGAACAGCACCCGGGCAGATCCGTAGTGTTTTGACACTGGGAGTTGGAAATGGCATTCTTGCTTTTTTGACTCGGAGCACTTCAGTTTGTTGACTTTAAACAGTTTATTTCTCGTCAGCCAGCGTTTAATAGCGGTCAAGCAGTTAGATGGTCTGACTGACACAGTATCACGATTAGGTCCCAAGCTGAGATAGCATTGCACATTGTCTGCATAAGATAAACAGTCAAATCCCACAGTCTTATCAGTGCACCTAACGGCTGCAGTTAGATGTTGAATAACATACAGAACAAAATTGACCCATGTGGGACACCGTACATCAGTGTCTGTAAATCATACATTTTATTATTTGGGGAATAAAAAAGACTCTGATATCACAATCAACTGTTTCATCTGAAAGGTTATAGAACTCCTAATACTGATGACTGAACTTAAAAGCGAAAATTTAAGGTTTCATAGAGACTTTAGTTCTCTCCAAAGCCCTTGCACATTTCCCAGTGATTTCCTATATGTAAAGGAGGACCAGCAGCTTTCCCACAGGATAATGTGAACAAAAATGTTGTGCAACATTTTATAAGCTGAATTTAAATTTGTGATTCAAGCCAAGTGGGTTTTAGCCGACACCCTCACATTACCCCTATCCTTAAGTAACTTCATTGGCTCTCTATCTGTTTCCAAATACAGTTCAAACTCCTCTTACTGACTTTCCAGTGCATTCACTCTGTTGTCCCTCCTCACTCATCCCCCCCCCCCCGGTAACTCCATTCATCGGGTAAGTCCCTCTTATCTATGCCCTTCTCCTCCACTGTCCTTTCTTTCTTGTCACACTGTAAGCCTGAAACAGGCTGCCAGAGTCAATACATCATGCTCCATCTCCAGCAGTATTCAAATCCAAGCTAAAAGCTCACCTTTTAAAGCTGCTTTCAACTCAACTCCCACTCACCATCATATACCTATACCTATCATATCATCCTTCAGCTAGAAACTCCCCAGCCCTGAGATGTCGTGTCTGTCTGTCCAAATTAGATTGTAAGTTCTTCTGAACAGGGACCATCTATTGAATGTTAAATGTACAGCACTGCGTATGCCTTTCAGCACTATAGAAATGATAAATAGTGGTAGTAGTCATAGGCGTCGGAATGGGGGGGGGAACAAGGGCCATGGCCTCCCCCCAAATTTTCAGTAATACCATAATAAGGCCCAACTGCAATCCTGTGGAGAAAGAAGCACTTCTTGCAAGACTGGGAGTGGCATCTTGCTTCTGGACAGTGTGCCTGTTGGTCGGCACTCTCCGACATCTACTCCTTTCCCCTTCCCACCGTCGTGTCACCCTGACGTCAGTCCCGGCGTCAGGGCCGCCATCAGGGCAGTACTACCGGTCCTGCATTCAGGGGCCCGGAGCTGACAGGGGGCCCGGGCTCCCCCAGGATCCACTTTGCCTTGGCGATCTATCGGGCCGATCAGTCTTCCTCTCCCCGATGTCAATTCTGCAGTCGGAGAGGAAGTTCGGGCCAGCCAATCGCTGCCTGGCTGGGCGGAACTTCCTCTCCGACGGCAGAATTGACGTCGGGGAGAGGAATGCTGGTCGGCCCGAAGCAGGGAGAGCATGCGTCGGCTTTGGGGCCTGTTATCCATTGGTAGGTCCTGTTCCCCGATGGCAGTGGCAGTGGCAGTGGCTTGGGGAACGGCAGGGAGACAGAAGGAAAGAAGAGAAACAGAAAAAAAGAAAGAAAGGCCAGGGAGAGAGGAAGAAAAAGTTGGGGGAGGGAATGAGGTGTGGAGGAGAGAAAGCATACAGGCTGATAGAAGGGAAGAAAGATTGGATGCACAGTCAGAAGAAGAAAGTGCAACCAGAGACTCATGAAATCACCAGACAAGGTAGGAAAAATGATTTTATTTTAAATTTAGCAAAGTGGAGGCAGTATTACCACAGTTTTCAAAGGAATTTGCCCAAATAACTTAATAGTTAACTGGGTAAATTCCCAGAGATGAAAACTTCCCTTCACTTACTATGCACAGTTCTGAATTTATATCTACTATCTATATTTTACAATATGGTCCCCTTTTACTAAACCGCAATAGTGTTTTTTAGCGCAGGGAGCCTATGAGCGTCAAGAGCAGTGCTGGGCATTCAGCGCAGTTCCCTGCGCTAAAAACTGCTATTGTGGTTTAATAAAAAGGATGGGGGGTATATTTGTCTATTTTTGTATGGTTGTTACTGAGGTGACAATGCATAGAGTCATCTCCCTTGACCTCTTTGAAAAAAAACCCAGAATAGGAATGATAATTAACATTTTCTCAGCGTATAGTGTGCTTTGTGTTTTTTAATTTTATTGTTGGTAGGTCATTTTAAATTGGTCATTTTAAAGTAGCTCACAAGCTCAAAAAGTTTGGGCACCTCTGAGCTAGAGCGTTGAAACGGTGTATTTCTATTTTATCCCCCCTTTTACAAAACTGTGGAGCGTTTTTTAGCGCCAGCCGTGGTGGTAGTAGCTCTGATGCTCAGAATTCTATGAGTGTCAGAGCTGTTACCACCGTGGCTAAAATCCACACTACAGTTTTGTAAAAGGGTGAGGGGTTAGTTTGATGACATATTCCATACTAGGCGAAGGTGTTTTCTGTGTTCTGTGTGTTCGAAAGACATGGTTTTCTGTTAGGATTGACGGTGTAGGATTGATTGGTCTGGCTTGTTTAGTTTTACAATGGGTGTATTGATGTACTGCTCACTGCAATATGTAAGATGCTGCCTTTTCCTAGGTACTCATGTGTGACGTGTGGTTTGTTACTAAAAATCATGTTTTTCTTACAGATGGGGGAGGTGCCAAAAAATGATGGGCCCCGGGTGTTACATATGCTAGGTACGCCACTGTATGTAAAGATACCAGAAAGCTGGTGTAGCAAAAACTTTTAAGTAAATTGTTATTCTTCTAAGTTTTGAGTATTTAACCCTCCCACAATCTCACGGGCACTCGTTTCAAGTTTATTGAGATTTTGATTTAAATGCAATATCAAATATTTTCAATGCGTATAACAAAAATAAATTTGGGGAAATAAATAAAACCATTTGAACAATAAACATATAAACATATCCATAGATGATTAAAATTACATAAGGAGTACAAGGATAAACTACATTTGTTTAAAAATGCGTTCTCCGCGCCTGCTCATAAATTTGTTGACTGGAAGGATCCAGCAATGTGGCCAGATGTCATTCAGGACAAAGACAGAGAAAGAATTGTGCAATTTGTATTAATGATGGAAGATGATTTAAAGCAAATGGCACAGTCTATGAGTAAAGATCTTGATGGACGTTCTTTTTATGAATATCTCCTCTATGCCAAATCACCCAATGGACGTGAGAAGATTTTAAGGGACTGGCTTAGGTGGAGCATTTGCAGAAAAGTATGTGTGTATTCGGCCCATGGAAGAAGGGGGAGGGAAGGGGGGGAAGGGGTGCGTGGGGGGCCCAATAGGATTGCTCAGTAAGGGGCCCAGAAATTTCTGATGGCAGCCCTGCCCGGCGTCTTCTCTCCATTGCGGCCAGCCCTAGCAGAAACAGGAAGTTGTCTGAGAGGGCGTACCGCAATGGAGAGAAGACGCCAGGGCCAGTGGCAGGATGGTGCTGCGCTTTTACAAGAAATTAAAGGTAGACATGTGGCGGGAGGGGGGGAGGAGTAGATGTCAGCGAGGGGATGCGGCAGAGAGAGTCGACTAGTAAGAAGGCCCAATGAAGGCCCTTAGTTCACTGTTGTCACATCAAGGGATTAACTGCAATCTCAAAGCATTATGCACAATGGTAGCTCCTCCAAAATACTCAGACCAGCTTCCTTACACGTTATACACATTGCTTCCAACTTCCCATACAGTCAACATTATTAATCAAGGACTATTCATCTATTCATAAACCTCTCAATTCAATAAATAAGCCACCAAATCAGTACACAAATTTAAAACTTTTGGTTCCATTGAATGGAATCAAAATATCCATTTCTGTTCCAATTGTAACAATTTTTTGTTCACATTGCCACTCTGTCTGCAACTGATCACTTGATCTAGCACTATACAATGCAAATCATTGAAACTATACAGTAAACACAAGATCCATGTTCTGTTGGATAGGTTTAAAGGAACATTTGTTTTTATCAATACATACTATATATACTCAAATATAAACCGACCCGAATATAAACCGAGGTAACCTTTTCCCCCAAAACAGGAGGGAAAAAAGGTTCTCTCGAATATAATCCAGGGGTTTTAATATTCAAGTGCAGTGCCTTGTCTTTCCCTGCCCTGCCAGACATTGCACCCTGTTCCCCCTCCCTCGCTGCTCTGCCAGGCTCTGCATCCAGCCCCCTCACTCACTCCCCTGCCCTGCCAGTCTCTGCGCCCAGCCCCCCTCCCTCCCTGCTAGGTTCTGTACCCTTTCCTCCCTTCCTATGCCTTATAGGCCTCCACCGGGCCTGCCGTGAGACCTGATGGTCCAGCGGTGGCCGGGACAGGAGGGATCCTTTCTGCTTCCTGTCACAGACCAATCAGCAAGCGGCTCTGCACAGACAGGAGTGAAGGAAGGTCGCTCTTGCCACGATTCACCACTGAACCACCAGGAATACTTAAGGAACGCGGGGGGAGACAGGAGGGAGATAAAAAGAATTAGAATTGGGCTGGCATAGGAGACAGGAAGGATTCCTCCTGTCCCAGTCACCGCTGGACCATCAGGTCTCATGGCAGGCTCAGCAGAGGCCTGCAAACAGGTTCGGGAGGGCGGGCGCGGGTCAATGCTGACCTGAATATAATCCGAGACCCCCATTTTGGGGCTATTTTTTGGGTCCAAAAATCTCAATTTATATTTGAGTATATACGGTACCTTTTTGACCTGAACAAAAGGTTAATGTATTACAAAAAATGATGAAAGGCAAGTAGTATAATAGTGCCATTGAAAAGTTATGTTGTCCAAAGGATTAATCACTGTTTCACTTTCCAACGTGTAATCACACTTGCTACAATTGGCACATTTGAAGTGAACATAAGAACATAAAAAACAGCTCTACTGAGTCAGAACAATGGTCTATCTCTAGCCCAGTATCCTATTTCCAAAGTGGCCAATCTAGGTCACAAGTACTTGGCAAAACCCCAAATTGTAGTAACATTCCATGCTTCCAATCCCAAGGTAAGCATTGGCTTCCCCCATGTCTGTCTCAATAGCAGACTATGGACTTTTCTTCCAGGGACTTGTCCAAACTGGCAATTTGTTCCAGAGCATAACTATTCTCTGAGTGAAAAAATGTTTCCTCCTATTTGTTTTAAAAGTATTTCCTTGTAACTTCATCAAGTGTCCCCTAGTCTTTGTAATTTTTGGTGGAGTAAAAAATTGATTCACTTGTACCCGTTCTATACCACTCAGGATTTTGTAGACTTCAATGATATCTCTCCTCAGCCTTCAGTGCTAAAGGAATTACACTCTAAGGTTATACTGCAGAATTAAAGAGCCCGAGAGCTGGTCTTGATGGGTGACCTTAACAATGGGCTGGATGACCCGAGTTGGTTGCCCATGGAGTCCCTCTAGTAGGCCTTTGAGGAGGAGCTAGGTGGGGTTAAGGTGGTGGTGGGCAAGCGTGAGGTGAAACTCAGCTTCCCGCAGGTAGGTTTAAATTGATTGGGCAGTGAGGGAGGAGCAAGGAATTATGGGTAGGGGGTATAAAGACCCTTACCTCTAAGGCGCGGGGTTATTTCCTGTTATTCCCTTCCACCCACCCCTTGGTATTGGGGTTTCATGTCGAGGGTGGTGTTGGGACTTTGGGTTGTCGCAGCTGTGGTAATCATGAGCTACAGAGTTCTTGGCTCACTAAGAGCGGTTATTTGGAAGTCAGCCCAGGTGTGTGAATTTCTTTAGGTCAGGTGACCGAGAAAAGCGGACATGGAGGTCCATGCCTACCCCCAGGCTCTAGCTTGCATGGCGGGGTCAGGCTTTAATTATATGCCAAGTTGCACCATGTTTGTAGCTCGGGAGATGTTGAATTGTTAATTGTTTATTTAATTGCCTTTTCCAAATAAACAAAGCTGTGGCTAGGTTTTTCCACCAATAAAGGGCCAGATTCAGTAAACGCACCGATCGTGTCCCGATCGTGTTCTGACCAGTTTGCGATCATTCCCCGACCCCGACCAGATTTCGACCAGATTCCGCACCCGATCTGATCCACGCATGCAAATGAGGGGACATGCATGCATAAGTAGGAAGGCAGTGATTCACTGAACAGAAGAAGAAACACCGACTGGGCTTGCCGATTCAAAAAGAAGCGACTGCTGACGTCGCTCACGTCTTTGCCGACTGTCCTGCTCTCTGCCACCCTGAAATCCCAGCCCTGCAGCCCTGAAACCATCAAAATAAAAAACATCTCCCGTGTGCAAAAAGCAACCTGCTCTGCTTGTCTGCCGCTCTGCAAGCCCGTGTTTTTAACCTGCGGGTTTAAAGCGGGGCTGCACTGTTCTGTTTAGTTGTTCCAGTCTGGCTGCAAAGCATGTTCTGTTCCCTTGAAATGATTCTCGTAGGGCCAGCAAGTGCAGCCGCCCTCCCCCCAATTCTATTTTGACCTCAAGCTTGTGTGGAGAGCAAGCGCATGCGCGGATCACATCTCCAGGCAGAAAGGATGGTCTGCGCTTGCATCTGAATCGCTTGTGGGCGTGTGTCCGATCAGATCATTTGCATGGGGACTCTTTAGTGAATCGGTTGCCTGGCAAGACTCGGACAAGGATCGCCCATTGATCCTCCCCCCCCCAAAAAAAAAAAAGAGTTTAGTGAATCTAGCCCAAAGTGTCTAGTGCCTAATTAATGTAGTCACTATTGCTGAGATTCTCTACAGTTTAATTTGCCATCATAAATGGGCATAGGTGGTTAAGGGTAAGAAAGAGGTGGGGGGTTGGGTGGTGTGGTGCAACTCAGACATTCCGGATCCATTTAAAGACGGTAACGTGCTCAACCATAAATTTGTACCAATTAGCATCAATTGTTGGCTATCATCAGTAGACAATGCCAATTAGTGACTAATAATTAAGTTACATGTGTAACGACCATGATTCTATAAACTGTGTGTGCCAATTTGCAAGCTAAGTGTGAAAATGTGCGTGCAAGATTATAGAATTAGAGAGTTAGTGTGTGATGGTGTAGACCAGGGGTGTCCAACCTTTTGGCTTCCCTGGGCCGCATTGGCCCCAAAAGATGTTTCTGGGGCCGCACATACGCGCAAACGCTGCAGCAAGACAGAGGAGGGAACACAAGGGGGCAGCAGAGGAAAACACTGCATCGTTCTTGACCGGGGCCGCAAAAAATATTTCATGGGGCCGCAGGTTGGACACCCCTGGTGTAGACCCTACTAAGAACAGAGGGGTGACTACCTGGGTAAGTGATATTCACTCTCCAACGATGGCACCTTGATGCTGCCTAGTAAATAGATCGCTATAGTTTCAAGTTTATTAAAAGTTTGTTGTACACCCAATATCAAATACTTCGATGCGTATGACAGTTTACAACGAGGAGGCAAAAATAAAACAATTTATACAAATAAACATACAATGTATATACACAAGTAATTAGCGATACAAAAGGGAAGAGGGGTGAACTACAATCTTTGAAGAAAGTAAGAATACATGTAGGGAAAAAAAAACAACATCAGGAGGGTGACGAAGAATGTTTAAAAAAATATGGTTAAGCCTAAAAGAGAGGATAGGGGAGATTGTGACCTATACATAAGGTCTGGTTAAAATTAAGTATTTGAGCTTGGGATTAATGATAGATAAATTATCCTATCTATGTCTCATATGCGTCTTTGTACAGGTGGCATTTCATTAGAGTCGCATAAAAGGATGACTAATTATTGTACCAAGCCCAACGGTAAAGAAAGTTAGTTGATGAAGACAGGTGTGGAGTGTCTAAGATTTCACAGTGTGCAGCACAGAGATGTGCCAGCCTGATTCCCGGACATAATAAAAGCTACCCTGTGGCTGTTAAGTGGCAGAACTATGAACTCTTCTGCAACCCTTATCTGCAGTGAACATACACTGAGTGGTTTCGCTTTTACGCACTCCCCATGCTGTATCTCCCACAATGCAACCTTTCTCCTCTTTTACGACCTGGTGACAGTATTACATTTGGATTTGTTTTATTCATAAGCTACTGAGCCAACTGATCCTGTTTTAATATTTTTGCAGCTGTACAAGTGCAAAGACAGTAGACGAGAAAGCTGCAGGATAGCACATAAAACTGAACGCGAGAATGAACGCCGAGGCAGTTGGAGTCTGAGAGACGGCGTTCACTGCTCTGCAATATCGCTACTAATATATAGGTCCACATGCAGAGGGATCACCATTACAGGGCAGTTCTGCAGGTGGGCATTGCCACGTAGGCACCTGAATGCCGTGAGAGCCTATTCTATAAGAGAGCATCTGGTGCCCAGATTTCATTATAGAATGCAGTACAAGTCCAAAAATTCGGATTGCTCAGGGATTGGATCAGTCTAGATTTTCTATTTTATTATGAAGAAGCAAATTGTCCTACATCAAAGCTGATTCCACCTTAGTTTCAACAATTTGATCATGAACAGATAACGCGCTCAGCTCTTGCTGTTGAGCATTGAGATTTACCCCCCAAAAAAGTTCTTATCTTGCAAAGCTTGTGCCAAGAATCAGTGGCGTAGTAAGGGGGGGGGTGGGGGCGGTCCACCCCCGGGTGCCGTCTTACTAGGGGCACCAGCACTCCTCTTCCTCTCTGCACTCCCTCACTCCTTCCCCTGCCACATATGCCCTTTGCTTTCCCCCGTACCTTTTTATTTCTCCGACGCGAGCAACATTGCTGCCCACGTCGGCATTGGCGCTCTCTCTGACATCTCTTCCGGGTCCTGTGCCTAAGAAGTGACACCGAAGGGCAAGTAGGCACTGACGCGGGCACGCTGCTTGTGTCGGAGAAGTTAAAAAGGTAGAGTGACTGAGAAGGGGCGGGGAAGAGAGAAGGGGGAGGGGCACTACCACCCCAGGCGGCTCTCGCCTTCGCCACGCCACTGCCGAGAATTATAAGGAAAGTAGCTTCCTCAGCTCCTCTGTGTCCATCCGTATTAAGTCCAATGAGCTTGCAGCCGGACACTGTAATGTAAACGTGAAAGCAGTACATAAGAACGTAAGCATTGCCATGCTGGGACAGGTCAAAGGTCCACCAAGCCTAGTATCCTGTTCCCAGCAGTGGCCAATCCAGGTCACAAGCACTTGACAAAATTCCAAAAGAATAAGTAGATTTATATGCTGCTTATCCTAGAAATAATCAGTGGATTTTTCCCAAGTCCTTCTTAATAATGCTTTAAGGACTTTTACGATAGGAAACGATCCAACCCTTGTTTAAACCCTGATAAGCTAACTGCTTTCACCACATTCTCTGACAATGAATTCCAGAGTTTAATTATACATTGAATGAAAGAAATATTTGTGCTGGTTTGTTTTCAATGTATTATTTAGTAGGTTCACTGCCTGTCCTCTGCTCCTAGTATTTTTGGAAAGAGTAAACATGCAAATTCACGTCTACCTGTTCCACTCTACTCAGTATTTTATAGACTACCCTATCTCCCCTGAGCTGACTCTTCTCCAAACTGAAGAGCCCTAGCCATTTTAGCCTTTCCTCATAGGGAAGTCATCCCATCCCTTTTATCATTTTCGTCGCTCTTCTCTGTACGTTTTCTAATTGCGTGCTGCTCTTTTTGAGACATGGCCACCAGAATTGCACACAATATTCAAGGTACAGTTACACCATCGAGCGATATGAAAGCATTATACAGTAATATTCTCATTTTTCCATTCCTTTCCTAACATAACAACGACACTCACATCTCTGCACCTCACACAGTGACGTAATGAGGATAGGGGGCACCCGAGATGGAGGCGCACTTCCGCTCCCTCCTGCCTTAAAGGGCTGCCTCTTCAAAATGGCAGCCCTTCCCCGTCCTGGTGCATCCTGAAGCTTAAAAGGTTTTATTGCCGGACATGCTAAGAGTTCCCATGGTAAGTAGGGAATGACACGAGGACAGCATTTGGTTCACTGCCGTGAGCAACAAGAACTTCAATGTGCTCCTCGCGATCCCGTCGGCTCTCCCTCTGATGTTACTTCCTATGTGCGGCATGCAGAAGTGACATCAACGGGAGAGATGACGCGGTCACGAGGAGCACTTTTAAGTTGCTCACGGCGGTGAACAGCTAAAGGCACGAGGGGAGGAGTGAGAAGAGGTAGGGCAGAGAGGAGGAAGGGTGGCCCCCTCCAACATGGTACCTGGGGCAGACCGCCCTCCCACGGGGGGCTAAGGTTACTACACTGAACCACTTGTACTTCATCAAAGACTGGTGTAAACGCTCACTCTTAGCTGTTATGTCTATGAGAGCATTCTATAACCTTAGGCCATAAATGCTGGACATGCCCTTGACTCGCCCTTGTTCCTCTCATGTCCACATCTCCCTAATGGTTCTGTGCTAAAGAATTTACACACTAAGACCCGTATTCTATAAATGGCGCCTTAAATTAGGCATCGGTAGGTGCCCTATGAGTGCCTAACTTAAGTGGAAAATGCCATTTAAAAATTATTAATATCGTGGGGTTTTTTTTAATGTAAGTGCCTAATGGCACCTAAAAAAACCCAGCACCTGCATCTCGGCTAGGGAGGCGTTTTATGACACCTAATGCCACTGTAGGTGTGGCTAATGCTGGAAGTGGTGCTAGGCGTCATAAAGTGCCTTAGTAGCCGTGATTCACGTGAAAGGTAAGCGCGGGAAGTTTAGGCCTTGAAAACCCTGGCTTCCATTTCCAGCGCCTACGTTTCATGAAGCTGAGTTTCTACATACGGCACCATTGCGTGATTGACATGCGATCGGCGGCTGTTTTTAGGCAGCCGATGACAACGGCGCCATTTATAGAATCCGGGCCTATTATGTATTACAGCAAATTATTGATAGTGGCAATTAGTGCCTAGTTTATCAAAGAAGTTACACATGTAGTGGGCATTATTCTGTATCCTACATGCACAATTTTGCAAGCTAAGAGTAAATTGTGTACACAAGATTATAGAATGAGGGAGCAAGTGGGGAGGGCCCAGGAAAACAAAACAGTGTCCCCTGTTTGGGGGAACTGAGGCCAATGCTGGGTCTATGGGTTATGTCTCACAGATGGCAAATGACTGAAAGAAGATTGCATCAGCATCAGGGCCGGATTTAGATGAAAAGAGGCCCTAGGCTATTCCACTTATGAGGCCCTTTCACCTCCCATTTTTAAGTTTGTAAATTACATGAGAGATAATAAAATACATCATTACTGTGATATATATCAATATGTTAAATGAAACATGTTGTTATTGGTACTAACCTTTATAAAAAATGTGACATGGATAATAAATAAAAAAAAGTCGAGAATACTTATTTGGACATTTATTCTCAGCACCATATATAGTACTTGTAACAATAACTAATCAAACATAACACACAACATTTACAAAGAAACAAAATTCAAATAATGAAAATCTTTGACTACGAAAATAAAATACGCAATAAAAATTATCATATTTTCTATCAAATTAAATTAAATTAAATATATTCAATATATTGAAGATTAAACCAAATTCAATTCAGATAAATTTATTTCATAATAATTCGCATTTAAAGTTTAAGTATGAATTATTATGAATTTTAAGTCTTAAACTAAACCAAAAATGGAACTTTATTCAAACAAAATCCAGATCACAAAAAAGAAAATATCAAATTGTATATCATATTAAATTTTATGTTAATAGTTATTTTATTTAAGAACTGATTCAATCCAAGTATACATGCGTGCTCTAGGATTTTATTATTTATGATATAATCATGAAAATATAAAATAAAGCACGTAATATACATTTTAAAATATGCAAATTAAAACATATGTTAAGAACTTACTTAGAATTCCGCGAAATGAAGATATTGTCACCAAAAAATTTTTCAATAGTCTATAAACACTTCACTAAAGTATTGAACCTACTGAACTCAAAAGGCGAGAATCAAATGATTGTGTACGCAATCCTAAAATAAGAATCTTTTCTAATAACATTAACACGTGTTTCATATTATCGAAGTAACACGAATATAACCGAACGTCGGGATATCAATAGGTCTGTTCGTTTGTCTGTTCCAATCTACACCAATCTGCACTTTATTTATGCAAGAACAAACCAGAGCTTAGTAGCATAAAGCACGTCAATATTTGCCATAGCAATCAGTGAACGTATGAACTATACTTTGGTGCAATCTAGTATATACAAATGAACAGACCCAATGAGCCGGACGCGTTGATCTCAACCAATACATTTTTATGTTTGTTTATTAGTCATACACAGTCACACAACAGTGAAAAATTATTCCACTGTCTTCCCATACACCATTCCAAGTGATTACTTATTCAATTTTTTCAATTTTTGGGTCCTCAGCGGGCCACCACACACTCAAGTATTTTCATAGTGTGAGGCTTTATGCTCATATTCGTCATTGGACCACTATCCCAAAAGTTCCATTAGGAAAGCTTATTTAAGGGCTCGCTATGCCCAACGGGAACTCCTTCTTATAGACAAGGCCCGGGTACAAGAGGAGGAAAGACTAGTATGTGTGCTCCCCTTTTCTAGAGCTTCAGGGGTACTGATTTCATTCATAAAACAATATTGGCACATACTGAATCTTCATCAAGGGTTTACAGAACCCCCCCTATTTTCTTACCGAAGGGGTCAGACCATTGGCCAAGCCCTTAGGAAATCACAATATGACAGTAGTGTAGGGACAGGACATATCAAATGCCAACATTGCCAATGGTGTGACTCGACATTGGAAGGACTCCAGTGGACAGACCCCAGTTCAGGTTACACGGTGAGAGCTAAGGCAGACACTACCTGTAAAACAATGAGGGTGATATATATCATTGTATGCCCCTGTAACCTTGTCTATGTAGGACGCACCAAAAGAGCTATTAGTGTGCGTCTGAATGAACACAAATCCCGTATCACCACAGGGGCGATACAAGCCCCAATAGTTCAACATTGGCTAGATAAGGGTCATGAGATCCAACATATCAAATGGAGGGTGATTGAGCATATATCTGAACAACAACTGGAAGGGGACTGGGAGAGTAGACTAAACTTCATCGAACAAAGGTGGATTTACCGCCTTAACACAGTGGTCCCTTATGGACTGAATAATGAGCTGGAGTGGGCGTCTTTAATATGAGGAGAAAATAATAACAACAATAATAAATATATATATAAAAAAAGGGGGGTTCTGAGTGTCATCCTTTATTAAAACATTCTATTAATGAACTTTATACATAAATAATAATTGTCTAGAGAACCGTTACGTCTACCTCTGATGTCTCTAACCTCTTGGGACGTTACGTCTTGGTGACGTATAAATGGGTTTACTTTGAGCGTGACCGCCATTTCGTCGGAGACGCGATGGTGGAAGCATAATAGTAGAGAACGGTAAGAGAGTTTGATAAATATTTTATTATACACGATTTACATGCTTTATGGTAGTTATGACACTTAGTTTTATTTTTATCATAGGGAGAGGGTGCCTTGACAAAGCCCTTAAATGCTATGGGCGAAACATGTTGGTGACGGATGTTTCTACCCTCCCGGCTAGCGTCAAAACTCTAAGCTAAGTACCTTTAGCATACATACATTAAAACGTAATTTATATATATAAATAATTGAAAGCAAATAGTGGTCCAATGACGAATATGAGCATAAAGCCTCACACTATGAAAATACTTGAGTGTGTGGTGGCCCGCTGAGGACCCAAAAATTGAAAAAATTGAATAAGTAATCACTTGGAATGGTGTATGGGAAGACAGTGGAATAATTTTTCACTGTTGTGTGACTGTGTTGTTGAATACCCTCCATTCTAGAACTTATACTAAAGAGCCTGGTGTTTCATGTTTATTAGTCATATGCATAGAATTTCTCCTTATTTTCGGTTCAGTGTTTTAATGTTCAGTTTTTAGAATAGTGTAATTTAATTTTGCTAACAATTTGAATGTAGGCCCCTCTTGATCTTGAGGCCCTAGGCTGAAGCCTAGTTAGCCTATAGGAAAATCCGGCCCTGATCAGCATGGTGGAAATGAGACTGACGGCTTCTATGGTCTATGTCCTGCAAGTGGCATAAGATAGGTGAAGCTTTGGTAACTCCAGAGTCTTAGATCATGCAAGTGGGGGTGTTATGCAGCTCAGGTGGGAGGGGGAAGACATCTTGACTGGTAAGTGAAACCTAGCCCCATGAAAAGTTCAAGCTTAATTGATCTCAGATAGGGTTGCCAGATTTCACATTTGTAAAATCCGGACCCCTAGACCCGCCCCCCCAGGCCCGCCCATCCCTGCCCCGTTATGCCCCAGTTCTGCTTCTAATCCTGCCCTAGCCCCACGCCCACTGCTTGCTCTGGTCAGGAAAAGCTTTTCAAAACCCAGACATGTCCAGGGGAAATCCGGACCTCTGGTAACCCTAATCTCAGACAAAACTCATCAACCAGGCCATAACGCTAAGTTCCTGACAAAAGCATGTATAGAATATCTTGGTTGTTCGTACCACTATAGCATGCACTGTATAGTCAAATTAGGTATAACCTGTAACTTTCTATGTGTTGAATTAGGTATAACTTGTACTGGAAGCCTTGCGTCATAAAGACAACCATAGCAAATTGTAACCAGTAAACTGTATATTCTCATTAGCCCATAGCATGTTTTAAGTTGGGATAAAAGCTTGCATTGTAAACTTGTAAGGAAATTCCATATGTTAAATCTGTAACCCGTTCTGAGCTCTTTAGGAACAATGGACTAGAAAACAAATTAATTAAATAAATAAATAAATAATGCACCTCAGCTATTTATTTCTACTATAGCATATATAGTCACCTATTGTACCACTCACTTTCCAAATACGTCTTGTCCATATTTGTCTTGACCATGCTGCGTATGTACTCCTGTAACCCGTTCTGGGCTCTTTTGGGAGGACGGATCTAACAAATGTATATTAGGGAAGAAAAATCACTTAACAGGTTCAAAGGACTTTTAAAAAGCTGGCTCTGCAAGGACGCTTTTGAATCCTAAAACTGAGTTTCTCGGATTCCTCTGAACTCAACATTCTTCAGATAGCTAATATCCCTATAAAAGAAAATTACTGTATTTTTTGGACCATAAGATGCATTTTTTCCAGCGCGGTGGTAATCCAGCGCGGTCTCCTGCTGAATGGCTACCTCTTTGCAGAGCGACGCAGCAGCGTGACCTTTGCACTTCCTGCCTGATCCCGCGCCACTCTTTGATTGGCTGCAGTCAGTTACTGACTGCAGCCAAACACAGAGCGGCGCGGGACCAGGCAGGAAGCGCAAAGGTCGCACTCCTGCGTTGTGCGTTGCTCTGCAGAGAAAGGCAGCCATCCAGGCAGCAGGAGACCGCGCTGGACCAACGCTACTTTAAAAAGGTAGCGGGGGGACTTCGGACTACAGGCTGCTTTGGGTTGCGGGCTTCCCAGCACCAGACAACCAGACGCACCTATGTGTAGAGGAGGAAAAACCAAGAAGAAAAAAAATTCTGAACCAAATTTTTTTTTTCTTGGTTTTTCCTCCTCTACAGGTGGGTGCTTCTTATGGTCTGAAAAATATGGTAATGGGTAACAATTCCCTATCCTAATGTTCTAACCCTACATGTTCTCCTTTTCTTTTATACGTTGTAGTTCAACCTGCCTGCCTTTTGCTCCTATATTGTCAGAGTCTAAAAATATGTCACTTTTACTGATACCCCGTTTTTAGACTTGCAAATCGCTTTGAAATACGACCTTGCGATTAAATCAAATTTTAAATGAACGTGAAACTTAAATAAATCAATCAATACTGACAGCACTGCTTGGAGCCTTGGTTAGAACCATGTGTCATCCCCATCACATTTGGCCAGGGCCGCCATCAGAAATTTCTGGGCCCCTTACTGAGCAATCCTATTGGGCCCCCCACGCACCTCTTCCCCCCTACTTTTGTCCGGGGGGGTGCTATCAGGAAATCGGCAGGGGACAAAAAAAAGTATGACAGCAGTGTTTATTGTTGTGCACAGAAGAAGCATAATACAGGAATTTGTGCTATGGTGGCCTAGGACCAATGTTCCCTCTAAGGATTGATGAGGTGTGTGCAAAAAAAAATATGCATGAGCAACAAGTTACATACTCCACAAATTTATGAGCAGGCACGGAGGACGCATTTTTAAACAAATGTAGTTTATCCTTGTACTCCTTATGTATTTTTAATCATCTATGGATATGTTTGTATGTTTATTGTTCAAATGGTTTTATTTATTTCCCTAAATTTATTTTTGTTATACGCATTGAAAATATTTGATATTGCGTTTAAATCAAAATCTCAATAAACTTGAAATGAGTGCCCTTGAGATTGTGGGAGGGTTAAATACTCAAAACTTAGAAGAATAACAATTTACTTAAAGTTTTTGCTACGCCAGCTTTCTGGTATCTTTACATACAGTGGCGTACTTAGCATATGTAACACCCGGGGCCCATCATTTTTTGGCACACCCCCCCATCTGTAAGAAAAACATGATTTTTAGTAACAAACCACATGTCACACATGAGTACCTAGGAAAAGGCAGCATCTTATATATTGCAGTGAGCAGTACATCAATACACCCATTGTAAAACTAAACAAGCCAGACCAGCACAGATCAATCCTACATCATCAATCCTAACAGAAAACCATGTCTTTCAAACACACAGAACACAGAAAACACCTTCGCCTATGGAATATGTATGGAATATGTCATCACAAACGAACCCCTCCCCCTTTTGCAAAACTATAGTGTGGATTTTAGCCACGGTGGTAACAGCCCTGACGCTCATAGAATTCTGAGCATCAGAGCTGCTAAAAAAAACGCTCCACAGTTTTGTAAAAGGGGGGATAAAATAGAAATACACAGTTTCAACGCTCTAGCTCAGAGATGCCCAAACTTTTTGGGCTTGCGAGCTACTTTAAAATGACCAAGTCAAAATGATCTACCAAAAATAAAATTAAAAAACACAAAGCACACTATATGCTGAGAAAATGTTAATTATCATTCCTATTCTGGGGTTTTTTTCAAAGAGGTCAAGGCAGATGACTCTATGAATTGTCACCTCAGTAACAACCATACAAAAATAGACAAATATACCCCCCATCCTTTTTATTAAACCACAATAGCAGTTTTTAGCGCAGGGAACTGCGCTAAATGCCCAGCGCTGCTCTTGACGCTCATAGGCTCCCTGCACTAAAAAACACTATTGCGATTTAGTAAAAGGGGGCCATAGTGCAAAATATAGACAGCATATATAAATTCAGACACATTTTGATCACTAAATTGAAAATAAAATAATTTTCCTACCTTTGTTTGGTAATTTCATCAGTCTCTGGTTGCACTTTATTCTTCTGACTGTGCATCCAATACTTCTTCCCTTCTTTCAGCCTCCTGTATGCTTCCTCTCCTCCAGACCTCATTCCCTCCCCCAACTTTTTCTTTCTTTCTCTATGTCTGTCTTTCTCTGATTCTGTGCCCCATTTTTTTGCTTTGTTTCTGGTTCCCTGTCCCCCCACCTTCTTTCTTCCTTCCTGCCTCCCCCATGCCACCACCGCCGCGGAATAGGCTGCTGCTGCTGCCACTATCGGGAACAAGCCATCTCCCTGCTTCTCTTCTGCACGGGGCCGATCAACTCTGGCCGCCCGACGTCAATTCTAACATCGGAAAGGACGTTCCGGGCAGCCAGGCAGCGATTGGCTAGCCAGAACGTCCTCTCGACGTCAGAATTAACGTCATCTCGACGTCAGAATTAACGTCCTCTCGACGTCAGAACTGACGTCGGGCCGCGAGAATTGGTCGGCCCTGCAGGGAAGAGAAGCAGGGAGATCAAAGACACAGTGCCGGCCTGATCCCCGATGGCAGCAGTGAGAAGGGAAGGGAAATAGGTGCCGCACTCTAAGGAGAACAGTGGACCGCCCCCCCCTTGGTACGCCACTGGAGCAGCAGCGTGTCTGGCCGGCTCATTCGTTCAAATCCGCGGGTGGCGGCTCCTTGCGAGATCCGTGCCTGCGTCTGAAGCCTCTCTGATGGTGTGACGTCAGAGAGGCTTCCGATGCAGGAGTGGATAGCGCAAGGAGCCGCCAACCCGCGGCTTTGAACGAACAAGCCGGCTGCTGCTCCAAAAGGAAGAGAATGATCGCCTCCAGACCAGTGGACATAATAAAACCTGGAGAGCCACACGCAGGCCGCGTGTTTGAGACCGCTGCCTTAGAGGGAACACTGCTTAGGACCCTGGGGGAGCCCGGGCCCCCTGTCACCTCCGGGCCCCTGAATGCAGGACTGGTAGTACTGCCCTGATGGCGGCCCTGCATTTGGCTGCCTCTGTGGTTGGCATGGTGGAGACTTCACAAACAGCATTTAACCATGGGTGACTGAAGCCCGCACAGAGTGGCAGTAGCAACTCTTGCCACCTTGCTGGGCAGATTGATGGACCATGCGGCTCTTTTTCTGCCATCATTTACTGTGCAATTGGGTGGCCCCTCTGGACTCATTTTAAAAAAAAAAATTGTTCTGTACACAACAAATCCACCTGGCCAATCAGGGGGGTTCGAAAACAAGGAAAAGACTGCAGAATGGAAGGGACAAGGTGCAGGAATTTTTTTAAAGAAAATTTTACAAAATAAAGATTCTTGCACCCTTGTCCATTCCATTCTGCAGTCTTTTCCTTGTTTTTGGTGCTTGCCTTCCACTGCAGACCTGTGACAAAGAAATAAGATTGATACCACTGCTCTCCCTCAGCAATACTGGCTTAGGAAAGGCTGAGCTTGTTAGCTCACAGAAGACAAATAGGATCAGGTCTGGTTAATACTTGGATGGATGGTTAATACCATGGAAGTCCAGGTGTTATTTACCATGGAAGGCAACGGCAAACCTCTGCAGTATTATGCCAAGAAAAGGTCACAGGCACCATGGTGGGAACCGACATATAGAAATGGGTAGGAGCAACAGCTGATTGCTTCATGCTCCCTCCATTAAGGTGACTTTCCATAATCACCAGAAAACAGACCACAACTTAACTTTTTTAACTTCTGTCGAACACAGGAAGCTTGTAAAATTAAGTATGATATTGGCATCTGTAATACCTCAACTTTGTTTCTCTGCATTAGAGTTGATAAGGCATGCAAAACCATATACGAGACTATCAGGTTACTTAATTTCATGCCTCCTAGTGACTCCTGACTAGAAGGTCAGCAATTGGACAGATGTAGAAAATTATTATTCCAGCTAGATCCCAACAAAATCTCCCCCGGGGTGACGCTTGAGAGAAACTGAAACTGAAATCGGATAAATTCTGTGCCTGATAGCACCCGCATCAAGTGCTTTTTAATTCATGGCCATGGTTTGAAATCTTTTTTTGCTTTTGCTGTTAACTTTGATTTCTGACGAGGGATCCAGCGCAATGACTGTAGCACACAGTCTGGCAACAAGCAGAAGAAAGAGCTGCAGTTATTCAGAGATATCCAACAGTTAGCAGCACATGCTTTATGGAGTCATGTGAAAAAGTTGTTTACATTAGGATACAGTGGAGAGATGAATATGAGGAGGAGTCCAGCAAAGGAATCGCAGTTGTTTCCTATCTGAAATGTGTCTTTCTCTACCAGGGGATGCTGAAAAGTTCTCAGCCCAACCGACCAACTTCTTAAATTCTGAGCGTTATTTTGCAACTGTAGCTGAAAAGAGTGTTATCTTATTTCATTAAGTACCAATTTGCAGAAACAAAATTCTAGGTTTTGACATTATTTCAGAGCATTGATTGAACCATATCCATGTCATTCTCTTCTTGGTTGGACTGAGAACTTTTCAGTACCCCCCTGGTAATGTGAAGAGTTTCTCTCGTAACCAGAGCTGAGATTGTGATGTCACAATGCCTCATTCCACCAATAAGAGCCAACATCAGTGATGTCACAATGACTTGATTGTCCTATACTTGGCTCACTTTTATTACACATGAGGGGGTGCTGAAAAGTTCTCAGAGCAACCAACAAACTTCCTAAATTCTGAGCGTTATTTTGCTACTGTAGCTGAAAAGAGTGTTATCTTATTTCATTAAGTACCAATTTGCAGAAACAAAATTCTAGGTTTTGACATTGTTTCAGATCATTGATTGAGCCATATCCACGTCATTCTCTTCTTGCTGGGCTAAGAACTTTTCAGCACCCCCTTGTAGTGTGAAGGGTGTCAGTCTCTGGTAACCAGAGCTGAGATTGTGATGTCATAATGCTTCATTCCACCAATAAGAGCCAACGTCATCAGAGATGTCACAATTGCTTGATTATCCTATACTTGTCTCACTTTTATTACATAGAAGGGGGTACTGAAAAGTTCTCAGCCCAACCAACCAACTTTCTAAATTCTGACTTCTATTTTACCACTGTAGCTGAAAAGAGTTTTATTTATTTCATTGTTTCAGATCATTGATTGAACCATATCCACGTCATTCTCATCTTGGTTGGGCTCGTAATTGCTTGGATTAGGCATCTGAACAATGACCCTCCAGTCAAACAACAGGATGGGAGGGGGGGAAGGACTCATATGCTAATGAGCTTCTTCCACTCAGGGTCTGTGGAGTGCTCTGGTGAAAAATGGGGACAGGCACTGTGACCATGGTGTGCATATCCCATAAACTCATGAAAAATCAAGGAGACCATGGCCATCTGAGACACAGTCTATGTTTGGTGTCAGTATTAACGTGCCAGTATTAACGAACCAAATCACATCTTTTGGTGGGAATCCCTATGCTTGTGTTATCGATACGAACTTATGAATTCAGAATTAAAGGGTTATGGTAAAAATTTTAATAAGATTTGGGGCCCTTTAGCAAATTTTGTATCCACCAATTAATAGTTCAAGCCTTCCATTTTATTGAGTTTTACACACATCCGGATTGGGAGGGAGGGTTTGGGGCGGGGGGGGGGAACGATGGTTATATTATTATTGTTAGCAATAAGTGCTGTTATTCGGTGTTAATTGTTGTATTTTTGCATGCACTTTGTATGTTATTAAAATGAATAAAGATTTATAAAAAAAAGTTGTTGTTTTAATAAAGCCTTCATCTTGGACATCGACCCTCCACAAGTTTTGGTTGGTTCCTCTTTTATGGAGGCATTAGGGTCAACTTCTGTGGTAAGCAAATTAATGGAAACACTTTTAAAACAGAGAATGGTGAAGTTTCTGGAATCCTGTGGATTACAGGACCGGAGGCAACATGGACTCACTAGAGATAGGTCTTTCTTTGACTGGGTGACCAGAAAATTGGATAGAGGATGTGTGCTAGATGTGGTGTATTTAGATTTTAGCAAAGCCTTTGACAGTGTTCCACACAGACGTCTAATAAATAAACTGAGTACCCTTGGGATGGGTCCCAAAGTGATGGGCTGGGTCAAGAACTGGTTGAGTGAATGGCGGCAGAGGGTAGTGGTCAATGGAGATCACTCTGAGGAAAGGGATGTTACCAGTGGTGTGCCTCAAGGTTCTGTTCTTGGGCCTGTTCTTTTTAACATTTTTATAAATGATATTGCTGAAGGGTTGGGTAAGATTTGCCTCTTTGCAGATGATACCAAAATCTGCAATAGAGTAGATATGCCGGATGGTGTGAATAACATGAAGAAAGACCTGGCGAAGTTTGAAGAATGGTCTGAAATTTGGCAGCTAAAATTTAATACTATGAAATGCAAGGCCATGCATTTGGGCTGCAAAAACCTGAGGGAACGGTACAGTTTAGGGGGTGAAGAACTTATGTACACGACAGAAGAGCGGGACTTTGATGTGATTGTATATGATGATCTTAAGGTGGCCAAACAGGTTGAAAAGGTGAAGGCGAAAGCTAGAAGGGAGGGTTCAAATAGACGCGCATATGCCGGACTTTGGGTGGGAAGAATTAATGGGTCTGAAAATAGAGGAAAGGGAGAGAGATGATGGACCATGGGTTTTAGGGAGGGAAGAAACAGAAAGGGAGAGAAGTTGGACACAAGGGATGGTGTGGAGGGGGAGGATAGAGATACTGGATAGGAGGGTAGCTGGGAAAAGAAAGGGAGAGATGGTAGACCCTGGGGTGATGGGGAAGGAGGGAGAGATGCTGGATGAAAGGGTAGTTAAGAAAAGATGGATCTGTGGAGGGAGACGAAAAAAAGAAAGATGCCAGACCTCCTGGGGAGGGAAGGGAAACGGAAGGGTAGGACAGAGATGGCAGATGGATGGTTAGCATGCAGAAAGAAGGAGACCCTGGCAAACAAGTTATCAGAAGACAACCAGAGCCTTGGACCAATAAGATTTGAAAAATAACCAGACAACAAAAGGTAGAAAAACTAATTTTATTTTCTGTTTTGTGATTACAATATGTCAGATTTGAAATGTGTATCCTGCCAGAGCTGGTGTTAGACTGCAAACGTGAGCTAGGATTTAACAGAGAGAGTAAAAGTCCTTTTTGTTTCTTTATTTTATTTACACCACAGCGCCATTGTAGTTAGGAGAAGCAAAAGGGGTGTGAAAAAGCTATAAAATAAACCCACCAGGATGTTTGGGAAAAAAAACACCCAATTGGGCAGGAAAATCGAATCGAAAAACCAATTCAATAGGCTGAATCGAATCGAAATTATTTTTTTTTCCCTGAATTGGGCAGCACTAGTTTGCGCTACTGTCTTAGACTTTAGGATCTGGGATTGGGGAGAGATGGCATCCTCAGTACTTTATAATGCAAGTGAAACGAGGATTTGGTCAGACTTTTGAAGGGGTCTGCAGAAGAAAAATATTGTATAGGCCGGGGACATGAGACAGCAGGAAACAGGAACTTTTCTTCCTTCTATTTTTGTGAATGGCAAGGTTGAGGATATCAGAGAGTTCAGTTAAAATATGTGCTTTATAAGAAAATATAATAATGTGTTTTATAAAGTTTATAAGCATTGCTGGCCTACCTGGTGATGTGTTCCTAGTGGTGGTGGTGGTGGCAGCGTGTCAATGTGTTGAGAGGAAGAGGTGGTCTGGGAAATTCTGCTGAGCAAACTCTGGACCCATTTCCACCCCCCCAGTTAGTCCACTCCACTCAACTGGTTCACACACTGAGTGGGTCTTTGGGTGTTGTGCCTGGGTAGTTGTTTTGGGATCTCTTCCAGTGGTCTGTCAGTATCTCCTTGTGGTCCAAGGAAGGAAACTTTGTTAACCTTAGCATTGACCTTCAGAATATGTTTGTAACAGCGCTGCTTGTGTGGCATTAGGCTATATAATGATCGAAAGAAAAAACCAGACCTTTGCACATTTTTGCACTATATGGTGGGTGTATGAGGAGATTCACATTTCCTGCACAGCTAAGTCCTTGTGAAGTTACCTTGTTTTTTCTGTATTTGACATCTAGCAAGGTCTCTGTTTGGAAGGAAAGGTAAAAGCAGATAGCATAGCTGGTTTTAAGAAAGGTTTGGACAAATTCCTGGAGGAAAAGTCCATAGTCTGTTATTAAGACATGGGGGAAGTGTCTGCTTGCCCTGGATCGGTAGCATGGAATGTTGCTACTCTTTGGGTTTTGACCAGGTACTAATGACCTGGATTAGCTACCATGAGAATGGGCTACTGGGCATGATGGACCATTGATCTGACCCAGTTAGGCTATTTTTATGTTATGTTCTCATCTGTAGGGGCCTTTGTTTTCACTTCTTATTTTAATGTATTTTTTTTCTGGGAACTTATCAGTGTTTTTTATAATGGAAACAAAAATGGAAGAAAATTAATGTGTGTGAAATGGGGGGGTAACTAATTTCTTCAGCTAAATAATTCAATCCATCTCAACCAGACATAGAAGAACTCATGCATCATTCACACACCCTCCAACCAAAAACGTCAAAAGAAAAAAACTGTTCAACAACCTCCTAGCCATTCAAGCTGCAACACTCGACCTCCAACTCTACAACCTATTGGCCTCGACCACACACTACAAAACCTTCAAAAAAGAAATAAAAACCCTTCTATTCAAAAAATACATAAAACCGAACTAACACAATCGAACTGTCCCAAGCATCACCTGCAACTATTCCATATGTACTTCTGATGTCATGACAATTCAGACATAATTTATGTTATGTTATGTTATGTTTGGAATAATGAGTACATATATGAGGTTCAATAGAAGAAAATTTTCACTGTCTGTTTCTATTCTAACCATTTATTCCTTTTCATGGTTATTACAAAAAATATTTTTTTACATAGGGTGGGGGTGTCAAAAAATGATGGGCCCCAGGTGCCACATACCCTAGGTACGCCACTGCCAGGGATTAATGTGCAATTCGCTGCATGTTAACTGCTAGCGCACAACCGTGTTAATTGGTTTCACAGTATTTCAACAGCTGTTGGGTACCATCAACTCGTGTTCGAGTCCTAGCGACTTGATGATATCATCAAGTTTTCACGACAGAATACAGAAGTAGATTGCCAGGCCTTTCTTCTATGCAGTATAAATTTGATGATATCACCGTTGTCGCATCAAATGCGGTCCTCTGCCTCCAATGCTATCCATCTGCTGCTGTCCAGATGGGTGGTACAATGTTCATCTGACATCTCCACTGAAACCCATCCACCTAGTAAGGCGACAGATCTTTTTGTGAGGCAAGTAAGTAAAAATAAGAGCGAAAGAAGACCGCTTTGGTTCTCAAAAGTAGTAGCTGAGAAGGTAAGGAATAAGAGGTTAGCTTTCATAAATTACAAAAGATCACAGAAAGAGGAAGACAGGCAAAAATATCTGGAAAAGTTAAGAGAGGCTGGTCGAGTGGCTAGGAAAGCAAAGATGCAAATGGAGACAACACCTTTTTAAAAAGGCTTAATCAGTGCTGATAATTAAGAATTAGCACCTTGTAACTGGCATAATTGCATTTAATTGGAACATAGGTGCCCATCCAAGGTGCTAATCAGAAAGTAGGCGTGGTTAGGGGGGCAGATCGTAGGCGCGTTTTTCATGTAGTTTTCATCTGTTTTGGACTTAGGTGCACCATTTAGACCAAGAAAACTCTGGCATAAATAGGGTGAGCTTAAGGTTAGGATGCCTTGTGACACCTAAGTGTGATTCTATAAAGTGCTTAAGCTCCACACTACTTGATACCTAAGTTATTGGTGCCGTTTATAGAATCACAGCCAAAGTGCTTCCGTGCTAACTCTGATTTCAGTATCAAGCGTCATCTGGCATTTTAACATGGGACCTGTAAAACAAAATGCTGGGGGCGGCGCCCAATTACTCCTGTGTTGTACATCCCTGCGTTAAGCCATGGAACCTGCAAAATCGAAAGCACTTTAGTAGAAAGGCCTCCAAATAGACCATGCGGGAGTATGGAAGGAATTAAAACAAAACACTATCGCTTCACAGTTTGCAGAGCGGACCGGGTGACTTTCTTGTTTATTTTCGCCTAGTTTTTACTACATCTCATTTTCCGCACTGTTATTTCAGTAGGTAGAGAGGTCTGTTCACAGAGCCTGTTCTTTGGTAGATCTGCCAAAAATGACAAAGTCCACATGTGCTCTAAGAGACGGGGGCCTTTGGGAGCAAAACGCAGGAAACCAGGGGCTGTGGCTCTGTATCTGTGATTAAAAAAACAAACAAATGAAATATAGAAAGAAACAACAGTAAGCACCATTCCGAATAGCCATTACTTGCTGCTTTATTCAACAATGTATAGGGAAACTCAGGGGAACGTGGCATTAAAAAAAAAAAGATTTCTTTTCCATGCAAGAGATCTGCAAGCCTGCCATAAATAGAAAAGAGAAACGGTTACTTTGGTAAATTTCAGAAGATTTGGAGACCATTAGCAGATTTTTGTAATGATTAATAACATTTTCCCATAATAAGACATTTGTTAAGTGGGGATAGGGGTGGGTATTATTTTATTTATCTCATAATATGTATGAATTAATTAATACATTTTGATGTATTAGGTTAGATTTTCTGAAATAGGGAGAGAGGGATTGGGGTTTTTTCTATTTTATTTACATTTGTCATATTTATTAAATGTATTACATAATATTTAAATCATTATAAAATATGAATATAAGTATGATATATTGTACTTAAAGTGTTCATGAAGAAAATCAAGTGTGTATTTATAAGATTATATGAATTTTTCTGATACACTTGTTGTAATATGCAAAACTGAATAAAGAAATTAAAAAAAAAAAAAGAAACTTACAAACAACTTTAATTTCTACCCTTTAAAATAAAAAAGAAAAGAGAAACGGAGAGTCAGCTGCTGACTGCACTTCTTGATTTTGCCAAGGGAAAGAAATTACGGGCATGTGATGGCACCAGGGACTGCCTTTCTTCAAAAATAAAGAACGGTGGGGTCTTTTTACTAAGGTGCGCTATCCGATTTAGCATGCGCTAAAGATTAGTGCGCACTAAATGCTAAGACACCCGTTATAGTCAATGGGTGTCAGGTCAAAAGCGCGCCGGGACAAAGGCGCGCCCAGACAATTGAGCGGAGGTGCGCGCCGCTCAAAATTACTGTTTTTAGGCCTCTGACGGGGGTGTGGGGGGGACCCCCCACTTTACTTAATAGACATCGCGCCGCATTGTGGGGGCGTTGTGGGGGGCTTGGGGGGTTGTAACCCCCCACATTTTACTGAAAACTTCACTTTTTCCCTGTTTTTAGGGAAAAAGTTAAGTTTACAGTAAAATATGGAGGGTTACAAACCCCCCATAACGCCGGCGCGATGTCTATTAAGTAAAGTGGAGGGGTTCCCCAACAAAACCCCCCCGTCGGAGCCCCTAAAAACTGTAATTTTCTTCGGCGCGCGCCTTTGTCTTTCACGCCGTTGTCTATGAACCTAGTCTATGGGCGCCTTAGCATTTAGCACGTGCTAACGTTTAGCGCGCGTTAAATCGGTTAGCGCGCCTTCGTATAAAGGACCCCTGTGTTTGTGAGCATATCCAGGCAGGCGTCACTACATAGGTATACCTAAAAATTCTGAGAATGACTCCTGGAAAACCATTTGTCAATACTGCATCTGTTTCTATCCGGAAAACCTCTGGAGAATCTTGTTTGCAGTACTTGTCAGATAGTATTTCTCCGTAACTCATTTCGACGGTTCCCGAAAACTGCCTTTTGATTGTGTGGAGAACTACAGCGCTTCCATTAGCAGGGGAGACCTGTATTGAAAAGGGGTTGACTGTGAATGCCTGCTTGAGAAAGGAACATCTTCAAATCCTAGGGGAAAGAAAAGCCTTTGACACAAATGGTTGAAGACGGAGCGCATTGCGCACTCCAGTTTAACTGGTAAGAGGCCTGATGTTTACAAGCACGCTTTTGATGACAGTAATGTGGTCTGCTTCTCCTAGAGAGCAGAGTTGGCTTAACCATTAGGCAAACCGGTGATCAACTCCAGTGGTAGTATCTGAGGAGTAGCCAAGAGCAGCTGTAGTCAAAGCAAAACTCAAAGAATCATTAAATAAGTACTTTTACCCATGGGAAGAATGAGCAATTTTGAAATAGCCCATTGACATGAGTATATGGCTTTTGGAGACTGTCCTTATTTGGGTTGATTTTCTAAAGCTTTTTCTGCACTTAAAGGCTGTTTCACACTATGAAAGGGTTTTTTACAAAATAAAATTGTGCAGCCATGTACATGTATTAAAAAAACATATGCTCAGAAAGGATGTAAGAATTTTTAGGCAGTCTGCATGTAAGTATTTCTGTGGGCTTAGGGTGGAAAGGAAGAGGAGTTGTGATATATTCATATTTGTACAAAATATATCAGTGCACGCATAGCTTGCATGCACACATATACACCTTTTTTTGGAGTAGGTATAAATTTGTACTCTTGAAATCTATTATTTAAAGACGCACTGGCCCCGTGTTATCTTTCTAAAACAGACAAGCAAGCATCTTTATGACTTTCCACTACTGCTACTACTATTATTTCTAGAGAGCTACCAGACGTACACAGCGTTGTTCAGAGTCACAAAGAAGAAAACAGTCCAAGCTCGAAAGAAAAGCTCGCTCCTGCCTTGTGTGCCACTGGCCGCGAGATATGGTGAGGCAGCCATCCAGCAAGGGAGGGGCAGGAGCGCAGAAAGCTCGCTCCTGCTGATACACTGCTGGACCAGGATTTAAAAAGGTACCAAGGGGGGGTAAAAAATTATTATATTTGCTCCATAAGATGCACAGGCACTTCCACCCACTTATTGGGGGGGGGGGAAGTATGTCTTATGGAGCGAAAAATACGCAAAATTAATGGAAATGCTTTTAAAACAGGGAATACTGAAGTTTCTAGAATGCAATGGATTACAGGTCCTGAGATAACAAGGATTCACTAGAGGCAGATCTTGTCAGACAAATCTGATTAATTTCCTTGACTGGGTGACCAGACACTTTGATAGAGGAAGAGCACTAAATGTGGTTTATTTAGATTTTAGCAAAACAGGCATCTAATAAATAAACTGAACGACCTTGGTATGGGCACCAAAGTGACAGATTGGGTCAGGAACTTGTTGAGTGGAAGGTGGCAGAGGGTAGTGGTCAATGGAGATTGCTCTGTTGAAAGGGATATTACCAGTGGTGTGTGTCAAGGTTCGGTTCTTGGACCTGTTCTTTTTAACATTTTTGTAAGCGATATTGCTGAAGGACTGTCTGGTAAGATTTGCCTCTTTGCGGATGATACCAAAATCTGCAACAGAGTAGACACCCCTGATAGTGTGAATAACATGAGGAAGGACCTAGCAAAGTTTGAGGAAAGTTCTGGAATTTGGCAGTCAAGATTTAATGCCATGTATTTGGGCTGCAAAAACCTGAGGGAACAGTACAGTGTAGCCCGGGTGAAGAACTTTTGTGCATGAAAGAGAAGCACGATATGAGTGTGAAAGTATGTGATACTCTTAAGTAGTGGAGGAGTGGCTTAGTGGTTAGAGCAGCTGCCTCAGCGCCTGAGGTTATGAGTTTGATTCCCACTGCAGCTCCTTGTAACTCTAGGCAAGTCACTTAACACTTTGTTGCCCCATATAAACCACTTTGATTGTGTAAACCACACAGAAAAAGCAATATGTCGAGTCCCATCTAGAGGTCTGCATGGGAACGGGGATCGTGGGAATCCCGCGGGTCCTGTGGGGTTCCCATGGGAATCCCCCCTAACCCACGGGACTCCCCTCTGGCCCACGGGACTCCCACAGGGACCCCCCTCTAGCCAATGGGATTCCCAAGGGGATGGAAGGCTTTGGAAGCAGGGTTCATCCATATAATATAATGGACACATCAGCCTTAGTAAAAGAGGGGGTTTATAAGTTAATTACCTGAACAGAAAACAAAAAAAGGGTTCCACCAAAGAGATTCCACAAGGAAAACAGCAAAATAAACTGTGGAATTGATGATCCTGTCAGAAGTAATTGCTGCTTTTTATGGGGACGGGCGGGGATGGAGGTAATTCCTTGCGGGGACGGGTGGGGACGGAGAGGATCCTGGTGGGGACGGGCGGGGATGGGTGGGATTTCTGTCCCTGTGCAACTCTCTAGTCCCATCCTCCTTTACCCTTGAATAGAGTTACCAGACATCTGGATTTCTCTGGACATGCCCGGGGGTCCGAACGGCTTTTCAAAAGCTGTGTCGGGCATGGAGGAAATCCACGCATGCGTGGCCGGCATGCGATGACATCATGCGTAAGCCTGCATGCTTGTGACATCATCGCATAGCATCCTTGCATTCGCAGACTTCCTGCCCGTCAAGAGCAGGCAGCGAGGAGCGGGGCTAGGGTGGTCTTGGGGACGGGATTTGGGCGAGGATGGACAGAACTAGGCGGACCTGGAGGAGGGGCTAGGGGTCCAAATTTTCTGAAAAGAAAATCTGCCAACTCTACCCTTGAAGGTGAACAAACAAGTTGAAAAGGTAACTGCAAAGGCTAGAAATTTTCTTGGCTGCATAGGGAGAGGAATGGCCAGTAGGAAAAAGGAGGTATTGATGCCCTGTATAAGACTCTGGTAAGACATCATTTAGAATATTGTATACAATTCTAGAGACCTCACCTTCAAAGAGATATAACAGGATGGAATCGGTCCAGAGGAAGGCTACTAAAATGGTCTATTTCCCTGTACACATTATGACAGACTTAAAGATCTCAATATGCATACTTTGGAGGAAAGGCGAGAGAGAGGAGATACAACAGAGACATTTAAATACCTATGTGGCACAAATGTGCATGAGGCAAGTCTCTTTCAACTGAAAGGAAACTCTGTAATGATGGGCAAAGGATGACTGTAAAAGGGGATAGATTCAGAAGAAACCTCAGGAAATACTTTTTCACAGAAAAGGTGGTGAATACTTGGAATGGCCTCCCAGTGGAGGTGACAGAAACCAAAAGTGTATCTGAATTCAAGAAAGCTTGAGACAAGAACATTGGATCTCTAAGGGACAGAAAGGGATAGTAGACGGAGGAAGGAGTGGCGTAGTGGTTAGAGCTACAGGGTCAGCACTCTGAGATTGTGGGTTCAAGTCTCATTTTGCAAGCCACTCAATCCTCCATTGTCCCAAGTACATTAGATAAATTGTGAGCATGCCAGGACAGAGAGGGAAAATGCTTGAGTACCTGATTGTAAACCGCTTAGATAGGCAGTATATAAATACCATAAATATATATCATGGTTAGGCAGACTAGATAGGCCATATAGTATTTATCTGCCTTCATTTTATTCTGTTTTGTTTCTATGTTTTATACTGTTATATCTTTTTCAAATGTTTGTAAGGCTCTCTCTTGATATCTCAATAAAGATGATATTTCCGCACCATGCAATGCCATGGAACAGAGTTGCTGGTCACTTTCTGTCTAATTCCAAACTCTGCACAGGTTTCAGATCTGACATTGAGTATTTTTGCTATCTGTTCCATGGCACTGCATGATCCAGTGAGCTAATGAAAGCCAGACTCTAGGAGAAGGGTCAGATTGCCCGGCTTCTCCATAGCAAGAGGCCTTTCTCTCTCATGTGGTGATCTGAAGATCGGAACAAGTTATTGACAAGATCCAGTTGCACTCAAAGTCAGAAGAGTTTCATTCCCAGATTTACAGGCTAGATTTGTGACAAAAGAGAGAAGGCTTCCGGTTCAGGTGCAGGACGCATGAGGAGCCGCTGCACGCTGTGAGGAGGAGGGATCCAGCCACAAGGTAACACTGAGGGGCATTGGACCGCGGACCGTAAAAAAGAGCCAGGTTGGAGCTGGCCAGAAGGTTAGACACCCACCGGAGGTAGGCACAGCATGGAGGGAGGGAGACAACAAAGGTAGGGAGAATGATTTTATTATCAAGTTAGTGTTTGAATTGTGTCAATTTTGAGCATTTTAATCTGCTGTCTATCTTTTGCACTGCTCAGGAACGAGACTTAGGGGTGATCGTCAGTGAGGACATGAAGGCTGCCAATCAAGTGGAGCAAGCTTCATCTAAGGCAAGACAAATCATAGGTTGCATACGCAGGGGTTTCGTCAGCCGTAAGCCTGAGGTCATTATGCCTTTGTATAGATCCATGGTGAGACCCCACCTGGAATACTGTGTGCAATTCTGGAGGCCGCATTACCGTAAGGATGTGCTGAGACTGGAATCGGTGCAGAGAATGGCCACCCAGATGGTCTCGGGACTGAAGGATCTCCCGTACGAAGAACGGATAGATAAATTACAGCTATACTCGCTCGAGGAGCGCAGAGAGAGGGGAGACATGATCGAGACGTTCAAGTATCTCACGGGCCGCATCGATGCAGAGGAGGATATCTTCTTTCTCAAGGGTCCCATGGCAACAAGAGGACATCTGTGGAAAATCAGAGGCGGGAAACTGCGCGGTGACACCAGGAAATTCTTTTTCACCGAAAGGGTGGTTGATCGCTGGAATAGTCTTCCACTGCAGGTGATTGAGGCCAGCAGCGTGCCTGATTTTAAGGCCAAATGGGATCGACACATGGGATCTATTCGCAGGGTAAAGGCAGGGGAGGGTCATTAGGGTGGGCAGACTGGATGGGCCGTGGCCCTTATCTGCCGTCTATTTCTATGTTTCTTTTTCTCTGTGGGTTGTACTGCATGCAGAATCTTGAATCTTAGGGTGCTTTTTTTTAAATATATTAGTACTTTTAGTTTTTGGTCCTGTATTTGCATATGGGTTATATGTGTTTTGGTAGAAATGAATGTTGAGAAGCATGCAGTGTGTTTTGTGTAGTTTAATTTTGTGGTTAACCATTACCATTATGTGTTAATAAGATTATATTGTGTGTGTATATATGAAAAATGAATGGAAAAAATGGTGTTATTATTAGTATTATTATAGGGGCGGAGTTTGGGCAGGGTCTGGCCTGCGATTGAGCCTGTGTTTTGGCTTTTGGCCCCTTAATGTGATTGAGTTTGACACCCCTGATTTAGAAGATTATGCTCCCTTTCCAAATGTGATTATAGGTTTTAACTGATAAACATCAATACAACACTCCCCGATGCCAACATTTACAAGAGGTGTATTTTGGATAGACACCAGAAAAACAATACTTTCCCTAAGTATCTCTCATCTCTCCCTTTCTTATCCTGTATCCTGTACTCGGTTTGTGCCCTACGATCAAACTTACTCAACATCCCATCCATAAGAGAGCTATTCTACACGCGCAACGCTATTTTCTCTGTCACAGCCCCTTCCCTATGGAATGCGCTACCATCAGATGTCAGATTAGAAGAATCCCTTGACAAATTCAGATGCAAATTAAAGACCTTCCCATTCAGGGATGCCTACCAGCCATGAAAAAAATAAAGAGCAGTCACAACAACCCTCCAGGCTGGAGTAATAATCACGAACTGCTTTTAAGACGCGCTTCCCCCCTTCCTATTGTTATCCCACCCCCTTTTTTTTTTTTTTTCCAAAACTTTATTCATTTTATAAACCAAAAGAAAGTGCAAGATATTATCAACAGTTAGCAATATATACAGCACTTAATTCCATCAAATGATATAATAAATATATACCCTTCTCCCCTCCCACCCACCCTTTCATACAGTATAAAAACAATTAACAACAATACAGATGATCAAGGTAAACAAAATTACAACAAATAATTAATTAAAAATAAATTAAGTATGTATTCCCCCCCTTCCTGGAGGCGTATAATCAACAGGCAAAACTAATAATCAATCTTTACAAAATTTTGTCAATGGGTCCCAAACCTCCTTGAATTTCTGATAATGACCCAATTGTATTGCACTCATACGTTCAAATTTATAAGTTTGGCACAAGGATTCCCACCAAAAACTATAGTTTAACCGGTCCCAATTTTTCAAAATAAGCTGTATGGCAACTCCCGTCATGATAAAAAGTAGTCTATTGTTATGTGAAGTTATTGGACTCTTAGCCATCAATAACGTACCACGTCAATGCCAATGGAACTTCCAGTATTATATTCCCACCCCTTTTTTATCTCACTTTTCTTTTTTTTTAAAAAATCTCAATGTACTTTACTTATCCTCAATACAAACAAAAAAAACCAACAGGACTTGCAGTAAAAACCAGCAAAAGCAAACAAAAACAATACTGCAAGGAAATGTACAGGGTACAGGAGTTTATTAAGAACACAAAAACAAGAAGTGTAAAAACAAAATGCCTAAATTGCATCAAGAATATACATCTGTGGGAAGGGTCGGGGGTGGAGGACATAAATTTATGTATTTAAGATGATAATAGAAAGAAATTCAAGTGATGGGTATAAGTTTAATTGAAATAATTTTTGTGTACTTGATATAAGATGAAAAATGAATAAAGAATTGGAAAAAAAAAAGAAAAGAATATATATCTAAAACAACTGAGCTCAATATTCCTGTGGGTCCGGTCCAAAGGAATATTGAGACCAATTGTTTTAGATATATATTCTTGATGCAATTTAGGCATTTTGTTTTTACACTTCTTGCTTTTGTGTTCTTAATAAACTCCTGTACCCTGTACATTTGCTTTACTTATCCTCTCCCATGATCCCCTTTGTTACCATCTGTCTTTGTCTGATCTACATAAGAACATAAGAAACGCCTTCACCGGATCAGACCTTAGGTCCGGCGACCCGCACACATGGAGGCCAAGCCAGATGCTCCCTGATGGAGACCTTGATTACCCGTATCCCTCAATGTGATTTGCAAGAAGGTGTGCATCTGTCCTTGATATTTTAACTTTGAATGCCTCCCTTCTCTTTTTCAATTTTCAATATTAGTACTGTAAACTGTCTAGTTAACCTTTGATACACAGTATATCAAATATGTAATAAAATTGGAAACTTGGTGAGTCTTTTCTGCATTAAAGCCTCCTAGGTGACAGACATGTATGTGTTTAATGCCCAAGGAAAAAGGTACATGGCGCGCAAAAGCAGAGACAAAAAGTGGTTTTCTGAACACTGGATACCCCTCTCACGTGCACAATTAAATGGGAAATAAACACCTAAATTTACAATTTACAAACACTTAGGAATAGAAGTTTTAATTATAAGCTATAATACCATTTCTAAGATAGAGAAAGGAAAGCTAGGGACCTCCCTCCACTTCAAAATCACTGAGCTCTGGAACAACCTTACCTCCCCTCTTCGGAACTTGAGCTCTCTCCAAGTTTTCCGCAAACATCTGAAAACCTGGCTTTTCTCAAAAAATGTAAGTCTCCCTCCAACTTAGGAATCAAGGAAACTCTTATATCTTGGCATCCCAAATCCTCTAAATTTTCTTCACACTTCTACCTCTAACCCTCTGTTGTAGTTCCTTCCTATTTCTCCTACTGTAAACCGTGTCAAGCTCTACAAACGTGGAGATGATGCGGTATACAAACCTAAGGATTAGATTAGATTAGAATTTCTGAGGGAGGATCCTGAGGAATCCAGGTTTTACGGCAAGATTAATCAAGTGGCAGAACAAACTGCGTTGGGTGATTTTTTTTAACATTTTGAACTATAGACTGCACTGCAGATATCGTATGAAAACAGTATTGTACTATCCCAAGATTGCATCATATTTAACTGCCTTTATGTGGCTGATATTGTGGCAAATTGCCAGCTGCTTGTGTTTAATCACGGAGGCGTGTAATCCGCATAGAGCGCTGGGTGCAGCTCTGGCTTCCTTGATGGGCAGACTGGATGGATCATGAAGATCTTTATCTGCTGTCATTTACTATGTTAAAAATGAAACAGAGATCAACTGAAACCAAGTTTTTGGTTTTGGCCAAAACCAAATCTATGGCTGAAATTTGCCACACCGTTTTGGCCGAAACTGGAGATAAAACTGAAACCAATATGGCACTGCTCCCCCAATCAAAAAAGAGTCGCATGCCCCCAGCCCCTCCCAACAGAAAGCAGTTCCCCTCAACCATAAGTAGGGTTACCAGACATCCGGGAAAACCCAGACATGTCCTCTTGTGGTCTATTTGGGGCAGGAGTGATTCCCAGTTGCTCCTACCCATGCCAGTTCTGCATTCAAAATGGCTACTGTGTTCTCCCATGACAGTCTTCTGAGACTGCCACTGGAGATCACGGCAGCCTTTATGAGATCAAAATTGGCATGGGCAGGAGCGATCCCCAGTCACATCTGCTAATGCCAGTACTAATCTCAAAATGGCTGCTGGGACCTCCGGCAGCAGTCTCAAGAAACTGCCATGGGAGAACACGATAGCCATTTTAAATGTGGAGCCATCGTGGGCAGGAGTGACTGGGAATTGCTTCTGCCCCATCTAGACTACTAAACCACCTGGGCTTCTAAGGTATGTCCAGAGACAGCCTACTGGTGGTATGACTGGTGCTTTTAGTCAGGGCGGCAGAGTGGTTGTTGTGGTGGGTATGTGTGTGTGTGTGTGTGTGTTAGGTGAATGAGTGAAAACAAGAATATTTAACTTCAAAAATAAAGGAAGGTTAGCAACATTAAGCAGATCCCAGGAAATCAATCCTATTGTTATTCCAGAATCCACACAAGAAAGGGAACATTTTGCATCACTGTTTTTCTTCCTCTCTGAATCATCTAAGGCTGTGTGATTTGGAGAAACAGCAAAGCCACACGTTAAGAATACTGCTCCTAGTTTTATTTCTATTGCCACTTCCAGGACACGGTGTGTAGTTAGTTTTACAGCTTAAAAGGGTTTTATATTCTAGAAAAAAAAAGACCAAAGAATGTTTTTTCTGATCGGATAGTATTTGTCAGACAAAGAGAGAGAAGAAAGAGAGAGGGGCTCTTGTCTAAATACCTAAGTGAAGAGAAAAACGTGGTTCTCACAGAACTACTTCTGCTCTTTGCTGTAAGTATGAACCCACAGTTCATTACATGGGGTGCATCATCCTCTATTTCTGCAAACACATGTGAGCGATGATCTAACACGGTACGTGCATATTTCGCTCTTTGACTGAGAGAGATGAGTCTGAATTCAACAGATAGATAGAACTCTCTCTCTCTGTTAGTTTCCTGCAATAAGATCCAGGATTTTGGCCTATGGTGGGTAGCACTAGTCAAGCTGTAACTCGAGTCAATTTTTACAGTGTTTAATGGGTGATTTTGAGACATGGCCAATTAAAACTCAGCTTTGAAAAATGTCCCTCATGGACCTGCTTAATTTACCCACCCAAATGTGACAATCTCTGGGAACAGGTACATATCTAAAGTCTCCAGAAACAAAAAATGAATTGTGTTACAGCAATTTGTAATACGACAGTTCAAACCCCATTCTTTTATGTGAATTTTTTTTTAAGTTACAGAATTTCAAGCATACAACTTTTACAGACTGCTTAAAGACTCATGACATGAAAAATTGGCCAGTCAAAACATTTTGGATTTGCTACTTTCGTCACCTTTTTCCAGAGACGGTCACAAATGCACAAGATGGCCAGATTTAGGCAGTCAAAATATGAGGGGCTACTGAAAAGTTCTCAGCCCAACCAACAAAGCTGGGGCAGTTTCCATCAAGGGCTATACACTTAGTCCAGTGATTTTCCACTCTTCGTTCCATATTTTTCCAAAGGAACGAAAAAAGTGCAAAATCTCTGGACTAAGCATATAGCCCTCGATGGAGATTGCCCCAACTTTGTTGGTTGGGCTGAGAACTTTTTGGCGGCCCCTCATAAAGATAGCTTCAGATGCATTCCCAGAGTGGATTTAACATGGAGAAGTTTAGCTACTCATCCTGGACACAAATTTTGACAGTTAAATTTAGGACAATTTTCAGCTGTATTGGGTTTCATTGAGAATCTCCTAAAGACACCACCTTAAAATCTTATGTGGTCCTCTTTTGCAAAATCTTCATTTGACCAAAAGGAGGGTAATTCTACTGAGTTGGAAAGACTCATTTCCATTTTATTTGAAAGGTAGGAAATTGCTAAGCTATTCCTAGTCATGTGTAACCTATCATTTAAAAACAGCCACAGTACCTAAGAACTAAAAGATGACCAATGTAATGATAGTTTTTTTAAAAAAGGCTCTAGGTATGAATTAGTGAACTATCTGCTGGGCAGAATGGTAGAAGACATTCTAACCCTCCCCCCTCCACACACAATTACTCACCATACACATATACTCGTAGTAGATAGACACAGCTTAATGGAATTGAGTCAACATGGGTTTTGTAAAGGGAAATCTTGTCTTACCAATTTATTTGATTTTTTTGGATCTCTAATCAGAAAATAATGGTATATATTGAAGAACTAAGGCCAGTACTTGCACGGTCTGTGTCCCATATATGGCCATTCAGTTGAGGATGGGCTGAGATGGTTTAGATGAGCTGGAATGAGCTTTGACGGAGACTCCAGTAGATGCACAGTACTGGACAGTGCTCTGGGTTTCTGGCCCAGAAATATCTAAGAAAAAAACAATTTTAAATTAAATCATTAAATTATAGAGAGTGTATGTTTGAGCAGAGAGTGTATGTTTGGCAGACTGGATGGACCATTTGGGTCTTCATCTGCCGACATTTACTATGTTACTATGTACTGTAAACAAACAAGCGGTTAATGGTGAGTCAGTTGATATTTCAGAATTTTTAGAATGCATTTCACAACGTTCCTCATCAGAGACTCCTCAGGAAATTACAAATCATGGGATAGGAATCATGATCCTATTGTGAACTGGGAACTAGATACAACTGGAAACAGAGTAGGAGTCAATGGTCGGTTTTCCAAATGGAATAAGGTCAGTAGTAAAATGTCCCAAGAGGGTTTGTACTGGGGTCTGCACGTTTTAACACAGATATAAATGATCTGGAGAAAGGAGGGACCAGGTGAGATTATCAAACTGCCATGCAAATGTAGTACAACAAGGTCATTAATATTAAAATGAGCACTCCAAGCAATTCTCTGTCATCGCCGAATGATTCCATAACCTCGTTGTGCCACATTTGCAGCCAAAATTTCTGAACAGATCTGATTGGCTCAGGCACTGACAGGTTTGACAGCTCAGACCCCCCCTCAGGCAAATTAAAATAAAAAAACACAAACCTCAAATTGAAGATCGGCAGGAGAGATGTCCACTCTCTCCTGCCATGCTCGCACAACCTCTAGACACCCATCTCTGGCAGCAGGTGAGATGCCCACTCTTTCCCACTGTACTCAAACAATCCCATGATTCTAACCCCCCACCCCCACAGTAGGAGGGATTCCCACTCCCTTCAGACATCACCCAACCCCCCAACAACTCACCCTGTGCCCCCAACAATCCCTTGCCCCTTCCTACCTTATTCAGGAAGTTTGGCAGGAGGGTCATCTATCCTGCTCTGGCTGGCAGATCCACCTCTTACAAAATGGTGGGCCTTCTCCCTCCCTGTGCATCCTGAGATGCACTAGGGAGGGGCCTAAGGCTCTGACTGGCCCAGACACTTAAGGCTCTGCCCATAGGAGGTACCTTAAGCAACCTGGGCCAATCAGAGCCTTAGGCCCCTCCCTGGCACATCCCAGGTTGCACCAGGAAGGGTAAGGCCTGTCATTTTGTAAGAGGTGGGCCTGCCAGCCTCTTACAAGGGAAGGGAAGGTCCACCATTTTGTAAGAGGCAGAGCGGGGTATGTATCCCTCTGGCTGAACTTTCTGAATAAGGTAGGGAGAGGCAGGGGGGTTGTTGTGGGGAGTAAGCAATGGCAGGAGGGAGTTGGCATCCATCCCACTGCAGGGGGGGGTAGAGTTGGGAGATTGTGTGAGTACGGCTGGAGAAGTGGGCATCTCTCCCATTGCCAGGGGTGGGTGTCTGGAGGTTGTGCGAGCACTGCGGGAGAGAGTGGGCATCTCTCCTGTCACGATCTTTGATATTTTTTTATTTATTTTTTTTTAATATGAAGGTGTATTCTGTGCATGTGCTGCTCACTACCAACAGCGACTCATCTCAAGTAAATTTAGTGAGTCTACATGAACATCCATGAACCTCATTTGCATGCGGGGGTCTTTTGAGAATGACTCGCCTTTTTGAAATCATTACAATAGCAACCTTGGTAACAGCCCGATAGATTTTACCATTCAGTTTTGCAAATTTTTCCCTGATTAGGAGTCACCACTCAAGAAAAAACATCTGGAATCGTTGTGAATAATACATTGAAAATTTCAGCTCAGATCAGGCAGCGGGGGGCGGGGCTAGGATAGGACTGGGGTCAGGATTAGTGCATTACAGGGCAGGGATGGGCAGAACTAGGCGGGCCTGGGGGGTGGGTATAGGGCAACACTACGCTTGACACCCTCCCAGATAGCAGGACTTCCACTGGTGGCCCGACACACCTGATTTGACTTCTCAGTTCTTTCTTTTCCCTCTTCAGTCCCAACACAGAGCTGAAACCCCCCCTTTCCCTTTCCCCTTCCTACTTTACTATCATAAATTTTTCCCCTATTCTTACAATCCACTTTCCTCCCCTCTTTATTTTCCCCTATTATACTGCTTAGAAATCTGAATGAAGGGCAGTATATCAAATTTAAATAAACTCAGAAACTTAAATCCCCCTCCTCCAAAGTCCTACTGCAGCATATGATTAATTTTGTTAGATTTAAAATATAAATGTATTGCCTGAGCCAAGAAATGATTGCATTTTGATGGATTTAGTGGGTATAAAATTATTGCTGGAAATAAGGTGTATTTCTAACTTGGTTTCTGAAAGATTGAGGGCTAGATTTTAAAAAAAACAACAAAAAACCGCTAATCGCAGCCGTTCTAGTAGTGACTGTAAAAAAACGAGTCATTCTCCAAAAAACGCTCATGCAAATGAGGTTGGTGGAGAGTAGAGAAGACTCGGTAAATTTGCATGTGCCCATCACTGTAACCAGCGATGGGAACATGAGCAGAATAAACAAAAAAAACCCACAACAGAGGGAGAGATGCCCAATGTCTCCCCGCTGCCAAACCATACACCCCCAACTACTCTCACTAGCGAGAGAGATGCCCAATCTCTCCCGCTTAACCGACACCCCCCCAACCCCCCTCGGCAGCGGGAGAGTTGCCCACACTCTCCCGCCACCATGCAACCCTCTCCCCATGCCTCCAACGACCTCTCCTTACCTTATTTTCAGATAGCTGGCCAGAGGGTTGCCTACTCCCTCCAGCCAGCTGGCTCACCTCTTCAAAATGGAGGGCCTTCCCCTCCCTAGTGCATCCTGGGATGCACCAGGGAGGGGCCTGAGGATAGGATTGGCCCATATGCATAAGACTCCACCCATAGGAGGGGCCTTAAACAACCTGGGCCAAGCAGAGCTTCAGGCCCCTCCCCGGATGCATCATAAAGTCTTAAAATATGCAGAATATTGAACAGTCTTCATGTTCATATTTGATATGACATTACAGCACGTGAGGAAACCTAATTCTAACACAACAGCAAGGAAGTAACATTTCAAAGAGAAAGGCTTTTATTTATATCATTCTTCTGTAAGCAACATGGTTTTATCAAAACACCCTTAATTACTTGGGGACAGAGTTCAATAGCCCCAACAAATTTAAAAGCCTTCCAGGATCCTCTGCCAGCAGGAATACTGTGACTTTTGGTGACATTTCATCACCGACATACCTCATCACCATGGACATATCATCACATGACACTTTAGAAGGTGAGGAATGGCTTAGCATTAGAGCTGCTGTCTCAGCACTATTAGGTTGTAGGATCAAATCCCAGTGCTACTCCTTGTGACCTTGGGCAAGTCACTTAATCCTCTATCGCCCACCACTTTGAATGTGTAACCACAAAAAGGCAGTATTCATGTATTCAAGGCAACTAAACAGCAATGGAGGGGGCATGCCAGTTCACATCCACACCTGTTTCTTCACACCTAAATTTGAGCCTCACTAAAACTTCTTGCACATAAAATGTTCATGAGGCTCATATTTGGGCGTAGAAGAAAAATGTACTCAAATTATATGTGCAAAAATCATACTTGTAAGTATCTTTGCTCAATTTGCCATACAAAACAGCACATATCATATAATTAACAATGACTATGTGTGGAAAATATTCATGCAAAGGTGATGAAAGGTCAAAACCATGACAGCTCATCACCAGCAGGAAATTACATAGCACATATCACACAGCTGGGTTGAGGAGGACGGGAACAGGGTGAAGGGAGGAAGCGAGGTACCATCTTAGAGACTTATGTAGATCAAACAGGAAGGGAAATCAGAGGTGCATAGAATGCAATACAGTTTTTATTTATATACCACCAATACCTTATGGAAGTTCACAGTGGTTTACATAAAAATAAATGAGCTATTACAACATTATAATCTAATCTAATCTAATGCTTAGTTTTGTATACCGGGTCCTCAATCTGGGAAAGCTCGACTCGGTTTACAGTTAGATAAGATAATAAAAATATAAAACAGTGATTAAATTATGCAAATAACAGTATAGCAGAGATGGAAAAGAAATTAATTACCAAAGTGTTTGGTAAACAGAATGGTTTTCAAAGACTTGCGAAAGGGTGAAAGAGAACTAAAACTTTGTAGCGAAAGTGGAAGATCATTCCAAAGTTGGGTGAACTTGAAGGGCTAAGATTGACCAAAACTTTGATTCTTTTGATACCTTTACTGGATGGACAAGGTAGCTTAAATTGTTGATCACCCCTTGAAAAAGAGAATCTATAAAGAGTCCAAGATAGAGGGACCAGCGGAGAGAAAATTCCAAAGAGAATTTTGAAAATAACACAGGCACATTTAAACTGGACTCTAAAATACACAGGAAGCCAGTGCAGATTGTAAAGTAATGATGTTACATAATCAAATAAACTGGTTAGCATATAGTTATCTCTTTTTAAGTACAAATTCTTCAAACTGATAGATCTTTAGCTCTGTTTTGAAAATCTTAAAGTTCATTTGTTTATTAATCATAATAGGCAGAGTTTTCCATAGTTTAACTGCTTGGTAAGCCCAGGTTGAGTTGAAAATTCTGTATGTATTTAGCAAAGCTCATATTTAGGCACAAGAGAACAGGTGCCAGTGTGTGCTGGCACTTCTGGTTTCCTTTAGATATACACACTAAGAAGCTGTGATTACTAGCACACTCCCCCCCACCCTTTGCTGCAAGGTATCCATGCATATAATCAGAATGCATTTAGCTTGAATATGTGATGAAGTGTTGCATGATGAAATGTCTATAGTGGTGAGGTATTGCATGATGACATGGAAGATTAAGATGATGAAATGCTGTTCATCTGTGACTAAATGTGAGCCTCCTGAAAATTATATGTGTATAAGAAGTTTTCGTGAGGCTCATATTTTAGTGCAAAAGAATTCCCCCCCCCCCCCCATTTGCCACAAGTAATTTGAATGCATGTAGCTCAATGTGATGAAGTGTTACGTGATGAAATATCCACAGTGATGAAGTGATGAACTGTCTAGTGATGAAATGTCTCAGTGATGAAGTATCTGGTGATGACATGTCCATACACTGACTGTGATCAGAGATGAGAATAAGGATTCTAACACTGATATTGCAATCCACCAGGGGACAAATGATCCAGCCAATAATAGCATACTTGGAGAGTAGAGAGCTTTCCAGAAGCTAGGCGAGGGCCTAAAGTCTTTGGCTTGGAGTGTAGCTTTTTGCAACATACTAACAACCTATGGGAAAGGAGAGAAAAGACTACATGTATGTACTCATAATACAGAGAAGTTCAGTGTCATCAAGAAGGTTTTAGCAATAAATGGAACAACAGAAAGCTTTACTGTAATGATGTGCCACATCGTTCAGTGGCAGGAAAAAAGGATCCTCGCAGAGAAATTCAGACAATTTCTAGGCATTTAAACAAAGAAGTGGGGGGGGTGGGGTGACAAAAGGAAGCAGGGGAAATCAGGAAGTGACCCTATGTAAAAGCATGACAGCAGTGGAGAAGATAAAAATAAAATGAACCATCTGAACAACCTGTTCATAAGCAACAAATGGAAAACAATGAGCACAAACATAGCCCCCCCTCACACACACCTTTTACTAAACTGTGATAGCGGTTATTAGCGCAGGGAGCCATGCTGAATGCTCCACACTGCTCCCGACGCTCATAGAGTTCCTATGAGCATCGGGAGCAGCGCAGAGCATTCAGCGCAGGGGGGGGGGGGATAGTAACATAGTACATGATGGCAGATAAAGACCTGAACGGTCCATCCAGCCTGCCCATAAGTTATACCCATTAAAAAATACACGATTTGATTAACTTGTCTCTTCTTTAATATTTCTGGGTCATAGACTATAAAGTCCACCTGGTATTGGTCCTAGGTTCCAAATGCTGAAGTTGCCGTCCAAACTCACTCCAGCCTATCTAACCATCCTGTTTGCAGGATATCTACCATAAAGTCTGGCCAGTAACATCCTCATATTCCTCACAGTTTAAGTAACAAGGTTCAGGATTTGCAAGCCCTGATGTTTGAGTCAGACTTGGATATTGTTGCTATCACAGAGACATGGTTCAATGACTCCCATGAATTGGACACTACCAGGCTATAATCTTCTTATAAAGGATAGGGAGGGCTGAGGAGTAGAGAAATGGTGTGCATATGAAAGGCAATATTAGAGCTAATGAAATGCCAGGGAACCTAGGGAAAGAGGAAGCCATAGTCCTGGAAAGAAAAGATGGAACCTGTAGCCACACGAATGTTTCAACTTCAATTTATTATTATCTGAGATGGATTACAAAAAAAAACAAACCTGCATAATAAAACAATAATAATACAAAACAGACCAGCTTACAAAACAGGATCTGCTGTCACATTGAAACCCAACATTACTGAGTAGCATCTTTCATATTAAGCCTACAGCCTGGCTGTCCTGAGTAGGTCTGCTCTTACTAAAGGGGATGGAACTCCTCTCATATGAGGAAAGACTCAAAAGGTGAAGGGGAGATATGATTGAAGTCTTCAAAATCCTGAGTGGAGTAGAATGGGTACAAGTGGATCAATTTTTCACTCTGTCAAAAATTACAAAGACTAGGGGACACTCGATGAAGTTATGGGGAAATACTTTTAAAACCAATAGGATGAGATTTTTTTTCACTCAGAGAAGAGTTAAGCTCTGGAATGCATTGCCAGAGGTTGTGGTAAGAGCGGATAGCATAGCTGGTTTTAAGAAAGGTTTGGACAATTTCCTGGAGGAAAAGTCCATAGTTTGCTATTGAGACAGACATGGGGGAAGCCACTACTTGCCCTGGATCGGTAGCATGGAATATTGCTACTCTTTGGGTTTTTGCCAGGTATTAGTGACCTGGATTGGTGGTGACCAGTGTTCCCTCTAAGCGGGCGGGTGTTGTGAGCAAACTTTTTTCACTGTGAGCTAAAAATATCGGGCGCCAGCAAGTTATGAGCCAAATAAATATGTTGCTTTCTACCACAGAACTTCCTTACGTTTGTATGGAATCTATCCCCTTTCAACTTTAGAGAGTGCCCTCTCGTTCTCCCTGCCTTAGCTACTAAGTCTATTCCCTTCAGTACCTTGAATGTTTCTATCATGTCCCCTCTCAATCTCCTCTGCTCAAGGGAGAAGAGGCCCAGTTTCTCTAATCTTTCGCTGTACGGCAACTCCTCCAGCCCCTTAACCATTTTAGTTGCTCTTCTCTGGATCCTTTCGAGTAGTACCGTGTCCTTCTTAAAGTACCAGTGCTGGACGCAGTACTCCAGGTGAGGGCGTACCATGGCCCGGTACAGCAGCATGATAACCTTCTCTGTCTCTTCAGTCCAGCATCTGCCCCTTCCATTCACTGTCTGTCTTTCCCTGCCATCTCTCCTCCTGCCCCCCCCCACCCCCCAATTTGGTCTAGCATCCATCATCTTCCTTCTGTTCCCCTCATGGTCTGGCATCTCTATCCTTCCCTCCCCCCTGTGGTTTTTAGCATATCTCTCTTCTCATTTCCTCCACTCAGATCTGATCATTCTCTGCTCTCTCTTCCCTTTTCTTCTCTGGTCTTCCTTCTCTATTTTCTGCCTCCATCTAAATTAAATTCTTTCTTACTATTTAGTCCCGTTTCCCTCTTTTCACTGTGTCTACACACAGCTTGTCACCCCTTTCCCTCACCCCTCCATTATCTTACTATTTTCTTCCCCCTTTATTTATCTCCTCCTTCCATCCAGTATGTGTTCTTTCCCCACTTCCATTCAGCATCTGCTCTCCCTTCTCAACTGACATCCATCTGCCTTCTGCTCTCTCTCCCTTCTTCTCACTTCCATCATCTGTCCCCTTCTCTCTCTCTCTCATCTCCTCCATTCCATCATCTGCCCCTTCTCTCTCTCTCTCTCTCTCCCCCCCCCCCAACTTCCATCATCTGCCCCCCTTCCCCTCACCTTTGTGGGTCACTTTCTTTCCCCTGAGGGTGGCTCATGTCACAGGGGAAGCTTTGGCCGAGCAGAACCGCTTGATTGACAGTGGAACTTACTTGATTGATGTCGATGCTGGGGCCCGTTGCCGTTTGAAGGAAAAAAAAAAAGGTGGAAAAAAGAAACCTGTAAAGGCGAGAGGAAGGGAAACCTCCAGGACAGCTGCTTTTTGCCCTCCTTCAGCGGCCCAAGAGTTCAGACCAGCAGCGGCAGCTCTGTATGCTTTTAACTTCGGCACAGAGCTGCCCCTAATCAATAGTTTAGCGCGGTTTCATGAGGCAGCCTCGGGGCCTTTGATAGCCAGCCCGCTTCGATGATGCGATGTGGGCCGGCCTAGCAAAGGCCCCGAGGCTGCCTTATGAAACCGCGCTAAACTATTGATTAGGGGCAGCTCTGTGCCGAAGTTAAAAGCATACACAGCTGCCGCTGCTGGTCTGGAGGTGCGGAGACAAGGCAGGAGGCAAACGCGGTGGAAGGCAGGAGTCCCGGCACAGCGACTGCAACAGGAAGTTGCAAGTCAGCTGACGCCGGCCTTTCGTTGCGGCGGGGACCGAATCCTTCGTGGACCGGCAAGATTTTGTTTGCGGACCGGCGGTTGAAGAACTGTGCTCTACACTGTGTGCGCTGCGACGAGAAACTTGTGCGCTGCGAGGTAATATTTTGTGCGCGTGCGCACGTCAACGCAGCTTAGCGGGAACACTGGTGGTGACCCGTCAAATGCATGCATTGACATTGGTGCGCCGACACTTCCCCCATGATATCTGCGCGCAGGACAAATGGAAGCCGCCCCCTCACTGCCCTCTATGCCTTCCTGTTAGCACTCTGAGGGGGAGTTTGGGGGAGAGAAACTCCCCCACTACACTTAAAACTCCCACTCTCCTTCAGAAGCCTTCCTGTTTCTGCTCTTCCACTCTGAGGGAGTATGTGGGGGCAATCTCATTCTCATTCATGGGGATGCCGACGTTGAAGATTGCCACTAAACCCCCTCCACTACACTTACAATTGCACCCCAAAAACCCCGCTCCCTTCATGCATGCACTTGCTGGTGCACGCATTTGACGGAGTGGAATTGTCGGGGCACAATTGTCCTGCGCGCTATTGATGGTGTACCGGATTGGCTTAATGGACCATTGGTCTGACCCAGTAAGATTATTCTTACTATCAGAAGCTAAGCACGGTTGGGCCTGGCTAGTACTTCAATGGGAGACTGCCTGGGAATGCCAGGCTGTAGGCTGAGGGACCCTATGTTGGGCAGAAGAAATATAGTGGAGCTGCACAGGAGAAGGCAATGGCAAACCACTCCTGTACCCTGCCATTCAACATCAAACGGTGGATTCCTCACTGTACATGTTGCCTTGAGTCAGTGGCCAACTGAATCGCATGATCCATCCATATTACAAAAAAAGTATTTTTTTAACATTCGCTTAAACTCATGCAAGTTTGTCAAACGCCTTAGATACACAGGTAGCTTGTTCCACTCTAACGGTCATGCACATGAGAACACGCTGTTCCTTATGGACTCATAATGCAAACTTTTCTGAGAAGGAACATTTAAGGACCTCCAGCACACATGTAGAACCTGGACAAAGTTCTGATCAAAGATATTTATAAGCTGAGAATGAAAAGGGTGGTGTTGTTGGTGGAAGATTTAAACTTGCCTGGTGAGAGCTGGAACGTCCCATCTGCAGAATTAGAAAGAAGCAGAGAGATCATGGATGCCTGCCAAAGGGCTCTGCTGAAACAAATAGTGACAGAGCCCATGAGGGAAGACGTGATGCTGGATCTGGTGCTCACAAATGGAAAAAGTGTTTCTAACATCCAAGGGGTGCCCACCTGAGCAATAGTGATCATCACACGATATGGTTTGATATAGACTGCAAAGTCACAAAACTCGCAATACTGGATTTCAAAACATGCTGATTTTAGTAGAATGGGAGCATACCCGACGAAAGAGCTGACAGAATGGCAGATATGGGAGAAGTGAAAGGACAGTGATCCAAGCTGAAAGTAGCTAGTCATTTGGCAACAGGTCTTTATGTATGGAAAGTAAACAAAAACAAGAGAGAGGAAACCTATAAGACTTTCCAAACAAGTGGCTGAAATATGAAGGTAAAGTAGGCAGCATTAAGGAAATGCAGACGAATGCAACAAGAGGAATATAGAAATCTCAAAAAGGAGTAACACAGCAATTGTCCACCCAGTCTGCCCAACAAGGCGACCAGAGCCCTGCCCACCACTCCGTGTTGGCCCAGGGCCCCCATGTTTAAATGCTGATTGTGAAGTCACCACCGTGCCAACCATATAAGCAGCCAAACGTGATGGGGATGATAGGTGGGGTACTGCTGATAGTATTCAGCTTACAAGTCCATCAGATCTTGTACCACGTATCGCCCACTGTTCTGTAAGGATTTCTTGAGTTTAAGATCGGAAAATAGTATGAAATTATGTTTGAGTGGCAGGATGACAATTTCTCACTCCAAGATTGACGACGCTATGTTGTCAGTGTGTGTGTGTGTGGGGGGGGGGAGAGTGAAAAGCTTTGGAATGCCTTGCCAGGGGTTCTGCGCTTATGCGTAGTTAGGCTGGGTTTCAAGAAAATATTCAAAACACAATTGTTTGCAAATGCTTTCTTATGATGAGATATTGTGCAGTGTAATTACCTGAAAATGCCTTTTTTGATAATTATTTTGGATCTTAGTAACATAGTACATGACGGCAGATAAAGACCCAACCTGATTCAATTAAAATTTTTTTTTCTTCTTCTTAGCTATTTCTGGGCAAGAATCCAAAGCTCTGCCCGGTACTGTGCTTAGGTTCCAACTACTGAAGTCTCCGTCAAAGCTCACTCCAGCCCATACACACCCTCCCAGCCATTGAAGCCCTCCCCAGCCCATCCTCAACCACATAGCCATATACAGACACAGACAGTGCAAGTCTTCCCAGTACTGGCCTTAGTTCTTCAATATTTACTATTTTTTTGCTGATTCTAGATCCTCTGTGTTCATCCCATGCTTTTTTTGAACTTCATCACCGTTTTTCTCTCCACCACCTCTCTCGGGAGCGCATTCCAGGCATCCACCACCCTCTCCGTAAAGAAGAATTTCCTTACATTGCTTTTGAGTCTCCCACCCCTCAGCCTCAAATTATGCTCTCTGGTTTTACCATTTTCCTTTCTCTTGAAAATATTTTGTTCTACGTTAATAGCTTTCAAGTACTTGAACGTCTGAATCATATCTCCCCTGTCCCTCCTTTCCTCTAGTCTAGGGTATACATATTCAGGGCTTCCAGTCTCTCCTCATACATCTTTGGCGCAAACCTCCTATCATTTTCGTTGCCCTCCTCTGGACCGCTTTAAGTCTTCTTATGTCCTTCGCCAGATACGGTCTCCAAAACTGAACACAATACTCCAGGTGGGGCCTCACCAACGACCTGTACAGTGGCATCAACACCTTCTTTCTTCTACTGATTACACCTCTCTTTATAAAGCCCAGCATCCTTCTGGCAGCAGTCACTGCCTTGTTGAACTGTTTTTTCACCTTTTGATCTTCGGACATTATCACCCCAAGGTCCCTCTCCTCCTCCGTGCATATCAGCCTCTCCCTTCCAGCATATACGGTTCCTTCCGATTATTAATCCCCAAATGCATTACTCTGCATTTCTTTGCATTGAATTTTAGTTGCCAGCTATTAGATCATTCCTCTAACTTTTGCAGATCCTTTCTAATGTTTTCCACTCCCTCTACTCTGTTACAAATCTTGGTATCATCCTCAAAAAGGCAAAGCTTACCCTTCAGCAATGTCACTCACAAATATATTGAAAGGATCAGCCCCAGCACCTAACCCTGAGGGACTCCACTACTCACCTTTCCTTCTTCCATAGCTCTGAGTTGGGCGCCATTTATACAACAGCATTGGGGTCCACGCCTGGTATAAAATCTTCATTCCTAAATTAGGTGTGGATTTTCCATAGTCTATAACACTAGTTCCCAACCCTGTCCAGTCAGATTTTGGGGATGTCCCTAATGAATATTCATGAGAGTGATTTGCATATAATGGAGGTAACAGACATGCAAATCTGCTCCATGCATATTCAATAGGGCTATCCTGAAAGCCTGACTGACTGGTGATCCTCGAGGACAGGGTTGGGAACCACTGATCTGCCTGTGCCCCTCCCATGGCCACGCCCCCTTTCCAGATCGCATGGAAACATTTTGCACACACATCTTTATAGAATTCTAACCAGTAAGATCCATCCATAAATTCAAATTATTTGCCAATTAATGCCAATAATTGATTGCTGGCGGTTTAAGGACTTAGAAGCTACTACGTCCCAGCAGTGAATCCTCATCTGCATGTCACAACAAAAACCTTTTCCAGCTTGAACTGTTTCTAGGAACCTGTTTAGAGTATCCACAATTGGGTCCCCTGAAGCAGGGATCGAAACGGGGCCGCGTTGGGACCCCCAAATCCTGCTTACAAGCTAAGTAAATTCTTTAGAATTTGCCACAGGTGCAGTGACATTTGCAATTTGAAAAAGCAGTACCTTGTTAGCACAAATCTTTTTGAAGCATTTGAAGAAGAGTTTTTCATATATACCTTTGAAGGAAGTGATCAAAGATTTTTTATAAAAGGACTATGACTGGAAGGTAAACTCTTTTTCCAAGGGAGGTCTCACAACCTTCCTTTCAGAGTTTCGTATCTCTGAGCTTTTTTATAAATTTGTTTGATCACCCTTCACAGGTTAGTTACTTATACAGGCCAGCTCTCTCCGGTGTTTGTTAATAATTGATTGTTAGCACCTAATTATTGGTGCAAATTGGCTTGTTAAATTAAATTGTGCACATGCCCAAATGTGTGCACACAGTTTGAATGCCACTTATAAAATCTGGGGGATGTCCCATAAAAATAGGTGCCGTGTTTCCAAGCATGCGCTTTTATGCATATATAGTAAATGTCGGGATCCTTTTGTAAGCACCTAGTTGAGCTGTTCTATCCACGCTTATAAAATTACCTCCATAGGCTACGTAAATAGCTCAATCTATCCAAGCACTTGGGCCATACAAAGCTCCTTATCTATGTGTAACTATGAGTCATTTAGTTAGATTGACTGATTCTACGATTACACATGTGTGAAGCAGTCTACACAGCTCAGTAGGCCAATATCATTTCCATCTGAAATCAATCAGGTTGCATGTGGTTCGACAAAGAGAAACATAGTGTTACTAACAGCACATCTCTTTTCCACCTGAATGAGCTAAGTTCTTTATTAAAAAAAAAAAAAAAAAAAATGTCTAATGGTTCCAGAAAGTATCCTGAACTCGTCTCTTTGTATTGAAGACTAAAAGTGGTGGGTTTCCTAAGGACGATCTCTCCTTTGTTTTTCTTTCCACACGCAGAGCAAAAGCATCCCTCAGCACGAGAAGGGGAATGTTTGACAGACATCCAGAGAAATGGAAGGATACCCTGCCATGACCATATGTTCCATGATGTGTACAGTAAATTTGCGATACTTGGCAAGCTCGGTTTATATGAGTGGATTCTGCTTTTCCCAGCTCGGAGTTAAGGCAGCATTGCGAGCCAGACTGTCATTTCCTGAGAAATATAGCACCGTGCTTCCATCATCCAGCAGAGCAACTCAGCTTGGCCTGGCACGGGGTAGAAATATAATACGTCACATGATTTATTTTTGACAGACCTGAAACGTCCACAAATTACAAACGGAAAGGAGCAATATCTCTCCATTCACAGTAGGTTTTGCAGTGTATCTAGTGCAAGAGTTTAAACCCCAAACCCACTTACTTTAGTACTTAGTTCTATACCAGGGGTAGGCAATTCCGGTCCTCGAGAGCCACAGGCAGGTCAGGTTTTCAGGATATCCACAATAAATATGGCGCATAAAATTGACACAGAGGTTAACAAAATTCTACCGAGTGGGCTGGACGTTCACACTGCATATTTAAACTATTAAAAAAAAAAAAAAAAAAAGAAGCTTTACAAAAAGCCAGACCTACTGAAGGTCTAAAGAAAGTGCTCCTTGCACATGGCGTCTTTCTATAGAGAAGAGTTTTGATAGGGGCATAAATCAAGTGATACTGCTGCTGCTATTACTACTATTTATCATTTCTATAGTGCTGAAAGGTATACGTAGCATGTGCATTTAACATGTAATAGATAGTCCCTGCTCAGAAGAGCATACAATCTAATTTAGACAAACAGGATATGTAAGGGTTGGGGAGTTTCTTGCAGAGGACATAGGTATCTTATGGTGAGTGGGAGTTAGGAGTTAAAAGCAGCCTGAAACTAGTGGTTAGGTTAGGTAAGTACTCTGCAGAAAAAAATGTGCAGAAGGGCTGATATCACATGGAAAGCACGGAGCAGGTTTTCAGCGTGGTTTAAGAAGACAGGACAGGCTCCTGCCTCCTTAAACCACACTGAGCTGGCCAATCACCGATAATCATCAGCACTTAACTGGGCAGCACTGCTGAATAACTGCTTCGACCATCCAAGCACATTCCAGGCAGCCTGAATGCAGTCAGGGCAGATCTGGGCATGGCAATATTCAGCACCAGTTTCTGCATGCCTATTGGCAGATAGGACCTTATACAGTAAAGTGTAAAGTGATGCATGTCGGTAACAAAAATCTCATGCACGAATACAGGATGTTCGGGGCGGTACTTGGAGAGACCTCCCAGGAAAGGGACTTGGGAGTTCTGATCGACAAGTCGATGAAGCCGTCCGCGCAATGTGCGGCGGCGGCGAAAAGGGCAAACAGAATGCTAGGAATGATAAAGAAGGGGATCACGAACAGATCGGAGAAGGTTATCATGCCACTGTACCGGGCCATGGTACTCCCTCACCTGGAGTACTGCATTCAGCACTGGTCGCCGTACATGAAGAAGGACACGGTACTACTCGAAAGGGTCAAGAGAAGAGCGACTAAGATGGTTAAGGGGCTGGAGGAGCTGCCGTACAGCGAAAGATTAGAGAAACTGGGCCTCTTCTCCCTCGAACAGAGGAGATTGAGAGGGGACATGATTGAAACATTCAAGGTACTGAAGGGAATAGACTTAGTAGATAAGGACAGGTTGTTCACCCTCTCCAAGGTAGGGAGAACGAGAGGCACTCTCTAAAGTTGAAAGGGGATAGATTCTGTACAAATGTAAGGAAGTTCTTCTTCACCCAGAGAGTGGTAGAAAACTGGAACGCTCTTCCAGAGGCTGTTATAGGGGAAAACACCCTCCAGAGATTCATGACAAAGTTAGACAAATTCCTGCTGAACAAGAACGGGCGCTGTTAGGGCTAATCTCAGTTAGGGTGCTGGTCTTAGACCAGAGGGCCGCCGCGTGAGCGGACTGCTGGGCATGATGGACCACTGGTCTGACTCAGCAGTGGCAATTTTTATGTTCTTATGTTCTAAGCTGCCTGGTTAGGTAAGTGAATACTGGAACTGAATACTGGCAGCCACATAACATCGGGGTTCGCTGAAGGCCTGGATGTTCAGCATCTATGTCTGGACACACTCCAGCATTGAATATCCTTATTTAATTAAGCCAGCAACAGTCAGCACTTAAAAATACACTGACCACTGCTGGGCGAACATTGACCCCTGTTCTTCTTGTAACATGCACTTTCTGGTATTGCCTTGCCATAGGAATAGAACAGGGGTAGGCAATTCCAGTCCTCGAGAGCCACAGGCTGGTCAGATTTTTATATGAGATGGATTTGCATGCACTGCTACCTTCAGTAGCTCTGGCTTTTTGTGAAGCTTCATTTTTTTTTTTTTTTTTAGTTTATATAGGTGGAGGGGCATAATCGAAAGGAACGTCTAAGTCCGTTTTCATCCAAGTCACAAGTCGTCCAAAGTAAAAAACAGCTTAGGACACATTTTGGAAAAATACATCCAAATTATTTTCCATTTAGAAAATCGTCTAACTATAAGTCCTGCCGATCTGATCGTCCAAGCTGCTTAATCGTCCATCTTTATACCACATTTTCGTCCAGCTTTTCGTCCAAGGCAAAAATGCCTAGTAACAGAACTTTTGGACATGGGAGGGGGTCTACAAAGTGATGGACTGGACAACCAGACACGGCACCTAAATAGTGGGGTACTTTACAGGGCACTGCTGTGAACTTCACAAAAGGGTGCCATGTCTTCATCTCACTACAGCTCCCATATAGGTCATGGTGAACCCCCCAAACCACCTCCAGAATCTCCTAGACCCACTTATCTACCACCCCAATAGCCCTTATGACTGCAGAAGCCACTTATAGGGCAGTACAAAAGGGTTTGGGTTTTTTTTTTTAGGGGGAGTGCACATATTTAACCAGCAATGCAGTGATTACAGTGGCTTATGGGCATGAGTCCTCCTCTCCATGGGTTCCTAACCCACCCTCAAGACGACTTAAGCCGCCTTTGTTCAGGTCGACTAGGCTTTCCTATGCCAAGCTGCCAGGTGATGATGGTCTGGAGGCTGAATTTTAAAGGTGTGATTACGATTTTTATGGGGTTGGGGGTGGGGGTCGGTGATCACTGGGGTAGTGTGTTGGGATCTGTAGTTTGTGTCTGCAGTGCTTATCTGGTGATTTTAGGTGGGTTTTTGTGCCTTAGACCATGTCTTAAATGGTCTAAGTCACAACGTCCAAGTTCCGTCTATGTTGTGCTGTATAACTTTCAGTTATACATGCAGTACGACTAAGTCTAAGCCTGCCCAGGTCCTGCCCAAATCCCGCCCTTGACACTCCTCCTGAAATGCCCCATTTAGCTATGGTCATTCAGCGGCACTGTGAAGGCCTAGGTCGTTTTTAAATACGTCCAAAACCCGGTTTTATTATCAGCACTTGGACGTTTTTGACTGATGATAGTCCAAGTGCCGACTTAGGCTGGTTTTTAGATGTTTTTCTCTTTCTATTATGAGCCCCATAGTTTTTAGGGGTTTTTTTTTTTTAAAGATAGATATAGACTATCGGAATTAGGAATTTCAGGACTGGTATTGCAATGGTTTAAGGCTTTCTGATGAAAAGACGCTACAGAGTATTGCCAGATGGCTCCTTCTCTGACTACTGGTCTCCACCATGTGGTGTACCACAAGGATCCCCTATTTCAGCACTAATACACAACATCTTTAAGACCACACAAAATTTGATTGCTCTCAGACCTGGAGAATGGCTCTTTTCATACGCAGATCAAAAACCAATCAAACATGACTTACCATACTTTCCAAAACGTTAACTAAAGTACAAGAACAGTTGGTAAGATACCATTTCAAACTAAATAAGGAGAAAAACAAATTATTATGGTTTGAGCGACACACTCACACCTACTCCTATCCACCAATGCTCCCTCTATTGGGTGTGTGCAAATTTTTTCTCATGTGAGATAATAGAGGGTTAACCATTGGATTCTGTATAAGTTACCCAAAACTGGGCACAGATCACAGAGCCGAAAGTAAACTAGTTAGCTAATTAAGTGAAAACAATCAATTATAAGCATTAAGAAGCAATTAGGAATTATGTGGAGATCTGCCCTACGCCCTAGTTTATAACATGAACAACTAAATTTCATAGGCCTAGATTCACTAAAGGATAGTGAGTCAATCGCTGTTGGTCGATTCCAGGCTGATTTTATAACAGCGATTGATTTACCATCAAGTTTGCAAAAGTGATTGAGTCCGGCCAGAGCCCTGACAGTAATGACAGGAGAAGCAGCCTCCTGTCACTGCTGTCAGGGCTTCTGCCGGCTTAAAAATTTTTTTTTTTAAATCAGGCAGATATTTTATACACTCAAAATAACAATCTGTATATACAATACAGATGTATTATACACTCAAAATAACAGCTTGATTTAAAAAAAAGCCACCCCCGACAAAGTGCCTCCTCCATCCCCAAAGCCCCCCAAAATGCCCTCCCCCCCACACAAACACGACCCTGCCAAAAGGCAGGAGGGATGCCAACTCCCTCCTTCCATCACAAGCCCCCCACCGCACTGAAATGCTCCCCCCGCCCCGATGCCTGTCGCCACTGCCATCGAGCCCAACGCTGCCCACCCCCTCTCCATTCACACATGAATGAATATGACAGGAGAGATGCCAACTCCCTCCTACCATCATAAAACCCGCCATCAGCCGGGCCCAGCCCACCCCCCCCTTCCCGCCTGGGGCGCCTCAGCCAATCAGTGACTTCCTTAGGGAGGAGTCTAAGGAAGTCTTTGATTGGCCAAAAACAATGGCCAATCAGGGATGTTGCTACTATTTGGCCAGGTTCCTGTGACTTGGATTGGCTACCGTGAAGACAAGATACTGAGCTAGGTGGACCATTGGTCTGACTCAATAAAGTTATTTTTATGTTCCCTGGTTGTTTGCCTACTGCTCCTGGACTATAAGGAGAGAGATCAGGTCCAAATCACTGAGGATCTCATATAAAGGCTGTACCTCAGACAAGTTTCAAACCTCTAAAGCAGAAGCTGCACTTTTTTAAAAATTATTTTTATTCCACCTATACTCTAGGCCAGTGTTTCTCAAGTCGGTCCTGGAGTACCCCTTTGCCAGTCAGGTTTTCAGAATATCCATAATGAATATGCATAAACTTAATTTGCATACACGGCCTCCATTATATGCAAATTTATTTCATGCATATTCATTGTGGATATCCTGAAATACTGACTGCCCCCCCTAACTTTTTTGTTAGAGTCTAAGGAGAATATAAATGTTGCCGATTTGATTTAAATTTCTTGATATTCTTCTTTTCCTTTCATTTTACCTAAACAAGTATTATTACTTGTAATTATATTCATAAAAACATTACACATACACATACACATACACAATAGCAAAATTCAACATGCATACTTTTAAATGATTGCATTAGCCTTTTATCCACCTTGAGCTTTGCAGTCTAAATCCAGTCCAACATGCCAAGGCTCAGAGATCACATAAAGTATTAAGACTGTCCCAAGGTGGTGTTAGTGCAGTAACCTTCATGCTTAACCAAGCAATAATAATATGTAATGAAAAAGCATGCACTGCTGTGCTCAGTAGCACAAAATTAATCCACAGTATACAATTTAGTTGCTGAGCAGCTTTCTCTTAAAAGTGTAAATAAATCTGGAGTTCTCAACCTTTAATTTTATTTAACCAGGACTCTCCCTCCTTAGGACTGTGTGGAGCCAACGCTGCACACAGATGATATGTTTAGTCTCAAGGAAGAGGGAGCCAGCTGGCATCCCGAGTACAGTTGGTACTTCCTGAATGCTGCCCCATATCTTTTCCCACCTTGAGGTCACAAATGCTGAGAGGGAGCAGAGGAGACCAAGAAAGAGGCAGATGGGATTTGGGAGGGGGAGGGGTACCATGGCTTGATTGTTCTGCAAATTACTATAGTGGAGTCTCACTAGAGACATGCTGAACACACAGTTCTAAATAAAATGGAAATGAGTACCTGCAATTGCATAACCACATCTCGTACAAGGACTTGGCCCTCTGGATGACATGTCCCAGGCTCAGAATAAGCAGACTATTACGCAATTTTTCTGTTTCAGCAAAGGCATCTACTGAGAAAACGTTGACTTTTCAAGCTTTCATGTACTTGACTAAAAGCCAAATTAAAACGCAGCATAAGGTTCATGTTTACACTACATGTATTTATTGTGCAAAAGATTTGATGAAATTTTCTTCATTTCTCTAATGAAAGAATGAAAAGGGCCCAGAGCTAACAAGAACTATAGAAGCTAAATGTGGGATGCAATTTATATATATGGTGACTTTCTGTACACCTGGCAGGGCCTCCGCGTGTGCGGATCGCCGGACTTGATGGACCGAAGGTCTGATCCGGAGATGGCAGTTCTTATGTTCTTATGTACTCGTATCATCTGTTCTAGTATTTAAATGGTGGGGGGGGGGGGAGAAATCTTTCTATTCTTTGCCCAAAGGCTTTGTTATTCTGTAGCTTTCAAAATTTAAAACAATAAAATTTAAAAAAGCACGCAAAACAAACAAGATGACAAAAATGCATGTGGGACATTTTGCACATTTATAAATGTCGGGAGTGTTCTGCTTACGCCGGTTCTAATTTAAAATTGGCAGCCAGAACCTCCAGTGAGAATCTCATGAAACTGCCGAGGGAGGACTCTACAGCTATTTTGAATGCGGATCCGGCATTAACAGGAGCTAGAGAATGACATGGTGACAAATTCATCACCGTTCCCATCCCCATGTCATTCTTTAAGGAGAGAGGGAAGAATCAGAGTTTGAATGGGCACATCCACTGACCCCCTCAAGTCTTGCATTGAAGAATGCTGGTATAGAAGGACTGAGGTTGAGATAGACACTAAAGAATGACAGTCTCTGGTATCCAGAGCTGATACTATGATGTCATAATGCTTTATTCCACCAATAAGAACCAACCTAATCAGTGATGGCACAATGGCTTCATTATCCTATACTTGGCTCACATAAGAATCAGAGTATGAATAGGCACTGACCTTCAAGCCTTGCATTGAAGAATGCTGGTGTAGAAGGACTGAAGTTGAGATAAACACTAAAGAATGACACGGGATTGTTTCCCATAGTTATCCACGGAGATTAGAATGGTGATGAATTTTCTCACCATGTCATTCTCTAGCAGGAGTAACTAGAGATAGCTCCTACCCTGCCAGGCCAGTTGACCACCAAGTATTATCAGTTGCTGCATTGGTTTCCAATTGAACCAAGGATACTTTTTAAAATGGGCTGTTTCTGTTATAAATCCTTGTATTGTCTTGTAGATCATTTCAAATCTGCCGATAGAAAACTGTCATTACGTAAAATTACCATATTTACGTTTCCCACAGTAAAAGGTTGTATCTATAACCGATGTTTCCTGAGAATCTTGGCTTATCAAGTGGCTTCTTGGGGCAAGAGTTTTAGTAAGCTGATAGGTTCCAGTTCTTATCAGGTTTTTAGAAAGATGTTGAAGACTCACTTATTTGATAAATTTTAAAAATGAGTTTACAATCTACTGTGTATGTACAGGTTTCTTAATTCCTTTGTAAACCGCTTAGAACTAAAAAGTGTTGCGGTATATAAATGGATTTTTATGTTATGTTATGTTCTAAGGTAGGCCAGGAGAGGGCCTACAAGAGGTGGCAGATTTTGCCCGAGGGTCAGAGAATGATCATCGCTCTTGGTCTGGGGGACGGGAGAGGGGGGAAATTTTGGCCATAACTGAAAAATGGCTAAATCCAAGTTTTGGGCCAGTTTTGACGAAGAAATTGAAACTGAAACCGAAATTCAGTCAGAAGTTGTGCTGTCCTGTACTGTACCAGACCAAATAGTGGAGAGAGACTATCATAAACAACAAAATTACAGAACATATTCATAGACATGGATTAATGGGACAAAGCCAACATGTATTTGTCCAAGGATAATCTTGCCCTACCAATCTGCTACATTTCTGGATAAAGGTGAGCTGGTTGATGTGGAGGGCCATTTTTGATATGATGTCAAAATCCAAGGTGCACAAAAATCCACTACCAAACATGCCCATTTTCAAAACTTCAAAACATCTATTTTGTTTGGTTGGGGTTTTTTTTTTTTTAGATAACACATCCCCCCCAAAATGCACAAAACGAGCCATTGGGATGTAGGAGGGACAGCATTTGTAGTAGACTGGCTACACAGACATCTCAGCAGAGAAATGGGGCACCATAGCCCCTTATAGTGTGAGGTGAGCCCTCCAAAACCCATACAAAACCTACTGGACCCAACTGTACTCCACAACAATAGCCCTTATGCCTGTATGTGGCACCTGTATGAGGGTCCAGTTAGTTTTTGGTGGGTTTTGGTGAGCTCACACCTTTCACCACAAGTGTAGTAGTTAGAGTACGATATGGGCCTGTGTCATCTTCTTTGCAGTCCACTGCACTGACCACCAGACTGCTCCAGGAACTTGCTTGCTGCTCTACTAGGATGGCCCAGAACATCTGAAGCTGTCACACAGGTATTGCATTGTTTCATTTACATCTTTGGGGGTGGGAGGAGGGGTCATGCTTACATCCCTCTAGTGGTCATTGTTATAAACAGGTCTAGCCCCAAATGTCCAAATTGTGCCCTGGGCATATTTTAAAATGTTTGATTATGGCAGAAAAATGTCCAGTCAAACAAAAAAGGCAAGGGTGGTGTCTTTTCAACCAGTAATTACTTCTTTATTAAACAAGTAATGGTCTCAACAAGGATCCCTTTCAGTGAAGCTTTGTATGCCACTGCTCGACTTCTCACGCGTTCACTGAATTTCAGCGTTATTACTGCTTTCAGTGTCCCCCTGAGGAAGGCGTTTCCATATGCTGAAACAGGGATCCTTGTAGGGACCCTTACTTGTTTAATAAAGAAGAAATCACTGGTAAAAAAAGACACCACCCTTGCCTTTCTTGTTTGACTGTTCTTTCTCGAAGGCGAGGGGTTCTTCTTGTTATTTGCCAGAAAAATGTCCAGGTCATAAGCCTGCCCTAGTCCTGCTCACACCACACCTCTAACACGCCCCTTGAGATTTAGATGAACTGTGGATGAGCAGCATAGAAATCTTCTAGAAAATAGGTTTCAAAAATAGCAAATTGGAAGGGTTTGGTGAGAAAAACATCCATCTGCCCATTTATGCCACATTTAGATGCTTTTCATTTTTGAAAATGAACCCCATTGTGTACCTGGATTTCAGAAGGTATTTATTTGACAAAGTACCTTATGATCCGACCCAGCGGCGGCAATTCTTATGTTCTTATGAACAACTCAGAAAAATAAAAAAAGCTACAGAATAGGTGGCATTATCCTATTGTGGATTAAGAACTTGTTAAAGGATAGAAAACAGAGAGTAGGGTTAAATGGTCAATATTCTCAATGAGATAGGGAAATACTAGGGTTCCATGCTGGGACCACTGCTTTTTAACATATTTATAAATGACCCAAAACAGGAATAACTAATTTATATTACATTACATTAGAGATTTCTATTCCGCCATTACCTTGCGGTTCAAGGAGGATTACAAAAGAATTATAGATGGTGGATTACAATGGAAGAATATTTGTCATTTCTAGAGGAGTCCAGTAGATTTAATGTGGCGGGAAGATGGAGGAAGGACGGTAGGTGTGATGTTAGGACTGTTTCAGGAATTTCTTGAAGAGTATAGTTTTTATTTCTTTTCTTTAGTCTGGGATAGATATCAATAGATTGGAGATCTGGTTATCTAGTTTTGCTGCTTGAGTGGCTAGGAGGCCATCGTATAGTTTTTTCCGTTTTACTTCTTTGATCGGGGGGGGGGTGTGAATGGTGTGTGTGTTTTTCTATGTCTGATTGAAGTGGTTTAGATGAGGCGGTTGTTCAGGTAGGTTGGGCTGCCTCTATTTAGGGTTTTGAATAACATACAGTAGAATTTAAATAGTATTCTTGCTTGCATTGGTAGCCAGTGTGAGTTGATGTAAAAGGAGCCCTAAGTGAAATGATTCTTAAACTGTGGATACATACTGTATTTTTTGAATGTAAAAAAAGTTTACATGAAGATTTTTGAAGTAAGGTTTTTAAAAAAAATCTTTATTCATTTTAAAGCCAAAAATAAGTGCAACATACTTTACAAGCATTTTACAATTTAACAGCACTTAAAATCAGTCAAAATTATATTCTATGACAAATACATATATCACTCCCCCATCTACATATCCAAAAATTGCACTCTAAATTTTAAAAAAAATCTTCCCACCCACCTTGAACATATATTATCAAAAGGGAAAATCAACAATCACTCCTTGCAGAATTTTGTCAATGGCTCCCAAATATCCATAAACTTCTTATAATGTCCCTGCTGTATGGCCATCATACATTCCATTTTAAAAGTGTAACACATCTAGATGTTTAAATTGTATACATTATAAAGTTTGAAATATCAATAAAGATTTATTTTAAAAAAAAAGTGTAACACAGAGATTACCACCCAAAAGTGCAATTTAACCGATCCCAGTTTTTCCAGTTCCTAAAAATAAGTTGTATGGCAGCCCCTGTCACTATAAAGAGAAGTTTGTTATTCCAAGCAGATATTTGGCTTTTAGCCCTCATTAACGTACCAAATAGGATGGTATTGTACGTCAATGCCACTGGATTTTCCAATATTTTGTTCACTTGATCCCAGATGGATTCCCAAAATTTAAATTTCAAGGGACAATAGTACAATAGATGATCCAACGTCCTAACTTCGAGATGACAGTGCCAGCATCTAATTTCTGTAATTGAACAGGTGTCCAAAATGCTCTATGTAACAAGAAAAACCATGTTTGTCTCATAGATGCAGACACCGTACATCTTGTCCTCCAAATCCAGATTCGTGGCCATTGAAACGCAGTAATCTGATGCTTTATATCAATGCTCCAAATATCACGAAGACCAGTCTTTGGTTTCTTATTCAAAAATTCAGATATTAAGTTGTACCACTGAGCGGCCTGGTGTCCCAGGAAATTCATCTGGAAGCATAGGATCGGCAAACCATACAGATTTTTAAGATTTTGCCAATCAGGGAACCCCTTCTGAATGGCTTGCCTCAACTGCAACCACCTATAATTTTGAGATTTAGCAATACCAAAATGTTTGTTGCAGTCATGAAAAATCAAGCAGCTTTCCATTTGATACTACATCATCCAGAGTACGTATGCCCGCCTTCAGCCAATGCTTCCAGATGACCTTAAATCCGCCAATTTGAATCTTGGAGTTCAACCAAAGGGACTGACAGGTGGATTTATGAATTGGAATAGGTGTTAAATTATTAATAAATTTTAATGTCTCCCAAGTGTCTAATAAAATTCTATTGTCCTTATACAACCTAGTAAGTAGTAAGGTTTTTTGAAGTAAGGTTTTGGTTTTTTACTTATGATAGAAACAAGAGTTTAGTTGAGTTTCAGTGTTTTGTTGAACCAATGTCCATTTATCCAGATGATACTGTGTCAGGTACTATTAGGATGATCATGATTTTTTTTTTTTTGGGGGGGGGCAAGGGACTTATAGTATTGCCATATTGGGACAGCCCAAAGGTCCATCAAGCCCAGTGTCCTGTTTCCAGCAGTGACCAATCCAGGTCACAAGTACCTGACAAGATCCCAAAAGAGTATAACAGATTTTGGGGTCTTTTTACTAAGGCACGCTAGCCGTTTTAATGCGCGCTAAATATTAGCGTGCACTGAATGCTAACGCGTCCATACACTATAATGGGCACGTTGGCGTTTAGCGCAGGGTAAAATGGCTAGCATGCCTTAGTAAAAGGACCCCTTTATGTTGTTTATCCTTGGAAAAAATAGCAAATTTTTCAAAAATCCACCTTACAGACTTTTCTAGTAGAAAATTGACCAAACCTTTTTTAAGTCAAAAATAGTAGGTGGTGAGGAAAATGCTCTGAAAGAATGCAGGGCTGAGAGGTCAAACTCAATGACAATATAACGCTAGAACCAAGACTTCTCAGAGTAAATATCCAAAGGAAAAGTAAGAAGAGATTCAGATACAATAAAGTAAACGCATTTATACATACACTCAGATAAGGCTTAGAAGTGACTTCTTCAACTTATGTAAAAAAAAAATTTCGTATACATCACCTAGCAACTATTTCTTTGGCATTTGAAACTACCAACACCTCTTTTTGGGTTCCTTGAAAAAGACCCTCGAAACATGGTCCATGTCGGGACCTACTAACTCCCCTTTAAGTTAAGTAGGAATTGTTTTTCCTTTCATTGCCACTGAAAAATACTTTTATTATTTAAGAAGCACCCCAATATTATTAGCATTATAGTCATACACAGTGATGGGACGGTGGGTTCGGCTATAGGAGCCACGGCTCTTGGTCGGATAAATGCTCTTGGTATGTATAAATGCATTTACTTTATTGTATCTGAATCTCTTCTTACTTTTCCTTTGGATTAGAGAATGACACAGTGACAAAATTCATCACCGTCCCCGTCCCCGCGGATAACCGCGGGAAACCATCTTCATGTCATTCTTTAAAGAAAGAGGGAAGAATCAGAGTATGAATGGCCACAACCACTGACCCACAAGCTTTGCTTTGAAGAATGCTGGTGTAGAAGGACTGAGGTTGAAAGACACTACAGAATGACAGTCTCTGGTATCCAGAGCAGATATTGTGATGTCATAATGCCTCATTCCACCAGTGCCTAAGAGCCAATCACATCAGTGATGTCACAATGGCTTCATTATCCTTGGCTCACTTAAGAATGAGAGTATGAATGGCCACAACCACTAACCCACAAGCTTTGCTTTGAAGAATGCTGGTGTAGAAGGACTGAGGTTGAAATAGACACTAGAAAATGACATGGGATTATTTCCCGCGGTTATCCGCGGGGACGGGAACGGTGATGAATTTTGTCTCCGTGTCATTCTCTACGTTGGATATTTACTCTGACAAACCTTTTTTAAACCATACAAAGTAACTGCTTTTACCACATTCTCTAGCAACAAATTCCAGAGTTTAATTACACATTGAGTGAAGAAAAATTTTTTTTTTTTTTTTTTTCTGATTTGTTTAAATTTACTACACAGTAGCACCAGTCTTGGAAGCAGAGCTGGTAAAGATACGCTGAAATCAGAGATATACTGCAGAATACTGGTTTCAACGAAACAAAATCAACAACAACCACAAAAAAAAAAGGCTATAAAAATTGGAATTCAAATTCTGTGCTGACTTTATTGGCAGCCTGAAACCACCATTCTTCACCAGCGTCATTGTAGGGGGTGGCACGGTGGAGCAGAGATAGAAACAAACTGCACAATTTCCACGCTGAAAGAGAGGCCCAGAAACCCTGCCTGAAAAGTTCTCGGCCCAACCAAAATGAGAATGAGGCAGAGCCACAAAACGTACACACTTTTCTTGACACTTTTTCTTTCATTTCATAGTGTTGAAACGAAAAGTGTCAAGAAAAGTGTGGAGAATAACTTGTAAGTTTCGCGACTCCGCATCATTCTCTTCTTGGCTGAGCTGAGAACTTTTCTGCTGCCCCCTCCTCGTAATTGCTGAGAAACTACTGGGAGTTTCCTCTGAAGCACTGACATTTTTATGTGTCCCTGTTGCTCATCTCAGTCTAAAATGGCACATAAAAGGCCGTGTGAATGCAGCATGCAATTAATATCAGCTTTTACAGTGTGAACACAGGTGGTTGGAGGTGGATTCACCCAAATTGGGGACTTGTAAAAATTTATGGCCAAACTATATTCTTTGAAGCTGAAGCATAGCATATGTGGTTTTCTTCACCAAACAAAGTCTAGTCAGGGGGTCCCTCCCCCTCCACCACCCCCACCCCCTCAGAGCATAAAACTGAAGGCCTTAAAGCTGCGGAAGCGGCAGTGCGCCTTTCTCCTGCGCTCAAATGTTGGTGCGGGATTGTCGGTGCGCCATTGTCCTCTGTGATTTTGACGGTGTACCCTCCCTATTTCCTGGATCACATAGTCAAACACAAGTGATTTTTAAAAATCCCTCTTATATAGACCAAATAAATCAGATGACATGCCCTGCACTTCTTGTCTTAGCAGCTCTTGAAAAAATCATTTATTCCATCATCTGTTTCAGCTGCATACATTTTCCTGCAGTGTTGTTCTTGTCATATACATCCTGCTCACATGATTTTCATCATTTTCTGACTGACAGTATGATGATAAGACCCATCAGAGAGATAGTCTGAGGGGCTAACGCCTGCCCTTTTCTTTAAGTGTTAGTCTGAGCTGGGTATTGGGCAGTGTATCGCAAACTGTATGCCTCCTGAGATTTCTGGTGTGCCGCAACACACTGGCGAGGAGGAGAGTCGTCTATGCCGGCTGCCTGCCTACAGGACGTACCTCTCGCAGCGAAAGGCACGTCCTGTAGGAAGTCAGCCGGTGCAGCTGACTCTCTTCCCAGCCCATAGGCGTCGGAACGGGAGAGGCCACAGGGGCCATGGCCTCACCAAAAATTCTCAGTTGTTTTTTCCTTATTCCATTTTTGCCATCTCTTCCCACCCTTCTCCCAGGTGACTTGTTTAAATCCTGTTGGGAGTCTTCCACACAACATCAGATAGCAGGCCTGTCCTGGAACCCTTCATTCTACTTCTGGGGGCAGGCCTGCTTGTGGAAGCTGCACAACGCCGGGAGGAGGTGGGTGGGAGACTCGGGAGCTCCTGGGCCCCTCCAAACGAAGCAGCGTTCCGCTGCCTATGTCCTGGCCGGCGTCTCTCCTTCCCGTACCTCCCAGATCCCTGTAACGGCAGGGTTGCGGCCAGATAGGCCTACGCGCATGCATGGACATTGACGTGATGATGTCACACATGCAGGTGATATCATCGCATCGACTTCCGGGTGCCTTCCGGCCAGGACACTGGTTTTAGCGTGCCGCCGGCCGGAAAAGTTTGCAAGACACTGGTATAGAGGATCATTCCTCTGTCCACCCCACACAAGACCTTTCCTTTCCCTAGCTCTATTTGATCACAGCCTATAAGATATGCATTTGGACAGAGATTGAAGGCAGTCATACACTACAATTACAGATAGTTTATTTGATATGCTGCTTTTCTTAACAACTGTTGTCAAATCAAGGTGGTTAACAAAATTAAAAGCAATGGGTTAAAAAAAAAAAAAAAACCCCAGACAATATAGTATAGTATAATAGGCACATTAAAACTACCTGGTGGAATACTGTTTGTCTAACTGCCAAATATGAACGTGTTGCTGCAGAAATATTAAATGGGTTAAATAAATTTAATGAAATATGGGAGCCATTGAAATCTTAGAATCACGTGCCTGTTAAACCATGATGATTCAGCTGAACATCCATACTGTCCTTTTCGTTGTATCTGTGATAGCATTATTGATTCATTGTCAATTGTCAATCTATCGCTATATTGTTTTGCTTTTTTTTTTTCTTCTCTACCTTTTCTTTTCTCATACAATTGACTCATGTTATCTTATACTGTTGCATTCATTTATGTATGATCTATTTAAATGTCAATAAAAATTGTTGAACTAAAAACCCCCAAAAACCATGAGTAGGCCCATTCTTACTATCAGAAGCTAAGCAGGTTTGGGCTTGGCTAGTACCTGGTTGGGAGACCACCTGGAAATACCAGGTGCCATAGGCTGAGGGGTCCCATGGTGGGCAGCAGCAACATGAAGGAGGCACACACTGCAGAGGAGAAGGCAATAGCAAACCACCACAGACAGGGTTCCTCCTCATGCATGTTGCCACAGGCCAGCAACCAACTCAGAGGCATGATCTCTCCATATAGCTGATATCTTTGGCTATATCAATAATCTGTGTTTTTAAATTTCCAGTGCTATTAGATGTGTTGCTGTCTTTAACTTTGCTTTCAGATTGTTGCTGGAGAAGCCAGGACCTTATTTTTGATCCTGAACAGGGATTAGTCCCTTCACCGATAAGGGACCAATCATAGCTGAGGTGCGGTATATAAAAAGAATATTCAGTTCTGACTACAGCAGGACTACATATTCAGCCCCACCTGAGGAGCTAAAAGCCTCTCCTACATAAGAACATAAGAATTGCCACTGCTGGATCAGACCAGTGGTCCATCGTCCCCAGCAGTCCGCTCCCACGGTGGCCCCTAGGTCAAAGACCAGCACCCTAACCGAGACCAACCCTACCTGCGTACATTCCAGTTCCGCAGGAACTCATCTAACTTTGTCTTGAATCCCTGGAGGGGCTTGTTGGGTACTTCTGGGTTTCAGTGGCTGCCCTACAATATCTTTTTAATATATTAGGGGTCGGGGGAGGGGGGGGACATTCAGCTGCTCCCATTTTTGTAATATATTGGAGATCAGAAGAGTGGTCCGCTTCTTGCTCACTTATCGCACCTGAAAGAGGTAGGAGAGCAACAAGAAGAACAGCAGCAAGCAAATCCTACTGACACATGAAAATAGTGTTGCAATATGCACTAACTCTAGCTCTTTACTGCCCCTCAGACCAAAATTCCCAGCATTGCAAAACCTTGCATTAAGCCTCAAGGGTTTTGTGTACTTCTATGCATTGATGGGCAGTAGCTTATGCCTTCATCAACATGGGATTTCATTGGCAGTGTGGCGACACATGCGTACATGGTTCCACGGCAACAAGAAGGCATCCGTGGAAAATCAGGGGCGGGAAACTGCGAGGTGACACCAGGAAATTCTTTTTCACTGAAAGGGTGGTTGATCGCTGGAATAGTCTTCCACTGCAGGTGATTGAGGCCAGCAGCGTGCCTGATTTTAAGGCCAAATGGGATCGACACATGGGATCTATTCACAGGGCAAAGGTAGGGGAGGGTCATTAGGGTGAGCAGACTAGATGGGCCGTGGCCCTTATCTGCCGTCTGTTTCTATGTTACATTCTTACACGCACAGTTTTGCATACAAGTCAGAAGCCTGTGTGCATAACCTTGCGCTATGATAGGTTCCTTATTACCCTAGCCTCTAGATGGGTGCCTAAGTCAGGAAGACATAGGAGGATTGTTTACTAATGGTTAGTGTGTGCTAATGCCATTATTGCATGCTTTCCGCCAAAGGACCTATTTTATTCCTATGGGTCCTGCAGCAGAAAATGCAAAATAACAACATGTGTGTTGTCAGTAAATGAGCCCCAGTGTGACTTCCCCAAAGCCACAAGGAGAGTCAGTGGTTTCCTTGGTTCTCAGGCTCAAGCCAGGTAATGGAGGGCATTTGTGTTTACTGTTCCCGAGGTGACATAAGGATTTGAAATGTTTTTCTATGGTGAATAATAATGAGAAAAATCCTCATTCAACCCAGCTAGTTGTATTTCAGACACTACCTTCAAGCAGTGTGCTATTTATTTTTTTTATTTAGGAAATGTTGGTGATCATTTTAGAATAGTTACATGGCACTTACGGGGAGGGGGGGGAGAGAGTATGGCACAGTGGCTAAAGTTATAGCCTCAGCACCCACACTGCTCTCTGTGACTCTGGCCAAGTAGCTTTAGCCACTGCTCCCTGTGATTGTAGCTTTAGTCACTGCTCTCTGTGACTCTGGGCAGGTCACAATTTCTCCCCTCCCCCATTGCCCCAGGTACATTAGATAGATTGTGAGCCCACAAGAACAGACAGGGGAAAAATGCTTGAGTACTTGAAAAAATTCATGTCAACCATTCTGAGAAGAGCATAGAAAATTGAATTACTACATTTATGTGTGCCAATTTTACAGTGCTGCTGTCTACATAATGCAAATATCACATGATGCGGAGAGATTGTAAGAGAGCTTGCTCTAGCTGTGGTTTTAGCAGTTCAAAACGTGCTGTGTGTGAATGCGACACATATGCATATTTTTTTAATTAATAAAGATTTACAAAAAAAAAACCCCCAAAAAAACTGTGACATGTGTGCCAGCTACTGGGGTCGCCACCAGTGATTGAGATTTTGTGGGTCTATCACCACCTCAACATTACAAAAAAAGAGTTCTTTCACTGGATGCCACATTTGGCTCCCTCTGTACTTGCATTAACACATGTAAGGCTAGTACTTTGTCATGAAAGTGCTGGCCCACACACAAGTATGTTGCAAGATTGACTTACATGTTTCTGATGCTTGTACATGTAAAGATCCAAGCGATGCCTGCTCTTTTTCACTTAATGCTCCTACTATATGTGCTAGCTAATATATTGTAACCCTAATTTTGTCTAAGCAAGGTGACTACTTTATTTAAATACTAGTTGTTTAGCCCGTTACATTAACGGGTGCTAGCAGCCCTTCCCCTTATTTTTACCTCCTCCCTGTCCAGCAACACCTCCCCCCCCTTTCCCTGCTCCCCCCATATAGCAGTAGCCCTTCTCCTTTTATCTCCCTCTGTCCAGCAGCACCCCTCCCATTCCCTCCTCCCCCTGTCCAGCTGTAGCTCTTCTCCTTTATGTCCTGCTCCCCCCCCCCTGTCCAGCAGTAGCCCCAGGAAAAGAGTGAGGATCACAGGACCAAAGCTTTTACTCCAATCCTCTTGATGTCTGACATCCAAGTAGGGGAAATCCACTCTCCCCATCTCCTTGCTCCTGCTGCACTTCCTCCTCGGCTATACACACGCGCACACACACTTACATACAGCTCTCCGGCTCCTCAAGCCCCTCCTCCACCTTCCACTTCTTCGGCGGGGACCAACATTTTCTTTATTTTGTTTTCTTTTCTTTTTGCGTGTTCCTCCATCACGGAAAAACAGCACTACCGGCCAACTTAGTCCCTTGCCGCCCCCTTCCCGCGGTCCCAACAAACGTCCTTACTCTAGCAGGGGCCGCAGCACTCTAAACACGCTGCTTGTCGGGCAGAGCAAATCAGGGCAGTAGCAGGCCGCCAAGCAGCGTGTTTAGAGTGCTGCGGCCCCTGCTGGAGTAAGGACGTTTGTTGGGACCGCGGGGCGGGAAGAGAAGAGGAGCGGCGGCAAGGAACTAAGGGAGCCGAAGGTAGGGTCAGATGGGAGGCTGAACAGGGGTTCGGGTGTGCCGGGGAGAGGAACGAAGACGACGCCGACGACTGGAGAGAGAGAGAGTCGCTGCAGCGTCTCTGAAGTTGAAAAAAACTTCGGCCCGTCTCCGTGCTCGGCCGCGGCAGGCTACAGCTTCTGCGGCCTGCAGCCGCCAACAGCCGCGGCGGCGACATCCGTCTTGACTTTTTTTTTTTTTTTTTAGTTGAAAGACGCGGCGGTGGCTCCTCTCATGATCCCCGCCTGCGTCGGAAGTCTGACGCAGGCGGGGATCGTGAGAGTAACCACCGCCGCATCTTTCAAATAACCGTAAGCCGCGCATGCGCACTTCCTATTTGTCGCTACAGCTCACGGAAAACCGGCGCACACATAGGAAGTGCGCATGCACGGCTTACCATTTTATTATATTAGATTATGGGGTCAGTATTCAGTCATTTAACCGGCCAGGAACAACTCCTGGCTGGTTAGATCACTTGTTTGGGGCTATCTCAACCACTGATTTATCACCACAGACAACAAAAATGAAAGTCATTTTACTTTGTAGCCAGTCTGGGGTTTGGAATCAGCACTTAACTGCCTAAGTTAAGCAGCCATATTAGAATGCATAAAAGTCAGTTCTATCTTTATGTGGTATCACCTAGACCAGGGCTGCCCAAGTCCGGTCCTCGAGACCTACTGGCAGGCCAGGTTTTCTGGATATCCACAATGAACATGTATGAGAGAGATTTGCATACCATGAAGGCAGTGCAGGCAAAGCTCTCTCATGCATATTCATTGTGGATATCCAGAAAACCTGGCCTGCCAGTAGATCTTGAGGACTGGACTTGGGTAGCCCTGACTTAGACAGTTAAGTGCTGAACATTGCATTTAACTACATAAGAGAGAGCTGGCCACACAAACCTGGTTATTCAATGCTGGAGCCCAAAGATGGCTCAACATTGCATATCTGGAAATAACACCAGCAACAGCTTAAAAAAAAAAAATGCTCACTGCTAACTGGCTGAATAACCCCCCTATAAGTTTTGTTGGTGGGTCCAAGTCAGGACCAAAATTCACTGGGGGAAACATTGGCAAAAGCAATCCACATTGTCTTCAGTCTTTTGGCACCCAGTAACTCACTCCAGGCCAGAAATGGGGTTCTGAACCAAAATATTTGCTCATAATCAGATTTCTCAAGTAGAAAGGGGCCAACTCTTCACAACCCTAACAAACTACAGGCAGAGGCAGGAAAAACAAATTAATACTATCTTCATAACACTTACAATCTTTGTTCAGTCTCTTCAGGGATATCCACTCTACAGACTTCTGAAAAAGTCTTTTACTGCAGTTCCCTGCCTGTATGGATGATTCTCCCTTGTCCCTTCTTGTTTCTCAGGATCGGGATCCTTTGTTGTTTCTTAAACTCCTCCACCCCTTTATCCTCTTCAAAAGTGGTGGTGGGCTGGTTTCCTGTTTCAGCTTATACCTGAAGGCTAGTACAGAGGTCTCATCAACTCTGTCACTGCTGTGTTAGCCAAGTCCTTCTTATCCCTACTGAGTGGTAAAATGGACGGGGAAACAGGAGCTAAAGACAAGAAAATTCAAACATGGCTTGTGGCTTTATACTGATCACAAGTTCCCTCAAGTTTTCAAGTTCAAGTTTATTAGTATTTTGATATACCGACCATCACGTATATCTGGTCGGTTTACAATGGTAAAAAGATAAAAATAGAAAATAAAATTTTTTAAAATAAAAGTTAAATGTAAGTATAGGAGAAAATAAAATCTCTATGGAAGTAGGGGAAAAGAGGGTCATGACAAAGACTTGATTACAAAGGATATGAAACAAAGGAAAAAGAGGGGAGGGGAAGATTTGTAAATTACATTGTATAAATAAAAATAAAAATGAGAGAAGAAGGGGAGAGTAAAACAGAAGGAGAGGACAGGGTATCGCTTCCTAGCAGCGTTTTTGTTTTCCCATGTTTATTTGTGGATTCAGTTGGAGTTTTGATAAGCTTCTTTGAAAAGGAATGTCTTATGGAGTGTCTTAAACTTATTTAAGGAATTTTCAGATCGAAGGTTTGATGGCATTGCATTCCAAAGGACGGGCGCAACCCCTCCAAAAGGGGTCTTCTTCCACCATTACTTTACTGGTCAGGAGAGCTCTCCCCTTTGTTCCAGCAGCTGTGGGAGTATTTACAAGCCAACATCCAATATTTTAGTAGAGCCACTAGAGCTTTCTGCTCTCCATTCACCCCCACGTCCTATAAAGTGCACCTAAAGTTAGGCGCCTAGATCGGTACGCCTAGCCGATGTGGGAAACTAACTTACACCCTCTTTTACTAAGAAGCGCTAGCCGATTTTGTGCGTGCTAAACGCTAATGCATCCATAGAATATAATGGACATGGTAGCATTTAACGCACGCTAAAATGGCTAGTGCACCTTAGTAAAAGGACTTCTTAATTGAGTAATAGGCTAAATTGGCACTAAGCACCTCAGAAGTGGCGTTAATTGAATGTTAAGCACACTATTTGGTAGGCACGACTCTTTAAAAGATGCGTTATCCACAACACCTATCTAAAAGTGGGCGTGGTTAGGGGGCAGATCATAGACATCTTTTTGAGTTATGCGCATAATTATAGAATATGGGCTGATGATGTGTGCCTTACTTAGGTGCAGGCATTTGGTGTGCCTAAAGTCAGATCATCTAGTCAAAGGCATAGTAAGGGGGGTGGTCCGCCCCGGGCGCCGTCTTGGTGAGGCCGCCAGCACCCTTCCTCCTTTCTGCCCCCCAGTCCTTCCCATTCTTACCCCCCCACGCGTGTGCCTTCACTTCCATCGTACCTTTATCTCGTCGCTGGTGTGAGCTGCAACTCCAACCTGCTGCTTGTGCCAGCATCGGCGCTCCATCTGACATCAGTTCAGGGTCCCACACCTAGGAAGGGACATCAGAGGGAGAGCTGACGCCAATGTGGGCAGTGAGTTGGCGATGTTGCTTGCACTGGGGAAGTTAAAAAAGGAATGGGGTAGGGAAGGGGTACGTGTGCATGCAGCAGGGGGGCGGGGAGGCGGAGAAAAGGGAGGGGCGAGGCGCCACCGTCCCGGGCACCTCTCACCCTTGCTATACCACTGCGCCTAGCGACACCTAACGCTGCTTAGGTGGTGCCAGTCACTATTCTATACAGTGTGCCTAACTTTAATAAAATCACACGACTTAGTGCCACATTAGTCAATGTCGATTTTTCTAGGCAACCTCAATGTCGAACCGGAGCTGTCTCCACTCATGTATATTTTACCTGTATCCTTATACCTATTTACAAAAGGCTCCAAGTTCAGTAGATCCTTTTGTACAATATTTGAGGCACTGTGAGCATCCCAACCTTGGAGTCATAGGCACAATGGAGATTTTTTTATGTATTTCTTTACTTTTTGTGCTTTCTATTTTTTTGTAGTTTACCCCTCCCCCCAAATCACAGATAACACTTTCAGCCGATACAATGTCATAATTTTTGAATTATGTGCATTACCTGCCTCTATATACAATATAGATATAGATATTTTAAAAAGATGTAATATTTATAAGTATGGGGAACAGTTTTCAGAAATGCACCTTACAGTACAAAGGCCATGGATATTTTTACCAGTGGGCTTTGTACCAGTTTTCAAAAGGAAAGTGAAAACATACTCTGCCTTTGAAACACTTCTGCTTTTAGGCACATTTAGGATGGGTATTGACTCTCATAAAATAATTTTCCAAAATTGTCCCTCCCTCCCTTTCCCTCACAATGTCCTGTTGTATGCTGTTAGAAGGTTGTTCTGAGAAGGGGGGGAGGTTTATTATAACTGTTGAGCTTAACTGCATGCCTTCGCTCAGTGGTCTCCAACTCAAACCCTTTGCAGGGCCACATTTTGGATTTGTAGATACTTGGAGGGCCTCAGAAAAAAATAGTTAATCTCTTATTAAAGAAATGACAATTTTGCATGAGGTAAAACTCTTTATAGTTTATAAATCTTTCCTTTTAGGTAAGTCTTAATAATAATATTATAATTTATAGCTAAAGAGACATATGATCAAGAAACTGATTTATTTTACTTTTGTGATTATGATAAACATACCAAGGGCCTCAAAATAGTACCTGGCAGGCCGCATGTGGCCCCCGGGCTTCGAGTTTGAGACCACTGCCCTAGAGCATGATCGCTATCTTTATTTAGCCTAATATTTCTCAAATACTGCTTTTATGAAAGTTGCTGTTTTGTTTTTTGACTGTTTGCCCTCTAGAAGCCAATAAGGTAAATTGAGGCCCGAGTACGGAATGCTGGCCAAAACTTACTGAGCTCATTCTGGGATTTTTTTTTTTCATCTTCAGGTCATTGTTGAGAAAATGAATGTTTTTTTATATGCTTTTTCCTTTCTTTCCAAAAATACAATTTTCCCTGGTAAGTTTCGTATCAAATGAAATTTCCCATCAAATGCCTCAGCTCTGAAGGAAGGCAACCTGAGATGCAGTGGTTCTTCAGACAGATAGAAAGGATGTGTCCTAAGACAATGCATCTAAGTGTACTATGAAGAAAATAAGGAACAGGGCTGTTAGCCAGCCTGGCATAATGAGCAGACTTACTGAATCGGAGGCGACTGCTGCTTCAAAGCATCACTCACTGACCTGAGGCTATCGACATCCTCTTTTTGTTCCAAATGAAATAAAAACAAAGGTTTAACTGCCAATCTCGCAGTAATGATCAAAAACACAGAGTTTTGTTCATTCATTCAGTGTAGAAAATGTATGCTTTTCTGTATAAAACATGTGCAGATCTAGATGTCTTTATGTATAACATACTGAGCTGAGCAGAGCACCAGAAACACCAATGCTATTACCGTGGCCTCAAGGCCTGTTACTATTCAGATACCACTCTTTCATGGTTTTTCATTCCCCACTTCCCCTCCTGTTTAGCACTCAAACACAGACAAGCAATGAAAGAAGCATTGGGCAAAATGGAGGCTATTTTAAAGGTCAGTCCCTGTGTTTGCAAGGCTGGGAAACTGAATGGGGGGGGAGAGAGAGGAAGCTGATGAAGGAAGAGAATGGCTGCATTCGGTGTGTGGGAGATAGGTATGGGGCGGGGAGACTCTAATGCACAGCAGGGTTTGTATAGCAATAAGGATGTATGCAAAATGCCATCACATTAATCTGAAGGATGTCAAATCATTTTTGTTTTTACTTAAAATTTATTCATATAAACATTTCACATTTACAACTGCAAATAACTCCATTTACATTACAAACAACTCAATTCCTAAACACTCATCCCACCACCCTAGGGTTACCAGATTTCCTCTTTAAAAAAAAAAAGAGACCACCTTGCTCCTCCCCCAGCTCACTCCCACACAAACCTCATATCTCCTTCCCCGAGCTTGAGGCCACGTCTGGAAGACCTCTGTGCATGCATGGACATATGTGTAGGGTTACTAGACATCCGGATTTCCACGGACATATCCTCCGGGGGTCCGGATGGCTTTTCAAAACCCGGCACTTTGTCTGGGTTTTGAAAATCTTTAAAGAAATCTGTTAGGCAGGAGGGCATCCACGCATGTGCGAATGCCACGCGATGACATCACAGACACGTGAGCGTGATGACATCACATGACATCCGCGCATGCACGGATGTCCACCTGCCTGACAAGAGCAGGCAGTGGGAGTGGGGCTGGGAGCAGGGCTGGGGCGTTACAGGGCAGGGATGGGTGGAACTGGAGATGGGTCTAGGGCAGGGGTAGGCAATTCCGGTCCTCGAGAGCCCAAGCCAGGTCAGGTTTTCAGGATATCCACAATGAATATGTATGAGATGGATTTGCATGCACTGACTCCTTGAGATGCAAATCTATCTCATGCATATTTATTGTGGATATCCTGAAAACCTGACCTGGCTCCGGCTCTCAAGGACTGGAATTGCCTACCCCTGGTCTAGGGGGGTCTAGATTTTCCTATCATCATGTCGACGTCTGCCCATGCACAGAGGTCCTCCAGATACAGCCCTGAGTTCGGGGCCTTCCAAAACCTGGACCCGGGGTTTTCCAGACATCTGATAACCCTATTCCCCCAAAAAGTTAGTGTTGGTAGACTAATAATTATTTGGCTCACTTAGGGGGTCCTTTGACTAAGCTGCAGTACAAAGTGGCCTTAGCACACTCTTATGTGGATTTTTCCTGCTCACTAAGGCCATTTTTACTGCAGCCAGAAAATGACCAATTTTCCACATTCCCTATTAATGGCCTTGTGTTAATGCTGCTATTAACATATGGCCATTTAAAAAATTAGCATGTAAGCACTTACTGAAACATATATTGTGGGTAGTAAGGATTCATGCATTAATCTTGTGCTAATCCGCATGTGTGTGGCAATATGAATCTGCTGATTAGTGCTGGAATGCCCGTTCTCTGCACTTACATGCCCTCTCTGTGATAAAATTAATAAGTTAACGATTTGTGTGTTGCAGATCAAAAAATTACTGCATGATGTTTGAGTGCATATTGTGGTAAGCCATTCTAAGCTGCAAAACTGTAAGTGAGCACTAGCGCTTACTGCAACTAAAAGGACCTAGAATTTAGTGAAAATGGTAGAATAATACATTAAAATTTTCTATAGAACTCTACTGCCAAATGAAGCTTCATGACCTTGCCAGTCAGATTTTTAGGATATCTACAATGAATATGCATAAACTTGATTTGCATATACTGCTTCGATTATATGCAAATTTTTTTCATTCATATTCATTGTGGATATCCTGAAAACCTGACTGGCAAGGGAGTACTCCAGGACCAAGTTGAGAAACACTGATTTAGACTAGTGGTCTTTATTCCTGGTCCTTGAGGGCTGTTTTCAAGATGTTTCTAATGAATGAGAGAGATTTGCATGTCTACTACCTTCATTGCATACAAATCTCTCTCATGCATATTTGTAAACCAAATACTTTCTATGTGGAACTACTCTCACTTGTAAATAGCCCCAAAATAGTTAAACACACTCTTTTCCAATGAAGCAATTGATAATTTAAGTGTTATTATATATTTAGAACACATTGGAGCCTTATACTGCTTCAGCTCCTGAAGACGCTTTCGGGCGAAACACAGTCTTGTGTTGGGCTAATGGGCGATCAATTGGTATTTGTGGACTATACGAACTAATGAAAAACTTGTGACAACAAAAGAGAGAAAAAGCAAAGAACTGATAACGGGCATGATATCAAGTGAACTCAGGTTTTCAACAAGTTTGAACTGCACAGGATTAATCTGGAATGTCTGAGAGAATAAGAAAATGGAGTGTGAATTTTGCATATATGAATTAGCTAATATGTTTAGATGAAGTAGGAAGAGACTCCTGCTGTTTTGATGTTTTATGTCTAAGTCTATATGTGGGAATATTTATTGATAAGTGGGTAATGGTTATTACTATTATGATACATAATTAATTATTTGTATAAATATATTTATAATTCTCAATAGCTTCATTGGAAAAGAGTATGCATATTTAAAGGGATATCTTGAAAATCTGACTAGTTGACGGCCTTCAAGTATTGGGAGTTAGGATCACTGATTTAGACTAGTGGTTCTTAATCAGTCCTCAAGAGACATTTAGCCAGTCAGATTTTCAGGATACCCACAATGAATATGCATGATATAAATTTGAATGCACTACCTCCACTGTATGCAAATCTATTTCAAATATATTCATTGTGGATATCCTGAAAACCTGACAACGATGTGGGGAAGTTACCGGTGCAAGAAATGGCATTCAATTCTGATGAATCAGAGAAACTCAAACAAATTTTTGTAACACACTGGAAGATGTAATGGGCCAATTCAACAATCTGAAAAGTAGCAAATCGCCTGGACCAGATGGTATACATCCCAGAGTGCTGATCAGTGGCATTCCGAAAAGAAATCAAAACACTTCTATTCAAAAAGTATATTCAATCAACTTAATCTCCCCCTCTTCCTATTCCCTCTATATTTTTTCACATGTATAGCCCACATCTTCAATGTCCCAAAAAGTACCGGAAACCCAAGTAATCAACCAGAATCCTAATATCTCCTACCTGAAACCAGCTATCTACCAATGTAAGGAAGCCGGATATCTGTCTATGTAACGTAACCTGAAATTTTTACCAATGTAATGTAATCTGAAATATCTATGTAACGTAACCTGAAATTTTTCCAATGTAATGCAATCTGAATCCTCAATTTGTAACCTGTACCAGCAATTTTCCAATGTAATGCAACCTCCTGGAAATGCCCGGCTCTCTTCTAATGTAATCCGCTTTGAACCGCAAGGTACAAGTGGAATAGAAATCACTAATGTAATGTAATGTAATGGTGTGAGGGCTTTAAAAGGATCCAGTGAATCCACAGTTCTACTGGGTTCATAGACAACGACGCGAAAGACAAAGGCGCGCCCAGACAATTGAGTGCAGCGCGGAGGCGCGCACCGCTCAAAATTAGTTTTTAGGGGCTCCGACGGGGGTTTTTGTTGGGGAACCACCCCACTTTACTTAATAGACATAGCGCCGCATTGTGGGGGCATTGTGGGGGGTGTGGGGGGTTGTAACCCCCCACATTTTACTGAAAACTTCACTTTTTCCCTAAAAACAGGGAAAAAGTGAAGTTTTCAGTAAAATGTGGGGGGTTACAACCCCCCACACCCCCCCACAATGCCCCCACAATGCGGCGCTATGTCTATTAAGTAAAGTGGGGGGTTCCCCCCCCCACAAACCCCCGTCGGAGCCCTAAAAACATTTAATTTGAGCGGCGTGTGTCTCCGCGCTGCGCTCAATTGTCTGGGCGCGCCTTTGTCCTGGCGCGCTTTTGACCTGACACCGTTCTACTGCCCTGATTTATTTATTTATGTTTGTTTGCTTGATGCGGTTAGATTTATTGAGTAGGCAGCCTGCTCAACTAATCAAACAGTATTAAAACAAAAAGTAAACCAAAAAAAATCCCAACCGTACTGATCTGAATTTGATTGACTGAGCAGCATCTGCCTGATGCCTGCTCAACCAATAAAATTCATAGCAGTGCCCTCAGGGCCTTTATGGGGTGGAGCAAATCCCCTGAAGACCCTGACCGCATGCCACTGGTACTGATAGAAATGAAAACTGAACTTGCAGAGCTATTGTTGGTAATTTGTAATTTTTCTCTAAAATCCAGTAAGGTACCAGAAGACTGGAGGGAGGCCAACGTGACACCAATTTTAAAAACGGTTTCAGAGGTAATCTCTCTTAGTCCTGTTTACATTCAGGGTTCTGTGCTGAGACCGCTGCTTTTTAACATATTTATCAATGATCTAGAGATGGGAATAACTAGTGAGAGAATTACATTTGCTGATGACACAAAGTTGTTCAAAGTTGTTAAATCGCAAGAGGATTGTGAAAAATTGCAAGAGGGCCTTGCGAGACTTGAAGACTGGGCATTAAAATGGCAGATGACGTTTAATGTGAGCAAGTGCAAAGTGATGGATATGGGAAAGAGGAACCCAAACTACGTGATGCTGGGTTATGTGTTAGGAGTCCGTGCCCAGGAAAAGGATCTAGGTGTCATCGTTAAGGAGACGTTGAAACCCTTGTATCACTCTGTGGTACAGCTGCACCTTGAATACCGTGTTCAATTCTGGTCACTGTATCTCAAAAAAGATGTAGCAGAATTAGAAAAGATACAGAGAAGCAGTGGCATAGTAAGGGGGGGCAGGGACTGCCCCGGGTACCATCTTGGTGGGGCGCCGCCAGCATTTCTTTTCTCCACACCCCTACTCATTCCCACTCCTCACCCGCCACACATGCCTTCACTTCCCCCTCCCCCATCATACCTCTACAATGGCATGAGCAGCAGCTCCAATCCGCTGCTTATTCTGGCTTCGGCGCTCCCCTCTGACCTGAAGTCACGTCAGAGGCAGAGAGTTGCACAGGGACAGAAATCCCACCCATCCCCTCCCGTCCCCGCCAGGATCCTCTCCATCCCCACCCGTCCCCATCAGGATCCTCTCCGTCCCCACTCATCCCCGTCAGGATCCTCTCCGTCCCCACCCGTCCCCGCCAGGATCCTCTCCGTCCCCACCCGTCCCCGTCAGGATCCTCTCCGTCCCCACCCGTCCCCGCCAGGATCCTCTCCGTCCCCACCCATCCCCGTCAGGATCCTCTCCGTCCCCACCCGTCCCCATCAGGATCCTCTCCGTCCCCACCCATCCCTGCAAGGAATTACCTCCATCCCCGTCCGTCCCCATAAAAAGCAGCAATTACCTCTGACAGGATCATCAATTCCACAGTTTCTTTTGGTGTTTGCGCTGCTGTTTTCCTTGTGGAATCTCTTTGGTGGAACCCTTTTTTTATTTTCTGTTCAGGCAATTAACTTATAAACCCCCTTTTTTACTAAGGCTGACGTGTCCATTATATTATATGGATGAACCCTGCTTCCAAAGCCTTCCATCCCTGTGGGAATCCCGTGGGCCAGAGGGGGGTCCCCGTGGGAGTCCTGTGGGTTAGGGGGGATTCCCGCGATCCCCGTTTCCGTGCAGACCTCTAGTCAGAAGAAGAGCCAATGCTGGTGCGGGCAGCAAGTTGAAGATTCTGCTCACGCTGGGGAAGCTAAACAGGTATGGGGGAAGGGAAGGGGTGTGTGTGTGGCAGCAGGGGGGCAGGGAAGGAGTGGGGAGGTGGAGAAGAGGCAAGATGGGGCGCTACCGCCCCAGTCGCCTCCTACCCTTGCTACGCCAGTGAAGAGAAGGGTAACAAAAAAGATAAAAGAGATGAGGCAACTTCCCTATGAGGAAGCTTTTCAACTTGGTGAAGAGATGGCTCAGGGGTGATATGATAGAGGTCTATAAAATACTGAGTGCAGTGGAAAGGTTAGATGGGGATTGCTTGTTTACTCCTTCCAAAAATACTAAGACTAGGGGACATGCGATGAAGCTACCAAGTAGTAGATTTAAAAGAGACTGGAGAAATATTTATTCACACAACGTATAATTAAACTGGAATTCGTTGCTGGAGAATGTGGTGAAATCAGTTAGCTTAGCAGGGTTTAAAAAAAAGGCTTGGCTAATTTCCTAAAAGAGAAGTCCATAGGCCATTATTGAGATGTCTTGGGGAAATCCACTGCTTATTCCTAAGATAAGCAGCCTAAAATCTGTCTTATTACTTGGGATCTAGCTAGGTACTTGGGACCTGGGTTGGCCACAGTTGGAAACAGAATACTGGTCTTGATGGACCTACGGTCTGTTCCAGTTTGGCAATTCTTATGTCCTAAGGACCAGGTTGAGAGTAACTAATTTAGAGTAATGCGCATGACAGCCTTCTGAAGTAGTGTACCTGTGTAAACATGAAGCTTATTAAAGAAAATCTGGGTCTGTTTCAAAGTGGGAGCACCAAAGGGCTGAAAGTTAATTTAAACAGGCAGTAAGATGCCAGATCATCTCATCTGGAAAGCTAATTCCCAATTTTGGACAAAACCTTTACTGTGTTTAATCTCTATCCTTTCAAAGGAAGAAAAAGATTTTACGCTTCGATGCAAATTGCAGGTAAGTTAAGCAAATTTATGTGAAAGAGCAGCTGCTTTTATTCCAAAGAGTGTAGGCAAATGCACACAGGAAGTTATTGGCATATTGTATGCTACTCACAAGTCTTATTTTCACAATGGGATACTAGCAGGGAACCTTCAAAGCAACCAGACCTCCTACTCAAAGCAAAATTCAAATTTGCCGTAGGTTAGAGCAGTGGTTCCCAACCCTGTCCTGGAGGAACACCAGGCCAATTGGGTTTTCAGGCTAGCCCTAATGAATATGCATGAAGCAAATTTGCATGCCTATCACTTCCATCATATGCAAATCTCTCTCATGCATATTCATTAGGGCTAGCCTGAAAACCCGATTGGCCTGGTGGTCCTCCAGGACAGGGTTGGGAATCACTGGGTTAGAGTACGGGTTCTTACTGCAGCAAAGAAAAGGACACTACGGTGGGGGGGGGGGGGGTTCCCTCTAATAAAGCAAACATGGAACTGTAAATTAACCGAAAACCAAAATATGCTTGGTAGAATGCTGTCTCCTTTCTCGACCATGAGCTAGAAGTCACTTTAGAAGTCTCAAGAGGCCAAAAGAAAAGATGAGGAGAAAAGCAACCATGGGTCTACCTGACATTTTCTTATAGGCTGCTTAATCTCTCAAAAACTTTGTTGTCCTTAAAAGAGGGTTGTTATAGGTGAAATTGCCACTGCGTTCCTACTCACAGTTACCGAGATCTCCGTTAAACGTCTGCAGGATTTTCAGGTCTAAGGAGGGAATTTTTAGATTAGTCCTGCATTTCTACCAGTCCCATTCCGATGCATTATGGAAACCCGAAGTCTACAAAATCCTGAGTGGAGTAGAATGGGTACAAGTGGATTGATTTTTCACTCCATGAAAAATGACATAGACTAGGGGACACTTGATGAAGTTATAGGGAAATACTTTTAAAACCAATAGGAAGAAATATTTTTTCACTCAGAGAATAGTTATGCTCTGGAACGCATTGCCAGAGGTTGTGGTAAGAGCGGATAGCGTAGCTGGATTTAAGAAAGGTTTGGACAATTTCCTGTAGGAAAAGCCCATAGTCTGTTATTTAGAAAGACATGGAGGAAGCCACTGGATCCGTAAGCATGGAATGTTGCTACTATTTGGAATTCTAGAATCTTGTTGCTCTATGGCAGTGTTTTTCAACCGCTGTTCCGCGGCATAGCCGCAGGGCCGCCATCAGGGCAGTACTGCCAGTCCTGCATTCAGGGGCCTGGAGCTGACAGGGGGCCCGAGGCAGGGGCGCCAGTAGCTCGCCAAGGCAAAGTGAGTCGATCACCCAGGACTCACTTTGTCTTGGCGATCTAATCTATCGAGCCGATAAGTCTTCTTCTCCCCGACGTCAATTCTGCAGTCGGAGAGGAAGTTCGGGCCAGCCAATCGCTGCCTGGCTGGGCGAACTTCCTCTCCGATTGCAGAATTGACGTCAGGGAGAGCATGCGTCGGCGTCGGCTTTGGGGCCTGTTATCCATTGGTGGGTCCTGTTCCCCGATGGCAGCGGCAGTGGCAGTGGCTTGGGGAACGGCAGGGAGAAAGAAAGAAAGGGGGCAGGCAGGGAAACAGAAGGAAAGAAGAGAAACAGAAAAAAAGAAAGAAAGGTCAGGGAGAGAGGAAGAAAAAGTTGGGGGAGGGAATGAGGTGTGGAGGAGAGAAAGCATACAGGCTGATAGAAGGGAAGAAAGATTGGATGCACAGTCAGAAGAAGAAAGTGCAACCAGAAATCACCAGACAAGGTAGGAAAAATGATTTTATTTTAAATTTAGCAAAGTGGAGGCAGTATTACCACAGTTTTCAAAGGAATTTGCCCAAATAACTTAATAGTTAACTGGGTAAATTCCCAGAGATGAAAACTTCCCTTCACTTACTATGCACAGTTCTGAATTTATATCTGCTGTCTATATTTTACAATATGGTCACCTTTTACTAAACCGCAATAGTGGTTTTTAGCGCAGGGAGCCTATGAGCATCAAGAGCAGCGCTGGACATTCAGCGCAGCTCCCTGCGCTAAAAACTGCTATTGTGGTTTAATAAAAAGGATGGAGGGTATATTTGTCTATTTTTGTATGCTATAAAAACCAAATACAGAGAGAGACTGAGAGCTGTTGACGAAGAGCTACGTGTGTGTCTTTCTTCGATTCCAGCCAGAATATCAGCTTTGTGTTCAGCCAAACAGGCCCAGGTTTCGCACTGAATAAAGTATACAGGAAAGCTCGGAACATCCCTCCTCTTTAGGATCACCGAGCTATGGAACAGCTTTACTGCCCACCTCCGGTGTACGACCTCCCTCCAACACTTCAGAAAACATCTGAAAACCTGGCTTTTCGCCAAAATGTAACTCCCCCCTCCCTTCCCCCCTCACCTTCCTACTTACCAAACCCTCCTCCCTTCCATTGGAGTTCCTTTCTTTGTTTTTAATTCCTGTAAACCGTGTCGAGCTCCACTTCTGTGGAGATGACGCGGTATATAAACTTAAGGCTTAGTTTAGTTTAGTTTAGTTTAGTATTTTATCATTTTTCACTATTCTGTTTACTTAATATTTCATAATAAAGTAATTATAAAATACTTTCTTTGTGTTTATTTGATTCCTATTCAAGAGAATTACTTTATATATAGTCAATATAGGCACAGAGTTAAATTTTTTAACATTTTCTAATGGTGGTGTGCCTCGTGATTTTTTTCATGAAACAAGTGTGCCTTTGCCCAAAAAAGGTTGAAAAACACTGCTCTATGGGATTCCGGAATCTTGCAATTTTTTGGGATTCTCTATAGAATGTTGCTATTCTTTGGGTTTTGGTCAGGTACTAGTGACCTGTGTTGGCACCGTGAGGACGGGCTGCTGGGCTTGATGGACTGGTCTGACCCAGTAAGGCTATGATTTAAATAGAAAGAATTAGGGACTATATAAACCACAGTGCATTAAAGTGTAAGTTCAAAACAAGAACTGGCCAAAAATTCCTTCTCCCCGGCATCTGTGGCTCAACAGCGTGTGGATCTTTGTTCTGCAAAATTCAGGATTGCAAGAAAAATAAGCATAAGGTTGTGGGGGAATAGCCTTATGCTTTTGGAATCAGCCTGAATAATGTTTTAAGAAAAAACTCTGCCAGATAGAATGACCAGACATTTTGGCATCAATTAAGTCACCAATTTGCCGAACAGATGCTTGCAAAACCTGAACCAAAGCTGTGAGCAGAACTGGTCTTTCTTTACTGACCTCAATAACAAATATACATCTTCTTGCCTAGATGAAAGAAGACAGATTAATTTTTTTTTTGTCAGTTAAATGTTTATTTAAATATTTTTAAAAGTTTTAAGCTTTCAAAGAACCAACCAAATATACCAGAAATAAACAAATGAATAAAAACCCATTAAGCTAAGTACTTTAAGTACTGACTTCAAGTAACAAAGACTTAGTGGAAAACAGCATGTTTACAATGGTGATACTTGACATAAGGCCAACATACAGCTAAGGGAACTTTTCATTGAAAGTGCAGAGAAACTGGGAGGACTTTCTCCATTTGTATTCTAGGAGAGTTTGTCAGATATAGCCTTACTGTGGAGTTAGAATCTCAATTTGCCCAAAACTCTGGAACAACCTCACATCCCCGCTCAGAAATTCAAGCTCCCTCCAATTCTTCCGCAAACACCTGAAAACTTGGCTCTTTTGAAAAATCTAACACCTCCCGCTCTCTGATACCTGGCCCCTTTCTATCCTCTTAGCTCCTTTCCTATTACCCTTCATTGGAATTCCTTTTTATCCTAACCCTGTAAACCGTGCCGAGCTCTACGCTTGTGGAGATGGCGCAGTATACAAACCTAAGGTTTAGTTTAGTTTAGTTTAGTTTAGTTTAGGGAGCTGCTGTGGGAAGTCCATAAAGTCTCTTAACCCTTGGTTGTCTCGGGTACAAATTCAGTGGCCCTTTTACTAAACTGCATTAAGCATCGTTAATGCTTAACACAGGAAAAAAAGACTTACCACGAAATACACTAAAGAGGTATGAGGTAATTTGCCTGTCACCACACACTAATCACATACTATTTTGCGGGGGAGGGGTCATGACATGGGTGGAGAGTGGGCATGGAAGTATTATCCATCTATGACATTTGCATTTGTCTGTGCTAACTGGCTAACACGGGAGTGCTACTTAACACCTGTAGCATACTAGGGGTGGGACGTTGGGGGCGGTTTACCCCAGGTGTAGGCAGTTCGGGGGTGCATGGATTTGTTTGAACCAATTAGGACCTTGGGCCCCTCCCCATGCATCACACGATACACCAAGGAGTGAAGGCCCGCCATTTTGGATTGGCAGCCATGAAGGTGGAGAGACCGTTCTTCCCTCCTGCTTCCATCTTCAAAAAAAAAGATATGGAGGGAGATTCAGGGGGTTCGGGGGAGCATCTGGTGGCAGGAGGGAGTGTGCATCCCTCCTGCCTTTTTTTTTTTTTTTGGGGGGGAGGGGATTGTTCAGGGGGGCACCTGGAGCAGAAGTGGGCCTTCAGTGGCAGGAGGGCGTGGGCATCCCTTCTACCATTTTTTCTTATGCAGGAGGGAGTGGGCACCCCTTCTAATGTCATGCTGCTGTGGGAGGTGGTCAGCATGGCAGGAGGGAGTGGGCATCCTTTCTGCCATTTTTTCTCATGGGGGGGCAGCATGGCAGGAGGGAATGGGCATCCCTCCTGCCGATTTTCACCAGCACCGGGGGGGGAGAATTCCCAGTGCTGCGTTTGTCGTTGCTCATCAGGGAGAGCAGTCATCAGCAGGGTGGGGGGCCTTTTGGGGGGAAGGAGGCAGATATTGTGCATGAATAGCTCTTTATGAATCAGTTAACAATCGGATCGGAGCAGACCCACACAGTCTTACTGTTTCTCTTTAGTGCATCTGGGCCTGTGTGTGTAAGAGGAGCCATGAGCCGTGGGTGATTCTTCTTGCAAGAGGGAAGCTTTGCTGACTTTGAGTATGTAGGTGTCTGTTGCAGGTTTGCAGGACAATGTTCATTTTATTTAGCTTTCAATGTTGTTTCCAGGAATTTCTGTTTGGTTGGGCTTTGGTTTATTTTTTAAATGTTCATTTCAAGGGCAACGCCAGTAGCAGCATGCACTGTTTGTGAAGAGTTTGCAGTACTTTTCAACAGTATGCACTCTGCAAAGAACACACGCTGCTCAGTGCTCATATTAAAAGCAGATAAAATGAGGCAAAGATTTCTTTTTTCTCTCTCTCTCTCTTTTTACTACTGCATTCATTCATAGGCGTTGGAACGGGAGAGGGCCACAGGGGCCACAGCCTCCCCAAAAATCGGCAGTCAGAATCAGTTATGGCTCTACTCCCCCACTCGCCTCCTCCCGGTCGCTGTAATTTTAAATCTCCCAGCATAACATTTTCCCCTTAATTATACAATTGTAACTGAGAGGGTGGGGGTGGGGGGTTTTCTGATCTTACATTAATTGTTTGAATTAGTAGAAAAGAATATATTATATGAGATACGTGATTGCATATGATATGGTAAGGGTGGGAGGGAGGGTGGGTGATAAATCTCATTAATTTAAGATGATTGTAATAGAAATTCAAGTGCTGTTTGTAAGTTTAAATGTTATTTCCGATTACACTTGTTGTAAGTTGTAAAAATGAATAAAGAATTGAAAAAAAAAAAAAATCTTCCAGCAGCCGCAGCACAATGTCACTGCAGAATGAAGACTTCTGGGGCAGGCCTGCTCGTTGATGCTGTGTGGCGGCTGCTGGAAGATTTTTTTAAAAAAATTCTTTATTCATTTTTACAACTTACAACAAGTATAATCGGAAATAACATTTAAACTTACAAACAGCACTTGAATTTCTATTACAATCATCTTTTTTTTTATTTTTATTTCTTTATTGATATTTTGAACTTGACAATGTATACATTTGAAAAATCGAAAAAAAACCCCAACTATATGAAAATACACTATTAACATCAGAAATATTACAATAAAAATTTTAAATCCCTTCTTAACCTATAACAGTAATGATATTATATTATACTCATCAATATTATAGAATATAATGAAATTTATACCTCTAAATAAATAATACACCCCCCCACCCACCCTGGATGTGCAAAGGAATCTAACATAAAGAAAAAGGAATCACTTTAATTATAATGTGACAAAATTAGTTAATGGACCCCAAATCCCCTTAAAGGATTTAACAAACCCTAAACGCTCTGCCATAATCTTTTCATATTTATATGTTGCACATACAGTTGCCCACCAAAAACTAAAATTAATCCTATCATGATTTTTCCAATTAGATGTGATCATTTGAACCCCTATTTCTGATAAGATCATGAAAAGGCGACTATTATTTCTATCCAAAGTGGGTTTATCATGCAGAATCGTTCCAAAAATTATTGCTTCATATGTCAAAGGAATAGAGGATTGAAGAATATTATTAATTTGCCCCCAAATCGACTTCCAAAAGCCAAGTATCAATGGACAAAAAAATAAAAGATGATCCAAAGTCCCAATATCAATATGACAATGCCAACATCTATTAGATTTAGAACTATCTACTTTATTCAACCTAACTGGAGTCCAAAAAATTCTATGTAATAAAAACAACCATGTTTTTCTCATAGATGCTGACATTGTACATCTTAATCTCCAAGTCCAGATTCGTGGCCAACGAGAAACAGAAATATGCTGTTTTAACTCGATACTCCAAATATCTCTAAGACTATTTTTTGGTTTTTTATTTAAAAATCCAGAAATCAATTTATACCACTGGGCAGCCTGATGTCCTATTAAATCTGTTTGGTAGCAAAGGATTTGCAAGCTAAAATAAGTTTTCAAATTTTTCCATTCAGGGAACCCCATCTGAATAGCCTGCTTCAACTGCAAGCACCTATATTGTTGAGTGTTTGAAATTACATTACATTACATTACATTAGGGATTTCTATTCCGCCATTACCTTGCGGTTCAAGGCGGATTACAAAAGGTTAGTTTAAAAAAAAACAGAGTTACAATGATTAGCTAGAGAGGTAAGTTGTAGATCTTATAAACATTTAGCAGGTTGTTGAGGGTGAGGTGGTTTGTAAAAGAGTTAATAGGTGGTCATAGTGGGAGTTCTTTTGTTATTATTAGTGCAGTAGTGGGTAGATCAAGTGTCAGTTTTAGAGTTACTAAGCGGTCGTGATGTTATTGCTGCTTCAGGAATTTCTTGAAAAGTGTGGTTAATACCAAGTGGAAATACCAAATGAATGCTGCAGTTGTGAAAACTCAAGCAGATTACCATTAGAAATAAGATCATCTAATGTCCTAATATTTGCCTGCATCCAATTCTTCCAAGCGATTCCAGCACCGCCTATTTGAATCTTGGAGTTTAACCATAAGGACTGTAAAGTAGATTTCATTATTGGTACCTCTGTTAATTTATCAATAAATTTAATAGTTTTCCAAGTATCCAATAAAATTATATTGTCCTTAGCATATTTATGAAATCTGATACTTAATACATGTGGAAATCTCATAGGGGACACCAAATTCCGTTCCAAATATAACCAATCTGGTTGATGATCAATAAGCTCAGGGAGGATCCAATACATACCTTGACGCAATATATAGGCTTGATGGTACCTATAAAAGTTTGGAAAATTTACCCCACCCTCCACAATTGATTTTTGCAACGATACTTAATGTATATTTTCTTCAAACCGCTTAGAACCTAACGGATGTAGCGGTATATAAGAAATAAATTACATTACATTACATTACTAAAGCAATTCTTGGTTTTTTCCCAAGCCAAACAAATTTTGTCAAAATATTATTTAATTTTTTGTAAAAGGACTCTTGAAAATAAACTGGTAACATACTCATTTGGTAACAAACTATAGGCAAAATCATCATCTTTACTGTTTGCACTCTCCCCCACCAAGAAATATGCAAAGGATTCCATTGCTCACACAATTCTGTAACTTTTAGTAATAAGGATTTTTCATTTACCTTCATTGTTTCTTCCAATGTACTTTTTATCCAAATTCCTAAATATTTTATTCCATCTTTCTTCCAACTAAACTGAAACGAATCAAATAAGCCTTTTATACAATGTACATTTAGTGGAAGAATTTCTGATTTATTCCAATTTATTTTATAACCTGAAAATTTTCCAAATTTATCAATCAAATCCAATAAATGTGGAATGGTTGACTCCAGATTTCTCAAATGAATCAAAATATCATCTGCATAAGCAGAAATTTTATATTCCCGACCTGCATAAGGAACACCTTCTATCTCCTTTGATTGTTGAATAGCTAAAAGTAGAGGTTCCAAAACAATATCAAATAACAAAGGAGATAATGGACAACCCTGTCTAACTCCCCTTTCTAAAAAGAACCTTTCTGAAAAAGTATTATTTATATATAATCTAGCAGATGGGGAGCTATACAGGGATTGAATCATTTGTATAAATCGAGAACCAATACCAAACCAATCCATTGCTTGATACATAAAAGTCCATTCTACCCGATCAAATGCTTTCTCTGCATCTAAAGAAACAGAGAAAGCCTGATCTTTCATATCCTTTGTTAAATGTAAAATATAAAAAGCTAATCTGGTGTTATTTGAAGAATGTCTTTGAGCAACAAAACCTGTTTGATGCATACCAATAATATAAGGGAGAGCCTTATTCAAACGCAAAGCCAATATTTTAGCTAACAATTTCCATCAACATTAATCAAAGAAATAGGCCTATAGTTTGAAACCAACATGGGATCTCTGTTTGGCTTAGGCAAAACTATTGTTAAAGCTTCTGCCATAGTACCTGTAATACAACCTTTATTTAGTTGAAACTGATATAATTTGAAAAGATGGGGTAACAAAATAGTTTGAAAAGAGTTAAAAAATTCTACCGTATATCCATCACTTCCTGGAGCGGATCCAACTCTAAGGGACTTTAAAGCCCTCTGAATTTCTTTTTGTGTTATAGGTGCTTCGAGATTTTCTTTCATATGATCAGGAACTTTAGGGCCATTAATCAACTTTAAAAATTCAAAACCATCTTTCTCTTTATTAAAATAATGCTCAGAAGAATACAAGCTTTCATAAAATTTCAAAAATTGTTGTAAAATATTTTTAATTTGAGAATGAATTATTCCATTATTGTCTGAAATAGCCATTATATTAGCTTTCCTTTTTTTTGCTTTTAAATAGTTAGCTAGTAATCTTCCCGCCTTATTTGAGGTTCCATAATACAATGCCCTATAGGACACAAACTCCTTTCTAGCCAATTGTGATGATATCTCATTGTATCTAAATTTTACTTTTAGCAAATTCTGATAAATACTTTGTTCCCATTTTTCCTTTAATTTAATTTCCAATTTTCTAATATTTTGTTCTAAAATTAAAAAATCTTTATTTAGTTGTTTTCTAACATATGCTGAGTACGAAATTATGTGTCCTCTCAAGGTAGCTTTAAAGGCATCCCATAAAATTTCCTGAGACGTTTCTTCTGATTCATTAAACTGAAAAAATTCACTTATTTTTAACTTAAATTTTTCTATAAAATTGGAATCTGCTAGCAATGTATTATTAAACCTCCAAACAGGTCTATTATTTTCTTGTTCATCTATCTCAAAATCAATCCAAATACCCCCATGATCTGAAAGTATAATTGAATCTATATTCGCCTTCTTAACCTTCTGTACTAAATTATCTGAAACGAAAAAATAATCAATTCTAGAAAATGATTTGTGAACATGGGAATAAAATGAAAATTCCTGATCATTGAAATGAAAAATCCTCCAAATATCTTTTAAACCACAAGAATTTATCAAATTATCTAATCCTAAAGATTTTAAAATTTTACTAGGCTTTTTATCTAAAATAGGGTTCATTACTGCATTAAAGTCCCCTGACAAAATTAAATTGGAGGAAGATGATGATAAAATTATTTGTTGAAGGTTTTTAAAAAACTCAGATTGATTCAAATTAGGTGCATAGATATTGAACAGTATCAAGGTATCTTTCCCTGAGCTCATTTTTACTTGGACCCATCTTCCGAAAGGATCCATAGATAACATAGTAAAAGTAGCCATACATTTTTTATGTATCAAGATAGCCACACCAGCTTTTTTGCCTACAGCAGGGGCAAAAAAACACTGTTTAACCCTCCCACCCTTACTATATCATATGCAATCACGTATCTCATATAATATATTCTTTTCTACTAATTCAAACAATTAATGTAAGATCAGAAACCCCCCCACCCCCACCCTCTCAGTTACAATTGTATAATTAAGGGGAAAATGTTATGCTGGGAAATTTAAAATTACAGTGACCGGGGAAGGTAGGTGGGGGAGTCGGGAGCTGGAGAGAGAAGTCGTGCCACAAGATCCTGCTGGGACTAGGGTGATGCCTTTGGGCCCCCCCCCCATGAAAAAGCATTTTGCTGCCTATATTTCCATTAGAAAATCTAATAATATAGGGCACAAATAATCTTAATAGCAAAAAGTAGCAAAAACAAAATAATACTTCTTTAGAATTAAATCATTATCTCATATAGCAATTTTATCACACATTAGGTCCTCAGAATGCCACACTAAGGGCTCCTTTTATCAAGGTGCGGTAGGGGTTTAACGCGCGGAATACTGCGCGTTAAACCGCCTGCCGCGCTAGTCACTAACGCCTCCATTGACGAGGTGTTAGTATTTTGGCTTGCCGCGGGGGTTAGCGCGTGAAATGTCTGACACGCTAACCCCCGTAGCGCACCTTGATAAAAGGAGCCCTAAGGGCTCCTTTTAACTAAGGTGCGCTAGCATTTTTAGCACATGCAGCAGATTAGTGCACACTAATCTCACGCTACACGGCTAGAACTAACGCCAGCTCGATGTAGCGCGCGCTATTCCTCACGTTAAAGTCCTAACGCAGCTTAGTAAAAGGAGCCCTAAATCATTTGAATAGTGTGGTAGCATTCCTCACTGGAACCCTTTTATATCGGCGTGTGTATTTTTTTTACTTTTTTTTTCTTTCTTAACTTTTCTCCTGCTCTATTTTTCTTCGTTTTAAAGTGACAGTGCTTACACATTAAATAATTTAATAATAACTTAGATAATTTGATTTAAAGTGAAACTTAGCTTCAGAGCATTGCTGCACCAATCCCCTCCGACGCATTTCATTCTTCCTCAGGGCCGGGGATACTAGGTGAGCTGCAATAAACAATTACAATTCGCTACATCACAGCTTACTAAGCTTCACATTAAAAAGTTGCAAAGTAAGAGCTTACCAAAATGTTCAAGCAGTTAGCTTATACCATTTAGGGATTATGCCGAGGCTGTCAATATGGCTGTGGTGTTGCTAGCAATGCTAAAGAAGGGAACACCCCCGTGACCTACAGGGAACCCAACCACCAATCAGAGCAAAGCTAACTCATTCTTATTACACGCCCCCGGAGAGGAAACTATTCAGCTAAATTCATTTGCTCACTAGTTTCATTCAACCCTTGGGGAATCATGCTGTTTAATTCAAATATCCAGCGAAGCTCTTTCAAATTCACAGTACGCTCAGTATTGCCACTCTCCCAACCAACCTGAACAGTATCAATTACTCTCCATTTAAATCTGACATTGTGTGTTTAAACAAGGTCCAGTGACGGACCAATGGTGCAGTTTCATTGCCAGTAAGTACCCTAGATTTATGCTCATTTAATCTGATGTTAATAATAATAATAATTTTATTCTTATATACCGCCAAAGACATAATAGTTTGAGGCGGTTTACAATAAGAAGTGCTGAACAATCAGAGAAAAAAAGCACAATGTAAAATCATCAGATAGCTATATACAAATAAAAGAAGTAAAACAATGAATCCTTAGGTTACAAATCGATTAAACAGTTCTGTTTTTACTAATTTTCTCAAACTAAAATAGGATGAGGAATGCATGATGATATTACCCAGCTAATCGTTCAATTTACCAGCCTAGAAAGCAAGAGTTCTGTCCAGGAATCTTTTAGAGCAACAGGCCTTTATTATTGGATAAGTGAACATATGAATTATACGTGTAGGCCTATTAGAACAATCCAAATTAAAATGAGAAACCAAGTACATAGGGGCCAAACCAAATATTGATTTAAAACAAAGACAAGAAAATTTAAATAAAACTCTTGTTTCTAGGGGCAGCCAGTGTAATTTTTGATAAAGTGAATAGTGTAATAAGAATGAGTTAGCTTTGCTCTGATTGGTGGTTGGGTTCCCTGTAGGTCACAGGGGTGTTCCCTTCTTTAGCACTGTTAGCAACGCCGTGGCCATATTGGGAGTTTCTTCGATACCTAGTCAGGTGTCATGTCGTGGAAGCATTTAAACCCTAATACTAGTTGTTTGAAGATATTGCGTTGCTATATTGGGAGCCAGTGGACCTGGATCCGTGCTGGGAAGATATGTTCAAAAGGGCCAAGGATTTTTAGGAGTTGCATTGCAGCATTTTGGACTCTATGCATTTCTCAGTCCTGACAGGATACCACTAAGGCCTTGAACATTTTCAAACAGATCCTTAAATCCTGCAAATGCCCTCTAAATTTAAATTTATTTATTTTTTCTCAATTGAACCTAATTCTTTTCTGCACCCAACCTTCTCATTTTCAATCAACTCTGATTCAGCGTGATAAGGGAAAGCCTGACTAAGCCATCCATAACATTTAGTAATGTTATAGATACCCAATAAGAAGGCTCCTGTGTAGACAGTCTTTTCATTCCGTATTTCTCCAGCCAGTAGTTTTCTGTTATTACTTATGGATAGTTATAAATATTAAGATCAAAAAGGTTTTATAATATGCTCAATATATATATTACTCAAAATTATGTAGCATATTGTATATTAAATTGCTGGTAGATTGTGAGCCTGCCGGGACAGACAGGGAAAAATGCTTGAGTACCTGAATAAATTCATGTAAACCGTTCTGAACTCCTTGGGAGAACGCTATAGAAAAATTGAATTAAAAAAAAAAAAAATTAATAATAATAGTGAAAAGTGTTCAGTATCAAAGTGCTTCCTCCAGTTGTGAACCGATAGGGAAAACAAATTGGGACTATCATCATACTTTTCTTCCAAGTCCCATAATAGTGATATTATATTATATAAGCATACTGATCTGCACTACTATATGTGTGCACTAATATAAATGCAATGGAGATGTATAAACAGTTATAAAAATATCACTTATCTTCTGAGTGATGATGAAAGTTGTATCACTATTCAGCCCAATCGGTCCACTCAGGAGGTTCTATTTTTTCTTTTTTTTTAAATATAATCTTTATTTTCCAACTACAGTTGCACATATAATATTACAAGAAAAGCACAATAAACTTACATATAGTAATAAGCAATTATTTTCCCCACCCTCCCACCTATTAATCAAGAAAATAAATACCCACAAGAAAAGTGTGATGATAGTCCCAATTTGTTTTCCCTATCGGTTCACAACTGGAGGAAGCACTTTGATACTGAACACTTTTCACTATTATTATTAATAATCAACCAGCAATTTAATATACAATATGCTACAATACATCTAGAGAGCCGCTGTGAGAGGACTAGTTCACCGCTACTCAAACTACACTGGCTACCTGTAAAAAAAAATTTATTTATTTTTTTTTTCTATCCCGCTGTCCCCAAAGACCTCAGAATAGATTACAGGTTTAACATACATAATTTCCGTACAAGTTTATGATAGAAGTTTTTTTTTTTCCTAACTTGATACATACCAGGGTCTAATATTTATACACGTGGAGGGGCATAATCAAAAACTACGTCTAAGTCTGTTTTGGGCCTAAGTTGCTAGTCGCCCAAAGTCGGACATGTCCAAAGTCCATTCTCGAAAAATACGTCCAAAATATATATATTTTTTTTTTTTCGAGAATCGTCTACTTGTACATCCAGCAGTTTGAGTGTCCAGCCTAGTGCTGCCCGATTCAGGAAAAATATTTCGATTCAATTTGATTCAGCCTATTGAATCGATTTTTCAATTCGATTTTCCTGCACAATTGGGTGTTTTTTCCCAAACATCCTGGTGAGTTTATTTTATAGCCTCTTCACCCTCTTTGCCCTCTCCTACCCACACTGGTGCTGTGGTGTAAACAAAATAAACAAAAAAGACTTTTCCTCTATCTGTTAAATCCTAGCTCAGCTCTGGCAGGATACAAATTTCAAATCTGAAACATTATAATCACAAAACAGAAAATAATTTTTTTTTTTTTTTTTAACCTTTTGTTGTCTGGTCATTTTGCAAATCATGTTGGTCCCAGGCTTTGCAACAAACGTCTTCTGATGACTTGCTTGCCAGGGTCTCTTGCCCAGATCCCCCATCTCTCCTTTTCTCAACTACCCTGTCATCCAGCATCTCTCCCTCCTTCCCCACCAGCTCTCCCTTTCTCTTTCTAGCTACCTTCCTATCCAGTATCTCTAACCCCCCTCCATCCCTTGTGTCCAACTTCTCTTCCTTTCTGTTCCTTCCCTCCCCAAATCCCATTGTCCACCATCTCTCTCCTTCTCCTGTTTTTAAATCCTTATTTCTTCTATCCTTCCCCCATCTCCCCTCTCCATGATCTCCCCCAAGTCTATTTCCCCCCCTCCACCAAGTTCATTTCTCCCATCTATCTTCTCCCCATCTCTCCTCCCGTCCACCAACTCCCCATCTCCCCTCTCCCTCTATCTACCCTTTTTTATTTTGATACACAAAATATTTATTGTGGTGTAGCACAATTATTAAAGATTTTAGCCAGAAAAGAAAAAGGCTTTACACTATCTCTCTAAGACACATAAATGTGAGACACATCGGAGTGGCTGGGACAAGGACATTTCCTCATTAGGGTTAGCCAGTGTGCCACTCTCCTGCCACCACCCCACTGGAATTTCCCAATCCCCCCAACCTGTGACACCCCCTCTCCAGAACCCCCTACATCAGTAGACCTCCCCAAATCTGTAGACCCCCTGGCACTCCTAAGCCCCCACCACCTCCACACCCCCACACCTTTCCCAAAGAGAGTCCGGCAGGAGGGATGCATCTGGGAAGAGGGCTGCCGGTGGCGGTAGCAATCTACTCCTGCCACCACTCCTTGTGTCTTCTCTCCACTGCGGCCTGCCCACAGTGAAAACTTCCTGTTTCCGCTTGGGCGGCCGAATGGAGAGAAGACACCCAGACTAGTGGCAGGGTAGTGAATTGCATTCGCTACCACTGCTTTTGCCTGGCCAGGGAGGAGAGGAGAGAGCCTTGCTGCCAGGAAGGAGAGAGCCTTGCTGCCGCCAATCTGCACCAGAGATCCGTTCAGGATTTCCCTCTGCCACCGAAGTCCTTGCTTCGATGTAACTTCCAGTTTTGGAAAATCGGAAGTTACATCAGAAGCAAGGACTCCGGTAGCAGAGGGAAAGCCCGAACGGGCCTCAAGCAAGGGGGCCAACGAATCAGTAAGTCCGATTTTCTTCAATAACAAACCAATTCAAATCGATTCACCCAAAGTGAATCGGAGAATTGATTTGAATTGCGAATCAGGCAGCATTAGTCCAGATCGCCAAGCCATCTAACTTTATACCCCATTCTCATCCAAAATTCAAAAACGCCTAGAACAAGACCTTTTGGACGTGAGAGGGGTCAGCAACGTGATGAAATGGACACCCAGACATGGCAACAGATTAGTAGGACACCTTACAGGGCACTGCTGCAAACTTCACAAAAAGGGTGCCACATAAACATCTCACAATTCCCTTATAGGTCATGGTGAGTCCCACGAAACCTACTATACCCACATGTCTACCACCCCAATAGCCTTTATGGCTGCAGATGCCACCTATAGGGCAGTACAATAGGGTTTTGGGGTTTTTTGGAGGGTTCACATATTTCACCATGAATGCAGTGGTTACAGTGGCTTATGGGCCTGGATCGTCCTCTCTATGGTTCACTAGCCCACCTCCCAGACTACTTAAGCTACCTCTGGATAGCTCTACTAGGCTTTCCTAATATGCCAGGTGCTAATGTTCTGGAGGCAGGTATGTACTTTTTTATTCCAATTTTTATGGCAGTGGGGGGGAGAGAGGGGGGGTCAATGATCACTGGGGGAGTGTAGGTGAGGTCAGTGATCACTGGGGGAGTGTGTGGGGGTCTATACTTTGTGTCTGCAGTGGTTATCTGGTCACTTTGGATACCTTCTGGGCGCTTAGACCTGTTTTTAGATCGCCTAAGTCACTACATATAAATTTCGTCTAGGCAGTCTCGTTAAACTTTTGGTTATACTTGCAATACGACTAAGTCTAGGTCAGCCCACGTCCCACCCTCAACACTCCTCCTAAAATGCCCCTTTCAGCTCTGGACTTACAGCAGCACTGATAAGGCCTAAGCTGTTTTTAGGGTGAATCAAAACCACGTGAGACAATCGTGCGTGGACAATGCCGGCCAGACAATTACGTGCAGGACAGATTAAAACAGTATTTTAAAGCACTCCAAGGGGATATGGGGGTGGGATCCCCCACTTTACTTAGAACTGTTGGCACTCCCATAGGGAAAAAGTACTGTTTCCTCTATAATCCTAATCTAATCTAATCCTAATCTAACTGATGTAAACCGCCTAGAACTCGCCGGGTATGACGGTATATAAAAATAAAATTATTATTATTATTATAATGGGGGGTTCCCCCAACACCCCCACAATGGGAGCACCAAAAGTTCTACGTAAAGTGTGGGGGGGTTCCCCACCCACATCACCCCTTGGAGCCGACGCCCTGCGCGCGATTGTCTCGCGCGGTTTAGTCTATGAACTGTTTTTAGATACGTCTAAACCCCGTTTCGATTATCAGCACTTTAAGGTCGTCCAAATGCCGATTTGGGTGGGATTTTAGACATATTTCTCTTTCGATTAGGAGCCCCATAATATACAGTTTGCTATAGTTATCCTTACGGTGCAGAATCCAAGGGAATAAGGTCATTTTAGACAGTTATGTGTCCTGTGTGTGCAAATGACCAGAATACTGGCATTTCCACACATTCTTGCTTGCTCCATAGCCCCAGGTACATTAGATAGATTGTGAGCACACCTGGACAGATAGGGAAAATGCTTGAGTACCTGATTGTAAAAACCGCTTAGATAACCTTGATAGGCAGTATATAAAATCCTAATAAAAACTTGAAAAAAAACCCCATTAACCTTAGTCAGTTCTTTATAGGTTACCCCCTAAACATCCCCCTCCCCCCTATTTTTTCACTACAAGTTAGCCTGTATGTTTCACAAGGCCATTTACAGAGAAAACTCCAGCAGACCAGTGTCCAGCTTTACATAAGAACATAAGAAGTGCCTCTGCTAGGTCAGACCAGAGGTCCATCATGCCCAGCAGTCCGCTCACGCGGCAGCCCAACAGGTCCAGGACCTGTGTAGTAGTCCTCTATCTATACCCCTCTATCCCCTTTTCCTCCAGAAAATTGTCCAATCCCTTCTTGAATCCTAATACCATACTCTGTCCTATCACCCCCTCTGGAAGCGCATTCCAGGTGTCCACCACCCGTTGGGTGAAGAAAAACTTCCTAGCATTGGTCTTGAATCTGTCCCCTTTCAACTTTTCCGAATGCCCTCTCGTTCTTTTAGTTTTCAAAAGTTTGAAGAATCTGTCCCTCTCCACTTTCTCTATGCCCTTCATGATCTTGTGAGTCTCTAACATATCCCCTCTAATTCTCCTCTTCTCCAGGGAAAAGAGCCCCTGTTTCTCCAATCTCTCACTGTATGAAAGGTTTTCCATATCTTTTATCAAACACGTCGCTCTCCTCTGAACCCTCTCAAGTATTGCCATATCCTTCTTAAGGTACAGCGACCAATATTGGACGCAGTACTCCAGATGCGGACGCACCATTGCCCGATACAACGGCAGGATAACTTCTTTCATTCTGGTTGTAATACCCTTCTTGATTATACCTAGCATTCTATTCGCTCTCTTAGCGGCTGCTGCGCACTGTGCCAACGGCTTCATTGTCTTATCCACTATTACCCCCAAGTCCCTTTTTTGGGTACTCTCACTCAATAACATCCCTCCCATCGTATAGCTGTACCTCGGGTTTTTGTTTCCTCTGCCATCTCGCCGCCCACTCCCCTAGCTCGTTCAGGTCCCTTTGTAATTCTTCACAGTCCTCTTTAGTCCGAGCACTACTAAATAGTTTGGTGTCGTCTGCAAATTTTATTATTTCGCACTTTGTCCCTGTTTCTATATCATTTATAAATATATTGAATAGCAGCGGTCCAAGCACCGACCCCTGCGGAACACCACTCGCGACCCTCCTCCAGTCCGAGTAGTGGCCCTTCACTCCTACCCTCTGCTTCCTATCCGCCAACCAGTTTCTGATCCATCTGTCTACGTCTCCTTCCACCCCATGGTTCTTCAGTTTCCGAAGTAGGCGCTCATGGGGTACCTTGTCAAAGGCTTTTTGGAAATCTAAATATGGGGTCCCCTTTGTCCATCCGTTTGTTAATTCCTTCGAAGAAGTGCAATAAGTTCGTTAGGCACTATCTCCCCTTGCAGATGCCATGTTGGCTTGTGATTAGAAGTTTATTTCTTTCGAAATGCTCATCGATGCTGTCTTCAGCGCTTCCCCCATTTTCCCCGGAACCAAGGTCAGACTCACCAGTCTGTAATTCCCCGGGTCACCTCTTGATCCCTTTTTAAAGATGGACGTAACATTGGCTATCTTTCAATCCTCCGGGATGACTCCTGTTTTCAGGGATAGATTGCAAACTTGCTGTAGTAGTTCCGCTATTTCCTCCTTTAGTTCTTTCAGTACCCTAGGGTGGATTCTGTCCGGGCCCGGCGATTTGTCATTTTTTAATTTTTCTAACTGCCTACATACGTCTTCAAGGCTTACATCACATACCTTCCTCAAGTCAAGGACCACACAGCAATTTAAGATACCTGTTTCATCCTCTCAAAATGTACGTCGGAAGAGGATGTTTAACTCCACTTTATTCCTAGGACCACACATTTGGAACAGTCTACCTGCCTATCTATGACAACTCCCCATGCATTTCAGGAAAAGAGAAAGGACATATCTCTTCCCCCAGTAGTCTTAACTCTATCCCAGTCCTCCTGGCCCCTCTCTAAACCTAAGCTAAAAATGTTAAACTCACTTATCTCTAACCTTGTATCACAAATGCAAACTCATCTTGCCACAATGATTCCCTGTTGAAAATGGCAGGCTATAAGAAGTTGTATTGTATTTTCAGCGGCTTCAGGTACCACTACTTCAAATGGGTATGGGCAGAATGATCTCGAATAACACCATCAAAGGTCTTTAGAACCCTTTCAATACAATCAGGTAGTGGATTTCATTAAGAGAAAGACTCTACCGGAATTTCTCAGCGACACTATAGCTTGGGATCGTGCATGGGAGGAATCTAGCGAGAGGGGATGTATATCAAGATTGTAACATTTGCTGATATCGCATGACCAACCACTGGGGCACTACTTTGCCCACTGGGAGACAATGTTGCAGCACATGCCAACACCGGCGCAGTGGAAGTCTACCTTGCGCTCTTACGGTTTCCATAGCTAGTAACATGGTTGAAAATGGTTATAAAGTCTTGTACCACCAACGTATGGAAACAGACTATTTGATATGTAATGTAACCTGATTTATCTTCCAATGTTATTATGTCTACACACTCATTCTGTTATTAAGTCTATACCCTCAATCGGTATTCTCCAATGTCATGTACCCTCCTGGAAATGTCCAGCTCTCTTCTTATGTAATCCGCTTTGAACCGCAAGGTACAAGCGGAATAAAAATCACTAATGTAATGTATCGGTGGTATTATACCCGTGCAGCTCCACAAGATTAATCCCAGCATCCCTGATGTATGTTGGAGACAATGTGTAGCACAAGGGTCCTTTGAACATATATGGTAGACACGTCCCAAGGTGAGTCTATTTTGGGATATGGTCTTTTCTATACTGTCTGATATATGTGGGGTGCTTATTGTAAAAGAGATGGGGTGTGCTTTATTGAACATGAAACCTGCTGGCATACCATCTAGAGTTTTATAAAATCATAGCGACTGCTGTTACCGCAGCCCGTTTGGTGCTGGTTGCAGCATGGTGCCAAAAGTCAGTTCCATCCCAGGCGCAAATAGTGGAGTACGTTTTTCGTATGTTTTAAGTTGATGGCTATGAAGCATCATAGATTGGGAAGGTTTCTGATATGGTGAAAACCGTATACTACATGGTGTGAACATAGGAGGCTTTCTCTATAACGTTGCCTACAGGTCACTGTTATACACAGAACCTCAGGGGTGGGGGAAGGGCATGGTGAGATTCTGGTACTTTAAACTGAAGAGCTGGTAGCCTTGTTTCTGTCATGTTACAACTGTTTTATAATGTATTTCTATGTTTATGTTTATTAAAATCTTTCTATACTGCAAAAACAGCCAAAAAAGGATCAAAGCGGTTTACAATACTGTATAACTTAATGAAATGTATGAAAAGAACTCCATTTAAAATAGAAAAATAGAACAAAATTTCTAATACATCATATCCTATAGCATTCAAATTAACAAATAAAATTAAAAATCGTTAATTAATACAAATGAAATATAAATGCTGACTGCAGCATTTTTTTCCATTAATTTTTTCCATTTAAAAAGGCCAGTTGAAAAAAATATGCCTTTAAATGTCTCTTAAAATTTTGAAATGATTCTTCCTTCCTCAATTCCACAGCACTATGTTGGTTCAGAAAAACTTTTCAATAAAGAAATTACCAAAAAAAAAAAAAAAAAGATCTTTAAATTCTCATCTGCCCTCAGACCTACTTGTATATCAAGTGACCCTTGAAAAGCATTTCTGATGTAGAGGGGGTGGGGTGAATAGAAAGCAGTGAGATTGCACAGTAGAATATGACCTGGCAGGCAAATAGAACGCTGGTTGCCATAACTCTAGATACGAGTAACTTTAACATTAAAAACATGTGTTATAGCTCAGGTTAAACTGCTCCCTGAAGTGGGAGCATCTTTCTGGCATTGGCATGTGCTATTTTTCAGAACTAGCAGACATCTTCTGACTTTCCTGACTGGCACACGTTATGGTATCTTACGCATCGCTGGTGGAAGATTTATTGCCTGTTTCCTAATTAATTTCTGGAAACAAGGCAAAGTATTTTCTCATGTCACACTAATTAAGCAAAAATCTGTCACATTATTGTGATGTAAATCAAAAAGAAGAGTTTGGCTTTTGTTTTCAAATGTTGCCGTTACTGAAAGACATTAGATTTGGGAAATGTTTTATGAGAGAGTTGCTTGGCTTCTCCAAACAAGAAGGAATCTCTTCCTAAACAGACAGGTTGAGAAATGTTATGACTTACAAATGCACGGTAAAAATGCATACAACACCTAAGTCAGCACCACACTGACATCTTCAGGTTCTTGGCTCTCTGTGTGGACACATACAACTAACATACACCTAATACATCCTATGGGATCTCACAAAGCAAAAGCAGCAACCTTCGCAGCCTGTGGGCCAGGAGCTACAGGTAGTTATTTTATTAACCCCCCTCCATAAAAAAAACAACCCAAAACCAAGACTATTAGCAACTCACTAATGTACAGCCTACAGGTCTGTGATTTAAGAAATACAAGTATCTTGAGATAGGCTCATCTCTGCAAATAATTCTGAGATCTTGGACAAATTATTTATCTTTGTTCCTTCAGGATCCTCTTAGCTTAATTCAGTACATAGGCGTCGCTGTAGGGGAGGGGACAGAATGCCTTCCCAAAAATAGTGCTCGTCACCCCCAGTGCAAGGTTTTTTTTTGCCAGTTTTTACCCCCACTGCTTTTCTGCAATTTGCTTCTTCCTGCCCACAGACAGCGCAATCTGCCAGTTCTCACATAGAACCTCAATGCGTATAATGTTATAATACAGTAAGCACATGAGCAAAAGCACTCATGGATATTTGACCACACTATCAGAACAAATGTTATAATATTGTAAGTGTACCCTCAGTGTGTACTTAAAAGCTAAGTGAGCCCAGTAGCCAAGATGGTTCTAAATGCTTAGACTTTGCCAGGCATTATTTCAGCCCATTAATACACACCATCATAGGCGTACACTTTGTGCGTGAAAAAATAATCAATTAGTGATATCAAATCAAAACAATGCCAATAATTGGTGAGTGCTTCCCGTGAAATAACATGAAAACAGATTTCAGAAAGTTCTTTTGCAGTCTAGATAGCACTTATCTCTGAATTTTCCATTCCTCACTATGTGGCGATGCTGGTTCTGAAACGGGCTTATCGTCCAATACTGCTGCTGGATGCCAATTTCTACTACAGCCCCAGGTTCTACTGAGTTCGGCTAAGCATTTAGAAAGCAATAGAGTTGTAACCGTCTTGGCTACTGGGCTCACTTAGCTTATGTCTACACACTGAGGGTGTGCTTACACTATTATAAAATTTGTTCTGATAGTGTGATTAAATATCCATGAGTGTTTTTGCTCACGTGCTTACCATAGAAACATAGAAGTAGACGGCAGATAGGGGCCACGGCCCATCTAGTCTGCCCACCCCAATGACCCTCCCCTACCTTTCTCTGTGAATAGATCCCACGTGTCTATCCCATTTGGCCTTAAAATCAGGCACGCTGCTGGCCTCAATCACCTGAAGTGGAAGACTATTCCAGCGATCAACCACCCTTTCAGTGAAAAAGAATTTCCTGGTGTCCCCGTGCAGTTTCCCGCCCCTGATTTTCCACGGATGCCCCCTTGATGTCGCAGGACCCTTGAAAAAGAAGATATCGTGCTATATTATACACATTGAGGATTTGTTTTTTGACAACTTTTTGCGTGTTCCTCTACTGGGGTTTTTTTGTTTTTGTGTATCGATAGCTCTCATGTAGAACAGCATCTCTGCATAGGCCTGACTTCTTTCACTTCACTTCCTGTCCAACAAAGTCAGGCCTGTGAAGAGAGTTGCCACAGAACATGCTACCTCCGCTGTTCTAGGCGAGAGCTGGTAAGTTAGGCTGTGCATAGGTGAGAAGGAGGAAATTGCAGAAAAGCCCCAAATAGCACCCAGAAATTAAGTGACAAAATGCCACTCCTAAGATCCCATGACCAGTGCTGTTCAAGTTTGGAAGACTGCATTGCTATCTTAGAATATAAGAACAGAAGAAACGCCGCTGCTGGGTCAGACCAGTGGTCCCATCATGCCCAGCAGTCCGCCCTACTAGCACCCGTTCTTGTTTAGCAGGAACTTGTCTAACTTTGTCTTGAATCCCTGCAGGGTGCTTCCCCCTATAACAGCCTCCGGAAGAGCATTCCAGCTTTCTACCACTCTCTGAGAGAATAAGAATAAGGAAGGGGCAGATGGGAGAGGTGGAAGACAAAAAGAAGGAATGTGAAAGTGATGGGGGGGGGTAGAAAGAGGAGGGCTGTGATGTACAGAAATGTCTCTTTGGCTTGCCTCCCTTGGGCCCCACACCCCAAAGAGAAAGTGCTCAGACTAGAGATAGTAAAGGAATCCCAATTACAAGTTATTGTAAAGATAGCTGCAAAATCAAATTGAGGCTTTTTGTATTACTGTAATTCTCAACCTGAACTCCCCAGTGACATCCTTGAGTGTTAGCTAGAAAAGTAAGGCTACTGTGCAGATCAACTACTTTGGTGTGGACAAACTGCGCCAATTCATTAGCACTTTGAAGACAGAATATTCAGTTTAACAAGTTCCTTATCTATAGAAAAGTGTTTTTTTTTTTTTGGGGGGGGGGTGTTGAGCATAGAATTAATAAGGAATACTGTACTACTTTTTGGCCTCTTTCAGTTTATTATGATAAAAATTGTACATTGCTTGAATAAAAGAGCTTTTCTCCTTAACCTCTCAGCATAGCGAGTCTGTCACTTTAAGAGCTGAAATTCAGAATGGAACCAGTACTTTGGGGGGGGGGGGGGGGGAAGGAGGCAAGAACTACAGGTTCACACTAGAGAATGACACGGGGATACATTTTTCCCCATCCCCGTGGGAATTCATTTTCCCGTTCCGTCCTTTGAGTTCTTTTCCTATCCCTGCCCCATTCCTGCCAGCTTCATCTTCATCCACACAAGCCTCAAACACTTTAAAATCATAAGTAGCAACATTCTAGAGCACAGTTCTTCAACCGCCGGTCCGCGGACCGGTGCCGGTCCGTAGAAAATTTCTGCCGGTCCGCACAGGACCGGCGAGATCAAGTCGGCAGTTAAATTTCCTGCCGACTGCAGTTCCTCCTGACTGCGGTTCCTGCTGACTAATGTTCCTCCCAGCCTCAGGCGATCAAGATAGGCTGCCAACGTCGGGGCCTTCCCTCTGTGAGTCTCGCCTGTTCGGAAACAGGAAGTTCGGAAACAAAATAGGCGGGACTCAGAGAGTGAAGGTCCCGACGTCGGCAGCGTGTCTTGATCGCCACCCCTGCCGAGTTGCTGAAGAGGGCCGCGGGGAAGTTGCGATTAGACCGGAGAGAGCTTCAGATTCAGGTGCAGGTGGAGGGAGATGGTCAGCGTGTGCGAACAAGATCCTGGGGAGCCTTCATAGTGACTTCCTCCCCTCCCACCAGCTCTCCTATTTGCCAGGGCAGTGATTTACCGGCAACTTCCTGCAGGCAAGTACCGAGAGCTGCTGGAAGGGGAGGAAGCCACTGTAGGAGGCTGGGAAGGTGCTGGAAAAGGGAGAGCTGTTACTGGACTTGAAGGAAGTTAGAAGGAGAGATGCTGCTGGGAGGGGAGGAGGGAAAGGGATGGGAAGAGAGTTAATGTTGGATAGAGGGAGGAGGGAAGGGAGAAGGAGAGATGCTGCTGGGAGGGGAGGAGGGAAAGGGATGGGAAGAGAGTTAATGTTGGATAGAGGGAGGAGGGAAGGGAGAAAGAAAAAAAGGAAGGAGGGTAGGGAGAAAGAAAAAAGGAAGGAAACAGCTGGCAGGGAGATTACAGGAGGGGAAGGGGGTCAGGGTGGAATGGAGAGATCAGATGAGAGAAAGGGGAGAGAGGAATGAGAAAGTAGAGAGACATTAATGCTGGAAAGGGGGTCAGCAGAGAAATGAGAGAGGGATAAAGATGCTAGATCTGGTGTAGAGAGATAAAAATGAAGAAGGCAGTGAAGCTGGAATGAATGATGTAAAAAGGAGAGAGGAGGATGGACAAGGAAGAGGGGCATAGAAAGAAGTCAGATACATATGGAAGGGGGAGAGGGCAGACATTGGATGGAACGGGCAGATGGTGGAAGGAAAAGAAGATGAAAGCAGAAACCAGAGACAACAAAAGGTAGAAAAAAATAATTTTATTTTTATTTTGTCATTAGAATATATCAGATTTGAATTATATATCCTGCTAGAGACATAAGTGGGGACTGCAGTATTCTGTTAGCATGATATTTCTATGTAGCATTCTATAATAACTTGGCTTGTTCAGTTTTCTTGATAGTAGAGGGGATATATGTGAAGGGGAGGGGAGACAGGGGTTTTGTTGGTCCGTGCTCTGTATATTTGTATTTATAAAATCACAATTGTTCAGAATATTGTTTCTTTTTATACTTTAATAAAATACGTTCAATATAAAATCATAATTGCGGCTTGTGCAAATGGGATCAGATGGTTTGCGGGGACCGAGCTCGCGGAGATGGGGCGTAAATGGGGTTTTTAAATTTTAGTCCTAGTAGTTTGCCGGTCCACAAAATAATTATTTTATTTCTGCCGGTCCACGGGTGCAAAAAGGTTGAAGAACACTGTTCTAGAGCTCAGATTGTGATGTCATAATGCCTCATTCCACCAATGCCTAAGCTCCATCCTCATCTGCACAAGCCTCAAACACTTTAAAATCATAAGTGTTTGAGGCTTGAGCGATTAAGGCAGAACTTACAGGAATGGGACAGGGACAAAAACTCACAGGGATGGGATGGGGAAATTGAGTTCCTGCGGGGACAGGGACAAATTTGTTCACACCCAGGACAGGGAAGCCTGACAAATCTGTGTTGTCATGATGGAATCTCATATTGATGCTTGGTCAAGTGACCAATCACTAACAACTCCCTCCTTTACAAAGCCATGGAAGCATTTTAGCACTGGCCGATGCGGTAACAGCTCCAAAGCTTATAGAATTCCTAATAGAATTCCACGGATGGCGCTAAAAACACTAGCGCAGCTCTGTAAAGGAGGTGGTAAATTTTGAAGGAAAGAAGACATACTTAACACACCTTAATAAAAGGAGCCCTAACAATTAGCACTTGCTAAATGCTGACACCCATTTTATTCCTATAGGTTTCTTAGCATTTTGCATTTACCAATCATTAGTAAAAGAAGCCCTTAGATTCTCAACTCTCCCAGTGACTGGAAAATACCTACTCTATATGAATGTAACTCAAATTGAATTAGTAATGAAAAGGCAGGCGCTAGATTTAAAAAAACAAACAAACCAGATTTAAAAAAAGATGACACCTACTGTATTAAATGTACATGATCAATAACTTTTGGGCTTGCATATAGTAGATAAAAAAAATAAGTAAACCAACCACAAAACCAACCTGCATAAGGAGTGAACATTTGCAAGTGGTCTAGCACAGTGTTTCTCAACACACGGTACAAGTACCCCTAGGGCAGTGGTCTCAAACTTGCGGCCCGGGGGCCACATGCGTCCCGCCAGGTACTATTTTGAGGCCCTCGGTATGTTTATTATAATCACAAAAGTAAAATAAAACAGTTTCTTGATCATATGTCTCTTTAGCTATAAATTACAATATTATTATTAAGACTTAGCCAAAAGGAAAGATTTATAAACTATAAAGAGTTTTACCTCATGCAAAATGTAATTTCTTTAATAAGACATTCACTATTTTTTCTGAGGCCCTCCAAGTACCTACAAATCCAAAATGTGGCCCTGCAAAGGGTTTGAGTTTGAGACCACTGCCCTAGGGGTATGTAAGCTACTTGGGGAAGGTATGAGTCGCAGGTTTCTCGCCCCTCTTCCTCCTGCGGCATACCCCCCTCCGCCGAAGAGCCTTCTTGTCTATGCCCTCAGGAAGGTCCTTTCGGCTCTGTCCACTGACACATTTGTGTCAAAGGGGCAGTACTAACAGGGCCTCACGAGCAGATAGGCTCTGCGTCAATTAAGTTAGCACCAGTGCCAGGCCTTATATAGACTCTGGACTCCCTGACAGGCAGCGGGAGGGCTCTTCATCGCTGAAGTTAGCTTGGTGTTGCCCAGACTGTGGGGCCACCCCGTTTGACCCAGAAGGGGAAAGAAGAGGAAGCATGCAGGAGGCAGAAAGAAAAAAATGTTGGATGCACAGTGAGAATGAAGTACAACCAAAGACTAACAAAAAATACCCAAAACAGACAACAAAGGTAGGGAAAACTACTTTATTTTCATTTTAGTGATCGAAATGTGTCGGTTTTGAGAATTTATATCTGCTGTCTAAATTTTATACTATATTTGTCTATTTTTTTGTAGCTGTTCCTGAGGTGACATTGCATATTCCTTGACCTCTTTGAGAAAAAATGAATATAAATAATAATTAACATTTTCTCTACATAGAGTGCTTTGTGTTTTTTAATTTTGTGATTACCATTATGTATTGTTAATAAGATTATATTGTGTGTATATGAAAATTGGAAGAAACTGAAATATAATTAGTACTATTATTGTGGGGGTGGTGTTAGGGGCGGAGCTTGGGCAAGGGTACTTGGTTGATATTTATTAGACTTAAGGCGTACTTGGCTTGAATAAGTTAAGAAAAACTGGTCTAGCATACATGGAGGATAGGTGGGAGAACTCATTTATTACAGCGATGTAGGCAACCAAAATTGGTTATCTGCCAATATCTACTCTTATTACTTTATCATCAAGTCACTAAGTATAACTAGGTGCTTTTGACTTTTGTTTTGTTCCCTGCCAAGCTTTACTAAATATTATGGTATTCACAGGACTTATAATATAAAAAATACAATCTTCATATTAATTTCCACAAAATAGGGTGTTTTTTCACTACCCATTTTCTAAAATCTATGTTCATTTCATAAAGGTAAATTCGTCCAATAGGTTTCTCTTTAGGAAATACTAGTAGTTTCAGAGAAAAGCTGCCAGCTGGCCTCACATACTGACTTGGCAGGCTGACCCAGTCCTGCTTGTACTACATTCTTCTAGGGAAATCAAGTCCACAGAGGAGAACAAAACTACATTTCCATGCATGCAGGCCATGAAGCAAATCAGAGTAAGGTATGCGTCAGAGAAAAAAAATGAAACCAAGCAAACAATGGTGGTTCAGAGGGAGATATGACAGCAGAAATGCATACTCTACCAAGAGTTCCAGCAGTACAGCACGGCTGACAGCCAGAGTGCATTCCTTGAGATCAACTCGGTTAATAATCCATAGGGAAACTGAGGCTTTGATTTCGTGAAGGCCTACCATTTCCCAGTTAACAACTCATGTTGCTGCTGAATATTAAGTTCCAAAATCTCTGCATTCTCTCTTTCCACCAACCAGGGTATGTGCAAGAGAGAATCAACCTCTTGAACTGAACAGTTTGCAAAGGCGGCTATTAAGATAATGAAGTGCATTGCCGCACTTAGGCTGTGAAAGCATGCACTCTTCAGACGCCACAGCACCCAAAATGCTGAGAATGTAGTTATTAAAAACTAAGGGCATCTTTTACAAGCTGCAATAAATGCACTGAAGCTCATAGCAACTGAATGGGCTTTGGTGCATTTACCACAGCAGCATCACTATTATGGCTTTGTAAAAGGAACTCCAAGGGGCCCTTTTACTACTGTATGGTGAAATCTGAGCTTAACACGTTTTAGCAAGGGCCTTAATATAGGGCTTTTTTTAAACTCACAGGTCATGTGCTAAGGTTACCATTAACACATATAAGACCTGTAATAAATTTAGGAGGCACTAAATGGTACTGCGTTAACTCTGTATTGTCCAGTTATCATGAGCTAATCATAACACAGGAACATCCATTCTCCACCCATGACATTCCCTGCCAATAATATTTTTTTTAAAAATAACATGTAGTTATGGGACTCAAAATATAAATGTTCCCAGATTTAGCCAGGGACACACAAAGGCGAAGAAAAGAGTTTCTTATGTTAAAAAACCAGGAATAATAGCTCTTGGAGCAACTTTTTTCTTGCGTTATCCTTGTAAATGTGTTATACAATATAATTCCCTAAAATATGTTTTCTTTGAGCCTTACCAGCTGACAACTTTCCTATCTCTTTCTCGGCTTGAGAAGGAAAAGAATGGAGGAGTATAGAATAATTAAGATGTCCTTACCAGCTGACTTGCATTATTTTCCTTAATCATATTTCTTTATTTTTCCGTTTATTATTACATTTTGGATCTTAATTGTGGACTTGAGCTGATTTAAGTTAATTGTTATCTTGAATTTATAATATTGCTGTGATTTTCTTTTCTTGACTTAAAGCTTTCTGTACAAGTGAATCTTGAATTGTAATTTTGAAAATGAATAAATAAATAATATAAAAAAAAAAAAAAAATAACATGTAGTGGCGTAGCAAGGGCGAGAATCATCCGGTGCGGTGGTGCCCCCCACCTCCACAAACTCTTTCCCCACCCCCTCCTGCCACACATGCTCCACTTCCCTTCCTCGCTGCCTCTGCAATGTTCATAGCGCAAGCCCCAAGCTGCTGTCACACCAGCCTTAGTCCACACAGCTGCCGGTCACGTCCTTCCAATGTCCTCTTCTAATTCCAGGGCAGAGCCAGCAGCTGATCATACTGAGGCTGCAAGTGCGGCTGGCAGGAGAGCGAGGCAGCCTGTTTTGCCGCTGCTCATGTACAGAAGCGGCCAGGATGGCGGTGGGAGGGAGATAGGAAAGTGCTGCTCTTGCTGTGCAGCAGTCCTAAATTACATTACATTACATTACATTACGGATTTCTATTCCGCCTATACCTTGCAGTTCAAGGCGGATTACAAAAGATTTGACTGGACATTTTCCAGTGAAGATACAATTTTTTTTTTTTTTTTTGACAGAGGAGAGATAGCTGGATAGATTCCTAAGGGGATTTAGGGGTTGGATAGTAAAATGACAGTGCCGAACTGTGTGATATGGACAAAGAGAATATTGTTAGAGTAGGTAAGATTACCATCTAATTTTTGGGGTCTGTTTGCTTGGAAGGTGTTTAGGTGGGTTATTTGGGGACGTAATATCTTGAGGTAGGTGAAGAATGGTTAAGATATTTGGATGAATTTTTTGAAAAGCAGGGTTTTGATTTCTTTTCGGAATGTTTTGAAGTCGTCCGATGTTGTCAGCAGATTGGAGATGGTATGGTTGAGTTTTGCTGCTTGTGTTGCCAGAAGGTTGTCAAACAATTTCTTGCGTAGTGTGTCTTTGAGTGGGGGAAAGGTAAAAGGGTTTGGGGTTCTTCTGTGTCTTGAGGTGGAGATCTGGTTTAAGCGGTTGTTTAGGTAGGAAGGGGAAGAGCCATGTAACGCTTTGAATAATAGGCAGTAGAATTTGAATTGAATTCGTGCTTGTATGGGTAACCAGTGGGAGTCTAAGAAGGCAGTAGTTATGTGATCATATTTTCTGAGTGAGTAGATCAGTCTGAGGGCGGTGTTTTGTATGGTCTGGAGTCTTTTTATCATAGTGGCTGGACAAGGAAGATAGAGGGAGTTACAGTAGTCCAGCAGACCTAAGACTAGGGATTGGACAATTAGTCTGAATTGTGCTGGGTTGAAGAATTTTCTGATTTTACGTAGATTTCTCATGGTTAGAAAAGCTTTCTGGGTCGTCTTGTTGATTTGGGACTGCATTGTGCAGCATCTGTCTATTATAACTCCTAGGAGTTTTAGTTCGGGTTGTATTGGGTATTTGGTGTTTTTGATTTTCAGTTCTGTGATGGCAGGCGTTTTGGCCTGTTCGAGCAAGAGGAATTTTGTTTTTTCTGAGTTTAGTTTTAGTTTGTGATCCATCATCCATTTTTCTACTGTATCTAAGGTTGTTTCCAGCTTTGTTGTGGTGGTGGTATCTGATGGGTCGAAGGGGAGGAGTATGGTGATGTCGTCTGCGTAGCTGAAGGATGTGACATTTAGGTTATCTAGAGTGGCTCCTAGGGAGGAGAGAAAGAGGTTGAAGAGCATAGGTGAGAGTGGTGATCCTTGTGGAACTCCGCAGGGGTTTGCCCATGGCTCTGATTTTATATCATTGTACTTTACCCTGTAGGTTCTTGATTTGAGGAACCCTTGAAACCAATTGTAGACCTTGCCTGAGATCCCTATGGTGTCGAGTATTTGTAGTAATATGGTGTGGTCAACTAGGTCAAATGCTGCGGAGAGGTCTAGTTGTATTAACACCATCTTTTTTCCCTTACTGATGTGTTGCCGGGCTGTATCTAGAAGTGAGACAAGTAGTGTTTCTGTACTATGGTTAGTTCGAAATCCTGATTGTGAGGGGTGGAGTAAGTTATGTTTTTCCAGGTAGTTAGTGAGGTATTGAGCTACTAGACCTTCTATTATTTTAACGTATATTGGTATTGAAGCGATAGGTCTGTAGTTGGCGGGGCTATCTATTGGGCCTTTGTGATCTTTCATGATTGGGGTGATTAAAATCTCTCCTAGGTCCTGTGGGAATTGGCCTTCTGTCAATGTGGTTTGAATCCATAGCATGAAGTTAGTTTTGAATGTGATGGAGGCGTTTGATAACAGGTAGGTGGGGCAATTATTTAGGTCGCTGGAGGCATGGCTGTATTTATTGTATAGTCGATTCATATCCGACCAAAGTAGGATTGGGAAGTTGGACCAGCTTCTGTCTGCAACAATGGCTTCCCCTGTTGATGGGTTTGTTGTTATCTTTTCGAGATGGGTGTGTGTGTTGATGAATGCGGTTCTGATGTTGGTGATCTTGTTTTTGAAATGGTCTGCTAGGTGGATTGCTGTCGGTGGGTGGATTCCTTGTGTGGCAAGGTAAGGTTTGGTATCAGTGAGGTTCTTTACTAGGTTGCTGTGTAGGTTCTTTAAAAGAGGTGCATGGCTGTGCTGCTTAAGAGGCATTTATTTGCTTTAAGGCATCTACTTTTTTCAAACATGTCTAATAAAGTATTTAACATAATGCAACAATACAACTACTTATTTCTATAGTGCTACTAGATTCATGCGGTGCTGTACATTAAACACACAAGAGAAAGTCCCTGCCCGATAGAGCTTACACTCTAACACTATCATAAGTCCCCCAAATCCAATTCTCTTCCCACCCTCCCTCATCTAGTAGAAACAAGGCTTCTGCTTTAAATGCCCTGAACTTGTAAGCCACGGAAAAAAAATCTTCCTGCAATTGAGAACAGCATGAACAGACCACAGGCAGTAATAGCATACCACGAGTGTCATTAACAGACAGCTTCACTCTACCTGGGTACCACCTGAATCCTAGTAGTATGTAGTATGTCACCAATTGGATAGAGGTGGTTGTAGAGGTCAAGCTCAATGGTTGGGGGAAGGGACTTCTAAGTGAGTTACAAGTACAAAAAAGAGGGGGGGGGGATAAAATAAACATAAATTAAAATACAGACTAAATTTAACAAAAAAATTGTTGCTGCTTTATATGGGCTTCAAGAAAGTAGACAGCTATGTCAGTACTATCACATGTCATCAAGAAACGGGGCCGATTCCTTCCTGCTTATCAGAGAATATCATAATCTGTATGACTGCTGGTCCAGTATTTTGGAATTCATTACCACAACAACTAAGATTGATAGATTCACTACTTTTTGGAAGCAAATGAAAGCTTTTCTTTTCTCGTAACCCTATTCATGATTATTGACTTGCAAGTTGTAGATTATAACTCTCAGTAAGATTGATTATGAATGTATATTTTATTGTATTATGTTTTTTGTTGTACATTGTAAATGAATGTATATTAATTGTAAGCCACCCAGAATGGTAGATGATGTGGGGTAGAAGTATTTTAAATAAGGAACTTGGATGTAAGGAAATTTTATTTATCTCCTATGTCAAGATATAAAGTTTTGTTAAAACTGGCCCAGTAGTTCAAAATTTAATTTGGATTTTCCCCCATGCATTCCAAGAAATTGTTGACTTCCTGCCTCACATGCTTGCTCCAATCACTTATGAACTTTAAAAAAAAGGTACAAAAGTCATATATCCTCAGTTAGGTCTAGTTATTTATAAATTGAAAGGGAGTAGGGATACAAAACATACAGGGGAAGATTAGGTTCTTACCTCGATAATCTTCTTTCTAGTAAAAAGACATGAGTCTTTTTTTTTGTAAATGTTTATTCATTTTCAGAACTTATACAAAGTGCAAACAAATATATAGTCAAATAAAACATATAACAGCACTTATCTTCAACAAATACTAAGCAAAGTACTTTACTTCCCCCTCCCCCTCTCTGGATGTGTGTAGAAATCATCTGAAAATTAAAGGTTAATCAGTTAATCAGTCTTTTGTATAACAAATGCCTCTAATGGACCCCATATTTCTTTAAACCTTTTACTATTATCTGATTGTTCTGCATTCATTCTCTCATATATGTAATACAAGCAGAGTGTTTCCCACCAAAAGGAAAAATTTAATCTGACCCAGTTCTTCCAATTTCTTGTTATCATTTGCATGGCCACCCCCCATCATAATCAGAAGAAGTCTATTTTTATAAATGAGATATAAGAGTTGTGAACCAGTGAGTTATTCTACTTTATTCATGAGTTTGTAGAAGGCATCATCTACCTTTTTCTCTCAGCTCTGCCTCCTGCATCAAAGCAGTTGACAATTCCTATAAAAAGAAAAAGAAAAATAAGGAGGCGGGATACAGGGTACTCCTTGACCAAACCATTTCTGTTCTGATCTACAAGTCAAAGGCAACAAGTTGATGCCAATGTAATCATAACTGAAAAACAAGGTAGACATGAACAAGCCACCTACTCGAGTGCAACCAGTGCTAATACTTATATCTCTCCCCAGTCTCTCACTTTTCTCATTGAAAGAAATAGATAAATCAGTATTCTCTGGACTTGTCTGCCAGCAGACACCAACATCTGGAAATACATACAAGTCTGAGCCTGCAAGCAGGCTAATTAACAGAGTGGGCCTTCAAAACTCATATACCTTTCTACTAGAAAGAAGGTCATCTTACTTCTAGTGCAAAACGCATACGAGTCTTGAACCAATGGGATGTACCAAAGCAGTCTCCTGAGTCTAGGGCAGGGTACATGAGCCTATTGTGGGCCCTGAGGACCCAAATGTAGAGTCCTGTTGTGCTGCCACCTCCACTCTGTAGGCTGTATGTTGGCAAATGGAATTGTTGTCTCTAATCAGATATTCTATTTCCTATTCATATTATGTTTTTTAACATTTTTCTGTATGTTTCATACATTTTTAGGGGACTGATTTTATGGTCTTTCTTTCTACTTTGTATCTTATGGTTTATTGATATGGTATGATACTGTATTGCAGGGGTGCCCAAATGGTCGATCGTGATCGATCAGTAGATCGCAAAGGCAAGGCGAGTCAATTGCGTTGCCTTTGCGATCTTTTTCTCCCTGCTGCTTCCCCAAGCCAGGCCTGGCAAGTACAAGCACTGGACTTACAAAACTTCACCTCTGACGTCAATTCTGACGTCTGAAAGGAAGTTCTGGGCCAGCCAATCGCTGCCTGGATGGCCTGTAACTTCCTCCCCGACATTAGAATTAATGTCAGAAGTGAAGTCTTGTGGGCCCAGCGTTTGTACGCGCCAGACCTGGCTCGGGGAAGCAGCAGGGAGAAATCGTGTTGGTGGCTTGGGAGTAGGGGTAGGGAAAGAATCAGGGAAGTGGAGAAATTGGCATGATGGCTTGGGGGGGTGCAGGGGGAGAGAGAAAGGCAGAAAGAAAGAGGGGACCAGGGGGAGAGAGAAAGAAAGGCAGAAAGAAAGAGGGGGGGCATGGGGACAGAGAAAGAAAGGCAGAAAGAAAGAGGGAGGCGGGAGACAGAGAAAGAAAGGCAGTAAGAAAGAAATATTGGCTTTACAGAAGAAGGAAGTGCAACCAGAGACTCATGAAATCACCAGACAAAAAGGTAGGAAAAATGATTTTTTCAATTTAGTGACCAAAATGTGTCCATTTTGAGAATTTATATCTGCTGTCTATATTTTGCACTATGGCCCCCTTTTACTAAACCACAATAGTGGTTTTCAGTGCAGGGAGCCTAAGAACATCAAGAGCAGCGCAGGGCATTCAGCGCAGCTTCCTGTGCTAAAAACCACTATCACGGTTTAGTAAAAGGGGAGGGGGTATATTTGTCTATTTTTGTATGGTTGTAACTGAGGTGACATTGCAGAGTCATCTGCCTTGACCTCTTTGGAAAAAAAAACCAGAATATGAATGATAATGAATATTTTCTCTGGCTTTCAGTGTGCTTTGTGGTTTTTTAAAATAAATTTTAAAAGTAGCTCGCAAGCAATTTTAAAAGTAGCTCGCAAGTCCAAAAAGTGTGAGCACCCCTGCTGTATTGAATTGTAATTCACTGTTATTATACAGTTCTCTTATCTTGTTACCCACATCGAACTGGAATGTATTGCGGAATACAAATGAAGATTTATGTTATGCTTATGTATGAAAGGTGGACCATGCACACAAATTTCCTCGAGCAATACTGCCTGGGATTCTGCCCATGAAGAAGCCACACCCCTCATAAAGTGTGCTCTCAAAGTGATTGGTGGTAGTTTACCACACCTAATATAAACTGAAGCAATAGCTGCACAAAACCACCTGAACTAGAAGCCTTAGAGGCTGTCATTCCCAGGCGGCTAGGATTCATTAGCAGAAAAATGATCTGAGAGGTAAAAATCATTCATCACCTCTAGGTCACGGAGAAGAACTCTCCAAACATCCAGCAACGCTAAACTTTGTCTTCTCTTTTAATATATATCTATATATATCTATATATATTTTATTGGAAGGAATGCAGGTAGTCAGTACATGAAAGTCCAAGACCACTTTGGAAGAAGGAAGGGACCATGTGAAGGTTGACCCCTGCCTCCACAAAACTGAGGAAAGGCACTCTGCACGACAGAGATTGTAGCTCTGAAACCCTTCTTGCTGGAGCAAGTGCTACCAGAAAAAAAAAAACGTTTTAATAGTAAGATCCATCAAAGATGTCTCTTGCAAAGGCTCATATGGAGACTTACTGAGAGCCTGCAAAGCCAAGTTAAAATTCCACATCTTGAACAGCTATCACAGAAGAGGATGCAGCTGCAATGCTCCTTTTAAAAATCTGGCAACATCTGGATCTTTTCTATTCGAGCCCTACGACACAAGAGTCTTGCCGGCCAAAACCCTCTCAAGACCATCCTGGAAAACACTAGGACCACCGACATTGGAGCCTTCTACCAGTTCCACATTCTCCTTAGCACACCAGCATTGAAATATTTTCCAAACCTGAACTGGGTGACCCTCATAATGCCATGAGGATCACCCAAGAGGATATGCAGTGCGGCAAACCTTTTTTCCAGCGACTCTGGCTGGAGCCATTGATGCTAATTTTGATACGCCTCTGCAGTCCAGTGGGACAAAAGTGCTTCTTGGAATGAAGATAGATGAGCTTTTGCCCACAGAACAATGCTCTATAGTTGCCAACACCTGCAGATAGTGCCAAGCCATGGAAGCTGGCATCACCAGGATCTCCAAAATTTGGCATTTAAGTTTCAGTTTGCATTATCTCTGTCAGAAAGCATGGCCTTCTGCCATGTTGAAGCAAATTCCCAAATATTCTAAGGATTATGTGGGCTCCAAGGGACTCTTCTGAAAGTTGATGATCCAACCTAGGTCCTGCAGCAGCTGGACAACTTGTGCTCTAGGGCTTGGATGGAGCTCTGAACAGTCAGTCGTCCAAGTACAGATGTACCTGGATCCCTGCTTTTGCGCAGGTCTTTTGCAACAACCACCATCACCTTAGGAAAGGTGTGAGGCACCATTGCCAGAAAAAATAGGAGCACCAGAAACTGGAAAGTCTTTCCAGTACATGGAACCTCAGGAACTTCCTGTGAATCAGAAATATGGGAATATAAGTAAGCCTCTGTCAAATCTAAAAAGGCCAGAAATCCCCCTGGTATCACAAAAGCTATGATTGAATGCAGTCTCTATTAAGAATTGGGGCACCTTCAGTGCAGTGTTCTCCCCAGAAATTTTTTCCAGCCGGGTGGCATGAAAAAGTAGCCGGGTGGGGCGGGATGGGGAAATTTGGTGATGGGGAAAATTAATCCCCTCTTTTACTAAGGTGCACTAGCATTTTTAGCACACGCAAACTCCCACGCTAAGCGTGAAAACTAATGTCAGTTCAATGCGGGTGTTAGCGTCTAGCGCGCAGGGCAATTCTGCGCATGCTAAGCGCACGCTAAAACTATCGCAACTTAATAAAAGGAGCCCTAAATGTGTACTATTTTTATTAGTTAATTATTATTATTTTCCAATGCTCAATATGACTTCCTTTTTTAAGGTTTGATACTTGTACCAGAATATTTTTACTAAATTTAAGAAATATCCAATTCTAGAAGGGAATAATTAGATATTTGCCATCTTTCAAATGGTATAGAGGTTTAAAAAAGGGAAATACGTGAATGAAGTCATTAGGTTCAATCTAGCCATTTATTTCTGCATGAATTTAAACAACTTTAAAAAAAAGATAAATATAGCTCATCCAGTCATACAAGAAATGGCTCTACAGCAAGAGTGCCCACTCTTTTTGGGCTTGCGAGCTACTTTTAAAATGACCAAGTCAAAATGATCTACTAACAATAAAATTTTAAAAACCACAAAGCACACAGAGAAAATGTTAATTATCATTTATATTCCGTGGGTTTTTAAAGAGGTCAAGGCAGATGACTTTATGCAATGTCACCTCGGGAACAACTATACAAAAATAGACAAATATATCCCCTCCCTTTTTACTAAACCGCAATAGCAGTTTTTAGCCCAGGGAGATGCGCTGAATGCCCTGCGCTGCTCTCGTTGCTCATAGGCTCCCTGCGCTAAAAACTGCTATTGTGATTTAGTAAAAGGGGGCCATAGTGCAAAATATAGACAGCAGATATGAATTCTCAAAACGGACACATTTTGATCACTAAATTGAAAATAAAATTATTTCTCATATCTTTTTGTCTGGTGATTTCATGAGTATCTGGTTGCACTTCCTTCTTCTGACTGTAAATCTAATATTTCTTTCTTTCTGCCCTCCCCTTTTCTTTCTGTCTGTCTTTCTTTTTCTCTCCCCCCTGCCTGCCTGTCTTTCTCCCCCTACCCTCTCAAGCCATTGCGCCGATTTCTCCACTTCCCCGATTCTTTCCCTACCCCCAAGCCACCACGCCGATTTCTCCCTGCTGTTTCCCCGAACCAGGCCAGGCACGTAAAAGCTCCAGACTCACAAGACCACCTTTGACGTCAATTCTAACATCGGAGAGGAAGTTCCAGGCCAGCCAGGTAGCAATTGACTGGCCCAGAACTTCCTCTCCGACGTCAGGCCCTGGGGAGAACACTGCAGTGCTACATTGACCAACTTCAGATCCCAGATTGGTCTCCAGTCATCTAAGTCTTTCTTGGGCACGAAGATATATTTGGAGTATCTGCTCAAGCCTGATTCTTCAGCTGGTACAGGTTCTATGGCTTGAATGCCCATTAGGCATTTCCCTGTTGCCCAGACTCTGACTGCTTTCTCTGGCCGGCCAGCCGGAGAGTCCACAAATAAGTCCAGTAAAGGACAAGAGCGTTTGAGCTTGTCTCCCTCTTGAATGATGTCCTGTACCCAGTGGTCTGAGCAAATCCGCACCCAAGCCTCAGAATAGGCCGACAACTTCCCTCCAGCGCTACCTGAGGGTTCTAGGGGTGATTTTTGACCCCTAAAATCAAGCCACCAGCAAGTGGGACACCCTGGAGAGACCAGATGGAGCTAAACCTAGCACTCCTACCCCCCTCATGTGACCCGCGGCATGGAGAACAAGGATGCTCCTCAGCTCCACATTAAAACAGCCTTCCATCTGGAATGATTTTAAGCAAAATTGAGGTGTTTTGAGGCAGATAGACACTTTAAAATCAAATTGTGAAATCCCAAATGGCTGCTGCAGCAGTGTTTTAGCGCCAAAAAACAGTACAGGAAAGCTAAATAAAAGCACAGAAAATTCAAGAACAGGATTTTTGGAGGTAGGGGACCCAAATACCAGCCCCAGAAATCTCTAAGGCTTCAATTTGTAGACCACCCCAATAGCCTGTTTCAGCTCAAACTGCAGCTGGACAATAAAGAAGAAAGCTGCCACAAACAAACATGAAATTCCACTCCAAATGCTTGATTCTTTGAGCTGCCAGTCTGACCCTGAATGAGCCTGAGACCCCAGAACCCCATAGCTCCTCATATGTCTTGGGGGGGGGGGCAGGGGATAGTCAGCACCCACTAAAATTCTCAGGATTGACATGGGGGTCACACAGCCTTTGTTCAAGCTCTGGAAAAACCAGGAATGAGATGCTCCCAGGGATGAGATGCTCCGAGTTACCAAAGTATTAGGGTAGGCTGGCCAAACAGGTTCCCTGTAAAAGGGTTGCCCTCCCAGCTACAAATTTCTGACTACAGAGTCTGTCTTTTCCCAGGCAGAGCTGTCCCAGTAAAAAGCAACTTTGAAGTGTATTTTTATTTAAGGTTGCCTATAATCTATAATTCGTTACCGACAGATACTTCATTTCTCCTTATCCAATCCCCTCCAAATTGTTCTTCTCTTAAATGTTACCTTTTCTTTAAAGATTGTACTTCTTCCCTTCTTTTCCTCTTGCTCAAGTTAGTCAATGTTTTTCTTTTGTTTCCTGTATTTATTGTACTTAAATATGTATGGTACCTAATTTTAATTAAATTGTACCTTGCTTAGGAAACCAGATAAGCAATTGTATCAAATTTTAATAAAAACTTGAAACTCTGAATACCTGAAAATAAAAAATCTACCTCAGAGCAGTTCAGAAAGCCTGCCAACTCGCTTGTAGAAGGAAAAACTGAGGAAATAGGGCACAGCCCAGAGATGAAGGTGGAGCTGAGAGAAAAAGGTAGATAAAGCCTTCTACAAACTCATGAGTAAAAGAGAATAACCCACTGGTTCAAGACTCGTATGCACTAGAAACAAACATTTAATAAGCCTTTGCTCCTTATGAAACAGGTTACAAACTTGAAAACAGATTCATTTTACTAATTGTATAGGAAAATCAGTAATAAGTTTATCGCTAATAAATACCCAAAACTAAAGGATATTATGAATCTATTATTGCACTTTTCACTTTATTTTGCAGTCACTTACTCTTCAGTATAAAGCTATAACGTGACACATAAGTGATCTCAATATAATTTTATGATTCAGTTTCTATGGAATCAGTTTCTCATTCCTCTCATGTACTCCTGTACCAATCCAACAAAAATCTTTCCTCTGGACCATGTAGGGGTGTTTCCTTATTTGCACCTGAAGGTTAGGCCTGACATCATCAAGCTTGAACCATTGTTTGCAAGAAATCATTCCAGCATAAACCTACCAAGAAGAGAAAGAAAAATACATCTTTGCTGTTTCTGCCTGATGCATTCTAGGTATGTACCAGAACTGTATTATAATCAAGGACATCCAGCTATGCCTACATGCTCAGCCTGTGTGAATCTTGGGGGAGTCATGGCTCATGTGCTTGTCTTATCTAACGAAGGCGCCTCTGTTTCACAGCCTGAGGGAGACTCTATACAGAAAGGCTATTCATCCAAGTTATGTTTCTGGATTGGTCCGGAAAGGTCATCTGATGAACCAAGTGGAATGTGCCTAATTATTAATATAGTCTGTGTTGGAATGTGAGGAAACTTGCATCTTATCATAGGTTTTCTCTGCACATCTTCGATAATAATTAAGACCTGGAAAGTTACCTCTTGTGACTCTCTGCCTGAGAGAGAGAAACCGGACTTTTAAACAGATCTGGATTCCAACACATAAAGGAAACCTTTGCTACCAACCTAATCTACAGCTGTTTCAGTGACTAACGGACTCTCGTTCCTGTACCAAGAGAATTCTTATCTTCAGTGTTGAGTAGAAGACGTCTCCCTTTCACCTGACCTAATTGGATGGTGAGAATAATGAACTTATCTATCTTATCAGCTGGGGTTAGATAAAAGAATTCTATTGTGGTTCGGGATAAGGAGATGTAAAGTTACTCGGGGTGATAAGCTATATTTTTAGTTGCTGCTATTCAGGAATTATTATTATAAGGAATTATTTAAGAGTGTAAGAATTAGTTTTACTCATTTATCTAACAAGTGTGGTGTGATAATTATGTACTGAGTTTCATATATGTATTTGGATATTATGTGAACAATAATTAGTTATTGCTGCTGGCTTATGAATTAAATTTTTCTATTTTCATAATAAAAGTATTTCACATAGCCTTGGTCTCTATTCTTAGTATAAACTGGCAAAATAACGAACCTTGGGTAAGGAGATTATGGTTTTCCCTAGCATCTGACTAAAACAGGCACGTATTTGTTTATGTAACTGATTAGTCATCCATAAATCTTTCTACAACCATTTCTGGCAAGAAAATCTTGAACAAGCCAGGATGCATTTTATGGCTTTGGTGATGTGGAACTTGGATTCTGGAGAACTGCTGAATGTAAGTTAGCATATATTATTGTGACATTATCTAAGTGCAGGCAAATTATTATAATCCGCTGACAAATGAGTACTGGAAAAAAAAACACCTTTTTGGTTCAACCAGCTAATGACTTTGTATAAATATTTTCCAGATGTGGCCAGGCTCAGCAGTTCCAACCACTTATTAAAGATCGAATGGATGATTCTTTACTGAAACATAGAAATATGATGGCAGATAAAAGCCAAATAGCCCATCCAGTCTGCCCAGCCACAACATCCAAACCTGCTCCAAGGCATGCATATGTATTAGCTATTTGCTTGCTATCACCTGCCATTTGAAGAACATATTAAAGGGAGCATTCTGCCTACCTCTGTGGTGTTCAAAATCACTTAAAAACTTCTAGAATTTGAATTTTGTAGCTTGACTCTAATGAGCTCCCTTTGAATATGCGTTGGTTGTATGATCTGCTGTGTATGCATTCATTAATTCTTTCCACTTGCTTACACACCTCAATGTTAAAATACTCAAGGCATGGTACAAATCAATAAAAACAGGACTAAAATAGCAAAACTAAACCCATATAGCTTCCTCCATTTATTTAAATGAACGCTACTACCCTTTTTTCCAATATGCATTTTTGTAAAATGGCTATTCTTAGTGTACATGCCACTATGTAAATGTATATTCCATCTTTGGTAAAATACAACAAATAAAATTTTGAAAGTTTTGAGCATCCTATTTTTTTTACCTAGGTGACCTGTATAAAATTCACCTTTATGGGCCTGATTCTATAAGTAGTGCCTAGATTGAGGATGCCTAGCCTACTGGATGGTGCTAATTTATAGGTCATTCCAGGAAATTGTATCCAAAGAAAATGGGCATGAGCTTTTCAGAACTCCTAGCTTTTGTCTTTAATAATAGTGTTCTGCATAAAAACACCAGCATGTTGGGCAACACAGAAGGGAGCTCTATGAGTGAGGCGAATAGGAGAGAAACAGTCAAGGACAGGGCGATCTGACTGCCTCAGGAAATATTTTGGTTTGGAAGAGTGAACAAACAAGAAAATAGTATATGGTCATTTATTGTATAAGCAGAAACACTGCTCAACAAGCCTGCACATATACACAAAAAAACACTATAGTTTGCAGCTCGTTATTTATTTTACACTATGCACATTTATTTCAAAGAAAGGAAACATAATATTCCACAGGTGAAAGGATAAAGCAGGAAACACCACTACTGACTCAGAATGGTGATCATTACTAGGAAAACTGGACACGTCAGACTAGAAAAGTCCTGGGCATTATTTAATGTCTTCAAAAGTATCCTCTTTGTACAGCAGCTCTACAGCTGAGCAATACAATATTGCAATAGCTTGTGCTTTTGGTTTTACAGGTACACCTTTCCTGTAAAATCCATTTAGTGCTGTTGTTTTCCCAACATATACTTTCTGGATAAGAGCATTTCTATCTTATTTACAACACAAACTAAAGTTGATGATGCTGGCAGACATTGCAAATTTACACTATAAACATATTTTATGAAGCCAGCTATCACCAAACATAAAATAATCAATATTAATAAAAATACTATAAATTCCTCACCACAGACTTTATACAGTTATAAATAATAAATAGTATAACACAGTAGATTACAATGGATGTACTTTTTTTAAATCTCAGATAAGATTTAAAATGAAAAATATCTATGGCATTTTCTCAAGCTGAGTGAGCAGCAGTAGGAATACCACTGTTTGTGAAACTCAACCAAACTAATTCAGAGCTAGTGTTCCTTTAACAGGACTGTAACATGCTTTTCCTAAGAGCTAGGAAACAGATCATGCGCCAATCCTCCATCTGACCAATTTCCAGCTCATCAACCAAACCAAATACAAAATTCCAACAAAGCAGCCTGCCAGAAATGACGGTGGACTACTTAAAATTACCATGTAATACTATGCTCGCTGCTAAAAAGACAACTCATTTAAATTGCACTAATATCTGCAAGGCACTGAAATGCAATGGTCTCAATGCCACAGGGAGACTAGAATGGTGTCTGCTCAAAGAGTTACTGACACTTCAGGGAATCTCCGAGTCTTTACATTGCAAATGTTTTCTGCAACTATCATCCCCCTGTGCTGTATTATGACAATATAGAGTATAAAAATAAGGTTTAGGCATTCATTTCTGTTACATGTTCTCTGCTAGACATCGCTGGCTTCTGCAGCAAGAAATGGGATAGTGAACACAGGATTATAACAGCAGAAATTGGCACCAAGGAATCAGGAGAGTCAAAGACAACTATCTGGATTTAACTCCCTGGTTAATAAAGGATATATGTGCAAAGCATATGTAGACATCATGTAATTCAAAGATTTTCCTGAGGTAGCAGTTGGTCTTTGATAGCAGTTACACCATACACTTGGTATCTTAATTCAAGATGCTTTTTGCTACTTCAATTTAAAAAAAAAAAAAAGTTGAGGGTGTCAAAAAAATATTCTGCAGTGCCTATAATGTGAAGAAAATGTAAAGCTGTAGTGAATCTAGTAGTGGGAATTCACAAACCACAATGATACTGGGCATGTGCAGCAGCAAAATCCCACCATCGTTACACTACAAGACTACTGCAGAAACAGCACCGTACAGCCAAACACTTCCACAACAGTAATGGAAGATACTGATTAAACATTGGAGAAGAGGAGAGTAAATTGAATACTCCTCTCTTATCTTTATGAAAAAAGACCTTACTAGACCTGAAAAAAAGTTGCGGTTTACTAAGGAGTCAGGAATAGTTTATCACTAGCTCTGCAAATAAATTAATCTTCATCCATTAATGTAAATGCCATCTTTTCTCTGGACTAGGTATTCATGATTGTAACAACACACAATAATACATCGCTTCAATGTATTGTTTGGAAAACAAAGAAAAAAAAAAATCCCACCAGGTATAGTCTTTCCAAATTCTCAGAGTTAATATGTATGCAGATTTGTTGCAAGCAGCCACAAATTAAGCTTGGCTGCAGTCTTAGACATACTCCCATTTGTTTAAAAAAACAAACCAAAAAAAACCCCCACCAGATGCTAAATATGGTTAAACACTTTCATTAAAAAATAAGCAAAGCAAAAAGTGTTCACTAGGATCAACATCCTTTTTGGGTTACTTCAGTGTTTACAGACCTCCTCGATCAAAGTCCTTAGACTTTTCCGCAACACGAGGAAAACTCCACCTTCAAGCAGTGAGCCAGAGGAGATGGGGGGGGGGGTCACTTGGGTGAAAGATCATCCAGCGAGATGAATGAAGAACAGGAATTTGATCCCGTTACAGAAGATTCTGTCATTGTGCCAACTTTAACCAGTGAATCAGAGGTGGAACCCACACTACTACTGCTTCCATCAAGAATGTCAGAAGACAAACTACAAAGCAAAACCATGAGAACAGAAATTTTTAGTGTGTTGGACCATTTTGCATGTTTCTCTATATCAAAGAACTGCAAATGTGAAATATATCATCAGAAGAGTTTGACTGACTTAAAAACATAAAGCATGGAACTGTAAAGTAGAACAACCCAGGCTGAAGGAGCGAAAATACTTTCTGGCTTTTGCTGAAATGAGGCAAGGATAAACATTGCATTAATTCCACTGTTCTCCCAACAGATTTAGTTCACAAAATTAGATGGACATAAAAATCTGAATTGCTAGAGTGCTTACATAAGCCTAGTCCAAAAAGGGCTCTATCTTAACTGACTGCTGGTGTTAATATTTTAAAAAAGTAGAGCAGATTTTGAACTAGAACATGGGGAAAAAAGAACAGTTGCTCAGGAGTACATGGTTCAGAGTGAGGTATCTTTGAATGATACTATCAGAGTTAGAGCTTTCTGATGTAGAGGCTTCTGACAGAGGCAAAAATAAGCCAGAAGCCTTTAAGGGAAGAACTGAGTGAAAACTGTGCATTACTTTATATACTCAAATATAAGCCTATCTGAATATAAACCAATGTAACATTTTTCCCCTAAAATAAGGGGGAAAATGTTAACTCATATATAGACTTATGGTTTATATTCAAGTACTGGTACCGGGGGAAGAAGCAACCCCTTCTCCCTTCCCCGGTGTCCTGTCTGCTGGCTCTACAGCCACACAGACAACCAGTCTGCCTCCCCTCCCCAGGACCCATCCTGCAGGAACTTCTGGCAGTCATTTTTTTTTTACTATGGAGACTGCCGGGCAGCAACGTAGAAGGATCTCTCCTGCCCTGCCTCACTGCTGGACCACCAGAGACCTCAGGTAGGCCTGCAGGGGGACGGGGGAGGGGGTGGGCTGATCAGTTAGCTGCAGAGACAAAGTTACCATGAGGGAGGGATCAATCATTTCGTAGTGCTGGCTTCCCATACCACTAGACCACCAGGACTGTACTGAAGGCCCCTGATGGTACAAAAGGAGGGATGGCTAGATGAGACTCAAATATAAACTGAGACCTCCATTTTTGGGGCCATTTTTTTTGTCCCAGAAATCTCAGTTTATATTCGAGTGTATACGATATTCCTGCCAACCGCTAAGCTCTGCAATGCTCGAAGAACTAGGTTCAGATTCCATTCTGGACAGAAGGAAGGCCCAAGGTGACACATTCTCTTAAAAAAAACCAAAACCCGACGATATCCAGGTACATCACCAAGAAAGAGTGCTGCAACTGGACTCTGAAAACCCCCAAGGCTGCCACCTAAACTTTCAAACTGCCAAACCTTTCCCCAACCCTGATTGAAGAAAGATCAAAACATGTGAAAGGGAGGTGGAAAAAGTAGATTACAGAGTTTAACTATTCTGAGTGAAAAAATATTTCCTCCTATTTAAAAGTATTTCCATGTAATTTCAATGAGTGTCCCCTGGGTTTTGTACTTTTTGACAGGGTGAAAAATCAATTCACTCTTACCCATTCTACACAACTCAGGATTTTGTGGATCTCAATCATATCCCTCCTCAGCTGTCTCTTTCCCAAGCTGAAGAACCTAAACCTTTTTAATCTTTCTTCAAATGAGAGGAGCTCATCTCCTTTATCATTATGGTCACTCAACTGTCAATCTTTTTTAATTCCATCATATCTATCTGTTTTGAGATATGGCAACTAGAACTATGTGCAATATTCTAGGTGGAATTGCACCATGGAGTAACAGAGGCATTATAGTATTCTTGGTCTTATTTATCTCTTTCTTATTTTTTGGCTGCAGCTGCACACTGAGCAGAAGATTTCAGCAATGACAGCCAGATCTTTTTTCTTGTCCTAAGGTGGACCCTAGCATAAGGTAATTATGATTTAGATTATTCTTCCTGATGTGAATCACTTTGCATTTCTCCACATTAAATTTCATTTGCCATTTGGATGCCCAGTCTTCCAATTTCCCTTTGTCTTCCTGCAGCTTTTCAAAGTCTTCATGTGTTTTGACAACTTTGAATAGCAGTCATATCTGCAAATTTAATCACTTCACTTCTTGTCCCAATTTCCAGATCATTTATAAATATATTAAATAGCATTGATCCCAGTTCAGATCCCTGCAGCACACCACTATTTACCCTCCTCCATTGAGAAAAATGGCCATTTAACCCCACCCTTTGTTTTCTGTCCAATAACAAATTCCTAATCCACATCAGATCATTGTATCCTATCCCGTGTCTTTTTAATTTTCACAGGAGTCTCTCATGAGGACTCTCTCAAAAGGATTCTGAAAATCTATATACTACATCAACCGGCTCAAGAAATGAAGCAAACTGGTGAGGTACAACTTCCTTTGGCTGAACCCATGCTGCCTTTGTCCCATTAAACCATGTTTATCTACATGCTCCATAATTTAAAAAAAATATTTTCCACTATTATGCCTGGCACCAGTCTGTAATTTCTCAGACCAACCCTGGAACCTTTTTTTAAATTGCCATTTAAAATCTAAATTGCTAGTGCTTATGCTGCTTCTTATTTTCTTCATTCAAGATCCTTTTTCTATCCTTTAAAGGATGTTCTTTTGGCTCTAATAACCTCTTTCACTTCACCTTTTAACCATGCCGGCTGTTTGCTCTTCTTTCTACTTTTGTTAATATGTGGAATACATCTGATCTGGGCTTCCACAATGATATTTTTAAATAATATTCACGCCTGATTTAAAGTCCTAGCCTTTGCTACCAATCCTTAAGCTCTAGCATGTGTTGCCAGAGGTTGTGGAAAGAGTGGATAGCGCAGCTGGTTTTAAGAAAGGTTTGGACAATTTCCTGGAGGAAAAGACCATAGTCTATTATTGAGAAAGACATGGGGGAAGCCACTGCTTGTCCTGGATCAGAAGCATGAAATATTGATACTCTTTGGGTTTTGGCCAAGTACTAGGGACCTGGGTTGGACTGACCTAGTAAAGCTATTCTTAACCATTTTCTTAATTTTATCATAGTCGCCTTTTTGAAAATTAAATGCTGCTACAGTAAGCCAAGATCAAGTGCTTCCTCGCCTGCAAAAGCTTTGTGATCAAAGAATTCTCATAACTCCTATGCCTCAAATGCAACCTTTTATTGGCCAAGTTATATGACCAAAGGGAGACAGATCCTCCATTAAGACCCAGCTTTACCGCAGCAATCCCAGAGTGCATGGCAGTGATAGAGTCTGGCCATCCAGATGACGAATTAGGTCTGTGTACTGCGGCCACCTCGGCCAGTCTGGAGCCACTAGAATGATCTGGCCCAGGTGGGAAACAATCCTCTAGAGCACTCTGTCCACTATTGACCAAGGAGGAAAGATGTAAAGTAGTTCGCTGACCAGCCAGACGAGAAGTTCATTGAGGCCCAGAGAGCACAGCTCTCCTACAGCCGAAGAAGCGGGAAACATTGGCATTGGTTCAGAATTCCACCAGATCAAAAGACAGAAGGCCCCAGCAACTCATTAGTAGCTGAAAGGCCTCCTCAGACATCTCTCATTCCCTCAGATCCAAAGCAGTCCTTCTGAAGAAATCCACCTGACCATTCTGTGAGCCCGCAATGCGAGCAGCCAAGCAATATAGAAGTGCTGTTCCACCCAATGCGAGCAGCCAAGAGATATAGAAGTACTGTTCCACCCAATGCATCAGGAGGGCAGTCTTTGCAGCTAGTTGGCTATTGCGAGTATCTCCTTACTTATTGACATAAACAACTGCAGTGGCATTGTCAGAGAACAATCTGACCAGAGATTGTCCCGGAAAGGGACCAAACTCCATCAGGGCCAGATGAATTGCCCTGAGCTCCAGTACATTGACAAGCCAGGCCACCTCCTTCCATGACCATGTGCCCTCAGCCAGGTGAATTAGGTAGTGAGCACCCCAGCTGGACAAACTGGCATCTGTCATCACAACCTCCCACTGAAGGTCCAAAAAGTTCCACTCCAACAACTACCAGTGCAGGCTCAGCCAAGTTGATGGAGTCCTTGGGAGTCGAACACTAAAGCCCTTGGAGAGCAAAGACCAGTGGCGAAGAAGGGACAGCTGAAAAGGATATCTGTGAGCTCTTGCTCATGGAACCACCACCATCGCAAACTTCAGCATAAGAACATAAGAATAGCCTTACTGGGTCAGACCAAAGGTCCATCAAGCCCAGTATTCCGTTCTCACAGTGACCAATCCAGGTCACTAGTAGCTGGCCAAAACCCAAAGAGTAGTAACATTTATGCTACTGATCCAAGGCAAGAAATGGCTTCGCCCATGTTTTTCTCAATAACAGACTATGGTCTTTTCTTCCAGGAAAGTGTCAAAACCTTTCTTAAAACCAGCTGCGCTATCCACTCTTACTAAAACCTTTGGAAATGCATTCGAGAGCTTAACTATTCTCAGAGTGAAAAACTATTTCCTCCTATTGGTTTTAAAAGTATTTCTCTGTAACTTCATTGAGTGTCCCCCTAGTCTTTGCAATTTTTGACACAGTGAAAAATCAATTCACTTGTACTCATTCTATGCCACTTCAATCATATCTCTCATCAGCCGTCTCTTTTGCAAGCTGAAGAGCCCTAACCTTTTTAGTCTTTCCTCATACGAAAGGCGTTCCATTCCCTTTATCATCTTGGTCACTCTTCTTTGAACCTTTTCCAGTGCCGCTATATCTTTCTTGAGATAAGGAAAAAAGAATTGAACATAATACGCCAGGTGAGGTCGTTCCATGGAGTGATACAGAGGCATTATAACATTCTTAGTCCTGTTAACCATCCCTTTTTAAATAATTCCTAGCATCTTGTTTGCTTTTTTGGCCGCCACCACACATTGGGGGAAGGTTTCATCGAACTGTCTATGATGACACCCAGATCCTTTTCTTGGGCACTAACCCCCAAGGTGGACCCTAACATCTGTAATCTGGGTTATTCTTCCCATGGTGCATTACTTTGCATTTGTCCACATTAAATTTCATCTGCCATTTGGACGCCCAGTCTTTCAATTTCCTAACATTTGCCTCCAATTTTTAATAATCTGCATGCATTTTAACAACTTTGAACAGTTTAGTGTCATCTGCAAATTTAATCACCTCACTCGTCATTCCAATTTCCATATCATTTATAAATAAGTTAAATAGCACTGGTCCTAGTACAGATCCCTGCAGCACTCCACTGTTTACTCTCCTCCAATCAGAAAAATGACCATTTTAACCCTATCCTCTGTTTTCTATCCGATAACCAATTCCTAATCCACAACTGAACTTTGCCTCCTATCCCACGATACTTTAATTTTCTCATGAGCCTCTCATGAGGAACTTTGTCAAAAGCTTTCTGAAAATCTAGATACACTACATTAACCGGCTCTTCTTTATTCACACCTTCAAAGAAGTCAAGAAAATTGGTGAGACAAAATCTACCTCAGCTGAACCCATGCTGATTTTGTCCCATTAAATCATGCTTGTCTACGTGTTTCATAATTTATTCTATTTTTTTTATAATTGTTGCCATCATTTTACCCGGTACTGAAGTCAGACTTACCAATTTGTAATTTCCCAGATCTCCCCTGGAACCCTTTTTAAAAATCGGCGTAACATTGGCCACCCTCCAATCTTCAGGTACTACAGATGATTTTAGCGACGTTACAGATCACTAACAGCAGTCAGCAAGTTCATGTTTGAATTCTTTTAAACATAGAAGATGACGGCAGATAAGGGCCATAGCCCATCAGGTCTGCCCACTCTACTGACCCACCCCCAAGTCTACTATCCTAGGGATCCCACTCCTGGTGACAGGTTCCCTTGGCTTAACCCTCTAAGGGATCCCACATGGGCATCCCATTTGCTCTTAAATTCTTGCACGCTGTTTGCCTCGATCACCTGCACCGGGAGCTCATTCCAAGGATCAACCACTCTCTCGGTGAAGAAATATTTCCTGGTGTCGCCAAGAAATTTCCTGCCCCTGAGTTTGAGCGGATGCCCTCTTGTGGCTGAGGATCCTTTGAGAAAGAGAATCTCTTCTTCCATCTCGATACGGCTGGTAATATACTTAAACATCTCGATCATGTCTCCTCTCTCCCTACGTTCCTCGAGTGAGTACAGCCGCAAATTTTTCAGCCTTTCCTCATACGATAGATCCTTGAGCCTCGAGACCATCCTGGTGGCCATCCGTTGCACCGACTCTACTCTCAGCACATCTTTTCGGTAGTGTGGCCTCCAGAATTGCACACAGTATTCCAAATGAGGCCTCACCATGGTTCTGTATAATGGCATTATGACTTCAGGCTTCCGGCTGACGAAACTCCTGCGGATGCAACCTAACAACTGTCTTGCCTTAGATGAAGCCTTCTCCACATGATCAGCAGTTTTCATGTCTGCGCTGATGATCACTCCCAAATCTCGTTCTGTTGAAGTTCTAGCTAAGGTCTCACCATTCAAGGTGTAAGTTCTGCACGGATTTCTGCTGCCGAGGTGCATGATCTTGCATTTCTTAGCATTGAAGCCCAGCTGCCAGGTCGAGGACCAAAGCTCCAACAAATGTAGGTCCTGTGTCATACTATCGGGTGAATTGCCATCTCTCACTATATTGCATAGTTTGGCGTCGTCAGCGAATAACGTTACCTTACCTTGAAGCCCCTGAGTTAGGTCACCTATGAATATGTTGAAAAGGAGCGGGCCCAAGACTGAGCTTTGCGGTACTCCACTGGTCACCTCTGATGCTTTAGAGAGGGTACCGTTAACTACCACCCTCTGAAGTCTGCCACTCAGCCAGTCATTGACCCATGTAGTTAGTGTTTCTCCCAGCCCCATTGATTTCATCTTGCTCAACAGCCTGCGATGCGGGACACTATCGAAAGCTTTGCTGAAGTCTAGGTATACGACGTCCACAGATTCTCCCAAGTCTAACTGTTTTGTTACCCAGTCAAAGAAGCTGATGAGATTGGATTGGCAGGACCTACCCTTGGTGAATCCATGTTGACTGGGATCCCGTAGATTCTCCTCATCCAAGATTGCATCTAATTTACGTTTGATTAGTGTTTCCATGAGTTTGCATACTATTGATGTGAGACTCACTGGTCTGTAGTTTGCAGCCTCTGCCCTGCAACCCTTTTTGTGCAGTGGAACGACGTTAGCTGTTTTCCAGTCTATGGAGACTCTCTCCAAACTTAGGGAGAGATTGAAGAGTCCTGATAGCGGTTCTGCCAGGTCTGGTCTACTTGTAACATTCTGAATATCACTGACAGATTATCGTCCCCTATTATCATTGTAATGATTCAAGCCCTGTCTGACCCCTAACCTAAGGATGAGGCTCGTCTTTTAACTATAATGCTGTCCTTAGCAATTCAGACAGTGTTGTATTGTTGGAAAGATCTTACTAAGGTTGACTTTCACATATGGTGGAATGCCCTGTGCCTTACAGGCAAATCTGAAAAGATATATGCTGAAAAATCTAACACACTGTCTAGATTCTTTGGGGTGTGGAAGCCTATCCTAGACTTTACTGCTGCCTAACCTTTTGTATTTTTCTTATTCTGTAGATTCTTATACTCAGATACTTGAAGGGTATACATTTCTCTTTCATATTTTACATATACGCATGTCTGTAATTGCTGGTGTCTGTACTCCGAATATTATATTATATTTTCTTCTTGTTGTTGATATTATACATTTTTAAACTCAATAAAACTTGTTTTGAACTAAAAAAAAAAAAAAAAAATGGCAAGTGACGTTTAATGTGAGCAAATGCAAAGTGATGCATTTAGGAAAGAGGAACCTGAACTATAACTATGTGATGCAGGGTTCCACATTAGGAGTCACCACCCAAGAAAAGGATCTAGGTGTCATCATTGAGGATATGTTGAAACCTTCAGCTCAGTGTGCGGTACTATAAAGCATTTGCCACTTCGGACATAAAACTTTAGAGATTTAGAATAACTAGTAAAGTAGAGTTTATAGCATTAGAAAATTTAAGTTTATTATATCTCCACAGCAGTGGTTCTCAATCCAGTCCCTCAGGGCACATAAAGGCAGCCAAGTTTTAAGGATATACAAAATAAAGGTGTATGAGGCAGCACATGCAATTAATTATGGCTATCTTGAATACCAAACTGGCTGGGTGTGTCCAGAGGACGGGGGTCGAGTACCCCTGCTCCAGAAATATTAAAGCTCTAAACCAGGGTTTTAACAATCCAGTTCTTGAGGAACTAATGTCAGTCTGGTTTTCATAACCTCATGCATATTCATTGTGCATATTTGCATACGATAGAGATAGAGTATGCAAATTCTCTCTTGTAAAGTCATTATGATATCTTGAAAACAAGACTGTTTTGGGGGTTCCCCGAGAACTGGGTTGAGAAACCCTGCGTTAAACAGTTTAGTTTTATTTCCCAGTAATTTGCTGATCACAAACCTACTAAGTTCTAGCATGGGCTCTTTTCCCATAATATTACTTGTTTTGATACTCAGCACTTGAACATTTACTTTTACTGACTGGAATGCGTTACTGCTTACCAGGAACTGAGATCCGAGATATGTGAAACATCTGGAGAAAGCATATTAGTGGTTCCTTGAAAAAGTCTTTTTGGTTGACTTTCTGTTTCCATTTCACCTAATGGTGCAAAAAATTAAAGAGAGAAACTACTTAAGAGCACAAGTTATCTATGGTATAATGGAAAACAAACAGGATATGCACCCAAACAGACTACAGAACATTACTAGGTATACTAGCAAGGTTATCATTCAATACACGCCTCCTATTGTATAAAGCTAACACCAGATTTGCCCAGTTACTAGAGAATGACACGATGACAAAATTCATCACCGTTCCCGTCCCCGCGGATAATCACAGGAAACCATCTTCATGTCATTCTTTAAGGAGAGACGAAAGAATCAGAGTATAATTGGGCACAACCACTGACCCGCAAGCTTTGCTTTGAAGAATGCTGGTGTAGAAGGACCGAGGTTGAAATAAACACCAGAAAATGACATGGGATTATTTCCCGCGGTTATCCACAGGGACGGGAACGGTGATGAATTTTGTCACCGTGTCATTCTCTACCAGTTACTGCTCAGAATTCACTGTCATTTTCTACTCAGTAAAAACCTGCTCATGAAGCAGAAGCTGTGTTTTCTTGATTACAATTATCTGATGTTATCTACAGGAAGAAAAAGGTTTCAACTCAACAATAAGTTTTCAATGAAAATGAGCATAGGGGGGAAAAGGTGATTTATACCAAAACAACTTTTATACCCCCTTTTACTAAGGTGCACTAGCAGTTTTTAGCGCCGGGAGCTGCGCTGAGTGCTCTCCGCTGCTCCTGACGCTCATAGAATTCCTATGAACGTTGGGAACAGCGTAGCTCCCGGCACTAAAAACTGCTATCGCAGTTTAATAAAAGGGGGCCTTAGTAAGGTAGAAAATATTCAAGGACTTTGAGGCATAATCCAAGCAAATTGAAGGTTAAATGCCATCTGCCTTCAAAGCTTGAGAAATGAGGTGAAATCCTACATGGCATTCTTTCCAGTATCATTATTGCCCATAAAAAATGTTCTGCAGAAGATAAGAGGATACCGTAGATAGAAATATACAGTGCTAGGAAAAGATTTGGGGACCCCAATAATGATAAAAGTTACATGATTTTAATTAAAATCAGTCTTTTTGCAATAAGGATATAAAACTAAAATGATTCTATTTTTCTTCAAACACAATAATGCAGGAATAATACTTTAAATTAGAAATCAAGTGTGAAACAATAAGTGAACTTCTAATTTCCTCAGCACAATTCATTAGCTAATTGAAAACAGGTGCTTCAATAACCATGTACACCAGGGGTAGGCAACCACTATCCTCAAGGGCCATAGCCCATATGGGCTTTCAAGATTTCCAAATGAATATGCATGAGATCTAATTGTATACAATGGATGTAGTACATATAAAATCAATCACATGTATATTCACTAAAGCAGTGATTCCCAACCCTGTCCTGGAGGAACACCAGGCCAATCGGGTTTTCAGGCTAGCCCTAATGAATATGCATGAGAGAGATTTGCATATGATGGAAGTGATAGGCATGCAAATTTTCTTCATGCATATTCATTAGGGCTAGCCTGAAAACCCAATTGGCCTGGTGTTCCTCCAGGACAGGGTTGGGAATCACTGCACTACAGGGAATATACATGTTCACTACAGGGACAATAAATGGGACAATAAATGGTAGATACGGACAGACTTGGGTGGACAGAGATGGCTGTTAGGCTCATGAACTATCAAAGCAGCTCTCCTCCAGTCAACACTAACTCACGCATCCATAAATACAAGTACTGTTGGGTTTTAGCCGTGTTTTATAGAAGGTGTAAATTCTTTTGTCGGCCGCACATCCAAGCTGCTGCATGTTGATTCAGCGCCACCCCCCCAGAATCCCTCCACCAAATCTCCTCAGTAAATGGGGATGATTCTGTGGTTTGGGTGCATACACTTCTTTTTCATGGCTGTTTGAAAAGAGCGTTGTGGGCGTGGATGGCATTTCGATGTGGATGTATATTCACTTTGGAAACCTTGAAAACTCAACTGGGTTGTGACCTTTGAGGATTTGGTTGCCCACCTCTGATGAAGAATCAACCACTCTGAAGAGTAACCTATATGATTCAGTTTGAGCACCTGTCCTATAAAGGTTCAAGGGTTTTTGAGTTCGGTCTTCACAATAGAGGTTAGTGGGAACTCATCATGCCAAGATCAAAAACATATCAGAGGATCTAAAAACAGTAATTGATGCTAGTCTACCTGGAGATAATTACAAGATTATATCTAAACATTGGGAGCTCCACCCATCCACTCTCAGACAGACATAGTCCACAAATGGAAAAGCTTAAAACTACAGTGACAACTCAGTAGCTGTCATCCTACGATCACCCCAACAGCAAATTGGAAAATCAGCTACCAAGTCACAAAAAAATTCCTAGGCTAGCAACTGAATATCTTCAGAACTCTCTAGCCAAATCAGATGTGAAGATTCATGCACCCACCACCAGGAATGGAATGGTGCTCATTGAAGGACAGTTAAGAAACTACTACTCTCTAAAAAGAGCACTGCTGCCCAACCGAGGTTCACCAAAAAGCAAGTGGATACTCCATTCTCCACACTTCTGGAATAATGTTTTCCATACAGACAAGTCAGAACTGAACTTTGCAGACCCAACAAATGTTTTGGTTAGTGGAAACAAATACTGCCTTCCAAATTAAGAAGGTTATCCTGTTAAACATGGTGGTGGAAGTACCATGGAGCAGGACTGCTCTGTTGCATCACAACCTGCACAGCTTGCCATCATTGAGAGAATCATGAATTCTGCTTTCCTTCAGAAAATTTTAAAGGAGAATGTCAAGCCATCCTTATGTGATCTGCAACTAGGCTAAAAGCGAAATTATGCAATAAGGCAACCTACATTTTCAAGTAAATCTATTACAGAATGAGTAAAGAAGAGATTGTGTTTTGGTTTGGCCAAATTACAGTCCCAATTTAAACCCTATTTAAATGTTATGACAAGACTTGAAGCAAGCTGCTCAGGCACGTCAGTCCTCTAAATGTCTGAGTTTAAACAGTTCCATATGGGAGAATGGACCAAAATTCTTCAACACTGATCTGACTGATCTACAATTACATCAAATGCTTTGCTGAAATTATTGCTCCTCAAGGTGTTGAATAATCAGAATCTTTTCTACCTGCATTATTTATTCAATGTAGTTCTCTCTCGTACCAGGGTTTAGAGTCCTCAAAACACAACTAGTTCCTAAACCATGCAAAAATAGTAGACCAACATAGTGGTTCACAAATTCTCAAAGCTATATTTTTTAAGAATTAAAGAAATAAAAAAAATTCTAAGGGCCCCTTTTATCAAGCTAATCTAGAGATTTTTAGCATGAGATGGTGTGATAAATTTTCCGATGCTCACAGAATTCCTCTGAGCATCGAAGAACTTACCTTGCTGGCCTGCACTAAAATCCTCTAGCTCAGCCTGATAAAAGGGGGAGGGGGAAGGAAATTTTAAGGACAATACATCAGGATATGAATTTGCAAGAAGAAATACTCAGAGAAATAAAAAAAATTATTTCTCTACTCAAGTAGTAGTTAGATGTCTGAACAGTCTACAAGCATGGACACTGGAGGACAGCAGCACCACAAACATGCTTGGGACAGATTTAGAGAACAGTGGTTTGAACATTACATTAGTATTTATGAATTGTTAATATGCCCCAGAAAGAGTTCAATGTGATTTACAATTTAGAAGAGCCTGACCATATCCAGGGATTACATTATTTCATTAGGGTTCACGACACATAACTTGGTTTCTGTTCGTGTAAGCGTATGATTATGGCATATGGTTTGGAGAGAAGATTGGCTATATCTGGTGTAGTATTCTTGATATTACAAGTTCTGGTATGGGTGTCACTTTAATTTGTAGGGAGCTTGGTCGTCTATCAAGATAGGAGAGGCGATTTGTGTCTTGTTTGGTTTTTAGTGGTCATGGCCTGTTTGTGGGGGCGAGTAAATCATTTTTCAAATAGATAGATTTTTAGGCCTTTATGAAAGTTTTAGCAAGAGGGGATGTTTCTTAATTGTGCTAGTAAAGGATTCCATCATTTTGCTGCCAGGTATGGGAAGGCTGTAGAGTGAGTAGCTTTGTATTTGATTTCTCTAGGATTTGGGAATTTTATTCTCATAAGGTTGCTAATCAGATTATATTTGTCTTTAGGTGATATTTTAGTTAAATTCAACATGTAGTCTGGTGTTTCACCATAGAAGATTAAAAAGATCAGTGTACACACCTTGCTTTGAAGGGGAGCCAGTGTAGTTTGAGGTATAGGGATATTACTTCGTCATATTTGGTTGCTGAGAAAATCAGTTTGGCTGCTACATTTTGATTGATTTGTAGTATTTTCCATATATTTTCTTTGCATCCTACATAAAGGACATGGTAATAATCTAGTTTGGGTAGTACCAGTGAATGAACCAAGATCTGAAAGTTTTCTTTGGTGAAGAAATACTGAATTTGTCTCAATTTTCTCAGTGTTGTGAATACGTTCTTGATTAATGTTCATATTTTTGCCTCCCTAGGATTCTAATTCCAGTTTCAGTGGGACATTATGCAGTGTTATTTGAGTGTTGTCATTGGTGATTCTGGGTAGGTTTATTAGTAAAAAAAAAAAAAAATTTCTTTATTTAGTTTCAGTTTCAAGTTGTCAGCCTAGTCGGCAACTAGATGAGCGACTTCCTCTACTGATTTGTTGATTGCTTTCTTCCTTGTAGAAAGGAATGCATATTGTAATATCATCTGCATAGGAGAAATAAGTGAGGTTTTTCTTGTCTAAGACGTGTCCTAGTGTTGACATCTCAGAGGTCATCAAAACACTGGGGGAAGGCTGGAGAGGGAATGCTTTTTAGGTTTCGTTACTTGCCCTTCTAAAACCTTCAAGGTGAATTATATTCACATAGAATAGGTGCTTACCATCACCAAGTGCTTACAAACTAAGGCCCTGCTTACATGCATTAAAACAAAATTTAAAACACAAGCCCTTTAATTAATAGGGCCTCTTACCCACAATAGTAACTTCAATTAATATTCATTAATGTGCATAAACACGGGTTAATAAAAGAGGACATAAGCCGATATCTTTGCCAAGAGGTTGAAGTGACTTACCCAAATTTACAAGTGTCAGTGGGAAAGTGGGAATTGAACCCTAGCCTCCCTGGTTCTCCACCACTCTAACCACTAGGCTACTACTTCAGTTACTATAAATTTATCCATAAGACTTTATATTGGGGGTGTCCAACCTCAGTCCTCACTCAATCGGGTTTTCAAGATTTCCACAATGAGTATGCATGAGATCTATTTGCATACAATGGAAGCAATGCAACCACATAGATCTCATGAATATTCATTGGGGAAATCCTGCAAAGCTGAGACTGGGTAGCAAACCCCAAGGACAAAGGTTGGACACACTTGCTTTATATGCTCATCCAGCTAAAGAGGTAAAAGATCAGGGAGAAAAACAATCAGACTGACAACACAGACCAACTGATCTCCTGTCTTTTCAGATTTCTCATTGAAAGCTTTTAGCAAATCAAGGACCCTTTCACTAAAGCTTAGTGTGCACCAAAAGATATTAGTGTGCATAAGTGCCTCGTGTTGTACAGATATGAAACTGGATGTGCAGCATAGAAAAATTGTGTCTTCCTGATCATTTTCTTTCCTTTAGTCATACCAGACAAATGGCTAATGTCCATCCACTAGTGGAAGGAGACAGAACAAAGTAGTTCTGAGTGAATCACCCCTTTATAGTGCAGCAGAAAACACTATATAGGAGGAGATCTACGTAGATACCTCAGAAGAGAACAAAAGGCCAGTAAAAGTAGTTTCCAAAGTAGAGCAAGGTAGAGCAAAACAGAGAAAGATAGCTTCCAATATAGAGCAAGGTAGAGACATAGTGGTATAGATTGACCATTCCAGACACACTTGCCTAAATAGTCCTGAAAATATGGATAAAGCAAAAGCTAATGAATATCCATCAAGATATTTGCAAGAATACAACTAAATGCCTACAGAAAGTTACAAAAGGCATAAAGTAGTAACTACAGAAAGAATATACTGTATTTTTCGGACCATAAGACGCACTTTTTCCACCCCCAAAAAGGGGGTATTCGTCTTATGGACTGAATACACTGTGCGCCTCCCCATACCTTTTTTTAGTGGTGGTCCAGCGCGGTCTCCGGGAAGGCTGCCTGTGTCTTTAGAAGAGCACGACCTTTGCGTTTCCTGCCTGGTTGTGCCGCTCTATGATTGAGCGGTGCGGGACCAGGCAGGAAGCACAAAGGTCGTGCTCCTGCGTTGCTCTTCTAAAGACACAGGCAGCCGTCCTGGAGACCGCGCTGGACCACCACTAAAAAAGGTACTTGGGGCGGTTGCGGGCGGCTTCAGGCAGCTGTGGGTGGCTTTGGACTTCTGGTGGCTGTGGGCTTCGGGCAGCTGTGGGTAGCTTCAGACTTATGGCGGCTGTGGGCAGCTTCAGACTTCTGGCGGCTTTTTTTTTGGTTTTTCCTTCTCTACAGGTGGGTGCGTCTTATGGTCTGAAAAATACAGTAGATCTTCTTGCCAAAAAAAGAAAATTAGGCCAAATGGATAAGGATGTGAACAATGTAGATTTATAAATGGTGAAGAAATTTGAAAAACTGTTATTCCCTTAATAAACCCCTTGCTCAACTGACACCCAGATGGTGAGTCAGAAGCTGGCTGAGAAGCACCAACACAGGGCTGCACTGTCCCTCCACCATCTGCTGAGACAGACAACATATTGAACATTCTAGGGCAGCACATATTCCTTTGAAACTACTTTGTTCTCTTGTTTTCTGCTAGAGGATGGACATAACTCATTTGTCTGGACTGGTCTGGAAGGCAAGGAATTAGCATGCACTAAGCCAGTGGTCTTCACTAAATTTTAAGTCAGGCCCACTTTATTTATTTATTTATTTTCTATCCTGTTCTCCCCAAAAAGCTCAGAACAGGTTACAGGTTAAACATTCATAATATACAGTTTACAATTTGCCACAGTTACAGTACAAGTTTTTATCCTAACTCGACTCATACTAAGGATCTAATACCACTATATATAATATGCAGTTTACAGGTTAGGTTTGTCATAGTTACAATGCAAGATTTCTCAATACAAGTTTTATTATAATACGACACATACCGAGGATCTAGTACTTTTGCAGATCCTTTTCATGTTTTCCACTTCCTCTTTGGTGTCTACTGTTACAAAGCTTGGTATCATCCACAAAAAGGCAAACCTTTCCTTCTAATCCTTTGGCAATGTCGCTCACAAACATATTGAACAGGATCGGCCACTGCACCAATCCTTGAGGGACTCCACTATTCACCTTTCCTTTCTCTGAGCAAATTTCATTAACCACCACCCTCTGGCATCTGTTCATCAACCAGTTTCTAATCTAGTTCACCAATTTGGGTCCTAACTTCAGTCCGTCAAGTTTGTTCAAGAGCCTCTTATGAGGAACTGTGTCAAAGGCTTTGCTGAAATCTAAGTAAATTACATCTAGCATATGCCCTTGATCCAATTCTCTGGATACCTAATCAAAAAATTCAATCATATTTGTTTGGCACGATTTACCTTTAGTAAAACCATGTTGCTTCAGAACCTGAAACCCATTATTCAAGGAATTTCATTATCCTTTCTTTCAGCAACGCTTCCATTATTTTTCCAATAACCAAAGTGAAGCTTACCCTCTGTAGTTTTCTGCTACATCTCTGTGACCACTTTTGTGAATAGGGACCACGTCCGCTCTTCTCCAATCCCCAGGAACCACTCCCATCTCCAAAGATTTGTTGATAAAATCTTTAATAGGACTGCAACGCATCCATTTGTGGTGACCAGCAGGATAAGATCACATTCTGGAGAGAGCATAAATGTGCCCTTGCCCAGAGGACCATGTCTTATTGTTGCTACTACTGACCCTAGCACTTGCAACTAATGCCAAGCCATTGGTGCTGATTTATCCTTAAATTCCCTAATCTGACGGTGAGCTTCGCTCTGCGGACTTTGAGGAGAAAAACTGTTGCCCTTCATTTTGAAAAGGACTCCCAGATACTCCAGGGACTGTGCCAGCTCCAGGTCGCTTTTTTGGAAATTTATGACCCAGCTTATGCTCTCTAGCATGTACTCCACTGCCATCCTGCCCTTGGATTTGGACAGAGCTCGTATCACCCAATCGTCCAGGTATGGAAGCACTTGTATCCCCCTTCTTGCAGAGGTCTACTGCTACTACAACCAACACCTTGGTGAATGTGAGTGGTACCGTGGACAGTCCAAATGGAAGAGCCGAGAACTGTAAGTGTTGTTCCAGAAAGTGGTACCTCAAAACTTCCTATGATCTGGGAAAATGGGTAGGCCTCTGTCAAGTCCAGCAAGGCAAGAAATTCTCCCAATGCCACGGAGGCAATGACTGATCTTATTGTTTCCATGCAGTATCTTGAGAGCCACATTGACCAATTTCAGATCCAGCATCGACCTGCCTCATTTGGGTATGGTAAAGTACCATATATACTCAAATATAAACCGAGATTTGGGGGCCAAAAAAATGGGGTTCTCAGTTTATATTCAAGCCTCCTTTGGATGATGGCGGGTTTTTTTCCTCCCCTCCTGATGACCAACAATGCTACTTTCTACCCCTCTAGGGCTATCCTCCACCCTTTTCCCATGACTGGCACTATCTCTCCCCTCCTTCCAATGACCAACACTGCTATCCCCACTGATGAAACTTATCTCCACGCTCCCTCCCAATGACCAGTACTCCTTTGCCCCCCTCATTGACCATCACTCCAAGCTGCCCCCCCTGTTGACCAGCACTCCTATCCCCTACTACCTGCTCCCCCCTGCCCCAGACTGACATCGCACTTACACAGCCTGATGCTCCAAAAGCCAATGCTGACACTAAGTTGGGCTGAAAGGCCTTGAGCGTCTGCGAATGCTCAAAGCCTGCTGGCTCCCGCCCTCTCCAGGATTCTTAAAGGAAGTCCAGCAAGCCTTGCGCATGCACAGATGCTCAAGGCCCTTCAACCCAGCACTGAGTGCTGGCATCGGCTTCCAGTGCATTTCAGAAGCTGTGTACGGCTCCACCTTCTGATCACCACATCAGCACTGAAATGCTTTCCAGTACTTAGTATAAGCTGCTTCTTGGATCGTAGAAGGGTAGTTATGACTACCTTTGAGTATCCTTTCTGTGCCAAGGCTGCACACTCAAGATCCAAGCTGTAAGACCAAAGCATTCCAGATCCTCCAGGGCAACTGGGCCCTGTGACAGAAGTGTTGGCAATATGGGTAGCCTGAGGCATCTATCCCATTGTGGCCATATTAGATCCACGTACCACGGATGATGTGGCCAATCCGTAAAGGGTTTACCAAAGGCCATGGGGAAACACGTGCAACAGCTCCTCAGTTGGCCAAGGCTAGACTAAAGTGTCTATGCCAGCGCTTTCTAGTTCAAATCATCGGCTGAAGTAGTGAGGTACTTTCTTATCCACCAACACCATCAGGTCAATTGCCAGTCTCCCTCAGCATTTCACAATCTTGTTGAAAGCATTCTGGGACAGCAACCACTCCCCAAATCCAGGGTCCAGCGACTGTGAAAGTTGGCTTGAACATTGTTTACTCCCATTACATTAGCCGCTGATATAGCTATTAGGTGGGCTTCCATTCAATGAAACAACAGTTAGGCCTCTGTTCTACCACGTATTTATCTAGCAAGGGTATGTAGAAGTCACCTCCACCAAAGCTTCAGAATAATATAATTCTTTATTGCATACACATCAAATAATACCAAATAATGCAGATAGACATCAGATAATATATAAGATATAGACAGAGAATATCTATATACACCAAATAGAATACTTCACCATGGCTGCCACGCCTCCTTCCAATACTGATCGGGAATCTGATCGATCAAGGGAAGGATACAGTCCACGGCCCTCCCAAGGCTGCAGCAAGATTCCCGATCAGTATTGGAAGGAGGCGTGGCAGCCATGGTGAAGTATTCTATTTGGTGTATATAGATATTCTCTGTCTATATCTTGTATATTATCTGATGTCTATCTGCATTATTTGGTATTATTTGATGTGTATGCAATAAAGAATTATATTACTCTGAAGCTTTGGTGGAGGTGACTTCTACATACCCTTGCTAGATAAATACGTGGCAGTACAGCCTCCATGTTTAACTGAGCACTCCTGGTGCCTCCTTGTCTGTTGATGTAAGCCACTGCTGTGGCATTGTCAAAGAAACTCTAATCGCTTTATTTTCCAGATACTTTTCGAAGGTCTTCAGTGCTAGCCAAATGGCTCTTGGTTCCAATCTGCTGATGGACCAGTTCCTCTGAGAGGGAAAGCAGCGGCCCTGAACTGGGCAGCCCTCGCAATGACCTCCCCAGCTGTTCAGACTAGCATCCATTGTCAGTATCACCCATGAAGCAATACGGAGAGGTAAGCCCTTGAACAGCATCTCCAACCGGAATCACCAGAGCAGACTTTGATGCATTTCTACCGTCCAGGGCAACTGCCTTTGAAGCGAATCAATTTGCGGAGAGCATCGGGACAATAGCACACTCTGAAAATAACATAGGTGAACTTTCGCCCAAGGCACCATGTTTAAGATTGCTACCATGGACACTAGCAAGTCTGCGTGCTTCTGGAAGGAAAAAACAGCCCTCTGTCGTAATGAACAGAATCCCCAGATACTCCAGGTGATTCTTCCAGAAATTGATAATCCAACCCAGTCCGTTAGAAGTTATACCACTTGTGCCACTACCTGGTGACCTTTGACTTTGGATGGTGCTCAGATCAGTCAATCCTCCAAGTAAGGATGAACCTGAATCCCTGCCTTGCGCATAGGGCTGTGGAGTCTGTAGATAAGTCCTTCGACTCTGACTCCTCAGTTTCTGGTATCCATAACTCTGACTCCAGGTACCCAAAAATGTCTCAGACTCCTCGACTCCAACTCCACAGCCCTGCTTGCATAGGTGTGCTGTATCTACCACCATCACTTTGTAAAGGTTTGAGGCACCGTTGGTAGCCCAAAAGGGAGCGCCAAAACCTGGAAATGCCTCTCCGGTACATAGAACCTGAGAAACTTTCTATGTTCTGGGAAAATGGGAATATGCAAGTAAACCTCCAACAAATCCAGCGAGACCAGGAATTCTCCTGGTGTCACCAAGGCTATGACTGAACACACAATCTCCATTTGGAATTTAGGTACCTTCAGTGCCACATTGACAGACATCAGATCCAGAATGGGCCTCCAATTATGAGTCTTTCTTGGGCACGATAAAGTATATTGAATATCTGCCCAAGCCCGATTCTGCATCCAGTACCACTGACTCCACAGCCTGGATCTCCAGAAGTCTGACTGACTGCTTTCCCTGGTCTTCCTGCCAGAGAATCTATATAAAAAAATTAAGTTTGTAGCCCTCTCAAATGATGTTCAGCACCCATTTGTCTGAACAGATCTTCACCCAGGCCACCTTATACTAAGAGAGTGTTCCTCCTAATCAGGAAAGCTTGGGGTCTGGCCTGGCGTCATTGGGATATCTTGATGCTAGCTTCTGAGTGAGAGGTGGATACATTAGGTCATCTGGAACCCCCAAACCTCTGTCTAGATCTCTGAGTAGAGGAGCTCATCGCTGCATGCCAAGACTGCCTGTAACCTTGAAAGGAACCAAGATTTGAGCCCCCCAGAGGCATGTGGTCTACTGTCTGACATTGACTTAGGATAACGATTTGCCACACTGACCATAAGATCATCCAAACCCTAAGTTGCCAAAGAGCATTTGTCCTTTAAAATGGAGCCTGTTCAAAGTAGCTTTAGAAGCAGAATCTCCTGCCCACTGTCTGAACCAGAGCATTCTTCAGGCAGAAATAGAATAAGCAGACATCTTACTCATGACTGTAAAAGTGTCATATAGGGGCATCTGCTACATAATTCACCCCAACAGTAAAACCTGGGGATTTGCACTCCACTCCATGGGCAGAATCCGACGCAGCATCTTATGACAGGCGCACACCATGAAGGAAGGCACAGCTCCACCCTGCGATCTTGTGAATCCTTTAGGGAGTGAAGTGCGCTTAGTTACCTGTGCTACCACCGAATCCACCTTAGGTGTGGAAAAAAAGCAGCTGGAAATCAGGAGCCATCTGGTACAATTTTGTCATAGCTTTGGCAACCCTCAAGAGTGCTCTCTGGTGCCTCCCAGTGTTCTGCCAGCATCGCAGTTATCTCTGGACTTGAAGTAACATATGTGGACTGTGTTTTTCATACATATGTGGGTCTTAGAACTGCTTAAAAGCAAAATTTGAGCTGTGGAAGTCTTCAGGAGTTTCAAATTTAATTCCTTCAAAGATACAGAACATAGTGATTTTTGATGATTTGGTAAGTATTGTCTTTATTTTTATGTATATTTTTATGTAAACCGCTAAGACTTTATGCGGTATGAAAATTTTTAAAATAAATAAATTCCATATTGACTTCCTTCAAATCCGCCAGTTTGAAAAGTCTGCACACCGTCAGGTCATCTCCCTGGTCCAGGGCTGCCACAGACTCTTGGCTGTGATCACCCACCTAAGACCTGGAATCCTCTAAACCTGTGGATTCACTTTGAGGGAGTAAAGACATTATCCTTGACTCTAAGTCATCCTAGTTCTTTTCCAACTGGATCTCTTGCGGTAAACTTTTCCACTGGAGAATTGCATTCTACTACTACTTATCACTTATATAGCGCTGAAAGCGCATGCAGCAATGTATATTTTGACATTTATAGAAGGTCCCTGCTCAGAAGAGCTTACAATCTAACTTGGACAGACAGACAGACATGACAAATAGGTTTGGGGATGCAGAATCCAAGGTGAGAGGAGTTAGGAGTTGAAAGCACTCTCAAAGAGGTGGGCTTTTACCTGAGCCTTGAACACTGCCAAAGACTGAGCCCGCCGTAGGGATTCGGGCAGCTTGTTCCAAGCATACGGCGCAGCAAGGTAGAAGGGACAGAGCCTGGAATTGGCAGATGATGAGAAGGGCAAAGATAGGAGAGACTTACCAGCTGAGCAGAGCTCACTGGGAAGGGGGAACACAGTGAAAGATAAGTGAAGAGAGATAGTGAGGGACAGCTGAGTGAGTGCATTTGTAAGAGGAGTTTGAATTGTATTTGGAAATGGATGGAAAGCCAATGAGGTGACTTTAGGAGAGGGGTAACGCGAGTATAGTGGCTCTCCCAGAATATGAGGCATGCAGCCGAATTCTGGACGGAGGGGAGCTCTGTGAAGGTAATCCCCCCTGTGCCACCACAAGAAATACTCCAGATTGTGCAGATGCTTTATACTTCACATAAGCTTCAAATCATCAAATTGACAAAATCAGAAACAAATCCTTGCCCTGGATCACCTGAGTATGTCTGCAGGGGAACGTCTCATGCCCTCATGGGTTCAGAGATGTCGCCACACTTTTGCTTCATGTTGATGCAGTCTCGACATTCGAGGGCTCTAGGCGGGGATTTATGCCCTAACAAACAAGCTTCCTATAACACTAGGACCCTGGAGGGACCTGATAGGGCTAAGCCCAATGCTCCCATCCCCCTTCATGTGCCCCCAAGCACATGGCACATGGATGCTCCTCAATCAACCATCCAGCACAAAGCTGGCATGATATAGGGTTAGAAAGGCCTAGGGAGTCCATAGGAATCTATTATTAGCCAAATCAAGGTGTTTTGAGGTAGATAGAGGCTTTTAAAATAAAAACAGGAAATCCAAGATGACCGCGGCAGCAGCATTTTGTCACAAAAAAACAACCTGAGATAGCTTAAAGTTCCAAACATTCAGGGAAGCGGTTTCTGGAAGTTGGGGACCCTATAAGAAGCCCCATAGACCCTTAAATTTTGAATTTCAAGACCCACCCCCCATGTCTCCCATAGACAGTAATGCACTGTATTCATAGGACTGGAAAATGCTTTGCCTGCATCAGCTCTCTGTGCAGCTGAACTATGGAGAAGATTTCTGCCTCAAACAAGCTTGTAGATTCCTCTAGGTGCTTGTCTCCTCAGGCTGCCTTTTAGTCAGACTCAAGTGTATGAAACCCTCAACTCCACTAGCTCTTGACACGTCTTTGGAGTGGAGAACGCAGCTGGCATCTGCTACAGTTCTCTTGATCAACACGGGGTCATTCAGCCTGCATTCCAGGGAATCAGGGTGAGCTGCGCTCCCAGGGGGACCAACCCCAAGCTGCCACAAATGTTGTTGGTTGTAAAATGGTTCTCTTCTCCCCCCCCCTAACCAACCACATACAGCCCTCTGAATCCAGAGGCTGTCCCTGGATTTCTGGGAACCTCTGTAGCACGAGGAAGCCTCAAAAATCGGATAAAAAACCCGAAAATAAAGCAGATGCAAAGCAGAAAAAGAAACCTCTTCTTGCTTACAGAAGAAAAAACTGAGGAGCCGAGGCACTACCCAGTGACACAAGGAGGCAGAGTTGAAACTTTGTGGATAAAGGGAAGGAACGAACATGTCAAGCCTACTGTATCTTTTGCACTGTAAATAAATTATTAGTAAAAGCTACATCTTAAACACCACAGCCCAGTTCATTTTTAGGAACTGAAAGATTGGTGTCTGTCATCACTAACAAATGAATTTTAGTTTACTCAAGTGTTCCTCTGCTATCCATTATATACACCAGGGCTGCCCAAGTCTGGTCCTCGAGATCTACTGGCAGGCCAGGTTTTCAGGATATCCACAATGAATGTGCATGAGAAAGATTTGCCCGCACTTCCTTATTGGTATGCAAATCTCTCTCATGAATATTAATTGTGGATATCCTGAAAACCTGGCCTGCCAGTAGATCTCGAGGACCGGTCTTGGGCAGCCCTGATATATACTCATTTAAAGTCTGTTTCTTACTCTGACATTGGGCTGTTTAAAATTCAGATAGCAAATTAAGGCAGTTTATACAATGGCTTGGCACACCTTTTATAGAATTTTATATACAACAGCAAACATATACATAAATGTAATATTTCTGGTACCATAAGTATCAGACAGTACCTTTTCTTTTGATAGGACCGAGAACACTGGGCCTGATGCAGTTGATCGGACTTTGACTCCTCCTGCTAAGTAAAAGCCATAATACTGGCATCAGAAACAGACAGAACTTCTGTCCAATCACAACATGCCCCCACCAGGCAATGCTGAACATCTGGGCCAACTGAACAACACTAGCACAAGGGTCCATTAGCTCAGTCTCAAAGGCATTACAATTTTTGCAGTGCCCTGGCTCCAATAATACGGTTAGCATGCAAACTTAAATGTGTTTGTTTAACTTGACAGCCAGACTATGAGCAAACAATTTTATTAAACTTTAAATCTTATAAAAATGGAGAGGGTACTGAAGGACCCCACTCTAACCCCTAGAAAGAAGGTCAGAATAAAGACTGCTTTGTTTTTCTTGTGACTCTTGAATGAGATGCAGCAGGAATGCAGGGAAATCAGAATTTAAATAATAAAAAGAAAATAAGGAAAAAACAAACAATCATTCAAAAGGGTTTCTTTTTGCACTTAGAATATTTCAGTAATTTCAAGAGGTGTAAATAGTTGTCTGGATACAAACATTTATGATTTACTTATGGCACAGTTAAGTACTACACTCTTGCAAATAAAACACCAAGGCATAAAGTAAGAGTCAAATTCACTTACGTTGTAAACCGCCTTGTTGGGCTAGGAATAGGACTTGGAGGTAAGCCATTACTGCTCACGAACATTTGTAAAGATGGTGAAAAACATTGCTAAAGAAATAAGATACATTACTCATAGCTCAAGGATCTTATAACACTAACCATGTCAGTTTTCATGAAAAACTAATTTTCGGTTTTTCCTGAAATGCAACCTTAACACACTAGCATTTGCTGTTCATGGCAAAATTCTAATTTGCAATGGGCAAGAGAACTGAATTCATAATAGGACAACTGGAAAACCAATGGGATATTCTTTCTTGGATCAGCATTGCAGAAGAAAATATGATTCCAGCTGAACCAAACAGCAATCCAAAATAGCAGTGAAGTTTACTTTTCTCAGTATGTTATGGAACCAACCACATTTTACTACAAAAGTATTCAACTGGTGGAACTTAGCACACAAAGAGCTTCCCAGCAAAACACAGCAAGATATGGGATCAGAATAGAAGATCCTTAGTTGGAAGGAAACAAAGGTTAGTTTCTTTATTTTATTTTTATTTATTTGAATTTATGCTTTTCTCAGAAGTTCAAGTTGAGTTATATTCAGGTTCAGTAGGGTCTCCCCATCCCAGAAAACCTATAGACTAAGGCCTCCTTTTAAGAAAATGCGATAGCAGTTTCTAGCACAGGGAGCAGCGCTGAATGGCCCGCGCTGTTACTGACGCTCATAGAGTTCCTATGAGTGTCGGGAGCAGCGCGGGCCATTCAGCGCGGCTCTCTGCGCTAGAAACTGCTATCACAATTTCGCAAAAGAGGGGGTAAGTTTATACCTGATTCAAAGGACAGTAAAATTACGTGGCCAAGATCACAAGGAGTTTCTGTGAGATTTGGCTTCCCTGGTTTTCTACCTGCTACAAAGTCTCAGATCAAGCAGCAGTCTGTTACTGCAAGAGAAAGGGAAATTGGACAGTTTAAGCTAGTCTTGCAGTCCTAATCTGCAGGAATAGTCTATTCTGATGTTTTCATTTTCTATGATTCAAGGGAAACAGGAGACTATGCTACAAGTATGAACTTGCTCTGTATTTTGGTTTTGAATGTAGAATTATTTCAGTAGTACTGTGTCCATAATCAACAACATATTTAAATAAGATGCAGTTAAAATTACCAATATTTAGAACTTCACCACAATATCTACAATCTCAGGGGAGGGAGATACCTCGCATTGGCCTGAGAATCTGGGGAACTGGGTTTGATTCCCATTGTAGCTTCTTGTGACCCTAGACAATAATAATAATAATAATAACAGCTTATATACCGCAATACCATGAAGTTCTATGCGGTTTACAAAGATTAAGCAAAGGTACAAATTGATTGACTTTAAGAGGGGAGGAAGAAAGAGGGTTAATAGGACAGGAAATCCATTTTTGAGGAGAGAGTGATCAATAGAACAAGTTAATCGCTATAGAGGGGAGAGAGAAGAGAGGATCAGTTGTCTAGATACAAGTCACCTAGCCCTCCATTGCCTAGATTGTGAGCCCACTAGGGCGGTACTATTGAATCGATGACTCCTCTACCCTTAAAGAAAAAAAATAAAAACTCATGCACACAGGCTCCAAAGGGAGCTGGTCTCTGCACTTTTTGGCTAAGAATTATTTCAACAGTGAGGCTAGATGTTAAAGTGGGGACATAAAAGGAAGGGGTGGGGAGGATCAAGATTAATTTAGTTAAATATTCCAGTTACCTGATTATAATAGCAAGAGAGCTATCAGAGCAGATTGCCCATAGAGTCAGGCAATCAAGAGAATGGGACATAAAACCCTGCTAGATCCATTTTCACCAGGAAGGGGGGAGGGAAACCCCCATTTTACTGTACACTTCAAATCAATACTGTGAAAGGGGAACAGTGTTTTAAATGCTGTGAATAAATTGTTCTCATGTTTCATTAATCATGGTCACAGCCCCCAGTTTCCTGTAGAAAACTAGGGTAGATTCCGCAGTAACAAAATTCTGCAGCAATAATGTAGCACATTTGCCTATCTTGGTTCTGCATATTCAATAATTTAAGTTGCTTTTGCATAACAATAATAAAATGTTTTCCAAGCTTTATTTGTCTTTGACTATCTGATTTTTAGTTTCTTTGGGGAGTTTAATAGGCAAAGAATTTTGTATTAATGTGGAGACAGAGGGCAAGGAGAAGCAAGGATTCAGGATGGGATGGGAAAGAGGGAAGAGTTCAGGACTACCTTTTTCTCCCTTTCCCATAATATCCTCTCTTTCCTGTCCACTCTTCAACACAAACCCCTTTTTCAGTTCCCAACACCATCCCTTCATCACACCATGCTCCATTGGCCACAGCCCTCTCTATCTGAATTCCCTCCGCCATGCTAATTTTTCAGATGTGGAAGAGCTTCAAATCATCAGTCAGACCCAGGCAGCATAGGAAGAAAGAAGTGGCCCCATGTGCAGTTGCTCTTGTTGTCCACTTGTTTAAAGGTAGAAGGATGGAAGACGATTTGGGGAGAGTATTGGAATGTGCAGTGCGAGACACACTCCTCAACCTCAGAACCCAATTTGGCCCAGCCCCTGGTTTTCCAGTGACCAGTCTGTGTGGGACCAAGGAATTCCACAAAGAGGAAGATTTGGCATTTTATCCAGTGATACTGACCATAGAATATAGAAAATATGGATACAAAACTAGAGCTATATTTTTTGAAGACAAAAAACCTGCATGGGTACACAAAACTTCAATAAATATATTAAAAAATAAGCTGCATCATTAATTTACCTCTTTCCAACTGGCTAAAGCTCTCAGCCAAACCAAATAGCACAGTTACTTACCGTAACAGGTGTTATCCAGGGACAGCAGGTAGCAATTCTCACATATGGATGACATCAGCAAAGCCCGGATGCAGAAGCTCGCAAGCAGACTTGCTTGAAGAAACCAGAAGTTTCGAGTCAACCACACGAGTGTCTTCCCGCCCAGCGTAGGGCGTGTCTCCTCAGTTCAGATAGCTAGCAGAGAAGCCAACCAGGGGAGGTGGGTGGGTTGCGAGAATAGCTGCCTGCTGTCCCTGGATAACACCTGTTACGGTAAGTAACTGTGCTTTATCCCAGGACAAGCAGGCAGCCTATTCTCACTTATGAGTGACCTCCAAGCTAACCAGACAGAATGGGATGGTGAGAGTGTTGGCAATTTAGGAGAATAAATTTTGTAATACTGTTTGGCCAAACTGTCCATCCCATCTGGAGAAAATATCCAGACAATAGTGAAATGTGAAAGTATGAACCGAGGACCAAGTAGCAGCCTTGCAAATCTCCTCAATAGGTGTAGATCTGAGGAAAGCTACAGAAGCTGCCATTGCTCTGACTTTATGGGCTGTGACTCTACTCTGTAGGGGTAATCCAGCCTGGGCATAGCAGAATGAGATACAAGGGATTGGGCAACTTTCTGAAGAAAAGGGGATAGAAGAGTATGGATAGAGGACTACTACACAGGTCCTGGACCTGATGGGCCTCCGCGTGTGCGGACTGCTGGGCATGATGGACCTCTGGTCTGACCCAGCGGAGGCACTGCTTATGTGCTTATAAGCAGCCATCCAGTTGGAGATGGTACACTTAAAAATAGGATGTACCAACTTGTTTGGATCAAAGGAGACAAAAAGTTGAGGAGCAATTCAAGTTGTCCGCCAAGCAATTTTTCACCCCTTGGATGTAGACAGCTTTGAGGAAGGTGTTGTGGCGGATTGCCCAGTCCCAAACCTTCAGAGCTTCTTGACAAAGGGAGGCAGATCCCGTCCCTCCCTGTTTGTTGACATAATACATGGCGACTTGGTTATCCGTCCAAATGAGGACTACCTGGTCATGAAGAAGATGTTGAAAAGCGTGGAGAGCCTTGAGGATCGCTCTGAGTTCCAACAGATTGATAGGACACTGACGATCCGTACTGGTCTAGTGGCCTTGTGTACGGAGACCATCAAGATGAGCACCCCAAGCGTAGGTTGAAGAATCTGTCGTGAGGACCTTCTGATGGAGGGGTGTTTGAAAAAGCAAGCCTCTGGAGAGATTGGAAGAGTGCATCCACTAATGGAGAGACTGCTTCAATGAAGGAGTGACTGATATGTGTCGAGAAAGTCACAAACCTGTGTCCACTGAGATGCAAGGGTCCACTGAGGAATTCTGAGGTGAAGTCTGGCAAAAGGAGTCACGTGTACTGTGGAGGCCATGTGACCCAGAAGTACCATCATGTGTCTCGCTGAGATGGAAGAGCAGGAAGACACTGTATGACAGAGTTGAAGAAGAGCTTCCAGACGTTGTTGTGGGAGGAATGCTCTTAGTCGGACTGTGTCCAGGACAGCTCCGATGAATAGTAGATTCTGTGAGGGCTGAAGTTGGGATTTGGGAAAGTTGATTTCGAATCCCAAACTTTGTAGGAACCAGGTAGTCCATTGGGTCGCTACAATAACTCCCTGAGATGTTGAATCTTTGATGAGCCAATCGTCGAGGTAGGGAAATACCTGAAGACCATGATTCCTTAGAGCTGCTGCTACCACTACCAGCACTTGGTGAACACTCTGGGAGATGAAGCCAGGCCGAATGGCAGCACTCTGTATTGATAATGCAGATTCCCCACCCGAAATCTGAGATATTGACGGGAGGCCGGATGAATGGGAATATGAGTGTAGGCCTCCTTGAGATCCAGAGAGCATAACCAGTCGTTCTGCTCGAGAAGGAGATAAAGGGATGCCAGGGACAACATTCAAAATTTTTCTTTGACCAAAAACTTGTGGAGAGCCCTGAGATCCAGAATGGGCCACAGATCACCCATCTTCTTCGGAACAAAGAAGTAACGAGAGTAAAACCCCTTGTTCTGCTGGTCCAAAGGAATTGGTTCAATGGCATGGAGATGAGGCAAAGCTTGAGCTTCCTGAAGAAGAAGGGCGGTCTTGAAGGATTGGAAGGATACTCTCTTGGAGGAAGCTCTGGTGGAACCTGAGTGAAATGAAGAGAGTATCCTTCTCTGATGATGGTCAGTACCCAGAGGTTGGATGTAATTGTCATCCATCGGTGGTAAAAGTGATGGAGACGAACTCCTATAGGGGGAAGAGAAGTCAGACACAGAACGATAGAGGTTATGCTCTGTTTGAGACAGTCAAAAAGGCTGTGAAGCCTTAGGTGCAGCAGAAGGTTGAGATTTTTGTTGCTTCTGAGGCTGCTGTTTCTTAGGAGGAGGGCGAGTGTAAGGAGACGCTCTTGGAGCAAATGCCTCTGGTAAATGGGAGGAGGGCGTGTAGGCTTGGTAGGAGTCGGCTTTGGTTTAGGTCTGACAATAGAAGCAAAAGATTTTTCATGTTCAGACAACTTCTTGGTGGCAGCCTCGATCAATTCATCGAAGAGGTCATTGCCTGCACAAGGAAATATTAGCCAAACGGTCCTGAAGATTAGGATCCAAGTCAATGCTACGAAGCCAGGCAAGGCGACGCATGGCTACAGAACAAGCAGCCGCCCGGGCAGACAACTCAAAGGCATCACAAGACAACTGAAGTAGATGGAGTCTGAGTTGTGATAGAGAAGTGATGACTTCCTGAAATTCAAAGTGTTTTTGAGTGTCTAAATAGGTAAGAAATTTAGGCAAATGAGCAATAAGGAACTCAAAATAGGTGACAAAATGGAAGTTATAATTGAGGACTTTAGAGGACATCATGGCATATTGATAGATGCGACGCCCAAATTTGTCCATAGTTTCCCTTCTCTTCCAGGAGGAACTGTGGCATAAACCTTGGAAGGATGGGACCTCTTCAAGGAGAACTCCACAAGTAGGGACTGATGAGATAACTGTGAATTATCAAATCCCTTACAATGTAGTGTTTTGTATCTGGAGTCCAATTTGCCTGGAACCGCTGGAATTGCATAAGGAGTTTCTAGGCATCTGGTAAAGGTTTGAGACAAAAGCTTGTGAATAGGAAGCTTAAGTGACTCTGCTGGAGGAAGATGCATGACTTCAAGATACTCCTTAGAGTATTTGGAACCAGCATCTAGTTGAAGGTCCAAGTCCACAGCCATCTGACGAAGAAAAAATGAGAAAGATAGCTGATCTGGCAATGTTTTGCCTCAAGAAGGACTCGAGGTCGTTGAGGCAGCCTGGGTCGAAGATGAAGCTTCGGCCGGAAAAAAGGCCTCAAAAGAATAGGGAGACTTGGACGAGGCTATGGAAGCTGCTGAATACTTGAAGTATGGAAATGGAGACCTCGAACGAGGAGTCGGCGGTCTAGTAGAAGCTGGTGTAGATCGAAGCTTAGTGAAAGAAGGACACTCCTTAGAGGAAGAACTATGCCTGGAAAGATGCCTCAATGAAGGTCTTGATCGTTGATGAGAACGGTGCTTGGAAGCAGATCTCAAAGATCGAGGAGACTTTGCCTCGGAGACTATAGCAGCCGATGCCACCAAAGAATGGATGGGACTGGAGGCCGTGGAACGAAGCTCCAGAGGCTTGATGGAAGAACCTCGATGCACTCCCAAAGACTCTACTCCTGGTATAGAGTGTGAGAATTCCTGCCGAGGCACTTGCAAAGAATCTGCTCCTTGCTTCACGTGCTTAGATGCTAGACCAGACAATCGCAGAGACTCTGCTTCCTGCATAGTGCGTGAAACGTCAGCCGATGGCAGTGGAAGAGACTCGACCTCGCGGGAGTCTGCAGAATGCCCAGGCTGGATTAGAGTAGCTAGCTTCGGTCCCATTTTGGTAAGGAACTGAAGAAATTGCTGCTCTAACATGGTCTGGAAGGAAGCCGGCAAAGATGGATCCGCTTCTGAAACCGGACCACCTGCCTTGGCTGGAGGTTCCACCGAGGCAGTGGAAATGTGCTTCAACTTAGAAGTCTTAGGCACCTTAAGCACTACCGGTGGAACTGTCTGCTGAGCTATCTGACCTGAGGAAACAGGGGAAGATGTAGCAGACGTCGTCAAAGAAAGAGCCGTTGCAAATGAAGAAGTTCTGATGAGGCTCGAAGTCGAAGCAGTGGAGGCAGGAGGGCCCTCGGTCAAAGGTGAGACATAAGTAGGCTTCAAAGTGGAAGATGTGGATGAATCCATCTGGAAGAGCTTCTCCACCGAAAATTGACGACGTTTAAGAGCTCGAGATTGAAGGGTAGCACAGCATTCCCATGACTTCAGATGATGTTGTGGCCCAAGGCACTTGAGGCACCTAGAGTGAGGGTCCGTGAGAGAAATCAAACGTTGACACTGGCTACACTTCTTGAATCCTGTCGCTGGCCGGGACATAGAAGGAAAAACAGCCGCTGCAAGAGAGTCAAAGACAGACTTCTCGGCTCCGCGGAAAATTGAGAACTGAGGAGACGCGCCCTACACTGGGTGGGAAGGCACTCGCGCGCGCGGGGCGGTCGACTCTAAACTTCTAGTTTCTTCAAGCAAGTCTTCTTGCGAGCTTCCACATCCGGGCTCCGCTGATGACATCACCCATATGTGAGAATAGGCTGCCTGCTTGTCCTGGGATAAAAAAATTCTACCATAAGAAAGCTATGTCATTGTTCTATAGTATGAAACACCAGGCACTTTAGTACAAGTTCTAGAATGGAGGGTTTTCAACAACACAATCCCACAATAGTGAAAGATTATTCCACTGTCTTACCACACATCATTCCAAGTGATTATTTATTCAATTTTTAGGTCCTCAGCGGGCCACCACACACTCAAATATTTTCATAGCGTGAGGCTTTATGCTCATATTCGTCATTGGACCATTATTTGCTTTCAGTTTTTATATATAAATTACGTTTTAATTATGTGAATGCTAAAGGTACTTAGCTTAGAGTTTTGACGCTAGCCGGGAGGGTAGAAACATCCGTCACCAACATGTTTCGCCCATATTATTTAAGGGCTTTGTCAAGGCACCCTCTCCCGTTCTCAACTATTATGCTTCCACCATCGCGTCTCCGACGAAATCCGTCGGAGACGCGATGGTGGAAGCATAATAGTTGAGAATGGGAGAGGGTGCCTTGACAAAGCCCTTAAATAATATGGGCGAAACATGTTGGTGACGGATGTTTCTACCCTCCCGGCTAGCGTCAAAACTCTAAGCTAAGTACCTTTAGCATTCACATAATTAAAACGTAATTTATATATAAAAACTGAAAGCAAATAATGGTCCAATGACGAATATGAGCATAAAGCCTCACGCTATGAAAATATTTGAGTGTGTGGTGGCCCGCTGAGGACCTAAAAATTGAATAAATAATCACTTGGAATGATGTGTGGTAAGACAGTGGAATAATCTTTCACTGTTGTGGGATTGTATTGTTCTATAGTATGACACGTGAAAGTAAAGGTGCTGTATGTGCATTTAATGCAAAAACAGATAAAATTCATAATAAAAACTTTAAACTTGATTAAGCATCATAGGTGAAATTATGTGTTGCCTGATAATTTCATTTCCTTTAGTCTGCTACACCATTCTGAACAAGTGGTATTAACCCCGTCTATCAGCAGATGGAGGAAGGGAAAAAAATTGGTCTTTTCCAGTGAAGCCACCAATATAACCTGCTGGCGCTCAGGGAAACTTCCAGTATGCTACTGCCAAAGCAGCAGGTGGATCCATGCCCCATCAACCACTGCAGTAGCAATGAACAGCAAGCAAGCATATCATCACAGAGTGGCACTCACCACCCTTCATCTCCAACAGGTAGCAAACTAAATATGAACCACTTTTAAGAAGCGATCTCCTTTCCTGATGTTATATCCTCCCCTCTCTTCCTCTCTTTTTAATTTGGTTTTTAATGATGCAATTATTAACTTTCCCTTCCCCCTTCACCCTCAAGCTCATGTTCGTATTTGTAATTTGTCCATTTAATGTTCACATTTCCCCTCCCCTTATAATAATTTATTTTAACCTTTCATTTTTAACACTGTACACCGGCCAGGTGCTCGGCAATGGTCGGTATATTAAAATTAATAAACTTGAACTTGAATTCGACTTGTACCTCTTTGACAAGACCCCATAGAGCCGACCCACAAGCCTCACCCAGTGGATGATAAAAAGCATGACTGGTGGCAACAAAATCCAGCTCTGCACTCAACTAGGTCTGGGGTCAGATAACTTGGGAGCAGCTGTTAAGCTCTACCACACTATGCAGCCTCAGCCAGCAGAGCATGAAGCTAGGCCAAAGACCAGAAGCACCAGCCTGAACAACCTGGCTAGAGGTAGTGAAAAATACTGGAAGTCTCCTTGAGTACCAACAGGTTATACTGATGGCTTCACTGGGGGAAGAAAATGTTTTTTTCTCTATTTCCATCTGCTGGTAGGACAGGATAACATCCACATGTTCAGAATGGGTACAGCCTGACAACAAGAAAACAGTTTGGCATTCAGAAAGATCCTACAGTAGTGTACATATCTACCTCTTTTTCATGAAAAAATTGCACACAACACTTTTGCTTTCAGGTGATGAGCAGTTTCCCAGCATATGCTGGCCTTAAATTCACTGTTGAATCACATGCTGTTTTAATGTCAATAAATAGGCAGGTTTCAGCAGGATGGTCCTCTGCCTTTTTTTTTTTTTAAAGTAACTCTGTATTAATTTTGCCTCAACATTCCCAGTTCATTACCCTTGGCCTAGTGGTTAGGACTGCAGCCTCGGCACTCTGAGGTTGCAGGTTCAAGCCCAGCGATGCTCACTTTAACCCTGGGCAAGCCATTTAACACTTCACTGGCCCAGGTACATTATTCAGATTGTGAGCAGTGTATAAATATTAAAATAAATAAATGTGCCTTACCTTCCCTATTCCTCTAGTGGGCGAAGGGGCTGGGGAAACTGGGATGAAGTCAATCCGCTTTGGAGAAGAGGATTTCTCTGATCTATCAAAGTCATTATCACTCTGCAAATTTAACATGAATACTGTAAATCACTATATGTATTTCAGCACAAGCTAAATAGCCATAGAAACAATACATTCCATAATAATGTCTAGGAATTCCTTTTACACTTTTAAAATAACATTGCACATATTATCTTATGTTCATTATTTAAAAGTACACAGAGTATGTGGCCCATTTATTAATTAATCTCCACTGGCTTCCAGTAAGTTAGTGGATTTGGCATCATGTTTCTTTCTATGTTCAATGGATTAAATTCAAAATTCCTTCTACCCCATCATATCCTTTTCCCAGTCTAATTATTTAGCTAACTATCTCACTCCTTATGTCCCTTCTAGAGCTTTACAGCCTTCTCAGATCCATCTTCTCACAATTCCCTCTCCATCTCACATTTGTTTAGACCACTGTGGCTTTTACTTATTTGGCACCTGCTCTTTGGAATGTGATCAGAAAATGTTCCTTCTAAATTAAGGCCAAATTGAAGATTTTGGGGGTTTTTTTCCAATAGGAATTTAATCTGGATGTGTGCAGTTGTGCTCAATCTGGTAGCTTTCACTTCTTTCTTCTTTTCTTTTATAGTGCAGTTTGACCAGACGTTTGATCTAACAAGTATTTTGAATAGAACACTGAAAAGAGATTATGTACTTACCCTGGTAAACTCTTTTCCAGTAGATAGGTGAGACATTCTATTCTAGATAGTAGGGTTATTTCCCTTTAGTAGCATGGTTGCAGAAGGAATCCACTCTGGATTTTTCACTCTGCCTCTACAAGACTTCACTGATCAGTTTAGCGCCCTCTACAGTACCCAAGCATCGAGAAGCACCAAATATATGTGAAGTAGAGGCACCAATAGCAACAGGCTCAAACCAAATGTTCTGCTCAAGAATTCAATCAACAGTAAAGAGAAATGCCAACACTGGCTTCAGAGAAGTTGAGAAACCATTCCCCAATAAATGGAACATATATCCAAATTCTTTCCAGCCCACAAGGTCTGACAGGTATCCAAGAAACAGCTTGGAAAGGCATAAACAGCCCAAACTGCAAGCAGATGCAGTAAATACTTGGCGGGAGTCTAGAATGTCTCACCTATCTACTGGAAAAGAGCTTACCAGGGTAAGTACATAATCTCTTTTTCCAGTGCAATAGTCCAGTGCGAAGTCCAGTTTGGAACCTGACCAAATAAACTCCAAGACCCACCGGTCGGGCATAACGCACATCCATACAGGCAGAAATGTTCTGAGACAACCCCCAATCCACAGAGGGACCTAGCACCATTGTGCCTGTGCATCAGGAGGTGCAGCACTGAAGTCGGGAGGCTAGAACGCCTGTATCCACTATATCAGCATTGGTAGCCCTGAGAAAACACCTATGACGTGTCACTTGCACATGGTTGGAAGCGTTGGGCGCCAAGAAATCAGAATGACCAGAACACCAGGAGGGCCAGGTCTACTATCAGGCCAAATTGTAGGATGACAGTCTAGTCTAGAATCCATGAAATCCTGTCAAACAATTTCTGAAAAGGCAGCCCAGCCAAAGAAGCCTTGAAAGTGGAAACAGCAGCCCACTGCAGGCAGAGATGGATTACTCTGACACCCGAGTCAAACTTGCATAAACAGGGTATGCAAAGCATTCGGCAAATAAACAGTGCCCGCCAAAACAAAATGGAAAAGAAGGAACCACCGCCACAAAACATCGCCAAAGCAGCTTTGATGCTTAAGGCAGCTGTGTCACCCACCTTGGAAGGAAAGGCACATTTTGTGACTTGCGCTATCAAAAATCCACCCTGGGTTGACCCAAAGCTGCTAACACTTCCTTGCCATAAAATCCCAGTGTGGCATACATAGCTCTAGCAAAGTCAGAGCCCTCTCAGGAGAATTAAACTGCTCCAAAACCAGAATGCACATATCAGGGTACCAGGGAAAGGTAACAAGTATACAACACAAAGCCAGGAGGAAGAAGTGGCCTTAGTTGGCTGAGAGAACAAAAAGACCTCCTGTAAAGGTCTGGCAAAGCTGCAAATTCAAATAGATAGGCTCGTGAGAGCATCTCCAGGCTCCCAAAATCCCAGAGGGAAACACAGATCAAGCACACAGTTCCCGATTTCCCATCCCGGGAAACACTGCACCTGTAAATAAGGGGTCAGCAAGCAAATCATCCGAACCCGGATCCCCCAGATCAGGGTCAGGCAGCGTAAACATCATGGCGGATGAGTCTAGGACGTGTCCAAAGGAGTAACGTCCCTGAGAGACGCCGTATAGGCAGATTGCGATTGAACAGGGAGAAAACACAGTGCTCCAAAATCCAGAACACAAAAATTTCCAAAATGGTGAAAGGTGTCCAGCTCCTGGGGCATAGGTCATATAAATGTAGCAAAATTGAACTTTTTGAGGCTGCACAGGATCCGCAGCCTGGTGGATGAAATTACCAGCCTTGCCGAGCCCGAAAACCATGAAGGCTGTTCCACTGGGCTAGTGTTTATTCACCTGCTTCAGCAGGGAAGAGGCTAAGCTGGATGCAACATGTGGTGCAAAAACGCTCTAAAAGTGCCAAAATTAGGCAATCCTGGCAAGAATCCACAAGACGAGAGCTCAAGGACTCCAATCCAGCAAGTTTCAGGCAGATTTTGCAGATTTTAAGAAGCAGGGAACTTTAGAAAAGATGGCTGCAGTCACAAAATTTGCGCCAAAATTGCAATATTTTTCACATTTCCCAAACTTTAAAAACAACGATTTTAGGATTTTTCAGGAGGGGGAACATAGGGGATCAAAGCCACTGAAAACCCCACTTTTCAAACCTCCTTGATGTCTCTCACAGGATGTCTATATATTTTGTTGATGTTTAATTTAATGTGAGTTTTGAATTTGGAAAAAAAAAAATGTGGGTTTTCCTCCCCATTTTTTGTTTCGGAGTTTTTTTTACTTCCCGTCCTTCTCTGCATAGCGACCAATGATGAGAGAAAAGACTCTTTTTTGAACAGTTGCTCTACTGCAGGGGTGTCAAAGTCCCTCTTCGAGGGCCACAATACAGTTGGGTTTTCACGATTTCCCCAATGAATATGCATGAGATCTATTAGCATACAATGAAAGCAGTGCATGCAAATAGATCTTATGCATATTCATTGGGGAAATCCTGAAAACCCGACTGGATTGCGGCCCTCAAGGAGGGACTTTGACACCCCTGCTCTACTGAGTAATATCCTTAGGATTTTGAGGCCAGTGGGTAAATTGAATTAATACATTTTATGTAATTTACCGGATATTAACATTTTATAGATACAATTTTTTGAATTTAGAGTAGGACAACCAGGATGGTCACTTTAGGGCACTGCCAGTAATCACAAGCCTGAGCATGAAATCAATAGTGTTGTACAGGTCCTTCATTAACCCAATATGCCCCAAGTGCATACAAACTAGGACCACTGAGCTGCCTTTCACTAACCCAACTTGCCCTGAGCATACTCAACTCAGAAGTGTGAAAGACCCCTACCACCATAACCCACTCCCTCTCTGAGAGGGGAACAGTGGAGGAATAAAGAAGAAAAAAATACCATCATTACTGCCATTCAGGATACCACCCACCCCAATGCACACTGAATGAATCAATCAAATGTAGTAAATTTGAGATTTTTGACATTTGTGGAAATGTTTGTTCCCAGAAGTTACAAAGGAAAATTTCAAAGACCAAACAGAATTTAAAAAAAGTAGTAACAGCATTTTTCAAACATCATACAAGCAGTGGCAATTCTTTGCCTGGTCACTGACCTGAATTTTTCTGAATCTGCTTGGGATGCAAGGTGGAGCTACTGTTGGGCCCAACCTAGTACTTTTTTTAAAAAAATTTCTTATTTGCAAACCATTTGTTTAAAAAGGAAAATAGCTGTCATAAAAAAAAAAAAAACAGAGTTGTGCACATGTATACAGTGGAGACATTACCAGACTTAAACTTTCTTCCCATGACTGGCTCATCTGCATTGCTGTTTGCACTTCCCTAAAATAAAAAAAAACATTCTCATTATAAGTAACCAAGCCCAATAGTCAATGGCTGCTATACATCATTTCTCTGACTGCCTTTTGCATCCTGACCTCTCATGAGCAGTTTCTCTGTTCATCAAGTCCACACCTTCTTCCTGCAGAGCACAAGCAGTAAAGAGGTTAATAAAGAGCCTATCACTGGCTTTCTTTTCTTTTCTCTCCCATCATAATAAAGGCATTTCTTACCAAAACAGAGTGTCAAGTTTTGGCTATCAAGCACAGCACTGCATTTGTACAAAGTTTCTCTTATGAGGACATTGATCTTTTACTCAAGGCACAACCATGTGGATGGTGCTATGCTCAGCTAACCAGGATGGCAGAGACCTAATGAGGAAGTCAAAAACTGATTTGGATAAAGAGCAGTATTCCACAAGCTGGTAGCTAGGATATGGGCAATGTAAACTTTTATAACTGGAGAAAACTGAGTAAGTTACTTGATCTTCTTCTATCATCATCTAGTTTCCCAACTTTGTCCAGAAGGCACACCTAACCACTTTTTTAGGATATCTGTAGTGAATATTGTGACAAGGACTCTTGTTAGCAGCCCTTCAGGAGGATGGTTTAAGAGCCTGCCTCCCTCAGCTTAGGCTCTTTCAAGCTAAGATTAGAGACTTGTCTTTAAATAAAGAGATCAGAGACAGTCCACCACTATCCTTCGTATTGGCAAGTTTATTCGGTTTCACTTCCATAACACTGAATATCCTTCTTTCTGTAAGTTAGAACCAAAACTTGTATACTTGAATATAAACCGATCCGAATATAAACCAAGGTGAAATCCCTCAAAAAAAAAAAGGTTGACTCGAATATTCTATAAACAGAGATTAGAAATTTGGGTAGAGAAAATCTTAAGAAAAGATAGGGCAAACATTCTATTAGTCTCAGAAAAACCTTACCCCTCTTTTTCTTTGGGTTAAACATTTGCAAGACATTAAATAAATGCCTCTCCCCAGATGACTCTCAACATTGCCCTTCATACACAACTCAAAGAAGCAAGGACACTTTGGAACAAGAGGACATAGAATGAATGATCAAATCACCCATCTTGGTAACTAACATACACAGTTCTGAACTCAAATGTATGCAGGTAGTGTATTTTTTAGAACAGCATTTAAAATTTAACAAATTAATTATATTCTCATGTGCATTTTGCATATTTTTAATTTCATATCCTGCTCCAAGTAAATTTTGGAAGAGTGGGTAATAAGGATGCTGAAATAATAAAATATATCCTCTTTCAAATGAATTGTAGCTAGCCTAGAAAACAAGCTTTTATAGGAGGGCCCAGGCCCAGATCAACAACTCTGGCAATGTTAATTGTTGTATCAAACGCTCACAAGATTTTATGGGAGTAAAGCCATCATAACCTTAATCCTCACTATAATGTCACTAGTCTTCACCATGGAGGATTAATAAAACTTTTTCAATATCATCTACAAAAACAATCAATATAGATCTTATATTACGGTGCTCAGTGAAAACCTGATAACAATAATTGTGACCAACAGACGCCAATAATTTAGGCTTCAAACATCATTGCACCCTTCCTGCCTGCCATCTAAACGGTGTTACATTAAAAAAGGGAAGTAAACTTGTACTTATCTTCAATGGCTCCAAATCTTCACAATCAGTTGCTCTCAATATTCCAAGTGTTCACAGTGCTCCCAAAATTGTGTCATAGTAATATGTTCAATAAAAAAGTCCACCACTATTATTGCATTTTTTTCTTTGTTCTTTTTATGTTCCTTAATAATTCTGTTAAATCACCATGAGGTCCTTTTATTAAGGTGCGCTAACCAATTTAGTGCACGCTAAATGCTAAGACATCCAAAGGATATAACTGATGCCTTAGCATTTAGCCCACGCTAATATTTATTAAGGTGTGCTAATCGGTTAGCGTGCCTTAAAAAAACAACCCCCATATTCCTAAAATCCAAACGTGCTGCAAAGTGTACTCTTCCTCAACACGAATCGAGTTTCTGCAATCGCTTATTCAGGAGGAAGAGCTGCAAAGAATGGAATATTGAATTATCAAAAAAAAAGTTTCTAAACTTCTCTGTTCCAACATGTCTCCCACCAGTTCTTTCCAACTATTTCACCTACTAGTTTCCAAAGCACAATGATAGGCTCTGTGTAGCCTAGTAGGTGAAACAGTTGGAAAGAACTGGTGGGAGACATTTTGGAACAGAGAAGTTTAGAAACTTTTTTTTTGATAATTCAATATTCCATTCTTTGCAGCTCTTCCTCCTGAAGAAGCGATTGCAGAAACTCAATTCGTGTTGAGGAAGCATACACTTTGCAGCGCATTTGGATGTAAGGAATATGTCTGCTGTCATTAATTATGTAAAACATGCTCAATTTTCTACCTTTTATTTACCCACAAATTTTTTTTTAGTGCAATATATAGTGATAATTGATCTATTACAGATCACTAAGGCTAAACAAAATTAGAAACATGGAGGTTCTTGTGGGATGCAATTAATCAGTTTTTATTCTATTTATCTTCTCACCACTGCTTTCTGAAATTTTATATCAACAACCAACAAAGATTAAAAGTTCTTAACATTAGCTCAAAATTCATTTTCAGGATAGTTCAAATGTAAAAAAGTAAATGCATTTACCCTTTTGAGTTGGTAAAGTCTGCTGCTTGGAATACGAATTGGAGAGGACGATGACAGCTGTGAAAACACGCAAATTAATAAGCAATACTCAATGAATCATTATTCTACACTCAGTTCAAATTCCAACCAGTTTCATGGCAGGGTCAATAACTTATTGGGATTTTATATACAGTAAAATCTTGGATTGCAAGTGTTTTTTGGGGGAAAAAAGTAAATCTTATGGAGCGAAAAATACGGTTTGTTATGTGCAAACATTGAACTGTAGTTCTACATTCAGTCAGTATTCATCAGTGTGGCTTTGGAGCAAGTTGGATAGGACTTTCTGTGCTCCTTCCTATCAACTAATAAGTTGATAGGAAGGAGGAGTTGCTTCTGTTTCTCATTCTTTATGAGACTTGAATTATACTGCACCATTAGGGCAATTGCTCTTTCGGTGAAGTCATTGACTGTCACTGATGATGCTGACTGCTTCAAATACTGGTAGTTTGTATCATCTCTCCAGTTTTCAGGTCTTTTAGAGAAACTGTTGAGCCTTTTCCTGTCCATTTGTGTCAAGAACATCAAATAAAACATAAGTTCTGTTATACATGATGTCAAGCCAATGGCAAACTTACTAAATGTTTCCTCTCACACTCTCTTTCTATCCTCCTTCTTTGCAAGTAGTGTCAATGTCGGCCATGCTGCATGATAAAACATCTTGCCTCTCCATGACAACAAATTGTCTGTCTTCTTCAATAATCATTGTGACTAATGCATCATTGGTAGCAACTTCAAAAAGATGGATGAGATGTTCTTTGAAGGCTTCTTAATTCACCAGATCACGCTTGTTTCATCTGTGCCAGTTCTATTTGGGCTTCTCATATTCATCCCTGAGTTTATTCACTGATGTGATATTCTTACACGCTGCCAAATTTCCAAGGCCTTGAATATGGCCAGATTAGCTCTCTTTCAAAGCAGCCTTTTAGTTAGTGTGTAAGTACAACATCAATCAAAGAACATCCCCATTTGTTGGAAGATGTGAACTGGACAGTTCATCAGTGCCCTTCCCTAGCAATTATACGCGTACTTCAACACTGCTTCTAGTCTCTGACATTCTTACTTCTTAGTTTTTATCCTAAAATGTGACATCAACTCAGTTTCATTTGCGTATTTATCACTAAAACTAACTGTTTTACTGCAGTACTAGCACTAAGCTGTTATTATTCAAATAACAATAAAAATGTATCAATAACAACATCTTCAAAGAATAGCTATTTACAGTATGTTTCGCTCCATAAGACGCACCTGACCATAAGACGCACCCTAGATTTAGAGGAGGAAAACAAGAAAAAAACCCATTCTGAACCAAATTCTCCCCGACAGGCTCTGTACCCTGTCCCTCCCCCTCTGGTGGTCTAGTAGTAGGCCAGGTCAGGGCACAGGGCGGGCACGAAGGCCTAGTGGCAGGAAGGCAGACCCCATCCCCCCAGTACCTTACATCATCCCCCATCCCCCCCAGTACCTTACATCATCCCCCCACGAACCCCCAGTACCTTTTTTAATCATCCCCCATACCTTTAATCATCATGCCTCCCTCCCCCCCTTTGTATTGGTACCTTTTTTATTTTTTAAACCCGTACCTTTTTTAATTTTTCCTTCCCTCCCTGGACAGCTTCGTATTGTTTTGGGCAGCAGGCACATGAGTCAGGAGCGCAGAGGTCAGGCACGAGCTTTCCGCGTTCCCGCCTGGCCCCGCGCATTTTCTGAATGGCTGCCAGCAGTTTTCACAAGTCCTGCGAGAATTGCCACCAGCCATTCAGAAAGCGACGTGGACCCAAGCGGGGGGGTGTAAAGCTTGGCCCTGACTGCTGCGCTCCTGACTCGTGCGCCTGCTTCCGGGAAATAATACAGAGCTATCGAGGGAGCGATATACACTAGACCACGAGGCTTGGAAAAAGGTATGGCAGCAGTGGTGGTGGGGGATTTGTTTTGTAACGGTATGGGGGGGGGCAGTGCAGTGCGATGCAGGGGGTGTTTTGTAATTGTATGGGGCACAGCGAACGGTCCTGAAAGGTGGTGCGAAGCAGGGGGGTATTTTTTTCAATTGTATGGGGGGGGGGGGTGCCGGCGGGTGGTGTTTAACAAGGCGGTGGCCTGATGCGTGTGGGGGGAGGTGTTGCAGCTATGCAGGGGATTCAAATTTTTTTACCTTCACTTCATAATACGCACTGAGATTTCCACCCACTTTTGGGTGGAAATAAAATGTTTTATGGAGCGAAAAATACGGTATCCAACCAAGCTATTTAGCATCCAACCAATATTAAGCAACAGTTTCTAACCAAATTACTACATTGCTGTGAAAAGCCTAGCCAGCCGCATTATGAGAATATTGTGGGACCATGAGCAAACTCTAAATTTGTCCCAAACTACTTTAAATTTTAACCACATCTTATCTATACGAGATAGAACATATTTAGACTTATGAATACATGTTCTGATAAGGTTGAAATTTTAGAGAAAAAAAGAAAAAAAAAAAACCCAAGTCTTATGAACCACCCCTAGGCTTTATCCTAGGTATACAAGTTTCTGTAACTGACATTTTATACAATATCTGTGTCATCTGGTTTTATTTACTTCAGCAAACAACTACCATATTTTCATGCATATAACGCGCACCCGTGTAAAATGCGCACGGGTATAGCGCACGGGAAAACAACATTTATGTAAATAAATTGACATATAGCGCGCACACGCGTATACCGCGCATGCTGCTTGCCACCCCGACTCTCCTCTTGCCGCCCTGCCCTTGAAGTCCTGTCCCCCCCTTGAAGGCCCGCCCCACCCTGAAAGCCTGATGCCCCACCCCGACGGACCGCTGGCCTCCCCACCCTGAAGGACCGCTCGCACCCCCCCGATGTCCGAGTCATCCCCCAGCCCCCCCCGCACCGTTTGTGGTGGAGAAGCAGCCTACCATGGGTTCGCGATGCCAGTGAGCCCTGCGCTGTTTCCTCTGCCATGGTCCCGCCCCTTCTCTGCGCTGCTTCCTCTGCCACGGTCCCGCCCCTTCTCTGACGTCAGAGAAGGGGCGGGACCACGGCAGAGGAAGCAGCGCAGAGAAGGGGCGGGACCACGGCAGAGGAAGCAGCGCAGAGCTCACTGGCATCGCGAACCCATGGTAGGCTGCTTCTCCACCACAAACGGTGCGGGGGGGGGGGGGGCTGGGGGATGAATCGGACGTCGGGGGAGGGGGGAACCAGCAATATAAAAAACAAATTTTAAAACGCGCTCACGCATATAACGCGCATGGTTGTGCTCGGTTTGTAAAATCGTGTATAGCGTGCGCGTTATATGCGTGAAAATACGGTATTTTCAATAAGGGCATCCTGCTCAAACCTCTCTCCCGTTTGTTTTGTGTTACTTATAGATGTTATGTTATTTACCAGGCTGTGACGGTTCATAACTGTTGTGCTGTTTCTGCGGGTTCGCAACCCATAGGGCTGGAAGACCTGTGATGTATCACTACAAAAAAAAAAAAAACACGAAAAACTACAATTACTATTTCACTCATAAATGTTCTAAAATCCCATCAATTCAGTTTCTACATTACCAACTTCTACATAGTTGAAACTTAGAATATTAATTGCCAGGAACATTAAGGAAGTTATCAATGTGGGCAATTATTGAATCAGGTTATTTTAGCGCATTGTCCCATTTTATGCAATGAGACCCTATAGTAAAATAACCCATTTATTTTACCACAAATTGATAACTCCTCCCCCCTTAATTTCTCTACAGAGAGTAAATTAGATAAGGCAGTAAAGTGCCTACCCAAACTAACTTGGACTTATTTTCATACTCTAAAACCATCACTCAGAGTCAACTGAAAACTCCTAACTCCCTAAAACACTCACATAAAAATATAAAGTTACCTAACAGATGCTTGACAGGTCTGACATATCTTGAACATATTAATCTCAGCTTATAACTCCTTTAAGCACTATTAAATATGGAATAGCTATGTCAGTGATTTTTAAAAAATTTATTTTAAGAGAAGGAATACTAACCAAGTTTATTAGGGACTCAATATCCTGCTTATCAAAAAATGTCTAAGCAGCTTACAATCTAATTTCATAGGGAGGGTGCGTGCAGACAGCAGGGGGGGGAAGGACAGAACTAATAAATTGATAGGAAAGAAGGGATGGACAGCACAAAAGAGGAAGTCCTACTTCCATGATTCTCGGATGGATCTGAAAGGGGATAATGAAAACAGGTCAAGTGTAGGCAGAGAAAAGAAATGTTTTAAGATCTGATTTGAATTTGGTCAAAATTGTCTGGAGCCTAAGATGAAGTGGCAGCATGTTCATTAATTCAGGGCCTTGTACTGAAAATACAGTTATGAGTGGAGTCAAGAATGATTTCACAAAAGGAGGGACTAACGAATCGATTTTGGTGTGACGATCTAAGGTCTTTTGAAGGGCGATACTGGGTCAGAAGTCTGGATAAATAAGGGGGAGCCTCAATGGCACTAATTTTAACACAAGCAAAAGCATGTTCTAGATCAGTGGTTCCCAACCCTGCCTTGGAGGACCACCAGGCCAGTCAGGTTTTCAGGATAGCCCTAATGAATATGCATGGAGCAGATTTGCATGCATGGCACCTCCATTATTACATTACATTACATTAGAGATTTCTATTCCGCCATTACCTTGCGGTTCAAGGCGGATTACAAAAGATTTATAAATGGGGGTTACAATGGAAGAACAAATGTCATTTCTAGAGTTGTAAAGAGTAGATCATTTGTCATTTCTAGAGTTATTAAGAGTAGGTGAAGTTAGGACCAATCAGCAAGCAAGGCTTTCATCTGTGTACGTGCTGAGCTCACTGCTCAGCATGGCTATTTCCCGCCACGACGCCGGACTTGTAAGCTGCATGCCTGCATCGCCAGAATTTAGGTAGGCTGTTTTCATCCCCGTGGGAGTCTCTCTCGTGCGCTATGGCTCTAAGTCAGGGGTGCCCAACACGTCTATTGCGATCAACCGGTAGTTCAGGAAGGCAACGTGAGTCGATCACAGAGCCCATCCCGGGCTCCGTGATAGACTCGTGTTGCCATCCCGATCTACCGGGCCTATCAGCCTTCCTCTCCCCGACGTCAAAGACGCCAACGCCGGGCATTAGGCTGTTTTTGTCATTTCGGGGGGGGGGGGGCGAGACTCGTAGAGGGAAGGCCTCGATGTCGGCAGCTTGTCTTGATCACCGCTGCTGACGAGTTGCTGAAGAGAGCCGCGGAGCAGGGGGGTGTTGCCAGGTGCAGGTAGAAGGGAGAGGGCCAGATGCAGGACTCGTGGGTGAGGGAGGAGAAGAGAGAGAGAAAGAGAGAGGGGAGGGAAACAAAAGGAAATATTTCATACTGGGCTGGGCCGGAGTGGAGGGAAGGTGGAAAGATTCTAGCTACAGGGTGCAGTAACAAAGGAAAAGGGGGGGAAAGCTGAAAATGGAGATAGTGACACAAAGAAGAGAAAGGGTAAGCAGGACCTACTGAATAAGGATAGAGATACAGAGGGGACATGAAGAGGAGGTGCTTATTGGCCCAGTAATGGTGGTGATCTGTGATTTTTAGCAGTACAGTGGTATTGCGGCAGAAACGCCGAACAATTTTCACAAAGGTTGCAGGTAATGCTTGACCGCTACTCTTGAGGATGTTGCCCATCAGAAGGCCATTATGGCTCAGAATCATAAATGGACTGATATTGAAAACCTTCCCAAACTGGACAAACTTGTATTCGAAACATGGAATGCCATCCCCAACACTTATATAAACATGAAAAAGTATGCATTTGGAGTGCTGTCGATCTTCGGCTCCACAAATGTATGTGAGCAGGTCTTCTCCAACATGAACTATATTAAAAACAAACATCGATCACGCCTCACAGATGACAGCTTGCAAGCCTGTGTGAAAATGAAGGTGACGTCTTACAGCCCTGATGTGCAGACACTGTGCACTGAGGTTCAGGAGCAAAAATCCCATTAACCAGCTAAATTAAATATTTTAATTAGCTATTAATGTGCAAAAATATATTTTACATTGTTAAGTGAAAAAGTCCTTTTTTTCTTCAGATTGACAGCTAACTGCATGATCCTGTATATAGCATTAAGATAAGAAACAATATATGCAGTGTTAGATTTGTTTTATAATGGTTTTGCGGCTCCAAGTTTTTTTTTCTTTTCGAAAACGGGTCCAAGTGGCTCTTTATGTCTTAAAGGTTGCAGACCCCTGGCCTAGTCCATAGCCACACATTTCAATCATAAAATACATGTATCAAATCTGGAACCATTAACCTGTTCAGAAGAATGAAGGGAGTGCAGGTCAGAGAGCTTAATCAGAACTCTACTCTTGCACATACTTGATCTAGTACTAACCATTTATTTTACTCAGCACTACAATGTAAGCAATTTCTGTAATCTCCACTTTTGGCTCCTCTGAATCACTACTGAGACAACAGGTACTAAATATGTTTTGGACAAAACCATAATGGGGGAAATTCCTTAAACACAGCTGGCCGTCTAAATGTAGAAAGTTCAGCTTAGTTAAGTTTCCTACAGTGTCATTATTTTACACTGTAAATTTTATATGATGCCTTTTTGATCCGGCATGTTTCTCTGTTTGAATTTTCTACCACAACATCATCGTCAAAAGTTGGGAATCTAAAATATTTAGCAACAACGTTTCTCTTCCCCGGAATTTAGAAACAAAGAATATCAGGACTACACCTAATTCTCACATGCTACAAATACAATTGCACAATGTTGGCTGTAGCCATCTTATCAAGTTTTTGTATTTTAGACACTAGGGATTGTCGCCTTTCCTCAGATTAATGGAGCTAAAACAAGCCGTTGATTCACAGACATTGAACGACGAGAAAACTTGCATTCATCAAATCACACCCATCCATCTCGAAGCGAGCCAGTTAGTTATCTGTAACCAACTCTAGTTTTTATCTGCAGAACATCTTTTCTCTGCCAGCCAAAGGTGCAGCATTGTATCACCTATTGCAACCCGCTATCCCTAAATAAGAAGTAAAAAAAAAGGGGGGGGGGAGGAGGAGGCTGCCCTGCTCGCAAGTTCACCAGCAAAAGAGGGGACTAGAGGCTCGCTATAGGCCTGGCTGGGGCAGGGAGCTGAGCCTCGGGAATCCGGCGACAGGCCCTGCCACAGGACAGCAGCGAGCAACGGTACAAAGAAACAGCAGAGTGCGCCCCGTCACCTCAGCCCGTTTATCAAAGGGGCGCTATTGGATCTCCTCAAACTTCCATCGCTCGGCGGCACCGACACGGGGAGCTCCAGGTCTAGCTCCATTTTCTCCTGAGCCATGCTCGGATGGGATTTCTCTCCTGGCCGCTCTCACTCGCTCCCGGGCACCGCTTCCATCCAGCAGCGCGCAGAAACGAGAACCCGCCGCCGCCGCCGCCCCTACTCGCTCATAGCGGGGCCGCTCGTCCCCCCTTCTCCCGCTTTAGGCCCGAGAATTGCAGTCACTGAAGCTTCGTGCCGGGGCATAGCGAGTCGTCGAGCCGCCGGCCCCCCATACAGGCAACAGCTAGGGAGGTCGGCCGGGCCACGCGACGCCTGTTCCGCTCTCCGGCTGCCCTGGCACGAGCTGAAGCCGATTTCCAAAACAAAAACTTCCAAGCCCCTCTCGGCCGGAGAGTGTGCCGCAGCCGCTGGGCATGCGCAGTGCGGTCCCGACCGGGCACGAAGAAGGGGGCGTGGCAGGGGCTGGGGTGTTTAGGTCGAAGCTGAGCTTACGAGGATGATGTGAAAGGTGAATTTTTCTGAAGATTTGTTAATAAACTTCAGTTATTTAACAAACGTCTTTATAAATTCAACTCGGGTTTTTTTTGTAGTTTTAAATACGCGGTTAGTTCCAGGGTGGATGTCCTGGCAGCATAATTCTCATGTCTGACTGTCCTTGAAAAAGAGAGAAGGTTAGTTTAATGATCACCAACACAGATAGCTCAAGTATATAATGTTGAATTCAGGCAGATGGAAAGCCATTAGCCATACAGACTTAGGGGAGTCCCCATTTGTCTTTGAGAGATTGAGCAAAAAGATATGTATGTAGATAGAGGGTCAATTGAAAAGTTTCTAGCCTGACCAAGAGCAAGAATAGTGTCACAATTCTATAGCTGTCCTGCAGATGGCGTTTAACAAACTTCTATGGCTAGATTTTCAAGTCAGGCTAAAACAGTGGTCTCAAACTCAAACCCTTAGTGGGGCCACATTTTGGATTTGTAGGTACTTGGAGGACCGCAGAAAAAATAGTTAATGTCTTATTAAAGAAATGACAACTTTGCATGAGGTAAAACTCTTTATAGTTTATAAATCTTTCCTTTAACAGTTAACTATAAAGAGTTTTACCTCATGCAAAGTTGTCATTAACTATTTTTTTCTGCAGCCCTCCAAGTACCCTACTTTTTCTGCAGCCCTCACATTTAAAGTTTAATATCTTTCCTTTCTCAAAACTGACACATTTCAATCACTATATTGAAAATAAAATCATTTTCCCTACCTTTGTTGGATGGTGACTTTATTTTTCTGTGCTTTTAACTATGTTTCCAGGGCCTTCTTGTCCTTTGACTGTTTTTCTCTCCATCTTCACTTTCTGCCTTGCATCCATCTTTGGCATTAACTTAATATTCAATTTTTCTGCTTTTTTTTTAAATCTACGTTTTCATGTCTTACCTTCCCTTCTATCTCTCTCTTCTTCCGTCCCTATTTCCATGGTCTGACATCTCTTTCTTTCCTTTCTCTCCCTCCCTCCTTCCTTCCTTTCCCCTAGTCTGGCTTCTGTCTCCTTCCCTCCCCCAACTTTTTATTTCTTTCACCCTGCCCCCTTCTTCCTTTCTCTCTCTCTCTCCCCATGTCCCCTTTCTTTCTATATGTCTGTCTTTCTCTCTCTCTGTGCCCCCTTTCTTTCTTTCTCCATGCCCTTTCTTTCTTTCTTTCTCTTTCCATGCCCCTTTCTGTCTGTGTCCCATCTCCCTTCTTTCTTTCTGTCTCCCTGCCCCCCCCTTTCCTTCTTTATTTCTCCCTGCCCTCCCCCAAGCCACCACCATCAGAGAACAGGCCGGCGCCGAGTTCTTAGTTCTCCCTACTTATCTTCCCCAGCACGGGGCTGACCAATTCTCGCCACCCTATGTCAATTCTAACGTCAGAGAGGAAGTTCCAGGCCAGCCAGGCAGCGATTGGCTGGCCCAGAACTTCCTCTCCGTTAGAATTGACGTCGAGTGGTGAGAATTGGTCGGCTCCACGCTGGGGAAGATAAGCAGGGAGAGCTAAGAACTCGGCACCAGCCTGTTCCCCGATTGCGGCGGTGTTAACCTATTCCCCAATGGTGGCGGTGGTAGCCTATTCACAGGCTGTGGTGGCAGCCTGTTCCCCAATGGCAGTGACTTGTGGGAGAGCAGTGAGGGGACCCCTGCTTTAGGCGAGCCGCAAGCCACACTCAAGTGGCTAAAGAGCCGCAGTTTGCCGATCACTGACATAGCCCAATGTGAAGAAACACCACCACAGGAGAAATCATAGGGGGTTAAAAAAAAAAAAAAAAATTCTGTGGGACAGATAATTGCAATTTCCAAATAAACACATTTTTCACATATTTGCCAAAGGCCTACAGCCCTATACTGCAACCGCCACCACAGCCTGTGATGCCTCGTTGCTTGGTTCTGGTGCTTGTGGGCGAGCTGCAGGGCAGAGTGAGCCGTGCGCTCCGGATCCGCGCTGAGAAGGGGCGGAGGGAGGCTGAGATCGTGAGATGCACAGCGCAACCTGGCAGCCGCTAATGCCGCCTAGAGATGCAAGCCAAAGCGGGCGGAGGGAGACTGAGACTGGGAGAAGCACAGCGCCACCACGAGGCCGTTTGCCGACATTCCCTCCGATGCAAGTAAATTACTGCAGTCGCGGTCTGTACGCGATTGTCCTCTCCACAATCGGGAAAACTTGTGAAATGGAGAGGACAGATTGCGGGCCACAAAATAGTCATTGGGGGACTGCATGTTTGAGACCGCTGGCCTAAAACCTAGTTTTGTTATGTCAGCGTTTTAAAGTGAACAACTGCTCCACTTTATTTATTTATTTTTTTTTAAAAGGACAAAATTGAGTATTGCACAGTGATAAAATTCCTTAATTTGAAGGGAAACTCGCCTACCGAAATTAAATCTGAGTTATACGCAGTGTATGATGATGCGTCTCCTTCATTTTAAATGGTGAAAGCTTCGGCTGCTGAGTTTAAACATGGCCAGACAATTATTGTTGATGAAGAAAGCTCTGTAGATATAAAAACAGCAATAACTGACAAAATAGTTGAAGTTCAACGAATTGTGATGGAAGATATCTGACTGACCCTAACTGAGATAATAGAGGTTGCTGGCATTTTGTCAGAATGTGTACATACCATCGTACACAAATATTTAGGTATGATGAAGTTGAGTGTGTGATGGATGTCATGTTTGTTAACCATCAACCAAAAATTAGTTTGACTGGACATTTTAAAAAAAATGTGTATTAAGCATTTTAAGCACAATGAGAATGATTTTTGTGACGTTTTGTGACTGTGGATGAGACTAGGGTTCATCACTATACTCCTGAGACAAAACAATAATCCAAACAATGGACCAACTCCAAAGAAAGCGAAAACGGCTGTGTCGGCTGAGAAGCTGATGGTGACCATCTTTTGGAATTTCCACAGGTTAATTTTTAATGACTATCTGGAAAAGGGAAAACCCATTAATGGTGATTACAATGCTGGCTCATTACAATGTCTTAAGCACCAAAATCAAGACGAAACATCCTCATTTGGCCAAGAAGAAAGTTCTCTTCCTTCAGGAAAATGCACTGGCTCACACATCAACAATTGTAATGGCAAAATTACATGAATTGTGGTTTAAATTAATTCCCCATCCACCATACTCTTCAGTTTGGGCCCTGTGCAACTTCTTTCTATTTCCACACCTGAAAAATGGCTGTCTGGGAAATTTTCTTTGGATTCTGCAGTCATAGATGCTGTAAATCAGGGGTCTCAAAGTCCCTCCTTGAGGATCGCAATCCAGTCAGGTTTTCAGGATTTCCCCAATGAATATGCATGAGATCTATGTGCATGCACTGCTTTCAATGCATATTCATTGGGAAAATACTGAAAAACCTGACTGGACTGCGGCCCTCAAGGAGGGACTTTGAGATCCCTGCTGTAAATAGCAACTCTATTGAATGTCCGTATCAAACTGTCCATTGTAACTTCTTGGGTAACTGATCCAACCTCTTGTAATGTAATCCAACCTCGAACTGAATAGGTAAAGGAGAAATAGAAAACCTGATTAACATAGGATTTGGTAAGAGCAGTTAATATAGCTGGTTTTAAAAAAAGTTTGAACAAGTTCCTAGAGGAAAAGCCATAGTCTGCTTTTGAGACAGACATGGGGGAAGCCACTGCTTACCCTAGATCAGTGGCATGGAATGCTGCTACTATTTGGGTTTTTGCCAGGTACGTGTGACTTGGATTGGCCTCCATGAAGATAGGATAATGGGCTAGATGGACCACTAGTCTGACCCAGTAAGGCTATTCTTGTGTTCTTAATATTATCAAGGTCTCATTTACATGCAATCCAAATTCTCCTTGTATATGGGCTTGGTTATAATATGCTTCCAGTGGGCCACATATTGTAGGTAGCAAGATCTTAAAGAATTCTGGAGAATACCCATCAGGGCCTGGAGATGTAAAATTTGTCAAAACCTTATAACTTCTTGTATTTCTTTCCCTCTAATAGGTTCATTTAAGGCATGTCAATGTGGGGATTTAAATTTAGACATTCCTGAATCTTCTATTACATCTGGTCCCGCTATTCGATCAGGAGCCATATAAAATGCAGGTAAAATCTATTTGCTATTGCAGCTGGCTTGGTGAGTTGTTCCCCTTGGTCATCTATTAAGCCTTCCTATTTCCTCCAACAGTTTCCCTGGTTTGTGCCATATCTATAAAACTTATATTTCCTATAAAGGAAAAATGTTTTATGTTCTTTCATGAGAAGGAATTTAGTGTTGTCTGAGTAGCTGTCAATTCTTTCTGTATCTGTGGAGTATGTAATTAGAGGAATTTTTTCTTTAAAGATTTATATTTGATTTCTAGATTTATTATCCTCTGTGCTATCCACTTATTCCTATCTGATATATAAGCAATAAGGTCACCACTGCTTTTACAGTATCCCACAACAGTATAGGTTCATCAATATGTTACATTACATTAGTGATTTCTATTCCGCCACTACCTTGCGGTTCAAGGCGGATTACATATGAGTTGACAGGACATTTAGGAGTACATTAGGAGTTGTCTGGACATTTTCAGAGGTGCTAAAGGGTGAAATGGATTGCAAATGGGGCTTGAGATGGATCTTGCTGTGTTAGTTTGTCTTTATGTAGTTTTTGAAAAGTAGGGTTTTTATTTCTTTTTTGAAGGTTTTGTAGTCTGGTCGAGATCAGTAAATTGGAGAGTTGGTGGTCGAGTTTTGCTGCTTGGGTGGCTAGGAGGTCATCGTACATTTTTTTTTGTTTGATGTTTTTGATTGGAGGGTGCGTGGGTTCTCCTATGTCTGGTTGTGGTAGTTTGAATTAGTCGGTTGTTCCAGTAGGCTGGGCTGTCTCCATTTATGGCTTCCTATAGTAGGCAGTAGAATTTGAAGAGTATTCTTGCTTGTATTGGGAGCCAGTGTGAGTCGAGGTATGCTCCTGTGATGTGGTCGTATTTCCTCAGTGAGTAGAGCTGTATTTTGTACTGTTTGTAGTTGTTTTATTATGGTTGTGAGGCAAGGGAGATAGAGTATGTTGCAGTAGTCTAGTACAGTGTTCTTCAACCTTTTTACACCCGTGGACCGGCAGAAAAAAAAGAATTATTTTGTGGACCGGCAAACTACTAGGACTAAAATTTAAAAACCCCATTTCCACCCCATCTCCGCGAGCTCGGTCCCCACAAATCATCTGATCCCATCCACACAAGCCTCAGTTATGATTTTATATTGAATGTATTTTATTAAAGTATAAAAAGAAACAATATTCTGTACAATTGTCATTTTATAAATACAAATAATTAAGAGCAGGATCAACAAAACCCCTGTCTCCCCTCCTCTTCACATATATCCCCTCTACTATCAAGAAAACTGAACAAGCCAAATTATTACAGAATGCTACACAGAAATATCATGCTAACAGAATACTGCAGTCACACATGACAGGAATAGTTTTAGGGGAGTTCAACTAGGGCAACTGCCCCCTGGTCAGAGAGCGCCCTAAGCCAGCTGGAAGCTAAAGAAGCACTGCCTGGGTTTTGCAGTCCCCAGTTATGTCTAACACCAGCTCTAGCAGGATATATATTTAAAATCTGATATATTCTAATCACAAAATAGAAATAAAATTATTTTTTTCTACCTTTTGTCGTCTCTGGTTTCTGCTTTCAATCTTCTTTTCACTCTCTTCCTTCCAGCGTCTGCCCTCTCTGTCTCTTCAATCCAGCATCTGCCCCTTCCATCCACTGTCTGTCCTCTCCCCCTTCCATATGGTATCTGTCTTCTTTCTATGCCCCTCTCCTCTTTCCATCCAGCTTGTGCCCCCTCTCTCCTTTTTACATGATTCATTCCAGCTTCACTGCTCATTTTTATCTCTCCTACACCAGATCTATCATCGTTGTCCCTCTCTGCTTATTTTTCTGCTGACCCCTTCCTATCATCAATCTCTCTACTTTCTCATGCCTGTGTCTCCCCTTCCCCTCCTCTAATCTCTCTGCCAGCTGTTTCCTTCCTTTTTTCATTCTCCCTTCCCTCCTCCTCCTGTCCAGCAGTAACTCTCTTCCCTTCCTCACCTCCCAGCAGCATCTCTCCTTCTCCCTCTCCAGTAGCAGCTGTCCCTTTTTTTCCCTTGCTCAGGAGCTACTCAGATTCCTTTCCCTCCTCCCCTCCCAGAAGCATCTCTCCTTCTCCTTCTCCCTCTGCAGTAGCAGCTGTTCCTTTTTTTCCCTTGCCCAGCAGCTTCCCAGATCCCTTTCCCTCCTCCCTTCCCAGAAGCATCTCTCCTTCTCCCTCTCCAGTAGCAGCTGTCCCTTTTTTTCCTTGCCCAGCAGCTTCCAAGATTCCTTTCCCTCCTCCCCTCCCAGAAGCATCTCTCCTTCTGCAGTAGCAGCTGTCCTTTTTTTCCCTTGCCCAGCAGCTTCCCAGATCCTTCCCTCCTCCCTTCCCAGAAGCATCTCTCCTTCTCCCTCTCCAGTAGCAGCTGTCCCTTTTTTTCCTTGCCCAGCAGCTTCCCAGATTCCTTTCCCTCCTCCCCTCCCAGAAGCATCTCTCCTTCTCCTTCTCCCTCTGCAGTAGCAGCTGTCCCTTTTTTTCCCTTGCCCAGCAGCTTCCCAGATCCCTTTCCCTCCTCCCTTCCCAGAAGCATCTCTCCTTCTCCCTCTCCAGTAGCAGCTGTCCCTTTTTTTCCTTGCCCAGCAGCTTCCCAGATTCCTTTCCCTCCTCCCCTCCCAGAAGCATCTCTCCTTCTCCCTCTGCAGTAGCAGCTGTCCCTTTTTTTCCCTTGCCCAGCAGCTTCCCAGATTCCTTTCCCTCCTCCCCTCCCAGAAGCATCTCTCCTTCTCCTTCTCCAGTAGCAGCTGTCCCTTTTTTTCCTTGCCCAGCAGCTTCCTAGATTCCTTTCCCTCCTCCCCTCCCAGAAGCATCTCTCCTTCTCCCTCTCCAGTAGCAGCTGTCCCTTTTTTTTTCCCTGCCCAGCAGCTTCCCAGATTCCTTTCCCTCCTCCCCTCCCAGAAGCATCTCTCCTTCTCCCTCTCCAGTAGCAGCTGTCCCTTTTTTCCCCCCTGCCCAGCAGCTTCTCAGACTCTGATAGTGGTTTTCTCCCCTCCCAGCAGCTCTTCTTACTTCCCAGCGCAGCGATTCACGAAGGCAGCCTCGGGTCCTTTGTTGGGTCGCGCCGCCTCTGAGGAAAGAGGAAGTTGCCGAGGCTGCCTTCATGAATCGCTGCGCTGGGAAGTAAAGGAGAGCTGCAGAGAGGGGAGAAAGCCACTCTCGGAGGTTCCCCAAGATCTCTCCGTCCCAGCGCAGACTTCGGATGTTGATCTTGCCGGCCCTGTGCGGACCGGCAGGAAGTTGAAGTCAGTCAGTCTTGCCGGCCCTGTGCGGACCGGCAAAAATTTCCTGCGGACCGGCGGTTGAAGAACTGTGGTCTAGTAGACCTAGGACTAGGAATTGGACCACTAGCTGGAATTGTTTTCTGTCGAAGAATTTTCGAACTTGTCTTAGGTTTCTCATGACTGCGAATGATTTTTGTATTGTTTTGTTGATTTGTGGCTGCTTGGTACAGCCTCTGTCTATCAGCATTCCCAGAAGTTTTAGAGTGGGTTGAATGGGGTATGTGATAGAGTTTATTACAAGGTTTGTTAAGGTTGGGGATTTGCTATTTTTGAGGAGGATAAATTTTGTTTTGTCAGGATTTAGTTTCAGCTTGTGCTCTTTAATCCATGTTGCTACTGTTTCTAGTGTTCTGTGCAGTGTGTCTGTCATGGAGGGCGCTAGTTGGTCAAAAGGAAGGAGAATGGTGATGTCGTCTGCGTAGCTGTAGGAGGTCAGGCCTAGTTTGTCAAGGCAGGTGCCGAGGGAAGCAATGTATAGGTTGAAGAGTGTGGGAGATAAAGGTGATCCTTGGGGTATGCCACAGGGATTGGACTGTGGTTCTGATTTTTCTTTGTTTGTCTTTACTCTGTAAGTTCTGGATTGTAGGAATCCTTTAAACCATGATAGTACCTTGCCTGTGATTCCTATTGAGTCTAATATTTGAAGTACAATGCCATTGTCTACCAGGTCAAAAGCTGCGGTTAGATCAAGTTGAATAATTAGCATTTTTTTTGCCTGTGCTGAGGTGTTGTCAGTAGTCTCTGTGCTGTAATTGGTTCTGAAACCAGACTGTGTAGGGTGGAGTAGGTTGTAGATTTCTAGGTATACGGTTAGGAGTTTAGCTACAAGGCCTTCCATTAGCTTGACGTAAAGTGGCATTGAGGCTATGGGTCTGTAGTTGGAGGGCTGATCTATTGCTCCTTTGGGGTCTTTTATGATCAGAGTGATGATGATTTCGCTGAGGTCTTGCAGAAAAAAGGCTGTCTGTGAGCAAGGTTTGTATCCATTGTAAAAGGAGGGCACAGAATAATGTACTGGCAATTTTTAACAGGTATGGGGGGCAGTGGTTGAGGTCACAAGCTGCGTGGCTGTATTTATTGTAGAGTTTGTTTAGGTCTGACCAGTGTATAGTGGAGAAGTGGGACCAGGCTCTGTCTGCTGCAACTGATTCTTTTTCTGTGGGGGGTATTGAGATCTCTTCTAGGTGGGTAAGGGTTCCAGTGAATGTAGCCTTGGTAGTTGTGATTTTGTTTTTGAAGAATTCCGCTAAAAGGGTGGCTGAGGGAGGGGGAGTGTCGTTATTAGTCAGATAGGGTTTGGTGTCTGTGAGTTCTTTTAGTACTTGGAATAGTTTTTTTTGTCTTGAGATTCTCTTCCTATTTGGTTTGAGTAGTATGTCTTTCTTTTTTCTTTCAGTTTTTGTTTGTATTGTTGGTTTAGTTTTCTCCAAGCTGTTTTAGTGGGCTCTTGATTACTTTTTCTCCGTTTTCTTTCTAGTTCTGCGTTGTCTTTTGAGTAGCAGTTCATTGTCGAACCACTTGTTTGATCCTCTGCAGATTCTGTTTTTTGTTTTGGGGCTAGCTTATCTAGGGTTGCTGTACTTAGACTGCACCATTGTGAGATGAAGTCCTTGGGGTTGTAGTCTTGGATTATTGCGTCTGTTTATTCCAGAATTTGGCGGGATCGGTGTGTTTACGTGAGTTGTAGGTTATTCTTTGCGTTTTTGGTTTGCTTTTGGCCCAATTAATAGTAAAGGAGTATGTGTAGTAATCTGGCCAGAGGGAGCAGTACCAATTTCCATTTGAGGTATGAATCTCTGGTTGAAAAGGCTGTTGGGACATGAAAGCTGTGACGTCAAGTTGGTGACCTTTCTCATGTGTGGATTGAGGGTTTAGGATCTTGTATGTTAAGGCTTCAAGGTATGATAGTAAAGTTTCTACTTGTCTGGAGGTTCGGTCTTCGAGATGGAGGATTAAGTTGTATGTTGCTGTTAGTGAGTTTTGGTATATAAAGTCTTCAAATTTTGGTTTTTCTGTGTTCCAGTTCCCTGGTGTTATGGAGCAGAGTATGCAGGTTATAGCTCCTTTGAGTGCGGTACCTGAGAGTTGGCAGGCTAGTAGATCCATGTATGGGGTGGATGTTTTGTCTAGTATATTTAGGTCTATGGTGTTTCTGACTATGATGGCAATACCTCCTCCTCTTTTATTTTCTCTGCAGACCACTGTTATCTTGTATCCTTTTGGGCAGATTTCCATTATCCTGGGATCTGATTCTGATGTTAGCCAGGTTTCTGTGAGGAAGAGGCAGTCTAGATTTTCATTTTCTATCCAGTCTTTTATATGTTCTATTTTGGGGCCTATAGCCCTGATGTTTAAGTAGGCACATGTTAGTGTGGTATAATCTGTTTGAGCACTATAAGTTGTTTTTGGGTAGGTGAGTGATCTTTGGTGAAGGTGTGTTTTGGTCTTGTAGGGGTTTGTTGATCTTCTACCCTCTGTTGATGTGAAGAGGTGGTGAATGCAGGTCTGGTAGTTTATGTTTCTGTCCCCTGTGATTCATCTAGCTCACAGGTGTCGAAGTCGGTCCTCGAGGGCCGCAATCCAGTTGGGTTTTCAGAATTTCCCCAATGAATATGCATTGAAAGCAGTGCATGCACATAGATCTCATGCATATTCATTGGGGAAATCTTGCTGGACTGCGGCCCTCGAGGACCAACTTCGACACCCCTGATTAGCTGGATGGTGAATTCTGTTAGTATTTGAAATAGTTGGTATTGGGGAACTGTTGATAGCTTGTGTATGTTTTTGTGTTATAGTTTTCATTGTGAGAGAAGGGGGTAGGAGTATGTGGTAGTGTGGTTGTAGGAGATTTTCTGGGAGTTGGAGAGTAGCTTTTTTTTTTTTTTTTTCCTTGGAGATTGTTGTGATGTAGAGGAATAGAATGGCGGAGTTCTCTCCCTTGTCGGTGAGGGGTAGACTGCTCTCCCACGCCCAAGGGGATCCTCAGTTGCACCAGTAGCGGGTAGAAAAAAATGGGCGAGCCAAAAGAAAGTAGAATATTTTTAAAATTGGAGAGGTTTCCTGCTGAGCCTTCCAACTGGCTCAGTGGCTGTATTGTCGGTGAGGGGCGGAGTGCTCTCCCACGCCAGAGGGGATCCTGTCTCACCAGCAGCAGGAAGGAAAAAAAATGGCAGAGTCAAAGGAAAGTGGTAGATTTTTAAAATTGGAGAGGTAGTGCATTTAACTTGGAATATTCCTCTCATTTATTCTGTAAGTATTTTATGAAGTGTTGATCATCTTGCAAACAAACTGGGAACCGCCACAAACGATTAGTGGCTACTGAGTGACTCAGCTATATATCCAGCAGTGATCCAAAACTTGTAATGAGCCTATTTCCGCCCCTCCACCAGAGCAACTGTGATATTAATATATAGACTATTCTAGAAAAATTATTGTGGTCTCTAGGTTGGTGCGTGTAGTCTCTTTTCGCCAGGTGCATGAGGCACCAAGGATCCACCAATCCCAGGGCTTGGCATAGATATGGTATTCATTGGGATGTGTTTTGTTTGTCTCCCTTTCCCAGTCCCGGCAGAAGGACTTGGTTTAAATAAAAAAGGAATAGACCAACTGATTTTCCCACCAAAATTCAAATTTGTGACCAATGGACAGCCCTATTCTCAATCAGGTCAATGGACCCACTATTTATAAAAACAAAGTGCAGACCTCGCAGCATACCCCGAAGAAAGCCACAGTATGATGGCCAAAATGTCAGTTTCTACCTGACAAGATGCAATGAGACCCAGAAACCTGTAACAAGCTTAATTTAAATCACCCACCAAAAGCACAGGAGCTTCTGGCGCCTGAGTACCTAGACTCACTAGTGTCTGAAAGAATCTATGGTCAAATTAATTTGGAGCATACACTATCAGCAAGCGAAATACGTATTACTTCCCTTAAAGATACTTGTACCAATAGATATTTTTCCCCTTAACATCTTTAGCTATAACTTCTACTGTACAGAGAAGACATTTCCTTATTAATAGGGCTTCTCACACTCATTTTTTTAAAGAGGATATATGGTACATATTGCCTACCCAGTCACACTGTAAGTTGGCAAGCTCCTTGTCCATTAATTTTTATTTCTTGCCATATCAGTGCAGTAATGTTTTAATTGAGAAAGTATTTTTGCTCATTTTATCGGTGAGGTTATACCAGACATGTTTCAAGAGACTATTCTAATGGTCTTGCTCCCCATGCAGCAGTGTGTTTAGATAAGATGAAAGTGGTGGTTTCTACATCATAGTTTCCCCACTGCATATTTCTCAACACATGTATTGACCAGCTTTCCTTGTATTTAACCACACTTACTAAATCTCTTAAGTTGATGCAGAACGACAAAAGTATTTATCATACATTGAAACACAATGTCCCCTAGACCCTTGATCCCCCCCATTCCTCTTCAAATCCTCACAGGTCTGCTTCTCCAGAATCGAGAATTGGAGCTGCCAATCATGTTCTATACATTAGATTGTGAGCCCAGCAGGACAGACAGGGAAAAATGCTCGAGTACCTGAATAAATTCATGTAAACTGTTCTGAGCTCTCTTGGGAGAACGGTATAGAAAATTGAATAAAGAAATAACATGCTTCAGGGCCTTACCATCACTGTTGGCCACGTAACACAAAGAGAATTATAACAGTGTGCCAGCCAAATTATATTCTACTTCAAAACCAGTTTCTACATTCTCTTATTTTACCAACATTACTGTCCCACATGCTCCTCAGGCATCCATCACTTGCAAAGCTGAGCTGTTGATATATTTTTCTGTCACTGAGGCTGTATCAAAACTTTTCCATTAGCCATTACTGTGAACTTTCAACAGTGTGGGATATATATAAGCATAAAACACATTTTCTTTTCCATCAGCTTCGCGCATAACAAATAGAATGGTTGTCTATGTTCAAGCAACACTGCAGAGTATTATTTTAATCTGTGTCCCTTCATATGTAAGTGTTTCCCTATTAGTCCTGTACTGGTGCAGGATTTCCATTTTGTGCCGATAGCTGTGCATCTTAACAATAACCACCTGCAGTCTCTGTTCTCTGCCTGTCTTCGGGCCTCTTTGATGTGCACGGTCCACATGCATGGGGTCAGGCAGACTCTGCACTGGAAATTCCTCCGCAAACTACCTTTCCAATTCAGGGACAAGCCACGCCTCTGATACTGATTCTAGCAGGCCTATAAATCTTAGGTTTTCTCTTTGAGACCTATAAGGCTTTTAAGCAATTGTATTTCATCCGTCACTGTTTAGTGTTCCTCTTCCACTACCGCTGATTGTTGCAGTTTCGTTGTATGTGCTGCTGTATCAGTCAACAACTGCTTCTTATGTTGTATTTGGGTGAAAAATTGGTCGATACCCAGGCTCACAGCTTGCATTATTACTGCTTTTAACTCCAGTAATGCGGCTTCTGTAAACTGAGACACCACGCTAGGCATAATGCCTGACATTTTGTCCTCGCCCACCCAAGTTCACTCTCGATTCTTTCTGGAGCTCTTTGCAGCCATATCTTCTACTCTCTTCAGATATTTGTCCATCCAACCTTCTACAACTTTTTAGGTTGCTTTTTAAGCAATCCATTGTGTAGAAACGGTTGGATATGTCACAATGATGGTCTGAGCCCCAGAGCAGGTCAGAAATATGTCCTCACTAGCTCATAGCATCACGTGAGAGAACTATTTCAGTTTTCTTTGTCTTTTGGTTTTATTTATTTTCCTCACATAAAGGTCAGTAGCCATTTTTACTGCTCCTTTCAGCTTACACCACTGTTTTTTCACTTCCCTTATATCCTCCCATCTAATTAGCTCCTCTATTTTACTGAAGTTCACACGTTTGAAATCCAGGACTTTGTAGTTTTGTGTCCACTCTCCACTTTAGTTGTTATATCAAACCAAACCATTTGATGATCACTACCATACAGGTGGGCATCAGTTTGGACATTAGAGACACGTTCCCCATTTGTGAGCACCAGATCCAGTATCGCTTTTTCCCTCATTGGTTCCATCACCATTTAAGGGTATCCACTATCAAGTGATTTGGAGATGACTGCAACAATGAAACAGTATTTCAGTGACCAGTCATCAGAGTATTTTTTGGAAAGTTTACAGAAACTTCAGACATGATGTACCAAGTATATTGAACTTAGGGGTGAATATGTGGAATAACTTGTAAGTTTTATGGCTCCATATCATTCTCTTTTTGGTTGGGCTAAGAACTTTTCAGTATCCCATCGTATTATTCTGTTTGCTTTTTTGGCCACCTCCAAAACATAGCATATTGTTTACAATGACATCTACATCTTTTTCTTGGATGCTGTTCCCTAAGGTGGACTCTAGCATCTGGTAACTGTGATTTGGATTAATCTTACCAATGTGCATCACTTTGCATTTGCCAACATAAAATTTCTTCTGCCATTTGCATACCCAGATCATGTGCTTAATTTATATATGTCTTAATGCTGCCCTAGATGACTAGCTGCATGTGAAGCTGCAGTTACTTTAAGTGAAACAGATTTACTACTCCTAGCAACTACTAAAGTCTCCAAACAGATCAAGAAACATATTTACACTGACAAAGATATTTTTCACCTCATCCCAAGGAAACGATCAACTCCTAAAAATCAACCTGGAAAGTGAGACACTCTGTCCCTTCTTTGCAGACAAAAATCGAAAAAATACTCTCCAACCTCGACTTCGCCACCCAACACACTCCACAATCTTACATCAAACCCTTCCTTACCAAAACACCACCAGCAATAACAGAAACCCTAACCAGCTTTGATACCATCTCCCACGAATAACTTAGCAGAAACGCAGACACAATCCAGCCCTCAGACCCTTGCCTATCGCATCTCCTAATGTCAGTCAAAGACTCCTTTATAAACTCTATCCTTCCATTCATCAACACCTCGCTACAAACAAGACAAGTGCCTGAAAGTTGGAAATCAGCAATAATAAGGCCGATCAATCTAAACACACCATCCGACTTCAGGCCTGTCTCCAACCTGCCCTACATATCTAAAATACTGGAAAAGGTAGCACTAACCCAGCTACAAACATTTATTGACAAACAGGAGGTCCTTTCCACATTCCAGTCAAGCTTCAGAAAACACCATAGCACTGAAACTGTCTTACTCGACATCATAGACGACTGCTGGCAACTGCTGGATAGGGAAATGACATCCTACTTGTTTTGCTTGACCTGAGTACAGCTTTTGATACCATTGATCACTTTATCCTCCTTTGCCCGCCTTGCAGAAATTGGTATCCGTGATACAGTACTACACTAGTTCCAATCCTTTCTGAGCCAAAGATCCCAAAGAGTACTACTTGGCACTAATCTATCCAACCTGAAACAAATCAAATATGGAGTACCACAGGAGGCCCTATTATCCCCTCTTCTTTTCAATCTCTACATCAAACCAGTACTTGACATAGCCCCAAAATACCAAAACAAAATCCACACCTTCGCTAACGACATTCAACTATACCTACCACTAGGAGCAAATCGTGACACCCAGACCATAACCCTGCACAACTGCTTTTCCAAAATTAAACATCGGATAACCTCAAACAAACTTCACATGAACGCCTCCATGACTGAACTACTATGGATTAGGAAAGAAAAATCCTCCCAAAAGTAGTCTTGGAATTTCATCTCAACCAGTCTATAGTTCTTCCTGTCTCCTTTCCAAGATTACAATCTCACCCTGGTGAAGCTGCACTTCACACATTGGACTGAAAACATACTCTTATTACTTAGATTGGACCAGCCACATGGAGCTTCTATTCAGCTGTTCCTGTCATTTGATCCTAATAGAATTGGATCTCCTGTCAAAGAGAACCATCTCTACATGGCTGGCAGACTGTATCTCCTTCTGCTAGGCTCGGGCTGGTCTGATGCTTGAAGGACATGTCACTGCACATAAAGTTCAAGCAATGGCAAGTTTAATAGCTCATCAATGTTCCATTCCCATCGAAGACATCTGTAAAGCAGCAACCTGGTCCTCAAATCATTCACATCCCCACTATTGCTGGAGAGTCTGTTCAGCCAATCAGTTCTACAAAATTTAATCTCTACTTAGATGCCAACTTCCCTCTAACCCTTTTGGTTCCCCATGCTTATGATAGTTATTAATAACCCTCTTCTGAGAGGCATGATCCTCTGATAGGGAGTCCCACAGTTAGGCAGTCCCACATGTGAGAATATGCTGCCTGCTTGTTCTCAGATAAAGTTAATAATGGTTACTGCGGATAGGCAGACTGGATGGCTCATTTGGCCTTTATCTGTTATCATGTTTCTATGTTACCTGTAGGAGTTATTATTTGAGGATAGCAAGCATTCTCACAATCCTCCCACCTCTCCTAGTTGGCTTCTTAGCTTTATTACTGAACCGATGGTCCCATGAGCTGACATTGGGCCGGACAGCACGGGTGAGTGTACTGTACAGGCTGTCTTCAAAAGGCTTAAAGTGAGAGTACACTTTTTGACTGTCAGGCTCTTGTGAGAATTCTGCTTGCTGTCCTCGGATAACACCTGCTACAGGTGAATAACTATGCTGAATATTATCACTAGATGCGTAAAGGAGCTGTGTCTCTCTAATTCTCTTTCTCCTCCATTTACTGTACTGGAGCTATGTATATCAGGTTCCATCCCCAATGTTGTGTTATCATTAACGTCGACGCGTTCAATATCCCGAGAGAAAACCCACAAATAACTAATGAAATTCTCTGGCCAACAGTACTCCACAGTCAGTAAACCGAAGTGAAAAAAAATGACAGTCTCCGCTATTACCAAAATATTAAATTACAATAAATACCAAAATAAATATTGGACATTTTGCTGATCTTTAACTATAGTTCCCCTCTTCTCCAATTTTCGTGTCTAATTGGAGATCACTGAGACCTATGAATCTTAAAACTGAAGCAAGTGCATGATGTTTCAGTTAATCTTCTCCTCTCTCTCTCTCAAATTAAAATGTTTTCAACCATTAATAGCACTTGTTCTGGAGTGCTCATTTTAAAACAGGCCAGTTTCAATTTTTTTTTTCTCAGAGCGGGCCGATGCTCTCGCGCCCTGCAGCGGCCGCACTGCGCATGCCCAGCGGCTGCGCCACACTCTTCAACCAAAAAAAGGTGCCAGATTAGTTTTTGTTTTGGAATCAGATTCAGCTAGTGCCAAGGCGGCCGGAGAGCTGACCGGACGTCACGGGCTCCGGTCGATCCCCCTTAGCTGTCACCTGCCAGCTCGCGGGCTATGGAGGCCGGCGGGTCGACCACTCACTGCGCTCCGGCATGAAGTTACAGTGACTTCGGTTCTCGGGCCTAAAGTGGGCGCGGGGAAAGGGCGAACAAGCGGCCTCGGTATGAGCGAGTAGAGGCGGCGAGGAGGTTCTCGTTTCTTCGCTGCCGATTGGAAATGGTGCGGAGGAAAGAGTGAGAGCGGCCAGGAAAGATAGCCCATCCAAGCCAAGCATGGCTCAGGAGAAAATGGAGCTAGACCTGGAGCTCCCTGTGTCGGTGCCGCCGAGCGACGGAAGTCTGAAGAGATCCAATAGCGCCCCTTTGATAAACGGGCTGAGGTGAGGGAGCGCACGCTGCAGTTCTCTTTCTACCGTTGCTCCTAGGCTTTATATGTATCCTAAAGCGAGCCCTCCTCCCCCTCCTTTCATTCAAAGGAAAAGGACAGTTTGTACAGATACTCAAATTGGAGAGGATTCCTAAGAAGGCGTGTCAGGCAACTTAGAAAAGGAAATAGTTTTGACTAAAACCAACCAAAAATAGCCCGGGTTTAATTTTTGCATAAGATGTGTGATATTGCATTTGCATGGCTTTTTTTAAAATTTTAAATCGGCTTCTTAACAATTTATACATAGAATTGTACTGAGGACCACGGCTGACTAGATTCATCTTAAGTTGTTAATCTTTGGTTAGACCCGTCACCTGCAAAATAAAGATGCCATGATGCTTGAGCTTTTGAGACCACCGCTGTTTCTGAAGAAAAGATCTGGTGTTAAAACTAAAACCTTATAATGTATAGCAGGGATAGCAGAACACATTTTTTGATTGAGGTAAACAAACCAGCCTCCATTGTTGAGTCTTAGTTCAGGGGTGTCAAACTCAATCACATAAGGGGCAGAAATCTAAAACACAGGCTAAGTGGCAGGATTCTGGGTTAGATAAAAACATAAGGATAGCCTTACTGGGTCAGACCAATGGTCCATCAAGCCCAGTAGCCGGTTCTCACAGTGGCCAATCCAGGTCACTAGTACTTGGTTTGACACAAGTATGGCTCTTACTTACGTTCTCATGTTCCTCAGAGCAATCTCCATTGACCACTACTCTTTGTCATTTTCCACTCAACCAGTTCCTAACTCAGTCTGTCATTTTGGGGCCCATCCTAAGGGCACACAGTTTATTTATTAGAGGTCTGTGTGGAACACTGTTAAAGGCTTTGCTTAAATCTAAATACACCACATCTAGTGCATGCAGTACAACACCAGAGGGATAGAAACAAATTAATTTCTTCCAGAACAGTGCAAAATATAGACAGCAGATGTAAATTTTCAAAGCTAACATATTTCAATCACTGAATTGAAAATAAAATCATATTTGTTGCCTGGTGATTTTATTTTTTAATCTTTTCCCAGTCTCTGGCTGCACTTCCTTTTGTCTGTGCTCTTAACTCTGTTTCCAAGACCACCTTATCCATTTGCTGATTTTCTCTCCTTCACTTTCTGCCCTACATCCGTCTTTGCCATTAACCTTTAACTTTCTTCCATTTTTCTGCTTCCTTCTCAATCTATTTTTCCATGTCTCCCCCTTCCTCTTCATACATGTGCACCATCTCCTCCCTCCTTTTCTCCTTATCCCCACTAATACTAAACAGCATTTTGGATCCTCGGTACTAAAAAAAAGGCCCATCTCGCCTATCTGGGACTTCGGGGACTGCTTAGGTATGTCCCTAAGGTTTAGCATATCATTCTTATTGCACTGGAAAATGAAATTAGATTCTTACCTTGATAATATATTTTCCAGTAGATAAGAATAGTATGCTGAACCCCCCCTCCCCCTCTCCCATCCAATAATTTCTGATGCCCCTGTTTCTGCCTTACACTTCAAGGTCCTCTGCATAGCTAAGACTTTTCTGCCAGTTGGTCTATGGGTTCAGAATCAGTTTGTAAATAGAATCTAAAGAGATAATTAAATTCTACTAATATTCAAGTTGTTGCTTTTATTTGATGCTTTTTACTATTCAATAGTAATGTTTGTTCATTTATATTTTACAGTTTCATTATTGACTTTTATAATGTTATATCCCCTATCCTTTTCAACATCTATATGTCGTCCCTAAAACTCCTCCACCTATCCCCCCCTTGAAACAATTTACACTTATGCAGACGACATCTTCGTCCTTGAGACCGATTCGAACCTCACCGACCTGTCTAAGAACATATCCTCTTGTATAATGAACCTACAATCCTGGGCCCACACTGTGCAAATGAAATTGAATGAGTCTAAAACAAGACTTCTTTGGCTCGGTCCAAAACTAGATCACCTACCCACCTCCATCCCACTACCCTCTGGCTCCTCTCTGCAGCTTGAGTTCTCGAGCAAGGTCTTGGGCATCATCATTGATTTCACATTGTCCTTCAATGACCACCTCCAATCCTTGGTAAAAAAAATGCTTTTTCAGCCTTCACATGCTGAGGAAAGTTAGATCCTGCTTCCATCAAAAACATTTTACCCTCCTTGTCCAATCCATCATCCTCTCCAGATTGGACTATTGCAACTCTATCTACTTAAGCCTAACTAAGAAAAACCTCCACAGACTCCAACGGATTCAGAATGCCGCGGCCAAGCTCATCTTCGCTAAAAGTAAATTTGACCATGTCTCCCCGCTCCTGGCCAAGTTCTACTGGCTTCCAATAATTGCCAGGGTCCACTATAAATGCGCCTGTTTAGCTTTCAAAATCCTATATGGTATCCTCCCTCCCTTTATCCCTCTTTCTTGGAATTCCTCAAACCCTAATACCACCAGATCCTCCCACAAATTAAAACTATCCTTCCCCTCGCTAAAAGGCATTTCCCACACAGGAAAGCTAGGGACCTCCCTCCACTTCAAAATCACTGAGCTCTGGAGCAACCTTACCTCCCCTCTTCGGAACTTGAGCTCTCTCCAAGTTTTCCGCAAACATCTGAAAACCTGGCTTTTCTCAAAAAATGTAAGTTTCCTTCCATCTTAGGAATCAAGGAAACTCTTATATCTTGGCATCCCAAGTCCTCTAAATTTTCTTCACACTTCTACCTCTAACCCTCTATTGTAGTTCCTTCCTATTTCACCTACTGTAAACCGCGTCGAGCTCTACGAACGTGGAGATGATGCGGTATACAAACCTAAGGATTAGATTAGATTAGTTATATGAGCAGATCAGAACCTTGGTTTTGGGGAGTTCCCCATGTCCCCCCTTCCTGTTTTTTTTTTTTACTCTAGAGCTCTTGCATGCTTTGGAACGAACTGAAGGGGCAGTAAACTCCAGGGGGAAGGAAGAGGTTTCAAAAGTTGTGATTGACATCTTTTTGTAGTATGCTTGCGAGAATGGACAGAGTACCCTAAGGTTCAGCATAACATTCCTATCTACTGGGTGGGTAAGAGAAGCCCTCTTTTAGTACCGAGGATCCAAAAGTGGAATTCTCTTGTGCTGCCACCTCCACCTTATATAATTTAGTGAAAGTGTGTAGGCAAGACTATGTCGCAGATCTACATATCTGGAGTATCGCCCTCGATTCTGCCCAAAAGGAGGCTACTTCTCTAGTCAAATGTGCTTTCAATGACACTGGAGGTTGTTTTCTGTCCATGAAGAACATCTGCTGTAGAAAAGTAACTTGGTCTTACCTGTAAACTTATATAAACATGAAGATTTTCTGAATCATCTAGCTGAAGGTTGTGGGCTCAAACCCACACTGTTCCTTGTGACCCTGGGCAGGTCACTTGATTCCTCATTGTCCAGGTATATTAGATAGATTGTGAGCCCACTGGGACAGACAGAGAAAAATGCTTGAATACCTGAACAAATTCATGTAAACCGTTCTGAGCTCTCCTCGGAGAACAGTATAGAAAATTGAATGAATAAATAATGGAATGAGATTTTATTAATTTCAGAATTATTTATTAATTGGGATTTATTAACTGCCTTTATGAAGAGATTCATCCAAAGTGGTGGTCTTCAATCAGATTTGTTCATCCTCCATTAACTGAATACATTTTACTCAGCTATCATTTCAGAAAGTTACCTGGATATATCTTTTTGAGTATTGTCCTTCAAGTACAAAAGCCCCTTAGAATGTGCACAACTAACAAATGTTTAGCTTAGAGTTTTATTCATACTGGATAGTCCTTTTCCACATCACATTTATTAGTCATATGTTTGGAAATTAATGTAGTTCTTTAAGGGGTTTATTTACTAAGCTGTGTTTAGAATGCAGTAATTCGAGTGAATTGTGTGCCATCAAAGACTGCACGTGTGGGTGTGGGACTGAGGCTGGTGTGGTTGACTGCAGCTGTGCAGGACACCAGCCAGATAGGAATTGGATTAAATTGGCGGTCTGAGCTGGTGGGCCTCGGCAGTCCTCGTTGACATCATTGTAGCAGCACACCTTTGGCTCTCCCTGAAGATTTTGGGCCCGAGGCATATGCCTACTGGGCTCACCCTTTAATCTGGCCCTGGCTATATTCCTGCTAGCTGTATTCTGGATGCCAAACCTCTTCCACAGCAGAACAGTAATCCCTGGAGCCTAAATGAGTCCTGAGCAAAATTCCATTTTTCTTCTGTATATTGGTGTGAAACCTCAGTTGGAACAGGGAGTATGGTGAGGACTCTCCTTGAGATTGATCCTTAGACTCCCTCATACCTACTCCAAACATATACTCCTTTGAGCAGTGTTTCCCAACTCTATCCTTGAGGCATATGTAACTAGACAGAGGTCTAGCCTTGCCACAATGAAGATGCATAAGATACAGTTCCAAACAAAAATGCCATTTTGGTGCATGGAAATGGGTGGGGAATTTGCCTTAAAATTAACTGCGGAAGAATTAGAGAGTGACATGGAAACAAAGATTCATTGTGCATTAATTTTGGCAATTACTGCATGGTAACTGGAAAACCTTACTGCACTTTAGTAAAGGCCTGAATTTCATGATTGCTGTTATAATAATAATAATAATAAAAAAAAGCCATGTAATACTGTTTTTTAAAAAATTTATTTATTCTTTGTATTTTTTTTAGTGACAATTCACAGGTGTTCCAGTCCGATGTTTTACGGACCCGCAGAAACAGTACAACAGTGATGAACCGTCAGAATCTGGTAAAACATTTATTATAAAAAGCAGTTTTTTCAGGTAGATAAGCAAAGCTAAACTAGCCCAAAGTTCTGTTGGTTATAAAGCTGAAATTTCTTATTTGCATCTGTAACAAAATTTTTATAGAGATAAGCTGGTATAGGAATCATCTTTCCACATTCTTGTAGGATACAAAGGGTGCTGAAAAATAGGTGCAAGGAAAAATAGGAAGAGTGCCCTTCATAGAATAGCACCTAGGGCAGGGGTGTCAAACTTAGACCTGCAGGCCAAATATGGCCCGCAGGGTAATTAGATTTGGCTCGTGATTTGGTCCTCTGTCCTTCCCTCCCTCCATCCCGGTCTCACCTTCAAACAGCCTGAAGAGAATTGCCAGTACTGTAGCGATCCTAAACAGGCTGCCGTCGACCTCCAGAGCATGTTCCCTCTGCCGCGATCCTGCCCCTCTTCTGATGTACAGGATCACGATGGCAGCTTGCTTAGGATCGCTGCAGCACCGGCAATCCTCTGCAGGCTGTTTGAAGGTGAGACCGTTCTAGAAAGAAGATGCAGGCCTTCAGGGCAGGGCGGGCCCTGGTGTAGAAGTAAAGGGAAGAAGGGAGCCAGTGGTAGGCCCTGGATTAGAAGTACACGGAGGGAGGGAAGGAGGGGTCCAAACAGACATGCATATGCCAGACTGAGGATGGGTTGGAGGGGAAGAAATAATGGGTCTAAAAATAGAGGAGAGGGAGGGAAGGGAGGGAGAGAAGTTGGACACAAGGGATAGTGTGGAGGGGGATAGAGATACTGGATAGGAGGGTGGTTGGGAAGAGAAAGGGAAAGATGGTGGACCCTGGAGTGGTGGGGAAGGAGGGAGAGATGCTGGATGAAAGGGTAGTTGAGAAAAGGAGAGATGGTGGATCTGGGGATTGTGAAGTCCATCGCTGTGGGGATGAAGATGAAAAAAGGAAAGATGCCAGACCTCTGGGGGAGGGAAGGAGAGGACAGCGATGGAAGATGGATGGTTAGCACGGAGAAAGAAGAAAACAACAAATGGGCAGGAGACCCTGGTGAGCGAGTTATCAGAAGACAACCAGAGCCTGGGACAAACATGATTTGAATAATGACCAGACAACAAAAGGTAGAAAAAATAATTTTGTTTTATGTCAGATTTGAAATGTGTATCCTGCCAGAGCTGGTGTTAGACAGCAAGTGTGAACTAGGACCTAAAAGAGAGAGGAAAAGTCTATTTTTTATTTATTTTGTTTACCTCACAGAGCTGGCTTGGGTTTGGTGAGGTTGTAACCCTATACTTCTACTAAGACTAAGGGGGTCCTTTTATTAAGGTGTGCATTTAGTGCACACTAAATCGATTAGTGTACCTTAATAAAAGGACCCCCAAGTATCTTAATTAAAAATTTGGCCCGCAACTTAGCCTATGTTTTAGATTTTGGCCTCTTATGTGATTTGAGTTTGACACTCCTGCATTAGAGGCTCCAGCACAGACCCATTTACAAAGTATGTATTCTTCCCAATTAATATTTCCAAATAAATAGTGTCTTTGCTTCTGTAAATGGGTCTCTACCAGAGCCTTTAATTCAATAGCATAATTAAATAACTACTTCTGAAGTATATGGGGATGGGCGGGGACGAATTCAGTTTTTGTCCCCGTACAACTCTCTACTCCAGACTCCATCCCTTCTATCTTTCTGCTCTGTACTGTATGCCTAGAACAGACTACCTGAGTCATCATATCAGGCTCCCTCTCTAGCATTATTCAAATCGAAGCTAAGAGCCCACTTTTTCAAGGCTGCATTTAACTCCTAATTTCCACTCACCGTAAGATACCCATGTCCATCCTTTCATTTTCTCAGCAAGAAACTCCCCAAACCCTATATGTCCTGTCTCTCCAAATTAGATTGTAAGCTCTTTGAGGAGGGACCGTCTATTACATGTTAAATGTATAGTGCTGCATATATGCCTTTCAGCACTATAAAAATGATAAATAGTAGTAGTAGTAAGTGCTGGGTGCATTGGGTGTCAAGGCATTGAGGACCTCAGTGTCGAGGCATGCCTCAGAGGAGACACCAACCAAAGAGATGATGATCTGGCATCGGTGTGTAAATGCTTAGAGTGTGTAGAGGGCGATGATGCTGATGCATACTTGGATGGGGTGACATGTTTATGCTTCTTATGAGGCTTCCCCGACAATGGTAGCACCGACAATGAGGGGGGTGGAATGGATCATCAATGCTGTTGGTGTCGGTGTCAATGCTGGAGTAGTTCGAGGCTGAGCGTTGGCATCTCCAGCCATAGCCAATGTATGTGAAGTTGACCTGAAAAGTTTCTCGCATTTCAACTTCCTGGCTGGCTTTTAGTGACCTGTTCTGCAAACAAGAGCAGAGCATGCAAGAAATGTCTCAATGGTCAGGACCTAGGTACTGGACACACCAATTATGTGGGTCTGTACATGAAACGGTCCTGTGGCATCAAATGCACCACTTGAAGCCGCTAGGAGCCTTAGACATTGATGGAAAACTACTAACGCAAGGTCAAAGGACTCTGTGGTCTGGGAAGGTTGAGTAGATGGAATGCAGAAGAAATATAGACACTCCCGGCCTGAAAACAGGCTAAAAGAGCCCAAAGGCTTGAAAAAGAAAATTGGTAAAAAAAATCAAAAAATTTTAAACCAAAAGAAAGAAAATTAAAATAGAAAACATATGAGCAAAATTAAGGGAAAAATGAAATTTACAAGTTTGACATGCTTAGAGAGACTGTAAAGAACAGTTTTTTTCAGCTCCACGGAAATCTGATAGTCTCACGAGCCGACATCGGACGGGAAGGCACTAGCACACATGTAAGGGCAGTCTTAAAGTGACAATATACTTTTTGACTGTCCGTGCCAGGTTCCATGGATGATGTCGCCCACATGTGAGAATATCTGCCTGCTTGACCTCGGATAATAGGGGTTGTACGTTATCTGGCTGCATGCTATTTTTTATGCCTGGGTGCCCAAATCCCATAGCATACAATCCAAAAGGAGACTTGGGTGAGTCACAGGCATTCTTAAAAGATGTGTGCAGTGTTATAGAATTCCAGGGATCCAAGCCCAACTTGCAAGCCAATATTTACAATAGATTTCAGGTGGTATAAGTCCTTGTGTCCAAATTTGGGCACAGGAATCCCCCTAGGTCAGGGGTGTCAAACCAAGTCACATTAAGGGGCTGAAATCAAAAACACAGATTAAGTCGCTGGCCAGATCCTGTACTAATTGTAACACCATTTTTTCCATATATAATAAAACACTAGCTGCGCATGCGCACACTTACCTGCGTGTCCCGTGATCTCTGATCTGTGATCAGTAGGTCTGTGGTGGCAGGAGTGCGCATGCGCGAGTCCGCAGTCTTACTTCTTCCCAGCACCTATCTACACTCGCCGGCAGGACTGGCCGCCAGCACTGGACTCCCTGCTCTCCACAAGATTAAAAGCCGCGGTATCGGCTCCTCTCACGAGCCGCACCAGCGTCGGAGAAGGCTTCCGACACCTTGTGGGGCAGGAAGGGAAGTGCCAACAAAAAACACTCCAGCTGCTTTGCCAGCTCCCCACTCACTCACTAAGTAAGTTCTTCGCGGTCTGACCTTCCCATCCCTTCCTGATGCCTGACCGGCTCACGTAGTCCCTTGCTGCCCCCCCTTTCCTTCCGGCGGTTCCGACTCCAAACATGCTGACTCCAGCAGCGTCTGCAGCACTCTACACATGCTGCTTCAGGGCCTTCTACTGCCCTGATTTGCTCTGCCACATCTCTGATGATGTCATCAGGGATGTGCCAGAGTATACACACACACACAATATAATCTTATTAACAATACATAATGGTTAACCACAAAATTTAACTACACAAAGCACACTGTATGCTTCTCAACATTCATTCCTACCAGAACACAGATAACCCCTATGCAAATACAGCCACAAAGTAAAAGTACTAATATATACAAACTAAACCTTAAGATTCAGCACTCTGCATACAGTACATCCCCATAGAAAAAGAAACAAATGCATTTCTTCCTGAACAGTGCAAAATATAGACAACAAATGTAAATTCTCAAAATTGACACAATTCAATCACTAAATTGAAAATAAAATCATTCCCTCTACCTTTGTTGTTTTCTTCCCTCCTTGCTGTGCCTCAACTAGGCGCCTCCCTTTGGCAGGTGTCTTACCTTCTGGTTGGCTCTCGCCTGGACGTTTTATACGGCCTGCGGTGCACTATGATGTTTTCATTGCCATCCCCGGTGTTATCTTCTGACCAGCTCCCTTTTCCTCACTTCCGCAATATGCACAAAGCCATGGGCAGCGGCTTTTCGTGCGTCCTGTGCCTCATCTGGAAGCATTTCCTCTGATGATGTGACATCAGAGAAAAGGCTTCTGGTTCAGACTATACATGGGACAGTCTCCCGGAAGAGGTGGTGAAGACAGAGACTGTCTGAATTCAAGAAAGTGTGGGATAGGCATGTGGGCTCTCTTAGATCGAGGGAGAGCCTTTTATCTGCCATCATGTTTCTCCTTCTGTCATCCCCTGAGCCATGTGAAGCATCTTTCTCCCCTGCCTTCCAGCCCCATGCCCAACGTTTTTCCTTCTATCACTCCTCTCCAACACCAAGCCACATCTCTCCCTCCATTCTCTCTACCACAATGTTCAACATTCTTCCCTCTTGCATCCCTTTCAATCTGCCCTACTGTTCGCTTTCCACCTCTATATCCAGCATTTCTCCCTCTCATCTTTGTCTTCCCCATGCATCTCTACCTCACTCCTGTCCCACCATGACGTCCAACAATTCTCTTTCTTCTTTTCCCCATGTGTACCATCTCTCTTCTCACTCACACACCAATGCCCAACAATTCTCCCTTTCTGTTTCCTCCTCCACCTCGGCATCTTTCCCTGCCTCCATCCTATGTCCCAAGTTTATGCCCCTTTCCTTCCTTTATGTCCAAACGTGCTCCCTCTCTCCTTTCTGTGTCCTACCGTGCTTGCTCGCTTCCTATCCCCCCTCCAGCAGGTGTGTACCAGAGCCATCAAAGTAGGTTTCCTTCTTCTTGCCTTCCAGCCACATTTGCTTCTTCACAAAGCTATGGGCAGCAGTTCCTGTATTCTGCACATGGCTGACCTGGAAGCCTTCCCTCTGATATCAGCTCTGACGTCAGAGAGAAGGTTCCACCTACTATTCCAAAGGGAGATATGACTATCCTTCTATGTCTATTCTCTCATCAACTCGGAGGTGACCCAGGTAACAGAAGACTCAACCACAGCCTCAGACTCTACCCATAGGAGGTTGATTCACCCACTATTATCATCAGTGGTCCCTTATAACATCAGATCACTGGGTCCTTCAATTAGTGTGTCAGGGCTATGCCCTTCATTTACTGAAAAGACCTATGAATTATCTCCAAGAGAGTCTCTCCAACTCCCAGCAAAAGACCCTCCTTTATCAGGACTCTTGGCCCTCCTCCAGCTCAATGCCATAGAACAAGTTCTTCTGCAGGAGAGGGGATGAAGGTTCTGCTCAAAGTATTTCCTCATACAGAAAAAGACTGGAGGTCTCCATTCAATTCTGGACATCCACACTAGAGAATGACACAGTGACCGTTACCCGCGGCTAGCTGCAGGTAACCCACCGAAACGAGGATGTTAAAAAAAAAAAAAAAAAAAAAGGTCACCGCAGGTACAGGGTATGGGGACAAGGCCATTTATCACCCCATGGAGTGATGAATGGTCTTGTCCCTGCAGTTAGCTGAGGAAACGCGTACAAAATCCCTCCTTCCTCCCAATCACAGTCCGGGCAACTCCCTCCCTTCCCTTCTTTCCCTTACCTTTGCTGGCTTATTTTAATTTTCTCTTAACAAGCAGCCAAACCCTTGAAGTTGCGTGTGGCTGCCGGAAAGTCCTCCTCTAGCGCAACTTCCTTTTTCCAGTTGCGTCAGAGGAGGACTTTCTGGCAGCCGCACGCGACTTCAAGGCTCCGGCTGCTTGTTAAGAGAAAATTTAAATAAGCTAGGGAAGGGAGGGAGATGCTTGGACTGCGGTGAGTGAGTGGGCAGGCGGGAGTTGTGTGGATGGGATCAGATGGTTTGTGGGGACAGGGATGGAGCTCGCGGCGACTGAGACGGGGACAAATTTTCCCCTATGTCATTCTCTACTCCACACTCTCAACAAGTACTTGGTGAAGGAGAAATTTCATATGGTCTCTCTGGGAACTCTGCTACCACCACTGGATAAGAATGTCAGGCTCTGCTTTCTGGACCTCAAGGAAATGTGCACCCACATTTCCATCTTCCCTATTCTCAAGAAATATTTTCGCGTTTGAATAGGAACATACTACTTCCAGTACAGAGTACTACCATTTGGACTGGCATCAGCACCCACAATATTCATGAAATGCTTAGTGATAATAGCTGCGCTCTTTCACATGCAGTTTTCATGAATTCCCTTACATGGACAACTGGTTTATCACCTGACCCACAAATCTACAGCTGGACCACAGCCATGCAGAGAAAGGGGAACTTGTCTGGCCTACCGGAAAAGCCGAGTTATGCACTAACTCCAAAAGTTGTTCAGAGTGCATCAAAGATAGCAATAACATGCTCTTCTGGAACCCAACAGTTGTCTCTATGGGGTGGCCAATAAAATGACCTGGCAGGATCTTGGGGGTGCAAAAAGTTGGCCAACATGTTCTAGAACACTTGTAAAGAATGATGTGGTGTCATTTGAAATTTTGCTAATGCATTTTTTTGTCTCAAATGTTTATTAAAGTTTTATACAACGTTTGCAGTGAGAACATATATTTTATCAACATACAGTATATTGTGTGGTTCATCTAATACAGGGATCTCAAAGTCCCTCCTTGAGGGCCGCAATCCAGTCGGGTTTTCAGGATTTCCCCAATGAATAGGCATTGAAAGCAGTGCATGCACATAGATCTCATGCATATTCATTGGGGAAATCCTGAAAACCCGACTGGATTGCGGCCCTCAAGGAGTGACTTTGAGACCCCTGATCTAATACAATCAAACACTAAAAACATCATCATAAGAACCTTTGCCTACTTCCTCTCTGCTTTATCCACCCCCCTACCACACACATTTACCTTCCATCTCTCTCCTCCCTCCGTCTTCCTCTACTATACTATACTTCTTCTGGATGAGCACCCAGTCGTTTCTTCAAGGTTCCCCTCCAACTGTAACTCCTCAACCCTTTCCCTCCCCTTCCCCCCACCCTTCCCTAAAGAGAACGTGTCTCCTCTTCAAATCTTTCCTTTTATCATATTCCAGGTCCATTGTTGTTTCTCTTAATATCCATGTCTCTTTGCTATTATTAATTTGATATGCGCTAAGGTCTGCAACTTTGTCCTCCAGCCATTCATTGTTGGTGCCAGTCTGCTTTTCCAATGAAGCGCTATTAAACAGTCTGCCACAGCTAGACTTATCCTTAATGTTGGGTTTGCTAGCAGAAGGGATGCTCATTATATAGTCCCAATAAGCAACTCTGCGGTGTCAACATAATTCTCTCTTGTAGAATTTTTGTCAAAAAATCAGTAACTGCTGTCCAGAACACTTTTATCTCGATACAGTCCCCAACAAATATGTTATATACCCTGCTCTGTATCGCATCTCCAACAGATATCAGGAACATGAGAAAACATACTTTTCAAACGGATCAGTGTATAATACCATCTGATCAATACTTTGTAGGCATTTTCCTGAATTAAAATACATGTAGAGGTCTTTTGGATCTCCCCACACAATCTAACCTATTCTTCCTCAGTAAATGTAGTATTAAGGTCATCTTCCTATCTCTTCATGTATGTATGTTTTGACATAATCTGCTCTCTCAAGTACTGGTAAATAACAGAAATGGGTCTAGGGATCTTCCCCCAAAGTATCCAAAGATTCTCCAAATCCTCTGTATCAATAATGGGATTCCTGTCCCAACCCCAGAAATTATGAAAGCAGCACCTTTAGAATTTAAATTATCACTGATGCAATACTTGGCTTACAACCTAAACAATGGGAAGTTCCTCTCTAATAATGGTCACATTATTATAACCTCAATTCTAAAAAATCGTAAAGTATCCTCAGCCCTAATATCCAACTATAGACCGGTAGCTTCCATTCTGTTTATTATAAAAATTATGGAGGGATTGGTTCACACCCAACTGATGGGTTATCTTGATCAATTCTCTCTCCTCCATGAAACTCAATCTGGTTTTATGCCATTATTCAGTACGGAGACAGTAATTGCGGCTATCTTAGACAATTTGCACCTACTGTTTAGTAAAGGCCTTAATGCCCTGATAATGCAATTCGATATGAGTTCTGCCTTTGATCTAGTGGACCACATGAAACTGCTGCAATGCCTAGATGCCATTGGTATCCGGGATAAGGTGCTGAACTGGTTCCGTGGCTTCCTTATATCCCGCACCTATCAGGTTCGTTTTAATTATGAGCTTTCCGACACCTGGAGCAATCCATCCGGTGTGCCCCAAGGCTCTCCAATATCCCCATTGCTCTTCAACGTCTACATGTCCTCACTGGGCACGAAGCTAACCCAGCTGGGGATAAAACTATTTAGTTATGCAGATGATTTTACGATTATCATCCCATTCACCAATTCTGTCTCCGAAACTATTCCCAAAGCTTCAGAAGCTATAAACATGATGGAACAATGGATGACAAACTTTAGGCTCAAACTTAATTCAGATAAAACGACTTTTTTCATTGCTTCACCACATCCACTTGACATTAAATCACCCCTCTGTATCAATAACCTTAGTTACCCTATCCAGCCCTCCATAAAGATACTAGGTGTAACTCTAGATCAATGCCTAACCATGAAAGACCAAGTAGATTCCTTAATCAGAAAGGGATTTTTCACTCTCTGGAAACTCAGATCCCTTAAAGCTTATTTTGTTACATCGGTTTTTAGAATCCTAGTCCAATCTCTCGTACTAAGCCTGCTTGACTACTGTAACATCGCCTATTTGGCAATTTCCAAAAAAAATATGCGACACCTACAACTGTTGCAGAATGCGGCAGTCAGACTAATCTTTGGACTAAAAAAATTTGACCACATGACACCCTATTACCGGCAGCTACATTGGCTGCCGATGAAGGCATGCGTAAAGTTCAAATTTGCCTGTTTCTGCTTTAAAGCATTACACGGACTTGCCCCCAAATATATTACTGACCTTTTCTCCTTCTCAACCAACAGACACAAAAGAAGTTCACATTCCAACTTCGTTTCCCCCCCAGTGAGAGGTTGCAAACTGAAAAAACACCATGAATTCCTTCTCTCACACCAAGCAGCATCATGGAGTAAAGACCTAGAACAATTACTTTCACCCTCTACTTATGAGGAATTTAGGAAACGTCTAAAAACACACCTGTTCCTAAAACATCTTGACAACTGATCCACTTATCTCTTTCCTCTCAATAGCGACCTACTGTCCTTTTGATCACTTTTCTCCTCAACAATGAATTTCCTGTCTAATTACTTCTCTTTCCTCTTCCCCTCTTGAAGTCAGTCAATTTGTACCTTTGCTTAATCTTTTGTAAACCGCATAGAACTTCACGGTATTGCGGTATATAAGCTGTTATTATTATTATCATTATTATTATTAACCCTGTCAATATAAAGTATCCTAGTTGCAAGTGGGCCAAAAAATTCCTCCTTTGTAGATTGTTTTGTTCCTCCATTTCATTAAAAGCCAATTACCTGCCTCCCTGCATGGCATCCTCAAAAATCCCAATCCCAATCCCAATTTCTTCCCACTTTTCAAATACCCCTCTAACCCTCCCCACCTGAAATTGGGACTCCTCCCCCCCATATAGGTGCCAGGGTGGTGGCTATTCCTTCTTTGTTCCACTTTCACTGCATCACCTCCCCCCTCTTTACCAGATGCTTCAGAAAGGGATTTGTCAAATTTCAATCTTCACTTACTGAGGCAGAGGCCCACAACCAATGTTTTAGCTTCATAGACCTAACAAAGTGCTGTTCTAGTTGTACCCCTGGCTTTGTTTCCCCAATAATCCAGTCGAGCAACAACTGTAGTTGTGCCGCTTGAAAATACCACATCAGATTGGGGATCGCTTGTTCACCCAGCTCCCTGGAAGTCCAAAGAACTTTCTGCACTACCCTCGGGACTTTCCCCAAATCTACTAAATTCTCTATGCAACTCTTATATCGGACACCTAGGCACTGGGATGGGGAGGGTCTGAAACAAGAACAGTCACAGAACATTCATTTTTAATACCACTATTCTCCCCCACCAGGATAACCACAGCCAGTGCCATTTCTGCAAAACTATATCGATTATGCATATTAGGATTGGAGCATCAGTAATATCTGTTGCTGGTGTAGAACTGTGGAATGCCCTGCCTGGTATCCTGTGATTCTGTATTAGGAGGATAAATTTTAAGAAAATGCTGAAAACGCAATTATTTGCTAATGCCTTTCTAGGCTAATGCTTATTCCATCTGAAAATATCTTCTTTAGAATGCGCTGACAGTAATATATGATTTAAAACTCGTTTTCATTCTTGAATTGTTGGAATTTGACTTGTTTTGCCTGTATATGTGGATTGTTTTTGTCACCTATCTTGAAATGGATCGTTTGATCTAATGCTTTTTTGCTTCCTCAATTGTTGAAATCTGATTTGATTTGGTATATTGACTATTTTTTAATATTTAAGAATTTTTATTGATTTCAATATTATATCAAGTAAACTTGTACAGAAAGCAAATTTAACCACAACATATTACAATCATATAAGTCCATACTTAACAATGTTAAGCAGTTTACAAAATAAACTATTATGGTAAAATTAGCTCAAGTCCTCATTGGGTCCAAGAATTAATTGTGAGAAAACATAAAGAAAACAATCAAAGAAGTAATGCTGTTCCTATAGATCGGGAAGGAAGTTACTATTTTCTTTAGAGCTCAACCTTGAATTTTTTTCCTTGTCCAGATGGGACATCGCCAGAAAATTAGTCAAATGTTGGGGTTCAAAGAATACATATTTAATTGAATGGTAACAGACAATGCACTTACAGGGGTGTCTCAAATAAAATGTAGCCCCTAATAAGATGACCCCCGGTTTCAAAAGAAGGAAATCACGTCTACGTTTTTGTGTTTCCCTTGTAACATCAGGGAACATTTGAATTTTACAACCAAGAAATTCCTTTTGTTTATTCTTTAGAAATAGTCTCAATAACCAAGATTTATCAATAGAGAGAGCCAAAGTGGCTACTAATGTTGCAGGTGTTACCACTTCCTTATCTGACTTCTCCAAAATCTCAGTAATATTCAATAGTTGTCGTTCACTAGGCTCAGGTTGCTGTTGATGCAAAGTTTTACTGGGGAGATAATAAACTTGAGCAAATAGTGGAAGATTACCTTCCGGTACTTCCAAAATTTCTAATAAATATCTCTTAAGCATGTCTCTAGGAGTTACCTTAGTTATCCTTGGAAAGTTTATCAATCTCAAGTTATTCTTACGTGCCTGATTCTCTAATGACTCCACTTTTCTTCTAAGATTCAAGTTGTCTTTAATTATAGTTTCCTAGAGTTGTTTTATTGAAACCATATCCTGCTGAGTCTTTTGAAGTAAATTATTAGAAGAAGTCGTATCCAATTTTAATTTTCCTAATTCTTCTGAATGGTGGATAAGTTTATTTTCAATCTGTTGGAAATTGGGACTAATTACCTTCGCAAAATTTGCTACCAGATCCCATAGGGCTTCTAAGGTCACCGCAGCAGGTCATAGAAACATAGAAATAGACGGCAGATAAGGGCCATGGCCCATCTAGTCTGCCCACCCCAATGACCCTCCCCTACCTTTCTCTGTGAATAGATCCCATGTGTCTATCCCATTTGGCCTTAAAATCAGGCACGCTGCTGGCCTCAATAACCTGAAGTGGAAGACTATTCCAGCGATCAACCACCCTTTTAGTGAAAAAGAATTTCCTGGTGTCACCGTGCAGTTTCCCGCCCCTGATTTTCCACGGATGCCCCCTTGTTGCCGCGGGACCCTTGAAAAAGAAGATATCTTCTTCCACCTTGATGCGGCCCGTGAGATACTTGAATGTCTCGATCATGTCACCCCTCTCTCTGCGTTCCTCAAGTGCAACTTATCCAGCCGTTCCTCGTATGGGAGATCCTTGAGTCCTGAGACCATCCGGGTGGCCATTCTCTGGACCGACTCCAGTCTCAGCACATCCTTACGGTAATGTGGCCTCCAGAATTGCACACAGTGTTCCAGGTGGGGCCTCACCATGGATCTATACAATGGCATAATGACTTCAGGCTTACGGCTGACGAAACTCCTGTGTATGCAACCTATGATTTGCCTTGCCTTGGATGAAGCTTGCTCCACTTCATTGGCAGTCTTCATGTTCTCACTGACGATCACCCCTAAGTCTCGTTCTGCTTCAGTTCTTATTAGGATCTCGTCATTAAGGGTGTAAGTCTTGCATGGATTTTGGCTGCCCAGGTGCATGACTTTGCATTTTTTGGCATTGAAGCTGAGTTGCCAGGACCTAGACCAGCGCTCCAGTAGGAGTAGGTCGTGCATCATGTTGTTGGACATTGAATTTATGTCTGTTGTGCTTTTGCCCACTACATTGCTTAGTTTGGCGTCATCAGTGAATAATGTTATTTTACCTCGCAGCCCTTCTGCCAAGTCTCTTATAAAGATGTTGAATAGGATCGGGCCTAGGACCGAGCCCTGCGGCACTCCACTGATTACCTCCATCATTTCGGAGGGGGTGCCGTTCACCACTACCCTCTGAAGCCTACCTCCAAGCCAGTTCCCAACCCATTTCGTCAATGTGTCGCCCAATCCTATAGAACTCATCTTGCTCAGCAACCTGCGGTGTGGTACGCTATCGAATGCTTTACTGAAGTCCAGGTATACGATGTCCAGGGACTCCCCAACATCCAGCTTCCTCGTCACCCAGTCAAAGAAGCTGATCAGATTGGATTGGCAGGATCTCCCCTTAGTAAATCCATATTGACGGGAATTCCGTAGATTCTCCTCGTTCAGGATCATATCCAATTGGCATTTGATTAGAGTTTCCATTAGTTTGCACACTATTGATGTGAGACTCACCAGTCTGTAGTTTGCTGTCTCCATCTTGGAGCCTTTCTTGTGGAGTGGAATGACGTTAGCCGTCTTCCAGTCCAATGGGACATTACCCGTACTAAGGGAGAGATTGAAGAGCGCGGATAGCGGTTCCGCCAAGACATCACACAACTCCCTGAGCACCCTGGGGTGTAGGTTGTCAGGCCTCATTGCCTTGTTAACCTTAAGCTTTGACAGCTCGCAGTAGACACCGCTGGGTGTAAACTCAAAATTACTAAACGGGTCATCTGCGTCAACCCTTGTCTGTAGCTGAGGGCCGAGTCCTGGTGCCTCGCGGGTGAAGACTGAGCAGAAGTATTCATTTAACAGTTGGGCTTTTTCCGAGTCCGCTTCTACATAGTCTCCGTCTGGTTTCCTAAGACGTACTATCCCACCTGAGTTCTTATTTCTGTCACTGATATACCTGAAGAAGGATTTATCTCCTTTCTGGATGTTCTTCGCTAGAGACTCCTCCATGCAGAATTTGGCCTCCCTAACTGCTGTTTTGACGGCTTTTGACTTGGCCAGATAGACTTCCCTAGAGTCCTGTTTCCCTGATTGTTTGTAAGAGATGAATGCTTTTTTCTTCTCCTTGATGAGGTCCGAAATCTCCGCAGAGAACCACTGTGGCTCATTGTTCCTTCGCCGTTTACTTACTGATTTAACATAGCAGTTTGTCTATGCCAAAAAGTAACTTGTATTGTAGTACAGGGTCTCTCACCTTCCTTTGGATGTTCTGGTTTCTGTTCCTTCTGGTTCAGTCCTCCTCCAGCTTTTATGGACCTCACAGAGTCTTCCTTGGAGGTTACCCGAACCGGGATCTCCATTTTCAGACTCCCCAAAGTTAAATTGTCTGCCTCTGGGGAAAGTAATACCCCTTCCTCCGGGGTTTCCTGACCCCTGGGTGAGCTGGCCAACTGTAGTGAAGGAGGCGGTGCTCTAACATCCGGGCTAAGGGTGATGTCTGGCCCAAGAGGAGTCCCGTCAGTCTCACTAACACCCAGGATCCTCAGCGGGCTGGGAACTGGATTCACTGGAGCAGCTCCCTGCATCCTCCGAAGAAGTTCTTCAATGTTGCCAAGGGACGGCACTTCGGAGCGCCGTGAGGGCCAGCAGCGCTCCTGCCTCTCCTCTTTGGCATCGTGCTGCAAAAACAGGTAGGTCCAGGCCGGAAACAGCAGTCTCCAGCCGAAAATCATATAGCAAGAAGTGCTTCAATCGGGGGCTTGTACCGGATCACCTAGGCCGCAGCCATCTTGGATCCCCCTTGCCGGTATATTGACATTTTATATTGGGGGGATATTAATGATGTTGTCTAGTTATGTTTGTTACATGTGGAAATCGCAGGGAAATAAGATTTTATGTATGTGATATGTAAACTGCATAGTTGTATGCGGTATATAAATTTTTTAATGAATATGTATCTGACTAACTATCCTAGAATAATTGAGTTCATATAGTCTTGTCAGGTCCCTTGGATGCCCAAGTACCTAATTTGTTTAACCCACCTGAATGGGAAGCTTGGGGACAATTGCTGTTCTATTATGTCCTTCCAGATTCCATACGCTAGGTGTTCAATCCAAACCCGCAGTCCATGTATTGCAGGAATTCACATCTTTTCAGAACACATGGTGTACACCCCCTAGTGGTAAAATCAGTTTTAATTTCTGCACGCAGTCTGGGCAGAAGTCTTTTGCTGTTGCTCTGCTTCTGTTTCTTATTTATTCAATTAAAGTTCGCTTAAACTTCAGTTCTTGGTGGCTTCCGTGCCTTGATACCCTTCCCCGGTGGTCCACTGTCTGAGAAAAAGACACGGTACTTATTTCAGAGCAGAGTCAGCAGCCACACTGAAGTGCAGGAAGGTCCCGCAATGACTGTGTCTGCCACCTCTGCTCCGGAAGACATAAGTGACGTTGGAGGGGATGGACCAGCAGACAGTCATTGTGGGACCTTGCTGGTTTGGAGGGGGAGAGATAGAAGCATAGAAGGGTGGTGGAGGGAGAGAAAGGGGGCAGATGCTGATGGAATTGGTGTGCAGGAAAAGAGGAGAGAGACATAAGGGGAAAGGATACCGGAAGGAATTGGATTGGAGGGAAAGAAAGGGAGGCAGATGCTGATGGAAGTAGGGGGAAGGGAGAGGAGAGAGTGAAATGCCAGATCATGAGGGTGTGGGAGAGGGAAGGGAAGAAGAGGAGAGGAAAGAGATGCCAGATCATTGGAGGAGGGTAGGGAAGAAGATGGATGCCAGACCAATGGAGGTGAAGGGAGAGATAGAAGGGGGAGGCATACAGTTTCTGGAAGAGGCATAGAAGAAGAGAAGATGCCATATAGAAGGGAATGGGTTGGGATATCAAGGGTATAGATATTGCCCCTTACATTAAACTTTAGAAGGACACCTCGGCCCCACCACTCCACCGCTAGACCATCTCAAAAAAGCGAGAGATTTACGTGGTGCCTCATCATTGGCTGTCCGTCTTAAGTGTTATATTGATAATTCACTGCTTAGTGTATTTCCTTAATTTATGAATTTAAATAGTATATATAAATACAAATATTAGAAAGCTTTAGTACTTAGCTTGGTCACAGTCAAACTGGGAGTCTGACCCGACATGTTTCGCACATCTAGTGCTGTCTCAAGGATCTCCCTGTAAAAACGACAAAAAATATGGAAGCTGTAGTGAATCAACCTTCACCCACTACCTCCCCCCAACAGTCTTAAACCCAATTTTCTCATTCAACCCAATCTTACCAAGGTCGCCGTTGTCATCCGACTCACAAGTAAGGTATATGTGAAAGATGGCGACGGCGTCCTCCCCTCGCATTTAAATTCAAACCTTGTGATGTAATAGCACCTCCCCCATATGTCACTCATTGGTCCATTCAACCACCAATCAAAGTAGCCCACTCAATCTCCCCATTCAATCCCCGAGGTTCCACCGTATCCAGTGAAAAAATAAGCCTCTGTTCCCCCTCATTTAATCTCCTTAAATCTCAACGACAGTCAGAATGCTATGAGCGTCTGAGCTGTTACTACTGTGGCTAAAAAACGCACTACAGTTTTGTAAAAGGGGGAGGGGTTAGTTTGTGATTACATATTCCATTATAGGTGAAGGTTTTCTGTGTTCTTTGTGTTCAAAAGACATGGTTTTCTATTAGGATTGACTGTGCTTGTTTAGGCTTGTTTAGTTTTACAATGGGTGTATTGATATTGTACTGCTCATTGCAGTATGTAAGATGCTGCCTTTTCTAGGTACACTGTTGTGTGATGTGTGGATTGTTACTTAAAATCATGGTTTTCATACAGATGGGGGGGGTTGTCAAAAAATGATGGACCCTGGGTATGCTAGGTATGCCACTGACCCTATGGTCTAGAACAGGGGTGTCCAACCTTTTGGCTTCCCTGTGCCGCATTGGCCGAAAAAATGTTTCTTGGGGCTGCACAAATGCGCAAACGCTGCAGCAAGACAGAGGAGGTTGCCGGCAAGATGGTAAACACCCGGGGGCAGCAGAGGAAAACACTGCATCACCCTTGACTGGGGCCGCACAAAATATTTCATGGGGCTGCATGCACCCCTGATCTAGAATGTCTCGCGTATCTACTGGAAAAGATCTTATCAGGGTAAATACCATAATCTCCTTTTATTCACAGTAGTACATTTGAGACAAATTGGAGTCTCTAAAGCCCTTGCCTGGAATAACTGATACAAAATACTGACATTCTCACATAGGCATAAATGAATAATACAGTATGAAATAATGCAAACAATCGGGCATTAACATAGTGTTTGATAGGTTCCTAGATTTTACCAAAGCGAGAATTATGTATATAATTTGAATTCATATTGGCTCCATATTTATAGATGGTAAAAACCGACTGCCACCAAAATTAGAAGTTTAGCGTTTGAAAGTTTTTCCAGTTACATAATATATCTTGTAAGGCAATGGCAGTAAGTATTGAAATCGGTGAAATTCAATAAAATTGTTGACCTTTAAAAAATAAAAAAACCTGCTTTCCACCTTGCCTTCAACCCTGAATATTCCTGAGGGCAAGTCAGGAGCCATAAGGCCTTACTAGCACCAGATATCATGATCCTGTCACTAGAAATGGAACTACTGTAAAAGGTTTAGCTCCCAACTGGATACCTAAACTTGCACCATCAAGTGACTGAATGTAACGTTTCACTTGACAGTAATCAGATCTGTCTCCTCATTGGATAAGCATTTATTTAAAAAATTTATAAACCTCTTAAAATCTAGGCGGTGGATACAAGGAACATACATAATGTCAAAACAAACAGCAATTCACAAAGGCAAACAATAACTATAATCCTAAGATTACTAAAATAACGTACTACTAGACATCTTCAGCATCTCTCAACCCTAGAGGACATAACAAAACCTCAGATAAGATGATGACCTCCCTTTAAGCATCACATGAAGGCATCTACAAATAATTGTGTTTTAGCTGTTTCTTAAACCACATGATTTTCACACAATCTGAAAGCCCCAGAAAGTGAGTTCCAAAGTTTTACACCAACAATAGAAAACATGGAATTCTTCATTTTCACATAATGGATTCTCAGATCTCAGTTTACAGAGTGGTTGGTAAATTTCCCAAAGATTTAGGAAACATAATCCTGCAAAGCATTGTAAGATAATAAAGCACCATTCTCTGCCAATAAATGTTATAGAAGTGTTAGGCCCCATTCTGGAAACTGGAGAGTGATTATAGGGAGGGGCAAGTCTGAAGAGGGAATAGGCTGGATGGGGTTTGAAGCTTAGGGGAGGAATCAGGCCTTATGATGTGCAAAAAAAAAAAAAAAAAAGCATGCACATTTAAAAATATTGTGTGCAGAGGTTTGGGTTGTGTTGTTTTTTCTTCAAACTTTTTGCACAGAATCTCCTAGGAATAATCAGTACATCTGATCTGTATCCTAGTGGGTGCCCCACCATAGCCAGATATTTTTTCTAAGAGAAGCCCTATCTAGGATTTCCGCCAAAAGTGTGCTTGCAACAGGTGCCATATACTACTCATTGACCACAAGCTCTGTGACCTGTTTAAAAATTGTCCAGTCAGCAGTTATTTTAACTCGTAAAAAAACCTTAGCACACCTAATTTCACCAGCCCTAGAGTGTGAATAGGTAGTACTCTGAGTCAGATTTGAAGACTCTCTTTAATTCTTTTTCTCCTATGCATTTTTCAGTTGGTGCCATTATCTCCCATCCGTGTCTCTAGCAGCCGTCTTCATCAAATTAAACAGGTAAAAGCATATTACTTTTTTTTTCCTGTTGATAACCTTTACAATTTCAGGAAATCCTGAACAACTGGTTTTTATTTCACCTAGATTTTCTTTAAACTGTTTGATTCTCAAAGTGGAAAATATGCAATGTTGAAAACTGAAGTTCTCTGTTCATTAGTAAAGCATGCTGGGTTGGTGGCTTTAGTTCAGACTTCCTTGGTATAAGAAGAAAAATAATTTAAGTGTTTATGGTGTTTTAGTTTTGTTACCTTTATCTGCTTTGATGCCAGTGAGTGGGAATTATAAGACTGACTTGCATGATGGATCATTTGGATTTTATTGTGATTATTTGGAGCATCCAGATAAAGTTCAGATGGTGAACATTTTTTTGTTCAGATGCAACCAGGAAATTAACATTCTACAAAAGGAAATTTTATATCCAACAGTAGAATAGTACTCAGTATTCAAAGCGGGTCATGACATTTCCAATTCTCAGGTCACCAATGCAAGTTGAATTAAGCGTTGTTGACTAAAGTTTGATGTAAGGTGGTATGTACTAATCTTAAGGTACTGGAATCTCTACACCTTCTGTTCTGACAAGAAGTAAACAATAATGATTCTATTATATTTACTTAGTAGTCCATACGTTAGGTATTCAATCCATTCCTGTGAACTGGGTTTTGCAGAAGTGTGCCAGTCACATCTTTCAGCACCTTCCATATTGCCAGTGGAGTGTAGGCCCCAGTCCATCTGTTCCCCCTCCCTCCCCGGCCCTTTCAGTTTTTCCTTCTGCAAGTGAACTGTGCAGAGGTGTTTCTGATCTTTGCTGCTTAGTTTTTCTTATTTTCGGTTATAAGTTTATTTTTTCTGAGGCTTTGGTGCCCTGAGACTCCATATTTGGAGATTCTTTGCCTGGGAAAGGATGTAGGTTTCACAGACACCGGGCAAACCTTTGGGTGAACCTGTGGAACCAGCCTGCTGTGTGCCACTTTAGGGTTCAGGGTCCATTCCCTTAGGAGCCAGCTTAGCGCCCTGAGTAAGAACCCTTAGGATATCGAGGAGCCGGCTGCATATTTGTCATCCCCCCCCCCCATCATGCTCTGAGGTGTCATAGGGGTAGAGGCCAGAGATGGGGTCAGTCAAATTGTAGGGTAATTAGTGCTATAAAACAATTAGCTTGGAGCGGTTTGACTTACTCGTCTCGTGTCTAGGGAAAATAGCACTCATTACAAAAACAAGGCACAAACTGGTAAATATAGTCTTTATTACCAAAATAGAAAAATGCATAGAAATATGTAGCACTTGCATAAAACAAACAAACTAAAGAAGGAGTGGAGGGAAAAATCACTAACTCAATCAAAACTCTCCACTATACAAAAAGGAAGAGGAAAAATGGGCATAGAGAGGTGTGAGGTAGAGATGCATGGGGAATAGAAGGTTGAGAGGGAGAAATGTTAGATATGATGGTGTGAGGTAGAGATGCATGGGGAATAGAAGGCTGAGAGGGAGAAATGTTAGATATGGTGGTGGAGAGGGAAAAGGGATAGATTGAAGGGAATGCAAAGGGAGGAATATTAGACACAGAAGGAATGGAGGGGGCATTAATAGGAAAAACATGTAAATGCGGCCGTTTTACACAAGGGAGGGAGGAAGGGGGCATTAACTTGGGACATAGGAGGGAGGGAATAGAAAGAGACAATTGGGAAAGAGATGGTGCACATGGGGAAAGGAAAAGGAAAATTGGGCATAGAGAGGGGTGAGGTAGAGATGCATGAGGAATAGAAGGATAAGAGGGAGAAATGTTGGATATGGTGGTAGCGAGGGAACAGAGATAGATTGAAGGGAATGCATGGGGAGGAATGTTGGGCATAGTGATGGAGGGAGAGATGTGGCATGGTGTTGGAGAGGGGTGATAGAAGGAGAAATGGGCATGAGGCTGGTGGGCAGTGGTGAAAAATGCTGCACATGATCTGGGGGATGAGAGAAGAAGAAAAGTTGAACTCCTAGAGGGACAGAGAGAGTTGTTGATTGCAGAATGGAATGAGGTCTGGAGGAGAGGAAGCATGCAGGAGGCAGAAAGAAAGAAATATTGGATGCACAGTCAGAAGGAAGTGCAATCAGAGACTCGTGAAATCAACAAAGGTAGGAAAAATGATTTTATTTTCAATTTAGTGATCAAAATGTGTCAGTTTTGAGAATTTATATCTGCTGTCTATATTTTGCACTATATTTGTCTATTTTTCTATAGTTGTTACTGAGGTGACATTGCATATTTTAAAGTCATCTATCTTGACCTCTTTGAAAAACCCCCAAATAGAAATGATAATTAACATTTTCTCTGCGTACACTGTGCTTTATGTTTTTTTAAATTTTGTGGTTACCATTATGTATTAATAAGATTATATTGTGTGTACTAGTCTTTAAGCCCGTTACATTAACGGGTGCTAGAATAGATGTGTCTGTCTGTGTTTCTTTATCTCTCTCTCGTTGGCCGCTGTCTGTATCCTTCTGTCTCCCCCTCCCCCCCGAGCAAAGCTGTCTGCCCCCAGCACCCACCTCCCTCCAAATGTCTCTCCATGGCCCTCTTCTGTCTTCCCCCCCAGAGCAAAACTGTCTGTCCCCAGCACACCTCCCCCCAAAGCAGCCCCCTTTCTCTATCTCTCCATGGCCCCTTCTGTTTCCCCCAGCACACCCCTCCCCCCAAAGCAGCCCCCTTTCCCTCTCCCTGTCTCTCCATGGCCCCTTCTGTCTTCCCCCCCAGAGCAAAGCTGTTTGCCCCCAGCACACCCCTCCCCCCAAAGCAACCCCTTTCCCTCTCCCGCTGACTCTCTCTCTGGCCCCCTTTCTCTGTCTGTCTTTCTGTCCCTCTCCCTGCCCCTGTGTCTTTCTTTCTTTCTGTCTCCCTCCCTCCCACTGTCTGTCTGTCATTTTTCCCCATTTCCCTGTGCAGCAGCATTTCCATCCCACTTCCCTATGAAGCAGCAACAGCATTTCCCTCCTATCCCCCCTTTCCTGTGCAGAAGCAGTAGCAGCATTTTCCCCCACCCCCTTTCCCTTCTTTTCCCTTCTCTTCCCTGCTCCGTTCGGCCCCTCCCCCTTCTTTTACTGCCGTTGTCCTGCTCGATCTGGCCTGCTCCTGACCCTCCCACCGCCGACAAACCTCGGGGCTCCAGCCGCGCAGGCAGCACTTTAAACACGCTGCTTCGCGGCCTTCTACTGCCGATTTCCTCTGCCGCGTCTGTCTCCGATGATGTCATCAGAGACCCGGCAGAGGAAATTGGCAGTAGAAGGGCGCAAAGCAGCGTGTTTATAGTGCTGCCTACGCCGCTGGAGCCGGGAGATTTGTGGAGGGTCAACGGCCGGAGCGGGGCTGCTGTCCACTACTCGGTTGCTGTCACTGGTGCTGCCTACGCCGCTGGAGCCGGGAGGTTTGGAGAGAGCACAGTCGCGCGCACGCGCCTCCAGCCCCTGCAAGCGCCGTGAGGTGTCAATTAGAATGTTGCCACAGAAGCACACCTCACGGCGCCAGGACTCACAAATTTTTGAGAGCGCATGTGCGCTCTAGCGTTTTATTATTATTGATATGAAAAATGGATGGAATAAATTGCATTACAGTTAGTACTATTAAACTAAACTAAACTAAACCTTAGGTTTATATACCGCACCATCTCCGCAATCGTGGAGCTCGGCACGGTTTACATGAATAGTAATTTGAAAGGAACTCCATGGAAAGTGTTAGAAGAGGAACAGAGGAAAGAGGGAGGTTAGAGGGCAAGGGTGTCAAATTAGGAGGGATGTTAGGTTTTAGAGAATAACCAGGTTTTCAGCTGTTTACGGAAGGGTTGGAGAGCACTAAGGTTCCGAAGAGGGAAGGTAAGGTTGTTCCAGAGCTCGGTGAGTCTGAAGGGGAGGGAAGTCCCTAATTTTCCTGGGAGAGAAATGCCTTTTAGTGAGGGGAAGGAGAGTTTCGATTTTTGGATGGGTCTGGAGGCGTTAGGGTTTGAGGAGTTCCAAGAGAGCGGGATTAATGGAGGAATGATGACATGGATGATCTTGAAGGTTAGACAGATGCATTTGAAGTGGATTCTGGAAATTATCGGAAGCCAATGAAGCTTGAAAAGGAGCGGTGTGACGTGGTCAAATTTACTTTTTGAAAAGATAAGCTTGGCTGCGGCATTTTGAATCCGTTGGAGTCTGTGAAGGTTTTTCTTTGTTAGGGTTATGAAGATAGAATTGCAATAGTCCAATCTGGAGAGGATGATGGATTGGACGAGAACGGCAAAATGTTTTTGATGGAAACAAAATCTGACTTTCCTCAGCATATGAAGGCTGAAATAACATTTTTTTACCAGGGAATTGAGGTGATCATTGAAAGACAGTGTAGAATCGATAATGACGCCCAGGACCTTGCTGGAGAATTCGAGCTGCAGAGTGGAGCCAGAGGATAGTGGAAATGAGGTGGGTAGCTGCTCTAATTTTGGGCCGAGCCAAAGAAGTTTTGTCTTGGATTCATTCAATTTCATTTGGACGGTGCGGGCCCAAGATTGGAGGTTCGAGATACAGGAGGAAATGTTGTCTGAGAGATTAGTGAGGTTCGAGTCGGTCTCGAGAAGGACAAGGATGTCATCAGCATAGGTGTAGATTGTTTCGAGGGGGGATAGATGGAGAAGTTTTAGAGAGGACATATAAATGTTGAAGAGAATGGGAGATAGAGGTGAGCCTTGCGGGACTCCGCAGGTTGGTATCCAGGGGGAGGATGAGGTGCCATTCATATTGACAGTGTAGGATCGGGAACGAAGGAATTTAGAGAACCATTCAAGGACTGTAGAGGTGATGCCAATCTCAGAGAGTTGGTAAATTAGAATATCGTGGTGGACGACATCGAAAGCGGCAGAAAGATCGAATTGCAGGAGGACGGCGAACTTATTGCGGGAGTGAAGTTGTTGAACCTTGGAGATTAGAGAGGTCAGTAGGGATTTGGTACTGAAATTGGGGCGGAAGCTGTATTGGTAAGGTAGGAGAATGGAGAATTTCTCTAGATAAGATGAGAGTTGGGTTGCAATGATGGACTCGAGCAACTTAGTTAGGAAAGGGATATTTGCTATTGGGCGATAGCTGGATGGAGCAGAGGGGTCGAGGTCAGGTTTTTTCAATAGGGGGGATAAGGCGATATGGCCCATTTCTGGGGAGAATAGGCCCGAATGTAGGGCAGAGTTTAAGAGTTTGGTAATGGAAGAGATGGCCAGAGTGGGTATTTCCTCGTAGAGGTAAGAGGGAAAAGGGTCTAAAGAACAGTTGCAAGATTTCAGTTTGAGACAGATTTTGAGGATGAGGGATTCAGATACGAGCTCGAAGGCAGTCCAGAATCTGTCGGCTGGGATAGAGCTAGAGGCCGTGAGGGTAGAGTTGGAGTCCGTGAGCACCAGGGAGTTGTAGGAGGGAAGGTGCGTCGTAAGGTAGTGACCTTTTCATTGAAGAATTCTGCTAGGACTTCGGCAGAGGGGGAGGAGGGAAGAGAGGTGGAGTCTATTTTGGAGGTTAGAGAGCGCCAGATTTTGAAAAGTGTACTACTTTGGTTATTAGATCTGGAGATTTTTTCGCCGTAGAAGTTCATCCTTGCTTTTTTTAGTGCTGAATTGTAGAGCTTAATGTTGGCTCTCCAGGATTGGAGGTGGAGTCAGGGGAGGAGTTTGAGTGGGTTTGGGGCAGAGTTTGGGCAAGTCTGGGGTGGAGATTGGGCAGGGGTAATCGGTTGGTATTTGTTAGGCTTAGGGGGTACTTGGCTTGAAAAGATTGAGAAACACTGTTATAGAGGATAAACTTATCTCTGCCCAGCCTTTAGTTCACTTCATGCAGAGTTTGCTTTTGTTAAAACCTGTTATCAAGCCCCCCACCATGTTATAGGATTTCAATGTTATCCTTACCCAGCTGATGAAAGTTCCTTTTGAGCCTGAAGTAACTGACCTGGATTGTCTTATTTTTGGTGCTAGCCACTTTAGAACACAGAGTTGGTGAGCTCCAGCCCTTAGTAGCTGTTCCACTTTACACAAAATTTCATCATAACAGAGTGGTTTTGTGCATGCATTCGAAGTTTCTTCCTAAAATAGTGTTCAAGAGTTTCACCTGAATTAGTCAATTGTTCTACCAATATGTTTCTCAAAACTTTATGCCTATTAAGGGAAAAATGGTATAGAGCAGGGCTGCCCAAGTGCGGTCCTCAAGATATACTGGCTGGCCAGGTTTTCAGGATATCCACAATGAATATGCATAAGAGAGATTGGCCTGCACTGCCTTCTTGATATGCAAATCTCTCTCATACATGTTCATTATGGATATCCAGAAAACCTGACCTGCCAGTAGATCTCGAGGACCGGACTTGGACAGCCCTGGTATAGAGGTTTAAAAAAGGGAAATGCGTTAATGAAGTCATTAGGTTCAATCTAGCCATTTATATCTGCATGAATTTAAACAAGTAACAAAAAAAAAAAGATAAATATAGCTCATCCAGTCATACAAGAAACGGCTCTACAGCACCTCTAATAATGTTTTGATCACTAGGTTCCTTCCTGAGGTCTCACTGAGGATATGAAATAGATGCAATCCCCACTTCCAGACCTCTTCCACATAATTTATGGAGAGGTGTTACTGAGCCTTGAAGGAGACCTGTGTGATTGCACTACAGCAAAATAAAAAAGTAGCAGATAAAGATCAAAGTGAGAGCTAGGGCAAAACAGTTTAGGTAAAGATGCAGGTAATAATTAGCAATGTATTAAAAATATTTTATTTATATTTGCTTATAATTTCATTTGAAAGCTACTTGATGTTAATACAACTTTAATTCTTTATACTGTGGGGGGGGGGGGGAGAAACAACACCACTTACGTCAACAGTAAAGTTAGAATAGGGTCATTAAATCCAGTGGTATACCTAGTATATATGATATCCAGTGCTGATCATTTTTTAACAACCCCCTCTATATAAAAAAAAGTTATTTTTAGTAATAATCCATGAGTCACACAACAAGGGTGCACCTAGGAAAAGGCAGCATCTTAAACACTGCAGTGAGCACTAGAACACCAACACACGCATTGTAAAACTTAACAAGTGAGATCCTGCACAGTCGATGCTAACAGAAAACCATGTCCTTTTCATACACACAGAACACAGATACACCCTTGCCCAATATGGAATAATCACAAACTAAAAATAGAAATATGTAGACAAAAGTTAAACTGAACCACCAAGAAACCAGACTCTGCATACAATGCAACACCACAGAAACAGTGACTGCGCAAAATATAAAGACATATAAAGGGAGAACATTGAGCCTTCCTCTGGACCAACTCCATCCTTTCTATATCTTTTTTGAAAGTGGGGTATCAATACCTCCTTTTTCCTACTGGCCATACCTCTCCCTATGCAACCTAGCATCTTTTAGCTTTCGCCGTCACCTTTTCAACTTGTTTGGCCACCTTAAGATCATCACATACAATCACACCCAAGACCCGCTCTTTTGTCGTGCACATAAGTTCTTCACCCCCTAAACTGTACCGTTCCTTCGGGTTTTTGCAGCACTAATGCATGACCTTGCATTTTTTAGCATTAAATTTTAGCTGCCAAATTTCAGACCATTCTTCAAGATTCGCCAGGTCTTTCTTCATGTTATTCACACCATCTACTCTGTTGCAGATTTTGTTATCATCCGCAAAGAGGCAAATCTTACCCAACAACCCTTCAGCAATATCGCTTATCAAAATGTTAAAATAGAACAGGCCCATGAACAGAACCTTAAGGCACACCACAGTTTACATCCCTTTCCTCAGAGCGATCTCCATTGATCACTCTTTCTGTCGCCTTCCACTCAACCAGTTCTTGACCCAGCCTGTCACTTTGGGACCTATCCCGAGGGCACTCAGTTTATTTATTAGACATCCGTGTGGAACACTGTAATTGGAGAAAGCAAAGTTACTCACCTGTAGCAGGTATGCTCTGAGAACAGCAAAATGCTTATTCTGACTGACCTACCCACTTTCCCTTATAGTTTCTTTCTATAAGCTATAGAGACAGATTGACCTGGTCACTTGAGGGTGGTCAGGAAGATATGCGCATGCAAGGAGCATCACTCGCATATTTCCAGAAAGTTGCTGGGGTCTAGTTACTACACTGGGTTGTGTCTGAAGACATCACCCATCACTAAGAATAAGCATCCTGCTTTCCCTGAAGAACAACTCTACAAGTAAGTAACTATGCTGTCAAACTCAGAATGTCTCTTAATTTTATTGGGATGCTTGATAAAATTTCTACAACTTTGTTGCTGTTTTAAGTAAGTTACCATAGTATTTTTTCATTGCTTATTTTAATGCTTATTAGGAAGAAGGAGTAGACCTGATGATAAATAGGGAAACAGCACATGAAAGGTGAGTATATTTGGAAAAATAACGTTTTTTCCTCTTATAAAACTCTGAGCTAAGGTTCATGGTTTCATCCCCATTTACTTGCAGGGAAATACAAGTGGCAATGCAGATGACTCAGTCATGGGAAGAGAACTTGAGCCTGGTAACTTAACGATTTTGTTTTGTCATATAAATTTTTTAAAAATCAGAAAAATATTAATTTTTGTATTATATAATTTCCAGGAAGAGACTGGGAGTCAGTGTTTGAGTTGCAGCAGTAGTATAGTTTTAACAGCCATGGGTTGAATTAACTAAAAACACTTTAGTGAGTGAAAGGCAGCCCAGCAAAAAGAGAGACAGTAGTTGAGGTGAAATGAAAGAGTAGGGAAGAGGTAATAGATAGCACAGATTAGGTAAAGAAAGAGGAATAGTGGCAGTGTGTGATTTGAATGTGAATTTAGATTAAAAAATAACAAAAAAGATCTTAATGGAATCATTAAAGGGGAGGAGATGGCTGTCAGTGGGGTGGTGAGTGAAGGGAATTAGAGTATAGGAATTGGAAAGGTAAATGGACTTGAAATTGTCCCATAACCACTTGTAAACAAGTTGAATACATTCATTAAGCGTAGATAAAGAGGAATTGGCACTAGCGACATGGTGCAGAATTTGTGTCATCTGCACAGTAGAATGGGTTGCAGCCCTAGGATTGGATAATGCTAAATAGAGAAGCAAGGAAGATGTTGAATAAGGTAGGGGCGATTACTGAGTCTTGGAATACACTGGAAGTCACAGAATAGACATCGGAACAGAATTGACAATAAGAGTTGAAAAATGTGACCTAAAAGGTAGCAGCAAAACCAAGCAAGCATTGAACCAGTGAGGCTGATGGAGTGCAAGTACTATATAAGTATAGAGTGATCAACCAGGTCAAAGGAACGGAGGTCAAGGGATATCCAGTGATTTTAGATGTATGAGAAAGAGACCTTCAATTAGATGGCCTAAAATGAAGTAAAAATATTAAATGCAAAATGATGGCTAAGGGCTCCTTTTACAAAGGTGTATTAGGGCCTTAACTCGTGTAATAGCGCGTGCAAAAATGCACGCTCTAGCCTCCTCTTGAGCAGGTGGTAGTTTTTCATGTAGTGTGCGCTAATCTAGTGCGTGTTCTAAAAACGCTAGCACACCTTTGTAAAAGGAGCCCTAAATGTTGCAAAAGGGTGAAATCAACATAAAATATAAAGTAAAATTAAACTTTAAAATGTAAAAATATATATTAGAGGAAAAACTTGTCTCTTCTTTTGCTGAAAGCATTATTGTTTCGTGATGAGCAGAGGTTATGGACTGCTTATTAATCAATAATGCCTTTCATTAAATTCTGGTGTAATCATTGCAATCATTGACCACGGAGAAATTGATTTAATTACATGTTGCTCAGCTTTTAACCAGTTTTTTAGAGCACCATGTTGCAGGGAAATCCACCTGTTCAGCAGTTTGTTATAATGTCATATCATGTTGTACTTGCACAGAGTGACAATGATTTGGACAAATCAACTTCTCCAAAGCGAATCGACTTTGTCCCAGTTTCTCCAGCCCCTTCTCCTACCAGAGGAATAGGGAAGGTATGGAAAACAGAATGCAAAGGCTTTTAAAAATTACATTTTTTCTTACCTTTAATAGGGATTACAAATCCTCACTATCTGAGTGAATGTGAATTTTTTTGTTCAGTATCTGGTGATCCACTGTCCTAATAAGAGTCTGTCTTTAAAGCAGTAGTATACCCAAATTGTTTAAAAATTAACTGCTCAGAATAGTCTTTGTTGGAAGTATACTTCTCCCTCCTTATTCGCAGTTTCAGCATTCACGGTTTCGATTATTCGCGGTTTTTAGCTTACAGGCTCCTCCCCTCCAAATTACATCTGCTTGCATAGAGAAATCACTGATTCCAAGCGTTTATGGATAAAATTGATTCCCAGCACTTTCTTCACCATGTTTTGCCTCTCCTTCAAGAACAGGCCAGTTCTCCCACCATGTTATTCGTGGTTTCACCACATTCACGATGGTTTTAATAGAAAACAGCGAATAATATAGGAAAATGTTATTCACTGTTTTTCTATATTTGTGGGTCTGTTAATCCCCTATCACAGCGAATACGGAGGGAGAAGTGTATAGTGCTAAAGTATTACATTATATGCTTTTCTGGTACGAAGGGTGCAGGAGTCTTGACAAGTGGGTTATGTAGAAGGAGTTAAATTTAGTTCCTCCTCAGTTGTTCCTTCTACACGTGAGTTTGAAGGAGGTTTTCTTTTTTTTTTCCATTATATTTTATTGGGTTTTAAATGAAACAAAACAGTAGAAATACACATATACTTGACAGTGTAAATATATAAATGCTTAAATATTAGTGCTTATCAAGAGATTTGATATGATGAACAAGCTGTAAGCAACATATAGTTGGAGACTAGAATATGAATAATTATTATAGCAATTATTTTTTGTTACAAAATTTATCTAGAGGCACCCAGATTTTACAAAAGCTAAGTAAAGTATGATTTTTAATAGCAGTGGTTTCCTCATATTTTCATATGGAACAAATATAGCACCACCATTCTGTAAAGTTAAAACGTGTATTATCTTTCCAGTTACAAATAGTTGAGTGATAGTAGCAATCGTAATATTAAAGAGTTTTCTTTGATTATCCGTAATATTGATATCTAGGTTAAAAGAGCGAAAGATGAGTGAGAAAGATATGGAGTTATCAATATCTAAAATATTGATAATTTTGTGCCAAATGGAATTCTAGAAGATTTGTAAGTTGGAACAGTAGAATAAAAGATGAATGAGCGAGTCAGGTTCTTTGGAGCAAGATCAGCACAAATTTAGAGGATTTTTGTGGAAGAATTCTAGCAATTTTATTTGGAGACCAATATGTTTTATACATGATAAAAAAAAAGTTGATTGGCATATTTTGGCTGACATTGTTGGTTGTACTTTTAAACTAAGATGGGGGGGGGGGAGCCCAGGAGCAGATGATTCGGTGTGGAGTATCCTTGAAGGATACTGTTGAATTGGAACATTTAGGGAGTCCCAATAGAGAGGTTTCAAAAATGGTGAAAGAAAGCCATCTCATTTTCACGTTTAGGGTAAGGAGAGTCTACTTCATACTTTTTGTTCCTCCAGAGCTTTAAATTCGATTTCATATAAGATTACGCACAAGTTTGGAATTTGTATTTCCAGTCAAACAGCGCCATCTAGTGGATTGACTCCTACACCCCTGAGGCAGGCCTCCGCTTAGAGGCCGAAATATGGACTGTGTCAGGTCACGAAAAACAAAGGGCATTATATCCATGTATTTATACATGTATTTATTGTAATTACAGATTATATGAATAAAATTTGTCATTTCCAAGTTGATGTGTTCTATCCCGTTCCCCACTTGTTTTCTCCTTCTAGACTATGCCTAGATGGCTAGGTTTACTTTTTGCCCATTTCTATACAAATGTGTAATGGTTTTCTTCTGATGCAAAAGATACATCAGTCTTGACCAGTGTGTTATTTTCCTCTCCAACTGCAAGTTGTGTAGAAGTTTCAAGTAGAGAATGACACGAGAACAAATTTGTCCCCGTCCCCACAGGAACTCAATTTCCATGTCCCGTCCCGTCCCTTCCCCATTCCTGTAAACTCTGCCTTAACCACACAAGCCTCGAACACTTATGATTTTAAAGTGTTCGTGGCTTGTGCAGATGAGGACAGAGCTTGCAGGAATGAGGCACAGATAGGAAAAGAACTTACCGGGACAGGAAAATGAGTTTCTACGAGAGCAGGGAAAAATTTATCCCCGTGTCATTCTCTAGTTTCAAGTTTATTTCTAATTTCATATACCACCTATAATTACGTCTAAGCGGTTTACAATAGATTTAAAATAAATATATAAGAATTAAAACCAATCGCAAAATGAACCACATAGAAACAGACTTGATACAGAAGGAAAGGGAAGATAATTTCAATTTTATTATTAAAAAAAAAAGGAAGGCACAGATGGGAAGGAGTATAATAAATGCTTCTTGTTTAGAAGACATCATCTACCTTTTTTGGCTCTGCCTCCTTCCTCACTGAGCTGTGTTATAGCTCCCCGGTCTTTTCATCTACACATGAGTTGGAAGATGTCTTTCTGATCTACTGTGAGTGAACTTTATTATTTTCAGGATTTTTTCCATATTTAGAGGCTTTTTGGTGCTCAAGAGGTCCCCAGCAGTCATGGGACACAGACTCTCTGAGCAGAAGTATGTAGCTAACAGGGCAATCCTTTTACAGGGAACCAGTTTAGCCAACCTGCATTCTAGTATGTCCCTTCCGGATTCCAGACACTAGATGTTCAATCCCAACCTGCAGGCCAGGTGTTGCAGAAATTCACATCTTTTCTGAACACATGCAACACCCCCCCCCCCCCCTCCCAGGCTAAGAGTCAGCAAACGACCTTAGTTTCAATTTCTGCAAGCAGTCCAAGCAGGTCTTTTAATGTTGCTCTGCTTCTGGGTTTTTTGTTGTTGTTTTTTTGCTTAAAGTTAGTTTTTTGGTGGCTTCAGTGCTTTGAAATCCCTCCCCGGTCTGGGTGGACATATAAGGTCTATGTCCCAGAAATATCAAAGAAAAAAGACAATTTAACCATGGATGTATAATACATGAGCTATTAGGCAGATTAGATAGACTGTTCAGTTATTTATCTTCTGTCATTTATGTATATGTTACCTTTGCTTCCTGTGTTAAGTGCTTGCTGATCTATATCTTTGTAGTGAACAAGTTTTGGTTCGTCCTCATCCTGGGATGTTTTCCATTTCCGGGGCTGAATACCGAATCTTGTCACTTCCTTTTCTGCTGCCTTTTTTTTCCAAGTTTTTTCAATTTTTATTATCCCGCACCAAGGGAGGGAGTTCACCTGCATATATCTTTTAAGACTGAACCAACTACTCAGTTATTTAGGATATCCATTTGAACATAAGCAGAAGTATTCACCGTGAGAATAACTTTGGTGATGCAATTTTTCACCCAGCTGTCCTGATTTTAAGAGCTCTGGTACCAATTGAAAGAAATCAGAAGGACTTACCAAAATCCTTCAAGTATTCAAGAAATCCTTCTTCAAGAAAATCCTTCCCACAAGTATAATCAGCTAATCTTTTTTATGTGAGATCTAAACCATTGCATTGATTTCTGTGTGTAGTCCTATATTTGTGTTCACCTGTTATTGGGATTTGAAGTAATTTTTTCTTATTTTTAAGAATACTATCTCTCTACACCTTTTGAAATAGGAGAAAACTACAGCAAAAAATAAAGCTTCTTGAAAAACAAAAGCAACAAATATAACCCAGTATTTTAACTAGCAATATAAAAATATTGTAACAAACAGACAGACCACTTGATATAAAAGCCAGAAAATTACCTCAAAATAGTATGCACTGTTTCAAAGTGAAACAAATCAAATGGTGAGAAATCCTAAAATGAAAATGTTCTACTTGTACACTGGTGTATAGAGATTTGGAAATCAGAACTACATTTCTATGCATGCAGTGGTCAAAGCCAGAGCTGTTCCCATTAACATGGAGCTATATGTAGTCTCATTTGGCCAAATTGTTTTTATGACAATGAAATAGTCTGTCATTGGTTGCTGTTTTTTTTAAAGGACATAACAAGGAACAATAATATGTCATTATTTTTAGTTTGATTGAAGCAGGTGACTTTGTATTTCTGTTTTCAGCAATGTTTCTCGCCATCTTTGCAAATTTTTGTGAGCAGTAATGGACTGCCTCCAAGTCCTATTCCAAGTCCAACGAGGCGATTTACAACGTAAGTATATGACCCAGCTTTTGGCCGAAACTGCAGCTGAAATTCAACACCTGGTTTCAACTGAAAACGAAAACTCAAGTTTTACTGTATGAATATGAACCAGTGAGGGAACTGGGGATTTTCAGAGCTTGCATTTTGTATCCCTTTGCTAAACTCACAGTATCCAAGCCAGAAGCAGTAATTTAAATAATGAAAAACTGTATTTTATTTCCAAGCAAAACATAGCCTGTATATAAGGCATTTCTTATGTTATGTTATGTTATGTAAACCTGTACATGTAAATCACTTTGGTTATACCATAGAAAGGTGGCATATCAAATCCATGACCCATTACATTGAACTGAAACTAATAACCACAGTGCTTTTACAGTAGCTGACTTTGCATCACACTTGGAGGGACAGCTTTGATGTCATAATGTCACAGATAAATTAATTCCTAAGCTGTTTATCTCAAATTTACAGACTTACATTCCTGCTAAACTTTTGTATCAAAAACATTTATTTGGATCACTCAACTTACTATTACTACTACTTATTAATTCTACTTACCACATAAACTATTGTGCAAGATCACACTTGCATTACTTGCAATCATAGACTACATTACATTACGTGGTGGTCTAGTGGTGTAGTCACAGCAGGAGTGAGGCCCCAGTCACAGCAGCCATTTTGACAGCAGATCTGGAGGCAGGAGTAACTGTGGATCGCTCTTATCCAACTACACTCCTAGACTACCAAGGATTATAAACTAGACCCAAGGCAGCCTATGGGTAAGGGGAGGCACTTGGAGGGGATCTGGGAGGAGGACAGAGACAAATGGAACAAAGCATAAGTTTACTTTTCAGCTTCCACAGAAACCACATTATCAGCTGAAACAGAAAACAGCCAAAAATTAAAATAACCTTTTGGCTGAAATCAGGCACAAAACAGGTTTTGGGCTGATTCGGTATCCTAACTGAAACTGAAATTTGGTCAGCCTCTAAACTGGTTAAAACAAGGGTTTCCAATTGCAGTTCTCAAAGGCACAAATGGGTGTAGTTTTCACGATATCCATAATAGATATTGTGCATACAAATCTATTTATTCTGGAATCCCAACTGGTTTATAGCCCCTCAGGATTATAGTTTGACACTTCTGGATCAGTGTCAACAAACCATTCATTCCCAAGACTATGGAAACATTAGATCCCTCTCACTGAAATTTCCTGAAATGCCCACATAAAATAAGTTCCCTGATAGTAAACTCTAATCAACAAGTTTCACCTACAGAAATGGATCACCGTAAATACTCGACTATGAGTCGAGAAATTTAGGGTATTAAAAAAAAAGCCCTAAAAACTCCGGGGTCGACTTATATATGTGACCCATGCCGATCCTTTGTGTCCCTCCCTTCCCTCCAACACCTCACGGCAGCCAGCAAGCAAGCTTCTCTCTCTCCCAACACTCTGCAACAGCAATCCTTGATCCTCCCTCCAACACCCCACAGCAGCGATCCTCTCTCCCCTCCCACCCTGCCAGTACCTTACTAGCTTCAGCCGCAAGCATCTTCAGAGGATGGCTGACTGCTTGTAGCCAAAGCTAGTGAGGTACTGGCAAGTAGGGAGGAGAGAGAGGATCATTGCCATGGGGTGTTGGGGGAGGGAAGAGAGGATTGCTGCCATGGGCTATTAGGTAGAGAGAGAGGATTGCTGGCTTCCACAGGGTGTTGGAGGGAGGGAAAGAGCAGTGTTGGTCCAGGTGAGGGCTGGAGGGGAGGGTCAACCTTTGCATGGATCAAGGGATTTTAGACTATTTTTATGTCTAGAATTGCCCCTTGACTTATGCATGAGGTCAGCTTGTAATCGAGTATATACGGTAATATGTCTACATTTTCTGCTGTGTTAAATTGAAATATAGATTCTTCAAGATTTTCAAGTTTATTAAAAATTTGATATGCCACTTTTAAAAATGTCTAAGCGGTGTACAAAAGAAGAATATAAAATCATAAAATCAGGGTGACATGACTAAAACATGAACAATGATAAAAACATGGACACATTTGGAAAGGGGGGAGAAATACAATTTGTGATAGGATAGTGAAATAAAAAGGTCAATACAATGGGAGGGATATGCTTTTTCTTCATTGTTCTTTATTTGGAGAGTTACAAATCGTAGGCATCTTTGAATAAAAATGTTTTTAAATTTGCTTTAAATTTGTCGATAAGGGTCTCTTCCCGCAGGGACAGTGATAGTGAATTCCAAAGAGTTGGAGCTGTAACTGAGAAAATCTTTTTTCTGGTGGTGTCATAGAAAAAGTGGCGTAGGGAGGGAATGAATATTCAAGAGATATTGATTGCTAGATCTGAGTGTTCTGGACGAGTAGTAAGGATGATTAACCTGTCAATGAATCCTGAGGAATGTAGAGTTTTCGTTTTCATTTCATTCTCCTTCTAGACCAGTCCAGACTACCGGGCAGAGAGAGGGATGAGCCTGAGTGACCTGATGGCATTAGCATGTTCTCAGTTCACGGCATTGCACGGAACGGTTCTCTCCATCCTCGGCGGAAACCAGAGGTTTGCGTATTTTGACTTTCAGCAATACATTTTTTTTTGCATAAGCATTTTAAAATCCATCTCAGGCTCTCTCTTTTGAACAATAATTCCTTTGGACCCCTGAGGAAACATAGAAACGATGGCAGATAAAGGCCAAATGGCCCATCCAGTCTGCTCATCCGCAGTAACCATTATCTGTTCCTCTAAGAGATCCCATGTGACTATCCCAGGCTTTCTTGAAATCAGACACAGTCTGTCTCCACCACCTCTACCGGGAGGCTGTTCCACACATCTACCACCCTTTCTGTAAAAAAAATATTTCCTTAGATTACTCCTGAGCCTATCACCTTTTAACTTCATCCTATGCCTTCTCATTGCAGAGTTTCCTTTCAAATGGAAGAGACTCAACTCATGTACATTTACATTATGTAGGTATTTAAATGTTTCTATCATATCTCCTCTCTTTCTCCTGCCTTTCCTCCAAAGTATACAGATTGAGATCTTAAAGTCTGCCCCCATATGCCTTATGACAAAGACCATGCATCATTTTAGTAGCCTTCCTCTGGACCGACTCCATTCTTTTTATATCTTTTTGAAGGTGCGGCCTCCAGAATTGTACACAATATTCTAAATGAGGTCTTATACAAGGGCATTAATACCTCCTTTTTCCTACTGGCCATACCTCTCCCTATGCAACCTAGCATCCTTCTAGCATTCGCCATCACCTTTTCAACCTGTTTGGCAACTGTAAGATTATCACATAAAATCACATGATGCACTAGAAGGGAAGATCAGGAACTTACCTTGATTATCTTCTTTCTAGTAAATAGGCACATCATTCTTGAAGCTCGCCCTGACCAATGTATATTAGTCTACTTTTTGTCTCAGACATTTCTATATTGCCAGATGTCTTGGTTCTTCCTCTATCCAGCAAGATCAGTATTCGTTCAGAAATTACAAGTGCGTACTTTTCAGAAGTCCAAGACTGTTAGAGCAGGTTGCACCCAGATAGATGGCTTGTTCATTCCACCTCGGATACATTACAAATGTTATTTAATTTTTTTTTATGTTAAATGTTGCTATATGAAAAGAACAGACTTGTTTTCTCGGGGAGAATCCCTGTGCTCCTCCCTCTTATGTCTGCTCTCTAAGGCTGTCCATCTACTTTGATACGAACTGAGGAGATACAGCACAGCACAGAGAGAGGAGGCGGAGCAAAAAAAATGTAAATGAGATACACAACCCACAGGTTCAAGAATGATGTCCCTATTTACTTGAAAGAAGATTATCAAGGTAAGTACCTAATCTTCCTAACTTCTGTATTTATCCTACATGTTTTTAAATCCTATCACTGTCCAGCAGGAGAGTATTCTATAGTTATAGTTTATTAAAATTTGATAAAACGCTTAACATAACATTTTAAAGTTTTGTACAATAAAAATTAAAAATAAACTAAAGACAAACAGAATAAAAAAAATAGACTTACATGGGGGGAGGGGAAAGATTACAATTCTTAAAAAACCCCAAAAAACAGGAAAGGAACTAAGGGAAAGGATTGGGAAATGTTTAAAATTTGTAAAAGTTGTAAATAGATTAAAAGAGTATGTGATACATCAATCGTATGCATCTTTTAAAAAAGAAAGCATTTTAAGCTACTTTTGAATTTGTTCAAATTTTGTTCAGCTCTTAAATATAATGGTAGAGAGTTCCAAATAGAGGGTGTCGTTACCGAAAAAATATATGCACAACAAGTGCTAATTATTTTTAATGATGGGACGTTAAGAGTATGTTGAGATGAGGACCTTAAAGTTCTGGGGGGATCATATGGAATAAGAATTCTGTCAATAAATGCTGTTGTATTGGTCTGTCGGGTCTTAAATGTAAGAAGAGCGATTTTATAAGTGATCCGATGAAGAATGGGCAACCTGTGAGCATTTTTCAACAATGGAGTTAATCCATGAGTCTCCCACCCTTCAATCTCAATTCATGTCCTGTAGTTCTATCACTTCCCTATCTTTGGAAAATATTTATTTGTATATTAATACTTTTCAATTATTTTAACCTCTGTATCATAAGCCAAATCGACAAATTACGAAAATAGAAGCAAATTTGAATTGGACTGAAAGAGCTCAAACTCGCAGGTCTCCTTTTAGTAATTGGTAACTTGGCATTAAAATTATCTGAGATACCACTTGTACTTACAGAAAAGCTTTTTAAAATTACCCTTTTTCTTTGTGTGGTGGACAGTTTTATGGAGGAAATAATGTAATGAAGTAAATGAAATTAAGTGTGGCTTGAACACTTCAAAAGTACAGCTGAAATTTGTCAACTTTGGATAGCTGTACATAGAAATTCTCATATAGGAATGGGTCTTGTATACTACCTTTTTGTGGTTACACATTCAAAGCGGTTTACATAGATACAGGTACTTACTTATTTTGTACCCAGGATAATGAAGGATTAAGTGACTTGCCCAGGGTCACAAAGAGCAATGCTGGAATTTGATCCCACAACCTCAGGATGCTGAGGCAGCAGCTCTACCATGTCTTTTATCTGATCTTTCAACCTCTTTCCAACCACTGCCTTTTGAACCTGTCCCGAGTATGCCTAAAATCCGTTAGGCGATAGCCTCTACCACCTCCACCATTTAAGGCTTTGCTGTCTTCAGTTTTACTTCTTTCAGTACTATAACTTAAGCCAAATGCCACACCACCACCACCATTACCACCTCCCCAATTCTGTGTCTTATTAGCAAGATTTGTAATAATCCCTCTATCCAACAAAGTTTGTAAGACTGTTATAAAATATCTGGCCTTCCTTGGCTCATTGAAGTTTATGTTCTAGATAAGGTCCTTCCAAGAAGGTTATACCAGCCTTCCGGGAAGCTAGTTGTCATTTTACCACTGTTGCTTAGGGTTACAGCCACTATTCCATTAAGATTTTCCTACTGCTTTCTTGGCAGCCTGATGAGATCATAGCACTACTTGTAGGGAGGGGGAATTTATCAGCATGGGCTACCATTAAGACAGGTTATTTTATCACAAGTTATGCTATTTTATCACAAGGTTCCATTTTATGCAGTGCGACTCTGTGCTAAAACAAGACAACAAGGTAAAATAACCCATCTTAACAGTAGCCTATTTTGACAACTTACCCCTTGAATAGTGTTGTAATCCCTACTTCATGCAAGTTGTGACATTTCAATCATTTTTCTAATGCAGTAGTATATTAAAAGGAAACAGAAAAATGAGTTGGTAAGGTTGTAGAAAGAGAAATTTTTG